>NC_056628.2:156004721-157272221 GCF_002870075.4 Lactuca sativa | reverse complement strand
TAACATCTTAATGGAAATTCACGCTTGGTTTGGTATTTAGTGAGTTTTTGAAAAAGACACCTTTCTTTGGAGTCCATGAGAAGCTTTAGCTCAACGTTAATCATAAATTAAGTTTTAACCTTCAACGAATCTATGAATTACACATGTTTTAAGTTCTATATTGGTATTAACTTATTTGGCTGCAATCCATCTTCGCATATAGTGATTTTTGGTGCAATTTGAGCTCTATGTGCTCATTAAGCTTCTAAGTGAAGTTTATGAAATGATTATTGTTTGGTTTTATCCCACTGATATGAAGTATGTACTGATCCTTCCATATTTGGAGTGTTTTAACATGTATTTAAGTTATATGAGTCCATTGTTTCAGATTTGAGGTTATATGAAAGTTAAATGGCTTAATGAGACCAAGTAACAAAATTTGCATTTTGTTAGCGATGTCGTGACGCACCCTAAAGAGTATGCAACTTGTTCCCTATGCAGACTCATTTTGAATGTCATTTTAACATAAATTTTTAGTTCGGTTCCTTTCCTTTGGTTCCCTTTGGTTTCCTGTAACATCCCATTTTTCGGAACGTTAATTATTTTCCTTGTTTTTATTTTTATTTTTGTTGTTATAAATATTTATTTATTTATTTAAAAATGGAAACAATTTAGTAATAATAATTATTATTATTATAAAAATATAAAATATAAGAGATTATATAAGTTAAATGTAAGAACATTATGAATGATGGACCAAAGGTGGTCAAAGTGAAACTTAAATTTTGAGGCTTTTGAAGTTCGGGGTTGAAATTGTCTTTATGGGGAAGTTATGGGTAGGAAAGTAAATTTTGGTTTTGATATCAATAACCAACGAGTTTGAGGGGAGGCTTTGGCTGGTCCATTTTGGTGGACTTCTTTCATCCCTTCATCATTTTAAAGAAAAACCTTTTACAATCCTTATAGCAAGCCTAAACGTATGTGTTGTATGTGTGGTTTGTGTGTTTTGCTTGCGGCGCAAAAAGAAGAGAAGCAGGAATGAGGGATAGAGTTGTCGGAAAAGGAGGAGCTACCAGAGGAGGGGGGCTCCTAGAGTAAAGTGGTGTTTATAATTTATGGGGTGTTGGTTCTTATTGCAATTAACTACATCACATTTTTTCTCTTCCTTTCCTTATGGTTTGATTTTACCTTTTCAACACCATGATCTGCCATGGCCTCCGGCCATGTCCACTACTGTCCACCTCAAAATGGTGGTAGTGGTTCTTGTCTTTTTCAGTATGAAAAGGTGTTGGGTTGTGGAGAAAACCTAAACTCTAGTTGTGTTACTCCTTATGGCATTGTATTTTTAATTTCCCTTTTAGGCAATGTACTTTTGGCCATGGTTTGAAATGTAACTTGTCATTTTGACTCAATGCAATGTTTTATTTGTGAAGATGTTATTTTCAGCATTGGATGTCCTTGGATGATGACTTAATGGGTTAAGATGTTGAATTAACCCTAAAAGGAGAGAGTTGTGATTTTATGAAATTACCATATTGTCCCTGCTTTATAAAAATTACAAACAAAATCTTGGGTGGTCAAATTTAGGTTCCGTTAGTGCCCAAAATTCAGGTTTTGACTCTAGTATCTTTATGATTTTTTGCTTTGACCCAATGTGTTCGAACTATGTGTTCACCAGATGTACTCGAAAACCCTAGCAGCTATGGACTTAGTGCTTCACAAATGAATGTTGGCAACTATGGATTTAGTGCCCTATAGATCTACATTGGCAGCTATAGACTTAGTGCTCATCATATAACATCTGCATCTATGGACTTAATTACACATTAGATAAACCCTGGCAGCGATGGAATGAAAAAATGAAGAATAGATGATTCATAGGGTAGATCCTTAAGAATAAAGAAGATAATGGGGATGGGAAGTTGGGTTAATTTTTTGATGATTAAACATACTAATTATATTATTGTGGGTTGAAAACCTATGTACTCACCAGGTTTCACAACCTAACCGACTTTGTTTTTTTTGTTTTGTTTTTTTTTGTATCACAGGTGTCGATTACGAAGATACATTACACTAAGAGACTAAAGGAGATGTAAATCATTAGTGTAAATGAATGTAAGGTCTGTTTATGCTTATGTTTCTGTATTGACGATAATATCCCAAAGTTTTTTAATAAACAAAATATTTTTCATCGAAAATGCTTTGTTAATATCTTTTTCATGTTTTTCGGGAACAAATTCCACAATATTATACTTTAAAATGGATACTCTGATTTTTAAATAAGAATGAATAATTTTTTTTAAAATGACCATAATTTTGGGGATGTCACAATTGGTATCAGAGCATTAGTTTAAGCGAACTAGGAATTTGTAGGATTTCTAGACATAAACTTAGAAGGCTAAGCGATGATTGTGAGACCAGTGTCTCCTATATTTAGGATGTATGCCTGAATAGACACGAGCACTAACTTATTTTTCTAAATATGCCTAAGATGATGTTATGCGCTAAATGAATTATGTTATAGCTATGAAGATGCCTTACATTCTAATATTTGATCGGATCTATGGTCTGTTGCTGACCGGATCTTGAAAGTTTATGTGTTCAGATTTCTAAACGTTTAATTATGGTATTAGAATTGGCATGTAACTTTTCAAAATGATAAGTAGATTTATATGTCTATCGTAGATAAAGCTCTCAGTATCTTAAATTTCGTCACTACACACCGAACGTATAATTTCTTGTATAGATCGACGTGGTTAGAACTCAAAGCGGACTTGGAAATGCAACTGGAAATGCTAATGCTAAGCAGCGACCTGTGATTGAGCGTGCACCAGAGGTAGCAGCTGTACCCAAGCGTATCATGATGGTAGGAGTCCAAGCGATGATAGGGGTTATGATGGCCGGAAAAAGGGATGAGATGAGGCAAAAGTTGCTTAATAGGGATGATCCTACTATACCTAATATATAACCTGAACTGAACATTCAACCGCCAGATAGTTAGGGTGTCAGTCAAGCTGAGCCACATGTGGCTAGAAGAAACCAACCAAATTGAGGAAATGATAGGCATGGATGCAAGTACATGGATTTCATGGAATCCTAACCACATAATCTTGGTGGAAGCCCAACACTGGTGGAAGTAATGGATTAGATATCCGAGATGGAGATGATGTTTGAAAGTTGCAACTGCAGCAACAAACAGAAGACCGCTCTCGTAGTTACATTGTTAAACTCATCGGTACTTAGCTGGTGGAAGCTACTAGCAGATACAATTTGCAAAGGAGAAGCTAGAAATATGTCTTGGGAAGACGTTGTGGTGCAACTGAAAATGTAGTACTGCTTTGAGCAGGATCTTCTGGTGATCAACAATGAGTTTCAGAATCTACAAAAGGGAAGGATGAGTGTCAGTGAGTCTATTGAAAGTTTTATGGAGAAAATGAAGCTTGTTCCTTACCTAGTTCCAACTAAACTCTCCAGGGTCAACAAGTTTTCCAATGGATTACCAACAAATTTTGGTCCAATGGTCAAACAAGAAACCACCTTGAAAGCCGCCATCTGGGCAGCTAAGAATGTAGAGACTCATATAAGAGAAAATGGTATAGAAAAAGATAAGGCAGGAGAAAAGAGGAAGCTTGATGAATCCTCAAGATCCAATAAGAAAGGAAATTCTCGAATTCTAACCTGGATGACCAAAAGTGTGGAACCAAGTGGTATGAAAAGTGCAAGAAAAAGCATTATGGGAGATGTGGCGGGGAAGTGACTTGTTATAAGTGTAGGAGGATCGGTCATTATTCCAAGGATTGTGACACCTGCCCCCTGGTATATGGAACGTAGAGTGTCGTACGCTAAGTGTACTCCGAGGTTAAATCTAGCATAGCCTAAACCCTCACCATATAAATAGGTGTGAGGATCGCCTCAGTTCTTCACACCTTTCCCGTTTTTTTTTCTCTCAAACATCATTCTTAACCCCGCCTGTTCCCTAGTACTTCCCAAGTGCTAGAGGCATGTCCTAGAGTGCTAGAAGGCTTCGAGAAGAATAGCTTTCTACTCAGAAGTCCTGCCCAAAGAGCCCGATTCTGAGTAAATGTCCCTTGTATGTGAGTTATGCTTACCTTACTTTAAGTATAACTTATCTGCAAGTTCATTATCTTTATTATGAACCTATAAGCAATATATTAGCTAAGTCAAATATAAATTATAAAAAGTGTTATCATAATACTGTTTAACGACTTGTGGTATGCGGAATGTGGATTAAAGGGTCACATAGGGATGTTGGCATGATTTCAGAACAGCTTTAATGCCATAATGGTCTTGCCCTCCGGTGTTTCATGTCTGACCCCTATCAGTACATAGTAGTTGAAACCTATTGTTTAAGTCTTATATGATACAAGAAAAGCAATAAGTCAATAATAAATCTAGTCTCAATGAATATTAGACAAAAATCTATTGATGATGATACAAGGTTTCGTTGAAGGAAAATAAAATTGTTAGAAGCGATATGAAGCCCGAGTTTGGAGTCATCGCTTTAACGAATGTGTTCATAGTTACTTTCATCTTACACATATATATGAAGTATTTAATATAAATTACGTGTTATGTGTGCATATTATTTGTGTTCTTAGGATCTATGTTAGATAAACAAAATATACACGTTTTACTTGATTTAAACTGTATATGTATTTTGATACCTATAAATATATTGGGTAAAGATGGGTAGATGGAAGATGAGATGAGTGATAAGAGATGAAAGATGATGTAGATGATGAGAGGTGAAAGATGATGAGAATCCTTGACCCAAGAGATGATCTAGTCATCTTGTAGAGTATAGATGATGACCACATACTATTCTAGACAGTCCAGTGGAACGCTAGCAGGCTCACAATCTGTAGGTGTTTTCGAACTATGTGTTCACCAGATGTACTCGAAAAACCCTGGTAGCTATGGACTTAGTGCGTCACAAATGAATGTTGGAAGCTATGGATTTAGTGCCCTATAGATCCACATTAGTAGCTATAGACTTAGTGCTTATCATATAACATCGACATCTATGGACTTAATTACATGTTAGATAAACGCTGGCAGCGATAGAATTCGTTCCCATTCCTTAGGACAATCCTTAGGAATGAATGAATGAAGGATAGATGATTCTTAGGGTAGATCCTTAAGAATAAAGAAGATAATCGGGATGGGAAGTTGGGTTAACTTTTTTGACAATTAAACATAATAATTATATTATATATTATGGGTTGAAAACCCTATGTACTCACCAGGTTTCCCAACCTAACCTACTCTGTTTTTTTGTATCACATGTGTCGATTACGAAGAAACATTACACCGAGAGATTAAAGGAGATATAAATCATTAGTTTAAATGAATGTAAGGTCTGTTTATGCTTATGTTTTTGTATTGACGATGATATCCCAAAGTTTTATAATAAATAAAATATATTTCATTGGAAATGCTTTGTTAATATCTTTATCATGTTTTTTGGGAACAAATTCCACAATATTATACTTTAAACAAAATAAACAGATTTTTAAATAAGAATGTATAAAATTTTTTAAAATGACTGTAATTTTAGGGATGTCATAGTTGGTATTAGAGCATTAGTTTAAGCGAACTAGGAATTTGTAGCATTTCTAGACATAAACTTAGAAGGCTAAGCGATGATTGTGAGACAAGTGTCTCCTATATTTAGGATGTATGCCTGAATAGACACGAGCACTAACTTATTTTTGTAAAGATGCCTAAGATGATGTTATGCGCTAAATGAATTATGTTATAGCTATGAAGATGCCTTACATTCTAATATTTGATTGGATCTATGGTCTATTGCTGACCGGATCTTGAAAGTTTATGTGTTCAGATTTCTAAACGTTTAATTATGGTATTAGAATTGCCATGTAACTTTTCAAAATGATAAGTAGATTTATATGTCTATCGTAAATAAAGCTCTCAGTATCTTAAATTTTGTCACTACACACCGAACGTATGATTTCTTGTATAGATCGACGTGGTAAGAACTCAAAGCGGACTTGGAAATGCAACTGGAAATGCTAATGCTAAGCAGCGACCTGTGATTGAGCGTGCACCAGAGGTAGCAGCTGTACCCAAGCGTATCATGATGGTAGGAGTACAGGCGATGATAGGGGTTATGATGGCCGGAAAAAGGGATGAGATGAGGCAAAAGTTGCTTAATAGGGATGATCCTACTATACCTAATATATAACCTGAACTGAACATTCAACGGCCAGATAGTTAGGGTGTCAGTCAAGCTGAGCCACATGTGGCTAGAAGAAACCAACCCAATTGAGGAAATGATAGGCATGGATGCAAGTACATGGATTTCATGGAATCCAAACCACATAGTCTTGGTGGAATCCCAACACTGGTGGAAGTAATGGATTAGATATCCGAGATGGAGATGATGTTTGAAAGTTGCAACTGTAGCAACAAACAGAAGACTGCTCTCGTGGTTACATTGTTAAACTCATCGGTACTTAGCTGGTGGAAGCTACTAGCAGATAACATGCCCAAAGGATAAGCAAGAAATATGTATTGGGAAGACGTTGTGGTGCAACTGAAAATGTAGTACTTCTTTGAGCAGGATCTTCTGGTGATCAACAATGAGTTTCAGAATCTACAAAAGGGAAAGATGAGCGTCAGTGAGTCTATTCAAAATTTTTATGGAGAAAATGAAGCTTGTTCCTTACCTAGTTCCAACTAAAATCTCCAAGGTCAACAAGTTTTCCAATGGATTACGAGCAAATTTTGGTCCAATGGTCAAACAAGAAACCACCTTGAAAGCCGCCATCTAGGTAGCTAAGAATGTAGAGACTCAGATAAGAGAAAATGGTCTAGAAAAAGATAAGGTAGAAGAAAAGGGGAAGCTTGATAAATCCTCAAGATCCAATAAGAAAGGAAATTCTAGAATTCTAACATGGATGACCAAAAGTGTGGAACCAAGTGGTATGAAAAGTGCAAGAAAAAGCATTATGGGAGATGCGACGGGGAAGTGACTTGTTATACGTGTAGGAGGATCGATCATTATTCCAAGGATTGTGACACCTGCCCCCTCGTACATGCAACGTAGAGTTTCGTACGCGAAGTGTATTTTTAGGTTAAACCTAGCATAGTCCAAAGCCTCACCATATAAATAGGTGTGAGGATCATCTCAGTTCTTCACACCTTTCCTGTTCTTTTTCTCTCAAACATCCTTCTTAACCCTACCTATTCCCTAGTACTTCCAAAGTGCAAGAGGCATGTCCCAAAGTGTCAGAAGGCTCCGAGAAGATAAGCTTTTGGCTCAGAAGTCTTGCACGACGAGCCCTATTCTTAGCAAATCTCCCTTGTAAGTGAGTTATGCTTACCTTACTTTAAGTATAACTTATGTGTTAGTTCATTATCATTATTATTAACCTAAAAGCAATATATTAGCTAAGTAAAATATAAATTATAAAAAGTGTTATTATAATATTGTTTAACTACTAGCGATATGCGAAATTTGGTGTAAAGGGTCGCATAGGGTTGTTAGATTTCATAACAGCTTTATTGCCAAAATGGTCCTGCCCTCCGATGTTTCATGTCTGGCCCTATCAGTAAATATAAGTTGAAAACTATCGTTTAAGAATTATATGATACAAGAAAACCAATATTGCTCACAGACCTTGAGTCAATCATAAATCTAGTCACATTAAATATTAGACTAAAATCTAGTGATGATGATACTAGGTTTCGTCGAAGAAAAATAAAATTGTTAGAAGCGAAACGCTGCCCGAGTTTGGAGTCATCACTTTAACAAATGAGTGCATAGTTACTTTCATCTTAAACATATATATGAAGTATTTAATATAAATTATGTGTTGTGTGTGCATATTATCTGTGTTCTTAATATATATGTTGGATGAACAAAATATTCACGTTTTACTTGATTTATAATGTATATGTATATTGATACCTATAAACATATTTGGTAAAGATGGGTAGATGGAAGATGAGATGAATGATGAGAGATGAAAGATGATGAAGACAATGAGAGGTGAAAGATGATGAGAAGCCTTGACCCAAGCGATGATCTAGTCATCTTGTAGAGTACAGATGACGACCACAAACTATTCTAGACAGTCCAGTTGAATGCTAGCAGGCTCACAATCTGTAGGTGTTTTCGAACTATGTGTTCACCATATGTACTCGAAAAACCCTGGAAGCTCCGGACTTAGTGCCTCACAAATGAATGTTGGCAGCTATGGATTTAGTGCCCTATAGATCCACATTGGCAGCTATAGACTTAGAGCTTATCATATAACGTCAACATCTATGGACTTAATTGCATGTTAGATAAACCCTGGCAGCGATGGACTTCGTGCCCATTCCTTAGGACAATCGTTAGGAATGAATGAATGAAGGATAGATCCTTAAGAATAAAGAAGATAATGGGGATGGGAAGTTGGGTTAATTTTTTGATGATTAAACATAATAATTATATTATATATTATGGGTTGAAAACCCTATGTACTCACCAGGTTTCCCAACCTAACCTACTCTGTCTTTTTTTTGTATCATAGGTGTCGATTACGAAGATACATTAGACAAGGAGATTAAAGGAGATGTAAATCATTAGTGTAAATGAATGTAAGGTCTGTTTATGCTTATGTTTCTGTATTGACGATGATATCCCAC
This sequence comes from Lactuca sativa, assembly GCF_002870075.4. NCBI lineage: Eukaryota > Viridiplantae > Streptophyta > Magnoliopsida > Asterales > Asteraceae > Lactuca > Lactuca sativa. Next base: position 157,263,566 of record NC_056628.2, on the reverse strand, counting down.
AGTTTTATAATAAACAAAATATATTTCATTGGAAATGCTTTGTTAATATCTTTATCATGTTTTTTTGGGAACAAATTCCACAATATTATACTTTAAACAAAATACTCATATTTTTTAATAAGAATGAATAATTTTTTTTTAAAATGACCATAATTTTGGGGATGTCACAGTTGGTATCAGAGCATTAGTTTAAGCGAACTAGGAATTTGTAGGATTTCTAGACATAAACTTAGAAGGCTAAGAGATGATTGTGAGACAAGTGTCTCCTATATTTAGGATGTATGTCTGAAAAGACACGAGCACTAGATTATTTTTTGGAAGATGCCTAAGATGATATTATGTGCTAAATGAATTATGTTATAGCTATAAAGATGCCTTATATTCTATTATTTGATCGGATCTATGGTCTGTTGCTGACCGGATCTAGAAACTTTATGTGTTCAGATTTCTAAACGTTTAATTACGGTATTAGAACTGACATGTAACTTTTCAAAATGATAAGTAGATTTATATGTCTATCGTAAATAAAGCTCTCAGTATCTTAAATTTCGTCACTACACACCGAACATATGATTTCTTGTATAGATCGACGTGGTGAGAACTCAAAGCGGACTTGTAAATGCAAATGGAAATGCTAATGCTAATCAGCGACCTGTGATTGGGCGTGCACCAGAGGTAGCAGCTGTACCCAAGCGAATCATGATGGTAGGAGTCCAAGCGATGATAGGAGTTATGATGGTCGGTTAAAGGGATGAGATGAGGAAAAAGTTGCTTAATAGGGATGATCCTAGTATACCCAGTATATAACCTGAACTGAACATTCAACAACCAGGTAGTTAGGGTGTCAGTCAAGCTAAGCCAAATATGGCTAGACGAAACCAAGCCAATGGGGGAAATGATGGGCGTGGATGCAAGTACATGGATTTCATGGAATCCAAACCACATAGTGTTTCTGGAAGCCCAAGACTCAACACTGGTGGAAGTTATGGATTAGATATCCGAGATGGAGATGATGTTTGGAACTTGGGACTGCAGCAACAAACAAAAGACCGCTCTCATAGTTACACTGTTAAAGTCATCGGTACTGAGCTGGTGGAAGCTACCAGCAGATACCATGCCCAAAGGAGAAGCTAGAAATATGTCTTGGGAAGACGTTTTGTCGCAACTGAAAATGCAGTACTACTTTGAGTAGGATCTTCTGGTGATCAACAATGAGTTTCAGAATCTACAAAAGGGAAGGATGAGCGTCAGTCAGTCTATTGAAAGTTTTATGGAGAAAATGAAGCTTGTTCTTTACCTAGTTCCAACTAAAGTCTCCAAGGTCAACAAGTTTGCCAATGGATTACTAGAAGACTTTGGTCCAATGGTCAAACAAGAAACCACCTTGAAAGCCGCCATCTGGGCAGCTAAGAATGTAAAGACTCAGATAAGAGAAAATGGTCTAGAAAATGACAAGACAGGAGAAAAGAGGAAGCTTGATGAATCCTCAAGATCCAATAAGAAAGGAAATTCTCGAAGTCTAACCTGGATGACCAAAAGTGTCTAACCAAGTGTTATAAAAAGTGCAAGAAAAATCATTATGGCAGATGAGACGGGGAAGTGACTTGTTATAAGTGTAGGAGGATCGGTCATTATTCCAAGGATTGTGACACCTGCCCCCTCATACATGCAATGTAGAGCGACGAACGTGAAGTGTACTCCGATGTTAAACCTAGCATAGTCTGAAGCATCACCATATAAATAGGTGCGAGGATCACCTCACTTCTTCACACCTTTCCCGTTCTTTATCTCTCCAACATCCTTCTTAACCCTTCTTGTTCCCTAGTACTTCCCAAGTTACAGAGGAAAGTCCCAGAGCGCCAGAAGGGTCCGAGAAGAAGAGCTTTCGGCTCAGAAGTCCTGCCCGAAGAGCCCGATTCTTAGAAAACCCTGCTTGTAAGTGAGTTTTGCTTACCCTACTTTAAGTATAAAGTATGTTTAAGTTCATTATTGTTATTATGAACCTATACGCAATATATTAGCTAAGTACAATAAAATATAAATTATACAAAGTGTTATTATAATACCGTTTAACTGCTTGCGGTATGCGGAATCTGGTTTGAAGGGCCACATAGGGTTGTTGGATTTCAGAATAGCTGGAATGTCAAAATGGTCCTGCCCTCTGGTGTTTCATGTCTAGCCCCTATTTGTACATAGTAGTTGAAAAGTATTGCTTAGACTTATATGATACAAGAAAAACAATATTTCTCATAGAACTTGAGTTAATAATAAATCTAGTCACATCAAATATTAGACTAAAATCTAGTGATAATGATAGTAGGTTTCGTTGTAGGAAAATAAAATTCTTAGAAGCGAAATGCTGCTCGAGTTTGGAGTCATCACTTTAAGAAGTGAATGCATAGTTACTTTCATCTTATATATATATATATATATATATATATATATATATATATATATATATATATATATATATATAGAGAGAGAGAGAGAGATGAAGTATTTAATATAAATTTAGTGTTATGTGTGCATATTATCTATGTTCCTGATATCTCTGTTGGATGAACAAAATATACACGTTTTACTTGATTTAAACTGTATATGTATTTTGATACCTATAAATATGTTGAGTAAAGATGGGTAGATGGAAGATGAGATGAATGATGGGAGATGAAAGATGATGTAGATGATGAGAGTTGAAAGATGATGAGAAGCCTTGACCCAAGCAATGATCTAGTCATCTTGAAGAGTATAGATGATGACCACGGACTATTCTAGAAAGTCTAGTGGAACGCTAGCAGGCTCACAACCGGTAGATGTTTTTGAACAATATGTTCACCAAATGTACACTAAAAACCTTGGCAGCTATGGACTTAGTGCCTCACAAATGAATGTTGGCAGCTATGGATTTAGTGCCCTATAGATGGACGTTGCCAGCTATGGACTTAGTGCGTGTTAGATAAACCTTGGCAGCGATGGACTTTGTGCCCATTCCTTAGGACGAACCTTAGGAATGAATGAAGAATAGATGATTCTTATGGTAGATCCTTATCAACAAAGAAGATAATGGGGATGGGTAGTTGGGTTAATTGTTTGCTGATTAAACATAATAATTATATTATTTTTGGTTGAAAATCCTATGTACTCACCAGGTTTCCCAACTTGACCCACTTAGTTTATATGTAACATATGTGTCGATTACGAACATACATTACACTCAGAGATTAAAGGAGATGTAAATGATTAGTGTAAATGAATGTAAGGTCTGTTATGCTTATGTTTTTTTGTATTGACGATGACATCCCAGAGTTTTAATGTAAACACAATACTTTTTTTCATAAATTCTTTCATAATATCTTTACCGTATTTTCTGGGAACAAATTCTGCAATATTATCCTTTAAAATGGATACTCTGATTTTTAAATAAGCATAAATAAATTTTTTTAAAATAACCATTAATTTGGGGATGTCACACTCACATATTAAGGAATAAGCATATTAAGGGTTGCCATAACTGAGTGGGGGATCAGCCGTTGCCAATGATAGGTTTTAGCTATAAGAACATCCTATGTGCTCATACAAACCCTAATGCATGGATCTAGGTTTCTCTATTATACATGCAATTCATCCAAGACTATAAACCCTAGATCTAGTATATGATAATCAATATAACATATGAATTAGGGTTTAGATCATACTTTGATTGTTATGTAGTAATAACAATCTCAAATCCTCGTTGTAATGACTTTAGAAAGCTTAGAGTCACAAATGTCACTCCTCTAATGGTTCACAAACACCAAGAGCAAGAGGATGAAGAAGAGAAGAGAAGGAGGCTGCCCAAAACGTGTGGAAACCCTAGAGAACAAGTTCACCACGTTTTTGGGGATTAAGGGTTCTTTAAATAGTGAGGCTATTAGGGTTATCTAATAAGGAAACCCTAATTTGGATGCTTACGCCCTAAGCAACCCATGGACCCCTTTTTTAATAAGCCTTGGACGATTTCTAATGGGTTTCCCCATTGAATTCGTCCAACCTTTATATTATAAGGTAATCCATAGCCCAATTGCAATTATCTTATAATTACAATTCCAGTCCCTTAAGTTTAATTAATCTCTTTTAGCCACAAACTTAATTCTTATTAATTCTTGACTAATATTAATTAAACAATATGATTTCTCCTTTAATATATTATTCTCATAATATATTAATAAATCATATTTAATCCTTTCTCTCCATAATTCATCCTATCAAGTTGCTTTGGTGAAGGCAACCCAAAAGGACCATGCACCATTGGGTCAAGTACATACCAAAATAGTTATGGACTTAGACACTAATCCAACAGTCTGCCACTTGGATAAGTCTAATAACTATTCCGCGTATGACTTCAGATCCTGATCTGCAATCGTAGCTTTCTAAAGCCGTTGTCAACACTAATCTTATCAGTTACGCGTGTCCTTTAGATAAGGGATCATATATTCCTCCATTCTAGATATCGTATAGACTGAGACATGGATCTAAATCATTCTCTCTGTCTATGTGTTGTTTCCCGAATTCAGATTTATGACGACTGATAACAGACTACAATTGAACACATCAATTTAGTCCCGGCTTGGCCAAGCGCTTAGGTGCCATCACTAAATCATCGAGGGGCCCAAAGATATCGCTTTTATCCTACTTTGGATAAAAGGAACGGATAAACTTTGACTCAATGCTCGCTTGCACTCACTTACCGAATTACACACAACAATATGTTTTATAACACCAAGTTATTGGTGCGTTTACATATTATCAATGTGCAACCGACTCGCAAGATACAACTCACACATCTCGGTTTCAAGAATATAAGATATTATCGTCTCACCAATCACTCGTGATAAAATCCATAAAGTGATCCTAGTGAGTGTGGGTTTGATCTAACGCTCAAATCATATTCATAAGCACTCATGAACGTTGCAGCAAACATTTGCTTATGTCTAATACACTTTAGACAATCCACACACCAATTCATGACAGTCTTCATTCATATCGACTTCCAACATATGAACGACTGTGGTCTGTTCGAATAATTTGACTGTTCTGAACCAATTAAATTATTCAGGAAGTCAAAACATGCAAAGTAAAACACAAGAATAATACTAATCCCATATGGCCTCAAACCTTTAAGTATAAATAAAACACCTTTTATTTATCATCATATCGATTACTCATTATTTGTTGTTTCGGGTAATCAACTTCTTACTTGATTTATAAATGCTCTTAGCATGAACACAATGCTAACCTATGGTCCTTACTTTGTGAAATAGATAAAATGAACACATTTCCAATCATACTCATTTCACAACTCCCAATCCCTATCATAAGTATAAGAATATCAAATTCTTGCCACTTATAGAATATATTAGATTCTAACATTTTATGCAATGATTCTTTTGTAATGTCACTGCACTAAGGTCACAATGACTATTGCCAATGAATTACAAAGCACTCTATCAGAAATTGTTGCAAGACAATTCCATAGATGTGATGTCTCTCACTCAAAGTACATTTGTCACACCCTAAAACCGATAACGACGGAATTCGTTTCGGGGTGGATGACGTAGTGTATAGTATCATCACAATTGCATAATAGTAAAACAAGAAACATACAACCATTGCATTACATAGTGAATTTAATTACAAGTGTGTTTTGTAATGTTTAACAATCACCCAAAAGTAAATCAAAAATAAGAGATGGGTCTTGTGTGCTCCACCTTCTCCAAAAATACCGAGTCTGTACCTGTCTATCTTTGACCTGAAGATATAAGTTATTTTGAAAACGATTATCAGCATAAAGCTGGTGAGTTCATAAGAGTTTAGTGTGAGTTTTTGTATACAAAGCATTGGTGCGAAAAATGTATCATTATTCATAAGTAGTAGAAGCTTAGAAAAATCCCATATTTTTCCAGAAAATACATTTTTAGTGACAATCTGTGAAAAGTATGCATTCTTCATTTCTTTGAAACAGTTTATTGTAAAGTATATTGGCAAACTCCAAGTAATAAATGTGATAGAATAGGTTAAGCCTGAAATCAGTGATAGAGGTGCAAGCTTCCTTTAGTGATAGATACTTACTTACTTCGGGATGTAGTTTAGCATTTAGTGTAGTATTTTAGAGTAGTTGTAGATGTATTCCTTGTATATTACTAATAGTGAGGATAATAGAGGATCCCATGACCTTCCCAGTCATGCACAGTATAGTGAAGTAGTGGCATCCCTGGGCCTGAACGGCGCAGACTGAAATTAACAGTCGGGATGTGATAGCGTCTGTCCCGTATAGATCTATACATGTAGAGTCGTCTCCCTGCTGGAAAACTTCGGGCGTAGTGGATAGCGAATAGAGTATCTCGTAGTGGGTTAGTGTGTTATTGTTTGTTTAGTGTTTTCTCTATTGTTATAGTGTAGTAATCTTTTAGTATTGATCATAGTGTATTCTCTTACTAGTGTATCGTCTAGTAATAGTGAGTATTATAGTGTAGATAGAAATGACTTTAGCGAGTAGTAGCTGTAGCAACCGTAACTATACCTAATTTAGTTATCTTAGTGAGGATGGTTCTTGGCATGTTAGTGACTTTAGTATTAAGTGAAAGCAGTAACATTCGTATCCCACACTGATATACAGATTATATAACTAAGAAATCAACGACAGTCGGACGGATAACTACTACCCTAAGCCCACAATCAAACAAGAACAGGAAATAAGGCGAGATACCGGTCCTAAGTCCTCCAAGTCTTACTTATATAAATATATCAGAGTGGTTACATTTTATAAGTAAATTGATTAAATAAAAGTATTTTTCCAAAAGGAACATTTAAAATCTGACTCACTGTTTAAAATGGTTTGAAAAGGGTAAAACCCGTTTATAAGGCATAGGGACAAATCACATGTGATTTGAACTAACGGTAGTGAATCACATGTGATTAATCCTTGTAACGCGGAAACCGTTCTGCAAAACTTTACATAAACATTTATAAGCAACTTGTATCTCCCCCCTAAAACATTTAAAACATTTGAAAGGTTCATTAAAGGGGTATGAACTCACCTGAAATCGCGGAAATCGGGTGAATCGGGTAAATCGGGTAAAAGTGTCGATTGAGCGTTTGGTACCAAATAACCACTTGAGCACCTTTTAGGACCCTAATGTCATATGAAATATGTATTTTACAAGAAGTTAATCATCTTATGCTTTTCATTATAGTATTTGGACATTCTAGCATCGTTTTCGGGGTTTTAAGGCCTAGAAAGGGTTCCCGGGAGTGGTACAAGGCCATGAATGATTTACGGGAGGGTCCATGAGCTCACTCCCTTGGAGTTTATGGCCTAAAAGCCACCCTTTGGGAGTTTACGGCCGTAAGCCCCCTAGGCTTGGCCGTAAACTCTTGTGACACTCCAAAATGTATGTTTAGGGCTTATATCACTTCCTTAATTTAATGGTAGGTGTCTTGGACTAAAAGGGAAGGATTAAACATCATAATTTGTGACATTTTTGGGGAGTTTACGGCCAAGACTTGTTCTTGGGCCGTAAACTCCAATAAATCCTTCAAGATGTATGTTTTAATGGTACAACATGGTCTCATACACCTTAGATAAATCCTAGAAGGCCCTATAATGAGTTTTGGGACAATTTGGCATGAACTTTTGGGGAGTTTACGGCCCAAGAACATCCTTGGCCGTAAACTCTTCATTTTGCATCCAAATGTGAAGTTTAATGGTACAACACACCTCCAAAGGCCTTAGCTAAATTCCTTTCATGCAATTGGGTGGTTTAGGGACTTGTTTGACACAACTTTTTGGGTGTTTACGGCCCAAGCTTAAGCTAGGCCGTAAACTCCTCATTTTGTCCTCAAATGGTGTTGTTTGATGTACTTAAACGTTTACTAGTGTCAAGGCTAAAATACTAAACACCCTAGATGAGTTTTTGGGACTTAAATCCAAGATTTTTGGGGTGTTTAAGGTGTTTACGGCCTAAGCACAAGCTTGGGCCGTAAACTCCTTTTTAAGCATCAATTTCTTGTGTTTTAGTGTCCAAACCCTTCTAGGTATATGCCTTAATTAGTATACTAGCTTAAAAGAAGGAAAAACATGGTCTTTGGCATGATTTTGGGGGTTTACGGCCTAAGGAGCTTCTTTGGCCGTAAACTCCTTTTTGGTCCTTGATTTCTATGATTTTGGCTTCTAAATTTAGTAAAGTATGTCTAGATTAAGATAGGGGATAAGTACTTACGTTTGGAAGTCGGAAATTAGCGGAATTGGGGTCGATTTCGGGTCTAGAGAGAGAAAGTAGTGAGAGAGAGTGAATGTGTGGTAAAAGGTTGTTCAAATGTTGTGTACACTCATTTCATATGTCTTGGGTATCGCACCCGATACACGGCTACCCGATGTTTAAAGTTAACTGGGTTAAAACTTTTTACCCGGGTGAAGTGGTTGAAAAGGTAATACAACTCTATTAGGTTAAACGGGGTTAACACATACGAGTTATATTTCTTAAGATAATATCTAGCCATGCATAAATTTAGATATTCGGATATTGACGATTCCAAATATTACATAAAATAACGTATAGTGATACGTTCCGTTAGTGAAAATGGGATTTGTAACGAGAATAGATTTGAGGTTGTCACATCATCCCCCCGTTAGGGGAATTTCGTCCCGAAATTTAGAATACAATAGATACGTTACTACAATATTACTAAGCAAAGAGATGAGGATATTTGAGTTTCATCTGATCCTCGCGCTCCCAAGTGAATTCCGGTCCTCGCTTGGCGTTCCACCGAACCTTCACAATTGGGATGCGGCTTTGTTTCGTCCATTTTACTTCACGATCCAATACCTCCGCAGGTTCTTCCACGAAGTTGAGGCTCTCATTGATCTCGATCTCGTCGAGAGGAATCACGAGAGTCTCGTCAGACAGACATTTCTTCAAGTTTGAGACGTGGAAAGTAGGATGTATGTTACTTAGCTCACGGGGTAAGTTTAGTTTGTAGGCTACAGGACCGATTCTAGCAAGAATCTCAAAAGGCCCTATGTACCTTGGGTTTAACTTTCCACGCTTCCCGAAGCGTATCGTGCCTTTCCAGGGTGAGACCTTCAGGAGGACCCGGTCTCCCACCTGGAATTCCAAGGGTTTTCTTCGTTTGTCGGCGTAGCTTTTCTGTCGATCCCTAGCGGCTTTTAGTCGTTCACGTATCTGTACAATCTTCTCGGTCGTCTCTCGAATGATCTCTGGACCAGTGAGGGCGCTGTCAGGAACTCGTCCTTTAGCTAACTGAGTGTCTCCCACCTCGGCCCAGCACAAAGGGGATCTGCACTTCCGGCCGTAGAGGGATTCGAATGGAGCTACCTTGATGCTTGTATGATAACTATTGTTATAGGAAAACTCCACAAGAGGTAAGTGTGTATCCCACGATTTCCCGAAGTCGATCACACAAGCTCGCAACATGTCTTCTAATGTTTGGATCGTCCTCTCACTGTGCCCGTCAGTCTGCGGATGGTAGGTTGTACTCATGTCCAGCCTCGTCCCTAGTGCCTTTTGCAATGATTGCCAAAATCTAGAGGTGAATCTACTATCTCTGTCTGATATAATAGATATAGGGATGCCATGCAGTCGCACTATTCCGTTTATATATATTCTAGTGAGCTTCTCCATCTTGTCCGTCTCCTTGATGGGTAGGAAGTGTGCAGACTTGGTCAACCTGTCAACAATGACCCAAATGGTATCAAATCCACCTGCTGTCTTGGGCAGCTTGGTGACAAAGTCCATTGTGATTCGCTCCCACTTCCATTCTGGTACCTCCGGTTGTTGGAGGAGTCCTGATGGCTTTTGACATTCGACTTTGACCTTCGCGCAAGTAAGGCACTTACTTACAAAGGTAGCGATCTCGGCTTTCATGTTCGGCCACCAGTATAGCTTTTTGAGATCCAGATACATCTTATCTGAACCCGGGTGGACGGAGTAACGAGTTTTGTGTGCTTCCCTCATAACCAAATCTCTGAAACCTCCATGGCGTGGAGTCTATATTCGGTCCATGAAGTAATAGGCTCCGTCACCCTTAACCTCCATATTTTTATCCATTCCGCGCAGGGATTCTCCCGTTACGTTCGCAAGCTTTAAGGCTTCCAGCTGAGCCTCTTTGATCTGCGTGGATAGATGTGAATGTATAGTCATTGTCAACGACTTGGTCCTTCGTCCGGAATATTCTTTTTTGCTCAGGGCGTCTGCTACTACGTTGGCTTTCCCCGGATGATATCTAATTTCACAGTCATAATCGTTAAGTAACTCGATCCATCGACGCTGTCTCATGTTGAGTTATTTTTGGTTTAGTATATGTTGGAGGCTTTTATGATCAGTGTACACCACGCTCTTCGTCCCATACAAGTAATGTCTCTAGATTTTTAGTGCGAAGACAACCGCTCCTAACTCGAGGTCATGAGTAGTGTAGTTCACTTCATGGTTCTTTAGCTGTCTCGAGGCATAGGCGATAACCTTGCCTCGTTGCATCAAGACACAACCGAGCCCCTGATTGGATGCGTCACAGTATACGACGAAATCTTCTGTCCCTTAGGGAAGGGATAATACTGGTGCAGTGCATAGGGCTCGCTTCAGGGTCTGAAATGCCTTCTCCTGCTTCTCTTCCCAGTCGAATGATACACCCTTCTGTGTTAACATGGTGAGAGGTTTCGCAATCCGAGAGAAATTTTGGATGAATCGGCGGTAGTACCCAGCGAGGCCTAGAAATTGACGAATTTCCGTAGGCGTCTTTGGAGCTGACTAGTTCTCAATAGCTTTGATTTTGGAGGGGTCCACATGGATTCCGTCTTCACTGACCACGTGCCCTAAGAATTCAACTCTTCGGATCCAAAACTCGCACTTAGAGAACTTCGCATACAACTTCTCGGATCGCAGGGTTTCCAAGACTAATCGTAAATGATTTCCGTGCTCTTCCTCGCTCCGAGAGTAGACGAGTATGTCGTCAATAAAGACGATGACGAACTGATCTAAATACGGACGACATACCCTATTCATCAAGTCCATGAATACTGCGGGGGCGTTAGTCAGTCCAAAGGGCATCACTACGAACTCAAAATGCCCGTAGCGGGTTCGGAAAGCTGTCTTTGGAACATCTTCCTCAAGCACCCGTAACTGATGATACCCTGATCTAAGATCAATCTTAGAGAAGTAACTTGCTCCTTGGAGTTGGTCGAATAGGTTGTCGATACGAGGGAGAGGATAGCGATTTTTGATTGTGAGTTTATTGAGTTCCCTATAATCGATGCACATCCGAAACGACCCATCCTATTTCTTCACGAACAGGACCGGAGCTCCCTAAGGTGAGAAACTCGGTCTTATAAAGCCCTTGCTGAGCAGTTCGTTGAGTTGACCGGAGAGTTCTTGCATTTCGGCGGGCGCTAGACGGTAGGGCGACTTAGCTACGGGGGTAGCTCCTGGGATTAGGTCGATTCTGAATTCAACCTGTCGTTTGGGAGGTAGGCCTGGAAGATCCTCCGGGAAGACATCAGGAAAATCGCATACTACAGGAATGTCTTTTGGATCTTTCGATTCCTGGTTAGTGTCGACAACGTGAGCAAGAAAGGCGCGATATTCCTTGCGCAAGTATTTCTGAGCCTGAATACTAGAGATGATACGAAGGTTTGTACTTGGCTTATCTCCGTATATCAATAGGATCTCTCGATTCGGAAAGTTCAGGCGAATGGATTTCTCGGAGCACAGGATATCGGCGTAGTGAAAGCTTAACCAATCCATACCAACAATGACATCGAAATTTTTGATTGAGACTGGTATAAGATCGATTAAAAAGGGGTGATCATCTAACGTGAGAGTACAACCTATATAGATTTCATTAGAGCTTTCTGTCTTCCAATTAGCCATTTCTACGAAGAATGTTTCTTTTAGTGGTTGAGGGGTTTGTTTGAGTAAGTGTTTAAAGTTTTGATTTATGAAGCTTCTTTCTGCACCACTATCGAATAAGACACAGGCATAAGAGTTGTTGAGAAGAAACGTACCCGTGACCACCGTGGGATCGGCTACCGCTTCATTGCGACCGATAGCAAGTAACCTTCCAGTTCCACCAGCATTTGCAGCCTTCAGACAGTTCTTAAAATGGCCCGCTTCACCTCAGCCATAACAAGTCGGGGTCACTCCCGTACCAGGAACCTGTGTGATAGGTTTGGGAGGGGCCTTGCAAAATCGGACAGTATGGCCCTTTCGTCGCAGTTGGAACACTGCAATTCACGGCAAGGACCGTTGTGGTGAAAAGGGCACTTAGGACACTTAGGCAAGTTTCCACTGTAAGCCTTCGGTGGGGCTGGAGCAGCTGGTGTGGCTGGGATGGTGGCAGCATGGACCGCCACAATTTGCTGATCCTTGGGGTTGGTTTGAGTTTTCTTGCCTTTCTTCTTATCCCATCGTTTCCTCTTTTTATCAGATGATCTGGATGGTGCAGTGGTTGTTGTGGTTGTTGTTGTTGGAGTGGAGGAGATTTCGTGGTTGATCAGACTCTGGGCCAATTCCTTGGCGCTGTCGAAAGTGGTAGGGCGTGAGGCCAGAACATTTCCTCGATACGGGGGCACTAAACCCCAGATGTAGCGTTCAATCTTCTTGCTTTCAAAGGGGATCATGTTGGGACACATAGCCGCCAAGTCGCAAAACCTGGCCGTATAAGTCGTTATGTCGGTCCCCTTCATCTTGAGGTTCCAGAGTTCTTCCTCAAGCTTCTGAACTTCGCCCCTAGGGCAGTACTCTCCTCTCATATGATCTTTTAGAGTGTCCCAGCCCATGGCATTGGCTGTGACCAAGGAGAGTGCATTGACATGGCCATTCCACCATGACAAAGCCCTGTTAGTGAGGGTAGCAGTAGCGAACTTGATTTTGCTCTCTTCAGGACAAGAGCACATCTCGAATACAGCTTCGGTTCTTTCGAACCATTGGGACAATGCTAGAATTCCTCTGGTACCATCAAAGAAAGCAAGTTTACAATTCATGAAGTCCTTATAAGTGCATCCCTGCACTCGTTGGTGGACTTCACCAAATCTAGAATTCCCACCGCTCGCATCACCCGAGTTCATTTGGGCCATGGCTGCTGTTACAGCTGCAGTCACAGCCGTTTGGAACAACACCGGATCGAACTGAGGAGGAGGAGGTGGTGGAGGAGGGGTTTGAGTTTCAGGTCTTCCTCTGCTGGGACGCTTTCGTGGAGGCATCCTTCACTGGAAGATCATAGAAATGATAGCAATAGTAAGAGCCTATTGCGAATATGAATAGAGCGTTTCGTGGATTTAAATCAACATAATCCAAGATCAGGGTAAGAGTTATAGCAATAGAGAAATCATCTGCCAATATAATGGTATTAATGATGCATCACAAGATCATGAAAATTGACCTAGCAGTAGGTCTTACATCATACCATAGAGAAAATGTTGGCAGTTTAGAGGTTCAGCTAGAGTACTTTTAAACTACGAATGCTTACAGACAAGAGACCTACAGAACATAGAGATAAAAGGCTAGTCCTTTAAACAAAAGAGTGAAGTAACTAGATGTCTCCTACTGGCGACGGTTACTAGTTGGGCGAATCCTTAGATCCGCTAATTGACGCATAACTTCTTGAAGGTGTCGATCATGAGTCCCTTGGCGTGCTCGGAGTTCCCTAACTTCAGCTCGGGATGCAGCCAGCTGATGCTGCAGAGCCTCGTTGGTCCTCCTTGTCCTGTCCATGGCTTCCTCGAGTTGTCGAATGCGAACAGTATTCAGGTTCGAGTTGGCATCCACTTCTACAACTCGACCAATGGCAGCTTGACTTTGCTCAACATTCCTGGCAATCCTTCGGATCATGATGGGCAGAACCCGATCCGCCGATCCTCCTTCGCTTATGTTGTAGAAACTTCGGTCTCCATTGTAAGGCAAAGGCTGACCCTGCTCCTCGCTCCATCGACGCAAGGATATTGCCCACATAGGAGTGGGGCCCTGAAATACCGGTCGGGGGTTAGGGTTCGGGGCTTCAGGAGGTTGGTTGTTGACTTCTGGCTCGGAGCTCGAGCTATCCGAGAAGCCTTCAGCATGATGATCATCCAAAGGAATAGGGTGATCGTCGTCGGACTCCTCTTCGAGCCATCCTCCATTGCCCTGGTTCGGAAAGTACGGATCACCGGGTAGGTGGAAGCCAGCCATGCTATCTACGCGAGAAAGGGGGAAAAGGGGATTAATAGACGTACTATTCTAAGATACTTATAGGATGAATCATTACTAGTTGACCCAATACTTGCATAGTGCATACCGATTACATGTAACCGAAGCAAGATAGTCCTTCGAATAAACTACCCTAACTTCAGACCCCCAATCAAACAAGAACAGGGAATGAAGCAAAGGTTGCAGATTTTGAATCTATAGTGCCCTAATCACATGTAATCGTGGTGTATCCACTTAGCAACTATTGTTCTACTAGTAACGACCCTTTTTGTTAACACATACGTATAATCTAGAGATATAGAATACTCCTATAGTATCCTTATGGTAGCATTATTGTGGTATTGTTGGTAAGTTTTAGACTTGTTGCAACATCACAACCAAACTTAGGCACATGCTAGTCACTCTCAGGAAAACGTAGTTGATCAGGCTACATCATCCTGAATGTGACTATATGTCTCTAAACCCAATTGCGCTACCCAACAATCTTAATACTTTCGTTTTGTTCTAGGACAATACTGATTCCTGTGTTTTATAGTGATGTGTGTATATATATACTTAGTTAGGTCTTTTAGATACTTAACAGTATATATTCTTGGTCAGAGTGTTTTAGTCCCGAAGTGTTTATAGTTCGTATATCTTTTATAGGTTGATATACTTGATTCACTATAAACAATGCTCTGATACCAATCTGTCACACCCCAAAACCGATAACGGCAGAATTCGTTTCGGGGTGGATGACGTAGTGTATAGTATCATCACAATTGCATAATAGTAAAACAAGAAACATACAACCATTGCATTACATAGTGAATTTAATTACAAGTGTGTTTTGTAATGTTTAACAATCACCCAAAAGTAAATAAAAAATAAGAGATGGGTCTTGTGTGCTCCACCTTCTCCAAAAATGCCGAGTTTGTACCTGTCTATCTTTGACCTGAAGATACAAGTTATTTTGAAAACGATTATCAGCATAAAGCTGGTGAGTTCATAAGAGTTTAGTGTGAGTTTTTGTATACAAAGCATTGGTGCGAAAAATGTATCATTATTCATAAGTAGTAGAAGCTTAGAAAAATCCCATATTTTTCTAGAAAATACATTTTTAGTGACAATCTGTGAAAAGTATGCATTCTTCATTTCTTTGAAACAGTTTATTGTAAAGTATATTGGCAAACTCCAAGTAATAAATGTGATAGAATAGGTTAAGCCTGAAATCAGTGATAGAGGTGCAAGCTTCCTTTAGTGATAGATACTTACTTACTTCGGGATGTAGTTTAGCATTTAGTGTAGTATTTTAGAGTAGTTGTAGATGTATTCCTTGTATATTACTAATAGTGAGGATAATAGAGGATCCCATGACCTTCCCAGTCATGCACAGTATAGTGAAGTAGTGGCATCCCTGGGCCTGAACGGCGCGGACTGAAATTAACAGTCGGGATGTGATAGTGTCTGCCCCGTATAGATCTATACATGTAGAGTCGTCTCCCTGCTGGAAAACTTCGGGCGTAGTGGATAGCGAATAGAGTATCTCGTAGTGGGTTAGTGTGTTATTGTTTGTTTAGTGTTTTCTCTATTGTTATAGTGTAGTGATCTTTTAGTATTGATCATAGTGTATTCTCTTACTAGTGTATCGTCTAGTAATAGTGAGTATTATAGTGTAGATAGAAATGACTTTAGCGAGTAGTAGCTGTAGCAACCGTAACTATACCTATTATAGTTATCTTAGTGAGGATGGTTCTTGGCATGTTAGTGACTTTAGTATTAAGTGAAAGCAGTAACATTCATATCCTACACTGATATACAGATTATATAACTAAGAAATCAACGACAGTCTGACGGATAACTACTACCCTAAGCCCACAATCAAACAAGAACAGGAAATAAGGCGAGATATCGGTCCTAAGTCCTCCAAGTCTTACTTATATAAATATATCAGAGTGGTTACATTTTATAAGTAAATTGATTAAATAAAGTAATTTTCCAAAAGGAACATTTAAAATCTGACTCACTGTTTAAAATGGTTTGAAAAGGGTAAAACCCGTTTATAAGGCATAGGGACAAATCACATGTGATTTGAACTAAAGGTAGTGAATCACATGTGATTAATCCTTGTAACGCGGAAACCGTTCTGCAAAACTTTACATAAACATTTATAAGCAACTTGTATCTCCCCCCTAAAACATTTAAAACATTTGAAAGGTTCATTAAAGGGGTATGAACTCACCTGAAATCGCGGAAATCGGGTGAATCGGGTAAATCGGGTAAAAGTGTCGATTGAGCGTTTGGTACCAAATAACCACTTGAGCACCTTTTACGACCCTAATGTCATATGAAATATGTATTTTACAAGAAGTTAATCATCTTATGCTTTTCATTATAGTATTTGGACATTCTAGCATCGTTTTCGGGGTTTTAAGGCCTAGAAAGGGTTCCCAGGAGTGGTACAAGGCCATGAATGATTTACGGGAGGGTCCATGAGCTCACTCCCTTGGAGTTTATGGCCTAAAAGCCACCCTTTGGGAGTTTACGGCCGTAAGCCCCCTAGGCTTGGCCGTAAACTCTTGTGACACTCCAAAATGTATGTTTAGGGCCTTATATCACTTCCTTAATTTAATGGTAGGTGTCTTGGACTAAAAGGGAAGGATTAAACATCATAATTTGTGACATTTTTGGGGAGTTTACGGCCAAGACTTGTTCTTGGGCCGTAAACTCCAATAAATCCTTCTAGATGTATGTTTTAATGGTACAACATGGTCTCATACACCTTAGATAAATCCTAGAAGGCCCTATAATGAGTTTTGGGACAATTTGACATGAACTTTTGGGGAGTTTACGGCCCAAGAACATCCTTGGCCGTAAACTCTTCATTTTGCATCCAAATGTGAAGTTTAATGGTACAACACACCTCCAAAGGCCTTAGCTAAATTCCTTTCATGCAATTGAGTGGTTTAGGGACTTGTTTGACACAACTTTTTGGGTGTTTACGGCCCAAGCTTAAGCTAGGCCGTAAACTCCTCATTTTGTCGTCAAATGGTGTTGTTTGATGTACTTAAACGTTTACTTGTGTCAAGGCTAAAATACTAAACACCCTAGATGAGTTTTTGGGACTTAAATCCAAGATTTTTGGGGTGTTTAAGGTGTTTACGGCCTAAGCACAAGCTTGGGCCGTAAACTCCTTTTTAAGCATCAATTTCTTGTGTTTTAGTGTCCAAACCCTTCTAGGTATATGCCTTAATTAGTATACTAGCTTAAAGGAAGGAAAAACATGGTCTTTGGCATGATTTTGGGGGTTTACGGCCTAAGGAGCTTCTTAGGCCGTAAACTCCTTTTTGGTCCTTGATTTCTATGATTTTGGCTTCTAAATTCAGTAAAGTATGTCTAGATTAAGATAGGGGATGAGTACTTATGTTTGGAAGTCGGAAATTAGCGGAATTGGGGTCGATTTTGGGTCTACAGAGAGAAAGTAGTGAGAGAGAGTGAATGTGTGGTAAAAGAGTGTTCAAATGTTGTGTACACTCATTTGATGTGTCTCGGGTATCGCACCCGATACACGGATACCCGATGTTTAAAGTTAACTGGGTTAAAACTTTTTA
Source organism: Lactuca sativa (assembly GCF_002870075.4). Taxonomy (NCBI): domain Eukaryota; kingdom Viridiplantae; phylum Streptophyta; class Magnoliopsida; order Asterales; family Asteraceae; genus Lactuca; species Lactuca sativa. The sequence continues at coordinate 157,245,742 of NC_056628.2, read as the reverse complement.
CCCGGGTGAAGTGGTTGAAAAGGTAATACAACTCTATTAGGTTAAACGGGGTTAACACATACGAGTTATATTTCTTAAGATAATATCTAGCCATGCATAAATTTAGATATTCGGATATTGACGATTCCAAATATTACATAAAATAACGTATAGTGATACGTTCCGTTAGTGAAAATGGGATTTGTAACGGGAATAGATTTGAGGTTGTCACAACATTCGTTTGAACATCCTTCTTGCATAAAAGTTTCTAATCTAGACATAGATTCTTAATATCCAACTCCCAATATGGAAACCTTTCCATACTTACCATATGACAACTCATTCTTAATAGAATCTTATCTATTCATAATTATGTCGATATGCTCCATCCAATATCATACTTCCAACTACTCACAAGCGACAAATCCTTAGCAAGCTTTGGATCGTCCTTTGATAGTTGTTTAATTATCTTAGTCACAACCGATTCTAGTCCTTTTTCCCTCTAAATGTGCTAGACATCTGGAAAATTTTAGAATGGTCAAATATTATAGCATTTGCAATCTATCCTATACCCGAAGTGTATGGGACATGATGCATAACGTCTTACATAAAGATTTGATACTTTATCAATCTTCTGCCATAATATTTTATGTGTCACGTTCTTATGATTCGAATTATGAAGTGGAATGCCGTAATCATAATCGAAATTTAAGAACTCACTATGTATCCTTGACTAAGTTTAATAACATTCCATGAACTAAGCTTTTAGTTTTTAAATGAAGTACAATATTCTCTCCCTTAATTATAGAAAAACAACTATTCAACCCTTACAACTTTGCAAAGTATGACTCTTGTTTTCTATAATTAATATTGCTAACTTGCAATACTTGTCTTAATAATCATGCAATCATAATATTTATGCTCCCACTATCACGATGATTATTATAAACATAACACTTATGCTCCCATTAGCTTTGACACGTATTCAGAAACAACTTAACTTTCAGAAAAACAATGCCTATTGAATTTCTTTAAGTTCATATTTCTATTACCCAATGCTTTGATAATCTTTTATCAAGGCTTTATAAACTTATACACCTTTGCCTTAGATAGTTCATGTGTGTGTCTTAAACAATTCAGACTAATTGCCAGATCTCACAATTCGAATCATGGAAAGGGATACCGTAACCATAATCGAATTCAAGAATACAATTTCACAATCACTATCTTCATAAAATCTTTCTTAGTGAAAGCATTTCCTCACAGTCATTTTAATGAAGGAGGAAATCTTATGACACTTCGATTTTAATGGTGTATGTGTTCCTATCCATGTGAATTTATTAAAACCAAGGTTTATGACAAATTCAAACTCATATGGACCGAGCCTTCTCAATCTTGATTTCTTACCTTATGGTAACACGGCTGCCCACCATGTCTTTCAAGTAGTTAAGCAGCTTACCCTTTCCTATCAATGTACTTTTCATTGATCAAGGTCCTTTCCTTTTATGCATTCAAATGAGAACTCATAGGGCTCACATGCATAATTAACTCAATTGGAACGGTACATAAAACAAGATGATGTCAACACGATAGGTTGTAAACCTCAACTCGTGTGCCAGTGATGATCGATAAGGTTTATTTTGATTTATTCTTGAAACCTTTCAAGACCATTAAGACTCCCACTGACTCCTTGACATATAAGATTCTCTTGTCAATAAGCATTTATTGACAAACAAATATCCAAGAGTTAGTGTAGCTTTTATCAAGACAAAACACTTCATAAATTGGTCCTAGTTGGTCTTTGTCTTATCCAAGACATCACAACTTTCCAATTTCAAAAGTGCAAGAATAAGAAAACCCTTTTTCCAAATTCTACATTTGATGAATTTTATAAACCTTCTTAAGACTTGTCACTCAATGTCACAATCTTAACTTTAAGACTTGTTTTGGAATGAAGTATGATTGACTTCTTGATTTAACCATTTCTTCAATTCTTGATTTCTCTTCTCAGACATACAATTGTACTAAGACTCACTTAGACGATCAATATGGTTCTTAATTATTAAGACCTATCATAAAACATAATAAAAGGTACTCTCCCTTCTTCTTAGAATAGAGAAACTTTTATCTTTCTGCCTACTTGATTTTTCTTATTCGTTTCGCTATTGATTCAGACTTTTTCAATCAATTCAGGATTACACTTACTCTTATAAGCATAATCATGTTTACTAAACCTTTAGTAAATCATAATGAATATCTTTGTTACTCTTGTGGTGGACTTGATTAACACACAACTTTGTGTACTCGATCTCCTAGTCCTTCACTTGACACTTTGTCAGCGAATTAGTCTAATTTCCAAATATGAAATTTCTCATTCATCGTGCAACCAAGTTGCATGATTCCAAGTTTCTGTCCAATTGAAACTTGGGCGATGAGAAACTTTCCCTATTTGGTAAATTCTTGACCTTTCCACAAATAACATAATTAAGAATCACTTCCATTCGTTGTAGAAATATGCAAACATCAATTTTTCATAACGATTTCATTGCAAGGAAATAAATAAATAAATAAATACGTCAAACAAAATTTATTTTATTCATAAAAGCAGCGGAAAACATTTGTCCTTACAATGCAAAATCAACTGAAAGACTATGTAATCAAATATTCCTAACAACTTTATCATAACTTTCTAAGCTCAAAATCTAATCTTCGAATCCATGTGATCGAGATCCATCTCTTCGTGATTAGACTCGTCTTGCTTTTCCATTAGGCTTCCTCTCTTTTCACTGATCCTACAAAACATTCAAATGCAATCTTATCACATTATGTATTAAGAATCAATGAATAGGAACTTAATGGAGTTAGATAGTGGATTTTACCTGAAGCACAACCATACTCTTTGACTCTCCCATCTTCTGGACTCTTCAGGCTCTTAGGGCAGACTTGTATCCAACGCCCTTTCACTTGGCAGCAAACGCAGGTTGGTTCTCCTAGAACGTCCTCAGAAGCATGGTTGGTTGACTTTCCCAACAAATATGCTCCATTGCCTTGCGAAATCATTTTTGATTTAGCAGCAATGAGCATGTAAGTTAAGTCAATGAGGCTTGCGTCATGATCCATCATATGATACTTTCTTTTGAACTCATTATATGATTCAGGGAGTGACTGCAGAACCCAGTCCACAACCAACTTATCAGAGAATGACGCACCCAACATTATCAACCTATCGATGTGTGATTTCATTCCTAGAACATGGGTACACACGTGTTTACAATCTTCATGTTTCATTTCCAATAGGGCTTTAGTGACATTGAACCTTTCAATTCTTCGATCTTGTGGGTTAGGGAGAATCATCCGAGGAGGTGGAGGAAGTGAAGCATGATCTCTTGTTCCTCGATTGAATCGTGGAATATCATCTTCATGTGGAAAGCTTGTTTCACGGGATTTGGGAATACCATAGTTGTCAAACTTTGACATCTACAAAATGGGAGAAAACAAATTCAAGTTAGTTGATTGATTGAGTCCTTAATAAATCACCCAAATGAGATATTAAGGTTAGGACCCAACACAATATTCTACAACTTAGGAGAGGGATGCCATAACCCAAATTGCAGAACATTTGAAGGTAAGTGAATGACGATTCACTAATTTTCCACCATGAAAAACGAAAAAGAAATTTAAGTTTTAAATCTATTGAAAATTCCTAGATCTTATGAGATTCATTGAACTTTTCAATGGCATGTTTAAATCTCGATATGCCCCTCTAGTTTGTGACTGGGATGCCGAGGATCACAAAGCGGGTGTGAATAACCCTGCAAACTTACATGGTGCCCCCACATGTTACAGTCACCTATTCGATGTGCCGGTTAACCACACACGCTCCACCGAACTATGAAAAACATTGAGTCACCATTCGCTACCTTTACTTAGAACCATTTAGTGTGCCGTTTAACCACACATGCTCCACTAACGTCTTCGCAAGGGTACAAAGTGTAATTTCATGGAATTGCATCAATTCACTTTTGCCTAAAGTAACTAAGATTGGGAATTTTGTAAAAACATTTAGTTACTTTTGTACTTCATTATACTTATAATGGATGGTTTCTGTCCTCTCCTACCCGTTCGGCTAACGATCCTCCACTAGTCAAGAGTGCAGTGGGTAAGAGTGGATACCCATTCAATCGCCATTTTATAGGCAATTTCCTTAAACACCCCTTATAGACCAGCTTCGTGAATGAGGCCTACTAACGGTAAGACTGACTTTGACTGATACATATATATAATGTTAGACTTTTAATGTTATATATAGTATAGGGTGTATTTTACACTTTTAAAATACTAGGTGGTCATATTGAATAATTATACTTTTAATTTAATTAAATTGTAAACCAAAACTTTATGGATTTATTAAATCTCTTTTAATTATACACTTTAATTAATTAATAAAACCATAAGGGTGCGATTTGAACTTTTTAAAACTATACTAGGGTTTTAGAATTTAACATTTCTAAATTAAACTTTTAATCAAGTTTTAAATTCCAAAACTTGAGGGCAAGTTTTGAAACATTTCAAAACATTAGGGTTTAACCTATTTAAATTTCAAAACCAAAACTTTCAAGTTCTAATTTAAACTATAAAACCTAAAGGGATTAATTTGAAACTTTTCCAAACTTTGTCAAGAATATTATAGATCACATAATTCAAATAAGGCAATTAACTATTAATTGGTGGTTATCTAATTAGATCTAGTTCAAATTGTTGCAAGATAATGATCAACTAATTTCCATAATTTAACATTTATCAAATAAGGTAACAATTATCTAATTAGATGACCAAAATCTTTTATTTTGACAAGGATAATCATAAGGAATCAATAAAATTCGAATTTTATTAATTTTAAACAATTATGGCAATTATTCTAAATCAAAATAGGTAAAAAATCCCAAAACTACCTCCTTCTGCCGCTCGAACTCGCCGAGTTCCTCTATGGACTTGCCGAGTAGGAGCAACTCGCCGAGTCCACATTGGAACTCACCGAGTTCATCAGGTAAGGAGCTAAAAAAACAAATTTTGAAGCTTGAAAATAACCAAGGCATCAATACAATAGAAACCAATCAAGGCTCTGATACCATTGATGGGTTTTAGCTATAAGAACATCCTATGTGCTCATACAAACCCTAATGCTTGGATCTAGGTTTCTCTGTTGTACGTGCAATTCCTCCAAGACTATAAACCCTAGATCTAGTATATGATAATCAGTATAACATATGAATTAGGGTTTAGATCATACCTTGATTGTTATGTAGTAATAACAATCTCAAATCCTCTTTGTAATGACTTTAGAAAGCTTAGAGTCACAAATGTCACTCCTCTAATGGTTCAAAAACACCAAGAACAAGAGGATGAAGAAGAGAAGAGAAGGAGGCTGCCCAAAACGTGTGGAAACCCTAGAGAACAAGTTCACCACGTTTTTAGGGCTTAAGGGTTCTTTAAATAGTGAGGCTATTAGGGTTATCTAACAAGGAAACCCTAATTTAGATGCTTAGGCCCTAAGCAACCCATGTACCCCTTTTTAATAAGCCTTGGATGATTTCTAATGGGTTTCCCCATAGAATTCGTCCAACCCTTATATTATAAGGTAATCCATAGCCCAATTGCAATTATCTTATAATTACAATTCCAGTCCCTTAAGTTTAATTAATCTCTTTTAGCCACAAACTTAATTCTTATTAATTCTTGACTAATATTAATTAAACAAGATGATTTCTCCTTTAATGTATTATTCTCATAATATAATAAATCATATTCAATCATTTCTCTCCATAATTCATCCTATCAAGTTGCTTTGGTGAAGGCAACCCAAAAGGACCATGCACCATCGGGTCAAGTACATACCAAAATAGTTATGGACTTAGACACTAATCCAACAACCAATGTGTCCTAGGGAATCAACGAATGGGTAAGGGGGTCAGGTGTAGTTGATGTGTCCCATTGGATTCAGGTTCAGGTGTGACACCCGGCTATAATAAAGTACACCCAAATTTTTGTTTTGAATAAACAAATGGTAGTGTACATTACAATAACCTATAATACAATTAGTTATAAAACACATTAAAAGAAATAGTATAGGATCAAGCCGGGTTTACAGCTTATCAAAATATGTCATTATAAGTTTAGTTATCAAAATGCATTATGTTGAGTACTTCAAAACATCTCTATCCAAATGATCTAATCATATCTCATGGATTCATCATGTATACTTCACATACTCAATCAATTTCTCACATGTACTATCATATAATACATGCATAAACAACATAATTCCTATCTAAATATTCAATAATTCATAATAATCAAGTCCATCTTTTATTAAGAATCTCATAAGTTAGTTGAGAATCACTCACCTTGTTTATTGCCCATGTGGATGGTACTCCAAGCTTTTAAACTCCTTCTATGTGAATTTTCTTTGATTCCCTACTCACAATCAATTCATATTCATCAATGATTAAGTCAATTATATGACTAAACCCATATACATATTTATCATCTCTTTAATGTAACAGTACCATCATCTCTTTAATGTAATAATACCATCATCTCAATTTTATATAATTCATACATAAATCAATTGTCCAATACTCTTGGAAATTTTATTTCATCAGTTGTAAACATCATATACATCATATTTTACAACCCTATGGCTCAACCAATTAAGTCATATTTCTAACTTATGTGCTCCAAACCTTATGGATTAAGTTTCCATATCAATTTCAAATTCTTCACATATAAAGTTTTTAATCATAAGAATAAGTTATAATCAAGTAATATAACATTAATTGCTAAATTAATTTCATCATCTTAGTTCAAACCCTTCACTTAGGGTTTCACTAAGAATCCTTAAAATCTTGTTCTAAATATGAAATTAGTGTGTTAGGAGGAGAAATTCTTACCTTAATCCACCTAATACAAGCTCTAATATGTAAATCTCACCAAGAATCGAACTCTTAGGGTTATATATGTGAAATTACACCTTAGAGTGTGTTTCCCAAGGTGTTTTGTCGAAAATGATATGTTTACAGATCATATATTTTATATCGTGACACCCTCCTTCGCGACATTCCTCAATCTCTCGCAAAAAATAAGGGGCGACTTACTTCTCTCCACGTCGTGGCTAAAATCCCAAGTCATGGTATTTTCAAAGTATGTTGTTGTCACTATTTATTTTACATAATTCAGTTTACCATTGCGAGGCCACATCGTGGTATCCTCCTCAACACGTCATGGAAAAACAAAAATGTGTTTTCCTATACATTTAATCAATAGCAGTTATCACTTGTACTTACACAATATAATACTCATTTCTAACCAAGAAAAACACATTATGTGTTTTATAGTTATAGTCTTGCATTAAAATAGAAGTTTTCAAAATGATTATTACACTGGGGGATTAGACTTAGCCAATGTCTCCCAAGGGCTCGATATACTGAGCAAGGGGGATCGGGCATAACTAATGTGTCCCAGTAGGTGTATGTTGTTATTGATACATTCTTTGACATGCATACATGGTTTTGTAGATGATACTATTTCTATACATGTATTACGGGTAGAGCTTGTATTATACTCCCTCAATCCCATATTTAATTGTTCATTTATGACTTTTAAAGTTTTTATTCTTAAACTTTGACCTTAAAGCTTTTTGTTTTTGATATATAATACATGATACAAAATATATTAATGGATTGTGTTTTAAATTTCGTTTTATTGTTATAAGTTTCATCAAATAATTTATAACACAAATAAAAGTATTTAAGGTCAAATTTGAAGCATAAGGACTTCAAAAGTCATAAGTGGAAAATAAATATGGGACGGATGGAGTATGATATTGTGTATGTGTGAAATTTAATAAGTTTTTTGCTTACCCATTTTCCCTTAAAAGGTTATTGTTTCAATATTAGCAGGTACTCAAGATGGTAGGGCGTGACAATGCACACTAGCTTGGGACAGATTGATGGAGTTTTCATATTACCTTGGATTATGTATCTTTGATTTTGGAAATTTTAACTATCAAATGTTTTTTTTAAATTTATTTATCTTGTGATTATAGTGTGAAAACTTATTTTGAATAAATTCATGGTTTTGAATATACTTATATTGTTTTAAAAGTTCAAATTTATTGCATAATGTTAGGATGTTACATTTCCACGAGGCATAATAAGATATTTATGGAGTATTATGGACTTAGAATAATAGGTTAACACTTAGAAAGATATTCTTAGTATTTGACACTTTATAACAACGATACTATGTGTTGAATTGGAGGAACAAGCTTGGTAAAGTGTAGGAAAAGAGGAGTATCACTAGCATTGGACTAAGGTGAGTTTACCGTGAGCATATATCGCAAACTATAACTTTTATGTAAAATTTTTCACATGATATAAATTATAAATTTGCTATAATTTTTTTTTGTTGTTTCTTGTATGCTTCTACATGTCATGTTCTTTATATATAAGGAAACAAGTTGAGCATTTTATACAACTGGTTTGGAAAAGAAAAGAGTTTTTCCATAAAAGGTTGATTTAAATATAAAAGGGATTTAAGATGAAATATTGATAAGGTGATTTAAAAAAGGGCTTCTATAAAATAAACTTGATGTTTATGTTGGTATGGTATTTTATGATGTTCTCATGTTGAAAACATGTTTTTATGGAGCATGTTGCTTTAAGTTGTATTGTTGTTAAATGATTTAAAGTATTAACATGTGTATACATACTAGGATAGGTGCCCATATGAGTCACTCATTATATCTGTACGAGATTTGCCATTACTGTATGAACCTGAAATTTTGAGAATGTTGACTTTTAGTCAAATATTGACCAAAAGTGGAATTTGGTCAATTAAGAGAAAAAGATTAGATTATGAAGTTGCGACTTCATAAAAGATGGCCAAAATAAGTTTAACTCACTAAGATGATGTTAGAAGAGTAGGTTCAAGAAAAAGAATGCATGAGAACATGTTTTTTTTGGTCAAAAGGGTAGAATGGGTATTTTATGCTTTTTAGGCCAAGTTTGATACTTAATAGATTAATAATTGTATTAAGTCATTGAGAAGTGACTTAAGATGTATAGAGTATGTTCCCACCTTTGCATGGATATAAAGAACATCAAAAATGGGTAATAAATGAATAGGATATGAGGATTAGAAGTTGGGACTAAAACGTCCCAAAGCTGGAATGGAATCAACTAAGGTAACTGATGTCAAGAAGTTTCCTCGGTGTGAAAAACATTTAAGCATCCATTCACTTCTAGTTAAGTGATCTCCGCAGTGCGAGAATCAGTTTCCGCAGCACGAAAAAGAGACAAATTAAGAGATTTTAAGCTCATCATACTCGTGATTTTGCACCCAAACACCCTCACAACCTAGCCCCGATGATTTGAATGATGGAGAAGGATCAAGAGGCCATTTTTGGTGGATATGGCTTTGATAAGAGAAGAGAAGCTCATGATGTAGTCATTTTAACAATTTTCAAGCTTGTAGGGCTTTAATGGTGTATTGATGATTAGAGCTAATTATTTTAGATTAGAGTAAGAAAGCTTGTTAGTAGTGTTAAAGTAAGTAGTTACATACCTTAAACAAACTTTGTATGTGATTTCCATGGCGAAATCAATGTATGAGAAGTTAGGGTTTGAAACCCTATCTGACGAGATGTTAATTGATGAATTAGAGTTAGATAGTGATGAATTAGGTATTGCGGGATGCTTAATTCATTAATCAGATAAGATTAAGAGATAGAAAATTGATCCATTAAGTGGTTGTGTTGACTTTTAAGATTCAAATCTCTTAATATGCTAAGACAAGTACTAAGAACTTGTATGCATGTATGATTAGGCCTAAGAGCAAGAAAGATGGATCCAAGATGCATCAATTGAGGAAAAGAACCAAAGTAGGACAATTAGCCATCACTAACTGATAACGTGAGTTATTTCTCTCTCTCTCTAGCATATGTTTATATATGTTGAAGATTAGGTCACTAAGTAGACGACACAAAGTAAAGGGATGAAGATAGATGAAGACTATGTGTATAATACATGTATCAGAGCATGTACACATATTTAGAGCATGAAAGAGGTATATATAAGATACATGTAGTAGATCATGTATATAATAACAAGAGTAAGTAAGAACATTTAGATATCATTAGTATGGTAGAATGCTATATGAGACTAGACATGGATAAAGATTAAGTACTTAATGATTTAAGTACTATAAGAGAAAGATAAGGGGTCTCTTAAGGAGACATGGAGATACATGTTCCTTCAGGGATAGAAGATAGATGGTTCTTTTGGGGACTAGATATAAAACATTCCTATAGGAATATGTAACACCCATTTTCCTAGACGAATCAAATTCGGGTTTCAGAGAGTCAAAAATTTGAATTTTTGGAGAAAATGGGTCCTCACAACATGAGGCATGGAGGCTCACGACGTGAGAAGAGCTGCATGAAGATTTTATATGGGACTGAGCTCACGACTTGATCAATAAGAGCTCACAACGTGAGGATCACTGCAGCCCAAGCCCATGAAGTTTTAGGGTTTCCCACATACTTAAGCCCCCTTAATTCAGTTTTAGGGCTCATTACTACGCCTCCACCTTCCTCTAACTCAGAAAACCCTAAACCTATTCCATTTTGGTGATTTTGGATCTATTTTGGTGATTTTGTGGCTAGAAGAAGGAGAAGAAGACGTTCAAGAGAGTTGGTTCAGCTTGGAGGCTTCATCATCATCATCATCCTCATCTTGTGCACATTTTGGAACATTGTAAGTGTCCAAGATCCAATCTTTATGAGCTCAAGTTACAAGTTCTAGATTCTTGTCCCTTTTCCTTCTTGGATGATGAAGTTTGCATGGAAGAGATTCATAAAGTTCGCAACTTTATGATCTCTAAGGGTCCTTTGACCATCATATGTTATGGATTAACAAATTAAGAACTTAAAAGTTGGATTTTTAGCCTCATACCATTATCAAAACATGAGACATAAGGTCTCACGGCATGACAAGTGTTTATGTCCCGTTTCTGAAGAGTTTGTTGGGGCTGACGACGTGCAGATAAACTGCTCATGTCGTGATGCCAGCTCATGTGTCATCTCTTGACTGAGTTGATTGGGTTGTGTTGGAATGAATTGGATATGATCGAGTTAACTCTCACGACGTGACCAAGGACTGGTCACGACGTGAGATTTGGTTTTAGGCCTTGTTGGGCCCTAGTTTTATGTTTGTGGGCCTTTTTGTGCTTGGGCCCATTTGGAGATTTGGGTATCTTTTAGGAAGGTGGGCCTCCTCGGATTAGACCCATGATAGTTTTTGGGTCTTATTAGGATGTTGAGCCATAATAGGCTTTTTGATGCTATTGGTTTGGGACTTGGATTTTAGGCTAGGTGAGGAAGGGGTAAAATGGACTTTTACCCTATGAGTTGGACAATTGGACTTGGATCCTAGCTATGGACTGTGGACCAATTATTAATTTGGTATTATTTGATGGTGTTAGCATGCGGGGATTTTCCAGATCGACGGTACGAGCTTTTATCTGAGATACTCGATTGCTTGAGGTGAGTCTCCTCACGGTACTATGGGTCGAAGGCACCAATGCCGACCCATTGGATTATTTATTCTAGGAGGAGCAAGGGGTGGCCTTTGGCATTTGTATGAAATACCAGGAGGTGGATCCAAGCAATTTTGTATGTAAGAACAGGGATCGGACCCTAGAAGATAAGTAGATAGTTAGATATAGATTGCATGCTATTTGTCTTTGTGATGCTTGCATGGAAGACCAGGAGGTGGCTCTTGGCACTTGTCTGTAAGACCCAAGGTTTTGCCATAGGCCTGGAAAAGAAAGACCATGATACGGCTCCTGGAATAATGGCAAGACTATGGTTGGCACATAGCATTCTATATTATATGTATGGTATGTGGTGGTTTGGGGAACTCACTAAGCTTTGTTCTTATAGTTTATGCTTATGGTTTTAGGTACTTCCGGTTCGAAATGGAAGGGCCCGACGTGATCGCAGCGCATGCACCTATGTTTTTCGCAACTTATTGGTCCTTGGGATTATACTATGATAATTTGTTTTACATTAACATACTTTTCAATGATTTGTATTACTAAATGGAGTTTTACGGTTGAATTAAAAATAAATTTTTACCTTGAAATTTTGGGACGTTACAAGTTGGTATCAGAGCCTTAGTTTGATGGATTTGAGCATACTCTCGGGTGTGTCTTAACTCAAACAGAGGGTTTGGTGAAATTCTCATAAAATAAATGTGTTATTAAGGGATTTTCCAATAAAAGATAGTAGTGTGATGCGTGCAATCGGCTGAGCTCAAGTAAGTGATTCCCATAATACATAGACATGGTTATTATGTTATATGTTATGAGAATTACATGCTAGACTAGGGCAAAGGATTTTCTTAGGATTTCATGTTAGGAGAGATTCCTTCATATGCTTGATTGTTTGAGCTTTTCAAATTGCATGATAATATGGTTTTCTAATAACTGGATAAGAATGACTTGACTAGTTGGTACGCTTGTTAGATTTTTCCATTTCCTAAATGCTGCTTGCTTTGTGCTTTGTGGGACTCTCAATGATGCAGGTTAGCTACTAAGTGAATATGTTAAGTCACATGTTGCATAGGTTAAAATGATCTCAAAGTGATGGATTTGACCCTATTACGTAACTCTTGTCTGAGGCCAACTGTTCTCGGGTTGATTCTTTTTTTGGAAGGATTATCTGAGCTTTGTTGCATGTGACAGTATTCATGAGGTACGTAGCTAGTTGATGTGACATCCCCAAAATCTCGGTCAGAAAAGACCGATTTTCATTTATGCTTTTAAAATAATTTCAGAGTAAATCCTTTTGATTTGAAAGAGTTGCGGAATTTGTTCCCAAAAACAAAACGTGATAAAACAATGTTACTAAAGCATTTCATAAAAAAAATGTATTTTCATTATATAATCAAAACTCGGGATGTCATGTTCCGATACAGACCATAAAGCATAAACAATAATATTACAAGTCATTCAACAAATATATACATATACAGACTTGTAAACAAAACAACTTGATGGTTCATCCATCTTATGCCCTTGCGCCACTTCCTGTAATACAAATAAAACTGAGTGGGTCAGGCTTAGGAGCCTGGTGAGCATATAGGGTTTTCAACCCACAATAAATAATTATATTTAATTCCACCAACCAACGATAACCCAATTACCCATTCCCGTTATCCTCACTTTACATCCCTAAGACAACTAACATAAGGGACCTAGTCTAAGAATATTTCATCGGGGCGACAACACATGCTTCGGGGGTTCCTCAGCAATATAAGTCAAATAAGGCAACCATGAGGGGGATGGAGTACAGCGAATGAACACCCAAGTTCATTAACACCTACAGGTGGCGAGCCTACTAGTGTTCCACCAGACTGTCTAGAAAAGTCTATGGTCGTCATCTAAACTCCGCTAGATGACTGAATCAAAACAACAACGAGGCCTCTCATCTGTTTATTACACACCAACTATCTACCCATGTTGTACCCAACATATTAGTAGATAAAAACATACATTTTTATACATAGTTTAAAAACTTGTATAACATGCTTTAATCAATACGTATTCCACATAACAGATGAGGCACACACACATAACATGTATTTCACAGAAAAAAAATCAGATCCATGAGATAGAAGAGAGTGAATATACATTCACACATATAACACAACATATACACATAACATGTATTTCGTATAAAATACTTCATAATTATGCGTTAGGAGAAAGTAACCACACACTCAAGCATATAAACAACAATATACTTAATACACTCAAACCATACTTGTATTATTATCATGTTTATGAAAGGTAGTATACACTCACTTGATCAGAAGATGATCGGCCAGCACTACGGCTTATAGAAGTAGTATTCTTTGGCAGATCTGGAAGATCTTCACAAAAAACCGGACTCCTTGCGGGCAGAGCTTCGGCTCGGGAATCTTACTTCTCGGGATCTTCGGGACCTCGGGACTTACTTCGGGGCTCGGGAATGATACCGGGTCTTCGGGGTACTTCTGGCACGCAAAACGATGCAAAACGGGAGAGAGAAGAGAGAAAAAGAGCAAATGAGCCGGCTGCCCTCGCATCCTATTTATAGGAGGCTGGAGCCTCGGAGTACGCTGGGCGTACAGCAGTACGCGGGGCGTACGCGTCCGAATTGTCATGGCATGCGTCATCCGAAGAAATCGAGTGCAAGGGACGTCACGCTTCGCTGTACGCTGGGCGTACTTCAGATGAGTCCGATGACTCCCCTTCGAATAGTACCGGATTTTATAATTAATTTTAAATATTAATTATTTAATAAACTTCGTAAATTCATATGTTCTTCATACGAACTCCATTTTTGAAGTTCTTTGTATCCACGCGTAGGTGAGACTACGCTCTACAACTTTCGTTTAGACTCCGTCGACTAATTTTGACTTTATTTTTATTAATTATTTTTAGTAGGCCGGGACAGAAAAACTTCGTTATGAAATCATAACTTCTTCGTTTGACGTCCGTTCTCGCCTAACTTTTCATCGCTTCGATACCAACAACGAGATCTTCTATTCTCGTTTAGATTGATTCGACTAAAAACCGCTCAATCTCAAAGCGAGTATTTTGGGCTGCATACCGCTAAGTCGAAACTTCAGAAAATCATAACTTCCTCATACGAAGTCAGATTTGGGCGTTCTTTATATATTCGGAAACCTCGTTTCAACTACTACAACATTATCCCAAGATATCAAGTTTATTTTACACTTAAATTTTGACGCTCATATTATTCTTAATTAATCAAATCACATAATTAAGCAGTTAAGCACAAAACACATAATACTCAAATAATATACTTCTATTATTTCAAAATGAGTTACAAGGGTTAACCTAGACTATTACATCAACGAAAATGCCTAGCCTGGAAACGCGGGCGTTACAGTTGACATTGGTAGGATTTTTTCAGCAGCTGCAGGGTAAGGTTAAGAACCTAGGGAGTGCTTTTAGTGGATTTTCGCACTGTGTAGCAAGTATTTGGTGTATCAGTTTGAGAAGGTGACTTAGAGTATTCAAGATGATTCTTGGGGAAATTTATGGATATGTGTGAAATTAGATGAAGTCACACATCAGACATCGTCCTCGAAGTCCTTTATCTCAAAAAACTCTGGATAATGCTCCCTCATCTCTTCCTCAAGCTCCCATTGCAGTGCAGCCACTGCACCTTTACTAGCTCCACAACCTTGTTCCTCAAGGTTTTCATCTTCCAATCTAGAGTTGCCACCGATCTCTCTAGGAAATTATTTAGACGGGTATCCACCTGAATATCCTCCAAAGGTACAACTGAGAATTCATCCGCTAAACACTTCCATAGATGAGAGACATGAAAACTGCTATGAATATGACTGAGCTCGACTGGAAGATCAAGATGATAAGCTACCCGGCCCACTCGAGCCAAGAACCTGAAGGGACTAATATACCTGGGGGCCAACTTTCCCTGCTTCCTGATCTGGATGACACCTTTTCAAGGTGACACCTTTAGGAGAACCATACGTCCAACCTGGAACTCCAAGTTTGACCGGTGCCTGTCGGCATAACTCTTCTGCCGACTGTGGGTTGGATTAGGTGTCTAAGACCAGAACTATAATTGGTATGTACTTAACCCGAGAGCAACGTGATCCATTTTGGGTTGCCTTCACCAGGACAATTTGATAGGATGGATATTTGAGAAAGAGGTTATTTGTGATTTATTAATATATTATAAGTATAATATATTAATTGAGAAATCATATTGTTTAATTAATATTGGTCAAGAATTAATTTGGAATTAATTTAGTGATCAAAAGAGATTAATTAAATTAAGGGGACTGATTAAGCAAATCAGTAATCCATATAGTTTGGGCCAATGATCCATGATTGATTTGTGATGGACTAAGTTTATGTGAGAGTCCATGAAGTTTTTGTCCATCGGCTTATCATATGGATTATTGGATTAAAGGCCCAATGAATGAATTAGGGTTTACAATATGAAACCCTAGGAATTCCACACTATAAAAGTAACCCCTTAGCTCCAAATTCACTACTACAAGGGTTCTAAGAGAACCCTAGCTGATTTTGGGGGTTCTAACCTCTCTCTCAAAGTCATCTATTTGTTCATGGTGTTTGTGACTTGTTTGAGGCATGACACTTGAGGTGCTAAGCTCTTGAAAGGCCAACAACTACAAGCTCCAAATAAGAGGTATTCTTCTAACTAGTTTTATGATTCATGTACCATATTTTTATGCTAGATACATTTTTATGCTAGATAGGTTTCATTCTTTTGATAATTTTTTCTTGGATGTTTAACTAGAGAAAACATAGATCCAAAGCATTAGGGCTATATGTGCACCATAGGAGTGTTATAGTACTTACAACACAACAGGGATATCAGAGCCTATGGTAGTTTTCTATTATATTGATGCATTGGTATTATTTTCAAAGTTGGAATATCTGTCAATTTCAATTCTGCATGTTTACCACGACGTGGAAGTGCCTGCCACGACATGGTGATGCATCTGATGGCAGATTTCGGATTTCTTAGCTTAATTTGGATTTGGATAATTACTACAAATTGTTTTGTTGATCAAAATTTGATTTTTAGGTTATGAAAATAATTACCCTCATCTAAATTAAAAGATAATGGTCAAAATTTATGATAATTAATAGGTTATGTGATACACTAATTATTTGTAAATTTTGAATGGTGATTATCTTGTCAAATTTTAAGATAATTACTTGTTTTTATGAAAAACTAATTAGTTGTAGAATTTGAAATCATCTTGCTTGATGATTTAAGTTAGATAAATTTGGTAAATAATAAATTATATGATAATTGCATTAGTTAAAATTTGATATAAATGTTTCTTAAAGAGTTTCATAACTTGGCCTCAAGCTACGGAACTTGAAAAGTCTCGTTCATGAAACAAATTAACTCTTCAAGTTATGGAATTCAAGAGTCTTGAAAGGTTACAAAACTTTTCATCAAGTTTTGGAACCCAAAAGGTTTGGAAGAGTTACAAAACTTTCCCTCAAGTTTTAGAATTTAAAATTTGATTAAAAAAATTTAATTTTGAAATATTAAATACTAAACCTTTTGACTTCATAACTTAACTTTAGAATTAAAAGTTTTTTAATTATGGTTTTGTTGATAATTAATTAAAATATTAATTAAAAGAGTATTAATAAATCAATAATTATATGGTTTGTGTTTAATTAAATTAAAAGTCTAGTTTAATTAATAGATTAAACCACCTAGTATTTTAAATGTATAATTAAACAAGTCAGTCTTACCATTAGTATGCCTCATTCACGAAGCTGGTATATAAGGGGTGTTTAAGGAAGTGACTTGTAAAATGACCGCCATTAGGTATCAACTCTTACCCACCGCACCCTTGACCAGTGGAGGGTCGTTAGCAAAATGGGTGTAATAGGACGCTTAAATCCTCATTAAAAGTATAATGAAATACCAAGTAACTAAATATTTTATAAATCCCCAATCTTAGCTACTTAGGAAAATTGTGAATTTGATGCTAACCCATGAAATTGCACATTTTACCTTATTAGTCGTTAGTGGAGCGTGTGTGGTTAATCGACACACTAATATGGGACTAATGAAGCATGACAATGGGTAGCTCGTAGTTTTTCATAGATCAATGGAGCATGTGTGGTTAACCGCCATATTGATTAGGTGATAAAATGACTTCGAGAGTACCAAGCTAATTTGCATGGTTATTCACACATTGTTTGTAATCCTCGGTATCCCAGTCACAAACTTGAAGGGCATAATCAAGATTAAACATGCCACTGAAAAGTTCAATGAATCTCAAAAGATCTAGGAGTTTCATTTAAAACTTAATTCTTTTATAAAAAATTTGTTTTCGTGGCGGAATTGGTAAATCGTGATTTACCTACCTACAAATATTTTACAATTGGACTACGACATCCCTCTTCCGAATTGTAAATTATTGTGTTGGGTCCTAGCCTAAATATTTCATTTGGGTGTTATATTAAGGACTTAAATCAACAAAGTTGAATTTCTCCCCTTATAGATGTCTAGGTCAGAAAACTATGATCTGCCTTATCCTGTTGGAAAAGCCTTTCACATGAAGATGATATTTCACAATATCATATTTCACTTTCTCCACTTCCTCTGATAATTCTCCCTGACCTACATGTTCTTTGACTTGAAAAGTTCAAGGTCACTCAAACTCTATTGGCAAGAAAACACCAAGATGGAAGGTCTGTGTGTGCACATGTCTTGGAGATGAAGTCACGCATTGACAGGCTGAGAATGTTAGGAATCATTGTGTCGGGAAAGTTGACTATTGACCTGGTTCTTCAATCACTTCCCGAGTCGTATAGTCAGTTTGATAAAGACTACTATGTGACTGATCACGACGTGGCCCTCATCGATCTTACCTATTTGCTAATTGCCGCTGAATCAGAAATGATTTGGCGTACTGGCAAAGCAAATTTGAATGGAATATCTACTTCCTAAACCTCCATGGACATTGACAATGGAAACATTAGAAGTCCAGAAAAGTCTTCTCTTCCCAATGGAAAGGGATTGGCCAAGGTTAAATAGTTTGACCAAATGGTAAAGAGAAAGGCTAAGTCTGAGATTGTCCCATGTGCCATTTCGAAAGAGTTTTTTTTTCTATCGTTAAGAGAAGGGGCATTGGATGCGAAGTTGCCATATCTACCTAAAGGACCATAAGGATGGTAAAGTCAAAATGTATGACTCTGCTTCAGGTAAGTCCACTATCTAACTCTATTAAGTTCTTATTTGAAGATTCTTAATACATGATGTGATGAGATCACATTTTCATGTTTTGTGGGATCGAAGAAGAGAAATGCAGCTTAAAGAAAGACCAGGCTGAGTTTGATTGCGAAGAGATGAATTTCGTTCGCATGATTCGATGATCAGAGTTTTGAGCTGCTGCATAGGAGTTATGATAGATTGCTTAGGAATATTTAGAAACATAGTTTTCATATGTAGTTGCATTGTAGGGAAATGTTTTCTGCATTTTATAAATAATGAAAATTTTTGATTTTATCTTATTTTATATTTCCTTGCAAAGGAATTTATGAAAATTGATGTTTGTATGTTTCTATTTTTACCAGTACGGATTTAATTCTTTCGTTTGTTGTAGTGTCGAAATTTACAAAATAAGGAAAGATTCTCATCACCAAAGTTTCAAATGGACAGAAACTTGGAATCATGCAACTTGTATTGTACGATGAATGAGAACCTTCATCTTTGCGATGTTAAGACTAATTCCTTGTTCACATATAGATGTGATTCAAGTGAAGGACTATGGGATCTAGTACACTTTGTTGTGCACTGTTCAGGTCCACCACAAAGATCGATAAGACTATTTTTCATGATTTACTAAAGTTTTAGTAAATATGGTTATGCTTACAAGTTGAAGTATAATTCTGAAACATTAAAAAAGTTTCAAGGTATAACAGAACGAATAAGAAGAATCAAATTAGGCAAAAAGATAAAAAGTTTCTCCAATTTGAAAGGAAAGGAGAGCACTTTAGTATCGTATTTTAGGATCATCTTAATGATTATGAAAACCATATCACAATTGATCCTCTAAGGACACCATAGTGCATTTGTGTGGCTAAGAAGAGGAATCAGGAATTGTTGAAATGGTTAAATCAATTAAGGTGAGTCATACTTTATTCCAAAATCTTGTCCTAGAGTCATTTTCTAAGATTATGTCTTGAGTGACATGTCTTAAGTAGGTTTAAAACACATCATGAAAAGTGGAGTACAAAATTTTTCTTGCTCTTGCACATTTGATATTGGTAGTTGTGATTTTTAGATAAGACAAAGACCAACTAAGACCAATTGAGTTAAGTGTTAATGTTGATAAGAAACCACACTAACTCTTGAATATTTGTTTGTCAAGCAATGTTTCTTGACAAGATAATCTTATATGTCAAGAGGTCAGTGGGAGTATTAAAGGCCTTGAAAAGCTTCAAGAACTAATCATTTGTAAACCTATTGTTAATCACTAGCACATGACTTGAGGTTTGTAACCTATCGTGTTGACATATTCTTGTTTTCTGTGCCCAATCCAGTTAAAGTTACTATGCATGTGAGTTCTATGAGTTCTCAATTGCTTGATTAAGGTAAAGAACCTTGATCAGTGAAAGTTCATTAATCAATAATGGTGAGCTACTTAATAACTTGGAAGACATGGTAGGCCCTTGTGCTGCTAAGTGGCAAGAAATTAAGATCGAACAAATTCAGTCCATATGAGTTTGAATCAACCATAGACCTTATCTAATGAAAATGGTTGGAAATGACAGTTCACATGCATAGGAACACACACACCATAAAGTCTAAGTGACATAAGGTTTCTCTCCAATTCATGAAAATGATTGTAAGGAAATGATTTCACTAAGTAGATTTTATGGAGATAGCAGTTGTGTTAATTGCATTCTCAAATTCGATTATGATTATGACATCCCTCTTCATAGTTCGAATTGTGAGAAATGGCGAATAGTTTGAACATTCGAAACTTATTGTTGTAAGTTCTGAATAGTTTAGACACACATATGAACCTTCTAATAAAAGTTGTATGAGCTTAGATAAAGGCTTATCGAAGGATCTCGTATCAGAAATCTGAACTTTGGAAAGAAAGTCAATAAGTATTGATTTCTAGAAGTCCAACTGATTTTTGGGTACATGTCAAAGCTAGTGGGAGTATAAGTGTGATGCTAGTAAAAATATAATACTCATGATAGTTGGAGCATAATTATTATGGTAAGTGTTGCGAGTTAGCAATGCTATTTATAGGAAACAAGTTCTAATTTGCAAAGTTGCAAAGGTTGAAAAGTTGTTTCGCTTTAGTAAGGGAGAGGATACTTATACTATATTTTGAATCTAAAAGAGTAGACTGAGGTATTAATCAAGCTTAGTCATGGATATAGGAATACCATGTTGAAATATTTCAACATTGGAAATTCTATGTATGGAAGACATTATGAATCGTGTTCCATATGCTTCGGGAATAGGATTGATTGCATACACTATAATATTCACATGTTCTATTTTTCCAAATGCCTAGGGCATTGAGAGGGAAAAAGGACCAGAATTGGTTATGACTGAAAGTTATTAAACCACTGTTAAGGACAATCCAAGGTTCGCTAAGGATTGGTCACTTGTGGGCAGTTGGATGTATAGTAATGGATGGACCATGTTGACATTATTATGAATAGACATGATTCTATTTAATCACCATATCAATTACACATTATTCATTGTATAATGTTTCGACTGATCAACTTAATACTTGAATTAAAACAATAGTCATCCCATGCTCCAAGCATGCACACTATGTTACATACGGTTCTTACTTTGTGAAATAGATCAATTGTAAACAATACAAGGTGTTTTATTTATATTCAAAAGTTTTGAGACCATATTGGATTCGATTATTCTTGTGTTTCATTTTGCATCTTTTGACTTCCCGAATAATAAGATTACTCAAACCATCCACAGTTGATCATACTTTGGAAGTAGGTATTGAGGCAAGACTGTCATGAATTTGTCTATAGATTATCTAATCGTTAGACATAGCACACATTTGTTGCAATATTCATGAGTACTCCTATAATAAGATTTGAGTATTGGATTAAACCCACGCTCATCTAAATCACTTCATGGATTTTATCACGAGTGATTGTGAGATGATAATATCTTATATTCTTGAAACAGAGACATATGTGTTGTAGTTTGCAAGTCGATTGTACATTGATGATGGGTAAACACCACTAACTTAGTGTTATAAAACATATCGTTATGTGATTTGAAGAGTAAATAGAGCAAGCATATGAGTCGAAGTTTATCCGTTCCTTTTACCCTGAGAAGGATAAAAGCAATATCCATGGGCCCCTCGATGAATTAGTGAGGATAACCCTTAGCGCTTGGCCAAGCCCGGACTGATTAGATTTGTTCAGTTAGTCAGTCTTCATAAATCGGAAATCGGGTAACAACACATGGCCAGAGAGAATGATTATAATCCATGTCTTATTTCCATATGATATCTAGAATGGAGGAATAGATGATCCCTTATCTAATGGATGGGTCATTGACTATCTTAGAGATCAACAGCGACTTTTGAGAGCTATGATTGCTAGTCGAGTTTTGAAGTTGTACTTGGAGTTATAGTTATTAGACTTATCCAAGTGGGAGATTGTTGGATAAGGTGTCTAAGCCCATAACTATAATTGGTATGTACTTGACCTGAGAGTAGCATGGACAATTTCGGATTGCCTTCACCAAAAAATTTGACAGGATGGATATTTGAGAAGGAGGTTATTTGTGATTTATTAATATATTATAAGTATAATATATTAATTGAGAAATCATATTATTTAATTAATATTGGTCAAGAATTAATTTGGAATTAATTTAGTGATCAAAAGAGATTAATTAAATTAAGGGGACTGATTAAGGAAATCAGTAATACATATAGTTTGGGCCAATAATCCATGATTGATTAGTGATGGAATAAGTTTATGTGAGTGTCGATGAAGTGTTAGTCCATAAGGCTTATCATATGGATTATTGGATTAAAGGCCCAAGGAATGAATTGGGTTTACAAGTTGAAACCCTAGGAATTCCACATTATAAAAGTAACCCCTTAGCTGCAAATTCACCACCACAAGGGTTCTAAGAGAACCCTAGCCGATTTTGGTCGTTCTAGCCTCTCTCTCAAAGTCCTCTATTTGTTCATGGTGTTTTTGACTTGTTTGAGGCATCACACTTGAGGTGCTAAGCTTTTGAAATGCCAACAACTACAAGCTATAGATAAGAGGTATTCTTCTAACTAGTTTTATGATTCATGTACTGTATTTGTATGCTAGATAGGTTTCATGCTTTGGATAATTTTTTGTTGCATGTATAACTAGAGAAAACTTAGATCCAAAGTATTAGGGTTGTATGTGCACCATAGGAGTGTTATAGTACATAAAACCCAACACTCTGAGCTAACTGAAGCCTGCTATGAACCTGCTGAATCAACTCAGTGGTCTTGAGCACCATCTCGGTACTCCCCATAACTCGCTTACCGACCTCTCCTCAACAACTCGATGTCCTACCCTTCCTCTCGTAGAGCATCTTAAAAGGAGGTCGATAGATGTTGGTGTGATAAATGTTGTTATACGAAAATTCCTCCAACTGAAGATATGTATCCTAACTTCCACCAACATCTAACACACACACACACACACTCACATCATGTCCTCAAGACTCTGAATAGTCTGCTCGCTTTGACCATCGATATGTGGATGAAATGTTGTACTGAAATGGAGACGAGTTCCCATCTCTTAATGAAACCACTTCCAAAATCTGGAAGTAAAGTGAACATCCTGGTCTGAAACCACAGATACCGACAACCCATTATGTGCCACCACCTCCCGAACATAAATCTCATGTAACTTCTCTACAGAGATACTCTCCTGGATCGGGATGAAATGCACACTCTTGGTCAATCGATCCATGATGACCCAGATAGAATCCACTCCACGCGCAGTCCCGAGAAGCTTCATGATAAAATCCATGGTGATGTCTCTTTAATTTCCATACGATAATCTCCAACGTCTGCATTTTGTTGTGAGGTCGCTGGTGCTCGGACTTGACTTTCCTGCAAATCAAGCACCTCTCCACAAACCATGCTACATCCCGTTTCATGCAGGTCCACCAATAATCGAGATGAAGATCCCTATACATCTTCGTCGTCTCAAGATGAATGGAGAAACTCGACTTATGAGTCTCCTCCATCAAAACACAGCGCACACCGCCCCAATATTGAACCCAGACTCTCCAATTCAGAGTCAACAATCTACGACTATCATAATCTAAGGAAAGCCACCTGAGCCATAATCCGCTCGTTCTTCCGGTGCTCTTCCTTCATAGCCTCTACTTGTGCCTCAAGAATCTGCTCCAACAATGGAGTAATCACTGTCATCCTCAAGCATGTATCTTGGATCAAAGTTGTGACCACCGTGTAGATGAGAGCATCGACCACCACATTAGCCTTCCCTGGGTGGTAAAGGATTTCACAATCATAATCCTTTACCACATCCAACCATCTACACGGCCTCATATTCAGATTCGGCTGATCCATCAAGTACTTCAGGCACTTGTGATCCTTGTAAATGGTACACCAGACCCCATACAGGTAGTGATGCCAAAGCTTGAGGGTGAAAACCACAAGTCATAGCTCCTAATCATGTATCGGATAATTCGCCTCATGAGGCTTCAGCTGCCTTGAAGCGTAAGCGATCATGTGACCCCACTGCATCAACTCTACACCCAAACCCGTGATTGAGGCATCAGAATAAAACACGAATTCATCAACACTCTTCGACAGGGTTAGAATTGATGCCTCACACAACCACCACCTAAGAGTCTTAAAAACTGCCTGTTGCTCAGGCCCACAAAAAGTCACCGACGTTTTGCTCATTTGGGTCAAGGGAACAACGATCTTGGAGAAATCATGAATGAATCTCCAATAATAACCAGGCAAACCAAGAAAACTACAAAGCTCAAATGGAGACCTCGGAACGTCCCACTGCATCACGGCCTTGACCTTGGCCGGATCAACCAGAATACCCTTTTGGTTGACAAGGTGCCCCAAAAACTGCACCTCGCGCAAGCAGAACTCGCACTAGGAGAAATTTGTGAAGAGCCTCTCTCTTCTCAAAGTCTCCAAGACCTCTCTCAAGTGCTCCTCATGCTACTCCCGAGTCTTGGAATAAACCAATATATCATCAATGAATACTATCACAGACCGATCCAACATTGGTCTGGACACGCGGTTCATGAGATCCATGAACGTGGCTAGAGCATTGGTGAGCCCAAATGGCATCACCATGAACTCATAATGACCATACCGAGTCTGAAAAGCCGTCTTCTGCACATCCTCATCCCGGACCCGCATCTAATGATAACCCGATCGCAAGTCAATCTTGGAGAACCAAGATGGACCATGAAGTTGGTCGAAAAGGTCATCAATCCTCGGGAGGGGATAACGTTTTCTTCACCGTTACCTGATAAATCCTTTTTCTAACATCTCCTGCAATTGTGTAGACAACTCCTGCATCTCGGGAGGAGCCAAATGATACGATGCTTTGGCTATCAGAGATGCACTCGGAACCAAATCAATCTTGAATTCCACCTACCTCTCCGGAGGTACCCCAGGAAAATCCTCTGGGAACACATCCGAATACTCCAACATAATTGACACATCATCCACGGTCCCCTTACAATTATGCCAGGTATCCATGACATAAGAGACATAACACAAAAAACCCTGATGGAGATAGTGGCTGGCCCTCGCTGCTGAACAAATAATCGACCTATGTTGCGGTCTCTCACCCTTAATCACCAACTCTCCCACACTTGGGGTCCAAACTTGGACCAACTAATGTTAACAGTCGACCACTAACCCATTAGGGCTCAACCAAGCCATGCCTACGATAACCTTATTCCCACGCAAAGGAATGGGATCTAGATCCACCGGATACTACTTGCTGAATAACTGAAAAGTACACCCTCGACGAACCCACGCAACCCGAATAGACCTTTCATCAACAATCTCAACATCAAGAGGACAGTCCAAATCCCCTAGAGTTGCAACAAATCTCTTGCTAAGCAAAAGAGGTACAAATGATTGGGTTGCCCCTGAATCAAATAATACTAAAGCAGAGATGTCATTCACAAGGAACGATCTTAAATCTAAAACACATATACATAAGCAATAATTCAATATAAATAAAGATATAAGGAGAAGATACATACCCCTCACCAAATCGGGAGCTACATGCACCTCCTCTTTCATCAGATGGAAAGCCCTGCTCTTCGCCACAGGCGCATCTGCCCGACCCTAACGGCCATCAATAACCCTTAATGTCGCAAGAGAGGGTACTGACACCGGTCCTATTGCAGCTAAACTCAGACATTGGTCCTTCTTGTTGCCCCTTTGATTGCATTGAAAGCAAATCAGATCAGATACCGAGGTGGTGGTGGTGGTAGCCGTACAATCTTATTACCAGTCCGAACGCACTTGAGGCATCCAGAACCACCCACCCTACACGTCCCTGCATGCGACCTGCCGCACTTGCTATAGTAGCCTCGACCCTGCTAGCCCTTCCCTCTCGTATCAACTACCTTTGGCCTTTTCCCGAACCCTCGACACTGGACACATAATCTGGCTTCCTCTTATTCTCCATATCCAAATCAATATCCCTCTCTCTAGCCCTCACTATCATATCTTTAAGCATCTTGCAGCTGGATCGGCTAACAAACTTTCTAATATCACTCCTTAACATATCATGACACCGGGCCTTCTTAATCTCCTCGTCCGCCACATACTTCTGAACCAGAAGTTCCCTCTCCCTGAACATATCAGTGATCTCAGGCAACATCTCAGTAGTCTGACGGAGATCCTGGAACTCTCGTGCCAGTTGCTGCACCTCAATCACCAGTGCAAACTCGGCTCGGAACCTGTTCCAGAAGTCACTCCCTACTTCCTCCCACCATTTACGTGCCCTGTCCTTCAAGAGGCAGGAAACTAGTCCAACCTTGTCCCCATCGGGAAAACAGCTGGTACGGAAGGCATTAGCAACATCTACCAACCACCTACTGCTCGTAATGGGGTCCCTCGCCTCATGATAATCTAGCGCTCCACATGCCCGAAACTCCCAGAAAGTCAAAGAGCGCGTCCTGACCAAAGCTACAATCTCAACGTGAAAGGCGCACAACCGCTCATCAAGAAGCTCCAGAATGCCCTCTTTGACTGAGACAAAAACCACAGGATTCCACTCAAGGATACTATGCGCGTAATCTCAAACGATATGAACTCCTTCGTCTGGTTATCAAGATGTCCAAATCCAGATCCAGATCCAGATCCTAAACCTGAACCCTCCCCAGCACCAGAACTACCCACTAGCCTACCTCACAATACCACCGTACTGAAAATAGACCATATAAACCATTAGAACAGGCATCAAATATACACATCGGGGAAATCACAACCCTACAAGCTCCCTGGCTTCATTACAAACCTCCTTGAATCGAGTACAGATCCTCTGCTTCTAGTAGTACGGGCCCATACTACTTTCCACATCCATCCGTACTTTCCTCAAGAAGTGCCTTAACTCAGCCAAGTTACTTTATCTAACAATTCCCTCAGAAATAAGGCTCGCAACACTAAATCTCATCCTAGGTTTTCCTAGGGAAAACTCCACACCACTCTCTGCCATCAGCTGAAGAATGAACTCCCACTAACTTGCTGTAAATAGCTCACGAATACAATTACATATTACAAAAACTAGATAATTCTTCGAATGAGAGGTCTCATACTACAACGGTTGGACTCAAACAAGAGTTTCGCAATAGTGTTAAAACCTAACTCTCTATAATTATTTAGTTCCCTTAATATGTAACTTAGTTGACGCTAGTTAAAACTCCTAAAAGCACCAAGCAAGCACCATTCAAGAATCAAGTAATCAAAACCAAGCATACCTTAATCTGGCCATCCTATTACCGACTGTTCAGTATTAGCATGCAAATCTATAAGCTCATACAACAGGCATACAAAGACATCTCTCCTAGATCCTTAGATCTAACAAGCATGTGATCATAATTCATAGTTCAAACATATCATAACATGTATGTGTATTTTTGGATAACTTACTTGAGCTCAGCTGATTGCACGCACCACACCCTTTCTTATTTTAGAAAAAAACTTTTCTTAAATATGTTTATTTTTTGAAAACTTACCAAATGCTCGGTTTGAGTTCAGACACCCCCGAGAGTGTACCTGAATCCCTCAAACCAAGGCTCTGATACCAACGTGTGACGTCCAAAAAATATGGTCCAAAAAATTTTGTTTTTATAATACATATAATAGTATTTTCAAACTTCATTCATACATCTCAACAAATCAATGTATTAAATGTGTCAAAATAAGTGTAAATATCAAATGCAGAATCCCCATGGTGTGTGCGTTATAGTCAGCCCGAGCTCTTTCCCTTGGAATCGGAAGTACCTGAAATGCAAACTGAAAACCGTAAGCACAAAGCCTAGTGTGTTCCCACAAGATACCACATACAAACATATTACATAAGGGGCCCTTCCCAAAGAGATACGAGCCCCTCCCACACTTGCATAATAGGCTCCGCCCAATGAGATACGTGCCCCGCCCACACTCGTATAACGGGCCCCGCCCAATGAGATACAAGCCCCACCCAATAAGCATAATATACAAGAACATACAAGTTTCAAACATACGAGTACATCAACTTAATCAACAAGGGTCCTACAGCTCCCCAAGCCACCAATTACCAAATAAAAGCTAATTAACATTGGTATCTACATCATTAACCACGAATCCCTACTTGGGGTAAAAATACTATTTTTCCCTAACATAACTTGGTCCAAGTATGAAACCCTAAATCAGCATCCAATGGCCCAAAAGAGAAACAATCCAATAAGGTCCAACATATGGCACAATTTCCAATTGGGCCCAATCCCTTCGAATGGGCCTTAGCCTAAGGCTCAATAATGCTTCCAAGGCCCAAAGGTTTGATTCTTGATGGCCCACTAAGGCCCAAGACACAAAGTCCATGAAAGTGGCCCAATCTGAGGCCCACACTCGCATAACGAGATCTGACCAATAAGCATGCAATACAAGCACATACAAGAATGACACAGACAACAAGAATATCAACATAATCAACAAGGTCCAGCCTTGGTGCGTTAGAACCACTAAACCTGGTGAGGAAAACTCACCTTGAAATGCTGAACGAAATTAATGATCCCTAACTGCTGGTTCTACAGCTCCCCGAGCTATCAATTATCAGATAAAAGCTAATTAACATTGGGATCTACATCATTAACCACAAATCCCTACTTGGGGTAAAAATACTATTTTATCCCTAACATAACTTGGTCCAAGAATGAAACCATAAATCACAATCCAATGTCCCAAAAGAGATAAACAATCCAACAAGGTCCAACATATGGCCCATTTTTGAATTAGGCCCAATACCTTCGCATGGGCCTTAGCCTAAGGCCCAATAATGCTTCCTTAGCCCAAAATATTTGATTCCAGATGGCCCACCAAGGCCCAAGACACAAACTCCATGAAAGTAGCCAAATCCGAGGCCCAAACAATGCAAAACCCAAATCCAAAGAGTACGTGAGGCATACTCAACTGTACGCTAAGCATACAGGCTGCATGACCTATATGCTGCGCATACGAGCTTGTACACCCAGTATACTTACTCATTAAGCAACATGCCTATAAAGCACTTAAATCCTTAAGACCTAGGGTTCTAATCACAGATCGGAGTCATATGAAGTGTCTTAAACCATAAAGTCGACAACTTGAGGGATTGCATGCCCCCAAATGAACTTAAACTCGAAATATGACAATTAACTTACATAAAATAACCAATATTCATGCATGGATGATCTAAACACCGAAAGATGGCAAATTTCTGACTCTAGGACCCAAATAATACCAAGAGTGGCAACTCTAAGCTTTAGAAACGACACAGGCTCTCAAGATTTCATTAATGGGACCAAAAGGGTCCAAAACTTAACCAAAATAGATCTAGGCTATGAAATATCAAGTTCAAGACTTTATACCTTGCACATGCTTGAAATGAAGTAAACAAATTCGATCTATAAGCTTCTCCTTAAACCACCAGCTTGCTCCAACATTCTCTTCCTTTGAAATGGAACAAAAGCACCAAAAACGCACTCAAGGGACCTTCCAAGCTCAAGACCACACAACAATGGGGTTAGGGTATCGTGGAGGCTGATAAGGGACAAGATAGAGGCTGGTAAATGAGGTCCTTAAGGCATAATGTTCTTTAAATAGTGCTCAAACCCTAAAGTGTAGGGTTTTGGGTCTGGACACGTACGTTGCACATACGAGCATGGCACCCGTGTCCAACCTCCAATAGTATGCCTATCGTACTTAGGGTGGTATGCATCACGTACGACACCCCCCTAAGCCCAAAATGAAAAATAGAGCCCATAGACTTCAAAGCCTAAAAAAATATTTAAGCAATCACAAATTTAAAATAAATGCCTTGGGAGTCGAGCGTTTAAGATGTGGTTTTGGGCATTGTTGGGCCCTAGTTTTCTGTTTGTGGGACCTCTTGTGCTTGGGCCCACTTGGAGCTTTGGGTATATTATAGGAAGTTGGGCTTCCTTAGATTAGGCCCATGATGGGTTTTGGGACCAATTAGGATTTTGGGCCATAATAGGCTTGTTGATGTTATTGGTTTGGGCCTCGTATTTTGGGCCAAATGAGGAAGGGGTAAAATGGAATTTTACCCTGAGTTTTGGATAATAGGACTTGGATCCTAGATGTGAGTTGTGGACCAATTATTAATTTGGTATTATTTGATGGGGATAGCGCGAGGGGATTTTCTGGATCGACATTCCGAGCTTTTATCTGAGATATCCGGTTGCTTGAGGTGAGTCTCCTCACGGTACTCTGGGTCAAAAGCACAAATGCTGACCTATATTTTTATGTATTATAGGAAGACCAGGGGTGGCCCTTGGAATTTGTATGAAACACCATAAGGTGGCTCCTGGCAATTTTGTATGCAAGACCAGGGATCAAACCCTAGCAGATAAGTAGATAGTTATATATAGATTATATGCTAGTTGTCCTTGTGATGCTTGCATGGAAGACCAAGAGGTAGCTCTTGGCACTTATCTATAAGACCTAAGGTTTTGGCCGCCGACCTAGCAACAAAAGACCTTGATACGGCTCGTGGCATAATGGCAAGACTATGGTCGACACATAGCATTTTCTATTGTATGTATGGTATAAAAAATTCCTTAAGCTCATAGGTTTTTTTGGTAACTTCTTAAGCATTTATAGACTCAACATAAAATGAAAAAGAAAAATGAAATAAAAAATTACAACTTTCATGTAACTTTGAAAACTACAACGTTTATAACTCTTAGATCTTGCAATTCTTGATCTTCATACTTGTAGTCTCTTATTGAATAAATAACTTTGACTTTTTCACAACTTTTTTTTTTTCTTTTCGTACTCAACTTTTTCACTCTTCTAAAAACTAAAAACGTATTCTTAAGCTTGGAAACTTAACTTCAACCTTTATTGGTTAATGATATAGTCTAATATTTAATTATGAATATAAAATTTCAAGTGTTTATTTCAGTAAACAATGCAAAAAATTTTGTATTTCTCAAACTATAATGTATCACCAAAACAAAACAATAGGATTTGTTTTAAACTACCCTACATATCACTGAGAAATTCCATTTCAATTCCACTTTATCACAATTTTTTTTCTAATCTAGACCCAAATTTCATCTACCATGCATAATACTTTATCAATCCCCTACCCCACATTTATTACATTCAATGCCCTTATTGTATGCATATAAAAAATAAATGTAAATAAAAGTTTAAAAGGAGGAAAGTAACATACTCCCTTTGGGATAGTAGTGGCAGATTGAGTGATTGTTGTGAGATGCTTGCAAGTACAAAGCTTGAATCTTCTAGTCGAACTAGATTGTTGTTGGAACTCAAAATATCATTGTTGAAATCAATTTGCCATTTGGTAGTGAAATTTGGCTTACAAGTTGCTTGAAACATGAAGTGTCCATGGATCTCGAGCTTATTCACGATGCATAGATAAGAGGGTAACATTGCAGTCAACAACTTTTGGGATACTTACATCACGAAATATACTCTCGTCACAAATTGTAGTGAGCATTAATTCATTGTGAACTGGAATAGCGAAACCGGTCTCACATGTAAGCTCTCCTCCTGTTACAGTAACAACTCTATAAAATTGTTCTTGAATTCTCCATGTCGTAAATCCACATCACACTTTGAAAGTTAGCATTCCTCTTGCTATATTCTTTTATAATCATCCCTTCCTCTAATCTGAATAAAACAAAGCTAAACAAATCAAATCAAAGAATCATCTAATATTCAAAGTGAAAAACTTTATTCAAAAACTAAAATTAAAATGAAAAATGTCGGGTTGCCTCCCATAAAGCGCTTCTTTTCGTACAAATCATGAGTCGTACTCGAACCTTCACATAAGTCTTTTCAGTGGATGAAAATAAGATTTCATGTCAAATATACGAGCCTACCTAAGAATAATCAACCATAAAAGGACCATGCAATAAGGCTAGATCAAGACACAAGAGTTTTCAAGCTATCTAATTTTAGCTAGGTACAACTCCTAGGGTATTAATTTACGATCTACCAATATTTACATAAACCTTAACCAAGCAAACTTGTTAGATATACCAAAACTAGAATATCATAGTCTATCACATAATCTAATCCTAACAGAACATAAGCATCCTACCACACTTTAGACACATAATGTCATACATCATATATTGAGAATACTCACATAATCCAAGCAACATAATCTCAGCAGTAACCTCTACTAAAAATGTAGCTACCACAACCAAGACAACATGTAACACCCTATTCAAGGTATTTTCCATTATGACCCTTGGTGTGTATTTAGCTTGAAAATTTGATGTTTAGGAGATCATGTTTTTACATAAAGTGACCCTATTAAACTTAAAGGATCCACAATAGTACTTTTGTCTACCACAGTTGGTGTTGCTACCACAATCAAGGTGTGTCTACCGCATCCAATACTAAAGAAGTTGTTCTGAAACCGTAGTGATCCTCAGTCACTACCGCAATGAAGATTATTGAAGATCCTTATTATCTGACTTAGCGTATTTGCATTACTTTGTCCAATAAACCTTGCACGGTCTATTAAGTCAGTAGAATATTAGTTTTATTTTTTTTCCAGTTGTAACTCCATCGATCTCTAAAAGTAGAGTCTCCTTTCTTCATGTATTAGACACATCTCTTTCAAGATCTTTTGAACTTTAACTAAAATAAAAAGATCATTCTCTCATTTCTCTATCTTATCTAATATCCGAGATCCTCTTCATCTTAAACTAATCACACTTACTAACTTGTGTTTGATTGCAAACCTTGTTAAGTATCAGTTTGATGTTTAATTGATATAACTTGTTGTCATTTACATTTCAACACTTTATATTTTCACAACCAACTATCTAACAATTCTAACTTATTATTGTTGAGCTTACGTAATCCTTTGAGTTTAACTTATTATGTAACTATTATCTTGTACTAACGCTTGTTCAAGTGTTTCTCAAAAGTTTTTCTCTCAACATTTGGTATCAGAGCCAAAGTTGTTGATTTTTAAACAAAACTTTGATTTTGAAAAGCCTTCTATACCACTAAAGCTCATTCTTAAAAAACAAAAAAAACAATAACAAAGGAAATATGGAACAAGATTTAACATTGAACGTTTCCAACAGTGTTGGAGGCTCGAACAGAGCACCAATACTTGTTGCAAATGAATAACACCATTGATCCCAAAGAATAGAAATATATATTTAGAGGCTTGGAAGAGATGTGTGGAGATCTGTTGAAGAAGGACCTCATATCTCGGTTCTTACTCATGTTCAAGCAGATGGTACTCAAGCCAGACTAGGTGGAGGTCCGGCTGCAATGAATCAACTAACCAAAGGTGATATTGAAAAAATGGAAAATGATGTTATAGCCTTCTATGAAATTTCTAGAGGTGTAGCTCCAAAGAACTTTGACATCATCATCAACTACAAATTTGATATGGAGACTTGGGATGTACTCTAAAATCTCTATAAAGGGTCTGAGCAAGCTCAGGATAAGAAACCCACCACTGCTCTCAACGAGTTTAATAATTTTAAAGCTTTTCCTAGTGAAAGTCTTGATGAATCGTTCAAACGATTTAATATTATCACTACGAAGTTATCAAATGATGGTACAGTTCGAAGCAATCACGAAACAAACCTATAGTTTCTCAATGGGTTGGGAAGACATTGGTCTACTGCAAAGATGATTGTACAAGGAGATAGGAAGATCCATACATTGTCCCTGTTCAAGCTGGATGGAGAACTTCAGGAACAAGAATCAATTATGCTGAAAGATTATGCTGACCTCGGTCGACCACGTGCCCTGATAGCTCAAACCCTATCAGTCAAAACCACACAGTACCGGATCATCCTACTCAGTTTCATATGAGAACCCATAGCAGTCATATGAAGCTGATGCTGAAATGGATGATGAAGAAGAATTTCAAGAGGCCATTTCCCTGGTTAGCCACTAATTCAACCGACTACCACCAACCTTATTTCGTAAAAATCAGCAGTTAACCACATTTTAACCGCAACTTCAATCCGCAGAACAACCACTCACGATATCCTCAAAACCCTCACCCTTCACCGCAACTACATAATGCACATCATTCCAAAGAAGCACCGCAGTCCAACAAACCATCAGACTTCGGTACCTCAATTGAAGAGAAATATGAAGTAATCATCTGCCACAAATGTCATAAAGAGAATCACTTTGCCAAATATTGTAAAGAAAATGTGGTTAAGGATAAGGCATTCTATCTTAGCATGGCCCAAGAAATGGAGGAAAAGGAAAAAGCAAGAGCTTATGTTGCTCAAGTGAAGAGAGATCATCAAGTATGGTCATCCAGAGATGAAGATGGAGATTTTTACAACGTCAAAGGAAAAGGGAAAATATGCATGGTTGCAGCTGCAGAAGAGGACGGACTGACGAAGTTGGAGAGAAACTACTGCTACATGGCCAATAATGGCACCCTCAGCATCGTCGAACAGGTAAAAATCATGATCCATTCTAATAATTCCAGCATGCATTATTGTGAACCATACTTAGAAAGACTTAATGACACGTGTGTTGTCATCCTTTCAGATTACAACAAAGCACTAGATGAAAAGAATATAGTGTCCCAAGAGCTATATCACGTGAGAGGAAGACTTAAGGATATGAGACTTAAGGTTGCTATGTTGGAAAATGATTGTTAGAAAAGGATGCAAGGACCTTGAATGAAACTCAGTTGGATATTGCTTTAAATCAAAGGCATTTAGCCCAGAAGGAAGTTGTACGTTTGAACCAATTAATAGAAAAGCTCTTCAATGAATCCGAAGCAATTGAAAACATTGATAACAATGTGTAACAACCGAAATTCAGGTACAACCGATTAGCCCTTCATCTTTATTTATTTGTCATTTTGGGCCTTTGTGTTGGGCGAGTACGCTGGGCATACAAGGAGTACGCTGCGCGTACTCGCGCGCCTCATTTAAACACGTCATCGTCGGGTACGCTAGGCGTACCCAAGGTTACGCCAGGCGTAATCGGTCCAGACCCAAAACCCTAATTTGAGTTGTTGGCTATAAAAGGAATGAGATGGCTTGGTTCCTCAGCCACCATCCTTTAGAAAGAAACCCTAAGAGAGTTGTTCCTTTATTCATAGCTTGTTTGTGAGTGTTCTAAGCTTTGAGGTGTCATATCAAGGTAGCAAAAGGAACAAGGAGTCCATTGTGGAGGCTAGAAGTTGGTGTACAAGTGTAGATCTATGAAAAGCAAAGGTTGGAGCTTCTTCCTAAGGTAAAAGTTCAGATCTAGCCTTGTAGTTCTTATGGTATGCTTCATGGACCAATTTCTAGGGTTTTGGTCCCAAAGATGGAGACTTTATGAGCAAGTAGTCTCCATTGGCTTAGATCTACCATATTCCAGGTCCATTTGAGTTGTATGTTCATAAAAATGTGAACTTAGACGTATATATTTAGCCATGCATGAGATCTAGATCTTTGGAGGTGAAAAGGAAGGTATTAGAGGGTGTAGGAGCCTTTACAGCCATGCCAAGGCTTAAAGGTTCCGACTTTATGGATTAGGAGGCTTAATGAGAGCCAGATCTGGAAGTTGAAGGAGTTTCTTAACCATTCAAGACAAGAAATATGGTATGGCTGAATCTGGGATTTACGCTGGGCATAATTCCCAGTACGCGCAGCATAAGGGGTTGCGACCCCCGATTGTGATTCATCGATGTACACCCCACGTATAGAAGCTGGTACGCCCCGCGTATTGTGGTCAGTTGACTTTCATTGACTTTTAGGGTTTGGTCAACATGAGTCAAGGAAGGGTAAAATGGTCTTTTACCCCTCTGTGGGATAATGATAAGGGTGTAGCCTAGTCTTGAAATTCGATATTAATTAGAATGATATTTCGTTATGATTAGGCGGGGCTGGGTCTTCGTTTCGAGATTCGGAGATAGCGAGCACGTGAGATTCTAGACTTCCTGCGAGGTGAGTCTTCTCACTATACTGTACCCGGAAGGGTATTTATGTGTGACCGAGAGGTCGGATATGTTATGAGTTGTATGCATTGAATATGATAAGTTAACCGTTTGTATGTGCTATGTATGCTATGCTTGATATGGGCCGGAAGGCATTATGTTATGGGCCGGAAGGCATTGTGATGTGGACCGGAAGGTCGACGCGGGTAGGACCAGAAGGTTTACCGGGTCGGGATGAAAGTCCCCTGAGACACATGGACCGGAAGGTCATGGCCTGGAAAGGCGTATGTGCGTAAGTAGTATTTTGGGGAACTCACTAAGCATTTATGCTTACAGTTGTTGTGTTATGTGTTTCAGGTACTAGCGAGGACCGTGGGAAGCCGCCGGCATGATCTGTACACACTGATGGAGGATTTATGATCTTGGGATTTATATGATTTGTATTATGATATGATACATTGGATCTTTATGACTGGGAGCAAAGGAATTGTGGAAGTTCGTGACGGCGAACTTCACTCTTGAGGAGATTTGAACGGTGACTTAGGAGAAATTCACCACCATGTTCAGAGATGAGTATGTTCTCCCGGTGGAGAGGAACGACTGGTTCAGGAGTTCTTGACCGTCAAGCAGGGTAATGATTCAGTTGCTGTGGTCACCCGGAAGTTTCATAAGAGGGCGATGTTTTGCCCTGAGCAGGTGTCCACTGAGCAGGCACGTATGAGCCGATATTTGGGTATACTGAGGAGGGACATTCGGGAGTTCGTATCGAACTCGACATAACGGACATTTGCTGAGCTCCAGGAAAATGCCCGGAAGAGGGAGATTGAGTTGGAGACTCAGGCCAGGGAGGAGGCCGAGTCTCAGCTGATGGATCGACGGCCGGCTCAGTCCCAGCCGGCAGCCAAGCGGACCAAGTCCGCCGATTCGAGGATAGGAGGTCAGAAGGGCCGCACTTACAGAAAGTGCGGCAAGGGTGATGAGGGGACCTATCGATCAGGTGCTTGCTACAAATGTGGCAAGGAGGGGCACATCGCTAGGGATTGCCCCAAGGGATTTATGGTTTGCTTCCATTGCAACCAGGCCGGCCATCGGAAGGCCGAGTGTCCTCAGCTTCTCCAGGGATCTGCGCTTGCTGCTAGGGCTACTAAGACTCGATCAGTGAAGGTCGAGGCCCCGAGGGCTCGTGGGAGAGCTTTTCAGTTGACTGCGGAGGAGGTCCGCGCGGTGCCCGATGTCGTGGCTGGTATGTATTCTTTCGTGTATTTTTTTATGCTGAGATGTTGTGCTTATTTTATGATATGCGTAGATACTTTTCTTGTGAATTCTATACCTGCCTTGGCATTATTTGACTCGGGTGCGAGTCGGTCTTTCGTATCTCTGGATTTTAGTCAGCACCTCAGTATTGAGTGAGAGGTGATGAGTCGACCTCTGAGGGTTTCCATAGCTGATGAGAAAGAGGTATATGCCACCGACGTGATTCGAGGATGTGTGCTCGAGACTTTTGGTGTCAATTTCCCTATAGACCTAGTTCCTAGCGCTATGGGAGATGTTTGTGTCATCGTGGGCATGGACTGGTTGAGTAAGTTTGGAGCGGTCATTGACTGCGAGAAACAGCTGGTGACTATGCAAGACCCTAGTGGGGGAGTGCTTACTGTGTATGGCGAGGGGACCCGGTGTGGGTCAGCGTTTTGTTCGGCTGCCAGGGCGAGGCAGAGTTTACAGCAGGGCTGCAGTGGATTCATAGCCTATGTGATGGACGCACGAGTGGCCACTGGGAGGCCAAGTTTGGTTGACGAGGTTCCGGTAGTGTGCGAGTTCCCGGATGTTTTTCCCGAGGAACTGTCGGGCGTGCCTCCAGAAAGACAAGTGGAGTTCCGTATTGACTTGATTCCGGGAGCAGCACCTATCGCCAAGGTGCCTTATCGCCTCACGCCGCCAGAGATGCAGGAGTTATTCTCGCAGCTTCAGGAGCTGTTGGGGAAGGGGTTTATTCGACCGAGTAGCTCGCCTTGGGGAGCACCGATCCTTTTTGTCAAGAAGAAAGATTGTTCATACCGGATGTGTATTGATTACCGGGAGTTGAACAAGTTGATGGTCAAGAACCGGTATCCGTTACCTAGGATCGATGATCTGTTCGATCAGTTTCATGGGGCATCTTGGTTCTCCAAGATAGACTTGAGGTCGGGTTATCATCAGATGAGGGTTCGGGATGAAGATATCCAGAACACTGCATTCAGAACTCGTTATGGACATTACGAGTTTGTGGTGATGCCTTTTGGGCTCACCAATGCCCCAGCTGCGTTCATGGATCTCATGAACAGGGTGTGTAGGCCGATGCTGGATCGGTCGATGATCGTATTCATTGATGATATTTTGGTATATTCGAGGTCTAGAGAGCAACATGAGGAGCATTTGAGGGAGATCCTTGGAGTTCTGAGATCGGAGAGGTTGTATGCCAAATTCTCCAAGTATGATTTCTGGTTACGAGAGGTCCAGTTCCTAGGACATCTTGTTAACCAGAAAGGGATATTGGTCGATCCGACCAAGATTGAGGCAGTAATGAGATGGGAGGTGCCGAGATCACCCACTGAGATCAGGATCTTTCTGGGATTGGTTGGCTATTATCGGAGGTTTATTAGGGATTTCTCCAAGATCGCCGTGCCACTTACCAAGATGACCCGGAAGGGTGTTGCATTTTCTTAGGGTCCGGAGCAGCAGTCCTCATTTGAGACCCTTCGTCAGAAGTTGTGCGAGGCCCTGGTGCTCGCACTCCCGGAAAGGATGGAGGATTTTGTGGTATATTGTGATGCATCCATATCTGGGTTAGGAGCAATGCTTATGCAGAGGGGGCACGTTATAGCGTACGCATCAAGGCAGCTGAAGCCTCATGAGTCGAGATATCCCACCCACGATCTGGAGTTGGGGGCTATGGTGTTTGACCTCAAGATCTGGCCGCACTATCTATACGGGGTTCGGTGTACCATATACACGGACCACAAGAGTCTAAAGTACTTGATGGATCAGCCATACCTGAATATGCGCTAGAGGAGATGGTTGGATGTGGTGAAGGATTATGATTGCAAGATCCCGTACCACCCGAGCAAGGCTAATGTCGTAGCCGATGCTTTGAGTCGTAGGTCGGAGAGCGCCCCAATCCGAGACATATGTATGAGGTTGACGGTGATGACTCCGGTATTGGACACCATCCGAGGGGCCCAGGCTGAGGCTGTGAGACCAGAGAACCGAAAGCGGGAGCGGGTTGTTGGGCAGGTGTCGGAGTTCGTTACCGATAGTCGGGGACTTATGACATTTCAGGGTTGGATTTGGGTACCGTTTGTCGGCGGGACGCGTACCATTTTGATGGAGGAGGCACATCGATCGAAGTTCTCGATCCATGCCGGGGCTACTAAGATGTATTTGGACCTAAAGAAGGAGTATTGGTGGCCCTGTATGAAGAGGGATGTTGCATGTTTCGTCGAGAGGTGCCTAACTTGTCGCCAAGTTAAGGCCGAGCACCAGCGTCCGCATGGTAAGTTGCAACCGCTACAGATTCCTGAGTGGAAGTGGGAACAGATTACCATGGATTTTATCACCAAATTGCCAAGGACTGCGAGAGGAGTCGATGCAATTTGGGTGATTGTGGACAGGTTGACGAAGAGCACTCATTTTCTTGCTATCAGTGAGAGCTCTTCTGCTGAGAGGTTGGCAGAGTTGTATGTGAGGGAGGTGTT
The DNA here is from genome assembly GCF_002870075.4 of Lactuca sativa. Classification (NCBI taxonomy): domain Eukaryota; kingdom Viridiplantae; phylum Streptophyta; class Magnoliopsida; order Asterales; family Asteraceae; genus Lactuca; species Lactuca sativa. Next base: position 157,205,687 of record NC_056628.2, on the reverse strand, counting down.
ATCCTGGCATGGGGTTCCGATGTCGATTGTTTCAGTTCGAGACGTGCGATTTACTTCCAGATTTTGGAAGAAGTTTCACGAGGAGTTCGGTACAAGGCTGCATTTCAGTACCACATACCATCCACAGACGGACGGGCAAAGTGAGCGGACGATTCAGACGCTCGAGGATATGCTCCGAGCGTGTTTTTTGGATTTTGGAGGGAGTTGGGACACCTATTTACCCTTGGCAGAGTTTTCGTACAACAACAGCCATCATTCAAGCATTGGTATGCCACCCTTTGAGCTGTTGTATAGGAGGAGGTGTCGGACCCCCATCTGCTGGGGAGAGGTGGGGCATCGGGTAATGGGTAGTATGGAGATTGTGCTTCAAACGACAGAGCAGGTACAATAGGTCAGGCAGAGATTGTTGACCGCTCAGAGTCGCCAGAAGAGCTATGCGAACAGGCGTCGGTCCGAGCTCGAGTTTCAGGTTGGTGACCTGGTACTCTTAAAAGTCTCTACTTGGAAAGGAGTTATTCGATTCAGGAAGAGGGGCAAGTTGGGACCTCGATACATTGGACCTTTCAGGGTAATCGCGAGGGTAGGCAGGGTAGCCTACCGTTTGGATCTACCTGCGGAGCTGGGTCAGATTCACGACACCTTTCATGTGTCACAATTGAGGAAGTGTATTGCCGACGAGTCGGCTGTGGTTCCATTAGAGGATATTCAGGTGGATGCGGGCCTAAACTATGTTGAGAGACCAGTGGCAATTAGGGATCGAAAGGTTAAGGTTCTGAGGAACAAGGAAGTGCCCTTGGTGCAAGTACAGTGGCAGCATCGGAAGGGGTCCGAGCTGACGTGGGAGTCCGAGTCGGAGAGGCGGGAGCAGCATCCAGAATTGTTTTCGGTTTAAGACTTCGGGGATGAAGTCTGGTTCTAGTGGGGGAGAATTGTAACATCCGAAATTCAGGTACAACCGATTAGCCCTTCATCTTTATTTATTTTTCATTTTGGGCCTTTGTGTTAGGCGAGTACGTTGGGCGTACAAGGAGTACGCTGCGCGTACTTGCGCGCCTCAGTTAAACACGTCAACGTCGGGTACGCTAGGCGTACCCAAGGTTACGCCGGGCGTAACCGGTCCAGACCCAAAACCCTAATTTGAGTTGTTGGCTATAAAAGGAATGAGATGGCTTGGTTCCTCAGCCACCATCCTTCAGGAAGAAACCCTAAGAGAGTTGTTCCTTCGTTCATAGCTTGTTTGTGAGTGTTCTAAGCTTTGAGGTGTCATATCAAGGTAGCAAAAGGAAAGAGGAGTCCATTGTGGAGGCTAGAAGTTGGTGTGCAAGTGTACATATGTGAAAAGCAAAGGTTGGAGCTTCTTCCTAAGGTAAAAAGTTCAGAGCTTGCCTTGTAGTTCTTACGGTATGCTTCATGGACCAATTTCTAGGGTTTGGTCATAAAGATGGAGACTTTATGAGCAAGTAGTCTCCATTGGCTTAGATCTACCATATTCCAGGTGCATTTGAGTTGTATGTTCATAAAAATGTGATCTTGGACGTATATATTTAGCCATGCATGAGATCTAGATCTTTGGAGGTGAAAAGGAAGGTATTAGAGGGTGTAGGAGCCTTTACAGCCACGCCAAGGCTTAAAGGTTCCGACTTTATGGATTAGGAGGCTTAATGAGAGCCAGATCTGGAAGTTGAAGGAGTGTCTTAACCATTTAAGATAAGAAATATGGTATGGCTGAATTTGGGATTTACACTGGGCATAATTCCCAATACGCGCAGCGTAAGGGGTTGCGACCCCCGATTTTGACTCATCGATGTACGCCCCGCGTACAGAAGCTGGTACGCCGCGCGTACTGTAGTCAGTTGACTTTCGTTGAATTTTAGGGTTTGGTCAACATGAGTCAAGGAAGGGTAAAATGGTCTTTTACCCCTCTGTGGGATAATGATAAGGGTGTAGCCTAGTCTTGAAAGTCTATATTAATTAGAATGATATTTCGTTATGATTAGGCGGGGTTGGGTCTTCGTTTCGAGATTCGAAGATAGCGAGCACGTGAGATTCTAGACTTCCTGCAAGGTGAGTCTTCTCACTATACTGTACCCAGAAGGGTATTTATGTGTGACCGAGAGGTCGGATATGTTATGAGTTGTATGCATTGAATATGATAGGTTAACCGTTTGTATGTGCTATGTATGCTATGCTTGATATGGGCCGGAAGGCATTTTATGTTATGGGCTGGAAGGCATTGTGATGTGGACCGGAAGGTTTACCGGGTCGAGACGAAAGTCCCCTGAGAGACATGGACCGGAAGGTCATGGCTTGGAAAGGCGTATGTGCGTAAGTAGTATTTTGGGGAACTCACTAAGCATTTATGCTTACAGTTGTTGTGTTATGTGTTTCAAGTACTAGCGAGGACCGTGGGAAGGCGCCGACGTGATCTGTACGCACTGATGGAGGATTTATGATCTTGGGATTTATATGATTTGTATTATGATATGATACATTGGATCTTTATGACTTGTTTTGGATGAAAACATGTTTTTAAGAAATGAAAAATTTGTTTTGAAAATTTACATTATTACACAATGGGGCTGTAGACAACACCTATAATTGTGGATGGTCTAATGGGTACTTAACCATTGAGGACTCAACTCCCCAATTCAATGCTGATCGACCATATATCCCACCTGATCTTGAGTTTCATTATCCAGTCAATGATAAAACGTTCCCTGAAGACATAAGATACCACTTCGGTAGACTTCATGAACTGAGTAACAATTGTGTCATTGAGGAAATTCTTCCTAAATCCTTGGGTAATCCATGTGATCAATTACCCATCATTGGCACGATTTGTCCCGATTCTTAGTCCTCTTCAAATGTAGATGACGACATCATTGTGGAAGGACCAGAAATAGTTGTAAATTATCCATCCTTGCCTTCCATAATGTGTCCCGACAACAAACCATCATTGACTTACTCTATGGTTGTTCAGTCATCTGCACCGCAGACCGCAGTCAAAAGCACAGTGAACATTCAACCCATCCTTCACGAATTACCAATTGAAAATTTTGAATATGGTCAATGTTCACAGAGTCCTGAAGTCTGTAGTTTAGATGACTCAACTCCTTGTTTTTCAACTCGTTCAAAGGTCTTTAAGAAACCGTAGTTAACTATTTCTGATTGCGGTTCTCCAAAAACACAAGAAAAATTGGCTTTCAAAGAAGAGCACAGGTCCCGAGGTAAAAAGCGTGATACTGACTACAAAAAAAAGCTTTCTAACAAACCAAATTTTCAAATCAAAAAGGTTTCGAAAAACCCACTGCTGCTAAAAATCTTTCAAAAACTAGGGCAGTCAATGGATTAAACAAAAAGGAATGCACAGCAACAAAATTTTTTTCAAATATTCCTCCAAAATCCCAAAAGAAAGTCACGTCTTTTCTAAATTATTCTTTTCAAAGTTATTCTTTAAACTATCCAAATTGAAAGGCATCATACTAACTTCTGAACCATCAAAATCACATCAATCTGTCAATAAGTCAAAACCTAGGAGTAATTCACATGCCAAAATTTTTTCAAATCCTAAGGGCACCACAGTCAAAATCTACCCACGGACCAGTCACAAGACTCAAACCACACCCTACGGACCGTTGACCAAGTACGATGTCTAGATAAATGAGAAAAATCTTTCCTTTAGATTTTATCTACTAAAAACATCTCATCCAATCCAACATCGTAACATCCCAAAAGTTACCAAACACCCAGGACTAGGCCTAAAAACTGACACGAAGTATGACCTAAGACTCACGTACATGCATCCAGTAAGAATGTTTCTCATGTGACTCGGTGTTCCAAAATTTTTTGGTTGACCAAACTAATCGTTTTATTTTTCAGGCAATGTCCAAGGAGGAACAAGAAAAGGAGTGGTTAATTGTTAATGTCTGCTCCTTGCACATGACCGGAAGGTTAAAATACATTCGCGACTTCAAGCCTATATGTAACGGCGGACATGTCATGTTCAGGAACAATACAAATGGAAGCATTAGGGGTTACGGTGTATTGACCATGTGGAATTTATCAATTCAAAAGGTTGCTTAACTAGAAGGCCTCAATCATAACTTGATCAATGTGGGCCAACAATGCAAAGCTGGTCATCGGGTTAAATTTGATAGTGAATATTGCTACATAATGATGAATGATAGAAACACATGTTTGATTAAATCTAAACCGAAGGGAAAATATATCCTTTGGATGTCTCATTAATCACTGGCAAACCACAGTTGTGTTTTCTTCCAAGCAGTCTCCGAAGCTAGCTGGCTATGGCACCGCTAGCTAGCTCATCTGAACTTCCAGTATATCAATAAACTTGTCACCGGAGAACTCGTCCTTCGTCTCCTAATTCTGAAGTAGAACAAGGATACACTTTTCCCAACTTATGAGTGTGGAAAACAAAGAAAGGGAAGCCAACCACTGGTTATCGATTAATCAATTGCTAAGCCATTAGAGCTACTTCACATTGATCTCTATGGTCCATCTACCATAGCCAGGATCCATCACAGAAAATGCGTTTTGGTTATTGTTGATGACTTCAAATCTGACACATTGCATATCCTGATCAACTTTATATAAGAAATAGAGCTCCAAGTCAAGCGACCAGTCGGAAGAATAAGAAGTGAAAATGGAACCGAATTCACTAATCATGTGACATCCCCATTTTTATGGCAAAAAAAGACCGAGTTTTTTTATGCTTTATAAAAATCAGAGTACTTCTTTTAATAAAAATGTTGCGGAATTTGTTCCCAGAAAAATGTGATAAATGCATTATCAAATCATTTCCGAAGAAATGCATTTTTATTCATTTTAAATCCTTGGGATGTCATCGTCAATATAGGAACATAAGCATAAACAGAACTTAAATTTATTTACACCAATGATCTACATCCGTTTTAAATCTCTCAGTGCAAAGTTGCGTCGTATCAACACTTGTGATACATATAAGCTGGAGTGGGTCAGGTTGGGAAACCTAATGAGTACATAGGGTTTTCAACTCACAATAATATAATTATTATATTTAATCATCAAACAATTAACCCAATTACCCATCCCCATTGTCTTTCTTATTCTTAAGGATCTACCATAAGAATCAGCTATTCCTCATTCACTCATTCATAAGGATCTTCCTAAGGAATCGACACGAATTCCATCGTCACTGAGGTTTAGGCACTAAGTCTGCATAGTTTTCAGGGTTTATACAATAGGCACTAAGTCTGCATAGTCGCCAGAGTTTAGGTACTAAGTCTGCATAGTCACCAGGGTTTAGGCATCAAGGTTGCATGATCTCCAAGGTTTAGGCACCAAGTCAGCATGATCGCCAAGATTTGGGTACTAAGTCTGCGTAGTCGCCCGGGTTTAGAGTACACCGGGTGAACACATTGTTCACAACACCTACAGGTTGTGAGCCTGCTAGTGCTCCACTGGACTGTCTAGAATAGTCTGTGGTTTTCATCCATACTCTACTAGATGACGGGTCCGTCATTTGGGTAAAAGGCTTCTCTCATTGTTCACCTCTCACCCTTACCTCATGGTCTATATCACCTCTCATCTCATCATCCAACTCATATTTCATCTACCCATGTTTTACCCAACATATTTTGTTGATATAAAATATATATACAGTTTAATTCATTTAAAGCATGTATAAAATCATTCATCCAGCATAGACAACAAGCATTCAGGTAATATGCACACCTAGCACGTAATTTATATAAAATACTTCATATCTATGTGTAAGATGAAAGTAACTATGCACTCACCTAAAAAGGTGGTGATTCTGCCCTCGAACAGCGCTTCGTTATCTCAAAACAATTATCCCTCGACAAAACCTAGTATCAATATCACTAGGATTTAGTCTGAAATTAACCACGACTAATTAATAGTCTAACTATTATTACTATTATATTAGCGTGACGCAATATTTTTCACCCACTATATACAGACGAGGCCAGACATGGAACACCGATGCGCAGGATCATTTTGGGATATAAGCACTTCCGAATCCAGCAACCCAATCGGCCCTCCAAACCAGAACCCTCGTAGCGTGAGTGGTTAAAAAGATATTATAACGGTTTTATATAACCCATAATAATAGCCTAACTAAATATTCTACGGACCTAATAACATTACTATAATTATTTAAAAGCTATATTAAAAATAGCATATGCGTAGCTCACTTACAACAGGTTTTAAAGAAAACCGGGCTTTGGTTGGAGCAGCGTTTCTAAACCGAAAGACCCTTTTTCTCGGGATTCTGGGAGCCTCGGGGCTTCTTTCGGGTGCTAAGGGGTTCCTAAGGTTTAGGGGGGTTTAGGAACCTTAGAGAGAGAAAGAAGTTAGAGAGAGAATGGAAAATGTGTGAATTTGTCGGATCCCTTCGCAACCTTTTATAGGCTCTCAGCACCTTCGGAACGCCGGGCGTTTGGTCCCGCTAGGCTGGGCGTAGATCAGATAAGGTTGCCAGCTTTGCACCAGCGGGCTCGCACTTGAATTGGAAGGGATAAGGACCGAGGTACGCTATGCGTACCGAACCTCGAACGCGAGGCGTAGTTTGCGAGGTGACGTGTCCCAATCCAAAGCGAGCTTCTGATCAGCGATGGACGGTCCAGATCAACCCACGTCAGCAACTCTCGTATCAGATTCGCAAGTTGTACAATTAACTTCTAAAATTTGTATCTTTTGCATACGAGCTCTGTTTTTGACATTCTTTACATCCACGCGTAGGCGGCAACATACTCTAGAACTTTGGTTTAGACCCCGTCGGCTAATTTTGACTTTATTTTAAAAGGTATATTATTAACAGACCGGAACACGATTGGTCCGTTAAAAATTCATAACTTCTTCATCCGACGTTCGTTTTCGTCTGTTTTGTTATTGTTACGTTAATACTAACGAGATCTTTGATTCTTGTTTAGGTTGTGTCGGATTAAAACCGCTCGATCTAATATTCGAACTTTGGGTTATACGCTGCTAAGTCGAAACTTCAAAAAATCATAACCTCCTCATACAAAGTCAGATTTGGGTATTATTCTTATGGACACTCTCAGTTTAACGTATTCTACGAATTTATGTTAGATCATTAAGGCTAAAAATCGCTCTACCGTAAATTCACTATTTACACTTCTCGGTGTCGTGCCGGTTCCGTCGCGAAATTTCGACAAATGATAACTTATTCGTTATAACTCAGATTCCGACGTTCTTTATATGTATGGAACCCTTGTAGCATATACTACAACTTGGTTAAGATTAATCCTTCTAAATAATCTTCCATCGAAAACTCATTTTGATGCTTATTATCTCTAAATTGATTAGCCCAGATCTGCGGGCGTTACAAAGCATCTCTTGAATAGTTTTTTGGTTTCCAAGGGCATCAATCACAACTTTTCAACTCCCTACACACCGAAACAAAATGGAGTAGTAGAGAGAAGAAATCTCACATCGGTCGAAGCAACTAGATCGATGTTAAACCTTTCCAACCTTCCTCTCTACTTCTGGGTCGAAGCAGTTGCAACTGCATGCTTTGTTCAAAACCGAAGCATCATTTGCAAGCGTCTTAACAGGACTCCGTATGAGGGTCTTAACAATCGCAAACCCAATGTCAAATTCTTCCACATTTTTGGATACAGATGTTTTGTGATCAACAACAAGGATCACCTTAACAAATTTGCACCGAAATCAGATGAAGGCACTTTTTTGCGCTACTCAACTAATTAAGTGGCCTACAGGGTTCTCATTAGACGTACAAGACTGGTAGTCGAAAGCTTCGATGTCAAATTTGATGACTATAATGTCCACAAAACTGCTCCGTCAAGTGAAACAAAAGCTATCCTGAAAAGTGATATCTCATCCTCTTCGAGTCCCCTAAACATAGTTGAAATCAACCATGATGATATTTTTGACTCCGTACAGACAACTCATCTCTCAGAAATCCTGTTCTCTCCTCTAGCTCAACAATAACATGCTGAAGTATCCGGTCCGACCCTATCTGAAGATTTGTCACTCAATACTTCCACCTCACCGGTTGAGGGGGAAAGTTCACCTCCGAATCAGATGACAACCATCGAGGTTCCACTACTAGAAGATGCAACTCCGGTTTCTACCCGCAAAGTCACAATCTAATCAAATGTTTCTTTAGACTCAAAGGATGAATAGGTTGAGAACATCAACACAAGAACAGATCAAAGGGTTATCACTCACTCATCAATCCAGGGGGACCATCATCGGTTTAGGGGGAACTCCCATCCTCGGTTCAAAAGGAACCTCCTTCAACTGCTGCTCAAAATCCTACAGTCCAAGATACTTCTGCGGGTTGATCCCAAGCTGAAGAGGAACTAACTTCTCTAACCATATAATCTTCTGAATTTAAAGATGTTCCCTCTACCGCAGCCGCTGATCACCAACAACATCGTCTTCACATCTGGACGAAGGATCACACACCAGGCTAAATCATCGGAAACCCATCCCCAGGTATTCAAACTCAATCCTCTAGTCATTTAACATACCACTAACACTATGCAACTTTCATGTCCCCAGTCGAACCATAAACCATAAAAGAAGCACACATGGAACCCGAATGGATCACCGTAATCCAAGAAGAATTCGCTGAATGGAAGCAATACACAAGGTGTGGAAAATGGTACCAAAGACAAAAGGCCACACAATCGTCAGTACTAGATGGGTATACAAAAACAAGCTTGATGAGTCTGGTGCGGTAGTAAGAAACAAAGCAAGGTTGGTTGTGGTAGCCAGAATGGAAGCAATACACATTTTTTTAGCGTATGCGACACACAAGAACATGAAAGTACATCAAACGGATGTAAAAATTGCCTTTCTGAATGGAAAGCTTAATGAAGAAGTTTACTTGCAACAACCTCCAGGCTTCGAAAGTCATGAATTTCCAAATCATTGCTACAAGCTAGAAAAAGCAGTATACTGTCTTAAACAAGCACCAAAGGTATGGTATGAGACTCTTTTTGTGTCTTGTCACGTCTGGTTACGAAAGAGGAGTAATTGATCCCACGTTGTTTAGAAGAGCAACTACTAATCATTTGATGCTCATCCAAGTATGTGTGGATGATATCATTTTTGGATCCACAGATCAAGGTATGGTGAATGACTTTGCAAAGCTCATGAAAAGTAAATTCCAAATGAGCATGAATAGAGAGATCAACTTCTTTGTAGGACTTCAAGTGAAACAAGTCACTCAAGGGATATTCATTCATCAAGAAAAATATACCTCTAAGCTGCTGAAGAAATTCTAAATGGACAATTGTTCCTCAGCCAAGGTCCCGATGGCCTTCAGATACAAGATTTCAGCTGATCCTACCAGAGAATCAGTTGACCACAAAACTTATCGTGGAATGATTGGGACATTGATGTACCTCACCGCAAGTAGACCGAATATTGCATTTGCAACAAGCTGATGTGTTAGGTATCAAGCTGATCCTAAAGTATCTCACTTGACCGCAATTAAGCAAATTCTCAGATATTTAAAGGGAAGTAAAGCGTTAGGCCTCTGGTACTCTACGAGAAATGACTTTAGCCTGCAAGCGTTCACAGATGCGGATCACGCAAGATGCAGATTAGATTGAAAAAGTACTTTCGGTGCTTGCCAATTCCTAGGAGGAAGACTAGTCAGCTGGTCTTCAAGGAAGCAGAATGTTGCGGGTACCAATTTACTGTCATTCAGAGAGTGCTATAGAAATTTCACATAATCCTATTCACCATTCCAAGATGAAGGACATTGCACTTCGGTACCACTTCATCAAGGTGATGGGTTTTGGTCATAAGACATTCTATGTGCTCATACAAACCCTAATGCTTGGATCTAGGTTTCTCTAGTGTACATGCTTTGAACCCAAGACTATAAACCCTAATTCTAGCATATGGAAATCAATATTAACATATAATTAGGTTTAAGATATTACCATGATTGTTATGTAGCAATAACAATCCCAATTCCTCCTTGAATTGACTTTGGAACGCTTAGAGTCACAAGTGTCACTCCTCTAATGGCTCACAAACACCATAAGCAAGAGGATGAAGAGGAGAGAGGTTAGAGGCTGCCAAAAATCATGTGAAACCCTAGCAAGAAGCTTAGCCACGTTTTTGGTCCTTAAGGGATCTATATATAGTGAGGCAATTAGGGTTATCTAACAAGGAAACCCTAATTTGGTTGCTTAAGCCCTAAGAAACCCATAGACTCCTTTAATCAATCTCATGGACAATTTCCTTATGGGTTTCCCCATAGAATTCGTCCACCCCTTGATTCAAGGCAATCCATGGCCGAAATTGCAATTATCTTATAATTACAATTCCAGTCCCTTAAGTTTAATTAATCTCTTTTAGTCACAAAACTAATTACCAATTAATTATTGACTAATATTAATTAAACAATATGATTTATCCTATAATATATTATTCTCATAATATATTAATAAATCATATTTAATCCTTTCTCTCCATAATTCATCCTATCAAGTTGCTTTGGTGAAGGCAACCCAAAAGGACCATGCACCATCGGGTCAAGTACATACCAAAATAGTTATGGACTTAGACACTAATCCAACAGTCTCCCACTTGGACAAGTCTAATAACTATTATGCGTATGACTTCAGGTCCTGATCTGCAATCGTAGCTTTCCAAAGCCGCTGTCAACTCTGATCCTATCAGATACACGTGTCCTTAGATAAGGGATCATATATTCCTCCATTCTAGATATCATATGAGATATGATTTCAAATCATTCTCTTTGTACTACTTCTCGACTTCCGATTTATGACGACTGACTAATTGAACAAATCAAATTAGCCCTAGCCCGGCCGAGCATTTACGTTTGTCATCACTAAATCATCGAGGGGCCCAAAGATATCGCTTTTATCCTACTTTGGATAAAAGGAACGGATAAATTTTGATACAATGCTTGCTTGCACTCACTCACCGAATCACACACAACAATATGTTTTATAACACCAAGTTACTAGTGCGTTTACATATTATCAATGTGCAACCGATTTGCAAGATACAACTCACACATCTAAGTTTCAAGAATATAAGATGTTATCGTCTCACCAATCACTCGTGATACAATTCATGGAGTGATCCAAGTGAGCGTGGGTTTGATCCAATGCTCAAATCACATTCAAAAGCACTCATGAACGTTGCAGCAAACATTTGCTTATGTCTAATGCTCTTTAGACAATCCACACACCAATTCACGACAGTCTTCATTCATATCTACTTCCAACATATGAATGACTGTGTCCCGTTCGAATAATTCGATTATTCTTAATAAACTCAATTATTCTGGAAGTCAAAACATGCAAATGTGAAACACAAGAATAATACTAATCCCATATGGCCTCAATCCTTTGAGTATAAATAAAACGACTTTTATTTATCACCATATTGATTACTCATTATTTGTCGTTTCGGGTAATCAACTTCTTATTTGAATTACTACACTTGTCCCATGCTCCTAGCATGCACACAATGTTTACCTATGGTTCTTACTTTGTGAAATAAACCAAATTGAACACATTTCCAATCATTTTCATTTCACAACTCCAAATCCTTTTTCATAAGTGTAAGAATATCAAATTTTTTTGCCACTTATAGAATATGTTAGATTCTAACATTTTATGCAATGATCCTTTTGTAATGTCACTACACCAAAGTCACAAAGACTATTGCCAATGATATTACAAAGTCCTCTATTGGAGATTGTTACAAGACAATTCCATAGATGTGATGTCTCTCACTCAAAGTACATTCTTTGAAAATCCTTTTGCATAGAAGTTTCTAATCTAGTCATAGATTTCTCAATATTCAATTCCCAATATGGACACACTTCCATATGTTCCATATGACAACTCATTCTTAATAGAATCTTTTCTATTCATAATAATGTCGATATGGTCCATTCAATACCATGCTTCCAACTACTCATAAGCGACCAATCCACGTCAAACTTTGGATTGTCCTTTGATAGTTGTTTAATTATTTTAGTCAAAACCAATTCTAGTCCCTTTTCCCTCTAAATGCGCTCGACATTTGGAAAATTTTAGAATGGTCAAACGTTAAAGCATTTGCAATCGATCCTATACTCGCAGCATATGGGACACGACGCATAATGTTTTATTTGCTATGTTCTCAAAATTCGAATTCTGAAGAGGAATGCCGTAATCATAATTGAAATTTTAAGAACACACTATGTACCCTTGACTAAATTTATTAACATTTCTCAACCTAATCCTTTAGATTTGAAATGAAGCATAATATTCTCTCCCTTAATTATAGCAAAACAACTTTATAACCCTTACTACTTTGCAAGGTATAACTCTTGTTTTCTATAATTCATATTGCCAACGTGCCTTTGCAATATGTGCCTTAATAATCATACAATCATAACATTTATGCTCCCACTATCATGATGATTATTATAAAACATAACACTTATGCTCCCACTAGCTTCGACATGTATTCATAAACATCTTAACTTTCAGAAAAACAATACCTATTGAGTTTCTTAAGTCCATGTTTCTAATACTTAATGTTTTGATAATCCTTTATCAAGGCTTCTTGAACTTATACACCTTTGCCTTCGATAGTTCATATGTGTGTCTAAACAATTAAGACTAATTGCCAAACCTCACAATTCAAATTATGGAAAGGGATACCGTAACCATAATTGAATTCGAGAATGCAATTTTACAATCACTATCTTCTTAAAATCTCTCTTAGTGAAAGCATTTACTCACAATCATTTTCATGAAGGAGGAAATCTTATGACACTTAGATTTAAACGGTGTATGTGTTCCTATCCATGTGAATTTGTCAAAACTAAAGTTTACGACAAATTCAAACTCATATGGACCGAACTTTCTTAATCTTGATTTCTTGCCTTATGGTAGCACAGCTGCCCACCATGTCTTCCAAGTAGTTAAGCAGCTCACTTTTTCCTATCAATGTACCTTTCATTGATTAAGGTGCTTTGCCTTTTATGCGTTCAAAATGAGAACTCATAGAACTCACATGCATAATTAACTCGATTGGATTGGCACAGAAACAAAATAATGTCAACACGATAGGTTGTAAACCTCAACTCGTGTGCTAGTGATGATCGATAAGGTCTATTTGATTTGTTCTTGAAACCTTTCAAGACCATTAAGACTCCCACTTACTCCTTGACATATAAGATTCTCTTGTCAAAACATTTCTTGACAAACAAATATTCAAGAGTTAGTGTAGCGTTTATCAAAACTCTTCATAAATTGGTACTTGTTCGTCTTTGTCTTTATCCAAGACATCACAACTTTCCACATTTGATGAATGTTATAAACGTTTAATACTATTCACTCATTGTCACAATCTTAACTTTAAGACTTGCCATTGGAATGAAGTATGATAGACTTCTTGATTTAACCATTTCTTCAATCCTTGATTCCTCTTCTTAAACATACAATTGTGTTAAGATTTACTTAGAGGATCAATTGAGATAAGGTTCTTAATCATTAAGACCTATCATAAAGCATAATAGCTACTCTCCCTTCTTCTTAGAATGGAGAAACTTTTATCTTTCTGCCTACTTGATTCTTCTTATTTGTTCTGCTATTGATCTAAACCCTTTAATGAATTCAGAATTACACTTAATCTTGTAAGTATAATCATATTTACTAAACCTTTAGTAAATCATGACGAATATCTCTGTTACTCTTATGGTGGACTTGATCAACACGCAACTTTGTGTATTCGATCTCCAAGTCCTTTATTTGACAATTTGTCAATGAATTAGTCTAATTTCTAAATATGAAATTTCTCATTCATCGTGCAACCAAGTTGCATGATTCCAAATTTCTGTCCAATTGAAACTTGGGCGATGAGAAACTCTCCCTATTTGGTAAATTCTCGACATTTCCATAAACAACATAATTAAGAGTCAACTCCATTATTGCTAATAGAAACATTCAAACATCAATTCTTCATATACGCCATTGCAAGGATAAATAAATAATATAAAATCAAAATTTATTTTATTGCGGAAAATTTTCTGTCCTTACAATGCAATTCATTGAAAAACTATGCTAATACATCTTTCTTAGCAATCTAATTCTAACTCTAAGTAGTAGGTCAAGAATCCAATCTTCGAGAAATGCGATCGAAATCCATTCTTTCACGGTTAGATTTTGCTCACTTCTTCCCTTAAGCTTCCTTTCTTTTCTTCGATCCTACAAAACATCAATTGTAATCTTATCACATTATGTATTAAGAATCTAGAATAGAAGCTTAAAAGAGTTAGTCAATGGATTTTACCTAAAGGAAAGCCATACGTTTTGACTCTCCCATCTCTTAGATCTCTTAGGTAAATAGGGCAGCTTCGTCTCCAATGCCCTTTCTCTTGGCAATAAAAGCAAATTGACTCTTTTGGAATATGACATGGAACTACTTCAGACATTGCCTTTCTCTGGCGATCAAACTTTTCAATCATAGCATGTCTTTCGTTGCCATTGTCTATATCCATAGAGGTCTCGAAGGCAGATTCACCAATCAACTTTGCTTTTCTACTGCGCCAAATCATTGCTGATTCAGCAGCAATAAGCATATAGGTGAGATCTATAAGGGTTACGTCGTAGTTCATCATATAGTACTCTCTTACGAACTCACTATATGAGTTAGGAAGTGACTGAAGAACCCAATCAACAGACATTTCCTCACAGACAACGGATCCCAACATTCTTAACCTATCAATGTGTGACTTCATCCCTAGGACGTGTGCACACACCGACTTTCCTTCTTTATTGTTACTTGCCAAAAGGGCTTGAGTGATCTTGAACTTTTCAAGCCTTTGAACTTGTGGGTTAGGGAGAATAATTGGAGGAGGAAGAGGAAGTGAAGCATGATCTCTTGTTCCTCGATCGAATCGTGGAATATCATCTTCATGTGGAATGCTTGTTCCACGGGATTTGGGAAGACCATAGTTGTCAAAATTTGACATCTACAAAACGGGAGAAAATGAATTCAAGTTAGTTGATTGATAGAGTCCTTAGTAAATCACCCAAATGAGATACTAAGGCTAGGACCCAACACAATATTCTACAACTCGGGAGAGGGATGTCGTAACCCAAATTTGCAGAACATTTGAAGGTAAGTGAATGACGATTCACTAATTTCCACCACGAAAAACAGAAAAGAATTTTAAGTTTTAAATCTATGAAAACTCCTAGATCCTTTGAGATTCATTGAACTTTCAATGGCATGTTTAAATCTCGATATGCCCCTCTGTTTGTGACTGGGATGCCGAGGATCACAAAGCGGGTGTGAATAACCATGCAAACTTACATGGTCCCCTCACATGTTACAATCATCTATTCGATGTGCCGGTAAACCACACACGCTCCACCGAACTATGACAAACATTGAGTCACCCTTTGCTACCTTTGCTTAGAACCATTTAGTGTGCCGGTAAACCACACACACTCCACTAACATCTTCGCAAGGGCACAAAGTGTAATTTCATGGAATTACATCAATTCACTTTTGCCTAAGTAACTAAGATTGGAAATTTTATGAAAACATTTAATTACTTTTATACTTCATTATACATATAATGGAAGGTTTCGTCCTATCCTACCCGTTCGGCTAACGACCCTCCACTAGTCAAGAGTGCGGTGGGTAAGAGTGGATACCCATTCAATCGCCATTTTATAGGCAATTTCCTTAAACACCCCTTATAGACCAGCTTCGTGAATGAGGCCTACTAACGGTAAGACTAACTTTTACTCATACATATATATAATGTTAGACTTTTAATGTTATATATATTGTATAGGGTGTATTTTACACTTTTAAAACACTAGGTGGTTTCATTTAACAATTATACTTTTAATTCAATTAAATTGTTAACCAAAACTTTATGGATTTATTAAGCCTCTTTTAATTATACACCTTAATTAATTAATAAAACCATAAGGGTGAGATTTGAACTTTTTCAAAACTATACTAGAGTTTTAGAATTTAACATTCCTAATCAACTTTTAAATTCCAAAACTTGAGGGCATGTTTTGAAACATTTCAACACATTTGGGGTTTAGAATTTAAATATACATCAAAATTAAACTATTAATCAAAATTTAAATTCAAAAACTTGAGGGAAAGTTTTTGAAACCTTTTTCAAAACATTAGGGTTTTAACTATTTAAATTTCAAAACAACAAAACTTTTGGGTTCAAATTTAAACTATAAAACCTAGAGGGCAAAATGTGAAACTTTTCATAACAACAAGGATCAAATAACAAATAATTCAAATTAACATTTAATCACATAATTATCCATATTTGATTTACTTAATGATTTCTTGCAAAACAATTTATCAATTTAGTCAAAATAACTAATCAATTATCACATAAGGAAACAATTATCTTATTAATTGATAAATATCTTCAATTAGATCAAAAATACAGTCATATATATCAAAAAATCGGATTTATATTGATCTAATATGATAAGGTAACTATCCATAAGCAAAAACAGCAAGAAATCGCGAAATACCCTCCATCTGACGAGTTGAGTCGTCGAGTTAGGCTTGGACTCGTCGAGTCTGCATGAACTCGGAGAGTTCAGCCATAGACTCGGTGAGTCTAGCCTCCAGAAACCCAAAAAACGAATTTTCCAGTTATACAATGCATCAATACAATTGAAACCAAGCTAGGCTCTGATAGCACTGATGGGTTTTGGTCATAAGACATCCTATGTGCTCATACAAACCCTAATGCTTGGATCTAGGTTTCTCTATTGTACATGCTTTGAATCCAAGACTATAAACCCTAATTCTAGCATATGGAAACCAATATTAACATATAATTAGGTTTAAGATATTACCTTGATTGTTATGTAGCAATAACAATCCCAATTCCTCCTTGAATTGACTTTGGAAGGCTTAGAGTCACAAGTGTCACTCCTCTAATGGCTCACAAAAACCATAAGCAAGAGGATGAAGAGGAGAGAGGTTAGAGGCTGCCAAAACTCGTGTGAAACCCTAGCAAGAAGCTTAGCCACGTTTTTGGTCCTTAAGGGATCTATATATAGTGAGGCAATTAGGGTTATCTAACAAGGAAACCCTAATTTGGTTGCTTAAGCCCTAAGCAACCCATAGAATCCTTTAATCAAGCCCATGGACAATTTCCTTATGGGTTTCCCCATATAATTCGTCCACCCCTTGATTCAAGGCAATCCATGGCCCAAATTGCAATTATCTTATAATTACAATTCCAATCCCTTAAGTTTAATTAATCTCTTTTAGTCACAAAACTAATTACCAATTAATTATTGACTAATATTAATTAAACAATATGATTTATCCTATAATATATTATTCTCATAATATATTAATAAATCATATTTAATCCTTTCTCTCCATAATTCATCCTATCAAGTTGCTTTGGTGAAGGCAACCCAAAAGGACCATGCACCATCGGGTCAAGTACATACCAAAATAGTTATGGACTTAGACACTAATCCAACACAAGGATCATATCCTCAAAGGTAACATCGAACTAATTTTTGTTCGCACTCACGAAGAAATAGCTAATGTTTTTACAAAGGCACTTGATGCTACAAAAATAACAGCTTTCTGGAAATGCTAGGAATGATGAACCCAGACCGGCAATTCTTTTTGAATTGATAGGTACTGCATACCACTTTTGATCTCCAAATGTGAACAAAATTACTTCTTTTCTTTTCTAATAAAACTCTTGATGCACTCTCATCACTATGGTTCTAAAATAGTATAGTCATCCTACATCTTTTCAGTATACCTAGTATACCGCAATCATATATGATCTATATATTCAGTGAGTCCGTAATTTCTTTTATTTCTAACTTCATGATCAAGTGTTCTTTCAGCTTATGCTACCGCAGTCACTCTGCACACCACCGTATTAATATGAATTCAATCCCAATTGCACTAAACAACCCCGCAATCATTTCATAAAAAACTGAGAACTTTGTGTGCTATTTAATGATCTTTAATAAATAAAAACATTCCTCATAACATTCATTTTGTAGCATACAACGTTTCAGTGTGTTTCAAAAATCACTTTTCTTAGTCAGGCCTATTTTAGGCTAAAAATCAAATAAATCGTTTTTCTATAAAACACAATATTTTAAGAAACCTCTTTTCGTAACCGGTCATGTCTCACAGCCGTTTATTGTCAAATCCCTTTCCACTTCCCACTTTTTCACAACAGATAAAAACCCTTCACCACATGATCAACCGGGGTGTGATCGTGGACTTGACATGCATGTAATGCTCCGCTTTTCTAGTAAATTAATATCTTTTGGTTTTCTTTTATTTGTGGTTGATAATGGTAAACACCCAAAGGTCTTTAACTTTAACAACTATAAATAAATCAATTACAATAAGTTTTGAAATCTGGATGTATAACCCCCCCCCCCCCCCCAATTCTTCCCAAGATCGCTTTACGCTTTCTAAATCCTTTAGGACGATCTTCATCTTCTCCATCTTCTTACTCAAAAAATTTCCTGCACGTTCTAAAATCTTTTACTCTCATTGTGAAATTGGGATTTTCTAAGAAACTATCGAAAGCATCTAGGTTTGCTCATCCCACCGGCTCTGAAACCACCATTAAAGACCAATCGACATCCATTGCCTCGAGAAACTTCAGAGCCATCTTTGAAGATCATCCTTCATATAACGAGGCTATCAGCTTGATGATCAAGTTCCTCCCTAAACACCCACTGTTTGGTGCATTCAAATCCTTCATAAAAGTAATTTCATTACCGAATCTGTTCAAATGTGGATTCTCTGCTTTCCGTCCAAGTCACAATCTTCAAGAAGTGTATCTCAACCTTATGGATGATTCATTGGTTGTTCTAACAAAGAACGAATTCCTTGAAGCAATCAATCTTAGGGGTCTTCCTTCAACAAGATTCTACTCATCAAGCCCTAATGACGTGATTTGAACCCTGTACCAGAGGGTTATCGGAAGAAACTTAAATGGATCGAAGATTTCAATAAAAACCGACATCCGGTGGTATGGCAATTTGTATGCCATTTTGTAATCATATGTCTCTCTGGCAGAACGGATGGAACAGACATTATAGGGATCAAGCTCATGGAACTGGTTTGGAGCATTTACACTAGTAATGTTGCGAATTATGGTCAAATTTTATGCGATGATTTCTTGCAGCACATTCCTAAGGAAGCTCCAAGAGAAGATGCAACTGAGCTCACTTTTGCTCGCTTTTGGTCGTTATGCATCTCGGATCTGCATCAAGATGCCAAGATGGATATGAACGATGACAACAATTTAATTGCTACTCTCGATCTGAAAAGGTACACACCCTAAAAGTATCAAACTATATTTGGACCCCTCAGGAGATTGCCCATGTATATTTTGGAGTGTATTGGACTCAAAACTCTTGACGTAGCTGGCCATGTTGTGGCTATGAGTGGTATTGACCCATACCACTCTTCCCTGCCCAAACCAAGTCAGACTACCACAACCATTACAAGAACACAAGTCCATCCGAGTACTGCAGTCTATACCATAATCCCTACTACAAAACAACTACATCCTTCTACCACAGACTAGGCAGTCCAACCCAGGCTCAAATGAGTCAAACAACCCGTGACTTCAAAGAAACACCACATAACATTTTCAGAAAGGGAGGTGAACCCTCCAACAAACTTAAGTCCTAAACCGTAGAATCCTCTGCTATCGTTCATCACTCTCCATCCAAAACTAATGATCCCCCAATCAGTGTCACAAATGATACTCATCATGAGTTTTCCGCTTCAAGATATATTTTTAGATGGAACAAACTAAAGTTAACCCCAACTCAAGGCAAAAATGTGTAACATGACTTATACCGTAGGCTCTCAAAAGACTCTGGTAGTCATTGAAGCTACCACATGCTCATAATCTCATACCTCAACTCACAACTCAAATACAATAAGTGTA
Source organism: Lactuca sativa (assembly GCF_002870075.4). Taxonomy (NCBI): domain Eukaryota; kingdom Viridiplantae; phylum Streptophyta; class Magnoliopsida; order Asterales; family Asteraceae; genus Lactuca; species Lactuca sativa. The sequence goes on along the minus strand of NC_056628.2, from coordinate 157,185,670 downwards.
TATATTTCATCGCACTATGGAGACACATCCCCCAGTCGGAGCCCAAGTGGATCCTGTTGGTTCGAGTCGCCCTAAGGTCTCCAGGGCAGCACACTTGCACGTTTTCGAGCATGAGGAGTAGAACTCCATATTCCTTTATGTCTCAAAAACACTACAAACACAAATCGCACTGCCAGGCGATTCTTCCGCCTTTGCTAGAACTGAGCCGAGGCCAAACTTGACTTTAGGTCAAGGAGACCGAGGAAGCTTAGGAAATCCTATTCCACCATCATTACACACAAGTGCTATACGCGTGGGGAGAAAAATAGTGTAAGGAACCACAAACTCGAGCGACACCTCGGTGTGAAATCAAGGATTTGACGGATACAATTATGACAATTCTTGGAATCGATACCATCTATGTACTGAGTCCAAAATCAGAATGCTTGAAGCATTTCAAAGAGCAATGTAGGCCAGGAAAGCTCAACAAATTCAGCAGCAACAAAAAAAGGAGAAGGATCTTCTCATAGTGGTAAAGTAATGGGCAGACTCCTTCAACAATGCCAAGACTATCCACGACATCTTGATGATTAAAGAATGGATGTCTAAAATGTAAGAAACAGTTCAACAAGCTCAAAAATCTGCAAGGTGGTGCTGGTCCATCAAAGCCTCCTCAAACTGATGAAATTCATGACTCCAACGACGATGGAACCGCAATTAAGATTAGCTCTGGTCCAATGTTTGGATTTGATGACATTGATATTAACAATGTTCAACAGCCCCCACACTCAGAAGAATTTATGATGGTATTCAAAGGTGAAGAGTCAAGTGGTTCCCAACACTCCACCTCAAAACCCAAGGCAAAGAAAAAGAAGAAGCTTGTGGTCTCAAGAAATGAATTTCTTAGCCTTCAATCCAAAGTCGACCAAATCTTGGCCGTACTCACATCCAATGCACCAGCTTATACCGAAGTTCCTATACCACAGTCGTTGGTGGAAAGGGTGGAAACTCTTGAGACAAGAGAAATGTTACTTGCTCAACGAGTTAGACTGACAATAGTAATGGGAATCAAGGACTTGGATATTCGTCGGACCGTAGATCACAAAGATTTTCTAGCAACTGCTAACCGTCTCATCAAGGAGATCTCAACTCTGAAGGATGAATTCAGTGCTTGTCTCGACAAACAAGTTGCTCACTCAAAGCAACTGGTAGAGGAAACCCACAATGCCTATGAATCCAACATTGACTTTATAAAAAAACAACAATTAATGAGATTTTGAGGCTCACTAAGGAAATTTATCAATTCCTATTCAACCAACAATCCCCAACAACCAGCAACTTTGTGATGCAATGAAATCCTAATTCAATGAAGCTTTTTCAAAGATTTAATGGACTAAAACAATGGTTTGAGGAGCAACAAATTGCTTCTTCCTCAAAAGGGGGAAGCGAGTCCCCTCCGCATTCTCATCAAGGCCATTATCATCAATCTCCTCCAAGAATTCCACTTCATCAACCAATTCATCAAAGGATTTCCATCTCCTCAACCATCTCCAAAACAAGAAACTTCGTTGCTATCTCCACATCAAACCCCACCGCAACAAGATGCATAACAGTCTCCTCATCAGACTCCCCCGAAGGCTCGTCGATGATGATTACATGCCCATCTTGACTTATGTTGAACCTCCATCCGACGGATCTTGGGATATTCCAATCTCTCCCAACTCCAAAATCTTCCCAGTCTTTGAGCCTTTTGATATCAGCCTTCCAGATGATCAAAGACTCCCCCTTAAATTTGAACGATTAAATTAGTTTCATGCTAATCAGCAAACTTACTTTGAAAAGATCTGGTCCAACGACAGGCCAGAAGGGGTCAAGAATTACAAAGTGAGAAACTGCATGAAGAATGAATTGGTTTAGTATACACTCACTAGGAGAGGAGATGACTACATAAGGATGCAGGTTCAGTTTCCCTACATGAACCCCGAATAATTGTTCTTGATTGCTAGAGTTTTCCAGATCAAGGTTGAAAAGCACCCAAAAATGAAGGTTTCCTATGAGAAAGCTTGTGAGTTTCTCAAGGCATTGGTTTGTGATTTCGGGAAAATTAATGTGGATATTCATCTTGTACTTGACAAGAAGTTCAACTTTCCATAGCTTAAGTCTACACCAAGCTTCACTAAAGGCTACCAAGAAATGTCTCTCGGTGTAACAAAATTCCATAAATTAGGAGTTGTGTACAAGAAAGCCAACAGTGACCTCAAATACTTCATTCTTGTTACTGCAATGGATAGATTGACCCAAAAGCAACTGGAAGTGACTCTGGATTTGGTTCAAAGATTCAAGAACACAACATATGAAGTCAAGTTTAAGATAAGAAGAAGAATTCATTGGCTAGGCGAAGTGAGGAAATTCTGGTGGATCCTTATAAAATTCTTGAAGCTCAACAAATGAAGAAGAAAGTTGAAGAGGTCAATTTGGGGGAAAATGTTGTTAGATAAAGTGACCCTCTTAAACTTAAAGGATCCGCAATCGTACTTTTCTACCGCAGTTGGAGTTGCTACCGCAATCAAAGTGTGTCTATCGTAGCCAATACTGAAGAAGTTATTCTGAAACCGTAATGATGCTCTGTCAGTATCCCAATGAATATTATTGAAGACCCTTATTAGCTGACTTAGCGTATTTGCATTACCTTGTCCAGTAAACCTTGCATGGTCACTTAAGTAAGTAGAATACTAGTTTTTTATTTTAGTTGTAACTTTATGGAACTGTATAAATAGAGTCTCCTTTCATCATGTATAAGACACATCTCTTTCATGATCTTTTGAACTTTAGGTGAAATACAAAGATCATTCTCTCATTTCTCTATCTTATCTAATATCCAAGATCATCTTCATCTTAAACTGATCAAACTTACTAACTTGTATTTGATTGTAAACCATGTTAAGAATCAGTTTGATGCTTACTTAATATAACTTGTTGTCATCTATATTTTCTTTACATGTCAACATTTTATATTTCCACAATTAACTATCTAACAATTCTAACTTATTACTGTTGAGCTTACGTGATCCTTTGAGATTAAATTATTCCACAACTATTATCTTGTACTAATGTTTGTTCAAGTGTTTCTCAAAAGTTATTCTCTCAACAGATCCCTAGTCCATAAAATTATCATCTTGATGGTTCTGGATCAACCATGCATGAGTTTATGTTCATTTCGTGAAAGTATGGTACTAAATTTAGGGTTTAATTTCATTTGAGCCATGAAAATGCATCAAGTTAGTGACTTTATGGGTTAAGATGTTCCCCAAGGCTTGGATCTAAAATTTGGACAATTGGTCTTAAGTAACAAGGACTTAATCGAAAAATTGCTTAGCATGGGGCATACTTCGGGCGTACGTAAGCGTATGTGTTCGAGTCCCCGATGAGGCATAGTCACCTAGTACGTTAGGCGTACATCTAGAACACTTAGCGTTCGCGACCAGGTCATAGGCTTTTGTGGTTTGGGCTATCTTTAGACTCTATGATTTTGGGCCTTTGTTGGGCCATAAGTCTTTCTGATTATGGACCATTATTAGGGCTTGGGCCTTCTTGGATTTGGGCCCATATTGGTATTTGGGTGTCTTTTAGGAATTGGATCATTATTTGGGCTTTTATGCCATTGAGTTTGGGACTCGGCTTTTGGGCCCATTGAGGGAAAGGTAAAATTGTCTTTTACCTTGGGGGTCAGGATTAGTTGGTTAAAGTCCTAATTATGGTTTATGACCCTATTGTTAATTAGGGTTTTATTTGGTTGGTTAGTGTGGGGATTTTTTGGTTCAAAAACCCGAGCATCTATTTGACTTACAACAGAGTGAGGTAAGTTTGCTCACTATAATATAAGACAATAGGGATTGTATGTGCTTGTAGTCTTTGTGACTACTACTGTATGTGTTATACGCATGTGTGTCACTTTTCTATATATATGTGGGGTGAAATAGCCGAGGGTGAAATGACCCAATATAGCCTCGTGCTAACATGTGCGTTGAAATACACTCGAGGGTGAAATAGACTTATGGGTCAAATAGTCCTGGTACGGCCTTGGGCTGACACATGAGTAGAAATAGACTCAGGGGTGAAATCGAACTGGGGGTGAAATAGACCCAGGACAGCCTTGAGCTGGCATATATGTAAGATATGCAATATTTATGGGAACTCATTAAGGTTTGTACTTACGGTTTCCAGTTTACATTTCAGGTACTTCCGGATCAAAGGGGAAGAGCTCGGGATGATCACATCGCACCCACCATGACTATTCGCTTATTTGACTCTGATGTATTTTGGATGATTATGGATACTAAAAAATGGTTCTAAGTTTTAGAATGTTACAAGTTGGTATTAGAGCCTTGATTTGAGGGATTCGGGCATACTCTCGTGTGTGCCTGAACTCAAACTGAGGATTTGGTAGATCTTCATAAAAATAAATGTTTTATAAAATAGTTTCTAATAAAAGAAGGGGTTTGGTGCATCCAATCGACCGAGCTCAAGTATGTTTTCCCAAAATACCCATACATGATTTGGTGATACGTTTTCAATTGTGAGCTTGTGAATCTCATGCTAGATTAGGGCTAAGGATATGCTCATGATTGCCTGATTGAATGCTAGGAGATATGCCTTTATATGCATATTATGTGAGCTTATTGATTTACATGCTAGTACTGATTAATCAGCGATAAGTTAGCGTATTTAGGTTATGCCTTGATTCCTAATACTCAACGCTCGAATGTTACATTCTTTGTGATTTTAGAAATTCCCATTAGCATCAAATAACTTGTAAGCGAATATGCTAAGTTACATAATAATGAGATTAGATAATTTCAAAAGGTTAGGTTTAACCCTATTGCGCAGCTCAAGTTTGAGTCCAACCTCTAACAACCCAAAGTTGTTCATCGCCAAAACCCCGTTCTACCCGTATAACTCGTCATAAATCGAAATGTCCCGATATCGTTTTTGGGTTTAGTTAACTAAAATTATATGTTTATTATCATTCAATGAGGGTCCAAATCATTTAGGAGCTCATGAATTTAGCCCAAAACATTTATTTCATAAGTTTTAGAAATATCCTCATCGGGTGACGGAAACTCAATCGGGTGCGACCTAAAGCTTCGTTTAAGGCCGGTATCGGGTAGAATTCCATCGTGTCCAAGTTTTAGGAACTATATAAAAGTGTTTAACCTTTCATTTGAAGCTTTTTCCTTCTCTCTCTACTCTCTCTCTAACCTCTCTCCTAAATCCAAAGATTTAGGGTCCAAAACTCAATTTTAAGGCCTCAAATCCCTAAGGTACCTTCCTAGCCTTAATCTATAGCATATTTGGCTTCCAAATTCGACATTTAATCATGAAATGGGACAACATATATGAGTTTATGGCCCAGGAGGCTGCCTAGGCCGTAAACACCAATTTGAAGGGTTTTAAGCCCTTAAAGTCCTTCCTAAACTCATTTGGACTTTAGATATGGCTAAGGGACTTCAAGATATGGACTTAGAACATTTAAAACATGAATTTTGAAGACTTTGAAGGAGTTTACAGCCAGGGCACAAGCTTGGGCCGTAAACTCATATTTAAGGGGTTTTCTTGACCTTAAACCCTTCCAAATCACTAGTATGGCTTAGATATGAATTATAGAACATTGGTTTTAGCATTTGGACACTTGAAACATGATTTTTGGGGGACTTATGTGAGTTTACGGCCAAGGCATGTGCTTGGGCCATAAACTCCTCAAAACAAGGCATAAATTCAATTCTAAGGTGTTAGAAAGCCATCCAACACCACCAAAAGCCTTGGAATAAATCAAAGGACCAACCAAAAATAGTTTAAGGACCTTAAACACATTATTTGAGGGATTTCTATGATTTTACGGCCAAGACTTGTTCTTGGGCCGTAAACTCCTTGATTCATGGTGTTAGAATGCTAACTAAACACCCCTAAAGCCTTTAGATGAATTTTAGAAGTCCTTCCATGCAAGTTTTAGGCCTTAAAACACTTTGTATCACCCTATAGAAGAGTTTACGGCCATGAGGGGGTCTCATGGGCCGTAAACTCCATAAACCCCTCTAATGTCCCATGCAAACTCATGTTAGGCTTTGGAATAATTCTACCAATCACATGTGATTTGTTCTAGCTCCATTGAACACCATTTTCATGAGAAAATAGGAGTTTACGGCCATGAGGCCATGCTAGGCCATAAACTGCCATAAGAGGGTCTATTTGATGCTTTGAAATCATTCCAATTCCTTAAACCAAGTCTAGAAATTATCCCCTAAGTGTTTGAAGTCATTTAGCACCATAAACCACCCCCACCATGAGTTTACGGCCGTAAACTCATGGGCAATGGGTGTTTTAGACCAAAAACTCTTATATTAGTTTACTCATGGGGAGTAAACTCAAGTCCCAAGTCCCTAGTGTCATTTCACGTCCTTAAACGCCACCCGGGTCCCTCCAAACACTCGTATCGGAGTGTTTTCGCGACTTGAAGCAAGTGTCCCTATCATATAAATAAACTAAGTCCTAATTAGATACAAATGTGTATCTTTACATTATAATTAGGAACCTTGTGTATTTACAAGCCCCGGATCAACTCTTAGCATTCAAATCGACACATTTCTCGTCCGGTGAGTTCATACCCCTACGCCCTTTTCCGTGTTTTTCAATGTTTTCAGGGGGGAATACAAGCAAACTGTAACTGTTTTCGAATTATAACATTGATGTATTTCAAATAATATCTGGCAAACTTATAAACTCATTTACTCCTTATGTATTATGTTGAGCATAAGGAATGGTTTATCAATTTCAACTAAATGGATTTTAGTTAAGAAAATAACCAAACTAATCAAATTATTATGGGAATAATTTGCGGTTCTATATTTCTCTTTATATCATGTATTGATATATGTATAAAGTTTTTAGATAAACTATGTCTGATTCAGTTTATCTCCGTATCATTTGAATGTATTGCCAGATAGTTTCTTGTATGTAACTATTTTTCACTGTATCGTGTCTTAAAATCTTTGTATGTCGAGTATCGTATGAGAACCCTGTGAATAGTTTAATACTAGCTTGTGAGATAGTCACTACCCTTTATGGATGATCAAGTAAATCCTCTCCGGAAGTGTAACCAGAGTCTCCTGGAGGGAGAGCGAGGAATTTGTGAATAGATCTATTCGGGACTGACAATCCCACACCTTAACTGCTAGCTACAGTTAGGCGGGCACGCCTGGGGTGACAAATTATGTATATCATTCGACGTCTGACTAATGTCAAGGAGGTCTCGTTGTCATATCAGCATGGTTACCCGACTCACAATATGTATTAATATAAACTTATTCACAGCTAGGATTTGTTTAGAATCTAAATCATGTTCGGGATGATAATCCCATGGTCTTGTATCTATATCTCGTTCGGGATGGTAATCCCATGGTTTTATGACTATATCTCGTTCGGGATGACAATCCCATGATCTTGTGTCTATATCTCGTTCGGGATGGTAATCCCATGGTTTTGAAACTAAATCTTATACGGGATGATAATCCCATGATTTTATCAATCTATCATATATCTAGTTTCGGGATAGTGATCCCATGGTTTTTATCAAGCTATCTTATATCTATTTTCGGGATAGTGATCCCATGGTCTTTATCGAATTATCTTATAACTGGTTCGGGATGTTAGTCCCAAGGTTTTCAAAATACTTTCTATCTACAGTTCATCTAAATTATAGTTTTGTATATTAAACTATACTCTGTGTTATTCAAATCAATCTTGCATTTAGGAAAATATGGGATTTTCCTGGGGTTAACTTATAACTTGTAACAGAACTGTAACAAAAGATAACTTAACTACTTTACATAAGAAAATATGGGATTTTCTTGGATATCAAACCTTTTCAGAAAACTAAAGGAAACCGATATATTTTCACAAAACAAAACCGCTTATGAACTCACCAGCTTTATGCTGATTTTCAAACTGCTTGTATTCTCAGGTCCAAGTTAGACAGGTACCCAGCGATATCTTTTGGTGAAGAAGGAGTGCATGGATGACTCGTCTCTTTTGTTCATATGATATATGTATAACTTTTATACAATTTACTTTTGAACCAAATGTAAACTTTCATATATATGTAATGTAATGGTTGTTTACTGTGATTACTATGTACATTGGATTTGATACTCAACGTGGAGTCAACCCCGGGAACGTTTCTGCCTTTGGTTTTCGGGGTGTGACAGATTGGTATCAGAGCCCTTGTTTATAGTGAACAGAGTATACCAAACCTTACATGGTATAAAACTATAAACATTAAGGGGCCTAAGTGCTCTGAACTAAAAGTATCCTACAATATATAAGTATTTTCAAAAGTATTTAAGTATGCCGAGCCGTCGAAATCCGTAATTACAAGTAGAACAAAACATAAGTAAATGAGTCTTGTACGTTGCGGTTAAACCTAGGCAGTTATGTAGTCGTGTCTAGGGTCAATATAGCCTGGCCAACTATATTCATTCGAGACACAGCCAACATGTGCTTGGGAGTGACTATGGCATGCGGCATACCTAAAACTTACCCAATTTCCCAAACAACAAATCGTCGCTGCAGCGAACCATGAAAGACTATGGGAGTATTTCTCGAGCCGATCCTTTGTCGAAATCCTCGTATACGCGTTATTCCTTGATTATTTCTCTAGCGATAAAATGTTCTATCTTGATAACTCCTCTCTGCTTTATCGCTTAGTATGATTCTATATTTGCCTTGATGAGATATCTCCTGTCCCATATCTCTTGATTCAATTCAGAGGACTTATGATCCTCTCTTTCCTGATCTTTTTAGATCAAGATGCCTCCAAGAAAGAGACCCAGCTCAACGAACAACAACAATCCTCCTCCTCCACCACCTCCTATTCAGATCGATTTGGAATCACTTTAGGCAACCATTACTGCTACTATATCAACTCTCTTACCTCAACTGAACTCTAGGGGTTCGGGAGGTGAAACCCAAAACCCAGATGATAGCCAGGGACACCAAAAGGGGGTTCCTATAAAGACTTCATGAACGCAAAACCGACATTCTTCGATGGCACAGGGGGTGTCATTGCCTTAACCCGATGGTTCGAGAGAATCGAATCAATCTTTGAAATATGCGGCTGTTCGGAGTCTGATAGAGTCAAGTTTGCTACCTGCACCTTCCTAGACAAAGCCCTGACTTGGTGGAATGGCCGAGTCAAATCCTTAACTTTACCTGTAGCCAATGCTATGGGTTGGGAAGCTATGAAGGAGCTTCTTCTCGCAGAGTATTGCCCTCGGGGCGAACTTCAGAAGCTAGAACACGAACTTTGGAACCTTAAGATGAAGGGTTCCGACATAGCTGCTCATACCTCAAGATTTGATGATCTGGCGTTACTTTGTCCAGGAATGGTTACCCCGGAAAGTAAAAAGATAGAGAGGCTCATCTGGGGGTTGACCCAGCCAACAAAGGGGAATGTCTTGGTTGCGAAGCCAGACACATATGACAGTGCCAAATGTCTTGCGGAAATCTTGATCGATAACGAAGACAACTCTGATGAAGAAGCTACTACCCCCGAGCCAGTCACTAGTGGAGGCGGGAGTAAAAAGAAATCCTGGAACAAGCGGAAGGCCCAGAGTACGCAAGGGTCTTCTAAAAACAGCAAACGGTAGCAGTCCATGCTGCTACTGCCCCTGTTGCTATTTCAGCTGTCGGTTCCACAGCCCAAACTCCCGCTAGTGGATACACTGGTACCCTTCCTTGGTGTGGTAAGTGCAACTACCACCACCGCATTCCTGGTCCATGTTGCGAAAGGATCTGCGACAACTGTGGCAATAAGGGCCATCTTGCTCGAACCTGCAGAAAACCAGCCAAGCCAACGAATCAATCATCTCGAACGGGAATCAGTCCAGCCTGCTATAATTGTGGGGAAGCTGGGCACTTCAAAAGGAATTGCCCCAAGACAGCTACACCCACTGATCCCTCTGCCGCCGCAGGTATATTTCTCTTTGATAATTCTTATACCTGCAACTCTTTTCGATTTTGGTACAAAAAGGGAAACCTGTTATCTATCTATTTGAACAATTTCTAAACTCAATCCTTCGTATGTAATCGAAATGTGTACCGTCGAGACGACTAACTAGTGAGATAGAGAACACTAACTCTGTACCTATAGATTGAATCCTCAGTCCGGAGGACTGTTCTGTTCCATTCGATTTAAAAAGGGGAAAACTTCCTATGAAAATATTTTAATGCTATGTTTAACATGAAATGAACGAGTTTTCATTCATGTTGTTATCCTTGGTTTCGAAAGGGTCGCTCGTCTAGATCTTTTTCTCGACCCGATTCTCATGATCTTCGGCATCGAACCTTCGTATCATTCCATGCCTTAGAACTCAAAAGTTTTCCCAATGTGAATTACCATGCATCCCTCGTTTCTTTGATTATTGAGAAACGAGAAGTTATTCCCGAGAGTTTCTTTCGAGCGTCTAGTTTAGTCTCACATCAGACCTTTCGAGATCTTCGTAGAGATCGATTCTGCAACCTTCAGGTTTCGGATGCCCTTAGAGCTTGGTAATATCTATCTAGACCATCACGTCTCGAATCCTTAGAAACGTCTGCCCAACGAAACCCTAGTGATTCCTTTGAGGAAACCGAAGTCGTTCAGGGTTGGAACTTCCATGAGAAAACAGATTGATATCGTAGATTGAGAGAGAGTCAAGAAGCGAAACCAAGATATGTCCCAATAATGAGAATTCGCTGGAACGCCCAGTAGAGACCAAATTCCACTTGAGAAGGTGAAGATCCGAGACAACAAATCCATTCATATCTCATTCCAATCCATGACCTATATCTTATTCTTTGAATTTCGGGACGAAATTCCCTCTAACGGGGGGATAATGTAACAACCCGAAGTTGTTCATCGCCAAAACCCCGTTCTACCCATATAACTCGACATAAATCGAAATGTCCCGATATCGTTTTTGGGTTTAGTTAACTAAAATTATATGTTTATTATCATTCAATGAGGGTCCAAATCATTTAGGAACTCATGAATTTAGCCCAAAACATTTATTTCATAAGTTTTAGAAATATCCTCATCGGGTGACGGAAACTCAATCGGGTGCGACCTAAAGCTTCGTTTAAGGCCGGTATCGGGTAGAATTCCATCGTGTCCAAGTTTTAGGAACTAAATAAAAGTGTTTAACCTTTCATTTGAAGCTTTTTCCATCTCTCTCTACTCTCTCTCTAACCTCTCTCCTAAATCCAAAGATTTAGGGTCCAAAACTCAATTTTAAGGCCTCAAATCCCTAACGTACCTTCCTAGCCTTAATCTATAGCATATTTGGCTTCCAAATTCGACATTTAATCATGAAATGGGACAACATATATTAGTTTATGGACCAGGAGGCTGCCTAAGCCATAAACACCAATTTGAAGGGTTTTAAGCCCTTAAACTCCTTCCTAAACTCATTTGGACTTTAGATATGGCTAAGGGACTTCAAGATACGGACTTAGAACATTTAAAACATGAATTTTCAAGACTTTGAAGGAGTTTACGGCCAAGGCACAAGCTTGGGCCGTAAACTCATATTTAAGGGGTTTTCTTGACCTTAAACCCTTCCAAATCACTAGTATGGCTTAGATATGAATTATAGAACATTGGTTTTAGCATTTGGACACTTGAAACATGATTTTTGGGGGACTTATGTGAGTTTACGGCCAAGGCATGTGCTTGGGCCATAAACTCCTCAAAACAAGGCATAAATTCAATTCTAAGGTGTTAGAAAGCCATCCAACACCACCAAAAGCCTTGGAATAAATCAAAGGACCAACCAAAAATAGTTTAAGGACCTTAAACACATTATTTGAGGGATTTCTATGATTTTATGGCCAAGACTTGTTCTTGGGCCGTAAACTCCTTGATTCATGGTGCTAGAATGCTAACTAAACACCCCTAAAGCCTTTAGATGAATTTTAGAAGTCCTTCCATGCAAGTTTTAGGCCTTAAAACACTTTGTATCACCCTATAGAAGAGTTTACGGCCATGAGGGGGTCTCATGGGCCGTAAACTCCATAAACTCCTCAAATGTCCCATGCAAACACATGTTAGGCTTTGGAATAATTCTACCAATCACATGTGATTTGTTCTAGCTCCATTTAACACCATTTTCATGAGAAAATAGGAGTTTACGGCCATGAGGCCATGCTAGGCCGTAAACTCCCATAAGAGGGTCTATTTGATCCTTTGAAATCATTCCAAGTCCTTAAACCAAGTCTAGAAATTATCCCCTAAGTGTTTGAAGTCATTTAGCACCATAAACCACCCCACCATGAGTTTACGGCCGTCAACTCATGGGCAATGGGTGTTTTAGACCAAAAACTCTTATATTAGTTTACTCATGGGGAGTAAACTCAAATCCCAAGTCCCTAGTGTCATTTCACGTCCTTAAACGCCACCCGGGTCCCTCCAAACACTCGTATCGGAGTGTTTTCGCGACTTGAAGCAAGTGTCCCTATCATATAAATAAACTAAGTCCTAATTAGATACAAATGTGTATCTTTACATTATAATTAGGAACCTCGTGTATTTACAAGCCCCGGATCAACTCTTAGCATTCAAATCGACACATTTCTCGTCCGGTGAGTTCATACCCCTACGCCCTTTTCCGTGTTTTTCAATGTTTTCAGGAGGGAATACAACCAAACTGTAACTGTTTTCGAATTATAACATTGATGTATTTCAAATAATATCTGGCAAACTTATAGACTCATTTACTCCTTATGTATTATGTTGAGCATAAGGAATGGTTTATCAATTTCAACTAAATGGATTTTAGTTAAGAAAATAACCAAACTAATCAAATTATTATGGGAATAATTTGGGGTTCTATATTTCTCTTTATATCATGTACTGATATCTGTATAAAGTTTTTAGATAAACTATGTCTGATTCAGTTTATCTCCGTATCATTTGAATGTATTGCCAGATAGTTTCTTGTATGTAACTATTTTTCACTGTATCATGTCTTAAAATCTTTGTATGTCGAGTATCGTATGAGAACCCTGTGAATAGTTTAATACTAGCTTGTGAGATAGTCACTACCCTTTATGGATGATCAAGTAAATCCTCTCCGGAAGTGTAACCAGAGTCTCCTGGAGGTAGAGCTAGGAATTTGTGAATAGATCTATTCGGGACTGACAATCTCACACCTTAACTGCTAGCTACAGTTAGGCGGGCACACCTGCGGTGACAAATTCTGTATATCATTCGACGTCTGACTAATGTCAAGGAGGTCTCGTTGTCATATCAGCATGGTTACCCGACTCACAATACGTATTAATATAAACTTATTCACAACTAGGATTTGTTTAGAATCTAAATCTTGTTCGGGATGATAATCCCATGGTCTTGTATCTATATCTCGTTCGGGATGGTAATCCCATGGTTTTATGACTATATCTCGTTTGGGATGACAATCCCATGATCTTGTGTCTATATCTCGTTCGGGATGGTAATCCGATGGTTTTGAAACTAAATCTTATACGGGATGATAATCCCATGATTTTATCAATCTATCATATATCTAGTTTCGGGATAGTGATCCCATGGTTTTTATCAAGCTATCTTATATCTATTTTCGGGATAGTGATCCCATGGTCTTTATCGAATTATCTTATAACTGGTTCGGGATGTTAGTCCCAAGGTTTTCAAAATACTTTCTATCTACAGTTCGTCTAAATTATAGTTTTGTATATTAAACTATACTCTGTGTTATTCAAATCAATCTTGCATTTAGGAAAATATGGGATTTTCCTGGGGTTAACTTATACCTTGTAACAGAACTGTAACGAAAGATAACTTAACTACTTTACATAAGAAAATATGGGATTTTCTTGGATATCAAACCTTTTCAGAAAACTAAAGGAAACCGATATATTTTCACAAAACAAAACCGCTTATGAACTCACCAGCTTTATGCTGATTTTCAAACTGCTTGTATTCTTAGGTCCAAGTTAGACAGGTACCCGGCGATATCTTTTGGTGAAGAAGGAGTGCGTGGATGACTCGTCTCTTTTGTTCATATGATATATGTATAACTTTTGTACAATTTACTTTTGAACCAAATGTAAACTTTCATATATATGTAATGTAATGGTTGTTTACTGTGATTACTATGTACATTGGATTTGATACTCAACGTGGAGTCAACCCCGGGAACGTTTCCGCCTTTGGTTTTCGGGGTGTGACACAACCATTGTAGGGTGAGACCTTTTATTCGAAGAATTATCTGGTGTCAGTGGTATGTAATTGTATTCGTAAGATAGTTAGATGGTGTTAGGCGAGTTCCTTCAGTAGCTGATGGCGGGGAGTGGTGTGGTAGTAGCCCTAGGAAAACCTAGGAGGTGATTCGGTGCCGAGAGCTTTGCTTGGCAAGATGTCTTTTGGATTGATAGGTAAGTAACTTGGGGATTCATGGAGATACTTGAGGAAAGTATGGATATATGTGGAAGGTAGTTTGGACCCGTACTACTAAAAGCAAAGAACCCATACTCAAGTCAAGGAAATTCACGATGATACCAGGGAGCTTGTAGAGTATGGGATTCCTTGAGTGTATTCCAATGGTTTTTCTGGTTTATTTTCAGTATGGCGGTCATTCGAGGAGGCTCTAGTGCATATATGGATATCAGTGTGGGTACTGGTGATGGTTTAGGTTCGTGCTCTGGGGTCGGACATATGGATGATTAGATGCGGGAGTTTATTTCACTAGAGTTTACCCGCAGTACACTTGAGCAAACTCATGTGATCTTTGGTATGGTCAAAGAGGGTATCCTGGAGATTCTGGATGAGTACTTGGGCGCCTTTCGTTATGAGGCGGTGGCAATGATAGGCATTTTCATTTTGACTTTTTGTGAGTTCCGGGCATGTGGGGCTTCGGAGTTCTCCAGGAAGAAGGACCTGATTGTGAGCAGGCGTTGGTTAGCAGATGTCACAAACAGATTCTGTAATAGATGTTGCCTCGGTAGGGCAAAGGTCATTCTTGTTTCATGTCTTTTTAAAGACAGACCTCAAGATCGGTGGGAGGAGGTTAGACACACCTTGGGAGGCAAGACAATTAAGTCGATGAATTAGGAATATTTCATGAAGAGGTATTTGGGATGAGTTTGCACCTGTGATTAAGGTCCAGCAGCTGGCGAGGGAGTTTCAGGACCTTCGCCAGACTATGAGATGGTGGTAAAGATCAACACTATGTTTTGTGGGAGGGCGTTATTGGTTCCACAATATGTAGCGGGCGAGGAGATAAAGAAGGCTCGGTATATCCAGTTGCAGGAGATTGGAGGATATGGTGGCGAGAGTTACAAAGAGGGAGATTGACTTGGAGATGGAGAAGAAGAGGAAGTCATATTAGGTTCAAGATTTTGATGGTAAAGGGAAGAGGCCCAATGTTTTTGATTCGAGATCGAAGGGCTAGTAGGGTCGGGGCCACTGTGGCAAGTGCGGCAAGTCGCACGATGGAGCTTACAAGGGAGGTGTTTCAGGCTGCCTCAAGTGCAGCAAGACTGGGCACGTTAGTTGGGATTGCACAGCCACCAATCAGGGATCATGACTGATTTGCTTTCATTGCGATCAATGGGGCCATAATAAGGTCGATTGTCCGAGTCTAGCAACAGCAGGACTAGTTGTAGCACCCGCTTCGACGATCTTGAGGATCACGGATGGCTACCAGGGCAATGCAGAGGCACCCATTGTGAGGAGCATGAAATTTTAAGTGACAATCGATGAGGCTTGTGCAACACCAGATGTGTTGATAGGGTCATTCATTGTGAACGGTATCTCTACTTTGGTTTTGTTTTATTCGGGGGCTACCCGATCGTTTGTATCTCTTGCGCTCAGCAAGAGGTTGGTCATTGCTCTGGGGAGGGGGGGGGGGCTGGATTGTACATTAGAGTTCGAGATTGCTGATGATCGTCCTGTGCGGGTATCGATGGTTCATTAGGGATGTATAGTGGAGTTTTTTCGTGCGACTCCGATAGGCAAAGCACCTTATCGGCTAGCACCTCCAGAGATGCAAGAGTTGTCTACACAGCTGCAGGATCTGTTAGAAAAGCGAGTTATTCTGCCGAGTACCTCTCCATGGGGAGTACTGATTTTTTTTAAAGAGGAAGGATGGGCGACATCGGATATGTGTCGACTACCGGGATCTGAATAAGTTAACGGTGAAGAACTATTATCCGCTTTCGAGGATTGATGATTTATTTGACCAGATGTAGGGTGCATCTTGGTTTTCCAAGATTGATTTGTGTTACGTTTATCATCAGATGAGTGTCGGTGAGGAGGATATGTAGAAGACAGCCTTCCAGACTCGTTATGGTCATTACGAGTTTGTGGTGATGCACTTCATGCTCACCAATGCTCCCCCCCCCCCCCCTCGCGCATTCATGGAACTCATGAATTGCATGTGCATGCCTATGATGGATCGGTTTGTGATTGCATTTACTGATGACATCCTGGTCTATTCTATGACTCAACAGTAGCATGAGGAGCATCTGAGGGAGGTATTGGAGACTCTGAGTAGGGAGAGATTATATGAGAAGTTCTCCAAGTGCGAGTTCTGGTTACGTGAGGTGTAGTTTTTGGGACACCTTGTCAACCACAATGGTATTCCGGTCGACTCGACCAAGGTCGAGGCGGTGATAAGGTGTAAAGTTCCGACGTCTCCATTGAGATTCGGAGTTTCCTTGAATTGGATGGTTAGTATGTGAGGCGCCGATTATGACCCTATCGGAGGGAGTTGCCTATTTTGTGGTATACTACGATGGATCAATCACAGGTTTGGGTGTGGTGCTAATGCATCATGGTCATGTGATTCCTTACACTATGAGGCAGCTGAAGCCTAATGAAGTGAACTGTCCTACACATGATTTGGAGTTGGGGTTTGTGGTTTTCACACTCAAAATTTGGCGATATTAACTCTATAAGGACCACACTACTATCTAGATGGACCACAAGAGTCTGAGATCATCTATCACCCATGGAAGGTCAACATGGTAGCTAATGCTATCAGCCACAAGCAGATTACAGCCCCGATCAAGGATGTGTGGTTGAGGATGACTGTGATTATCCTACTCTTAGAGCAGATTCGAAACCTTAGGTTGAGGCTATGAAGGAAGAGCATTGGAAGAGTGAGCGCATAGTAGGTTAGGTGGCTTCCTTTGATTATGATATCCAATGATTATTGACCCTTCATCGGAGGGTGTGGGTTCCATATTAGGTTGGTACTCGCCAGATTTTGATGGAGGAGGCGCATAATTCGAGATTCTATATTCATTCAGAGCGACAAAGATGTATAGAGATCTCCGACCTGATTATTGGTGGCCACGTATGAAGTGAGACATGGCCTGGTATGTGGACAGGTGCTTGGAATGTCAAGGACGAGCATTAGAGACTCCATGAAAAATTTGAGCAATTGGAAGTTCCCATTTAGAAATAGGAAGAGATTACGATGAATTTCATCACCAAATTTCCTAATACGACACGCGAAGTGAATTCGATATGGGACACAATGAATCGATTGAACAAGAGTGCGCATTATATTCCAATCCAGGAGAACATTTAAGTGGAGAAGCTAGCCGATAACTACATTTGGGAAGTGGTGGCACAACATGAGGTGTTAGTTTTTGTGGTCTCTGATAGGGTGTTCGGTTTACTTCCAGGTTTTGCAAGTGATTCCACGAGGAGTTGGGTAATCATTTGCACTTCAACATAACTTTCCAACCGTAGGCTGATGGTCAGAGTGAGCGGACTATCCAAACTTTAGAGGACATGATGTGGGCATGTGTACTACATTTTGGCGGTAGTTGGAATACGTATCTTCCTTTCGTAGAATTTGTAACATCCGTCTCTTGAGGTACTATTATTATACAAATTAATATTCGTTTTGGGCTTATGTTGGGGAATGGCCCCTTTTTGGGAATGGACCTTTGAAGTTTGGGCCAAGGTGTGGGCTACCCATAAGTCGTACGATGGGCGTAACCCGACATACGCGGGACGTAGTAATCACTTTGGATGCGCGGGACTTGGGGTCGTACACGCAGCGTACCGTGAGGTACGCCCAACGTACGTGGGCAGATACCAAACCCTAATTTTCAGGGTTTAAGACATATCTAAACCCCATTATAGCCCTCCTTTGGCCTCCTCACCTATCCCTCACTCTCAGAAAACCCTAGTTCGTCCCTTACTCCATTGCTTGTGTACATGACCCTCTTGAGTTGTTTTTGGTAAAGAAGGGCTTTGGAGAAGTGAAGCAAGGTTGAAGGAAGAACTTGAGTACCTTGAGCTAAAGGTTATGGAACAAGCCCACCATTTGGCACTCAAAGGAGGTACAAATCTCCTATCTTTCGTTCTTGATTCATAGATCTAGGACTTTTTAGATCCAAAGATTTGATCTTGAGCATGGTACTCCGTTTTTGAGCTTACAGTTGCGACCCTTGGAGCTCATTATGTTCCTTTAGCTATAAAGTTGCAAACTTTAAGGATTTTATGAAGCCATGCAAGAGATCTAGCCATTTTCATGGTGGTTCTTTGTCACTTTTTAGTGTTGGGCTCATTTTTTGGCTTGCAAGCCACCAACTGATCGACTTTATGGGTTAGGTAGAAGTATTGGACTCGAATCTATAGTTTGGAAGTAGTGTCTTAAGGGATTAAGCAGTTTTGGAGAAAAGAGCTTAACAGGAGGTTATGATGGGCGTATACGTCACTACGTGCAACATACCAGTTCTTTCAGCCCTATATGCAGCGTACGAAGAGGTACGCTCAGCGTGCGCTCAGTCAGTGGACTTGTTGTTATTGGGCTCGGTTTGGGCCAAGTATTAGACATAGTATCTATGGGCTGTGTTGGGCCTGCAGATATCGGTTAAGGGCTTAAGGTTTGGTCAGGTTGGAAAGGAAAGCCCAATTCGAAGAGTTGGGCCCAATTTAGAAAATTGGGTCATTTGGGGATTAAGGAGCCTTAATGAGGACTAGAAATGATTGGGCCTAGGTCATGGCCTAAATTGGATTAGAAGGGTAAAATAGTCATTTTACCCATAGAAGAATCCTCATTTCTAACTAAGTGTTTATTTGGTCATGATAGTCGGAGAGCTTTCGGAACAACAGTCAGGGATTTCTCACTCGGATTTTCAGCAGTCAGGCATACGAGGTGAGTTTTCCTCCAGTAGGAACGGGTCTAAGGCACCACTGTTGCCCGTTTAAGTAGTAGAGTATGTCGGGGTGAGCCTAATGCCGGGGTGAGCCCGATCCAGTGTATATGTTTCCGGTCTTCGGTCTGATGCCAGGGCGGTCCTGAGAAGTAGTTATGTATGCTTGATGTCTTTGTGATTCATGCATGTTTATGTGTTATGTGTTATTTGTTATGGGGTAAGCCCGATGTAAGTTAGTCAATATGCCATGTATTATGTATTTCAAGCCTGATGTATGCTAGTTTATGTGTTATACATTTTTGTTCCGGGCTACGATCCGATATCGGGGCAAGCCCAATGCAGTTTATGTGATTATGTTATGTGTTTATGATATATATTATGCTGTGTATGTGTCGGGGTAAGCTCGATGTCGTGGCAAGCCCGATGCCCGATGCGGTCGGATGTCGGGGTGAGCCTGATGCCAGACAGGAGTCTGATGTCGGGATTCGTCCTGATGCAATTGGGAATAGTCCCAGAGTTATGTTATTTGTAATATGTTATTTGTATGGTATGTGGTAGTTTGGGGGAGCTCACTAAGCTTCGTGCTTACAGTTTTAGTTTTGGTTTTAGGTATTTCAGCTAGTTAAGGGAAGGGCTCAAGTTGATGGCATGGCACACACCACGGAAGATTAGCCTGGGAATTACTCTGATATTTGTTATGAGACTGTTATATGTTTATCAGATTTTATGAGTATCTGAGATACATATTTTATGGTTTTACACTATGACAAAGAGATCTATGTTTGGTTAATGATTTTGAAAACGAAATTTTTGGCTTGTATTTTTGGGGTGTTTCAAGTTGATATCAGAGCCTTGGTTTGAGGGATTCGGGCACGCTTTCGGGTGTGTCTGAACTCAAACTAAGGAAGTGATATAAGTTTTCAAAAGAATAATCATATTTATAAAAGGATTCTGAGAGAAGAAGGACAGGTCGCACCATATGTGCATAGATTATAGGGAGTTGAATAAGATGATGGTGAGGAACCATTACCCAATCCCGAGGATAGATGATTTGTTCGACCAGCTTCAGGGAGAATCTTGGTTTTCCAATATTGATTTACGGTCCATATATCACCAGATGCGGGTCAGAGAGGATGATGTGCAGAAGACCGCTTTTAGGACTCGCTATGGTCATTATGAGTTTGTGGTGATGTCGTTTGGTCTCACCAATGCTCCAGCCATGTTCACAGATCTCATGAATCGCGTGTGCAGACCGATGCTGGATCGGTCTGTAATAGTATTCATTGATGACATCTTGGTTTATTCTAAGACTGACGAGCAGCATGAGGAACACCTCAGAGAGGTGCTAGAGACCTTGAGGAGGGAGAGACTTTTTGCAAAGTTCTCCAAGTGCGAGTTCTGGTTGCGCAAGGTGCAGTTTCTGGGGCATCTTGTCAACCAGAAGGGTATATTACTGGATCCAGCCAAGATAGAGGTTGTGATGCAGTGGGAAGTCCCGAAGTCTCCATCAAAGATTTGGAGCTTCCTGGGTTTGACAGGGTATTACAGGAGATTTATCCAGGATTTCTCAAATATAGCAGTTCCGCTGACCCGACTGACTAAGAAGTCGTTGGTGTTTTGATGGGGCCCTGAGCAGCAGGCAACCTTTGAGACGCTCAAGCAGCGAGTGTGCGAGGCGCCGCTTCTCACCCTACCGGAGGGAGTAGATGACCTTGTAGTCTACTGTGACACTTCGATCACAGGTTTGGGAGCAGTGTTGATGCAGCGGGGGTATGTGATAGCTTATGCCTCAAGATAGTTGAAGCCTCACGAGGCTAACTACCCGACACATGATTTAGAGCTGGGGGTGGTAGTGTTCGCCCTCAAGATTTGGCGGCATTACCTCTATGGGGTCTGATGTACTATCTACATGGACCACAAGAGTTTGAGGTACCTCATGGATTAGCTGAGCTTGAACATGAGGTAGCGTCGGTGGCTAGATGTGGTAAAGGACTACGATTGTGAGATCCTTTACCACCCGGGCAAGGCCAACGTAGTGGACGACGCCCTGAGCCACAAGGCGGCATCGGCTCCGATCCGGGATATATGTTTGTGGATGACAGTGATTACTCCACTGCTAGAGCAGATTAGAGAGGCGTAGGTCGAGGGCCTGAAGGAGGAGCACCAAAAGTGTAAAGGGATAGTGGGTCGAGTGGCTTCGTTTGATTACGATAACCGAGGATTGTTGACCCTGCATGGGAGGGTCTGGGTACCATACTAGGGCGGAGTACGACAAGTGCTGATGGATAAAGCCCACAAATCTAGACTCTCCATCCACCTAGGGGCGACGAAGATGTATAGAGATATTCAACCCGATTATTGGTGGCCTTGCATGAATCGGGACGTAGCTTGGTATATGGGGAGGTGCCTGACATGCAGGAAGGTCAAGGCAGAGCACCAGAGGCCCCATGGCATGATGCAACCGTTAGACATTCCCGTGTGTAAATGGGAGGATATCACTATGGATTTCATTACCAAGCTTCCTAGGACCGCATGTGGGTTTGATTCGATATGGTTCATCGTGGATCGGTTGACCAAAATCGCCCATTTTATACTGATTCGGGAGAGCATATCGGCCAAGAAGTTAGCCGAGATTTATGTGCGAGAGGTAGTGGCACGATATGCGGTGCCTGTCTCGGAGGTGTCAGACCGAGATGTCCGGTTTACTACCAGGTTTTGGAAGCAGATTCACGATGAGATGGGTACTCGTCTCCTCTTCAGCACTGCTGTCCACCCTGAGTCGTGCGGGCAGAGCGAGATGACGATTCAGACTCTCGAGGACATGCTTCGGGCATTGTGTTAGATTTTGTTGGCAGTTGGGATACGTATCTTTCGTTAGCGGAATTTTCGTATAACAACAGTTACCACTCCAGTATAGACCGGCCTCCCTTAGAGATGCTCTACGGGAGGAAGTGTAGGACCCCAATCTGTTGGGGTGAGGTTGGTCAGAGAGGCATGAGGAGTACGGAGGTAGCACTTAAGACCATGGAGCGGATTCAGCAAGTCCGGAGCAGGCTCCAGACTACTCAGAGTCGGCATAAGACTTACGCCGACAAGTAGCGCTCAGACCTGGAGTTTCAAGTGCGCGATATGGTCCTCCTGAAGGTGTCACCCTGGAAGGGTGTCATCAGGTTTCGGAAGTGGGGCAAGCTAGGGCCCATGTTCACTGGTCCATTTAGGGTCTTGGCCCGGGTGGGCCGGGTTGCTTATCAGTTAGATCTTCCAATAGAGCTCAGCCAGATCCACAACACATTCCACGTTTCTCAGTTTTGGAAGTGCTTAGTGGATGATTCAGCAGTGATACCCCTAGAGGATATTTAGGTTGATGATAGCCTTTACTACATAAAGAGACTGGTGGCGATTCTGGATCGAAAGACTAAGGAGCTGAGAAATAAGAGAGTAGAGTTAGTGAAGGTTCAGTGCCAGCATAGGAAGGGTTTGGAGTGGACGTGGGAGCCCGAGGAGGAGATGAGGGAGCACTACCTGGAGTTATTTCCAGATTCAGCATCAGCAGACTTCGAGGATGAAGTTTGATTCAAGTGGGGGTGAGTTGTAGCATCCGTCTCTCGAGGTACTATTTGATTATACAAATTAATATTAGTATTGGGCTTATGTTGGGCAATGGCCCCTTTTTGGGAATGGACCTTTGAAGTTTGGGACAAGGTGTGGACTGCCCATAAGCCATACGTTGGGTGTAACCCAGCGTATGCGGGGCGTAGTAATCACTTTGGATGCGCGAGACTCGGGGGCGTACGCGCAGCTACCATGAGGTACGCCTAGCGTACGCGGGTAGATGCCAAACCTTAATTTTCAGGGTTTAAGACATATATAAACCCCATTATAGCCCCCCTTTGGCATCCTCACATGTCCCTTGCTCTTAGAAAACCCTAGTTCGTCCCTTACTCCATTACTTGTTAGCTTGACCCTCTTGACTTGTTTTTTGGTGAAGAAGGGCTTGGGAGAAGTGCAACAAGGTTGAAGGAAGAAGCACTTGAGTACCTTGAGCTCAAGGGTCTGGAACAAGCCCACCTTTTGGCACTAAAAGGAGGTATAAAGCTCCTATATCTCCTTCTTGATTTATAGATCTAGGGCTTTGAAGATTTGGGCTTTTTAGATCCAAAGATTTGATCTTGAGCATGCAACTCCGTTTTTGAGCTTAGGGTTGCCATCCTTGAAGCTCAATGTGTTCCTTTAGCTATAAAGTTGCAAGCTTTGAGGCTTTTATGAAGCCATCCAAGAGATCTAGCCATTTTCATGGCGGCTCTTTGTCACTTTTTAGTGTTGGGCTCATTTGGTGGTTGGCAAACCACCGAGTGATCGACTTTATGGGCTAGGTCGAAGTATTGGACTCAGATCTGTCGTTTGGACGTATTGTCTTAAATGATTAAGCATTTTTGGAGAAACGAGCTTAACTAGAGGTTACGCTGTTCATACACGTTAGTACGCGCATCATACCAGCCCTTTCAGCCGTACGCACAGCGTATGAAGAGGTACGCTCAGCGTACGCTCAGTCAGTGCACTTGTTGTTATTGGGTCTGGTTTGGGCCAAGTATTGGACATAGTAGTTGTGGGCCTTTTTGGGCCTACAAAAGTCAATTAAGGGCTTAAGGTTTGGTCGGCTTGGAAAGGAAAGCCCAGTTCGAAGAGTTGGGCCCAACTTAGAAAATTGGTCTAATTGGGGATTAATTGGCCTTAGTGAGGACTAGAAAGGATTGGGCATGGGTCATGGACCAAATTGGATCAGAAGGGTAAAATAGTCATTTTACCCATAGAAGAATCCTCATTTCTAACTAAGTTTTTATTTGGTCATGATAGTCCGAGAGCAGTCGGAACAGCAGTCGTGGATTTCTCACTTGGGTTTTCAGCAGTTAGTCATATGAGGTGAGCTTTCCTCCAGTAGGAATGGGTCTAAGGAACCAATCTCAGCCCGTTTAAGTAGTAGAGTATGTTGGGGGAGCTCGATGTCGAGGTTAGCCCGATGCAGTCTATCTTTTTCCGGACATTCGTTCGATGTCGGGGCGGTCCCGAGAAGTAGTTATGTATGCTTGATGTCTTGGTGATTCATGGATGTTTATGTGTTATGTGATATGTGTTCCGGGGTAAGTCCGATGTCGGGGAAAGCCCGATGTAAGTTAGTCAGTATGACATGTATTATGTATTTCGGGGCAAGCCTGATGTATGCTAGTTTATGTGTTATATGTATTTGTTCGGGGCTTTGGTCCGATGCCGGGGCAAGCCCGATGCAGTTTATGTGATTATGTTATGTGTTTATGATATATATTATGTTTTGTATGTGCCTGGGTAAGCCCAATGTCGGGGCAAGCCCAATGCTTGATGCGGTTGGATGTCGGGGTGAGCCCGATGTCGGACATGAGTATGATGTCGGGTAAGCCGGTGCCGGGATTCGTCCTGATGCAGTTGGGAGTAGTCCCAGAGTTACGTTATTTGTAATATGTGCTTTGTATGGTATGTGGTAGTTTGGGGGAGCTCACTAAGCTTCGGGCTTACTGTTTCAGCTTTCGTTCCAGGTACTTCAGCTAGTAAAGGGAAGGGCTCGAGTTGATGGCATGACACACACCACAGTAGATTATCCTGGGAGTTACTCTGATATTTGTTATGAGACTGTTATATGTTTATCAGATTTTATGAGTCTCCGAGATACATATTTTATGGTTTTACACTATGACAAAGATATCTATGTTTGATTAATGATTTTGAAAACGAAATTTTTGGCTTGTATTTTTGGAGTGTTTCAGAATCTTTCGTATAACAACAGTTATTATGCCAACATTGATCAACCACCTTTCAAGATTCTCTACAGGAGGAGGTGTATGACCCTGATATGCTAAATGATTTATGTTATAGCTACAAAGATACCTTATATGTTATTAATTGATCAAATCTATGGTCTACTACAGACCGGATCTGTAAACTTTATGTGTTTAGAATTCTAAATGTATAAACTACGGTATTAGAACTAACATGTAACTTTTCAGAGATACAAGGAGGAATTAAACATCTATGGTAAATAAAGCTTTCCCTAACTTAATATTTTTGTTTCGAACTTCTACTTGGTGCCTACTAAACTCTCCAAGGTCAAAAAGTTTGCCGATTGTAAGTCCCTAAATTCGCTTGACGTATCAATCTGCTCCACTTGATGGTGCGGAATCCCAATCAAGTGGATGATACAAGATGAAATGGAGAAGAAGAAAAATAACTAGAACTAGACGAATCTTCAATGTATTAATGATTTGAATGATGAGCAATACAAAAGATACACACACTTCTCTCTACTTTCTCTCTTTAGAACTCCAAGATATGAATGAATGCTCCTCAAGAACGTCCCTCCCCTCTTTGGACACACCTAAACATTGTCTAACCCCATATATATATATATATATATATATATATATATATATATATAATGGACCGAAAACCCAAGGCCCAAACCCAATACCCAGACCAGAATCACATGTGATTTCGGTCCAAGTTACAATTAAACCTAAGATTGTTTTAGGCCCAAGACCGAAAACTACAAAAACCTAGAAATTCGAAGTATAAACCATATTTTAGACCTAACATTCTCCTACATGGTTTATAGCTTTCTTTTCCTTTGACCTAACAAACTCCCCTAGGTTTGTAGCTTACTTTTCTTGTCAATCTTCAATTTTAGCTTGGCTTCAGCGTTTATCTTCGATTTCTTCACAACTTTCAAGATAAACATATGAATATTCTATGTGAATGACCTCATGTTGAACAGTTGGGCATTTCTTTAAAATTTGGCTCTGAACGCACGTTGGGTGTGGAGGCTTCTTGTAAGGATTCTCGAAAATTTGCACTTTGAGCTTGAGAATCTTCAGAGAGAATAACACAGAACGAATCTTCTGGATCACTTCATCAGGTTCATAGATAACAATAGATTGTTTGAGGAGGCTTCAATGCAATATGTCATATAATCTTCAAATACAGCTTCACCTTGCATCTGGGGTTGAAAGATTTAATGTTGAAAAATAATCTTCATTTCTTCTTCCTTCGAATGAACGTTCTTCAATGATAATTGATGCGGATTGAAAAATAACAAATGACTAAACAGTCCCTGTGGATCATAAAGTTATGAAAAAAACCCTTCTCACCATAGTTGTTCAAGGACGTAACATTGGCTCAGAAAATCTCGATACAATCTCCATGAGTCTCATCTACTTCTGAATTCACTTTTCAAGACAAATTTATTTTTTTGAGATAAAACAAAACTAAAAGAAAACTTAACACACAATATTTTTGGAGTTTTCATATTTTCTGAAAAAAATAATAAAAAAAAATAAAACGAAAACAAAAATATTTTTGGATTTTTGATTTTTTCTAAGAAAATAAAACATACGTAACATTGTTTTTGGATTTTTAATTTTTTTTATTTTTGCTTGATTTTTAAAATTTTTAATTCTTTCTGATTTTTGTTTGATTTTTAATTTTTTTAATTCTTTCTGATTTTTGTTTGATTTTTTAAATTATTAATTCTCCCCCCTTAAATTTGTGCATAAAGGAAGACTATGAACAAATTTAACAAAAACAAATATATTTAGGATCAAAGTTGTCAAGCAATTCAATCTTTATCAACACACACCTGAATGTTTAGATCTGGTCAATCACCGATATTGTGGTCCACTTAAAAACAAAGGATATTCGACAAGTTGGATAGATAATAAGTGGCAAGACATTTGTGCCTCTATTCCTAAATGGACCGTTTGGCTGACAACGACCAAGGATATTGTTGTCCACTTAAATTCAGTAGCGAGATCTACAGACAACCTATTAAATGAGTCAATTTTATACGTACTAGAACATGTTCCCCACTTCCCGACATACCTCGGTAATCAAGAACTTCCAAAGAACTCCTTACTTTAGGTGAGTATTCAATCATTAAGAGAGAAGTTAGATATAGAAATGCATATGTTTTATCCCAAGTCGGATATCTTCCAATCACATAGAGGGGATGAAATATTACTAACATAGACAGAGGGTTAGAGAAATAGTAGGGTGCATATGCTATGTCCAAGGTCGGATCATCCGATCATGCAGAGGGGATAGCATATGGCTAACAAATAGAAAGAGTTGCATACATAAGGAGAACCATAGAGATAGAGTTGCATATGTTGCTTTCCAGGTCGGATATATTCCAATTGCACAAAGGAGGTAACATCTTACTGACAGATGGAAAGCAAGAAAATAATTTCCTACAGACCTACTTTATCAGAACCCCCCAATCGACTTATTAGTACTGGAATTAAGGACATAAGTCTATACATTGAAGAAATGTTGAACCACAGTTCTAGATGGAAAGCAAGAAAATAATTTCCTACAGACCTACTTTATATCACTGCTCAATCTACCCGAGCATCGTATGGTCAGTCCAAATGAAACTATCTACATCTAAACTGTCAAGTCTTTTCATAGTCAACTATGTCTAGTCCTTTTGAACCCTTCGTGCCTACCAGCACATTGAACACATAGTCTAAACAATTCGGCTTTAGTGCATTACACGAATTTAACATTTCCCTTTAGAACTAGCCTTCATATCACTTTCGAATAAGTATGCCTACAAACTAAAAACTACAAGAAAATTTAAAAAAAAAAATCAAAATGAACCATTATAAGAAAAAACTCAGGGGTATCGAGAAGAAAACTCAAACCGTAAGTCACCAATTGAATTTGCATCCAGATGGTCTGAGAACAACACACATATTTCAATCTCAGAATAGATCCGAAAATTCTTCACATCGTTAAGCACAAACCCCATGTGTGATCCTTTCCTTTCTGCCTTTCCCGCAAAGGACACATATTCTCAAACAAAGTTCTGAATGATGTACAGTTGAGTTATGTCCCTTATCATGTGCTTGGAACAACCACTATCAACAAACCAAAGTATGATGATATGCCTGCATAGCTGCTCCAACACAAAGTGCGAGATTAATTGGTCTTTGGAACCCAGTCCATTTTGAAACTGGGTTGACCTTTCTCATTTACGCAAGGAACTCTCTCCTATGACATATCTTGTTTATCACAAACATAAGATGAAGAAATGTTAGGATCATTAGGTGATTTGGGAGAATGAAACTTCGGTACCCATCTGTAATCTGGTTTAACCCATTTTTTGTTTGTTCGGATGGAGGCCTTATCACTTGATTTTGAACTTGAAGCCGATCGTCAAGATGACTTTGATCCAACTGGTCTTGGTTTCACTAGAGCATCTCTTGACTTGGACTTCTTCGCAGACATTCCCTTGTTGTCCTTGAGAGTTGGATTCTTGCCTTTCTTGTCATTCCAGTCACCATTGTTCGAATGAGACCTCAAAGGATCTCCTTTAAAAGATCTCCCTCTTGGTGCTTTCTGCCAACCTTGAGTGTAGTAAGGAACATATGCGCAATTTGTACAATTTATGGTAATCTGTCCAGGTGTTCCAGTGAAAACATGTCTGTTTCTTCACGTAGGAGTTGTTTCTACCTGTCCCTGGTAGCACGCCCTTGCATTATCTTTGATTGTTGCTACATGTACACTTGCAACAAGCACTCTGTTTCGCTTGTTTTGGTCGCCTGTATTTACCAACAACAGGTTGATTAGAAGTAACTGAGTTAGAAGCACAAGATTCAGAGATGAAGGAGACATTTGTTTCACAATCAATAGAATTAGAATTAATTATGTTCTCCTTGCCCTCATCTTCCATTACTTGACCTGCACATAAAGTAAAATCATTAGTATCCTTGATCTCAACACCCTTAGTTGGCCCTGATTGTTCAGTCTTAACTAAAACTCGTTCAAGGGTTTGGCCACACTAATTAGGTGTCTCTTCATCATTGATTTCAAGGGGTGGGTTATAGTTGTCATTAAATGGAGGTGGGACATTGTGATACCCTATACCATTGTTTTGATTATCTTTAAATTATAGTTGTTTTTCAATCATGGATGTAACTACCTCACTTGACACATCAAATTTTTAAAGTTGAATTCAACATCTTTATATTTAGCTTTTAATCAATCAAGTTCGGCAATCATGTTATCAAATTGTTCCTTAACATATTTATAATTCACACATTTGTTTCTATATTCTTCTTCAAGTTTTCTAAAGTCCTTGGTTTTGGCCTCTAGTTGTGTTTTCAATGGTTTTGGGGACTTCCTAAGTGTATATCCTTCATATTTAAGGTCCTCATTTTCTCTTTTTAGTATATCGATTTGATCACGAAGAAACTTAATTGTAGCTTCACAAGACTGAGAACATGAAGTTTCATTACCCTTGGTGATTGAGGAACTCATTGTATACCAAAATACCCTTAGACTATAAACCTCAAAAGTCAACCTTAAAAGTCAAATTTGAAATATCAAACTTGAAAAGTCAATTTTAAAAAGTCAAACTTGAAAAGTCAAACTAAAAATTCAAATTTAAAAAGTCAAACTTAAAATTCAAACTTGAAAAGGCAAACTTAAAAGTCAAATTTATAAAATCAAACTTAAAAGTGAAACTTGAAAATCAAACTTAAAAGTCAAAAGTTAATTTTTAAAGTCAAAGGTCAAAATTGATAGTCGAAAGTCAACTTTGAATGTCAAAAATCGAAAGTCAAAACCTTAAACGAAAAACAAGACTTTAATAAGCGAAAAATTGATTTTGGGCCAAAATGTCAAAAATCCAAAGTTATGACCGAAAATGCGAAGCTTCTTAGCTAACCGAGAACATTCGCATTAGCTTGGACCAAAAATTGTGAGCCTACTTGCTCAAACTGAGAAGACTCGCACTCAGGACTACTGACCAAAAATGCGAACCAAAAATCTACGAGGATGGAACACGCAGAGACCGAAATCGTCCGAGCCAAGAACTTGATTTCAGCCGAGAATGCATTTTCGCCCGAGAACCCTCGCACCGCTCCACCAAGAACCTTCGTTTTCGGATGTAAACGCTTCGGACTGAGAACCACAGACTCCGATGCACCACAAATCATTTACAACCGAGAACGCTGACTGAACACTCGTTTCCAGCCGATAACCCCTCAGAAATCCTTGTCCGAGACCAAGAACTGTCGCTTCGCCTTCGCAAGTAACATAAAAAAACACGTTTTTTCACCTTTTTAAGCCCCAAACTCGATCAATAATTCATTTTTATGAAGAACACGAAGAACAAACCCCTAACATATTGTCGAAAACTAATCAAAAAGGTAAATTCCTTCAAGAAAAAAAATACAAAAATGCTCAAGATCTTGCCAATTTAATTGATACGATCCAAGCTCTGATACCAACTGTAAGTCCCCAAATTCTCTTGACGTATCAATCCAATCCACTTGATGGTGCGGAATCCCAATCCAATGGATAATGCAGGATGAAATGGAGCACATGAAGAAGAAGAAGAAGAACTAGATGAATCTTCAATGTATTAATGGTTTGAATGATGAACAATACACAAGATCCACACACTTCTCTCTACTTTCTCTCTCTATGTAAGTCCCCAAAATGCTTGTGTATCAATCGGATCCGTTTGATGGTGCGGAATCCCAATCAAACGGATGATATCAGATCAAATAGAAGAGAAAAAGAAAAAGAATAATATGAATCTTCAATGTATTGAATAGAATGGAATGATGCTCCTTTACATGAGATTCACACACACACACACACAAACATAAGCTCCTCTATTCTCTTTTGTTCATCAATCTCTACTCCTCACCCTAACACCTATATATATAGGGCAACATGGGCCGGAGAACATGGGTTGTAAATGGGTTTACGGCCGTAAACACTGACCTGTTTACGGTCCTTTACATAAAAACACATTTTCCTAGAAAAGTAAAGTATAAACCATAATATTGACCCAACAATCACCCCCTTGGTTTATATCATTCTTTTCTTAATTGACCCAACAAGCTCCCCCTTAAAAGTAGCTGGCTTTTCTTTTCAATCTTCATCGAGAGCTTGGCTTCAGCATTAATCTTCAAATTCTTCACAACTTCAAGATGAACTTTATGAATCTTCAATGAATGACTTCATCTTGAGCTGTTGGGATTTTCTTCAGAATTTGGCATTGAACGCACATTGAGTGAGGAGACTTGATGTACTGATTCTTGAAAAATAGCGCTTTCAGCTTGAGAATCTTCAGATAGAACATCAGAGAGAACAAGTCTTTTGGATCACTTTAGCAGGTACAACGATAGCAGCAGACTGATTGAGGAGGCTTCAATGCAATCCGTCACATAATCTTCAAGAACAACTTCACCTTGCTATTGGGGTTGAAGGATTTAATGTTGAAAGAATAATCTTCATTTCTTGCTCCTTCGAATGAGAATCTTCGATTATCACGGATGAAGCCTTGGCTCAGAAATCTTCGACATATTCTCCATGAGTCTCATCTACACCTGAATTCATTTTCAAGACAAAACAAAACTAAAAGAAAACTTAGCACACAAATTAAAACAGAAACAAAAATATTTTTTGGATTTTTGATTTTTCTGAACAAGAAAAAAAACAGAAATAAAATAATTTTTGGATTTTGAATTTTCTGATTTTTGTTTGATTTTTGATTTTTTTTTAATTTTCAATTCTCCCCTTAAATTTGTGCATAGAGGAAAACTATGAACAAATTTAACAAAAACAAAAAAATATTTGGGATCAAAGTTGTGAGACAACCTTAATCCACTTGTCGGTACCTCTACCTTCATGTCTTTGTCTGATCGATCGTCGGTATTGTTGTCCACTTAAACACAAAATTTGTGACAATTTTGAATAAACTAATAATGACAAGACATTTTGATCCTATATTCTTAGATATATTTCCTAGGGACCATTTAGCTGACGACGACCAAGGATATTGTTGTCCACCTAAATTGAGCAGCGAGATCTACAGACAATCTGTATGTGTTCAATTTTAATTGTACTAGAACGTGTTTACCGCTTCCTAAAATGCTCTAGTAATCAAGAATTTCCAGAATAATCCTTACCCCAGGTGAGAAGACAATTATTATGAGAGAAGATAGATTTAGAATGCATATGTTGTACATCCAGGTCGGATCTCTTCCAATCACGCAAAGGATGAAACATATGACTAACTAATGTTTTAGAGGGATTGAGAAGAGAATGGTGCATATACTATGTACCAGGTCAGATTGTGAGTCACGCAGAGGAGACAGTATATGGCCAACAAATAGAAAAAATTGCATAGAAAGAAGATGCAGAGAGATAGAATTACATATGTTACAGTGCAGGTCGGATCTCTCGATCATGCAAAGAATGCAACATTTGGCTAATAGACAGAGAGAAAGATAATAACTTTCTACAGACCTAATTTATCAGAATTCCCTAGTCACCCCCATCAATATCGGAATTAAGGAAAAAATTTGCACATCGACGAAAAGTGAATCCACAGTTCTAGATACGGGTTCTTTAGATGTGACCGGTAGATTCTCATGTATATCACCCTGCTCAACCTATCCGAGCGTCGTATTGTCAGGCTAAACAGATCTAACTAGGTCAATGCTTGTCAAGTCCTTGAATTACTTAAGTTTTAACTCTTCCTAGTCCAGTCCAATTAAAATCTTTTGTGCCTACCAACGCCTCG
The DNA here is from genome assembly GCF_002870075.4 of Lactuca sativa. Classification (NCBI taxonomy): domain Eukaryota; kingdom Viridiplantae; phylum Streptophyta; class Magnoliopsida; order Asterales; family Asteraceae; genus Lactuca; species Lactuca sativa. Next base: position 157,152,834 of record NC_056628.2, on the reverse strand, counting down.
ATCATAGTGTGCAGACAATTCAACTTAGATACGTTACGCAGATTCAGATTGCCCGTTATCACTTGCTAATTTCATTTCCCAACACATTACCTACTAACAAAAAACTTTAAGAAAATGAAAATTTTATTTAAAACGAATCATAGTAAGATAAACTTAGGAGCATAGAGAAGAAAACGTAAACTATAATTCACCGATTGAATCTGCATCCAGAAGGTCTGAGAACATCACACATAGTCTCAGAACAGATCCGAAAATTCTTCATGTCATTAAGCACTAACCCCATGTGATCCCTTCCTTTCTTCCCTTCTTTCCTTTCCTACAAACGACACATACTCTCGAACAAAGTTCTGAATGTTCTACAGTTAAGCGATGCTTCCTATTATGTGCCTGGAACAACCACTACCAACAAACCGAAGCATGATGATATGCCTCCATAGCTGCTCCGACACAGAGCGGCATCAATTGGTCTTTGGAACCCAGTCCATTTTGAAATTGGTTCGACCTTTTTCATCCTTGCACGGTACTCTCTCCCACGACATATCCTGTTTATCACAAACATAACATGTAGAAATATTAGAATCGTTACAAGACTTGGGAGATTGAGCCTTCAGAACCCATTTGTAGTTGGGTATAACCCATTTCTTTTTCAATACGTTGGGTGGTTCAATACTTTCTTTTGAACTTGATGTCGGCCATTAAGATAACTTTGACCTAGCCGGTCTTGGTTTCACTGGAGCATCTCTTCGATTGGGCTTCTTGGCCGACATTCCCTTCTTGCCCTTGGGATTCGGATTCTTAGCCTTGTGGGTTTGATTCTTGGCCTTCTGCGCATTCCAGTCACCATTGTCTGAACGTGACCTGGACGAGTTTCTTTTGAAGTATCTCCCACTTGGCGCGTTTTGCCATCCTTGTGCATAGTAGGGAACGTATACGCAATTAGGACAATTTCTGGCAATGTGTCCATGTGTTCCATAGTGAAAACAAGTCTTTTTCTTCACTGTAAAGTTATTTCTTCCTGCACATGGTGGTGTATCTTTGCCTTGTCTCTTATGGTTTCCACAAGCACAATTACAACAGGCACTCGGTTTCACTGGAATTGGTGGCCTATATTTCTTAACAACAGGTTGATCAGAAGCAGCTGAGTTCGAAGCAACAGATTCTGAGTTCAAGGAATCATTGGTTTGTTCAGAAGTGTTCTCCTTGTTCTCATCTTCTGCTACTTTACCTGCACATGAAGTAGAAACATTAGTGTTTTCACATCTAGCTGGTTTTCCATATTGAATATGTGCCTCCTTGTCAATTTCTTCCTGTGTCATAGGGATGGATGTGTAGTTATGATTGAAAGGTGGAGGAACATTATCATACCCTAGACCCTTGTTTCGATTATCTTTGAATTTTAATTGGGTTTCAAATAAGGACTCGACTGTTTGACTTGACACAATATAATTTTTGAAACTAACATCTATTTTCCACACTTAATTTTCAAAGTGTCAAGTTCTTCAGTTACAGCAGCAAGTTGTCTCTTAATATAGTCATAATTTTCACACTTGTTGCTATACTCTTCCTGAAGCTTCCTAACGTCTTTGGATTTTGCTTCTAATTCAGCCTTCAGGGGTTTCTGTCCTTTCCTAAGTTGATATCCTTCATATTTTAGGTCCTCGACTTCCCTTTTTAGCAAATCATTATGTTCACGAAGAATTTTAATCGTATCTTCACAAGATGGAGTACATGAAACTTCATTGGTCGGGATGTTTGTGGAACTCATTGTTTTTCCACATTTTAAAGCATCAAGCTCTTCAATTACATCATCAATACTAAGATGATTGAGATCTTTTGTCTTCTTGATGACAGCTACGTTCAAATCCCACAATTTTGGAAGTGAATTTAGTAGCTTTTTGTTTATCTCAGATTTGGTCAAGAAGATCCCAGCGATATTCATCTCAGTAGTAAGTGTAGTAAATCGCTACAACTGAGTTTCAAGGGTTTCTCCAGGGATATAATTGAAAATGTTGAAATTTTGTCTTAACTTATCTTGACGACTCTCTTTCATGATTTCAACTCCCTCGTAGACCTTAAAAGCCATTAAAAAGCACAACTAGAAGCGAAAATCAAACTTAAAAGTCAAACCCTTTGATTATAAACCTCAAAAGTCAACCTTAAAAGTCAAATTTAAAATGTCAAACTCAAAAGTCAAACTTGAAGAGTCAAACTTAAAAGTCAAACCGAAAAGCTAAATTTGAAATTTAAAAGTTAGACGAAAAAGTCAAAGTTTAAAGTCAAAGGTCAAACTTGAAAGTCAAAGTCAAAATATAAGGTCAAAATTTTAAAAATAAAAGTCAAAAATTATAATATAATTTATTATTATTATTATTATTGAAAATAAGGTTTTAAAAACAAAAGAAATTGATTTTTGGGGGTTAACAGTGCCAATTTTGAAAGTTGGAACCGAGAGGGACTCTTTAAGAATTAAGTTTCGAAGGAAAGACACAAAGGAATGGGTAGCTGAGTTGGTTAAAGCATGGATTTGTTGAGCTTGAGGTCGCGGGTTCGATCCCCGGCACCCTCAAAATCGCGTCCCCCCTTTTTTAATTAGGATGCTTTGTGAGGCTGCTGCTTGCGAGGTCGACGTGTGAGGCCGTAAACCGAATACCACAAGCTACAAAGCCGTAAACCGAGGACAGTAAGCTCGGGCCGTAAACTCCAGAAACCCTAGCTGCCACCCCCTCGCTGGTTACGACCAAAAACACCGATTTTTGCCCCTTTTTGCTCCAAAACTCGATCAAAAACCCGTTTTTATGAAAAACGCAAAGAACAAACCCCCGTATTTTTCAGAGATCTATCCAAAAACGCAAGAATATTTCGAAAATAAGATCTAATAAGCTCCAGATCTGACAAAATTGATTGATACAAGTCTTGCTCTGATACCAATTGTATGTCCCCAAAATGTTTGTGTATCAATTAGATCCGTTTGATGGTGTGGAATCCTAGTCAAACGGATGATGTCATATCAAATAGAAGAGAAGAAGAAAAACAATAATATGAATCTTCAATGTATCGAATAGATTAAAATGATGCTCCTTTACATGAGATTCACACACACACACACACACACACACACACACACACACACATATATATATATATATATATATATATATATACATACATACACAAGGGGAATATGGGCCAGAGAACATGGGTCGTAAATGGGTTTACGGCCGTAAACAGTGATCTGTTTACGGTCATTTACATAAAAACACATTTTCCTAGAAAAGTAAAGTATACACCATAATATTGACCCAACACTCTAGAACTCCAAGATATGAATGAATGCTCCTCAAGAACGCCCCTCGCTTCTTCGGACACACCTAAACATTGTATAACCCCATATTTATATATATATATATATATATATATATATATATATATATATATATATATATATATATATATATATATATATATATATATATATATATATATGGACCGAAAACCCAAGGCCCAAACCTAATACCCAGACCAAAATCACATGTGATTTCGGTTCAAGCTACAATTAAACCCAAGATTGTTTTGGGCCCAAGACCAAAAACTACAAAAGCCTAGAAAAGCAAAGTATAAACCATATTTTTGACCTAACTTCCATGGATTACCAGCAGACTTTGGTTCAATGGCCAAACAAGCAACCTCCTTGAAAACCGACATCTGGGCAGTTAAGAATGTTGAGACCTAGATAATGGAGAAGGGTCTGGAGATAGATGGGGCAGGAGAGAAAAGGAATTTTGAAGGATCTTCAAAGTCCAACAAGAAGAGAAAATTCTTGAAGTATGGTTTGATGAAATTTGAGGAGGAGCGGGTGCAGCAAAGTGATGCGAGAAGTGCAAAAAGAAGCACTATCAAAAATATGACGAGGAGGTCACTTGTTTTAAGTGTGGAAAGTCTGGGCATTATGCCAATGAGTGCACATTTCGAGGGAATGCCCGAAGAAGGAGGAGACGGCAAGGCCTAATGTTCCACCAAAGCCAAAGGCAAGAGCATTCCAGATGACCCTTGAGGCGGCAAGGGATGAAACAGATGTTGCTTCAGATACCTTTCTTGTAAATGGATTGTCCGCCAATATATTGTTTGACTCTAGAGCAAATTAATCCTTTATATCACATAAGTTTGGTGGAAGACTAGCATTACATGTAGTGTAGCACCTGGTTCCTAGTATGTATTTTATTTAAGTATTGTGTATTTTTTGCCTGGGACTCGGCGAGTTGAAGGCCCAACTCATCAAGTAGAAACGGATTGGATGCGGGATTTAAATGACAGACTCGTCGAGTCAGACTCCAGACTCGACGAGTAGACTCTGACTGGACAAAACCCTAATCTAAGGGGTTTGCACCCTATTTAAGCATCTCATCCAGCCACCCTTCGTCCCTATTGCTTCCAGAAACCCCCCATAGCAAACCCTAACTGTGTGAGAAGATCTAAAGGCATTTGTGGTGATTTTTGGTGATTTTGATCACAATAAAGAAGGAAGGGCCTAGAGGGATCAAGAGAAGACCAAGGGAGTTCAAGTTTGTGCATCATTTGCAGTCCCTAGAAGGTATAAAGTTGATACCTTGCTTGTTCATTTGCTAGATCCCCTTTTTGGAGAGATTTAGGGCTTTTATAAGCCATTCTTGGTAACCAACCATGAATGCAAGCATGGTTGGGGGTCGAGGCTTCGGATCTAGGTCCATGAAGGAGTTTCAAGGCAAAAAATGGTTGCTTTTGCACCCATGGAAGCCCCCATGCAACTTGAGAGTCTCTTTTAGAGCCTTTTAGGCTCAAAGTCCCATGCATGCACGTCAAGTTCGTAACTTTACGTGCTAGATCAAGTTTAGGGACCTAGATCCATCATTTGGATAAGAGTTGTACACCAGAAATCGAAGGAATAGAGTTGGACAGTATCAACTCGGCGAGTCGTTCTTGGGACTCGGCGAGTCCGAGGTTAGAATCCCCTTTTCTGTTATGGGTCAAAAGACCCAGTTGAGTGTCAAAAAGGTTTTAGAGGGTCCAGGGGAGTGACCCAAACGTATTGGGATAAGCCAAAGTCTTGGAGTTCATAGGAGTCGGCGAGTGCATGAGCCGACTCGGCAAGTCGTAGGCAATCTCCCGACTCTTGAAGATGAACTCGACGAGTTGTTCATACAACTCGGCGAGTCTAGGACAGGACTGGTTCATAGGATAAGGGTAAACTCGATGAGTTGTTCATAAAACTCGGAGAGTCGGATGAAGGTTCATTCGATGCTCGTATAGAAGGAGAACTCGTCGAGTCAGTTCTGAACTCGACGAATAGAGGCGTGGATGAGGACAGTTAAAGGGATAGAGACTCAACGAATTGGCGACCCAACTCGGCGAGTTAGGTCAACTGGAAGTTGACTTTGACTTTGACTATGACTTTGACTTGGTCAGGGGTAAAATGGTCATTTTACCCTAAGAATAGATATCAGACTCTGACTAAGTGTTTTGTGGGGATTACAGCCGGAGGATTTCCGGAGCAGTAGCAGACAGAGATTTCCCGCGCAGATTATCTGCAGTTACTCGTTCGAGGTGAGTTACCTTCCAGTTGCGGTGGGTCTACGGCCACAATGTCGGCCCACCAGTAGGAGTTGTATGTTAGATGATCGTCTTTGTGATATCATCTAGGTTTGCTACTACCTGATATGTTATATGTTGGCATGATATGTTATATGTGATGGTAGTAGAGTTCGGTTGTTAGGACCGAAGGGTAGGTCAGGCACCCCAGATATGTCTGACAGTATGTGATGATATGTTTGTATGTTGGCATGATATGTTATATCTGATAGTGGTAGTAGGAGGGGAATAGTCCCCAAGTTCGGTTGTGCTGACCGAAGGGTAGTTCAGACACCCCAAATATGTCTGATAGTATGTCTATGTTATTATATATGTGACAGTAGCAGTAGGGGGTGGAATAGTCCCCGAGGGTCGGTTGTTAGGACCGACGGGTAGGTCAGCACCCCAGAATAGCATGCCACGGGTAGGTCAGCCCCCCAAAATAGCTTGACACGGGTAGGTCGGCACCCCAGAATGGCCGTACCGGGTAGGTCGAGCACCCTAGAATTCCTCGATAGTATGTATGCTATATTATTGAATGGTATGCGGTATGATGGGGGAACTCACTAAGCTTCATGCTTACAGTTTACAATTTTGGTTTCAAGTACCTCTTCAGCGAAGGGAAAGGAGCTGGTGCGGTAAAAGCACATCATACACACACACGCATCGATTTTCCGCACTTGAGATATTATGGGATTGTACTATGACATGTTACTATTTTATAATTTGGGTTTTCAAACATGATATATTGATCTACGAAGTGATATACTTTTATGTAGTTTTATTATAAATGTTTTGATTATCACTTAATTAAAAATGAAATTTTTGGACTCGAAATTTGGGATGTTACAAGTTGGTATCAGAGCCCTGGTTTGAGGGATTCGGACACACCCTCAGGGGTGTCTGGACTCAAATCGAGGGATTAAAAGCTTTTTACAAGAAAATGGTTTTCTAAAAAGATAAGTTAAAGGAGTTTTGAGAAAAAACGAAGTGTGTGATGTGCGCGACCGCCTGAGCTCAAGTAAGTAATCCCCAAAGTACCCATACAAGTTTATGTTATGTTTATCAACTTCAGTTGAACAGCATGCTAGAATAGGACTAAGGATCTAGGAATGATGCCTTATGTGCCTACTTTATGTGTTCAGCTTATGAGAATTGCATGCTAGTATTGAGTAGACAGCAGTAGGATAGCCTGTTTAGGTTATGCCTGATAGTATGAGCTTAGCATTGTCTGCTAGTACAGTTTCCTCTTATGAGGATAGGATTGCTTGAGATCATTCTCTTTTTTCTAAATGTTGCTTGATTTGTGCTATGTGGGACTCTGAGTGATGGGAGTTAGCTATTTGGCGAATACGGTAAAGTCACATGTGATTAGGGTTGGATAATCTTAAAGGATTGGACTAGACCCTATTTGGAAGCTCTTGTTTGAGTCCTAACCCGTTGTAGGGATGAGTCCCTTACTCGAAGGATTATCCGAGCCTCGTTACATGTGATTTTATTCAGGTAATGGCTAATTGGCATTACGAAGAGGCCTTCAGCAGCTGAGGACTGGTTAGGGTGGATTCAGAGGTACCCTAGGGCGAGCCTAGGATGGGAATAGTAGAGATCAGTAGTAGTAGAAGGGACTTGGTGGAGTCGAGGCGGTTCTTGAGGAAAGTACGAATAGATGTGGAAGGTAGTATGGGCCCGTACTACTGGAAGCAGAGGATCTGTACTTGAATCGAGGAAGGATGAGGCAAAACCAGGGAACTTGTGATGGATGTGATCCCTCTAAATATATCAGTATCACTGACGGTTGTCATTATGTATTGCAAAATGGTGGTACTACGTCCGAGGCCAGCAGTTGGCAGCTCTGGTGAGGGATCGGGTTCGGGCTCAGGTTCCGAACGAGTGGATGAGAGGCTACGCGAGTTCATTGTGTCTGAGATCACTAGAGGCATCCTTCATGTGACCCCGGTCATCTTTGGGTCGATCAAGGAAGGGATTGTCGAGCTGATGGAGGATCACCTCCGGGCGTTCAGGAGTGACATGGCGACCAGTCAGTTGGGATCACGCACATTGTCCTTTAAGGAATTCAGGAGGAGTGGTGCGCCGGATTCCCATGGGGCGAAGGACCCCATTATAGCCAGACGATGAATTGCAGACATTAAGTCTGCACAGTTAACCAGCTTCTGTCCCGAGGGGTCGAAGGTGAGATATGCAGCAGGGTGCTTGAGAGACAGGGCCAGAGATTGGTGGGAGTCGGTTGGTGACTCTCTGGGAGCCTCGGTTGTTGAGGCTATGACATGGATAGACTTTGTGACCCAGTTCAGGGTGGAGTTTTCAGCTGCAGTGGAGCTGCAGCAGTTGGCTAGGGAGTTCTTAGATATAAGACATACTACGAAGACTGTGGCGGAGATCACCTCCAAGTTCCGGGAGAGGGTGTTACTAGTGCCCCAGTATGCGGGAGATGAGGACATGAGGAGGACCCGCTACCATGACATGCTGCGAGCCAACATTCGGGAGCATGTTAGTTTTTCAGCTTTCCCTACCATGGATTCCATGATTGCCAGGGCAAGGGAGAGGGAGATTGATTTGGAGCACATCCAGAAGAGGAAGGTAGAGGAGGGGCAGGTGACTGGGGCTTCAGGGAAGAAGCCCAAGGGATCAGATGGTAGGCCGAAAGGCCAGTCAGGACAGGGCCGATGCAGGAAATGCAGCAGACCACATGAGGGAGCTTGTAGGTTGGGATCGTCGGGCTGCTATAAGTGCAGCAAGATGGGGTACTTCAGTAGGGATTGTACCTCCCCTGCACCCACTATTCAGACATCCAAGTTGCTGGGTTTCCACTGTAACTAGAGGGGCCACAAGAAGGCCAATTGCCCCCAGATGACAGCAGTAGCGCCAGTGAAGGCGCCAGCTCCAGCGACCCTGTGGATCACTGATGGTCGGCAGGGCAAGTCAGAGGCTCCAGTGGTGAGGAGCCGGACCTTCCAGTTGACTACCGAGGAGGGACACGCCGCACCCGAAGTAGTGACGCGTGTGATTCCTTCCCTCTTATTTATTATTTGTTGTTTATGATATTGATATATGTTCAATGTGTACATGTTTAGGATCGTTCCATGTGAATGGTTTTCCGGTACAAGTGTTGTTTGATTCAGGTGCCACTCGATCTTTTGTCTCTCTTGTGCTCAGCAAGAGGTTTTTTGAGTCTTCGGGCATGTTGGATTGCCTTTTAGAGGTAGAGATTGCCAATGATCGATCGGTGCGAGCATCAATAGTTTTCCAAGATTGTGTGTTGAGGTTATTCGAGGAGTGGTACCTTGTAGACTTGGTTCCCATTCCGTTGCGTGGGAACAAGGTGATTATAGGCATGGACTGGTTGAGCCCTAATGGGGCAGTGATAGATTGTGCACATCAGCTAGAGCAACTCAGGACCCCATGTGGGGGAGATTTGGTGATCCATGGCGATAGAACACAGCATGGACCCACAATGTGTTCAGAAGCAAGGGTTAGGCGCTACCTACAGCAGGGTTGCGCCGGGTATGTCGCATATGTTATGGATACCCGAGAAGCAGGTAAGGCGATGGTGGTCGATGTGCCCGTGGTACGAGAGTTTGCGGATGTATTCCCTGAGGAGTTGCCTGGGATACCTCCGGAGAGGCAGGTGGAGTTCAGGATCGACCTAGTCCCTAGTGCGTGTCCGATAGCCAAGGCACCATATCGGTTGGCTCCTCTCGAGATGCAGGAGTTTTCTATGCAGCTACAGGAGCTACTAGACAAGGGATTTATCAGACCGAGCAGCTCGCCTTGGGGATCCCCGATCCTATTTTTTTAAGGAGAAGGATGGGTCGTATCACATGTGCATAGACTACCGGGAGCTGAACAAGGTAACGGTGAAGAACCGTTACCCACTCCCGAGGATTGACGACCTCTTTGACCAGTTATAGGGAGCATCTTGGTTCTCCAAGATCGATTTGAGCTCGGGTTATCACCAGATGAGGGTCAGAGAGGAATATGTGCAAAAGACTGCATTTAGGACTCACTATGGCCACTATGAGTTCGTGGTGATGCCTTTCGGGCTCACTAATGCTCCTGCCGCATTCATGGATCTCATGAACCACATGTGTAGACCGATGTTGGATCGGTCTGTGATAGTTTTCATCGATGACATCTTGGTTTATTCCTAGATGGAGGAGCAGCATGAGGAGCATTTGCGAGAGGTTATGAATACCCTGAGGAGGGAGAGCTTGTACGCCAAGTTCTCCAAGTGTGAGTTCTGGTTATGCGAGGTGCAGTTTCTTGGGCACCTTGTCAACCAGAACGACATTCTGGTCGACCCGCCCAAGGTGGAGGCTGTGATGAGATGGGACGTTCCGAAGTCTCCATCTAAGATTCGGAGTTTCCTAGGATTAGCCGGCTACTATCGAAGATTCATCCATGGTTTCTCCAAGATAGTCATACCCTTGACGTGGCTGACGAAGAAGGTTGTAGTCTTTCGTTGGGGGCCTAAGCAGCAGGCAACGTTTGAGATACTAAGACAAAGATTGTGTGAGGCACCAATCTTGGCCCTGCCAGAGGGCTTTGAGGATTTTATGGTGTATTGTGACGCGTCTATTTCGGGTTTGGGCACGGCATTGATGCAGAGAGGGCATGTCATCGTCTACGCCTCTAGGCAGTTGAAGCCTCACGAGGCGAACTATCCGACGCATGATTTGGAGTTGGGAGCTATTGTGTTCGCCCTCAATATTTGGCGTCATTACCTTTATGGGGTCCGTTGTACAATTTACACGGACCACAATAGTTTGAGGTACCTCATGGATCAGCCAAATATGAACATGAGGCAGCGTCGGTGGTTGGACGTGGTGAAGGATTATGATTACGAAATACTTTACCACCTGGGGAAGGCCAATGTGGTGGTCGATGCGCTTAGCCTCCAGGCAGCACCGATCCGAGACATTTGCATATGGATGTAACAACCCGAAATTTCATATCACTTCTTGTATCACAACTTGTAACCCGATCCGATCAACCAAACGTCATTTTCAATTTCGTTTCCAATTTCACCAATTTATTAAAGTCATTAGTTTATATTGACCTAAATTGACTTAATGGGTGTCTTAATACATTAGAAATCATTTTAAACACCCAACTTTAGTGATCGAAATATTTCTAGAAATTACTATGTTGGGTTACGGTAACTCAATCGGGTACGACCAAAAACCTCAATTAACGTCGGTATCGGGTAGAATTCTATCGTGTCCAATTCCCGAACATTATATAAACATGTTTAAGACTCCATTTGAAGCCTTTGGCCAAATTCTCATTAAACTCTTACAACCTCTCTCCTCCAAGCTAGAATTAAGGTCCAAATCACAAGTTTAAGGCTTCAAATCTTTAAGGTAACCTCTCTATCATGTTATTCATCATCTTTAGCCTTCAAATTGATGAATTAATTGAGTTTTAGGGTCAAGAACAAGATTTTACGGCTAAGGAGCAAGCTTGGGCCGTAAACTCCATTTTATGGGGTTTTAAGCTCTTAAACTCCTTCCTAAACTCAATTGGACTTTAGTTATGGCTAAGGGACTTTAAGATATGGACTCTAAACAATTAAAACATGAATTTTGTGAAGTTTGAAGGAGTTTATGGCCAAGGAGCATTCTTGGGCGGTAAACTCAATAATCTAGGGTTTTCATGCCTTTAAACCCTTCCAAATCATTTCTATAGCTTAGGTATGAATTATAGGACCTTGGATATAGCATTTGGACACTTGAATCATATCATTTGAAGGACTTATATGAGTTTACGGCCAAGGGGAGTGCTTGGGCCGTAAACTCCCTAAATCAAGGCATAAAATCAATTTTAAAGTGTTAGAAAGCCATCCAACACCACCAAAAGCCTTGGAATAAATCAAGGGACCAACCAAAAATAGTTTAAGGGACTTAAACACAACATTTTTGGGTTTTCTAAGAGTTTACGGCCAAGGCATTGTTCTTGGGCCGTAAACTCCAAAATTTTTGGTGTTAGAATGCAAACTAAACACCCCTAAAGCCTTTAGATGAATTTTAGAAGCCCTTCTATGCAAGTTATAGACCTTGAAACACATTATATCACTCTATATTAGAGTTTACGGCCATGAAGAGGGTATCATGGGCCGTAAACTCCATAACACCCCTCATATGTCCCATAAAACTCATTCTAAGTCTTGGTATAAATCCTATTAATCACATGTGATTGTTTTAAGCATCAAAAACTATCTTTTTCATGGGTAAAGGAGAGTTTACGGCCTTAGAACATACATCTAGGCCGTAAACTCCAATAAATGTGTTAAATGATCTTCTAAATTCATAACAAAGCTTGGAAAATTAACTAGAATCACATGTGATTGTCCCTTGTAGCTTAAACTAACCATTCTTAGCCATGGGTGAGTTTACGGCCGTAAACTCTAAGAGTATGGCCGTAAACTCATGTTTAAATGTTGTAAATTCATTCCAAGTGTTCCAAGTCATTTTAGATAAATCATTCTAGCATTTCCCATGTCCATGTAAGCCATTTAAGTCACTTAGATCATCAAAACCACACCAACATGAGTTTACGGCCGTAAACTCATGTGTGGGTGTGTTTTGTGGGTGTAAACTCATTTAAATGTTTACTTATGGAGAGTAAACTCAAGTCCCATGTCCCTAGTTCCTTTACACGTCCTTAAACGCCACCCGGGTCACTCCAAACGCTCATTTCGAGGTGTTTGACCTCATTGGAGTATAATGCTCCATATGATTAGTGAATGTATCCCTAATTGTATATATATGGACATTATTTCATTTTACATAGGGTCATCGCGAGTAATCAAACCTCGAACCAACGTCTAGCATTCAAAACCGACACGTTTCCGAGTCCGGTGAGTTCATACCCCTACCTTTTTCACTGTTTTTCACTGTTTTCAGGGGGGAACACAAGCAAAGTACAAGGGTTTTCCTGTACTCAAAATTATTTTCTTGTGTGTGTTTCACATTTCTTATGCTTTTAATACTGATACTACTAACTGATAACCGTTAGAATATACAGCTCACTTAAACATTTATTTGTGAAATGGGATCTATAAACTGTTATGTTTTATATATTTCACGAATGGTTTCCACAGTTTATCAGTTAAAAGCATGACTTTACAACACATGAACAATATATTTCGTACATTGTCTTGTCCTCGGTAACATTCCACAGAGATACGCGAATGGAGGATTATACTATTATTACTAGTAAATTTGTTATTCCGTATGATTGGAGACACGTCCTCGGCGAACACTCCACATAGATACGCGAGTGGAGGACTACACCCGTAACCAGAATCTCTGGGATTTAGAGAGCGTGACTTGAGTGTATAGATCTATACGGGGCTGACTACCCCACACCTGGCTGTTAGCTACAGCCGAACCGAAATGGTTCAAGGGTGACGAAAGTCATAAGAATTGTGGACTACTTATTGCCACAAGGTTGTGGACTACTTATTGCCATAGGTTCAGTCCTTAGTATGGTTATAGAACTCGCAATTAGGATAACAGAGGTTTACTTACAGTAATAATGAACCATATACTACATTTTACAGATAACCAGGATTCAGTTTACATCTTTTACATCTTTTACATCTTTTACAAACAATAACCAACATTCAGGAAGGTATGGGACCTTCCTGGGGAAAAATTTGTACATAACCAGGTTTGATAGAATACATCTTTTACATTGAAAACCAACATACAGGAAAGCATGGGGCATTCCTGGGTAACATTCACATAACCAGAAAAGTGTAACCAAATTGTATATCATTACATCTTTTACAATAAATAACTATTCAGGAAAGTATGGGACTTTCCTGGGAATACACTGATGCATTTTCAGAAACAGAAAGGAAACATAAACATTTTCACAAAACAAAACTACTTATGAACTCACCAGCTTTATGTTGATTTTCAAACCGCTTGTGTTCTCAGGTCAGCATTAGAACAGGTACCCGAAGATTTCTTTTGATCAGAAGATGGAGTACATGAAGATCCGTTTCATTTTGTCTATATATACTATGTATCACAACTGTACAAACTTTACTTTTGAAACAACTGTAAAACTTTATTATGTAATGTAATGGTTGTTCTACTTTACTTACTATGTGCATTGGATTTGATACTCAACGTGGAGTCAACCCCGAAAATGTTTCCGCCTTCGGTTTTCGGGGTGTGACAGATTGGTATCAGAGCCCTTGTTTATAGGGAATAAAGTATACCAAACCTTACATGGTATAAAACTATAAACATTAAAGGGCCTAAGTGCTCTGAAATAAAAGTATCTCCAGACTACAAGTATTTTCAAAAATATACAAGTATACCGAACCGTCGAGATTCGTATTTATAAGTAGAACAAAACATAAGTAAATGGGTGTTGTGTATTGCAGTTAAACCTGGGCAGTTATGTAGTCGTGTCTAGGGTCAATATAGCCTGGCCAACTATATTCATTCGAGACACGGCCAACATGTGTCTGGGAGTGATTGTGGTACGTGGCATGCATAAAACTTACCCAATATCCCAAACAACAAATCGTCGCTGCAGCGAACCATGAAATACTATGGGAGTATTTCTCGAGCCGATCCTTTGTAGGAGTTCTTGTATACGCATTATTCTTTGATAATTACTCTAGTGATAAAATGTTCTATCTTGATAACTCCTTTCTGCTTTATCGCTTAGTATGATGCTATATTTGCTTTGAAGAGATATCTCATGTCCCATATCTCTTGATTCAATTTAGAGGACTTATGATCCTCTCTTTCTTGATCTTTTTAGATCAAGATGCCTCCAAGAAAAAGACCCAGCTCAAAGAACAACGACGATCCCTCTTCGCCGCCACCCCCTCTCCAGTTTGACCTAGCATCACTCCAGACGATGATGACCGCTGCAATGGTAGCAGCTATGTCGCAAATGAACTCTAATGGTTCAGGAGGTGGTTCTCAATCTCAAAACCCTGAAGGTAGTCAGGGACACCAAAGAGGAAATTCTTATAAGGATTTCATGAACGCGAAACCAACATCCTTTAATGGCACTGGAGGTGTCATTTCTTTATCCCGATGGTTCGAGAAAATCGAGTCCATCTTCGAAATCTGTGCTTGTGCTGAGTCTGATAAAGTTAAATTTGCGGCCTGTACCTTCGACGATAAAGCCTTGACTTGGTGGAATGGCCGAGTCAAATCTCTGACCTTACCCGTAGCCAATGCCATGGGCTGGGAGGCCATGAAAGAACTTCTCATTGCTGAGTACTGCCCTCGTGGCGAAATGCAGAAATTAGAGCATGAGCTCTGGAACTTGAAGATGAGAGGTTCTGACATTGCTGCATATACTTTCCGATTTGATGATCTCGCACTTCTCTGCCCGGGATTAGTCACTCCTGAAAACAAAAAAATCGAAAGGTTCACTTGGGGGTTATCTCAACCGACAAAGAGTCATGTTTTGGCTGCTCGTCCAAATACTTACGATAGTGCCAAGACTTTAGCTCAAATTCTGATTGATCACAGCGACGACGTTAAGGAAATCACTACCACTTCTGAGCCGACTCAAAGGAGTGGTGAAAAGGGGAAATTCTGGAAGAAAAAGAAGGGTCAATCTTCTCAAGGATCTTCCAAGAAACAACAAACAGTAGCAGTTCATGCTGCTACTACCCCCGTAGCTGTTGCTTCCATTGTGGGATCCACAGCTCCAACTCCTACCAGCCGATATGTTGGTAACCTCCCTCTCTGTGAAAAATGCAAGTATCACCACAACCCTGGTCCCTGTCGATAATTATCCTGTACCAATTGTGGTAAGAAGGGGCACATTGTTCGATACTGCAAAACTCCGACTCAATCAGCAAATCAATCCTCTGGAACAGGCGTTGGTCAAGCCTGTTATAACTGTGGTGAGGTCGGGCACTTTAAAAGGAACTGCCCCAAGAAGACTACTGCTAGCAACACAGGAAGGGTCCTTGCTATGGGACGAGAAGAAGCAGTTGCCGATCCCAATGTTGTCTTGGGTACGTTTCTTCTCGACAACTCGTATGCTAATATTCTTTTCGATTCGGGCGCTGAAAGAAGTTTTGTTAGTCATGCATTCAAACATAACCTAAAACATAATTCCTAACCTCTAACCGAAATATTTACCGTCGAAATGGCAAACGGAGAGAAAGATAGTGCGAGTGAAGTATTCGTAGATTGCATTCTTACCTTAAACGACCATTCGTTTCCTATCGATCTTATGCCCGTATCTATAAAGAGCTTTGATGTCATTATTGGCATGGATTGGTTGAGCCCCAATCATGCAGATATCCTTTGCTTCGAAAAAGCCATCCGTCTTAACCTTCTTTCTGGTCAAACTCTAGTGATCTATGGCGATAAACTCGGTTCCAATCTTCGTATCATCTCCTGCATCAAAGCTCAGAAACTCCTGCGTAAGGAGTGTGTTGCATTCTTGGCTCACGTAATCAACGAAAATCAAGAAGTTAAAAACCTCGCGAGCATTCCCGAGGTCTACAATTTTCCTGATGTGTTTCCCGAAGAGCTTCCAGGAATTCCTCCCGAACGTCAAGTCGAGTTCCGTATTGACCTAATTCCTGGGGCTACTCCTGTAGCAAAGTCTCCGTATCGCTTAGCTCCAGCAGAGATGCAGGAGTTATCCAGTCAACTTAATGAGTTGCTTAACAAAGGATTCATTAGACCGAGTTCCTCACCCTGGGGAGCTCCGGTTTTGTTCGTCAAGAAGAAGGATGGATCCTTTCGTATGTGTATTGATTATCGTGAGCTAAACAAGTTCACTGTCAAAAACCGATATCCTCTTCCTCGTATAGATGACCTTTTCGATCAACTCCAGGGAGCCAGTTACTTCTCTAAGATAGACCTTCGGTCAGGGTACCATCAGTTGCGAGTTCATGGAAGTGATGTGCCCAAAACAGCTTTCAGGACTCGATATGGACACTACGAGTTCGTAGTGATTCCCTTCGGTCTAACCAATGCGCCGGCTGTGTTCATTGATCTTATGAACTGGGTGTGTCGTCCCTTCTTAGACAAATTCGTCATCGTGTTCATTGACGACATCCTCGTTTACTCCCGAAGCAAAGAAGACCACAAACAACACTTGAGGCTAGTATTGGAAACCCTTAGATCCGAAAAACTATACGCGAAGTTTTCAAAATGTGAGTTTTGGATACGGAAGGTAACTTTCCTTGGTCATGTGATAAGTGAGGAGGGTATTCATGTTGATCCTTCCAAGATTAAGGCAATAGAGAATTGGTCAGCACCGAAGACACCCACAGAAATCCGAAAATTCTTGGGTCTCGCTGGCTATTATCGAAGGTTCATCCAAAACTTTTCCCGAATCGCCAAACCTCTAACCACTCTAACACAGAAAGGTGTACCCTTTTGTTGGGGTGATAAACAAGAGACCGCATTTCAGACGTTGAAGAAAGCTCTGTGCAGCGCGCCTGTCCTATCCCTACCCGAAGGGACAGAGGACTTTGTTGTCTACTGCGATGCGTCTACTCAAGGTTTAGGTTGTGTGCTTATGCAGAGAGGAAAAGTGATTGCTTATGCCTCTAGGCAGTTGAAAACACACGAGGTCAACTATACCACACACGACTTGGAGCTAGGAGCCGTAATTTTTGCATTAAAGATTTGGAGGCATTACCTTTACGGAACCAAGTGCACGATCTTTACTGATCATAAGAGCCTACAACATATCTTTGACCAAAAAGACCTGAACATGAGACAAAGGCGATGGGTTGAACTACTCAGTGATTATGAGTGTGAAATCCGCTACCATCCCGGCAAGGCCAATGTGGTAGCAGATGCCCTTAGCCGAAAGGAGAATACCAGCAACAAAGTGAAGAGTCAGTCGATAACCATCCATTCCAATCTACCCATGCAAATCCGAGAAGCTCAACTTGAAGCCCTGAAACCGGAGAACATGACAACTGAAGCTTTGAGAGGAATGGAAAAGAAACTTGAGATCAGAAGTGACGGAGTCCAATGTTTTAGGGATCGAATCTGGATTCCCAAGTCTGGAGGATTAAGAGAGTTAGTCATGGAGGAAGGACATAGAACCAAATACTCTGTTCACCCGGGCTCTGACAAGATGTACTTAGATCTCAAGAAACAATATTGGTGGCCAAACATGAAAGCTGAGATAGCTACATTTGTGGGCAAGTGCTTGACTTGCGCCATAGTCAAAGTCGAACATCAGAAACCTTCAGGTCTGCTTCAACAACCGGAGATCCCCGAGTGGAAATGGGAAATGATTACCATGGACTTCATCACCAAACTACCCAAGTGTTCTAGTGGGTACGATACCATTTGGGTAATTATCGATCGTTTGACAAAATCCGCTCACTTCATTCCAATTAAAGAATCATACAAGATGGAAAGACTTGCGCGAATCTACATCCAGGAGGTAGTACGTCTACACGGTGTACCTGTATCCATTATCTCTGATCGAGATAGCAGGTTTACTTCCAGATTCTGGCAATCCCTTCAGAAAGCCCTTGGAACCCAACTAGACATGAGCACGACATACCATCCTCAGAATGACGGTCAAAGCGAGAGAACAATCCAAACTCTGGAGGACATGCTTAGGGCATGTGTCATTGATTTTGGAAAGTCGTGGGACGCACATCTACCATTGATCGAATTCTCATACAACAACAGTTACCACACCAGCATTAGGGCTGCCCCGTTCGAAGCCCTATACGGTCGCAAGTGCAGATCCCCTCTGTGCTGGGCCGAGGTAGGAGATACACAGTTAGCAAAGAGTCGAGTCCCCGACAGCGCACTTACCGGTCCTGAAATCATCCGTGAAACCACTGAGAAAATTATCCAAATCCGTGAACGACTAAAGGCCTCACGTGATCGTCAGAAGAGTTACGCTGATAATCGTCGGAAACCACTAGAATTCCAGGTTGGGGACCGTGTTCTGTTGAAGGTCTCACCCTGGAAAGGTACTGTACGTTTTGGTAAACGTGGAAAACTTAATCCGAGATACATTGGACCATTTGAAATCATCTCCAGAGTTGGTCCGGTAGCCTATAAACTTTATTTACCTCACGAACTTAGTAACATCCACCCCGTCTTTCATGTTTCAAACCTCAAGAAGTGCCTATCCGATGAAACCCTAGTGATTCCGTTAGACGAGATTGAGGTCGATGAAAACCTCAACTTTGTGGAGGAACCAATCGAAATCATGGATCGAGAAGTCAAACGTACGAAACAGAGTCGCATCCCATTGGTGAAGGTTCGCTGGAATGCCAAGCGAGGTCCGGAGTTCACTTGGGAGCGAGAAGATTCGATTAAACAAAAATATCCACAACTCTTTTCTAATCCATGATTTGTATCTTGTCTTTTGTTTTAAACTTTGAATTTCGGGACGAAATTCCCTCTAACGGGGGAATAATGTAACAACCCGAAATTTCATATCACTT
Organism: Lactuca sativa; assembly: GCF_002870075.4. Classification (NCBI taxonomy): domain Eukaryota; kingdom Viridiplantae; phylum Streptophyta; class Magnoliopsida; order Asterales; family Asteraceae; genus Lactuca; species Lactuca sativa. Next base: position 157,133,777 of record NC_056628.2, on the reverse strand, counting down.
CTTGTATCACAACTTGTAATCCGATCCGATCAACCAAACATCATTTTCAATTTCGTTTCCAATTTCACCAATTTATTAAAGTCATTAGTTTATATTGACCTAAATTGACTTAATGGGTGTCTTAATACATTAGAAATCATTTTAAACACCCAACCTTAGTGATCGAAATATTTCTAGAAATTACTATGTTGGGTTACGGTAACTCAATCGGGTACGACCAAAAACCTCAATTAACGTCGGTATCGGGTAGAATTCTATCGTGTCCAATTCCCGAACATTATATAAACATGTTTAAGACTCCATTTGAAGCCTTTGGCCAAATTCTCATTAAACTCTTACAACCTCTCTCCTCCAAGCTAGAATTAAGGTCCAAATCACAAGTTTAAGGCTTCAAATCTTTAAGGTAACCTCTCTATCATGTTATTCATCATCTTTAGCCTTCAAATTGATGAATTAATTGAGTTTTAGGGTCAAGAAAAAGAGTTTACGGCCAAGGAGCAAGCTTCGGCCGTAAACTCCATTTTATGGGGTTTTAAGCTCTTCAACTCCTTCCTAAACTCAATTGGACTTTAGTTATGGCTAAGGGACTTTAAGATATGGACTCTAAACAATTAAAACATGAATTTTGTGAAGTTTGAAGGAGTTTACGGCCAAGGAGCATTCTTGGGCCGTAAACTCAATAATCTAGGGTTTTCATGCCTTTAAACCCTTCCAAATCATTTCTATAGCTTAGGTATGAATTATAGGACCTTGGATATAGCATTTGGACACTTGAATCATATCATTTGAAGGACTTATATGAGTTTACGGCCAAGGGGAGTGCTTGGGCCATAAACTCCCTAAATCAAGGCATAAAATCAATTTTAAAGTGTTAGAAAGCCATCCAACACCACCAAAAGCCTTGGAATAAATCAAGGGACCAACCAAAAATAGTTTAAGGGACTTAAACACAACATTTGTGGGTTTTCTAAGAGTTTACGGCCAAGGCATTGTTCTTGGGCCGTAAACTCCAAAATTTTTGGTGTTAGAATGCAAACTAAACACCCCTAAAGCCTTTAGATGAATTTTAGAAGCCCTTCTATGCAAGTTATAGACCTTGAAACACATTATATCACTCTATATTAGAGTTTACGGCCATGAAGAGGGTTTCATGGGCCGTAAACTCCATAACACCCCTCATATGTCCCATAAAACTCATTCTAAGTCTTGGTATAAATCCTATTAATCACATGTGATTGTTTTAAGCATCAAAAACTATCTTTTTCATGGGTAAAGGAGAGTTTACGGCCTTAGAACATACATCTAGGCCGTAAACTCCAATAAATGTGTTAAATGATCTTCTAAATTCATAACAAAGCTTGGAAAATTAACTAGAATCACATGTGATTGTCCCTTGTAGCTTAAACTAACCATTCTTAGCCATGGGTGAGTTTACGGCCGTAAACTCTAAGAGTATGGCCGTAAACTCATGTTTAAATGTTGTAAATTCATTCCAAGTGTTCCAAGTCATTTTAGATAAATCATTCTAGCATTTCCCATGTCCATGTAAGCCATTTAAGTCACTTAGATCAACAAAACCACACCAACATGAGTTTACGGCCGTAAACTCATGTGTGGGTGTGTTTTGTGGGTGTAAACTCATTTAAATGTTTACTTATGGAGAGTAAACTCAAGTCCCATGTCCCTAGTTCCTTTACACGTCCTTAAACGCCACCCGGGTCACTCCAAACGCTCATTTCGAGGTGTTTGACCTCATTGGAGTATAATGTTCCATATGATTAGTGAATGTATCCCTAATTGTATATATATGGACATTATTTCATTTTACATAGGGTCATCGCGAGTAATCAAACCTCGAACCAACGTCTAGCATTCAAAACCGACACGTTTCCGAGTCCGGTGAGTTCATACCCCTACCTTTTTCACTGTTTTTCACTGTTTTCAGGGGGGAACACAAGCAAAGTACAAGGGTTTTCCTGTACTCAAAATTATTTTCTTGTGTGTGTTTCACATTTCTTATGCTTTTAATACTGATACACGTAACTGATAACCGTTAGAATATACAGCTCACTTAAACATTTATTTGTGAAATGGGATCTATAAACTGTTATGTTTTATATATTTCACAAATGGTTTCCACATTTTATCAGTTAAAAGCATGACTTTACAACACATGAACAATATATTTCGTACACTGTCTTGTCCTCGGTAACATTCCACAGAGATACGCGAATGGAGGATTATACTATTATTACTAGTAAATTTGTTATTCCGTATGATTGGAGACACGTCCTCGGCGAACACTCCACATAGATACGCGAGTGGAGGACTACACCCGTAACCAGAATCTCTGGGATTTAGAGAGCGTGACTTGAGTGTATAGATCTATACCGGGCTGACTACCCCACACCTGGCTGTTAGCTACAGCCGAACCGAAATGGTTCAAGGGTGACGAAAGTCAAAAGAATTGTGGACTACTTATTGCCACAAGGTTGTGGACTACTTATTGCCATAGGTTCAGTCCTTAGTATGGTTATGGAACTCGCAATTAGGATAACAGAGGTTTACTTACAGTAATAATAAACCATATACTACATTTTACAGATAACCAGGATTCAGTTTACATCTTTTACATCTTTTACAAACAATAACCAACATTCAGGAAGGTATGGGACCTTCCTAGGGAAAACTTTGTACATAACCAGGTTTGATAGAATACATCTTTTACATTGAAAACCAACATACAGGAAAGCATGGGGCATTCCTGGGTAACATTCACATAACCAGAAAAGTGTAACCAAATTGTATATCATTACATCTTTTACAATAAATAACTATTCAGGAAAGTATGGGACTTTCCTGGGAATACACTGATGCATTTTCAGAAACAGAAAGGAAACATAAACATTTTCACAAAACAAAACTACTTATGAACTCACCAGCTTTATGCTGATTTTCAAACCGCTTGTGTTCTCAGGTCAGCATTAGAACAGGTACCCGGAGATTTCTTTTGATCAGAAGATGGAGTACATGAAGATCCGTTTCATTTTGTCTATATATACTATGTATCACAACTGTACAAACTTTACTTTTGAAACAACTGTAAAACTTTATTATGTAATGTAATGGTTGTTCTACTTTACTTACTATGTGCATTGGATTTGATACTCAACGTGGAGTCAACCCCGGAAATGTTTCCACCTTCGGTTTTCGGGGTGTGACAATGGATGACAGTAGTGACTCCATTATTGGAGCAGATCCGAGAGGCCCAGCTGGAGGCCATGAAGGAGGAACATCAGAAAAGTGAGCATATAGTGGGTCAGGTTTCCTCCTTCAACTATGATAGCCGAGGGTTATTGACACTACACCGCTGGGTGTGGGTTCCATACCTCGGGGGTGTGCGCCAGCTCCTGATGGAAGAGGCGCACAAATCCTGATTCTCCATTCATCTCGGGGCAACGAAGATGTATAGGGATCTTCGTCTAGACTATTGGTGGCCCTACATGAAGAGGGATGTAGCATGGTATGTGGAGCGATGCTTGACCTGCAGGAAGGTCAAGGCCGAGCACCAAAGGCTACACGACAAGATGCAGCCGTTGGATATTCCCTTGTGGAAGTGGGAAGATATTACCATGGACTTCATCACCAAACTTCCTAGGACCGCGCGGGGAGTGGATTCCATATGGGTCATTGTGGATCAGCCGAATATGAATATGAGGCAGCGTCGGTGGTTGGACGTGGTGAAGGATTATGATTGCGAAATACTTTACCACCTGGGGAAGGCCAATGTGGTGGTCGATGCGCTTAGCCTCCAGGCAGCGCCGATCCGAGACATTTGCATATGGATGACAGTAGTGACTCCATTATTGGAGCAGATCCGAGAGGCCCAGCTGGAGGCCATGAAGGAGGAACATCAGAAAAGCGAGCATATAGTGGGTCAGGTTTCCTCCTTCAACTATGATAGCCGAGGGTTATTGACACTACACCGCAGGGTGTGGGTTCCATACCTCGGGGGTGTGCGCCAGCTCCTGATGGAAGAGGCGCACAAATCCTGATTCTCCATTCATCTCGGGGCGACGAAGATGTATAGGGATCTTCGTCTAGACTATTGGTGGCCCTACATGAAGAGGGATGTAGCATGGTATGTGGAGCGATGCTTGACCTGTAGGAAGGTCAAGGCCGAGCACCAGAGGCTACACGACAAGATGCAGGCGTTGGATATTCCCTTGTGGAAGTGGGAAGATATTCCCATGGACTTCATCACCAAACTTCCTAGGACCGCGCGGGGAGTGGATTCCATATGGGTCATCGTGGATCGATTGACCAAAAGTGCCCATTTCATACTGATCAAGGAGAGTATCTCGGCTGAGAAGTTAGCTGACATCTACATTCGAGAGGTGGTGGCTCGACACAGAGTGCCAGTCTCCGTGATTTCTGACAGGGATGTACGGTTCATTTCCAAGTTTTGGAAGAAATTCCATGACGAGTTGGCTACTCGTCTGCACTTTAGCACTGCATTTCACTTGCAGAGAGATGGTCAAAGCGAGCGGACCATCCAGACTCTGGAGGATATGATGCGGGCGTATGTGTTTGACTTCGGTGGTAGTTGGGATACTTACCTCCCATTGGCGGAGTTCTCGTACAACAACAGCTACCACGCGAGTATTGACAATCCTCCCTTTGAGATTTTATATGGAAGGAAGTGCATGACCACGATATATTGGGGTGAGGTTGGCCAGAGGGTCATGGGGACCACCGAAGTGGTGTTCAAGACGACAGAGACGATTCGGTAGGTCCGGAGTAGGCTTCAGACTGCTCAGAGTCGGCAGAAAAGTTATGCTAACAAGCGCCGATCAGAAATGGAGTTCCAGGTCGGGGATATGGTTCTCCTGAAGGTGTCTCCAAGGAAGGGCGTCATCCGATTCAGGAAACGGGGAAAGTTTGGTCCCAGGTACATTGGACCGTTCATGGTTTTAGCCCGGGTGGGCAAGGTGGCGTACATGTTGGATCTGCCATCCGAACTTAGTCAGATCCACATCACTTTCCACGTCTCCCAGCTGCAGAAGTGCCTGGTGGACGACTCAGTAGTGGTTACCTTAGAGGATATTCATGTTGATGACAGCCTGAATTACATTGAGCGGCCGGTGGCGATCCTTGACCGGAAGTCGAAGGATCTGAGGAACAAGAGGGTCGAGCTGGTGAAGGTGCAATGGCAGCACCGGAAGAGCTTAGAGTGGACTTGGGAGTTGGTGGATGAAGTGATGGAGCATTACCCATAACTTTTCCAAGGACGAGCAACAGACTTCGAGGACGAAGTCTAAAATAAGTGGGGGAGATTTTTAGCACCTGGTTCCTGGTATGTATTTTATTTAAGTATTCTGCATTTTTGGCCTGGGACTCGGCGAGTTGAAGGCCCAACTCATCGAGTAGAAGCGGATTGGATGCGAGATTTAAATAACAGACTCATCGAGTCAGCCTCCAGACTTGACGAGTACACTTTGACTGGAAAAAATCCTAATCTAAGGGGTTTACACCCTATTTAAGCATCTCATCCAGCCACCCTTTCTCCCAATTGCTTCCAGAAACCCCCATAGCAAACCCTAACTGTGTGTGTAAAGATCTAAAGGCATTTGTGGTGGTTTTTGGTGATTTTGATCACAAGGAAGAAGGAAGGCCCTAGAGGGATCAAGAGAAGACCAAGGGAGTTCAATTTTGTGCATCATTTGTAGTCCCCAGAAGGTGAAAAGTCGATACCTTTCTTGTTCATTTGCTAGATCCCCTTTTTGGAGAGATTTAGGGCTTTTATAAGCCATTCTTAGTAACCAACCATGATTGCAAGCATCGTTGTGGGTTGAGGCTTCAGATCTAGGTCCATGAAGGAGTTTCAAGGCAGAAAAGGGTTGCTTTTGCACCCATGGAAGCTCCCATGCAACTTGAGAGTCTCTTTTAGAGCCTTTTAGGCTCAAAGTCCCATGCATGCACGTAAAGTTCGTAACTTTACGTGCTAGATCGAGTTTAGGGACCTAGATTTATCATTTGAACAAGAGTTGTACACCACAAATCGAAGGAATAAACTTGGACAGTATCGACTCGGCGAGTCGTTCTTGGGACTCGGCGAGTCCGAGGTTAGACTCTTTTTTTATGTTATGGGTCAAAGAGACCCAGTGGAGTGTCAGAAAGATTTTAGAGGGTCCAGGGGAGTGACCCAAACGTATTGGGATAAGCCATAGTTCTGGAGTTCATAGGACTCGGCGAGTGCATGACCCGACTCGGCGAGTCCAAGGCAATCTCCCGACTCTTGAAGATGAACTCGACGAGTTGTTCATACAACTCGGCGAGTCTAGGACAGGACTGTTTCATAGGATAAGGATGAACTCGACGAATTGTTCATACAACTTGGTGAGTCGGATGAAGGTTCATTCGATGCTCATATAGAAGGAGAACTCGTTGAGTCAGTTCTGAACTCGACGAGTAGAGGCGTGGATGAGGACAATTAAAGGGATAGGGACTCAACGAGTTGGCGACCCAACTCGGTGAGTCAGGTCAACTGGAAGTTGACTTTGACTTTGACTTGGTCAGGGGTAACATTGTTATTTTACCCTTAGAATAGATATCAGACTCTGACTAAGTGTTTTGTGGGGATTACAGCCAGAGGATTTCCGGAGCAGCAGCAGCCAAAGATTTTCCACGCAGATTATCAGCGGCTACTCGCTCGAGGTGAGTTACCTTCCAATAGCAGTGGGTCTACGGCCATAATGTCGGCCCACCAGTAGGAGTTGTATGTTAGATGATCGTATTTTTGATATCATCTAGGTTTGCTACTACCTGATATGTTATATGTTGGCATGATATGTTATATGTGATAGTAGTAGAGTTCAGTTGTTAGGACCGAAGGGTAGGTCAGGCACCCTAGATATGTCTGACAGTATGTGATGATATGTTTGTATGCTGGCATGATATGTTATATGTGATAGTGGTAGTAGGAGGGGAACAGTCCCCAAGTTCGGTTGTTAGGACCGAAGTGTAGTTCGGACACCCCAGATATGTCTGATAGTATGTGTATGTTATGATACATGTGACAGTAGTAGTAGGGGTGGAATAGTCCCCGAGGGTCGGTTGTTAGGACCGACGGGTAGGTCAGCACCCCAGAATGGCTTGACACAGGTAAGTCAGCCCCCCAGAATGGCTTGACACAGGTAGGTCGGCACCCTAGAATGGGCGTACCAGGTAGGTCGGGCACCCTAGAATTGTCCGACAGTATGTATGCTATATGATTGTATGGTATGCGGTATGATGGGGGAACTCAGTAAGCTTCGTGCTTACAGTTTACAGTTTTGGTTTCAGGTACCTCTTCAGCGAAGGAGAAGGAGTTGGCGCGGTAGCAGCACATCATACACACACGCATTGATTTTCTGCACTTGAGATATTCTGGGATTGTACTCTGACATGTTACTATTTTATGATTCGGGTTTTCAGACATGATATATTGATCTACGATATGATATACTTTTATGTAGTTTTATTATGAATGTTTTTATAATCAGTTAATTAAAAATGAAATTTTTGGAGTCGAAATTTGGGATGTTACAAGTTGGTATTAGAGCCCTGGTTTGAGGGATTCGGACACACCCTCAGGGGTGTCTGGATTGAAATCGAGGGATTAAAAGGTTTTTACAAGAAAATGGTTTTCTAAAAAGATAAGTTAAAGGAGTTTTAAGAAAGAACGAAGTGTGTGATGTGTGCGACCGGCCGAGCTCAAGTAAGTAATCCCAAAGTACCCATACAAGTTTATGTTATGTTTATCAGCTTCAGTAGAATAGCATGCTAGAATAGGACTAAGGATCTAGGAATGATGCCTTATGTGCCTACTTTATGTGTTCAGCTTATGAGAATCACATGCTAGTATTGAGGAGACAGCAGTAGGATAGCATGTTTAGGTTATGCCTGATAGTATGAGCTTAGAATTATCGGCTAGTACAGTTTCATGTTACGAGGATAGGATTGCTTGAGGTCATTCCCTTTGTATGAATGATGCTGGCTTTGTGCTATGTGGGACTCTGAGTGATAGGACAACGGTTTCATTAGACCTAATTCATCAACCTCGGGAGCTCTGGTGTTATTCGTAAAGAAGAAGGATGGAAGTATGAGGACGTACATAGACTATAGAGATCTAAACAAGGCAATGGTAAAGAACAAGTACTCATTGCCATGGATTGATAACTTGTTCGATCAGCTGCAAGGTTCGATCTATTTCTCAAAGGTCAATCTCAGTTCAGGATATCATCAGCTGAAGGTGAGAGAGTCAGATATTAATAAGACTGAATTCAGAACAAGAAACAGACACTATGAGTTCTTGGTTATGTCATATGGACTAACCAATTCTCCCGTAGCATTCATGGATTTGATGAACAGGGTTTGTAAACCATTCCTCGATAAATCTGTGATAGCTTTCATAGATGGCATTTTGATTTACTCAAAGAGCCAGCGGGAGCATGGCAAGCACCTGCGAGAAGTGTTAGAAGTTTTGAATAACGAGAAGCTATACACAAAGTTCTCCAAAATATGATTTTTGGATTTGAGAAGTCCAATTCTTGGGTCATCTGGTTAACCAAGAAGGGATAATGTTTGATCCAGCAAAGATTGAAGCTGTGATGAAATGGGAATGACCAAAAAGTCCCATGCAGATTCGAATCTTTATGGGATTAGTTGGATGTTACTGAAGATTTATCCAGGGCTTTTCTTCGATAGGTGCTCCATTGACAACTTTGACCCATAAAGGAGCTATATATACATGGAATGAGAAACTTAAAGACACATTCGAGAAGCTAAAGAAGAAGTTGTGTGAAACACCGATTCTTTCATTACCTGACGGAGTTGAAGACTTCATAGTCTATAGTGATGCATCTGTAGTTGGGTTAGGTTGTCTTCTGACCCAGAGGGATAAGATGATAACATATGCATCTCGACAATTGAAAGAGCACGAGAAGAACTATCTCATTCATGATCTGGAGTTGGCAATGGTAATATTTTCATTAAAGATATGGAGGCATTATCTTTATGGCACAAAGTGCAAACTCTTCACTGATCATAAAAGTCTCCAATATCTCTTTGATAAAAAAGAATTGAATATGAGGCAAGGACGCTAGTTAGAGTTGCTCAAGGATTACGACTTTGAGATACTTTACCACCCTGGTAAAGCAAATGTCGTAGTTGATGCTCTAAGTCGAAAAGTAAACCTTGAAATAAAGAAGGCCAAGAGCTTTAAGAACAGAAGTTGTCTCAACAATCATGGAAAGCATTAAGAAAGCTTAGGAAGAAGATTTAGAAAAAATGACCAAATGAAGAAGATTTAGGCAAAAAGTTGGTATTCGGCACGAATTAATCACGGATTGAAGGTATTCCAAGATAGGATTTGGGTGCCTAAGATGAGAGTAATAAGAGATCTTCTGATGGAAGAAGCTCACAAGTCGATGTACTCGATTCATCTCGGTAGCACTAAGATGTATAAGGATTTGAAACCTTACTATAGGTGGCCGACAATGAAGTTCGATGTTGCAAAGTATGTGGCAGATAGGGTAACATTTGTGAGAGTTAAGGCACAACATCAAAAATCGTATGGGAGTTTATAACCTTTACTTGTACCCATGGGTAAATATGAAGACATCACCATGGATTTTTTACTAAAATTTCGAGGACGAAGAACGGTCATAACATGATTTGGGTTGTCGTGGATCGAGTCACTAAGAGTGCACACTTCATGGCAGGCAATGAGAGGTGGTCTATGGATAAACTTGAAAATTCTTACAAGAAGGAGATAATAAGACTTCACAATGTACCATTAATGATTGTATTGGATCGTGACAGTTGTTTCACATCAAGATTTTGGAAGAGTCTACAAAATGAAATGGATACGAAGTTGTGCTTAAGTACATCCTACCATCCGCAGACTGATGGTCCGAGTGAAAGAACGATTCAAAAACTAGAAGATATGCTAAGAGCATGTACCCTAGAATTCCAAGGTAACTGGGATGACCATTTACCCATGGTAGAGTTTTCCAACAATAATAGTTACCATTCGAGCATCAAAATCGCACCCTATCAAGCTTTGTACGGTCAGAAGTGTCGTACGCCGTCTTGTTGGCTTGAGGCTAGAGAAAAGTAGTTTATGGGCCCCGAAATAGTCCATCAGACTGCTGAAAAGTTAAAAGTGATTAGAGAAAGGATGTTAGTGGCTCAAGATCGCCAAAAGAGCTATGCTGACAAAAAGCAACGACCAATGACATTTGAAGTTGGAGATTCGGTATTTCTTAAAGTCTCACCGTGGAAGGGACTTACAAGATTTGGAAAGAGATGAAAGTTGATTCCAAGCATTATTGAGCCATTTAAGGTTCTTTAGAGGATTGGGAACCAAGATTACAAACTGGAATTGCCAAAAGAACTAGATGGTATTCATAACACTTTCCATGTGTGTTATTTGAGTAAGTTCAAGGGAGAAGTTCCAATATAATTCCACTTACGGAGTTAAGGATGGATGAAAATAACAGGTTAATAGAAGAGCCTGAAGCAATTATTGACCATAAGACAAAGAAATTTCGATGAAAGATGGTCGAATTAGTGCTTGTGCGATGTAAACATACGAATGATCCAAACCTCATCTGGGAAACAGAGAGTGACATGATGAGTCACTATCCACATATGTTTACTGATGCATGATTCCAGGACAAAATCATCCCAGCGAGGAGAGAATTCTAACGCCCACATTTCTGGCTAAGCATTATCATAATGATGTAATTGTTAGGGTCAGCAATTGTAACCTATTTGAAGTAATAAAGAAAAATTATTTGAGTATTATGTAATTTATGTGATTTTATGAGCATTATACTTATTTATAACGATATAATACAATAGTAATAAAAATAAGCGTCAAAATTAACTAATAGATAGACGCAATATCTATGAAGAAATTTGAAGTAGTCGTAACAAGGATTTCTGGAATATATGAAAAGCTGAAATCCGACTTATAACGAAAAAGTTATGACCTTTCGAATTTTTGCGGCAAAACAGGCACGACACCGGGAATCGTAAAAATTGAATTTATGACAAAATACATTTTAGCCTTAGTGATCTAAACAAAAGTCGTAGTATACGTTAAACCGAGAGTATGCATAAAAAGAACGTCCAGATCTGACTTCGTATGAGGAAGTTATGATTTTTTTAAGATTTAGCATTGTAGTGCACAACCCGGAAATTGAATTTTAGATCAGTCGATTTTAGCCAAAATAATATATATGAGAAATGAAGATATTGTTAATATGAGTTCAAAGATAAAAAGAAAGTCGAAAACAGTGCTCGTATGTGAAAGATATGGACGGAACTTAGTCCCTACTCTTCGTGCGCGGCAAATTCGATACAGTTTTGTAAACCTAAGATAGAATGAGGATTAGCCGACGGAGTCTAAATGAACGTTTTCGTAATCATAGATACGAATGAGTGGATATAAAGAACGCCGAGAATCAACCTCGTATGTTAAAGATATGGACGAAACTTAGTCCCTAATTTTCAAGCGCGATAAATTCGATATAGTTTTGTAAATATGAGATAAAATGTGAATTAGTCGATGTGGTCTAAATGAATGTTGTAGTGCTCATAAATACCAATGTGTGGATTTAAACAATGTAGAAAACGGAGCTCGTACACAGAAGATACGGACGAAACTTAGGGCGTACTCTATGATCAAAGCCTTATAAATAAAGGATGAATTCTTCATATTTTCTTACACCATTCATCTAAACTATCTCTAGAATGATTATTTCTTTCTTTTTCAATTACTCTTAGTTTTAGGGTGCCATAGATAAACTCTGATTCATCAAAAAGTCGAAGAAGAAGTTTTCAGAGACGGAGTTCTGCATGCGTAATTTCCCGGTTTTCGTTTATAACCAGGTAAGTTAAGATACATTATTTTGTTTTCAGTGTAACTTATATTTATAGCCATAAGTTATTTTTATGAACCTAAAACAATATATATGCTAAGTATTATAAAATATAAAGTTTTATTATAATATATTTTAACTACTCGTAGTACAGGGAATCTGGTTTGAAGGGCCGCATAGGGTTGTTGGATTTCAGAAGTGCTATAATGTCAAAATGGTCATGCCCTCCTGTGTTTCATTTCTGGCCCCAGTCTATACATAGTGATTGAAAATTATTGTTTAATACTTATAAAACAATATCGCTCGCAATTAGTCGCAATACATATTAGACTAAAATCTAGCGGTAATGATACTAGGTTCGTCGAAGGAAAATAAATTATTATAAGCGAAGCACTGCCCGAGTTGGGAATCATCACTTTAACAAGTGAGTGCATAGTTACTTTCATCTTACACACAGATAGGAAGTATTTAATATAAATTATGTGCTATGTGTGCATATTATTTGTGTTCCTGATATGTATGTTGGATGAACGATTTATACATGTTTTAAATGATTTAAATTGTATATGTATTATATATTTATGAATGTGTTGGGTAGAACATGGGTAGATTAAATAGGTGATGTGTGATGAAATAAAATGATGAGAGGCCTCAATGTTTACGATGATCTTGTCATCTAGCAGTAGTGTCCATCCCGATGAAATTCCTGAGGCTAGGTCCCTTGAATTAGATGCTTTAGGGACAGAAAGTGAGGATAACATGAATGGGTAATCGGGTTGATTGATGTGATGAAACAAATAAAGTTAATTGTTATAGGTTGAAAACATTATGTGCTCACCAGACTCCCAAGTCTAACCCACTCAGTTTCTTGCATTACTGGTAGTGGCACAAGAGCATAAATGTGATCATTGGAATGAGAGTTTCTGGATTATAGGCAAGTAGATATAAATAAATGTTTTACGACCTACATTGTTTTGGTTTATGCTTTTGATCTGTATTGACAATCACATCTCGAGGTTTTAATATAACTAAATACATTTCTTCTGAAATGCTTTGATAAAATCTTTATCATATTTTTGATAACAAACTCCACAACACTTTCTTTAAAAAGTTACTCTGATTTTTATATAAAGCATAAACAAAATCGCTCTTTTTTTGCCGTGAAATTGGCGATGTCACATAGACGTTGAAATATCATCTTTAACTTATGCAAGGTTTTTCATACTCATGAAAATACAACCTTAAAATGTCGAAAATACCTTCTTCCATTGACATAAATGCATTTTCTGTTCCAACCTTATTTTTAGTCGACAGATTTGAGACTATAAAGTCCTTTTCATTGATTTCATGAAGACATACCCATCAACATACAAAAATACTCCTTGAAAAAATTTCACCATCAAACCATTCCTTAAATTTTAATTCTCGAAGAAAGCATCAACAAAAAGAAGCAACATTTGTTTTCCTTCTAAATTTCTTTTTCATATTATGAAAAACGTAACAGCGACAACTTTTCTTTGTACCCTCAGTTTTTCCTTTTACACATATAAAGACAAGACCATGAGGTCTTTCCTGCCCACATGATTATCTATATGTACACACCAAACTTCCAATTGAAAGTCCCATATTACAAGTACATTGATTGGCCTTTTGCTCTACACACCTTTCCTTGTAAAATTCAAACTATTTAATCCTTGTAAGCTTTTGTGTCCCACTTCTTGAAATATATGAACAAAACAAGGACCAAAGAAAAACATCCTCTTCATATTTACGACCTTTTTTAACAGACAGAAATATTTGTAATTCGTTGCTTTTTCTTTAGCAATACGGATGAGAATGCCCTTGCCTTTCATTCTTTTCACTACGCATGGTAATTATTCTTTTAGCTAAAAAATTGTTGCACACATCTACTATAGACCTCCTTAAAATACTTTTTCTCCTTGTTTTTAACCAAAATACCCTTGCATTTGACACTTTAGCTTTAAAGCATTTTACATCTTATGTAATTAACTTTCTTTGATAACTATTGAACCCATATGAAAGGACCCCACTTGTATAAGGGAAAAGTTTTTGAATTAATTTATGATCATGTAAGAAAAACATCCAATAGATATATTGAATCTAGAACCACTCTTTCACCAAGATTAAAAGCCAATTGATGAAGTAAGGTGACAAATATTTACTACAATACATCGAATGTCATTATGAAGTGATAAACAATTATGAAACTATTAGTTTAAAAATAGTTGAAGTCATGAAAAGGAGAAGTGAGAGGCATTGTTCTAAAAATAATTCAAATTGGATTTCTTTTGGAGACTAATAGACCAAGCTGGAAAAAACTACCCATATGAACCTTTTCTTTTGATTCTAACCCAAAAGACTACATACCGACCATGGCCTAAAAGAACTGTCACCTTATTTCTTTTCTTATGCAAAAGTGACGAAAAGGCCCATGACAAGTACTTTCTAGCTTCTTTTGACTTGTCTGGTAACCCACAAATGGAAACATGATGTAGCTTTTGTCCAGATCTGTCGTACATGCTTTTCTTCCTAATTCTCTGTACACCTGATAGACCTTGCGTTGGGGCATGTTGCGGCCTTAGAGTTTAGGTTGTTCTGAGATTTTTAGACTTGCAGCTGACATAAATCAGATTATGATCCCTTGTCCACATTGTAACCAATCTCTCTTTCATGAACTTATGGAAAGAGATAGAAAAAGTCAGTTGTTAGAAAACTACCCTTACATATAATTTCTCATTAGTTGTCAAGTTAAGAGAAGGCCAACACAATACTACATTCTTTGCATTTTCAGCATTTGATGAAATTAACTTACCTGAAATATTACCGAGAATAGCTCCTGCCACTATCCTCTAGGTTACATAAAAAATCCTGACCAAGGCTCATCATAGGTGTCACATCTAGGCATTTCAAAACAAGATCTAAAAAATCTTTTAACACCAAACATACAAATAACCATCTAGACATTTTTATTGTTAAATTTTTTTGTACAAATGAATTAAAACTATGAAAAACTTAGAAGATTTACAAAAACAATTTACATCACATCTTTCTTCAGTGAGAGAGACAACTAGTATCGACTTTCAAAAGTTCAGAATCTGTCATATTCTTAGAAATTAACAAACAAGTTTAGGAACCGATTTGAGATTGGTTTTAGAAGCATACCTTTCTTCTTTAGAATGTCGTCTTTTAAAGAAGAAATGCCCGCTCCAGGATTCAGAACTCCGATTTTATTTTCTTTCTGCTTCTGGATCCAATGCACCTCTTTAGCTTCTTTTGGTTACCTTCACATCAAAGAGTGTAGATTGTTTTGCAATTTAAGAAGAGTTAGTGAACCCAGAGCATACATTAATAAACTTACCAGTTTGACATCTTCCAATGGTTGGATTTGATGTTGGAGCTTCATTCTTGACAGGATGCCATGAAGTATTCACAGCTTGATATGGCTTAACAGTGCCAAAAGTCTTGTCAACTTGAAAACACTTATCACCAAGAACTAGTTTGTCAACGTGTGATTAAGCTTTTCGAGTATAAGTAGCTTGTGGTTTCTAAGCATTAAGCTTTTCGAGTATCCTTCTACCAAGGCATCTAGAATACGTGTGTGTCTCTTGAAACAGTGTGTATTTTCACAAATCCGACTATCATTAACCAAAAATATAGTTTTTACATTACGGTGCATCATGTGAATGTTCACAAAGTGAATGTAATGGGAAAATGAAATAGTACTATGGTGTAGTATAAAATAACTACACCCGTACTAACTACCTTAACTCTATTGTAATTTAAAGTAACATGTGATCGACCTGTATCCTGCTACTGACTCTAGTAAAACGACGATGTAAGACGCCGTAAGAAACGACATTTGGCACCCATAGACTTGCAAGTCCCACTGTAGAAAGCAACAAGGTGTAGGATAGTAAATTCAGTATAGATCTATACGCAAGCTCATACGCTCCCCAATTAAGGAGATTCTGGATAAAAAAACGGTCATGGTAGGAAGTGCCAGGACCCGGTTAATGGCTCACATAACTGCATGAATGTATATGAAAGGAATGTGCTAACTGCAAAGTGTGTTCTCTCTCTATCTAGCATGTATAGTAATGTATTGTAATGTTCTGCGTGTGCTAGCTGTAATGTGTGTTCTCTCTCTATCTAGCATGTATAGTAATGTATTGTATGTACTAGCTATAATGTGTGCTCTCTCTCTATCTAGCAAGTATTGACTCATAAATGAACTGACTCGTGGTATGATTCCACATTCTAGTAATAGTATTACTATCTTCCAGAACTACCCATATGGTAGCTTACTAGTAATCTAACTGGTACGTATGAACATGAAAGTATACCCCTGCAACCCAAGGGTATTGAATTAACTGATAGAACCTTTATGTCTATATATGTATACATAATATACAACTAATATTTAGACGACTTTCGGACGGATAACCGATGCCCTAACGCCACATCCCAACGAGGAAAAGGAGGTAAAGCGAGCTAGTCTTCCTAAGTCCTTTAAACATTACTTATATAACTATACATATATAGACATGCAATTGACAATATAAAAGTATAAAAGAAGTTTTGTAAAACCTTTGAAAAGTTTTATAAGTAGGAAAAGATGACTTGATGTCAGTTTGTAAAACGATTTGAAAACAGTTTGTCTGATGAGAACAGTTTAAAGTATAAGGAAAACCTTTGTTTTGGAACACAACTGTAACAGGGTTTGAAAAGAAACATTCAGTATGTAAGACAGGTTAACAAAGAGTTTTAAATGAGTAAACATGTTTTGGAAAACCATTTGAAGTAATCTGTTTGGTAAAACAGCTAAAAGAGTAGTAAATCCTTTTGTATGCTACTTATTAATCACATGTGATTGATATAATAACTAGCATGATTCAACTTGTATCCCCCCTCCATAAAAGCATTTAAAAACATTTAAACCATTCATTAAGGGGTATGAACTCACATGTAGCAAGTGGTTTGGATGTATTGACTGTCGTAGGGTGCCAAGTGCCAAGTGAAGACTTGTACACACACAAAGATCCTAGTTAACATATAGTAGTACATATATGTATCCAATTAGCCTTTAAACAACTAATTAACAAAGTTAAGACATCCTAAGACATGTTAAACACTTTATACAAGTGTTATAAGTGCTAAGGATTGCATCTAAGTGTTGTAAGACAAAGCTATTGAGCTTAGGGTTCAAGGGAACCCCTAATATGAGTTTACTTCCTAAAGACCATAACCCATTGAGTTTACGGCCGTAAGATCATAACCTTTTGACCATTTGTTGGCTTGAAGTCTTCTAAGCCATTCCAAGCATTCCTACTTCATGTTTAAGCCTTAGGAAATGTTTTGTGGCATCAATACACTCCTAAATGGAGTTTACGGCCCATGGACCATTTCTCCATGAGTTTGCTACCGTAAACTCCTATGGAACATGGTTTTATGATTCTTTCAAGTCCTAAACACTTCAAGGTAAAAGTATAGGCTTGATTCAAGGCATAAGGAAGGAATATGGGTCATTTATACTCACTTCGGGGTGTTTACGGTTTTGGGAGATCCCCAAACCGTAAACACATATAAATGAGAGATTTTGGTGCTTTTTATGTGCTAAACACATCAAGGAAGGATTTAGATATGTTTCTAAGGCTTGTGAAGGACTAAGGCACCCTAAGGCACCCTTATTTGGGGTTTACGGTCCAAGAACATTCTTAGACCGTAAACACCTTGATCTTGGTGTTCTTGGGACTATTTCTTGATGTAAGGGAATGTAACAAGCTTTAAAAGACTCTAGGATAGAAGTACTTACTATATGGAAGCTTGAAATGAGCTAAAAGTCTAAGAACACTAGTGTGTGTTCTTGGTGTTCTTGGTGTAAATTGAAGAATCAACCTTTTGGAATGATTTCACGGTTAGAAATGTGTTAAAACACTAGATTAATTCATATAACAACTTAAGAAGGCTAGAAACACTTACTAGATTGAAGATCTTGAAGAACTTTTGGATGATACTTGAGAGAGAAATGGGTTTGGATCTTGAGATATGGAAAAAGTGTAAATAATGACTAACTCTCATATATATACTCCCAAATTTTGAAAATTTTTTATTCTAGCAGTAAACTCAAATTTTTTGGAGTTTTGGAATAACAGTGTTTCACAAATACCCTTGGGCATCCTCTCTCTTGGTCACCCGAAGTGTAAATCCTAAAATACTCAAACTTGTTTCAAAAAGTTTGAAACTTAGCAGCAACTTTTCTGACTTCTATTGTATTGAAGGGTTGCATAGGATAGAAATTTCAGGTTGTCACATCATCCCCCCATTAGAAGGAATTTCGTCCCGAAATTAGAATTTAGGTAAAGAAGTAGGCATGAATAATGGATCCTAGAAGAGGGGATACTTCCTAAATGATTGATTCTCGCGCTCCCAAGTGAATTCGGGTCCATGGTTGGCATCCTAGCGGACCTTCACTAAAGGGAAACAACTATAAATCGTTCACATGACCTCTCGGTCCATGGTCACTACAGTTCTTCCACGTAGGTGAGGCTCTTATGGGACTCGATCTCTTCGAGTGGGTTTCAAGAGTCTCATCAGATCGATACTGTTTACAAATTCGAGACATGGAGGGTAGAATGTACATTACTAAGCTCACGGAGTAGGTCTAGTTTGTGAGATACAGGACCGATTCTGGTAAGAATCTCGGAGGTCCTAACTATCTTGGATTTAGCTCTCCACGCTTTCCGAAGCGTATCAAGCCATTCCCAGAGTGAGACTTCCTAAAGAATTTGGTCTCTCACTTGGAATTACAAGGTTTATTTTTCTTGCTTATCTTCCCAGTCAAGGGCCACCCCCTGCTGGGTCAAAGTCGTAAGGGTTTCTGTAATTCGCGAGGAGTTCTGAATGGACTCCTGACAGTAAGTCGGCAAGACCTAAACTTTGGCGAATTTCGTAAGCGTCTTCGGTACTGACAAATTCTCAACGGTTTTGACCTATGGAAGGGTCCTCAAAATTTCCCACATTTCTAATAATGTGTCCTAGGAATTCGACTCTTCGAATCTACAACTCGCATTTAGAGAACTTCACAAAGAATTTCTCTGACGGTAATGTTTCCATGGCTTGTTGTAGATGCTCTTTATGATTTCTTTATTACTATAAGAGTAGATAAGTAAGTCATTTACAAAGAGAATGATGAACTGATCCCAGTAATAATGGCGTACTCTATTCATTAACTCATGAATACTATGGGCGTATTGGTCCTATCCGAGGGGTACCACTATGGACTAGAAGTGTCTGCATCGAGTCCGGAAGGTATTCTTCGGGACATCCTTTGCTAACACTCGAAAATGGTGATATTCGGATCTCAGGTCCATTTCTGAAAGGTAATTCGTTCCTTGTGTTTGCTCAAGCAATTCATTTATGCGAAGCAGAGATAACGATTTCTACTGGAAATCTTGACGGAGTCCCTGATAGTCGAGGTACATATGAAACAATCTATCTACTTCTGGAAGAATAAGACCAGATCCCTCCAGAGTGAGAAACATGGCCTTCCAATTCTATTGCTGAGTAGTTCCCTAAGTTGTCCGGATTGTTCTTGTATTTCTGTGGGTGTTTGGACTGTAGGGCGATCTGGTTGCAGGAGTCGTATTGGGTTCTAAGTTTGTTCACATGACAATGCGATTACTCGTAGTCTTGGGCAGTCTCCGTCCTGAAGTTTATATTTAGAATTCATACATGGTTCAACGATCACAATCTCGTGTATACGAGTCGTATATAATGAAGATTGAAAAGATAGTCGAATAAATGATTCTTCTTTACGCTCACATCCCAACGAGGAAAAGAAGTTAAAGTGGAATCATCAATTCTAAACCTGTAGAACCTTGATTATATATCACCCCTATGTATACATTCTTCAGCGATAGATCAACCGTATGGATCTTTGGATTGAACCTCACGTACTGTACGAGTGGTACTTCGAGGATTTCTTCGGAAAGGAAAAGAAACATGAGGTACTCCATGCATGAGTACTTCCGAGTTCTGAAATGACGGCTTCGTTAAAAAGACGTTTACGGAGAAAGAGATGTATGTATGAAGCTGGTATTGTGCAGATCAATATGAATCTAGTCGTATGGTAATATCAGACTCACTTGGAAAATGAAGACATTAGACTTGATCATAAAGGCGTTACAGAAAAAACCAACAGTGCAATCTTTAACAGAGTTACAGTACTTTAGACTTACTACAAGACTATTGTTGCGAACAAGGTATACTACAAAAGACAAGTATACGCAGCACGAGCATCCCTTTACTGACGGGATCTCGTAAAAGATAAGACTCTAGTTGCACTAGTTTTGGATGGTTTATAAGTCTGTTACAACGAACGCCTTAGATACTCTAACGAGGTTCCGATGTAGTTTCTCCTGCAGCTATGATCATGAGAATCTTCCCGTCTGTACCCGAGTTCTTTGCTATTGGACAGTCCTTCTTGAGATGTCCCATCTCTCCACATAAATGACATATATGGCTAGTGCCAGCATCGGTAGTGGAAGTGAAGTGTTGGGTAGGAGTTATGGGGACACGGTTGCTTTCGTTGATCTTCTCTTTTGGACAATTTCTATAATAGTGCCCTGCCTCACCACAACTATAGAAAACTAAGCTAGCTCCTGTGGTGGAGGTAGTTCTACTGAAATGAGCAATGTGCCCCATCTTGTTGCAATTGTTGCATTGTCGTACTCGGCAAATTCCCTTATGGTGATAGTTGCACCGGTCGCACTTCAGGAGTGTTCCTTCATATCGTTTGACCGGTGTAGTGATGGTCGGGGTTCCCACTGGTTGTTGTTGCATGGCAATCCTCTGAAATCGCTTGCGTTCCACTTGGTCTTGACGTTTTCATTTCTTGAACTCTGAGTTGTTGTTTTGGGCGGTGGCGACTATGACTATTTGTTGATTTCTCTGATCGTTACCATGATCGGGATTGTCAACTCCTTTATCAGTCTTGTTTGCGTTGACAGCACTGCGGTTTGCAGGGACAACTGTCACGGCAGCCATCACGACAGCTGTAACTGCGGCTTGGAAAGTAGCGGCGTCCATAGGAAAAGTAGGGGTTTCGTTGTTCGGCTGACTATTTCTAGATGACGACATGATTCTGTTAACACGAAAGATAAAGATTTTGTGAGTGATTTTGGTCGACACTAGATGTACTTCGATTGATCAAGTAAAGAGTATCAGTATGTTCTCGGGGGTTTGACCTACATCCCTATGTTGCAGTCCTAGTACAGCATAGAAGTATGTTCGCGAAGGTTTGACCTACATCCCTATGATGCAGTCCTAGTAATGAGTGGAAGTAAGTTCGTAGTATGGTCTTATGACGCTTGATGTCTAAAACAAGGTACCATTGGTTGGTAAATAACATGATCCAACCCTTGAAGAAGAATTGGGAATTATCCCTGAGCTAGAATACCCTAGTTCAATAACTCAGCTAGAGTGGGTTTCAAATAGACTCCCATGATAGCATGATGAAAGTTTTTGAATAAAGAATGACTCAAAAGTTAGCCGACTGTCAATATCTTTGATATTCATGACATAAAAGTTTGGGAAAAATGACCTTGTAAAAGGTCTTACAACATATCCAGAGTAGAAAGTCCTTGACAGCATAAAGACCTAACAAGAAGTACTTAAGTACAAGATAGTTTCATAGAAAATGCCACATCGGGCATAGACAGAAAAATGATTCCTTTTTAACAAGGAAAATAAAGTAAGGCATCTACTATTGCTGACGGTCATCCATCTGGTGAACTCTCAGCACAGCCAGTTGACGTTCCATATCAAGTAGGTGTCTTTCGTACACCCTCTGGCGTACACGGAGTTCTATGACTTCGGCTCGTGATTCAGCCAGTTCTTGCAGCAGGGTTTCATGGTCTCTCTCAAATCTCTCATGAGCATCTTCCAGGCGAATGGTGCAAAGGGTATGCATTCTCGAATTGGCGACAACTTCTGTGATCTGATGTAGGGTTGTCCTGCCTTGAATCTCATTTCGAGCCACTCTGCGGACCAGGATTGGAAAGATTCTGTCTACTGAGCCCCCATTGCTCAGTTCATAAAAGCTTCGGTCACCATTAAATGGCATGGGCTGATCTTGTCCTTTGCTCCATGTTTCCAAGCATTCTACCCACGGAGGCGTCGGGCCATGAAAGGTCGGACGAGGGTTAGGATTTGGAAAGGGAGCTGCCTGGGGTAGGTTCTCAACCTCAGGTTCGGAGTTAGCACCATCCGAAAGGTATTCACCATGGTGATCATTCAAAGGGATCGGATGATCATTCTCTGGTTCTTCTCCAAACCATCCAGCAATGACTTCATTCGGAAGGTACGGGTTGCCGTGGGGATGGAGTCCAGCCATGTTATCTACGCGAGAATTGGGGTAAGAAAATAATTATTAGACGAACTATCTAGATAATTATTTAGAAAATCTTCCTTAGTTACATCACTATTTGTGAAGTGCATAGCAGTTATATGTAATCAAAACAAGATAGGCCTTCGAATAAGTGGCCTTAACGCCAAATTCACAAAGAATAGGGGTAAAGCAAAATTTTCACAGATTCTAAGTCTATAACATCCTAGTTACATATAGCCTTAGTGTATCCACTTAGCAACTATCAACTTAGTAATGAAGATCCTTTTTAGTTCTCAAGTATGAAGTACTTATAGTAACACCAAATACCCTATAGTATTTTAGGTTTATGTTTGATTGTTCTCATTGTGGTAATGTTGGTAAGATTTTAGACTTGTTGCAACCTCACAACTACACTTAGGCACATGTAAGTCAACCCTCGGATAATATAGTTTATCAGGCTATATCTTCCCAGTTTTGACTATATCTCTCTAAGTCTACTTGTGCTGCCCAACAATCGTAATTCTTTTGTACTGTCCTAGTGACACTGATTTTAGTATGAATGCATGCACGTATACTGAACTAATATTTTATTATTTAAAGTATAAACTATTGGTCAGAGTATTTTTATGCCATTGTATTTATAGTCTGTATATATTTTATGGGTTGATATACTCAATTCATTATAAACAATGCTCTGATACCAATCTGTCACACCCCAAAACCATGAACGGTGGAAACGTTCTTGGTCGGAGGACGTCATGTACAGTATCACAACCATACATAGTAGTAAACAAGCAACAACATCATCCATTGCATTAATAATATAATTTTAATACAAGTGTTCTAATATGTCTAATAGACACTAAAGTATAAATCAAAATGAAAGATGAGTCTTGAACGAGCTCCATCTTCTCTAAACCTTGCATCGGTACCTGTCTACTGTTGACTTAAGGATACAAGTTATTTTGAAAGAGAGTGTCAGCTTTAAAGCTGGTAAGATCATAAGTATTTTAGTGTCTTAATTTTTATGTAAGTATTTGTACGTATATGAAATGTAAGTATGTAAAAGTTTTGAATCTCCTAGAAAACCATATGTTTCCTACTAAAAGGATCCTTCTACCAAGGCATCTAGTATCCGTGTGTGTCTCTTGTAAGAGTCTGTATTTTCCCAAATCTGACTATCATTAACCAAAAATATAGCTTTTACATTATCGTGCATCGTGTGAATGTTCACGAAGTGAATGTAATGGGAAAATGAAATAGTACTATGGTGTAGTATTAAATAACTACAACTGTACTAACTACCTTAAATCTATTGTAATTTAAAGTAACATGTGATCGACCTGTATCCTGCTACTGACTCTAGTAAAACGACGACGTAAGACGCCGTAAAAAATGACATTTAGCACCCGTAGACTTGCAAGTCCCACTGTAGCGAGCAGCAAGGTGTAGGATAGTCAATCCAGTAGAGATTTATACGTAAACTCATACGCTCCCCAATTAAGGAGATTCTGGATACAAAAATGGTCATGGCAGGAAGTGCCAGGACCCGTTTCATGGCTCACATAACTGCATGAATGTATATGAAATGAATGTGCTAACTGCAAAGTGTGTTCTCTCTCTATCTAGCATGTATAGTAATGTATTGTAATGTTCTGCGTGTGCTAGCTGTAATGTGTGTTCTCTCTCTATCTAGCATGTATAGTAATGTATTGTATGTACTAGCTATAATCTGTGCACTCTCTCTATCTAGCAAGTATGGACTCATGAATGAACTGACTCGTGGTATGATTCTGCATTCTAGTAATACTATTAGTATCTTCCTGAACTACCCATATGGTAGCTTACTAGTAATATAACTGGTACGTATGAACATGAAAGTATACCCCTGCTACCCAAGGGTATTGAATTAACTGATAGAACCTTTATGTCTATATATGTATACATAATATACAACTAATATTTATACGACCTTTGGACGGATAACCGATACCCTAATGCCACAACCTAACGAGGAAAAGGAGGTAAAGCGAGATAGTCTTCCTAAGTCCTTTAAACATTACTTATATAACTATACATATATAGACATGCAATTGACAATATAAAAGTATAAAAGAAGTTTTGTAAAACCTTTGAAAAGTTTTATAACTAGGAAAAGATGACTTGATGTCAGTTTGTAAAACGATTTGAAAACAGTTTATTTGATGAGAACAGTTTAAAGTATAAGGAAAACCTTTGTTTTGGAACACAACTGTAACATGGTTTGAAAAGAAACATTCAGTATGTAAGACATGTTAACAAAGAGTTTTAAACGAGTAAACATGTTTTGGAAAACCATTTGAAGTAATCTATTTGGTAAAATAGCTAAAAGAGTAGTAAATCCCATTTGAAGTAATCTGTTTGGTGAAACAGCTAAAAGAGTAGTAAATCCTTTTGTATGCTACTTATTAATCGCATGTGATTGATATAATAACTAGCATGATTCAACTTGTATCCTCCCCCCATAAAAGCATTTCAAAACATTTAAACCATTGATTAAGGGGTATGAGCTCACATGTAGCAAGTGGTTTGGATGTATTGACTGTCGTAGGGTGCTAAGTGCTAAGTGAAGACTTGTACACACACAAGGATCCTAGTTAGCATATAGTAGTACATATATGTATCCAATTAGCCTTTAAACAACTAATTAACAAAGTTAATACATCCTAAGACTTGTTAAACAATTTATACAAGTGTTATAAGTGCTGAGGATTGCATCTAAGTGTTGTAGGACAAAGCTATTGAGCTTAGGGTTCAAGGGAACCCCTAAAATGAGTTTAATCCCTAAAGACCATAACCCATTGAGTTTACGGTCGTAAACTCCTGAGTTTACGGTCGTAAGCTCATAACCGTTTGACCATTTGTTGGTTTGAAGTCTTCTAAGCAATTCCAAGCATTCCCACTTCATGTTTAAGCCTTAGGAAATGTTTTGTGGCATCAATACACTCCTAAATGGAGTTTACGGCCCATGGACCATTTCTCCATGAGTTTGCTACCGTAAACTCCTATGGAACATGGTTTTATGATGTTTTCAAGTCCTAAACACTTCAAGGTAAAAGTCTAGGCTTGATTCAAGGCATAAGGAAGGAATATGGGTCATTTATACTCACTTTGGGGTGTTTACGGTTTTGGGAGATCCCCAAACCATAAACACATATAAATGAGAGATTTTGGTGTTTTTTATGTGCTAAGCACATCAAGGAAGGATTTAGACATGTTTCTAAGGCTTGTGAAGGATTAAGGCACCCTAAGGCACCCTTATTTGGGGTTTACGGTCCAAGAACATTCTTGGACCGTAAACACCTTGATCTTGGTGTTCTTGGGACTATTTCTTGATGTAAGGGAATGTAACAAGCTTTAAAAGACTCTAGGATAGAAGTACTTACTATATGGAAGCTTGAAATGAGCTAAAAGTCCAAGAACACTAGTGTGTGTTCTTGGTGTTCTTGGTGTAAATTGAAGAATCAACCTTTTGGAATGATTTCACAGTTGGAAATGTGTTAAAACACTAGATTAAGTCATATAACAACTTAAGAAGGCTAGAAACACTTACTAGATTGAAGATCTTGAAAAACTTTTGGATGATACTTGAGAGAGAAATGGGTTTGGATATTGAGATTTGGAAAAAGTGTAAATAATGACTAACTCTCATATATATACTCCCAAATTTAGGGTTTTTGGCTGAAAATATTTTATTCTGGCAGTAAACTCGAATTTCTTGGAGTTTTGGAATAACAGTGTTGCACAATAACCCTAGGGCATCCTCTCTCCTGATATCACCCGAAGTGTAAATCCTAAAATACTCAAACTTGTTTCAAAAAGTTGGAAACTTAGCAGCAACTTTTCTGACTTCTATTGTATTGAAGGGTTGCACATAACAGAAATTTCGGGTTGTCACACAGTTCCTTCTTCAATAATGCAATATCTTCTTGATTATGAATGATGATTTTGTCTTTCAACTCAACTGCAGCAATGAAGAACATAGATAGAGGAGCCTTTGGATCACATATCATATCTGGAAAACATGTTAAAGGGCCTTCATTGATTGCTCTTTTATTTTTCAAACTATTATGTTTTTCTTCATCAAGAATGTTTGTATCTTTATTAATCCTTCCACATATGAATTCTTCTGTCATATGAAAAACATTACAAGGACCAAACATACCAGATATAGTTAGATAATACCAAAGATAAGAAAACATACCATACTCTCTCTTTTGAATGTTAGATATAGTCTTCATATATTAGTGATTGTATACGATATCTTCTTCTTCTCCTTCTGATTTTCGGGTTTCTGAATAGTGAATAAACTTCTGAATCATCAACAAATCCTAGAATGGATGTTCTAGCCTGCTCTAATACCACTTATTGGTCCCAGACCATCTGTAGATTCGTAGATCGGATACAAAAAGAAAGAACAATAGTAGAACAAAGGATTATCACAATGATATCATTCACTAAGAAAGGTGTTCTCACCAAGAGAACAGGTCACAAAGACGTATGGAATAAAGTCGTCATAAACACTTTATTAGGGTTTTATCCTAATACATGAATATATACTAATATATTCTAGTGAATCCCTTCAATCAAGGGATTATATCTAATCTACATATAAACTAACATGGTATATAAGGAATGTATCAAATCATATCTTCTTTAGATTCAAATATAAACACCAACACATCAGATACCGAACAGAGCATCAACATCAAGGAGTCTCGATGATTAGGGCATCAGCGTCAGCGTCAAGGCGACACGTTGATCAGCTTTAGCATCAACGAGATTAGCTTCAGCTTTAGCAGATAGTACCAACAACAAGTATCATCAACGTATCACCTTATCGATGCTACATTAATGTATAACCATCAATGTCTAGACATATTGATCTGTCTTCAGTTGATGGTATCTTCATGCCCTTGGCGCTGATAGAGTCTTAAGTGTATATATTTTGCATCATCAAATCTACACAATTGAGTGACCCAACATATACTCTTGTAAAAATAAGATTATACATCTAAGGGGAGCAAAACTCAGATGTTTTTATCTAAGGGGGAGTATACATCAACATTTTACTTCAGGTGTAGTTATTCATTCATTATTTCATTCTTTATTGTTAGTTTGGTTTTGACATAATCAAATACAGGGAGATTGTTGGGTCATTCAGTTGTATAGATTTGATGACGCAATATATATATATATATATATATATATATATATATATATATATATATATATATATATATATATATATATATATATATATTAGTTATATTTAGTTAATCTGAAGATACGATGATAAAAGTTCGCATGTCAAAGACTAAAGAACATCCCTAGATGACTGAATGACCCTGAACACTCTATCAGCACCAAAGGCATTAAGAAACCATCTACTGCAGACAGATTAGTATGTCCAGATGCTGATGGTTATACACTGATGACACACTAATAAGGTGATACGCTAATGACACTCGTTAATGGTACTATCTGCTGAATTTGAAGTTGATCTTGTTGATGTTGATGCTGAAGCTGAAGTTGATCAGTGTGATACCCTGACACTAACGCTGACACACTAATCAGCGAGACTCTTTGATGTTGATGTTATGATCAACATCTAGTGTGATGGTGTGGATGAATCTGGAGAAGATCTGATTTGATACATTCCTTATATACCATATCAGTTTATATGTAGATTAGATACAATCCCTTGATTGAATGGATTCACTAGAATATATTAGTATATACTCATGTATGGGGGTAAAACCCTAATTGTGTCTTTGTGACGGCTTTGTTCCATTCATCTTTGTGACTTGTTCTCTTTGTGAGAACACCTTTTGTTAGTGAAAGATATCTTTGTGATAATCATTTGCTCTTATATTATACTTTTTTGTTTGTATCCGATCTACGAATCTGCAAAGGGTTTGGGATCAACAATTGTGATACAATTCCATCCAAGTTAGTACATACAAAATCTTCATACTCTAAATTGGCATGAGTATATACAACCAAACATCTAACTTCCTCTATTAAGGACACCATAAGAAGCAACAACCACAATATCTTTTTATCGCATTCTTACTTTCACCATATGGATCTAAACTTTATTATCCTAACATCAAACAGAAATCACTTCACAACTTCAGGCACCCCAAGATCTGAAAATCCTTTTGCGTTAAACAACTCATCATGGCCTCTCTATTACTACGATTTGAATATCTTTTTTAAACACAACTTTGCTTTACCAATTTACTCAATTCATCCTCTTGTATGCATCCCTAACTGCACCCTTCACAAGACCCACCACATATAGATGGCGACAACCTCCTAGCGACACTAGCTATAAAATAATTTGGGATTAGACTTGGATTTTTATCATGTACTTTTCATATTTATCAATAAATGAAATGTTTTTAATTTTGATTAACCTTATATTAATATTTCTATTTATTTAATAAATATAATCTGTATTGAAAAAGAATAATAAATCTTGTGTGATGGAAAGTGGTGACCTATTTTGAAATAAGAAAAAATGACATGAAGTTGAAATATTAGATAGAAGGACGTAATTATAGCCGACAAAAATCTATTCAACTCGTCAGTCCTACTCGAACCCATCCTAAAATTAACGGGTTGGATTTAGATTTTAAACTCATTTAAATTAAATGAATCAACCTGTCTCACCAATTTAACTAAATAGTTTGGGTTTGGTAAAAATTATCAAGCCACCAATCCATTTAACTTTAATATATATTTAATTTAATAATTATTTAAATATTATGATGCATTAATCAAACTATTAATTTATAAATTATAATGTTGTATTATTATTTATATTTTCTTTAAAAAATACAATCTTAATTCACATTGTTTTTTTTTTCTTAGCACCGACAATACATCACTAACCAAAATCATTTTGAAATTATACATTTTTAAAATTATTTGAACAATTTATTTTATTTGTGAATTACAATTGAGTTTTTTGTAATTTTGAAATTTTATTTACTTTTGGGACAAATTTAAGTGGTATGTTAATTTATTTATTTTTTTATTTTAAATGGATTAACCCAAATTTAAATAATTTAATTAATAGGTTGGATTGAAACTAAATAAATTGATGAATCTAGTGACAACCAATTTATCTAAAGTGTTAGGTTAGGTTGAAAATATCACCACATTTATATAAACATGATGTATTAGATTAAAATCTTTAATCCTAATTAATAAATGGGATGAATCTGAATCTAATCTAAATGGATCCATTGTCGGGTACAACCATGCGAATTTCTAAACACCCCGTAACATAGTTATGTTGCCCATTTTTTTTTAAATATTTATTCCTAGTATCTTCCTGTACCATATACTTATAGGCCCAAAGCAGATCCACACTGAGTTTGGAAAACTTGCAATATCAAGAAGTCAAATGTGGAGAACGTCGAAGTCAACTCTCTCGGTTTCGCGTTTTGACCATGTTATCAATCTTCCCTTTCCAAATTGAGAACCAATGAATCATGACATTACTTTTGTTTCTGTTTAAATACTTTATCGTTTTATTAATAAATCTATATTTTTATTTACAATTGATATTTTTATAATATTTTATTTTTTAAAAAGCTGATTAGTTGTTGGATGTTAAATTCATCAAGTTAGTCAATTCGTTTATATTCAACCTGAGACCTCTAATCTAAAAAACGTCCACCTCTGCCAAATAGGCTACTATTAGCAATATTTTATTAAGTATAAAAACTAGCAAGATGCTAGACTAACAATGTTACACATCATTTTGACAAAGGTTTAAACACCATTTAAATCAATTACATGGCTAAAAATATGTTTTCATGAAATTTTAAATAACAAAGGTATCTTCCATTTTCTGTTGAGTTGACACTTACATTTGACCAATGCTATTGTGCTGTATAAATAGAATAGAAACTGAAAATGATGTAAACATTTATTATATGAAGCTTTTAACATAAATGACAAACGACTACCAATAACAATAAATAAATCAAGTAACGGATGTTGATCCACGATGACTGAAATGGAGTTTAAAATACGTAGTTTAGATGCAAGACTTTTCAAGAATATATTTATGGGTGATGGTTGCATAAAGTTTTTATACCACAACCACTAACATTTTCTTTGTCTTGAAAGAATAAGCAAACACGTCCTTAAAGGAAATGGAGACAAAAGGGGACCAAAACAGTTCACCCATTATCAAAAAGGCCAAATCACCCACCAAAGAATGTGAGGAACATGGAGACCCATTGACACGAAAAGATGGCTTCGATCTTCCAACCATCCATCACCAAACACCCAGCTAAACAAACCCTATTTCCCATCATACTTCAATTCCACTCACGCTTATTAATATATTAAACAGTCGTTGATTCCGCCAATGCTTAGAAGCAACAGTTGTTAAATCCCATAATTAGTTTTCAAACCGATGTCTGTTTGTTTAAGTCAGAGATTTAGCGTGGGAACATCTTTATTGGAGCATAAAAATATGTCACTAGCTTTGGGTATGGTCTGTTGTTCATCGATATTAATTTCTCCATACACAGTTTTATGACAATTGCCACTACTCATGGACACATGACACAAATCTGTATGTACTACGTGTTCATGAGTGAGTATTAGTGCTACTTGGTTTGTGAGGATTAAAATTATGGGCATGGAGAGTTCAGCTTGACAATTAGCATGTCACGATCAATTAATATTTCATTGTAGAAATCCATGGCTACCGCCTACCCATCATTGTATTAATGAGGATTGGACAATGCATGTGCTATTTATACTAGCCCATCAATAGACATTTTATGCTAACCGACTTCCTCATATTGGGTCCAAGAACACACAATAGACATACATACTAGTGGAACAACGAGCATGCATGTGAACACTCAGCCAAACCAACATTAGGATAAGAAAGAATGATAATAGCAATAGAGCAACGAATAATGAGACCATAAGAAATAGTCCCTCTAAGATATCAAGAATATGTTTGAAAGCCAATGTAGATCAATAGGATGATGATGAAACTAGGAGACTTTCCCTCACAACATAAGTAATCTCTAGTCTAGTCATTGGTGGGGTTGTAAACTTTTCTATTAAACACAAAAATAGAATTACAATAGGAGGAACAACTCTCACACTCATCTATTACAAAAAATCTAACCCTCTCACTCTAAGTGTTTTACTATTTGTTTCTCTATGTTTTGGGATGCCTTATAACTTATAGAATCAAGCTTGTCTTTATAGTCTTGGAAGCCATCAATTATCCAAACATCATTTATTGTGTTCATCATAGGGTGGGAATAAAATTTTGCCACTCTAGATAGAAAATGTTTCCTGGATAAATGGTGGGCTTCTAGATGGAGGCTGGAAGTCAACGAATCTCCCCCTTCCAGTCCCCGTCCAACAATCCTCATCCCAACTATGTCAACACATAGTTTGTGTTTCTCTTGTGTCATCACCTTGGTGAACATATCTGCAGGATTGTCATTTGTGTTGATCTTCGATAACTTCAACTCTCGTCCCTCGATTGCTTCTTTAAGCCAAGGATAATGGATATCAATGTGTTTTGTGTGGTAATGGTACTTTGAGTTCTTGCTCATGTCCATAGCATTCTGACTATCGTAATGGATGATGTACTCTTCTTGTGGAAAACCCAATTCTTGAAGAAACTGTTTCATCCATATAAGCTCCTTCCCATCTTCAACGGTAGCAATGTACTCGGCTTCTGTTATTGACTGTGCTACACATTTATGTAACTTGAATTGGTACGAGATAGCTCCCCCTGCCAAAGTGAAATTGTAACTTGATGTAGATTTCCTATTATAAAGATCTCCTGCATATTAACATATGTATAACCTTCCACGGTTGGCTTTGCTCTCCCATAATATAAACACAATTTCGAACTACCCTTCAAGTATCAAAGTATGCACCTGACTGCTTCCCAATGTTGCTTTCTCGTATCAGCTAGATATCTACTCCCAACACCAATAGCGTGAGCAATATCTGGTCTTGTACACACCATCGCATACATAAGACTTCCTATGGTTGAGGAATAAGGGACTGCTTTCATCTCTTCATTTTCTTTCTTAGAAGAGGGACATTTTTTTACTCAACTTGAAGTGATTAGCCAAGGGTGTACCAACGGGCTTGGCATTTTCCATGCTGAACCTTTTGATCACATGTTCAACATACTCCTCCTGTGATAAGAACAATTTTCTTGATTTTCTATCACAGATAATTTCCATGCCCAATATATGGTGTGTTGGGCTTAAGTATTTCATATCAAAGAACTTAGGCAGATCCTTCTTCAAGTTTTCGATCATCGTTGCATCTTGAACCACTATTAACATATCATCCATGTAGAGCAAAAGGATAACAACTTTCCCATCTAGAAAATTCTTCAAGTAGACACAATGGTCTACAACGATTCTCTTATACTCGTGACTCATCATAACTGAATCAAACATCTTGTACCACTTCCTTGGGGCTTGATTAAGACCATAAAGGGTTTTCTTTAATTTGCAAAGGAGATGCTCTTTGTTTGGAACTTTAAAGCCATCGAGCTGCTATATGTATATTTCTTCATCCAAATCACCATGGATAAAGACTGGTTTCATATCCATTTGATACAATTCAAGATCTAGACTGGCAACCAATATGAGTACAACAAGGGGTGCAAACGAGCCGAACCGAGCTAGAGCCTAGTCAGGATCGGATCGGGCTCGTTTAAGTTATACGAGGCTCGACCTCGACCTCGGCTCGATTCGAGCTTTCTTGTACTAAGCTCAGCTCAATCTCGTAAATAATTATACAAGCTCGGCTCGGGCCTGGGCTCGACTCGTTTTTTGTTCGACGTGTCTAAATAAGCTTAAGCTCGGCTCGAGCTCGTTAAGAAGCTCGCTTATTAATACCATAAATTCCTAATTCCCCAAATATATTTTTATTTTTATATATAAAAATAATAATAAATTATATTATATAAAAGCTCATTTAGGCTCGCGAGCCTAATCGAGCTAACTGACATAGGCTCGAGCTCGAGCTCGTTGAATAAACAAGGTTAATATTAAGCTCGAGCTAGGCTCGGGCTCATTTAAAATCATTTTCGAGTCGAGCTTTTAACGAGCCAGTCTCGAGTAGCTTGGCTCGTTTGCACCCCTAAGTACAACTCGAATAGACATCACCTTCACAACTAGCGAAAAAATCTCATCAAATTTGATTCCTTCTTTTTGTTGGAAACCTTTGACATTGAGTCTCGCGTTATACTTTATCGTATTTCCCTTTCCATTATTCTTCAACATGAAAACCCATTTGTTTTTACTTCCTTTGGGGAACTTCACCAACTCGTATGTTCGATTTTTCTGTAAAGAATTCATTTCTTCTTCCATGGCTAAAGCCAATTGGTTTTTCAATATGATATTGAGCCTTTTGAAAGCTCTCTGGCTCCCCTCGCTTATAAGAAGGATGTAGTTTGAAGTATAATATCTTCTTGATGGATTACGAACTAGTTTGAATCGTCAAACTTCAGTTCCATAGATTATAACTTCTAGCAATGTATCTAAAGTATCATGGGTTGGAAGCTCACCCTAATCAACACCATCTTGATTTGCATCAGCAATTTCTTCATCCTCTTCTTCAGTGGAAACGTCATCTTCATTTTCAGATATAATTTCTAAAACTTTGGAGCTCAGTCGCTCGCTAACTGATGCATTGAAGTCATAATACTGGTTTTCATAGAAACAACATCTCTGCTTCGAATAACCTTATTTAGTTTTGAGTCCCATAGCCTTTACCCAAACTCTTCATCTTCATATCCAACAAAGATGCATGGAGTGGATTTGAGGTCCAGCTTCTTCCACAACTCACTTGATACATGTACAAACGCCTTGCACCCAAATACTCTCAAGTGAGAATATGAGATGTATTTACTCATCCATATCTTCTCTGGAACTTCAAAAAATCAGTGGAACGGAAGGTGACCTATTTATTAGATAGCAAGTGGTCAATACAAATTCACACCAGAATGGCTTTAGGAGTTTAGTCATGTTGAGCATGAATCGAACTTACTCAACAATGGTGTGATTCATATGTTCTGCTACACCATTGTGTTCTGGGGTTCGTGGGATAGTCTTTTCATGTCTGATACCATGTTTATTGCAGTATGTAGAGAACTCATGGGAATAGTACTCACCTCCATTATCTGATCGGGGACATTTTAGCTGCTTGTCTGTTTGTTTTTCCACCATTGCATGAAAAGCTTTGAAGTGGTCCAATACTTGGTCCTTCGTCCTGAGACAGTACGTCCATACCATTTATGATGCATCATCACTAAATGTCACAACATACCTACTTCCACCAAGAGATTCTAACCCATGACTTCAAGACTCTGATTTAGCTTTGAGGCGTTGACCTCTACTATTATTGTCGTTGTTGCAAATCGCCATTAGCCCATCGCCAAAACTCTCAAGTATGTGTTTGATACTATTAATTAAATGTTGTTTGAAATAATTACATATTTTCCAATTAGGTTTTTTTTTGGTTTTTAACTTTCTTAAAATAGATAAACTATGTAGAGTTTATATGTGTATATGATTTGGATGTTGTTTAAAATGATTAGAAGCAAGGATATATTTTTGTTGGTTTCATTGCAACATTTACCAGAAAAAGGTAAGTTTCTAAGAAAGATATGCATTTTCAAAAACTCTATAAATTAAATTCTAGTCATCTAAGGTTGTTTATGATTTTTTTGGGTTTATTAAAATATTAAAGATGAAAAGTGAAAGTGATACTCAAAAAATCTTAGCAAGTATCATAGTCTACTCAAAGTTATAAAGTTAGTTTTCGTCGTTATTCTTTTTTTCAATTTTAACCCACATAATGTTTCCACAACAATTTTTGATTTGAATTGTGAGATCGTTGTAATATCTGAGAACTCTGGAATCTCTTCTTTGGACTTGTGGGGCTTGTTAAGCAAAGAAATGATACATAAATTAAAATAATTGAATAAACTAATTTATTCAATTAGTTTAATGTATATATCATAATCTTATGTATAGAGATTATTGCAATTATTCATTCCATTGTACTTATTAATATTGATAACTAGGGAAGGTCCCCTGTGTTGCGAGGTTTGGAAGACTTTACAATTTATCATTTGTTATAAATCTCTTTTTTGGATACATATGTAATACTAAGTTTACTAATGTCATTGATAAGTAAAGTAAAAGCATGCTGGGGATCGGATAAACACAAAATTGAAGACATGAACTTCTTTACTATTAGTGTTCATTACACAACCATTGCATGCATAAAAGTTACCACTTCTACTAAAAGAACTAAAAGATAACTAAAATATTGCATACATACATGCAGTCAGTTACACAAAAGACACAGATTCACTGCATGAACCGGGGAAAACTATGGGCAGTCGTCTGGGAGTTCCTTCATGATGCCTTTTTAGGTGGCAATCTTCTTCTGAACACTTGCAATCAGCCACCTGCTTAACAAAAATGAAAAGTCAAAAAGTCAGCTACAAGCTCATATTGGCAACATACTATATAAATAAAAAGGAGATGTGTGAATAGACACCCTCTGAAACCTCTAATAGTATTTCACATGAATATAACATGTATATAAAAGACAAGGCAGCCTCCAACAAACAACAAAATATACAATAGTATTCACCATTTGTAAAATGTTCATAGTTACTACCCAAATATAAATATTCATATAATGCACAACTTTAAACATGAACTTTTGAATTATGTTAACAATCGCTCATGAATCAACCGAGTTTGTAGTTATTGGCTAACTTTGACTGGCCATGTGCAGATAAAGCATTGTACTTAGATACAGCCAAGTATAAAATACCTATTATAGACCAATTTTAAGTAAAGATTCCAAAAAACCTTTTTGGAAGAGATGAAAAGGAAAAAAATATACATTAATTTTAGCATGCAACATGAAGACGGGAGATAAAAACAAATAAAGTTAATAAAATTGACGTTCCTGTGATCGAATTCCATCCGTTGGAATATAGACACAAACAAATGTGAAGCATTTCATTCATAATAATGGCTACATTTTCTTTCTTGTTAGATTGGTAAAAGGTTTAGGGTTCCGCACTGATCCGTCAATTGGGCCAACCTTCATATATAGACTGAAAAATTAAGTAAAAAAAAAAAAGTTAAATATAAAGTGGGATAAAGAAAAAGTGCAAAAATAAATTAACTTTTACATAGTTGTTCAAAGTTTTCATTGTTTTGTGTATCTAATGTCAACAATCAGACAACTATATCAATGGAAATGGAGAAGAATAGAAACTGAAATCGATGAATGTGAAAGATGAAATTGTGATCTTGTACGCTCTTGATGTCTTTCAAGTTTGAATATACCTCTGCCAATTGAATAAAATATGCAATATATATATATATATATATATATATGTGTGTGTGTGTGTGTGTGTGTGTGTGTGATACAAAGTCGAAACACAGTCACATAACGTGTTTTATTTTTGCTAGGATGAATATAATTGGTTTTTTTTATAGCATCCTACTTTGTTGATGGCACGTCCTCTAAATTCACCTGCCACATACACAATTAGGTCATGAACAAAATTTGAATATAGATAAAATTATACAAGAGTGTTATTAGGTGAAGTAAAAAAAATAGCACCTAAGCTTTTGAGAAAGGATGAACTCTAGAAGCCCCTTCAACATGCAGGCAACATACACCTGAAGTGTAACACACTAATATTGGTATGTTCACTTTTTCCCTTCATTATTAAAGTTGCATTTTTTAGCCCTTGAAGCTGGTACGTGGGGCGTACCACTTGGAACGCTTAGCGTACTGGCTAGAAGTGAATCGAGACAGTGGGTGTGTACGCTAGCGTACGTGTGGCTTCCAGAATACCCTAAAGTGGGGTGTTGCACCCTATATATTATCCTTAATCTTTAGGGTTGACCTCATTTCTTGTCCCTAAACCTCCAGAAAACCCTAAACGTTCCCTTAGCCTCCATTCTTGCATCTTTGAGCTCTTGAAGAAAAATTTGTGTTGATTTGGTCCATCTTTGAAGAACCTACAAGAGAGTGAAGTTCATAACTTGGTGGAAGACTTGAGATCCATAACCCTTCATGTTGGATTAGTGTCTAAGTCTATAACTATTTTGGTATGTACTTGACCCGATTATGAGCATGGTCCTTTTGGGTTGCCTTCACCATAGCAATATGTAGGATGAATTAAGGAGAGAAAAGTTTAATTATGATTTATTAATATATTATGAGAAAAATATATTAAAGGATAAGTCATATTGTTTAATTAATATTAGTCAAGAATTAATAAAGAATTAATTTTGTGGCTAAAAGAGATTAATTAAACTTAAGGGACATGAATTGTAATTATAAGATTATTGCAATTGGGCTATGGATCACCTCGGAATAATAGGTTGGACGAATTCTATGGGGAAGCCCATTAGAAATCGTCCAAGGCATGTTCCAGAAGGGGTCCATGGGCTGCTTAGGGATTAAGCAGTCAAATTAGGGTTTCCTTGTTAGATAACGTTAATTGCCTACCTATTTAAAGAACCCTTGAGACCCAAAACCGTGGCTAAGTGTTCCTTATGGTTTCCAGCCATTTTTGGTGCCTCCTATCTCCTCCCTCTTCATCCAAGTTGCTTAGTCGTGTTTGTGACTCCATTAGAGGTGCAACACTTGAGGCACTAAGCTTTCTAAAGCCAATCAAAGCAAGGATTGATTGTTATTGCTATATAACAATCAAAGGTAAGATCTAAACCCTATTTTCAGCAATAGTTTATTAGATCTAGGGTTTGTGTCTTTGGATATCAATTGCATGTTCATTAGACAAACTAGATCCAAAGTTATTAGGGTTTGCATGTACACCATAGGATTGATGTTTTGCTCAAAACGCTTCAGTGGTATCAGAGCCTAGGGCTGTTTGTTAGTGAATTGATGCTTATTTGATAGTTTATTGGCTGAAAAATCGATTTTTGCACCTTCTACTTGACTGACTCGGCGAGTCAGTAGATGAACTCGGCGAGTCTTAGGGTCTAGCAGCATTTTTTGGTGATTTTCTTGCTGTTTTGGCTTGGGATACTTACCATAAATGTTTTTAATTAATAAAATCCGATTTTTATTGATTTTGGGTGAATATCTTTACAAAAATAGTAGATAATTACCATTTAATCAAATATTTGTTACTGTATAAGATAATGTTTAATTATTTGAGTTATTTAATGAATTATCCTACAAGATATTTGACTAGGTCAAAAATAGATAATTGCCTTATTTTGAATAGTTTCAAATTACTCCCATTAGGTTTTATAGTTTAAATTTAAACTTAAAAGTTTTGGTTTTGAAATTTAAATGGCTAAACCCTAATTTTTTGAAAAGTTTCAAAACTTGCCCTTAAGTTTTGGAATTTAAATTTTTGATTAAAAGTTTAATTTTGAAATATTTAAATTCTAAAACCTTAATGTTTTGAAATGTTTCAAAACTTGCCCTCAAGTTTTGGAATTTAAAATTTTGATTAAAAGTTTAATTATGTAATATTTAAATTTTAAAACTCTAGTATTTTGAAAAGTTCAAATTACACCCACATGGTTTTATTAAGTTAATTAAAAGTTAATTAAAAGAGAAAGTTAATAAAACCACCTAGTATTTTAAAAGTGTA
Organism: Lactuca sativa; assembly: GCF_002870075.4. Taxonomy (NCBI): domain Eukaryota; kingdom Viridiplantae; phylum Streptophyta; class Magnoliopsida; order Asterales; family Asteraceae; genus Lactuca; species Lactuca sativa. The sequence continues at coordinate 157,094,704 of NC_056628.2, read as the reverse complement.
AAATACACCATATACTATATATATACGTAACATTAAAAGTCTAATATTATATATATATATATATATATATATATATATATATATATATATATATATATATATATATATATGAGTAAAGAGTCAGTCTTACCGTTAGTAGGTCTCATTCACGAAGCTGGTCTATATGGGGTGTTTAAGGAAATTGCCTATAAAATGGCGATTGAATGGGTATCCACTCTTACCCACCGCACTCTTGACTAGTGCAGGGTCCTTAGCCGAATAGGTAAGATAGGACAGAAACCTTCCGTTATAAGTATAATGAATTACAAAGTAACTAAATTTTTTTTGTCAAATTCCCAAATCATAGTTACTTTAGGCAAAATGTGAAATTGATGCTAATCCATGGAATGACACTTTGTACCGTTGCCAAGACGTTAGTGGAGCGTGTGTAGTTAACCGACGCACTAATTTGGGTTCGGCATTGGTAGCGAAGGGTGACTCGATGTTTATCACAGATCAATGGAGCGTGTGTGTCTAACTAGCACATTGATTAGGTGCTAGTAGCATTGAGTGCACCACGTGATTTGCATGGTTATTCATACCTTGTTTGTGATCCTCGGCATCCCAGTCGCAAATAGTAGGGCATAATCGAGATTAAACATGCCATTGAAAAGTTCAATGAATCTCAAAAGATCTAGGAGTTTCAATTCATTTAAAACATAAATTTCTTTTTCGTTTTTTCATGGTGGAAATTGGTAAATCGTCATTTACCTACCATCAAATATTCTGCAAACTAGATTACGGCATCCCTCTTCTAGGTTGTAGAGTATTGTGTTAGATCCTAGCCTTGATGTTTCATTTGGGTGATCAAGGATTCTTATCAACTTACTTGAATTTCTCCCGTTTTGTAGATGTCTGAATGTAACAATGGTCTTCCCAAATCCCATGGAACAAGTTTTCCAAATGAAGACGATATTCCACGATACGATCGAGGAACACGAGATCATACTTCACTTCCTCCACCTCCTCTAATTATTCTCCCTGACCCACAAGTTCGAACGCTTGAAAAGTTTAAGCTCACTCAAGCCCTTTTGGAAAGTAAACACGAAGATCGGAAACCTATGTGTGCACACGTCTTAGAGATGAAGTCACACATTGACAGGTTAAGGATATTGGGTGTCTAGATCTTAGAGATGTTGGCTGTTGACTGGGTTCTTCAGTCACTTCCTGAATCATATAGTGAGTTCGTTAGAGAGTACTATATGATAGACCAAAATGTGACCCTCATTGATCTCACCTATTTGCTTATAGCTGTTGAATCAACAATGATTTGGCGTGTTGGTCAAGCAAATTTGTCTGGTGAATCAAACTCCTAAAATTCAATGGACACTGGCAACATTGGAAGTCCAGAAAAGACCAAGTCTGTGATTGTCCGATGTGTTGTGCCAAAGGAGTCCCTTTGATTTTATTTCCAAGAGAAGGGGCATTGGAGACGAAGCTGCCCAAACTACCTGAGAGATCTAAGAGATGGGAGAGTCAAGACGTATGGCTCTACTTCAGGTGAAATCCACCACCTAACTCTTTTAAGTTCCTATTCTAGATTCTTAATACATAATGTGATAAGATTACATTTTGATGTTTTGTAGGATCGAAGAAAAGAGAGGAAGCTTAAGGGAAGAAGTAAGCTGAATTTGATCGTGAAGAAATGGATTTCGATCGCATTGCTTGAAGATCGGATTTTTGAGCTACTACTTTAGAGTTAGAATAGATTGATTAGAAATTGAAATAACATAGTTTTCATTTGAATTTTAAGGACAAGTTTTTCCGCAATAAAATGAATTTTGATTTCATCTTATTTATTTATCCTTGCAATGGCATATGTGACAATGGATGTTTATGTATTTATAATTTTAGCAATGTTGAATTGGATGTGATTCTTGATTTTGTTATTTGTGAAATGTTGAGAATTTACCAAATAGGGAGAGTTTCTCATCGCCCAAGCTTCAATTGGATAGAAACTTGGAATCATGCAACATGCATTGTGTGATGAATGAGAAACTTCATATTTGGGAATTAGACTAAATCATTGGCAAGGTGTCAAGTGAAGGACTAAGAGATCGAGTACACTAGGTTGTATGTTGATCAAGTCCACCACAAGAGTGATAAAGATATTCGTCATGGTTTACTAAAGTTTAGTAAATATGATTATACTTATAAGATTAAGTGTAATTCTGAGTTGGTTGAAAGAGTTTCAATGAATAGCATAATGAATAAAGAAGAATCAAGTAGGCAGAAAGATAAAAGTTTCTCCATTCTAAGAAGAAGGGAGAGTGCCTTTTATTGTGTTTTATAATAATTCTTAATGATTAAGAACCATGTCTCAAATGATCCTCTAAGTGAGTCTTAGTGAATTTGTATGTCTAAGAAGAGGAATCGAGAATTGTGGAAATGGTTAAATCAAGAAGTCAATCATACTTCATTCCAATATCAAGTCTTAGAGTTATACTCCAAGATTGTGAATTGAGTGACACGTCTTTAGTAGGTTTATAACACTTAACAAATGTGGAATTGGAATAAGTCTTCTTATTCCTGCACATTTGAGATTGGTAAGTTGTGATGTCTTGGATAAGACAAAAACCAACTAGAACCAATTATGTGAAGTGATAGTCTTGTTAAAAACTACACTAACTCTTGAATATTTGTTTTGTCAAGGAATGTTTCTTGACAGAGGAATCTTATATGTCAAAGAGTCAGTGGGAGTCTTAATGGTCTTGAAAGGTTTCAAGAACAAATCAAGAGTTAAACCTAGTTGATCATCACTAGCACATGACTTGAGGTTTAAAGCCTATCGTAGATGACATACTCTTTTTCTGTGCCATTCTAATTGAGTTAATTATGCATTGAGTTCAATGAGTTCTCATTTGAATGCATAAAGACAAAGCACCTTGATTAATGGAAAGTACATTGATATGAAAGGGTGAGTTGCTTGGAAGACATGGTGGGCATTCATGTTACAATGAGGCAAGAAATCGAGATTGATCACGTTTGGTACATATGAGTTTGGATTTGTTGCAAACTTTGGTTTTGGCAAATTCACATGGATAGGAACACATACACTTTAAAATCTAAGTGTCATGAGGTTTCCCTCCATCATGAAAATGATTGTAAGGAAATGCTTTCACTAAGAGAGATTTTAAGAAGATTGCAATTGTGAAAATTGTATTCTCAAATTCAATTATGATTACGGCATCCCTCTTCATAGTTCGAATTGTGAGATTTGGCAATTAGTCTGAACATTTGGGACTTAATAACATAAGTTCTGAATTTCTTTAGACACACATGTGAGCTTTCTAAGGAAAAGGTGTATGAGGTTAAGAAGCTTAGATAAAGGCTTATCAAAGCATCAGGTATTTAGAAATATGAACTTAAGGAATTCAATAAACATTGTTTACTGGAAGTTCAGATGTTTTCTGAATATATGTCAAAGCTAGTGGGAGCGTAAGTGTTATGTTTGTATGGTAATAATCATCGTGTTAGTGGGAGCATTATTATGATTTCAAGTATTGCAAGTTAGCAATATTAATTATAGAAAACAAAGATTCACTTTGCCAAGTTGTAGAGGTTGAAAAGTTGTTTTGCTATATTAAGAGAGAGAATATTATACTTCATTTCAAATCTAAAGGCTTAGATTGTGAAATTTTAATTAAATTTAGTCAAATATATATATATATATATATATATATATATATATATACATATATATATATATATATATATATATATATATATATGAATGTTGTGTTGGAATGGTTCAACATGTGGAAATTCTATATATGGAATGGATAATTGCATTCTCAAAATTTGGTTATGATTACGGCATCCCTTTCATAATCAAAATTGTGAGAACATGGCAATTAGAAATATTATAGCAGAAGACCGGTAAAGTATCACATCTTCATGTGAGACATTATGAATTGTGTTCCATACGCTTCAGGTATAGGATCGATTGCATATGCTATAATGTTTGATCATTCTAAAATTTTCCAATTGCTTAGCGCATTAAGAGGGAAAAAGGACTAGAACGGTTTTGGCTAAAATGATTAAACAACTATCAAATGACGATCTAAGGTTCACCAACGATTTGTTGCTTGTGAGTAGTTGGAAGTATAGTATTGGATGGACCATGTTGACATTATTTTGAATAAATAAGACTCTATTTAGAATGAGTTGTCATATGGAAAATATGGAAATGTTTCCATGTTGGGAGTTGGATATTGAGGGTCTATGTCTAGATTAGAAACTTTTATGCAAGAAGGATGTTCAAAGGAATGTACTTTGAATGTGAGACTTCGCGTCTATGGAATTGTCTTGTAACAATTTCCAATAGAATACCTTGGAATTTCATTAGCCAAGTCTTGATGACTTTTGTGCTATGACATTACAAAAGGATCGTTGCATAAAATGTTAGAATTTGACATATTTCAAAAGTGGCAAGAATTTGGTATTGTTACACTAATGATGAGGATTGGGAATTGTGAAATGAGTTTCATTGGAAAGGTTTTCAGTTGATCTATTTCACAAAGTAAGGATCATAGGTAACATAGTGTGCATGCTCGGAGCATAGGACAACTATTTTTGTAATTCAAGTAATAAGTTGATTATCTAAAACATTAAACAATGAATAATGAGTAGTCAATATGGTGTTTAAATAAAAGTGTTTTATTTACGCTCAAAAGTTTTGGGGCCATATAGGATTAAGTATTATCGTTGCGTTTCATTTTGCATGTTTTGACTTCCAGAATAACTGGGTTATTCAAACCTCCACAGTAGGTCATACGTTGGAAGTAGGTATGAAGGAAGACTATCATGAATTTGTCTGTAGATTGTCTAAAGTGTTTAGACATAGCACAAGTTTGTTGCAGAGTTCATGAGTGCTTTGATAAGATTAAATTATTGGATTAAACCCACGCTCACTTGAATCACTTCATGGATTTATCACGGGTGATTAGTGAGACGATAACATTGTATATTCTTGAAACCAAGACATGTGAGTTGTTATTTTCTGGTCGGTTGCACATTGATGATAAGTAAACGCACCAGTAACTTGGTGTTATAAAACTTATTGTTGTGTGTGATTCGATTAGTAGGTGCAAGCAAGAATTTGAATCAAAGTTTATCCATTCCTTTTACCCAAAGTGGAATAAAAGCGATATATGTGGGCCCCTCGATGATTTAGTGATGACACCCTAAGCACCTGGCCAATCCGGGACTAAGTTGATGTGTTCAGTTGTAGTCTGTTGTCAGTCGTCATAAATTAGATGTCGGGAAACAATAAATAGACAAAGATAATGATCAAAATCAATGTCTCGTGTCTATACGATATCTCTGAGAATGGAGGAATATATAATCCCTTATTTAAAGGACACGCATATCTGATAAGATCAGAGTTGACAGCGGCTTTTGAAAGCTACGATTGCTTATTAGGTTTTGAAGTTATGCAAAATAATTATTAGACTTATCCAAGTGGGAGACTGTTGGATTAGTGTCTAAGTCCATAACTATTTTGGTATGTACTTGACCTGATTATGAGCATGGTCCTTTTGGGTTGCCTTCACCATAGCAATATGTAGGATGAATTAAGGAGAGAAAGGTTTAATTATGATTTATTAATATATTATGAGAATAATATATTAAAGGAGAAATCATATTGTTTAATTAATACTAGTCAAGAATTAATAAAGAATTAATTTTGTGGCTAAAAGAGATTAATTAAACTTAGGGGACCAGAATTGTAATTATAAGATAAATGCAATTGGGCTATGGATCACCTTGGAATAATAGGTTGGACGAATCCTATGGGGAAGCCCATTAGAAATCGTCCAAGGCATGTTCCAGAAGGGGTCCATGGGCTGCTTAGGGCTTAAGCAGTCAAATTAGGGTTTCCTTGTTAGATAACCCTAATGGCCTACCTATTTAAAGAACCCTTGAGACCTAAAACTGTGGCTAAGTGTTCCTTATGGTTTCCAACCTTTTTTGGTGCCTCCTCTCTCCTCCCTCTTCATCCAAGTTGCTTAGTGGTGTTTGTGACTCCATTAGAGGTGCAACACTTGAGGCACTAAGCTTTCTGAAGCCAATCAAAGCAAGGATTGATTGTTATTGCTATATAACAATCAAAGGTAAGATCTAAACCCTATTTTTAGCAATATTTTATTAGATCTAGGGTTTATGTCTTTGGATATCAATTGCATGTTCATTAGACAAACTAGATCCAAAGCTATTAGAGTTTGCATGTACACCATAGGATTGATGTTTTGCTCAAAACCTTTCACTTCATCACATTGCAAGCTTCCTAAGGTATCAAGTTAAAACCTTGACTTATCAATGTCTAGTTTTCTTTATGGGTTGATTTGGTACACTTTTGGTCCCTTTTGCATGGATTGATGGTTTGGGATGATTTGAAGGGATCATTTCATTAGATCTGATCTTGTTAGAGGCTTCCTTGGCATAAAGGTGACAATTTTATGGGGTATTAGTCATCATTCATTCATTAAGCCATTTATTAAGTCATTTCTAAGCATAATAACTTCATTTAGGCATGCATAAACGTAAAGTTAGCAACTCTACATGTTATTCTAGCTCAAGGAAATCAGATCTACGTTTTGGGGCTTAATCTTAAAGTATTAAGAGCTTAATGGGAATAATGTCTTACCAAGGGAGTATTTTGGGCGTATAACCTAGTACGCATAGCATACAAGCGCCAATGTGAGTACGCTTAGCGTACAGTTGGGAACGCCCCACGTACTCAGTCTGTGGGCTTTGTAGTTTTTTGGGTTTCAAGTTTGGGCCACCTTTTTTGGGCTCAGATATTTGGGTCCTCTATGGACCATCTGGGTGTTGATGTTTTGGGCCAGGTTAAGGGTTAAACTTTGGGGTAAGGTCCAAGTTGGAGTTGGGTCCAATTTGGAAAATTGGGCCTATTATAGGCCTTGGATGGTTAGTTAATGATTGGGCCTTTTGGATCAAGATTTGGGCCTAAGTCTTAACCCAACAAAGTAAAGGGTAAAGTGGCCATTTACCCTTAGCGAACGTTACTGTATGCTACTGCATAGCGATTTGAAGGGGACAAGAAATAGAATTTGTCGCTTCACATCCCTCAACTTTCAACGAAGTGACAATTTTCACCTAACATCGAAATGGTAACAAAAATAATGAAGAATGAAGAAGTTTCATTTTGAATCCTTGGAGTTTGTGTAAAATAACAGAATTTACCCAACTTCGACATTGGGCTGAAAATTCTGAAAAAATGGGATTATTTTCGAAACAGACCCCTTCAGTTAATGCGAGTTGACACTTTATGCCCATTTTTGCAAATGGGGTAGTGTTTTGTAGTTTTGGCTGTTTTGGGCGCATCGGGTCACTGTAGAATTTCGAAATTGTCAATTTCTACCCAAATTTGTGAAATTTTGTAAAAGACGGTCGGTGAACGAATTCGAAAATTGAAGATTGTTTTGGATTTTTTGGATTTAAGCAAAATGTTTATGCCATGTGTTAAGGGGATTTTGGATAGAAAAATTTTGAATTGAGTGCTTTCACATTCCCTTTTTGGTTTTATAACATTTTTTATTTTAAAAAGGGGGAGAGATTTAGATATGAAAATTCGAAAGTTGAATTTTTCATATTACGCATACTTGATGACCGAAGTGATCTTGAGCAACGAAGTTTATGAAGTGATTTGATTGGAGATTCGGAAGTGATTTCGGTTCATGATGGGTTTAGATTTATTGAAGATTTTCGGGGTGTGCTTTTATGCTTAATTTTTGGGTAATCTTTTTGAGATTTAGATACTCCTAATTACTCTTTAATGCTTGGTTTGTATGGTCTCACACTCTAGAATCTTGATTGAAAAATCATTGAAGAATTTGAGATTTGAAGTTCATTTCTACATGTGTCATGCTTCAGGCTCGGTTCGTGAAGTTGCTCAATTTTGGAGGATTTGAAATGGGTCGTCCATATTGAGGGGGAGGATGTTGGGATGCAAAGTTATCCATGTATGACTTTGTTGTGGTTTGACTCTTATAGATCCACTTGCATGTGGTAGTGTAGCCTTGTGACGTGAGATATATATATATATATATATATATATATATATATATATATATATATAGAGAGAGAGAGAGAGAGAGAGATGTAAACACCTCTATATAAGATGGATTCATACCACTTGTAGAGGTGTGCTTGAGAGATGTAACATTGAGAGTGTTAGCATGAGCTATTTATTTGTCTAGATCTAGCTTATACTTTTTTGAAACACCTTTCATGATCGAATACATCTCTTAAACACCCAAATCACCATGTTCTTTGTGTGTTCTTTAATTATGCATACCAAATGAATGGTCATAATTCACATCACTAGGTCTCCTCAAAAACTAGCAAACACTAATCGGTTTGTCCCTAATATCTTACCCATGTCATCGATTGTGAGAGGAGTCTTTACTCTTTTACCCTGATCATTGTGAAACTTATGTAGCATGTTTATGCCTCCAGGGGAGGAACGTGAATACTAAAACTGAGGGGGCCAAAATCAAAACTTTATCAATATTATAATGTCAAATTTTAAACAAATAAACTAAATATATTTAACAAACAACCAGTTTGGAGAAAAATACAAGTTACTTAATTACTTTTCACTACTATATATAAGATAACATATGATACGTATTATACCCTTTATTGTTTTCAAATTGTTTTTACATTTTCGAAGAACAACAGAGTATAAAAATGATATATATTTTTACAATTGTGTCACATTTTAGTCTATCTTACACGATAAAGCAATTGGTGTCAGATGTGCTTTGTTATATATATCTTCACAATCACCGTTCACACTTCATAATCTTTAACCAATAAATAAAGAGAATGAGATACAGAGAGTACTGTAAGAAACCAAGTATAGCTCACTTCGGTAGAGAGGAGACTGGACCGGACAGGGAAAGTGGTAGCCGACAGATCGCAAAGGGGATGTTAGAGGTAAACAGTCTGGCGTCCTGTTGAGGTGAATGAGCGCTCATAGAAGGCGTCAGTCCGGGAACGGCAACAGGTGGAGGAGGTGCAGTTAGGCGACAACGTTATTTTGGGGGTGAAATTTTGAATTTTCCCGGTGTATGGATACTTTTTGTGAGGGTTTTACTGTTTTCTATTACCCAAAACTTGAGCCAAGAACCTCATAAATTTGATTACATTTTTGCTTTTTATAGAATTAATTGTTTAAGAGATATAATTGCCTAATGGGATTGTTACAACTTTTTCGTGATCTCCTTGATTGTTGGTTAATTTGGTATGTTGTTTCTCACTTAGAAACTAAATTTTATTAATTTTTTTTACATATATATCAGTAAGCATAAATCAGGGGGCCGAACTAGCCAATTTACGGATTAGTTGATTTATTTCATATATATATATATATATATATATATATATATATATATATATATATATATATATATATATATATATATATATATATATATATATAGTATACCATATATGCAGGTATTAGAAGCTTTAAAACCGGGGAGGTGATCGCCCCTCTTAAGATCCACCACTATATGCCTCTCTTAACTACATTTGTCACCATTATGTTGTCGATTGCAGCCTCATCTTCAACTTCCTCCTCTGAGTTATAGTCCAGATCCTCGTACGTTGTAGTGTCCTCATTATCGACCAAAGTTTCCATTATTATTGACAAGATAGATTGGTAAAACAAAATAAGACTCTTTGGTTTGGGTTTTAGGAAAGGATCGAATATCTGGTCATGGTGTAAAAAGCTTCTGATGAAATCTTGTTTCAAAAGAAATAATAAGTATGTTCATGATCGGCATGGTGTGCTGAATTCAAATTTTTTGTCTAAAAAACTTGAAACTTTGGTTGGAGCCTGCTAATTTAGAGAGTGTTCTTGAATTTTTTTTTTTGGCGTAGAAAGTGAAGAAATTGAATTTTTGATCGCCAATTGATGATATAATAGGTTGAGGATCATAAAATTAGGAATCTGAATCATTAATTAGTGTTGACTTCAAAATTTTATTTCAAATTTTAGCTCCAAGGCGTAATTAATAGTTATCGTTTTTAAAAATATTAAAATTGTAATATAAAAATATATAATTAATAGATGTACATTTGATAAAAAAAATACAATAAATTTTATGAAATATTTACATTTTGTAAAGTTATAGTTAATACAAAAATATATATAAAAAAATGTTGGAGCAGGCACATTTGTGTGTCTTATTGAATACGGATGAAAGTAGTCAATACTAATTTATTAAAGATGATAAGACCCATTGATGACATATGGCCCATGGGTCATGTTTAGACCCATTGGAGACACATGGGTCATAAGTCATGTGGTAGTTGCTTATAGTGTCATGGTAAGACCCACGGATGACATATTGGTCATTAGTGTCCTGGTAGATGCTTATAGTGTCATGGTATGACCCATGGATTACATATGGGTTATTGGTCATGTTTAAAGGGTGGTAGTTTCTTATAGTGACATGGCAAGACCCATTGATGACATATGGGTCATTGGTCACGTGGTAGTGGCTTATAGTGTCATAGTAGGACCCATGGATGACATATGAGTCATTGGTCATGTTCATTGGGTGGTAGTTTCTTATAGTGTCATGGCAAGATCCATGGATGACATATAGGTCATGATGGGCTTTATACAAACAATCCTATGTGTGCATGCAACCCTAGATACGGATCTATGTTTTCACTATTAGTTATACAAAATTATGAACAGAAAAGAAACCTAGCATGCTTCTAATAATTTCAAAATCATAAAGAAGAATGGAATACATACCTCTTGTTGTTATATTATAATAACAACTTGTATCTTGAATCTTCTTGTCTTTGAAAGCAAGTACCACAAGTCTAGTACCTCTAATGGATCACAAACACCAAAAGAAAATGGAGAGGCAAGAGAGAGTGAGAGAGAGAGAGAGAGAGGGAAGGTATGAAATTCGGCTATAGGAACCCTAGGTATCAAGTGGCCGAATTTCTTATGCCAAGGGGTCTTTATATAGGTATAGCAGTTAGGGTTTCTGTCCTTATCCTTATCTGGTTGCTTAGCCACCAAGCAACTCAAAGGATAACTCTAGAAGCCCCATCTTTGGACGAATTCTAAGGCCTTTAAGCCCTTGAATTCGTCCACCCTATCTCATAGGGTGTCCTTGCCCAACTTTATAACTATCACATAATTACAGTTCAGTCCCCCTAGTTTAATTAACTTCTTTTGATAACAAAATTAATTCTTAATTAATTCTTGACCAATGTTAGTTAAACAAATATGATTTCTCTATTAATATATTATTATTATAATATATTAATAAACCATAATAACCTCTTTCTCTATTATTTCTCCAGTCAAGTTGCTTTGGTTAAAGCAACCCAAAAGGACCATGCACAACCGGGTCAAGTACTTGCCAAATATGGTTACGGGACTAGACACTAATCCAACAGTCTCCAACTTGGATAAGTCTAGTAACTATAAATGCAAGTACAATCTGATTAGCAATCGTAACTCTCAAAGACGCTGTCGAACTCTAATTTTATCAGTAACCTATACTTTAGATAAGGGATCGTATAATCCTCTATTTTAGATATCGTGTGGACAATCACATGGAACATAGTCATAGTTATTGTCCATCAGTTTGTTTCTCGATCTCTGATTCGTTTGACATAGAACTTAACTAAACACATCAATTCAGTCCTGACCGGGCCCGGAACATAAGTTAAACCAAATCATCGAGTTACCCTGACATCGCTTTTACCCTCTAAGGATAAAAGGAACAGATAAACTTCGACTTATATGCATTTACTATTCACTAATTAAATCATACACAGCAATGCGTTTTATAACATCAAGTTACTGATGCGTTTTCGCATTATCAATGCACAACTAATTAGCAAACAATAAACCATATATCTAGGTTTTAAGACCATGTGATATTATTGTCTTGCGATCACTTGAGATAAATTCCATGAAGTGATTCCAGCAAGTGTGGGTTTATTCCAATGCTCAAATTAAACTCATAAGCACTCATGAACGTTGTAGCAAACTTTTGTTATGTCTAATACACTTTATACAATCTACATGCCAATTCATGACAATCTTCATTCATACCTACTTCCAACATATGAATGATTGTGGACTGTTTGAATAACCTTATTATTAAGGAAGTCAAAACATGCAAATTGAAACAATAGGTAAAAAATTAACATAAGATGGTCACATTACTTATAAATAATACTCTCTTACTTAATCATCAAATGTTAATTACAAATTATCTATTACAAGTTTTTAAACTATCTAATCTAAACTAATATCGTCCTTCAGCCCGATGCTCCTAGCGTGCTGCAAGTGCTTAACCCCGCTCAATCCCTTCTTAAGCGGATCTGAAGGGTTATCCACTGACAATACCCTCTTTACTACAAGGAGTCCTTCTTCCACTCGATGTCGAATAAAATGATATTTTTTGTCGATATGTCGAGATTTGTCGTGATCCCTCGGTTCCTTGGTCAAGTCAACCGCTCCTTCATTATCACAGAAAATTTCCATGGGCTCCTTTACGGCTGGCACAACTCTAAGGTCTCCAATGAAGTTCTCCAACCATATTGCCTCTTTTGACACTTCGCTCGCTACAATGTACTCTGATTCACATGTTGAATCAACTACGGTCTCTTGTTTGGAACTTTTCCAAGTCACTGCTCCTCCATTAAGGGTAAAGACCCAGCCCGACTACGAACGGTAGTTATCCCTATCGGTCTGAAAACTGGCGTCACTATACCCTCGCACCTTTAACTCATCACTCCCACCGAGGACTAGAAACCATTCCTTACTCCTCTAAAGGTACTTACGAATATTCTTGACTACGGTCCAATGTGCTTTGCCAGGGTTCCCTTGATATCTGCTTACCATTCTCAAAGAGAAGGCCACATCAGGGCGAGTACAAGTCATAGCATACATGATCGAGCCAACTGCGGAAGTGTAACGTACTCGACTCATCTCTGCTATCTCGACTTCGGTACTCGCACTTTGAGTCTTACTCAACTTGGCATTACTTTGGATCAGTAACTCCCCTTTCTTGGAATTCTCCATACTAAAACGTTTTAGTACCTTGTCCAAGTAAGTATTCTGACTAAGTCCTATTAGTCTTTTACTCCTGTTTCTCACTATCCTTATTCCTAGAATATAGGCAGCCTTTCCGAGGTCCTTCATAGCGAAGCACTTCCCAAGCCATGACTTAACCTACAGCAGTGTCAGGATGTCGTTTACTATGACTATTATGTCATCAACATACAATACGAGGAAGCTAACTATACTCCCACTGGCTTTGATATATACACATGATTCATCCCCACTTCGTAGAAAACCAAACTCTTTGACTTTCTCATCGAAACAAAGATTCCATCTGCGAGACGCTTGCTTATGTCCATAAATGTACTTCTCAAGCTTACACACTCTATTGGGATGCTTCACATTGACAAAACCCTCTGGCTGAACCATGTAAACATCCTCAGCCAACTTCCCATTAAGGAAAGCTTTTTTAACATCCATTTGCCAAATTTCATAGTAATGAAAAGCAATCGCGCCTTATATGTGTGCACATTCCCATCCATGTCGGTCTTCTTCTTGAAGATCCACTTGTACCCGACCGTCTTAAGTCCTGGCACATGGTCAACCAAATTCCAAACATGGTTGTCATACATGGACTGAATCTCACTGTCCATAGCCTCTTTCCATTTTGTAGACTCTAGGCCTGCCATGGCTTCCTTATAACTGTTAGGTTCATCCAAATTCACTAGTGTACTATCACTAATGAACGTATCCCCTTCGATAGTGATATGAAAACCATAAAACTGAGGTTGAACCCTAACTCTTTCAGAATGTCTAAGAGGTAAGGACTCGTCAATCGGTTCAACCGGAGTTTCCTCCTCGGTTTGAGTGTCAATGTTAAAGGTTCCTTCATCGCTAGACTCTTGAAGCTCTTCAAGATCGATTTGCCTCCCACTTTCCCCTTGGCTTATGAGTTCTCGCTCTCAGAAAACCCTCTCCACGCAATGAAGACAACGTTGTCACTCGGTCTATAAAAGAGATATCCAAAGGACTCACTACGAGGTCCGAGCTTGTCGTGAGTCTCTCGTCTTACGAAATCCTCGCAACCCCAAACCTTGATATGTGCTAATGACGGAGCCTTCCCTGTCCACATATCGTGAGGTGTTTTAGAAACCTTCTTCGTAGGTACTAAGTTAAGGATATGGGCGGCAGTCTCTATGGCATACCCCCAAAATGAGATAGGTAGTGAAGCACGTCTCATCATGGAACGAACCATGTCTAGCAAGGTTCGATTACACCTCTCAATGACACCATTCAATTGCGGTGTCCTAGGTGGCTTCAATTGCTAAACTATTCCGTATTCCTTGAGGTAGTCGTGGAATTCAAGACTTAGGTACTCTCCACCTTGATCGGATCAAAGCATCTTGATTTTCCTGCCCAACTGATTCTCCACTTCTTGTTTAAACTCTTTGAACTTTTTAAAGGTTTCTGACTTGTGCTTTATTAAGTAAATATACCCATATCTACTATAATCACCGGTAAAAGTCAGGTAGAAGCGACACGCATCCTTTTTGGTGGATCTAAAGGGACCACACGCATCGGTGTGAATGAGATCCAATAAACCCTCACCACTTTCATAAGTGCCAGTGAAGGGTGACTTGGTCATCTTTCCAAGTAAACAAGACTCATACACTTCATCATCCCTAAGGTCGAATGACTCCAACACTCCATCCTTTTGGTGTTGGGCTATGTGTTTCTTGTTGACATGTCAAAGACGAAAATGCCACAAGCATGCTTTATCCATACTATTGGAAGAATCAACACACAACACATCTTTTCCTAAGTTATCTACAACCATCACATTCTCATACATTCCATTACAAGGCAATGTTTCAAAATAAAAGACACCATTAAAATGAGCATTAATAGAACCCTTTTCATTATCAATTGAATATCTAAAACCTTTTCTATATAGACCATGAAATGAAATGATGTTTCTTGCCATATCTGGCGAATAGCAACAATTGTTTAAATCTAAACCTAATCCATTACTAAGAACTAAGGAATAAACTCCAATCTTGGTGACAGGCGACGATCTTCTGTTTCCCATGATTAAATTTATCCTTCCATGCTCCACATCCTTATTTCTTCTTAGTCCCTGTAACTCAGAACATATGTGAAAACCACATCCTGTAGCAAGAACCCAAGAAATAGCATGCGATGAATCATTTGATTTAATTGTGTAAATACCTGCGAAAGATGGCTTGATCTTTCCATCATTGATGTCTTGCGGATATTTTGGGCAGCTTCTCTTCCAATGCCCTATCTTGTGGCAGTGGTGGCACTCTGCCTCCTTAGGTTTAGGGTTGGGTTTAGCATAACCAACTTTGGTTCCACTAGAAGAGGTACAATCATGGGATTTTCCCTTGTGGTGGCTCTTTGAGGGAGCCTTCCTCTTCTTACCCTTCCCTTGCCTTATTGCCAAGACATGGGCAGCAGCAGGAGTAGGAGTCGGTGAAACAGACTTATCCTTGAGATTGCTCTCAACAGTCCTTAACAAGCCTTGAAGCTTGCTCAAGGTGACCTCTTCCTTATTTATGTGGTAGGTCATGCAGAACTGGTTATAGCAGGGAGGCAAGGAGTGAAGGATAATGTCAATCACCAGCTCTTCATCAAAGTTAACATTCAACTTTAGCAGACGATCAACATATCTCTGCATCTTTTGCAGATGGGCGGTAAGGGACTCTCTATTACCCATTCGGGTAGTGATCATCGAAGTGATGATCTCGTACCTTTCTTGCCTTGCACTTTGGTGTTACCGGTCCAGCAAGTCTTGATGCATCTCATAGGGATACATGTCCTTATAGGAATTTTGGAGTTCGGAAGTCATTGTCGCTAGCATGATGCAATGGACTTTCGTGGCATCACGCTCGTGGGCCTCAAAGGCATCGATCTTTTCGGGAGTGGCAGTGTTCTTGTCGATCTCCTTCAGCTTCTTGTCAAGGAAACACTCTTTGTCTTCATAACGGGTGACCATTCTTATGTTACAGATCCAATCATTGAAATTGTTTCCGTCAAATATCACCCTCCCACACAAGTTCATGAGTGAGAATGAGCCGAAGGAGTTCGAGCCGGAAGCATTGTTGTTGTTCATGTTCGACATCTGAAAAGGAAAAGAACAAAGTTGATTAGAAGTGAATCCCTAATTAAACACCCAAATGAGATATTAGGGCTAGGATCCAACAACATTATTTACACGTTAGAAAAGGGATGCCGTTATCTAACATGCAAATAATTTGAAGGTAAGTGAATGACAATTCACTAATTCTCCACCATGAATAACGAAAAGGAGATTAAGTTTTAAATGTATTGAAAACTCCTGGATTCTTTTGAGATTCATTGAACTTTTCAATGGCATGTTTAAATCTCGATATCCCCCTCTAGTTTGTGACTGGGATGCCGAGGATCATAAAGTGGGTGTGAATAACCATGCAAATGTACATGGTGCCCTCATTGTTATAGTCACCTATTCGATGTGCCGGTTAGCCACACATGCTCCATCGAACTATGTCAAACAATGAGTCACCCTTTGCCACCTTTGCTTAGAACCCAATTATTGTGACGGTTAACCACATACGCTCCACTAACATCTTAGCAAGGGTACAAAGTGTAATTTCATGGAATTGCATCAATTCACTTTTACTTAAAGTAACTAAGATTGGGAATTTTTTGTAAAACTATTTAGTTACTTTTATAATTCGTCATACTTATTAATGAGATAGGGTTTCCCTATCCTACCCGTTTGGCTAACGACCCTCCACCAATCAAGCAAGCAGTGGGTGAGAGTGGACATCCATTAAATGGCCATTTTATAGGCCATAACCTTATACCCCCCCCCCCTTAGAGATTGGCTTCGTGAATCAGGCCTACTAATAGTAAGACTAGCATTTTAAGTTATACATATATACATATTAATTTTGCAATATTATAATAGTATAGAGTGTATTTTAAACATTTCAAAATACTAGGGTTTTAATTAAATTTAAATTTTCTAAAATTTAAAACCTTTTAATTTTAAAATTTTAAATATTAAAACTTTGGTTTAAAACATTAATTTAATAATTATCCCAAAATTAAACTATTAATTTAAATTATTAAATCTTGAAGGATTATCTTGTTAAATTAAACAATTAATTTAACCTAATCCCTTAAATCCCCTAAAATTTGAAATTGGGATGGGATAATTCAAAATAATTAATTACCAAATTAAACAATTAAAGAGATAATCACAAGATATGGCAATATCCAAATCCCTAAAATTTAGGGATCTTATCTCGGGGAGGAGGCAAATTTCGAAACCCTTGGGTTGGATAACCCTAAAATTCGAAATCCGGGAGGCTAAGGAAAGGGTTTGGGAAACCCTATCAAATTTCTAAATCTAAGTTTTATGAACCCTAATTTCGAAAATCATGCCTTTAGGGTTTATTGGCTATAAACCCTAATATGTCAAATTCATACTTTGGTATAAAACTAATTGAAAACAAAACCAAAAGCTCTGATACCACTGATGGGTTTTATACAAACAATCCTATGTGTGTATGCAACCCTAGATACGTATCTATGTTATTACTATTAGTTATACAATAGTATGAACACAAAAGAAACCTAGCATGCTTCTAATAATTTCGAAAATCATAAAGAAGAATGGAGTACATACCTCTTGTTATTATATTGTAATAACAACTTGTATCTTGAATATTCTTGTCTTTGAAAGCAAGTACCACAAGTGTAGTACCTCTAATGGCTCACAAATTCCAAAAGCAAGTGGAGAGGCAAGAGAGAGAGGGAAGGTATGAAATTCGGCTATAGGAACTCTAGGTATCAAGTGGTCGAATTTCTTATGCCAAGGGGTCTTCATATAGGTGTAGGAATTAGGGTTTCAGTCCTTATACTTCTCTGGTTGCTTAGCCACCAAGCAGCCCAAAGGATAACACTACAAGCCCTATCTTTGGACAAATTCTAAGGCCTTTAACCCCTTGAATTCATCCACCCTATCTCATAGGGTTTCCTTGCCCAACTTTATAACTATCACATAATTACAGTTCAGTCCCCCTAGTTTAATTAACTTCTTTTGATCACAAAATTAATTCTTGATCAATGTTAATTAAACAAATATGATTTCTCTTTTAATATATCATTCTTATAATATATTAATAAACCATAATAACCTCTTTCTCTATTATTTCTCTAGTCAAGTTGCTTTGGTGAAGGCAACCCAAAAGGACCATGCATAACCGGGTCAAGTACTTGCCAAATATGGTTACAGGCTAAGACACTAATCCAACAGGTCATTGGTCATGTTCAGTGGGTGGTAGTTGCTTATAGTTTTATTGTAATATCCATGGATGACATATGGGTCATTGGTCATATTTATAGGGTGGTAGTTGCTTATTGTGTCATGATAAGACCAATTGATGGCATATGGTTCATGTGATAATTTCTTATAGTGTCATGGTATAATTGATGAATGACGTATGTGTCATTGGTCATGTTCATTGGGTGGTAGTTTCTTATAGTGTCATGGTAATATCCATCGATGACATATGGGTCATTTGTGATGTTTCATTGGGTGGTAGTTTCTTATAGTATCATGGTAAGACCCAGGGATGACATATGGGTCATTGGTCATGTGGTAGTTGCTTATAGTGTCATGGTATGACCAATGGATGATATATGGGTCATTAGTCATTTTCATGTAGTTGCTTATATTGTCATGGTAAGACCCACGGATGACATATGGGTCATTGGTCATGTGGTAGGTAATGGGTTATGAGCAAAACAACATTCTTATGGTGTTCATGCAAACCCTAATGCTTGGATCTAGTTCTTCTAATGATTCATGCATATTTTCCAAGACTTGAAAAACCCTAATCTAGCATACAACAAAAACTAATTCAATATCAAATAAACAAGTTAGATGAATACCTTGATTGTTGATTGTAGATCTTGAAGCTTTGAGAACCTTAGCACCTCAAATGTTGTGCCTCTAATGAATCACAAACACCAAAAGCAATTGGATTAAGAAATAGAGAGAGGGGAGAGGGAAAATTCGGATCTAAGACATCTAGGGTTAGGTGTAGCCGAATTCTCACGCCCAATGGGTCCTTATATAGGTATGGGAATTAGGGTTTTAGTCATTATCCTTATCTGGTTACTTAGCCACCAAGCAACTCATAAGATAACTCTAGAATCCCCATTATGGACGAATTCTTAAGGCCTTATCCTTAGAATTCGTCCACCCTATCATTTAGGGTTTCCTTGCCCAACCTTGTAACTATCACATAATTACAATTCAGTCCCCATAGTTCAATTAACTTCTTTTGATCAAAAAATTAATTCTTAATTAATTATTGACCAATGTTAATTAAACAAATATGATTTCTCATTTGATATATTATTCTTAAAATATATTAATAAACCAAAATAACCTCTTTCTTTATTATTCATCCAGTCAAGTTGCTTTGGTGAAGGCAACCCAAAAGGACCATGCACAACCGGGTCAAGTACATACCAAATATAGTCATGGACTTAGACACTATTCCCACAGTCTCCCACTTGGATAAGTCTAATAACTATAAATGTAAATGTAACTTCTGGATCCGATTAGCAATCGCAGTTCTCAAAACTCTTCATTTTATCAATAACTTGTCCTTTAGATAAGGGATCGTATAGTCCTCTGTTCTAGATATCGTGTGGACAATTTCATGTAACATAGTCATACAATTTTCCAACAGTTTGTTTCTCGATCTCTAATACGTATGACATAGAATTTAATTGAACACATCAATTCAGTCCTAGTCGGGCCCGTCACATAAGTCAAACCAAATCATCGAGGGGCCCAGATATCGCTTTTACCCTCTTAGGATAAAAGGAACAGATAAACTTCGACTTATATGCATTTACCATTCACTCATCAAATAATACACAACAATGAGTTTTGTAACATCAAGTTACTGATGTGTTTACGCATTATCAATGCACAACCAACTCACAAATAATACCCTCGCACCCTTAAGTCATCACTCCCACCGAGTACTAGAAACCATTCCTTAGTCCTCCGAAGTTACTTAAGAATATTCTTGACTGCGGTCCAATGTGCTTTGCCAGGGTTCCCTTGATATCTTTTGACCATGCTCAAAGTGAAGGCCACATCAGGGCAAGTACAAGTCATAGCATACATGAACATGCGGAAGCGTAAGGTACTCGGTTCATCTCTGCTATCTTGGCTTCGGTACTCGGACTTTGAGTCTTACTCAACTTAGCATTACTTTGTATTGGTAACTCCCCTTTCTTGGAATTCTCCATACTAAAACGTTTTAGTACCTTGTCCAAGTAAGTATTCTGACTAAGTCCTATTAGTCTTTTACTTCTGTTTCTCACTATCCTTATTCCCAAAATATAGGCAGCCTCTCTGAGGTCCTTCATAGCGAAACACTTCCCAAGCCATGACTTGACTTCCTATAGGGTCAGGATGTCGTTTCCTATGAGTAGTATGTCATCGACATACAATACAAGGAGGCTAAATATACTCCCTCTGGCATTGACATATATACATGATTCATGCTCGCTTCGCAGAAAACCAAACTGTTTGAATTTCTCATCAAAACAAAGTTTCCATCTGCGAGATGCTTGTTACAATCCATAAATGGATTTCTCAAGCTTACACACTCTACTGGGATGCTTCGCATCCACAGAACCCTCTGGCTGATTCATGTAAACATCGTCAACCAACTTCCCATTAAGGAAAGCAGTTTTGACATCCATTTTCCATATCTCATAGTCATGAAATACAGCAATGGTTGGCATCACCCTAATAGACTTTATCTTCGCAACTGGTGAGAAGGTCTCATCATAGTCAACTCCGTGAGTTTGAGTGAAACCCTTCACAACCAATTGCGCCTTATAAGTGTGTACCTTCCCATCCATGTCAGTCTTCTTCTTGAAGATCCATTTGTACCCAACCGTCTTACAACCTGGCACATTATTAACTAAAATCCAAACTTGGTTGTCATACATGGACTCAATCACGCTGTCCATAGCCTCTTTCCATTTTGCAGACTTCGGGCCTACCATGGCTTCCTTGTAGCTATTAGGTTCATCCAAATTTATTAGTGTACTATCACTAATGAACGTATCCCCTTCGGTAGAGATGTGAAAACCATAAAACTGGGGTTGAACCCTAACTCTTTTGGAACGTCTAATAGGTAAGGACTCATCAATTGGTTCAACCGGAGTTTCCTCCTCGGGTTGAGCGCCAGCGGTGGAGGTTCCTTCATCACTCGATTCATGAATCTCTTCAAGCTCGATCTACCTCCCACTTTCCCCTTGGCTTATGAGTTCTCGCTTTCATAAAACCCCTCTTCTCGCAATAAAGACAACATTGTCACTCGGTCTATAGAAGAGATATCCAAAGGACTTCTGCGGGTAGTCGATGAAAATACACCGCTCACTATGAGGTTCGAGCTTTTCGTGAGTCTCTCGTCTTAAGAAATCCTCGCAACCCCAAACCTTGATATGTGCTAATGAGGGAACCTTCCCTGTCCACATCTCATGAGGTGTTTTGGCAACCTTCTTCGTAGGGACTAAGTTAAGGATATGGGCGGCAGTCTCTATGGCATACCCCCAAAATGAGATAGGTAGTGAAGCACGTCTCATCATGGAACGAACCATGTCTAGCAAGGTTCGATTACACCTCTCAATGACACCATTCAATTGCGGTGTCCTAGGTGGCTTCAATTGCTAAACTATTCCGTATTCCTTAAGGTAGTCGTGGAATTCAAGACTTAGGTACTCTCCACCTCGATCGGATCAAAGCATCTTGATTTTCCTGCCCAACTGATTCTCCACTTCTTGTTTAAACTCTTTGAACTTTTTAAAGGTTTCTGACTTGTGCTTTATTAAGTAAATATACCCATATCTACTATAATCATCGGTAAAAGTCAGGTAGACGTGGCACGCATCCTTTTTGGTGGATCTAAAGGGACCACACACATCGGTGTGACTGAGATCCAATAAACCCTCACCCCTTTCATAAGTGCCAGTGAAGGGTGACTTGGTCATCTTTCCAAGTAAACATGACTTGCACACTTCATCATCCCTAAGGTCGAATGACTCCAACACTCCATCCTTTTGGTGTTGGGCTATGCGTTTCTTGTTGACATGTCCAAGACGACAATGCCACAAGCATGCTTTGTCCAAACCATTGGAAGAATCAATACACAACACATCATTTCCTAAATTGTCTACAACCCTCACAGTTTAATATATTCCATTATAAGTCAATGCTTCAAATAGAAAACACCATTAAGATAAGCATTAATAGAACCCTTTTCATTATCAAATGAATATCTAAAACTTTGTCTATACAAACCATGAAAAGAAATGATGTTTCTTGTCATTTCTTGCGAATAGCAACAATTATTTAAATCTAGTCCTAATCCATTACTAAGAACTAAAGAGTAAAATCCAATCTTGGTGATAAGCAACGTTCTTTTGTTCCCCATGATCAAGTTTATCTTCCCATGCTCCACACCCCTATTTCTTCTTAGGCCCTAAAAATCAAAACAAATATGAAAACCACATCCTGAAGTACCCAAGAAATAACATGTGATGAATCATTAGATTGAATAGTGTAAATACCTGCGTAGGACAGCTTGATCTTTCCATCCTTGATGTCTTGCAGATATTTTAGGCAACTTCATTTCCAATGCCCTATTTCGTGGCAGTGATGACACTCTGCATCCTTGGGGTTGGAGTTAAGTTTAGCAGAACCAGCCTTGGTTCCACTAGAAGAGGTGCCATCATGGGACTTTTCCTTATGGTGGCTCTTTGAGGGATCCTTCCTCTTCTTACCCTTCCCTTGCCCAATTGCCAAGACTGGGGCAGCAGCAGGAGTAGGAGTTTGTGCAACGCACTTGTCCTTGAGGTTACTCTCGGAAGTCCTCAATAGACCTTGCAGCTTGCTCAACGTGACCTCCGCTTTGTTCATGTGATAGGTCATACGAAACTGGTTGAAGCAGGGTGGTAGCGAATGAAGAATGATGTCAATCGCTAGCTCTTCATCGAAGTTAACATTTAACTTCAGCAGGAAGTCAACATACCTCTGCATCTTCTACAAATAAGTAGTGACAGACTCTCCGTCTCTCATCTTGGCTGTGATCATCGAAGTGATGATCTCATACCTTTCCTGCCTCGCACTTTGGTGATACCTTTCCAACAAGTCCTGATGCATTTCGTAGGGATAGAAGTCCTCATAGGACTTTTGAAGTTCAACAATCATTGTCTCTAGCATGATGCAATGGACTTTTGTGGCATCACACTCATGGGCCTCGAAGGTAGCGATCTCTTCGGGAATGGCAGTGTTCATGTCCACCTCTTTCAGCCCCTTGTCAAAGACATATTCTTTGTCCTCGTAGCGGGTGACCATCCTTATGTTACAGTTCCAATCGTTGAAACTGTGTCCGTCGAAGATCACCCTACCACACAAGTTCATGAGTGAGAATGAGTCGGAGGCGTTTGAGCCGGAAGCGTTGTTGTTCAAGTTCGACATCTGAAAAGGAAAAAAGAAAAATTTTGATTAGATAAGAAGAGGGATGCCATAATCTAAACAGAAAATAACTTAAAGGTAAGTGAATGACGATTCACGAATTTCCGCCATGAAAAACAAATTAAAATTAAGTTTTAAATGTATTTAAAACTCCTAGATCTTTTGAGATTCATTGAACTTTTCAATGGCATGTTTAAATCTAGATATGGCCCTCAAGTTTGTGATTGGGATGCCGAGGATCACAAAGCGGATGTGAATAACCATGCAAATGTACACAGTGCCCCCAATGTTACAGTCACCTAATCGACGTGTCGGTTAACCACACACGCTCCATCGATCTATGAAAAACATCGAGTAACCCTTTGCCACCTTTGCTTAGAGCCCAATTAATGTGCCGGTTTGAAGGGATTTGAGCATTCTAACACTTATATGGTGTACATGTAACCCTATAAACCTTGGATCTATGGTTTCTCTATTATACATGCAAATATTTGATATTCTAAGGTTTCATCCTAACTAGCATAATATGAAGCAACTATACTACAAGAAACTAGTAGAATGACATACCTTTTGATGGAGCTTGAAGTCTTGAACCTTTAAGAGCCTAGTGCCCCAAGTGTTGCACCTCAAATGGTTCACACAGCACCAAGAACCCTTGGAATAACTTGAGAATAAGGATACTTGCACCAAATCGGTTTTGCCCTCTTGTGTACTATATACTAGTGCCCATTTCATGAACTAGGGACCTCTGTATATAGCATGGAGGATTACGGTTACATTCATGTAAACCCTAATACCCATGACCATTCATTTCCATAGGATCCATGGGTTAAACACTCCATGGACTATCCATGAAAGCTTAGCCCAACCAAAATAAACTTGGCACATGCTATATATATAAGAGTCCATATTTAATTATTTCGTTTTGATCACTAAATTAATTCTAAATTAATTCTTGATCACTACTAATTAAATAATACGATTTCATATTAATATATTAGAACTTATAATATATTAATATAAATCATAAGTATCCTTTTTCTCATATTGTCTATCCAATTGTTCTGATGCCATGCAACCCAAATGGACCATGCCAAATCGGGTCAAGTACATACCAATTATAGTTATGGACTTAAACACTAATCCAACAGTCTCCCACTTGGATAAGTCTAAAACTATTATTGCATATGACTCCAAAACCCGACTAGCAATCGTAGCTCTTAAAGCGTTGTCGAACTCTGACCTAGTCAATGACTTGTCTATTAGATAAGGGATCATATATTCCTCCATTATAGATATCATATGGACTGAGACATGGATTATAATCATTCTCTCTGTCCATTTTTTGTTTCCCAATTTCCGATTTATGATGACTGGCTAATTAAACAAATCAAATCAGTGCAGGCTTGCCCAAGCACGTCCAAGCTTGGCCAAGCACTTAGGAGTGTCATAACTAAATCATCGAGGGGCCCACATATATCGCTTTTATCCCTTCAAGGGTAAAAGGAATGGATAAACTTCGACTCATATGCTTGTTCTACTACTTATTTAATCATACACTAAGGCACGTTTTATAACATCGAGTTACTAATGCGTTTTCATACAATCAATGTATAACCAACTCATAGTCAACAACTCATATATCTAGGTTTGAAGAATATAAGATATTATCATCTCATGATCACTCGTGATAAAATCCCTAAAGTGATTCAAATGAGCGTGGGTTTAATCCAATACTCAGAACTTATGAGCACTCATGATTGTTGCAACAACTCTTTCTATGTCCAACACCTTAGACATCTACAAGCCAACTTCATGGCAGTATTATTCATACCTACTTCCAACATATGACCGACTATGGATGGTTTGAATAACTTAGTCATTCGGGAATAATGACCTAGTTATTCTGGAAGTCAAAACATGCAAAGTGAAACACAAGAATAATCGAATCCATTATGGTCTCAGAACTTATGAATATAAATAGAACACCTTTTATTTATCACAATATTGATTACACATTCTTCATTGTATAATGTTTTAACTAATTAACTTTATACTTGAATCAAAACAATAGTCATGCCATGCTCTAAGCATGCACACTATGTTTATCCAAACAATAGTCATGCCATACACCAAGTATGCACACTATGTTTGTCCAAACATTAGTTATGCCATACACCAAGTATGCACACTAAGTTTGTCTATGATCTTTACTTTGTGAAATAGATCGATTGAACATAATTCCAATTATTCTCATTTCACAATCCCAAATCCTTATCGTAAATGTAAGAAATTCACATTCCTACCATTTACCGAAATTTGTTAGATTTTAAACTTATATGCATTGATCCTCTTATAATGATTATGCACAAAGTCACAAAGACTCGTCAACAATCATTACAGAGTATTCCAATGGAGATCAACTCCATGGAAACGAATTCTCATATTAAAAGTACACTGCTTTGAACATCCTTCTTGCATTAAGCTTTATAATCTTACACAGATTGAATAACTTCCACCTATGGAGACATTTCCATATTCCCATTTTGACTATCACTTTTGAACAAGAGTTGCCCCCTTTCAGAATATGTCAATATGGTCCTTCCAAAATTAAAACTATACTTCCAACTGTCCCTGAGCAACCAATCTTTGGTAAACCTTAGATTGTCCTCAAAAATTGCTTAATCATTTTAGTCATATCCAATTTTAGACCTTTTCCCCTCTAAATGCCCCCAAGCAGTTGGAAAATTTAGAAAGGATAAATATTATAGCACATGTAATCAATCCTATACCTGAAGCATATGGGACACGATTCATTATGTCTCACATAAATACATGATCCTTGATCATTCTTTTGCTACAATATTTTTTTAATTTGCTATGTTTTCATAATTCGACTATGAATAGGGATGTCGTAATCATAGTCGAATTTTGAGAACGTAATATATATAGGATTTACTTAAGTTGAGCCATTCCAACATAAAATTCATATATATATATATATATATATATATATATATATATATATATATATATATATATATATATATATATATCCTTGACTAAAGATGATTAAAATCTCAATCTAAGCTTTTAAGAATTGAAATGAAGTATAATTTCCTCTCCCTTAATTATAGCAAAAGAACTTTTCCCAATTGAAACTTTTGTTTTCTATAATTAATATTGCTAACTTGCAACACTTATCAAAATTATCATGCTCCCACTAACATGATAATTATCTGCATAACACTTATGACCCCACTAGCTTTGATATGTACTCAGAAATCAGCTGGACTTCTAGAAATCAATACTTTATTGACTTTCTTAACAAAGTTCAGACTTCTAATACGAGATGCTTTGATAAAACTTTATCAAAATCATACACCTTTCCTTAGATAGCACACATATGTGTCTAAACAATTTCAAAACTATGAAAAGGGATGTCGTAATCATAGTCTCAGTTTTTTAGACCTTTTCCATTCCTCACAAGTCCATGTTAGTGTGTCGGTTAACCACACACGCTCCACTAAGAACTTTGAGAACGCAAATATCACAATTGCTATCTACTTAAAACCACTTAGTCAAAACGTTTCCTCACCATCATTTTCATGAATCGGATAGAAACCTTATGACACTTAGATTTTATGGTGTATGTGTTCCTATCCATGTGAATTTGCCAAAACCAAAATCACAAGACAATGTTAGTTACAAATCCAAATTCATATGGACTGAACTTGTGAAGTCTTAACTTCTTTCCACATGGCAACTCAAGGGCCTGCCATTGCTTCCAAGTTGTTATGCAATCAATTGAGAACTCTCAGAACTCATATACAAAGCCAACTTTAACTAGAATGGGCACGGAAACTGGAATATGTCAACACGATAGGTTAAAAACCTCAAGTCGTGTGCTAGTGATAAACTACAGGTTTTATTCTTGATTAGATCTTGAAACTCTTTCAGGATCTTTTAGACTCCCACTGTCCTCTTGACATATAAGACTCTCTTGCCAAGACCCATTCCTTGACAAAAAATATATTCAAGAGATAGTGTGGATTCTTATCAAGAAAAGCACTTCACACAATTGGCCCTAGTTGGTCTCTGTTTTATCCAAAACATCACAACTTACCAATTTCAAATGTACAAGAGTAGAACACATTTTACTCTCACATTTGACAAGTGTTAATAAACCTTCTTTAAGATGTGTCACTCAAATTACAATCTTGGAGTATGACTCTAAGACTTGTTTTGGAACGAAGTATGACTCATCTTCTTGATTTAACCACTTCAACAATTCATGACTCCTTTTGTTAGCCATAAGAATGCAGTAAGATGTCCTTAGTGGATGAATTGTGATGTGGTCTCATAATCATTAAGATGATCATAAAACATGATACTAAAGTACTCTCTCATCTTTTCAGATTTGAGAAACTTTTATGTTTCTTCTAAATTTGATTCTTCTCATTCGTTCTGCCATACATCAAAACTTTTCCAATGTTTCAGAATTATACTTAAACTTGTAAGTATAACCATATTTACTAACTTAAGTAAATCATGAAAAATAGTCTTATCGATCTTTTGTGGTGGACTTGACCAGTGCACAAGAATGTGTACTCGATCCCATAGTCCTTCACTTATCTCACATATACATGTGAACAAGGAATTAGTCTTAATTTTCCAAAGATGAAAATTTTCATTCATCATACTATACAACTTGCATGATTCCAAGATTCGGTCCAATTGAAACTTGGGTGATAAGAATCTTTCTTTATTTGGTAGATTTAGACATTACCACAAATGAAAGAATCAAATTTATATTTCCATTATTGCTAGAAACATACAAACATCAATTTTCTATAAATGCCATTGCAAGGAGATATAAAATACAACAAAATTTTATTTATTTATAAAATGCAGAAAAAACTTTTTCCTTACAATGAAACTTTAAATGAAAACTATGTTATTACATATTTCCTAACAATCTATCATAACTCCTAAGTAGTAGCTCAAGAATCCGATCTTCGAACCAGGCGATTGAAATCCATCTTCGCGATTAGATTCAACACACTCTTCTTTTAAGTTTCCATCCCTTTGATTGATCCTGCCAAACATCAAAATGTAACCGAGTCACATTTTGTATTAAGAATCATCAATTAGGAACTTAATAGAGTTAGATAGTGGACTTACCTGAAGCAGAGTCAAACTTTTTGATTCTTCCTTCTCTCAGATCTTTCAGGTAGCCAGGGTAGCTTCACAACCAATGTCCCTTCCTTTGGCAATAAAAACATATGGACCCTTTGGGAATGGTATATGGGACTATCTCGGACTTAGCCTTTCTCTTTACCATTTGGTCAACCAAGTTGACTATGGCTGATCCCTTTCCATTGGGAAGAGAAAGCTTTTCTGCATTTCCAATGTTACCATTGTCAATGTCCATGGAAGTTTAGGAAGTCGATCTTCCATTCAAATTTGCTTTACATGTGCTCCAAATCATTGTTGATTCAGCAGCATCAAGCAAATAGGTAAGATCATTAAGGTTCATGTCATAGTCTGTTACATAGTAGTCCTTAAAGAACTCACTATGTGACTTAGAAAGTCATAGAAGAACCTAGTCAACAACCAACTTCCTCAAGACTTTGACACCCAACTCTCCCGGCTGACTTTATCTCCAAGATGTGAGCACACATAGACTTTGCTTGCCAATAGGGCTTCAGTGACCTTGAACTTTTCAAGAAATTGTGGGTTAGGGAGAATAATTGGAGGAGGTAGAAGAAGAGAAGAATGATTTCCATGATCTAACCATGGGACATCATCTTCATTAGGAAACCTTGTTTCAAGAGATTAGGGAAGATCATAGTTGTCTGAACCAGACATCTACAATGGTAGAAATTCAAGTTAGTTGATTTAAGTCCTTAATATAACACCCAATATTAAATATTAAGGCTAGGACACAACACAATATTTTATAACTTGGAAGAGGGATGTCGTAATCCAAGCTATAAAACATTTACAGGTAGGCGAATGACGATTCACTAATTTCCACCATGAAAAACGAAATAGAAATTAGGTTTCAGTTGGTTTGAAACTCCTAGATCTTTTGAGATTCATTGAACTTTTCAGTCGTATGTTTCAATCTCGATTGTGCCCTCTCAAGTTTGTGACTGGGATGCCGAGGATCACAAACAAGGTGTGAATAACCATGCAAATATACTTGGTACCCTTAATATTTATCACTTAATCGATGTGCTGGTTAACCACACACGCTCCACCGATTCTATGATAAACATTAAGTTACCCTTTGCCTGCCTTGTTAAATCCAGGCTAGTGTGCCGGTTAACCACACCCGCTCACTACTGACATAAGCAAAGTGCAAAGTGTAATTTCATGGGTTAGCACCAAACTCACATTTTCCTAAAGTAACTAAGATTGGGAATTTATAAAAGGTTTAGTTACTTTATATTTATCATTATAATTATAATGAAGGGAGAATTAGAGTCTTGTCAAACCCGTTCGGCTAACGACCCTCCACCAGTCAAGGAAGCGGTGGGTGAGAGTGGACACCCATTAAACTGCCATTTTATAGGAAGTAACCTTATACACCCCCCCCCCCCCCAATTTATAGATCAGCTTCGTGAATGAGACCTACTAACAGTAAGACTGACTTTGTTCTTATACGTATATATAACTACTAACTATTAATATTATAACAATATAAGGGTTGAATTTTAACTTTTAAAATTCTAAGGGTTTAACTTGGAATTAAAGTATTCATGTGAGGAAACTTTACAAATTCCAAAACTTGAGGGCAAGTTTGGAACTATTCAAAAAACTTTTGGATTTTCATAACTTATGAGTTTAATTAAGGTTTTAAAAACTTTAAGGAAGAGACTCTTGAACATCCATAACTTTAAGACAAGTTATGGAGTTCAAAAAACAAAAAGACTCATAAATTGTGTGACCTATGCATTTTAATGGATCTTTAAAAGAAATGATTTTTGGTAATCCATAACTTGAGGACAAATTATGGACTCCCTTAAAACACATTTAGATCAAGAACTAAATAACAACAATTTGCAAATAATTCCTATGATCTACCAAAACTCATAAGTGTATGAACAATCATATCAACAACTTCAAGAATTACATAAACACACATAAACTTAAAATTTTGATAATAACCTTGAAATTGGTTTACCATAATCATTACCACATCAAAAATAGGTTTTATAAGTCCAAAATAGTTAAAGGTAATGATTCTAGACCAATTCCAGCCTTAAAACACGAAAATCTGCCAACTGGAAGACCAACTCATCGAGTTCTATAAGGAACTCGTCGAGTTCTTGCTTAGTTTTCAGTCTGGGCAGTTTCTTGGTTTTGAAAAGTAAGTTGCATCAAGTATAAATGAAAATAACCCTAGGCTCTGATACCACTGAAGGAATTTGAGCATTCTAACACTCCTATGGTGTACATGCAACCCTATAAACCTTGGATCTATGGTTTCTCTATTATACATGCAAATATTTGATATTCCAAGGTTTCATCCTAACTAGCATAATATGAAGCAACTATACTACAAGAAACTAGTAGAATGACATACCTTTTTATGGAGCTTGAAGTCTTGAACCTTTAAGAGCCTAGTGCCCCAAGTGTTGCACCTTAAATGGCTCACACAACACCAAGAACCCTTGGAATAACTTGAGAATAAGGATACTTGCACGAAATCGGTTTTACCCTCTTGTGTACTATACACTAGTGCCCATTTCATGAACTAGGGACCTCTTTATATAGTTTGTCTTGGATCAGGTGTCTAAGTCCATAACTATTTCTAGTATGTACTTGACCTAGTTTGGCATGGTCCATTTGGGTTGCATGACATCATGCATTTGGATAGACTAAAATGAGAGAAATAACACTTATGGTTTATTAATATATTATAAGTTCTAATATATTAATAATAATATTATTTAATTAGTGTTGATCAAGAATTAATTTGGAATTAATTAAGTGATCAAAAAGAAGTCTAATTAAATATATTGGTTGATTGTGTAAATCACTTATACTTGTATAGTGGGCTAATGCTCCATGGATTATCAAGTTGGGCTAAAACCCATAGGATACTCCATGGTGGTTATATAACCCATGGGTCATGGAAATGAAAGGTCATGACAATTAGGGTTTATATGGTGTAACCCTAATTGTAACACACTACATAAGGATCAACATGTTCACTACAATCGGCAACTTAAGCAAGAGTGAGAGGGCATAGCCGATTTCTAAGTGTGTGACATTTCTCTCAAGTCATTCCAAAAGCATTTGGTGTTGTGTGAGACATTTGAGGCATCACACTTGGGGTGCTAGACTCAAAAGGTTTTCAAGGAATCCAAACTACTACAAGGTATGTTGTTCTAGCTTACTTTATGTTTGAAAAGTTCCCATGTATGCTAGATAGGATTATGAACCTTGGAAATCAATTTTGCATGTATCTTAGTCAAACATAGATCCAAGGTTTCTAGGGTCGCAGGAACACCTTATGAGCGTTAGAATGCTCATAACCCTGCAGTTTGGAGGATTAGGGTTACATTGATGTAAACCCTAATACCCATGACCTTTCATTCCCATAGGATCTATGGGTTAAACACTCCATGGACTATCCATGAAAGCTTAGCCCAACCTAAATGAACTTGGCCCATGCTATATATATATAAGAGTCCATATTTAATAAGTTCCTTTTGATCACTAAATTAATTCTAAATTAATTCTTGATCACTACTAATTAAATAATACGATTTCATATTAATATATTAGAACTTATAATATATTAATATAAATCATAAGTATCCTTAATCTGATTTTGTCTATCCAATTTTTCCGATGCCATGCAACCCAAATGTACCATGCCAAATCAGGTCAAGTACATACCAATTATAGTTATGGACATAGACACTAATCCAACACAGTTAACCACACACGCTCCACTAACGTCTTAGCAAGAGTACAAAGTGTAATTTCATGGAATTGCATCAAATTCACTTTTGCCTAAAGTAACTAAGATTGGGAATTTTATAAAAAAAACATTTATTTACTTTATAAATTCATTATACTTTTAATGAGGAAAGGGTTGCCCTATCCTACCCGTTCGGCGAACGATCCTCCACCAATCAAGGAAGCGGTGGCTGAGAGTGGACACTCATTAAACGGTCATTCTATAGGCCATAACCTTATACCCCCCCCCCCTATAGATCGGCTTCGTGAATGAGGCCTACTAACGGTAAGACTAGCATTTAAGTTATACATATATAATAATTATTCTTATAATATTATAATAGTATAGGGTGAATTTGAAACTTGTAAAATTATAGGGTTTGGAATTTAATAATTTCAAAATTAAACTTTTAATCCAAAAACTAAATTCCAAAACTTGAGGGCAAGTTTTGAAACTTTTCAAAACATTACTAGATTAAATTTTAAAATTATTAGATAATCACATTATTAATATATATCACATAATTTAATCTTTTCCATACAAGATAATTCAATTTAATTTACAAATGATTAGTCTTTATCTTATGAAGCTAGTAATTATCTTAAATTGACAATTATCCATTAATTTGATTTGGATATCAATCACCAAAATAAAAACTTGATTTTTAATTTGAAAAAATAATTTATGGTAATTATCCAAAGCAAATCAAGGCAGAAATTTTGTAATCCAGCAATCTATTGTACTCATGTCGTGGGCCTCTATGGTCACGTCGTGAGTTCAGTCAAAACAGAAAAACGAATTTTGCAGATTTGAACAATAAACTTTGTATCAAATACATTAGAATAAACAATCTAAGCTCTGATACCACTAACGGGTTATGAATAAAACAACATTCCTATGGTGTTCATGCAAACCCTAATGCTTGGATCTAGTTTTTCTAATGCTTGAAAACCCCTAATATAGCATACAACAACAACTAATTGAATACCAAATAAACAAGTTAGATGAATATCTTGATTGTTAATTGTAGATCTTGAAGCTTTCAAAACCTTAGCACCTCAAATGTTATGCCTCTAATGAATCACAAACACCAAAAGCAATTGGATGAAACAAGAGAGAGAGGGGAGAGGGGAAATTTGGCTCTAAGTCTTCTAGGGTTAGGTGTAGCTGAATTCTCACGCCCAAAGGGGTCCTTATATAGGTGTGGGAATTAGGGTTTCAGTCATTATCCTTATCTGGTTACTTAGCCACCAAGCAGCCCATAAGATAACTCTATAATCCCCATTATGGACGAATTCTTAAGGCCTTATCCTTAGAATTCGTACACCCTATCATTTATGGTTTCCTTGCCCAACCTTGTAACTATCACATAATTACAATTCAGTCCCCATAGTTCAATTAACTTCTTTTTATCACAAAATTAATTCTTAATTAATTCTTGGCCAATGTTAATTAAACAAATATGATTTCTCTTTTAATATATTATTCTTAAAATATATTAATAAACCATAATAACCTCTTTCTCTATTATTCTTCCAATCAAGTTACTTTGGTGAGGGAACCCAAAAGGACCATGCACAACCGGGTCAAGTACATACCAAAAAATAGTTATGGAGTTAGACACTAGTCCAACAGTAGGTTCTTATAGTGTCATGGTATGACCCATGGACGAAATATGGATCATTGGTCATGTTCATTGGGTGGTAGTTGCTTATAGTGTCATGGTAAGACTCATAGATGACATATGGTCCATTGTTAATGTGTTATTTGATTATAGTGTCGTGGTATGACCCATGGATGACATATGGGTCATTGGTTATGCTCATTGGGTGGTAGTTACTTATATTATCATGGGAAGACTCATGGATGACATAGGGGTCATTGGTCATGTAGTAGTGACTTATAGTGTCATGGTATGACCCATGGATAACATATGGGACATTAGTCATATGGTAGTTGCTCATAGTGTCACGGTATGACCCATGGATGACATATGGGTCATTGGTCTTGTTTATTGGGTGGTAGTGGCTATTTAATTTGGAATGTTCAAAATATTGAACAATATAATTGAAAAGGGCATAAAAACAAACCTTTTCATAATAAATTAAAAATGTTAAATCTTTCATGGAAATTTAATCAAACTAAATGAAACATTTTTTACTTTAGTTAATTTAAAAACAATATACATACATAAATTAAATAACAAACAATATAATTTAACTTGTTTTTTGTAATTTGAACCGTATATATATAATGAACATTTCATATCTGATTTATCATCTATTACATGAGAAAATTTTTTGCATATATAGTTACACACATAATAAGATCATATCAAAAATAGATTAAAAGTAAATAATATTATTTCCAACCCTAAATCGACATCATTGAGGAACCGTGTTTAGGAACTCCTGCTTCATCTTGATGTTTCTAGCCAAGATTATCATATAATCTATTAAATGTTGATTTTGATCTCTCACGTTTGACTTCACCACACCCATATCATATTCTACATCCATTATATCTTCAGAGACTTCCTCCTTCGACGGGGCATCTAGAACTTCGTTGATCTTTGTCTCGTCATTCAAAATTCATCAGAGAAGAGCCTCCATTACTCTCATTCTTGATTCCAAACTTTCTAGGTCTTCTCTAATGGTGGCGATTTGATGCAAGATAAGCATTTAATTTCATTTACAGAGGTAGGTGTTTAATTACTATTGAATTTAGAGAATACGGTTTACAAAGGGAATTGTTATTATTTTATATATGGGTAAACTGTGTGATAATGTGGATGAAAAAAAACTAGTGCACGGTATTATGTTAATTTATGTATATTCACTATTCCAAATCATACCCATATATATTAATTACTAGAGACCTTTCAATATCTGCCCTTTATTTCTATAAAATCCCCCACATACACATATTATCTACCACCACATCTTATGCACCTTACTTCATTCCAAACGAATGGCTTCTTCATCCAATGCTAACAATTCTTCGGATATTTTGTCAATTAAAGAAGTTTGCTCTCACCAAAAGTATCAATGATGCGTACTCATGTATTCACGTGAATGCTATCAAAGCAAGGCTTGATATTTCCATACAGAATCATGAGGAGAAGAAAACACGGATCGAGGCAACTAACTTTATTCACAATGATGTTGTATACAAATATCTTGATGACAAGATCAAGTTGGAAAAACAAGAAGTAAAATATCTTGAAGACCTTCTTGGCATGATTAAAATGATAAATAAAAAATGGAATGAGCTTAGTAAATAGATTAGATCTTAATTTTTTTTTTTTTTTTTGAATATTTTGTCATTTTAATATTTAGACTTTGTTATCTACTTATGTATTTTTAATATAAAAGTAGTTTTTATTCTATATATGTTCTTCTAACATTAGATTAGTTACTTTGAGGTTGTTAAACTCTATTTCAATTTTTTATTCTATGTTGTTCTTACATTTTTATGTCAATCTTGTATAATTTGTTATTATGATTCATATAACAACCATATATTGATTAACAATTTAAAAAGCAAACATGAAATTGATAAAGATAAATATAAATACAAATATAGTTTTCATTGATTTGTTTTGAAAAAAAAAACCCTTTGTAATCGAATATTAATGATTGTATTTACAATGGCAATTAGGTCATTCTGTCACTAATTAATGGATTCTTGATACAACATAGATAATTGCATTGGTTCTTTAATCAAAAAGGTAATTTTTTAATAATGTGTTTTGACAAAAATACCCTTAGTAATCACATATTTTGAATTATTTCAAGGGAAATTTGGTATTTTTGCAGTCTACATCTTTTAGGCGTCATGATGCTTCTGATGCCATCATGTCGTTTCAATTCTTCAGACCCTTCCAAACGTCTGCAATCTTCCCGAAGATCAAATTGCCGACTATCAAAGAAAACCCCAAAATCGTCAATAGAGAATCGCTCTCAAAATTGGTTTTCCCCAATGTTAGTGAAACAGGTACTTAGTCCACGATCAGTGCATGAAAGTAGGGTGTTTTTCTTACCCTGTTACACTGTATTTCACATTTCGCCTGTTTTTTCTTAAAATTTGATATCAACTTATGCAATGTGTATTTTTTTTAGTAGAATGTCGAATACAAGATGTTGTAGTTCGTTGGATGATCTACCTGTAGAGATTTTGATTCAGATTATTGTAATGGTATGGCCAGAATCTAAAAAAGACATCATATATCTACAAGATTTTGGTAATTCTCAATAAACATTAACTTATGAATGTATATTTGATGAAATATAGCTTGATTTATTAGTTATTAATTGTATATCTCAAATTATGAAGTTCGAAAAAAAATGTATGCAGCAAGGGAAGAGAGTGGAGTGTTCAAAGAAGCATCCCTCCACATGTTTGAAGGGATGGGTCCCAAAGAACTTTAGGCTGATGTATTTATACACATATGTGCAGCGTATAAAAACGTTAATGTTATGTATAGACAAGGAGTGGTATGTATAATTTGAGTAATTTCATGTAATTTGATTTAATTTATTTTTAGTGTCGTTGGTCTTAATATTGGTATTGCTTTTATCAATTAACAGGAGGAGTGCTTCTGTAACATCAATTTTGATTTGGGAATGAGTTTGTTGCATGATGCAGGATATAAGGATCATCTCGAGGCAATTATTTGATTGGGATGATCTGCATATCTAGAGAGCCTTCTGGGTGTGATGAAGGTATGTATAGAATGTACATCACATTTCTATATAGTAGACTAATACATGTTTATAGGTTGTGCAATATATCGGCCACATAAATCTTTAATTTTAGTATTAATGTCAAAGACTAGATATTAGAATATTGAGTGTTATGTTGTATAATTTCCAATACTTATTAAAACTGATACATCGGATTGATAGTTTTTTTAATGTGTCTTTGTAGGCAAAAAACTACTTAATGAGTATTTCGGTTGGTGTGGTTCGGACGCTGGAGAGTAAACAGTTTATGTTGAAGGTGCCTTGGAATTTTTGAGGAGTGTAGATGTTGTGAATAAACTTACAATGGATAACATCACATTTCAATGTGAAGAGGAAGGTCATTCCGTTAAAGATGCATTACTGGATGTAAAATATGTGGATGAGGACCTACAGAGATATTGCAAGGTGTGTCGTTGGTACGTAGAGTATGGTGGTCTTTGTAGGTTTGTTAGGAAATTGGTTGAAAAGAGATATTAATATTTTGAAAATGTTGTGAATCCTTCTGGATTGTACATATATATTTGTAAATGGAAACATATACATATATACATATATATATATATATATATATATATATATATATATATATATTATGGGAAAAATAGAAATATGTTGAAATTTACGTTTTTAGTCATGTTTTGGACATTAACTGAATTATCAAATAACATAAAAATCCATCAAATTATATTTTGATACTATCTAATATAGTCCATACCTTATAAACTTTACTTTTACTTATAATATCCAATATATATTATAAGTTTTTATATAACATTAATATAATCTACTTTTCATATGTCCGATAATATTTTTGGATAAAATAAGAAATAAGTTGTTTTGAATGAGCTATTAATAAACAATATTGAACTAATAAACTTTGTGTTACACTATTTATATTACACCAAAACATCCAAGGTTTCAATATATGAACTTTCAAATATTAAACATAGAAATTAAGAATAAAGTCATACAAAATATATCATTATACATAAATGTCATCAAGAGTTTTAAAATAAGTCAATTAGTAAATATGATATTTAATTTTAATTACATATTTTGGAAGGCGTACGTTTGACTTTATGTTGGTGCGCCAAGAATCATCTTCCTTAATTTGTACCTAAAAAATTAAGGTGAATAGGAATATAAAATAGATATTACTACGCATTAATATAAATAATTAAAAAGGTATGTGGATCTCCTACCACCGGTTAAAGACATCATACCTCTCTAATGGTATCGATTCATATATGAAATTGAAGTAGTCATTCTATGTACACCTTGTTTTCTAATTACATAAACAAATATGAGTAACCAAACATAAAAATGTTATCTTTAGGTAGGAAAAATACTTTAGTTAACTAACAAATTAAATAATATAAGTTTAAGAGTTAGGAGTTTCAGAACATTAATATTTTTATTAATCAATCTATTAAGTAACACATGTTGAAATTTTTACAATCATTATTAAAAAGCATTTGAAATATTAGATTTTAAATGAATTTTGGTTGAAGTGCTTTAACCTCTATTATTATTATTATTATTATTATTATTATTATTATTATTATTATTATTATTATTATTATTATTATTATTATATATATATATATATATATATATAGAGAGAGAGAGAGAGAGAGATGGAAAGTATAACATATGTATGAGTTTTAATTAATTATTTTTTTGAAACGGTACAATTACAAAACAAAAAAAAACATATTTAAAATATTTAATTAAATATTTTCAACATCACATTATATAACATATGATCAATATATTAACGATTATGTAACAACAAAAAATTTTACACAAAAAAATTTTAATTTTTTAACAATCATAAAACACGTGTCTTATTAACAAAATCCAAATATCCATCAACAAAGTTTTCAAAACAGAAAGTCAAATCCAGGATCCACAAACATAGCTCCATGTCAAGAATGTGTGTACAATCACGTCGGTGCCTTCCCATGATCCTCTGGGGTACCTGAAAAACATAACACATAACACGGTAAGCACGAATGCTTAGTGAGTTCCCCAAAATACCACGTACAACAATTCACCACTCGAGGCTATACTCTATTCGACCCTCTGGTCACTGTGTCTCAGCGAGACCCTCCAGTCTTGTAGCTCGTTGGACCCTCTGACCCGGTCAAGCTCGTTGGACCCTCCAGTCCGATCTGGTTGAGGACCCTCAGACCTCAAAATGGTGTCGTTGGTTTAATATTCTTATGTAACTACATAAAGTTGGGTTCTTGGGACTCTCTGGACCTCTCAAGATCCAGATCTGACGTTTAAGCCTCAAAGGGACTTCACATGCTTCATATCTCAACTTAAAAGATGGTA
Organism: Lactuca sativa; assembly: GCF_002870075.4. Taxonomy (NCBI): domain Eukaryota; kingdom Viridiplantae; phylum Streptophyta; class Magnoliopsida; order Asterales; family Asteraceae; genus Lactuca; species Lactuca sativa. The sequence goes on along the minus strand of NC_056628.2, from coordinate 157,054,937 downwards.
AAGAAGCCCTAAATTCATGAGATCTACTAAACATATCAAAACAGGTATGGATTCATACCTCCAACAGCAGCCTTGAATGAAATAGTGGAAGATTTAAGCCCCTCTAGTCAGTCAAGCTTGAACCTTCTCCTTCTTCCTTGCAAGAATGCACCACAATGAAACAATTAGCTCCATTCATCTCTCTAAGCTCTTTGGATCGATTTGGGGTCTCTCAATGGGAAGTGTGACCACGAATGAAGGCCACAAGAGCCTTTAAATAGGCCACAAACCCGGGCAATTAGGGTTTTCTTCAGCAACGCTGACTCGGCGAGTCAGTTACCCGACTCGTCGAGTCCTTTCATTAAACACGTCACCAAGCCGCAACCCCACTCGACGAGTTGAGGCACCAACTCGTTGAGTCCCTCCAAAATTCTTAAATTAAATATTAAGAATAATATACCTGGAAAACCGGATGTTACAATTCTCCCCCACTAGAATCAGACTTCGCCCCCGAAGTCCTGCTCCGCAAATAGCTCGAGGTACTGCTCCCGTATCTCCGACTCTGGCTCCCAAGTAAAATCGGACCACTTCCGATGTTGCCACTTGACCTAAACTAGGGGAACTTCGTTATTCATCAAAACCTTCACCTTCCGATCTATGATCATGATCGGCCTCTCAATATAATTCAAGCTCGCATACACCTGAATGTCCTCTAATGGTACTATTGTCGTCTCATCAGCCATACACTTCTGCAATTAGGACATGTGGAAGGTACTATGGATCTAGCTCAACTCCTCGGGTAGCTCTAGATGAAATGCTACCTTGCCTACCCTGGCGATCACCCTGAAAGGTCCAATATATCTGTGACATCCCCAAAATCACGGCCAGAAAAGACCGGTTTGTTTATGCTTTGTTTAAAAATCAGAGTAACATTTTAAATAAAAGTGTTGCGCAACTTGTCCCAAAACAAAATATGATAAAAATTTATCAAAAGCATTTCCATAGAAATGTATTTCATTAAGAGACTTGGGATGTCATGTTCGTACAGATCAAAAGCATAAACAGTACAATATAAGCCTTACTACATTATTTCATATCTACAGGCCTATATCCGTAATCCCTCGTCCGAACATCATATCTATGCTCAAGCGCCACTACCTGTAATACATAAAACTGAGTGGGTCAGGCTTGGGAGCCTGGTGAGCACATAGGGTTTTCAACCCACAATAAATAAGTTTATTAACTTTATCAAACCAAACAAACCCGATTACCCATTCCCGTTATCCTCACTTTACGTCCCTAAGACATCTAACACAAGGGACCTAGTTTAAGGACTATCATCGGGACGGACACTACTACTAAGGGGATTCCTCAGCAATAAATGTCCTTAAGGCAACCATGTGGGGGATGGAGTACATCTGATGAGCACACAGTTCAAATAAAAACACAGTTCGAATAAACACCTACAGGTTGCGAGCCTGCTAATGTTCCACTGGACTGTCTAGAATAGTCTGTGGTCGTCATCTATACTCCGCTAGATGACTAGATCATCAATAACATCTATAACGAGGCCTCTCATTATTTCATTTTATCACACAGCAACTAATACATCTACCCATGTTTTACCCCAACATTTTCGTAGATATAAAATACATATACAGTTTAAATTATTGAAAACATGTATAAAAATGTTCATCCAGCATAGATAGCAAGTATTCAAATAATATGCACACACAGCACGTAATTTATATAAAATACTTCATATCTATGTGTAAGTTGAAAGTAACTATGCACTCACCTGAAAGGTGGTGACTCAGCACTCAGACAGCACTTCGATGCTCTCAAAACGATTTTCCTTTGATAAAACCTAGTACCAATACCACTAGGGTTTAGTCTAACGATAACCGCGACAAATTAATTAGTCTGACTATTATTAAGCGTTAATAACACTCAATATAACTCATAATAATAGCCCAAATAATTATTTTAAGGACCTAATAATATTCCTATAATTATTTGAAAGCTATATAAAAAATTGTGTAAGTGTAGCACACTTACAGAGAATTTTATCGAAAACCGGAACTTATTGGAGCAGCGTTTCGAAACCGAAAGACTCTTTTTTTCTCGGGACTCCGGGAGCCTCGGGGCTTCCTTCGGGTGCTAGGGAGGTTCCCTAGGGTTTAGGAGTGTCTAGGACTCTTAGAGAGAGAAAGGAGTCAGAGAGAGAAGTGAAAAAGGTGTGAAAATGAAGAACTCTCGGCCCCCTTTTATAGCCTGCGAGGCCTCGGTACGCTGGGCGTACCTCGGACCTACGCTGGGCGTAATGGCTCGGATAAGGGCGCCACCTCGGACCAGCTGTCTTGCACTCCGGAAGAAGATAAGGGCGAGGGTACGTGGGGCGTACTGACTTCGGACGCGGGGCGTAAGCGAGGACCACGTGTCGGCCATCCGAAGCGATCCGTGATCAGCAAACGACGGTCAGGATTAAGCCACGTCATCGGATTTGCAACAGACTTCGCAATTTCATGCTTCAACTTTAAAAATTCGTAACTTTCACATATGAGCTCCGTTTTCGACGTTCTTTATATCCGCGCGAAGGTGGGATCGTACTCTACAACTTTCGTTTAGACTTTGTCGGCTAATTTTGACTCAAATTTAAATTTTATATTATTAACAGACCGGGACAGGATTGGTCCGTTAAATCCTCATAACTTCTTCATCCGACGTCCGTTTTCGCCCATATTTTTCTCATTACACTACTCTTAACGAGATCTTCGATTCTCGTTTAGGTCGTATCGGCTAAAAATCACTCGATTTAATATTCGAATTTCGGGTTGTATACTTCTAATCCGAAACTTCGAAAAATCATAACTTCTTCATCCGAAGTCAGATTTGGGCGTTCTTTTTATCGATGTTCTTAGTTTAACATATTCTACGACTTTCATTTAGATCGCTAAGGCTAAATCTCGCTCTATCGTAAATTCACTATTTACGCTTCCCGGTATCATTCCGGTTCTGTCGCGAAACGTCGACGGGTCATAACTTCTTCGTTATAACTCGGATTTCGGCGTTCCTTATATCCCCGGAATCCTTGTTTCGACCACTACAACTTTATATAAATATATAGGACTTATCTCACACTTTAATTTTGACGCTTATTTTTATTCTTTATTAGTTATACATTTATAATTAAATAATAAACACATAAACACACATAATTCACATAATACTCAAATATTTCATCTTTATTACTTCAAAAAGAGTTACAATAGTTGACCTAGACTATTACATTGACAAAAATGCTTAGCCCTGAAACCCGGGCGTTACAATATCGAGGCCTTAGGATGATTTTGTCCCGGAATCATGCATCAGCAAACAGATGTGGATAGCGTCTCATCATGTCATCCTCTATTTCCCAAGTGAGATTCGGCCCATTCGAATGTTTCCATCGGACTAGCACTAAGTCGACCATCTTGCATCGTAACTTCTTCGTCTTACGGTCAACAATTGCCTCAGGCTCTTCGACCAGCCTCTTATTCTCATCCATCTTTAACTCTGAGATTGGAATTATGTCGGGAACATCTCCCGTGAATTTCCTCAAATAACACACATAGAAGGTGTTATGAATACCATTGAGTTCTTCGGGCAATTCTAGCTTGTAAGCTTGGTTCCCAATCCTCTGAAGAACTTTGAACGGTCCAATGAACCTTGGACTCAACTTGCCTCATTTCCCGAATCGTATAAGTCCCTTCCATGGTGAGACTTTTAGCAAAACCGAATCCCCAACTTCAAAGGTTATCGTTCGTCTTTTCTTGTCAGCATAGCTCTTCTGACGATCCTGAGCTGCTAACATTCTTTCCCTAATCATCTTCAACTTCTCAGCAGTCTCATGGACTATCTCGGGGCCCATAAACTGCTTCTCTCCAGCTTCTAGCCAACAAGAAGGAGTACGACACTTTTGTCCATACAAGGCTTGATAAGGTGTCATCTTGATGGTCGAGTGAAAACTATTGTTGTAGGAAAATTCTACCAGAGGTAAGTGCTCGTCCCAATTCCCTTGGAATTCGAGGGTACATGCTCTCAGCATATCTTCCAATGTCTCAAACACAACTTTGTACCCAACTCCTCTTGTAGACTCCTCCAAAACCTCGACGTGAAACGACTATCACGATCTGATACGATCGTAAGAGGAACACCGTCTAGTCTTACAATTTCCTTCACGTAAGCATTTGCGAGCTTATCCATAGACCACTTCTCGTTGGCTGTTATGAAGTGTGCACTCTTGGTGAAATGATCCACGACCACCCAAATCATGCCGTGTCGGTTCTTCGTCCTGGGCAGTTTGGTCACAAAATCCATGGTGATGTCCTCCCATTTACCCATGGGTACGGGTAAAGGTTCCAAACTCCCATACGCTTTCTGATGTTGTGCCTTAACTCTCACACATGTTACACACTCGGCCACGTACTTCGCAACATCGAGCTTCATCGTCGGCCACCAGTAGTAGGGTTTTAGTTCCTTATACATTTTAGTGCTACCGGGATGAATTGAGTACATGGTCTTGTGTGCTTCTTCCATCAGAAGGTCTCTTATTCCTCCCATCTTAGGTACCCAAATCCGATCTTGGAATACCTTCAGTCCTCGACTGTTTGTTCCGAATACTAACGTTTTGCCCAAACATTCCTCCTTTCGGTCATTCTTCCCTAAAGCTTCTTCCTGAGCCTTCCTTATGCTTTCCACAATCGTCGAGACGAATTCAATTCTCAACGCTTTTGGCCTTTTCCTTTCAAGGTTGACTTTCCGACTGAGAGCATCAGCAACAACATTTGCTTTACCTGGGTGGTAAAGTATCTCACAGTCGTAGTCCTTGAGTAGTTCTAGCCAGCGTCGTTGCCTCATGTTCAACTCCTTCTAATTAAAGAGATACCGGAGACTCTTATGATCAGTGAAGAGCTTGCACTTCGTGTCGTAGAGGTAATGCCTCCATATCATTAAGGCAAATACTATCGCTGCCAACTCCAGATCATGAGTGTGGTAGTTCTTTTCGAGCTCTTTCAATTGTCGAGATGCGTATGCTATCACCTTTTCTCTTTGGGTCAGAACACAACCCAACCCGACTCCATATGCATCACTATAAACCGCAAAGTCTTCAACTCCATCGGGTAGAGAAAGTATCGGTGCTTCACATAACTTCTTCTTTAGTTTCTCGAATGCCTCATCGTGCTTCTCACTCTACGTATACGTAGCTCCTTTATGGTTCAAAACTGTTAATGGAGCAGCTATCGAAGAAAAGCCTTGGATAAATCGTCGATAATATCCGGCTAATCCTAGAAAGCTTCGAATCTCCGTGGGACTCTTTGGACATTCCCACTTCATTACAGCCTTGATCTTTGCAAGGTCAACCATTATCCCTTCCTGGTTAACCACGTGACCCAAGAACTGGACCTCTCGTATCCAAAAGTCGCATTTGGAGAACTTAGCGTAAAGCTTCTCCTTCTTTAATACTTCCAACACTTCTCGTACATGCTTGCCATGCTCCTCCTGGCCTTTCGAGTAGATGAGAATGTCGTCGATGAACACTATCACGGATTTATCGAGGAATGGTTTACAAACCCTATTCATCAAATCCATGAATGCTGATGGATCATTGGTTAGTCCAAATGACATAACCAAGAACTCGTAGTGTTCATATCTCGTTCTGAATGCAGTCTTCTCGATATCCTAATCTCTCACTTTCAGCTGATGATATCCCGACCTAAGATCGATCTTTAAGAAGTAGCTCGAACCTTGCAACTGATCGAATAGGTTGTCAATCCTCGACAATGGATACTTGTTCTTCACCGTTGCCTTGTTCAGCTCTCGGTAGTCTATACACATTCTCATGCTTCCGTCCTTCTTCTTTACGAATAACACTGGAGCTCCCCAGCATGATGAACTAGGTCGAATGAAACCGTTGTCCAACAGCTCCTGAAATTGCGTCATAAGCTCCTTCATCTCCGTCGGTGCTAATCGGTAAGGTGCTTTTGCTATCGGTGTCGTTCCTGGTAACAAGTCTATACGAAACACCACTTGCCTATCAGGTGGTAATCCGGGAAGATCTTCGGGAAAGACTTTCGGATAATCACACACAACCGGTATATTCTGCACCTCTTTCTTCTCCTTCTTAGCATCGATTACAAATGCCAAGTACGATGCACATCCCTTGGATAAACATTTCCTGGCTTTCATCAGGGAGATGATTCCAGAATTCACTCTGTGTTTGTCCCCATACACCATAAATGATTCCTTTCCGGGTGGGTTTACCCTTACTATCTTCTTTCGGCATTGAATCTCAGCATCGTTGGCGCTAAGCCAATCCATACCCAAAATGATGTCGAAACCGTTTAACTCTATGGGTAATAGCTCTTCGTGGAATTCGTTTCCGTTTAGGTCAATGACGATGTTCCTAATACGATTACTAACAGGTACGAATTTGCCACTGGCAACTTCTACAATCAGAGCATTATCAAGTTTTTCTACAGGCAATGCTAATTTCCCACCAAATTTATGCGACACAAAAGAGTAGTTGGCTCCGGAATCAAATGGTATATTTGCAGGCAAACCATTTACAAGAAAGGTACCTGAAACGACGTCTGCTGCTTCCTTCGCAGCCTCGAGCGTCATCTGGAAGGCTCTTGCCTTCGGCTTCGGTGGAATGTTGGGCCTTCCCACATGTTTCTTCTTTGGGCAATCCTTAGCAATACGCCCTTCTTCACGGCACTCGTAGCACGCCCTCTTTTTGGTGGTGCACTCATTGGCATAGTGCCCCGTTTTCCCACACTTGTAGCAGGTTACTTCCTCACCACATTTTCCCGAGTGCTTCTTCTTGCACTTCTCGCACCATTTCAATTCATTTCCTCCCCCGAACTTCTTTGAACCAAACTTGCTCTTCTTTTTGTTGGGTTTAGCAGACCCTTCAAATTTCCTCTTCTCGCCAACCTCGACTTTGCTGGCAGCTCTTCCCTTAATCATATCCTCCACAGACTTAGCAGCCCAGATAGCTACCTCCAAAGTAGGTGCCTGACGTACTGGCACCGCGTATTCCCATGGTAGTCCCTTTGCGTACTTATCAATTTTCATCAGCTCATCCGGAACAAGACGCAAGGTAAACTCCATCTTTTCTGTGAAGTTGTTCGTGTATTCATTGATTGACATGCTTCCCTTCTTCAGGGTTAGAAACTGGTTCTCTAGCTCGAGCAGGTTTTGAGCTGAGCAGTACTTTCGTTTGAATTGCACCAGAAATTATGTCCATGTCATTTGCAGGGGCTTGTTTGTAGCTTAAAGTCTTCCCCAAGGTATTCCACCAATGTATAGCACCTCCTCGAAACTGACGCACTGCAAACGTGGTCTGTAACTTTCCTCTGCAGCCACACATCATGAAAGCTAACTCGATCTCCGAGATCCAATCCATGACCCCGATTGGATCTTCCTTTCCCGTGAAAGTCGATGGCTTGCAAGTCTGAATATCCTTGTACTTGCATCCATTTCTCTCGACTCCGTCATCTTGGTTGTTTTGTTGAACTATTGGTGGGTTGACTTGACCAACAGTTCCACTGTAGTCTCCCTCCTTAGTCTGCCCTTCGTTCAACTCGGGCTGTTCGATCTGAATAGTTGCTTCCTCTCGATTTTGCTGGAGCAAACGTCTAGTTTCCTCCATTTGACGATCTAACATCGCTTGGATCGTCGCTTACACTCCAGCCATCGTTATTGGCTCAGCAGCGGCTTCCACCACCGGTATTTGCTCAATCACTGGGGGTTGGTTTCTGTTCCCATTTGCGTTCACGTTTCCGCTACGGGTCCTTGCCATCTTGATCTATACATCGAAAAAGGTGAATTTAGATCATTATTTAGGACTGATGTTTAAATCATCCTTATCACTCCGAAACGTTTATATGCTAGTTCTAATATCGTATTCGTACGTTTAGAATCCTAAACACATAAAGTTTCCAGATCCGGTCTCTAACAGACCATAGATCCGAACAAATAGTAGCATATCAGGCACAAAGCATTTAGCACGTAAAAGCATTTTAGGCATAGTTCCTAAAATAATCTAGTGCTCACACCTCACAATAATCGCTTAGAATTCTAAGTTTAAGTCTAGAAATCCTACAAATTCCTAATTCGCTTAAACTAATTCTCTGATACCAACTGTGACATCCTCAAAATCACGGCCAGAAAAGACCGATTTGTTTATGCTTTGTTTAAAAATCAGAGTAACATTTTAAATAAAAGTGTTGTGGAATTTGTCCCAAAACAAAATATGATAAAGATTTATCAAAAGCATTTCCATAGAAATGTATTTCATTAAGAGACTTGGGATGTCATGTTCGTACAGATCAAAAACATATACAGTAGAATATAAGCCCTACTACATTATTTCATCTTTACAGGACTATATCTGTAATCCCTCGTCCAAACATCATATCTATGCTTAAGCGCCACTACCTGTAATACATAAAACTGAGTGGGTCGGGCTTGGGAGCCTGGTGAGCACATAGGGTTTTCAACCCATAATAAATAAGTTTATTAACTTTATCAAACCCGATTACCCATTCCCGTTATCCTCACTTTACGTCCCTAAGACATCTAACACAAGGGACCTAGTCTAAGGACTATCATCGGGATGGACACTACTACTAAGTGGATTCCTCAACATTAAATGTCCTTAAGGAAACCATGTGGGGGATGGAGTACATCTGGTGAGCACACAGTTCAAATAAATACACAGTTCGAATAAACACCTACAGGTTGCGAGCCTGCTAGTGTTCCACTGGACTGTCTAGAATAGTCCGTGATCGTCATCTATACTCCGCTAGATGACTAGATCATCAATAACATCTATAACGAGGCCTCTCATTATTTCATTTTATCACACAGCAACTAATACATCTACCCATGTTTTACCCCAATATTTTCGTAGATATAAAATACATATACAGTTTAAATTATTGAAAACATGTATAAAAATGTTCATCCAACATAGATAGCAAGTATTCAAATAATATGCACACACAGCACGTAATTTATATAAAATACTTCATATCTATATGTAAGTTGAAAGTAACTATGCACTTACCTGAAAGGTGGTGACTCAACACTCGGACAGTGCTTCGATGCTCTCAAAACGATTTTCGTTCGATAAAACCTAGTACCAATACCACTAGGGTTTAGTCTAACGATAACCGCGACAAATTAATTAGTCTGACTATTATTAAGCGTTAATAACACTCAATATAACTCATAATAATAGCACAAATAATTATTTTAAGGACCTAATAATATTCTTATAATTATTTGAAAGCTGTATAAAAAATTGCATAAGCGTAGCGCACTTACAGAGAATTTTATCGAAAACCGGAACTTATTGGAGCAGCGTTTCGAAACCGAAAGACTCTTTTTTTCTCGGGACTCCGGGAGCCTCGGGGCTTCCTTCGGGTGCTAGGGAGGTTCCCTAGGGTTTAGGAGTGTCTAGCACTCTTAGAGAGAGAAAGGAGTCAGAGAGAGAAGTGAAAAAGGTGTGAAAAATGAAGAACTCTCGGCCCCCTTTTATAGCCTGCGAGGCCTCGGTACGCTGGGCATACCTCGGACCTACGTTGGGCGTAATTGCTCGGATAAGGGCGCCACCTCGGACCAGCTATCTTGCACTCCGAAAGAAGATAAGGGCGAGGGTATGTGGGGCGTGCTGACTTCGGATGCGTGGCGTAAGCGAGGACCACGTGTCGGCCATCCGAAGCGAGCCGTGATCAGCAAGCGACAGTCAGGATTAAGCCACGTCATCGGATTTGCAACAGACTTCGCAATTTCATGCTTCAACTTTAAAATTTTGTAACTTTCACATACGAGCTCCGTTTTCGACGTTCTTTATATCCACGCGAAGGTGGGAACGTACTCTACAACTTTCGTTTAGAATTTCTCGACTAATTTTGATTCGATTTTAAGTTTTATATTATTAACAGACCGGGACAGGATTGGTCCGTTAAATCCTCATAACTTCTTCATCCAATGTCCCTTTTCGCCCATCTTTTTCTCTTTATGCTACTCTTAACGAGATCTTCGATTCTCGTTTAGGTCGTGTCGGTTAAAAATCACTCGATATAATATTCGAATTTCGGGTTGTATACTGCTAATCCGAAACTTCGAAAAATCATAACATCTTCATCCGAAGTCAGATTTGGGCGTTCTTTTTATCGATGTTCTTAGTTTAACATATTCTACGACTTTCAATTAGATCTCTAAGGCTAAATCTCACTCTATCGTAAATATACTATTTACGCTTCCCGGTATCGTGTCGGTTCTGTCGCAAAACTTCGACGGGTCATAACTTCTTCGTTATAACTCGGATTTCGGCATTCCTTATATCCCCGGAATCCTTGTTTCGACCACTACAACTTTATATAAAGATATAGGACTTATCTCAAACTTTAATTTTGATGCTTATTTTTATTCTTTATTAGTTATACATTTATAATTAAATAATAAACACATAAACACACATAATTCACATAATACTCAAATATTTCATCTTTATTACTTCAAAAAGAGTTACAATAGTTGACCTAGACTATTACATTGACAAAAATGCTTAGCCCTGAAACCAGGGCGTTACAATATCGAGGCCCCAACTTGCCCCGCTTCCTAAACTAGATTACTCCTTTCCATGGGGAAACTTTCAGAAGCACAAAATCTCCGACCTGAAACTCAAGCTCGGATTGTCGTCTGTCCTCGTAACTCTTTTGACGACTCTGAGCCGTTTGCAACCTCTGTCGGACCTGCTGAATGTGCTCGATCGTCTTCAGCGCTATCTTTGTGTTGCCCATAACTCTCTTCCCATCTCTCCCCAACATATGGGAGTACGACACCTCCTCCCATAAAGGGGCTCAAAGGGAGGCATATCGATGCTCGAGTGATGGTTGTTGTTATAGGAAAACTCAGCCAAGGGTAGGTATGTGTCCCAACTCCCACTGAAATCCATAACGCATGCTCGAAGCATGTCCTTGAGCGTTTGAATCGTCTGCTCACTCTATCCGTCTGTCTGCGGATGGTACACTGTGCTAAAATGCAATCGCATGCCCAACTCCTCATGAAATTTCTTCCAAAACCGGGAAGTAAAACGCACGTCTCAATCTGACACAATCGAGACTTGTACTCCATGCCAAGATACCACCTCTCTCACATAAATCTCGGCCATCTTTTCTGCAGAAGAGCTCTCACTAATAGCAAGGAAGTGAGCACTCTTCGTCAACCGATCTACAATCACCTAGATTGCGTCAACTCCACGTGTTGTTCTCGGTAATTTGGTGATAAAGTCCATCGAGATCTACTCCCACTTCCACTGGGGGATCTCCAAAGGCTGCAATGGACCATGTGGACACTAGTGCTCTGCCTTGACCCGGAGGCAGGTCAAGCACCTCTCTACTACCCACGCGACGTCCCTCTTCATACAGGGCCACCAATAGTCTCTCTTCAGATCTAAATACATCTTAGTGGCCTCGGGATGAATCGAAAATCTTGACCTATGCGCCTCCTCCATCAGAGTGCTACGAGCTCCACCCGTATAAGGCACCCAAATCCGACCTCGAAAGGTCATAAGTCCCAAGCTATCCGTCACAAACTCGGATACCTGGCTGATCACCCGCTGTTTCTTGCGGTTCTCCGGTCTCATGGCCTCCGCCTGGGCCTCTCGAATGGTATCCAATATTGGAGTCATCATTATCATCCTCATGCATATATCCCGAATCGGGGCACTCTCCGCCTTGCGGCTCAGGGCATCGGCTACCACATTAGCCTTGCTCAAGCGATACAGAATCTCACAGTCGTAATCTTTTACCACGTCCAACCACCTTCTCTGGTGTATATTCAGTTTGGGCTGATCCATCAGATACTTCAAGCTCTTGTGGTCCGTGTATATGGCACACCGAACCCGTACAAGTAATGGTGCTAGATCTTGAGAGCGAACACCACTGCCCCCAACTGTAAATCGTGGGTGGGATACCTCGTCTCATGAGGCTTTAGCTGCCTCGATGCAAATGCTATCACGTGCCCTCTCTACATAAGCACTACACCAAACCCCGATATAGATGCATCGCAATAAACCACAAAGTCCTCCATCCCCTCAGGAAGAGCTAACACTGGAGCTTCGCATAATCTCTGGTAAAGAGTCTCAAACGAGTTCTACTGCTCGGGACCCCAAACAAAAGCAACGCTCTTCCGGGTCAACTTGGTGAGAGGAACAACAATCTTGGAGAAATCTCTGATAAACTTCCGATAGTAGCCGGCCAACCCTAGAAAACTCCTGATCTCGGTGGCGGATATCGGCACCTCACAACTCATAACCGCCTCAATCTTGGCCGGGTCGACCTTTCGTAACCAGATATCACACTTGGAGAATTTGGCATAAAGTCTCTCCGATCTCAATACTCCAAGGACCTCTCTCAAATGCTCCTCATGCTGCTCTCTAGACCTCGAATACACCAAAATATCGTCGTTGAACACGATCACCTAATGATCCATCATAGGCCTGCATACCTGGTTCATGAGATCCATGAACACTGCTGGTGCATTGGTAAGCCCGAAAGGCATCACCACAAACTCGTAATGCCCATAACGAGTTATAAATGCTATCTTCTGAATATCCTCCTCACAGACCCTCATCTGATGATAACCAGACCTCAAATCGATATTGGAAAACCAAGATGCACCCTGCAATTGATCGAACAAATCGTCGATCCCCAGGAGTGGATAACGGTTCTTGACCGTCAGCTTGTTCAACTCCCGGTAATCAATGCATATCCGGTGTGAACCATCCTTTTTCCTGAAAAAAATGGATCGGTGCTCCCCATGGCGAGCTACTTGGCCGGATAAAACCCTTTTCCAACAGCTCCTGAAGCTGCGAGAATAACTCTTGCATCTCTGGCGGCACAAGGCGATAGGGTGCCTTGACGATAGGTGCCACCCCCGGAAGCAAATCAATACGAAACTGTGACATCCCCATTTTCATCACGGCCAGAAAATACTTATTTTGTTTATGCTTTGTTTGAAAATTAGAGTAACATTTTAAATAAAAGTGTTGCGGAATTTGTTCCAAAACAAAATACGATAAAGATTTATCAAAAGCATTTCCAAGGAAATGCATTTCATTAAAAGACTCGAGATGTCATGTTCGATACAGATCAAAAGCATAAATAGTACAATATAAGCCTTACTACATTATTTCATATCTACAGGCCTATATCCGTAATCCCTCATCCAAAACATCACATCTATGCTCGATAGCCACTACATGTAATACATGAAACTGAGTGAGTCAGGCTTGGGAGCCTGGTGAGCACATAGGGTTATCAACCCACAATAAATAAGTTATTTAATTTCATCAATCAACAATAAGCCGATTACCCGTTCCCGTTATCCTCACTTTACGTCCCTAAACACCTATCATAAGGGACCTAGCCTAAGGATCATCATCGGGATAGACACTACTACTAAGGGGATTCCTAAGCAATAAATGTCCTTAAGGCAACCATGTGGGGGATGGAGTACACCGGTGAACACATCGTTCACAAACACCTACAGGTTGCGAGCCTACTAGCGTTCCACTGGACTATCTAGAAGAGTCTGTGGTTGTCATCCATACGCTGCCAGATGACAGAATCAACAACAACATCGAGGCCTCTCATCATTTTATCACACGTCGTCCATTACATATACTCATGTTTTACCTCAACATTTTTGTAGATATAAAATACATATACAGTTTAAATCATTTAAAACATGTATAAAAACGTTCATCTAGCATAGACAACAAGTATTCAGATAATATGCACACATAGCACATAATTTATATAAAATATTTCATATTTATGTGTAAGATGAAAGTGACTCTGCACTCACCTGAAAAGGTGGTGATTCTGCCTTCGAACAACGCTTCGTTACCTCAAAACAATTATCCCTCGATAAAACCTAGTATCAATATCACTAGGTTTTAGTCTAACGTTAACCGCGACTAATTAATAGTTTAGCTGCTATTATTATTATTATTATTATTATTATTATTATTATTATTATTATTATTATTATTATTATTATTATTATTATATAAGCGTTAAACAACACTCTATATAACTCATAATAATAGCCCAAATAATTATTTTAAGGACCTAATAACATTACTATAATTACTTAAAACCTATATTAAAAATTTCATAGACGTAGCTCACTTACAGTAGATTTTAAAGAAAACCGGGCTTTTCTTGGAGCAGTGTTTCCGAAACCGAAATACCCTTTTTCTCGGGACTCCAGGAGCCTCGGGGCTTCGTTCAGGTGCTAGGGGTTCACCTAGGCTTAGGGGAGGGTTAAAACCCTTAGAGAGAGAAAGTAGTGAGAGAAGAAATGAATAAAGGTGTGAAAATTTCGGAAAGGCTCGCATGCTATTTATAGCCCCCAGCAGCCTCGGACTACGCTGCGCATCCAGCAGCTACGTTGGGCGTAGTCTCGGATAGGGTTGCCACCTCGGATCCAGCTGTCTCGCACTCGTCGGAAGGATAAGGCCGCAGGTATGTGGGTGTACCGGATCTCGTATGTGGGGCATAATGCGAGGCTACGTGGCGTGATCCAAAGCGAAGCCTTGGTCAACAAGCAACGGCTCAGATGCGGCCACATCATCAACTCCTCACCGATTTTGCAATTTTACACTCTGACTTCTAAAAATCATATCTTTCGCATACGAGCTTCGTTTTTGACGCTCTTTATATCCACGCATAGGTGAGAACGTACTCTACAACTTTTTTTAGACTCCGTCGGCTAATTTTGACTCGATTTTAAATGTTATATTTTTAACAGAACAGGACACGATTGGTCCATTAAAAATTCATAACTTCTTCATCTGATGTCCGTTTTCGTCTGTCTTTTTATCGTTACACTACTATTAATGAGATCTTCGATTCTCGTTTAGGTTGTGTTGGCTAAAAACCACTCGATCTAATATTCGAATTTCGGGTTGTACACAGCTAAGCCGAAACTTCGAAAAATCATAACTTCCTCATACGAAGTCAGATTTGGGCGTTCTTTTTATGGACGCTCTTGGTTTAACATATTCTACGACTTCTGTTTAGATCGCAAGGGCTAAGTATCGCTCTATCATAAATTCACTTTTTACGCTTCTCGGTATTGTGCCGGTTTCGTCGCGATACTTCGACGGGTCATAACTTCTTCGTTATAACTCGAATTTCGGCGTTCTTTATATCCCTGGAATCCTTGTTTCAACGACTACAACTTTATGTAAAGATATCAGGTTCATCTCACTCTTTAATTTTGACGCTTATTTTTATCCTTTATTAATAATACATTATAATTAAGTTTCAAGCACACAAATACACATAATCCACATAGTATTCAAATATTTCATCTTTATTACTTCAAAAGAGTTACAATAGTTGACCTAGACTATTACATTGTCTAAAAATGCTTAGCCCTGAAACCCGGGCGTTACAGAAACTCCACCTGCCTCTCGGGAGGTACACCTGGTAACTCCCCAGGAAAAACGTCTGGAAACTCACTCACTATCAGAACCTCAGCGACAGAACTAGGTCTCTCCGTAACATCCCGCGTATCCGCCACATACACCAGAAAACCTATGCAGCCCTGCTGCAAGCTCTGCCTTGCTCGAGCAGCCGAACAAAATGCTGACCCAGATCGGGTACCTTCACCGTATACTGTAAGTACTCCCCCACTAGGGTTTTGGATGGTCACCAACTACCACTCATAGTCGATCATAGCTCTGAATCGACTCAACCAATCCATTCCCACGATGACACATACATCACCCATCGCGATAGCTACCAAATCTATCGGAAACTCGACTCCAAATATCTCAAGCACACATCCCCGGATCACATCAGTCGCTAAAACAGCATGCTCATCAGCTATGGAGATTCTCAAAGGTCGACTCAACACCTCTTGTCGGATGCTGATGTGACGACTAAATGCTAGTGATACGAAGGATCGACTCACACCCGAGTCAAACAACACCAAAGCAGGTACAGAACTCACAAGAAAAGTACCTAAACACATCACAAATAAGCATCGTATATAAACAAAGAATAAACAAAAAATCACATACCAGCCACAACTTCGGGTGCTGTGTGGACCTCCTCCACTGTCAACTGGAAGGATCTACCGCGAGCCTTCGGTGCCTCGGCCTTCACTGGCCGACTCTCTGTAGCTCGAGTAGCAGAAGGCGCAGATCCCTGCGCTGATCCATGAAGCAACTGCGGGCACTCGGCCTTCCTATGGCCAGTCTGGTTGCAATGGAAGCAAACTGAAAATCCCTTGGGGCAATCACTCGCAATATGCCCCTCCTTCCCGCACTTGTAACACACACCTGATCTGCACACCCCATCATGGCTTTTGCCGCACTTCCCACAAGTTCGGCCCTTCTGACCCTCGATCTCGAATCGGCAGGCTTTGCTCGCTTGGCCACCAATTGAGACTGTGTCGGCCGCCTATCCCTCCTCTGAGACTCTGCCTCCTCCCTAGCCTGAGTCTCTAGCTCAATCTCCCTCTTCTAGGCATTTTCCTGGAGCTCGGTAAATGTTCAGTATGTCGAGTTCGCCACGAACTCACGCATGTCTCTCCTTAGTATGCTCAGATATCGGCTCATACATGCCTACTCAGTAGACACGTGCTCAGGGCAAAACAACATCCTCTCATGAAACATCTGGGTGATCACGGTCACAGACTTAGTCACCTGCTTGAGGGACAAGAGCTCCTGAGCCAACCGTTCCCTCTCCACCGGGGGAACGTACTCATCTCGGAACATAGCGGTGAATCTCTTCCAGGTCACCGTTGTAAGCTCTGCAGTGGTAAAGTCAACTGTCACAAACTTCCACCAGTCCTTCGCTCCCAAGCGAAACTGGTTCAGCGCGAACCGTACTCTCAAATGTTCCGGGAAGGAACAAGTGTAGAAACACCCCCCAATGTCATAGATCCATCTCATAGCAGCAAGCGGGTCTTGCGTCCCATCAAACTCTAGTGGCTTCGTGTTGTTGAACTCTCGGTACAGCAACTACGGGTGTTCATTTGGATGGATCGGTTCGATCTGATCCAATTAAGTAAATCCAAATGGATTTCAGTTTCCAAAATATGGATCCAAATATTCCAAACTAAATTCAAATCTGATCTGATCCGATCAAATTACAATTCGTTTGGATCGGTTTTTATAATTTTGTTTTCAAAAACCATAACATTTTAAAAGGACATAGAATTATAATATGATCTAATTTTACAGAAGAAGCAAAAACAAATTATTTACTTGTGATTTAAAATTTATAAACAGCCACTAAGAAGGCATATTATAGTTTATTATTTAATAGATAAAAAACTTTTGACAGAAATTACATATTAATGTCTTTTATAAGGTAAAACCTATTGAACTTATTTAAAAAAAATATAAAATTAATAAATAATTATAAATATATTGAAAATAAAAACATAACAAATTGTTATTCGGTTTTTTTGGACTATTCGGTTCTTATTTTATAAAGAAAAACCAATCCGAAATCCAAAATAATAATTCAGTTTTGTTGAAAACCAATCCAAAAATCTGAATATCTGAACCAAATAGTCCAATCCAAATTGTCCAATTGGACAATTCGGTTTTATCCAAATAGTGAACAACCCTAACAGCAACGAGTCACCCCCTGTGGCCTAGCAGCGGCGACGGCTGCGGTGGCTGCAGCAACAGCAGCCTCAGAAAGAGAAGCATATCGCTTGCCAAATGTCTCAATCATCATGGTCTTGATAGACCCAAACATCTCTGGTATCTCAGCTCGAATGGCTGCGGCCACCTCCTCATGAATCATCCTACGAATCTCCATATCACTGGTACCACTACCTCCTCCGCTGTGGCGCGTAACCACCATGATGTCTCTGAAACACAAGATAAAATAATCAGAGACTCGATCGAGATCATCCTCACTCAATCACTACCTCTTACTCGTTTCTTGGTATCCTAAGGACTCTTACTTAGACTGCTTATTGATTCGGTGTCTCCGGTAGTACGGGCCCTATACTACCTTCCTCACCCCATCAGTTTTCACCCTAAGTCCTCCTCCTAGGGTCCCAGTTTAGAAGCACTCTATGTCTCACCGAATACAGGCTACACCCTAGTAGACCTCTCATAAACTCCTCTCTGCTACCTACTCACACTCGAAGAAATTCACAGTAGCAGTAACTCCTAGGCTAAGGCATCACAATTCAGGCCACTCTAGTCCTAGATTATGAAATACCTAGCCTACTCTCTAGGATGCATATCATATCTCATATTATCTCATAACACATAAAGTAAGGGTATTTTCGGAAATCACTGTTCGGGCGCTAGCTGATTGTACACACTGCTCTTTTCCACTCTTTCTGGAATCTTTTACTCTTTTTAGAAAAATTGGTTCTTTATGAAAACTTTTCTCAAATCCTTGAGTTAAGATATCCCCGAAGGTGTATCCGAATCCCTCAAACCAAGGCTTTGATACCAACTTGTAACAACCAAAAATTTTAGACCAAAAAAATTTAATTTTTAACAATCATAAAACACGTGTCTCATTAGCAAAATCCAAATATCCATCAACAAAGTTTTCAAAACAATAAGTCAAATCCAGGATCCACAAACATAACTCCATATCAAGAGTGTGTGTACAATCACGCTGGTGCCTTCTCGTGATCCTCTGGGGTACCTAAAACACAAAACACATAACATGTTAATGTAACAACCCAAAAATCACGACTAAAAATTTCTTTTAAAACATTACTAAAACCATATTTACAAAACTGTATCATAAGTCATAACATAAATTTTAGATTATTAATTCAAAACATAATCTCATTATCAGAGTAAAACATTCCCAGGCTAACTGACTATGGTGTGTGCACTGCAATCTTCTCGAGCTCCTCTTTTGAAAACTGAGTACCTGAAACCAAAACTGAAAACCGTAAGCACGAAGCTTAGTGAGCTCCCCCAATCTACCGCATACCATACAATAACAAATAAAGCACATACTGGGCCTTGCCCACTGCATCGGACCGAAGTCCGGAACTAGCTGCATCGGACCGAAGTCCGGAACTGACTGCATCGGACCGAAGTCCGGAACTAACTGGGACCTTGTCCCCTGCATCGGACCAAAGTCCAGAACTAGCTGCATTGGACCGAAATCCGGAACTGCCTGAACATAGCATAACATAAACACGTATTTGCTAACATAACACATATACTGCATCGGACTGAAGTTCGGAACACATAACACAAAACATGCTTGAATCACAAAGACATCAAGCACTCTAACTGCTGCATCGGACTGAAGTCCGGAACTACTGCTAACTAAACGGGCCGGCATTGTGGCCATAGACCCGTTCCTACTAGAAGGAAACTCACCTGAACTGCTGAGCTCTGCCGATAATCCTCTGGCTGCTAATTGACAATCCCCCTGAGCCGCTGCTCCTCTAGCTCTCTGAGCTACCAATATCAATATGACACTTAGTCTGACAGTCCTCTAAAAGTCAACTAAGTCAACTCTGGTCAAAGTCAAAATCCTGGTCAAAGTCAACCTTCCAGGTCAACCCTACTCGCCGAGTCCTCCTAATGACTCGCCAAGTTCATATGCTCAGGGTCTTTCTATTTGCAACTCGACTCACCGAGTCCAACTACTTCCGAGTCCTGTCCTGTCCAACTCGTTGAGTCACCACCCGACTCACTGATTCGAGTCTCAACTCGAAGGGTTTGGGGTTTCGCGACCTGACTCGTCGAGCCCAAGGCAATCTTCACCCAATTCGTCGAGTTGTTCTTCCAACTCGCCGAGTTCATGCCTAACTTCATCCGACTCGACGAGTTGTTCATCCCACTCGTCGAGTTCCTCCTCATCTTCATGCTACTCGCCGAGTCCACTCGAAGGACTCGCCGAGTCCATTCATATCTACATACATGCAGAGGACTTTTGAGTCATGCATGGACTCCAAACTGTAGATCCACTCTTCTAAAGCCTATTCCTTACGTAAAGTGGTAAACTTTACGTGTAGCTAACGAGGTCTAGGCTCAAATCACTATAAACTAGGGTTTAAGACAAAGGGGCTCAACAATCAACCCATAGACTGATGCTTTATGATTCTCTAGGCCAAGATACACATAGATCTGAAGTAACAACTTCAGATCTGGGCTTCTAACTCGAAATGGTTCATGAACTTGTCCTAAAAGCCCCAAATCCCATGATAAAGGTTGATCTATATGCAAAAGAGGGAAGGTAACGACTCATTACCTTCAAATGCTCTGGAAGACCTCACAAACTCTGGATCTACTGCCAATTCTTGAATCCCCAATGTGTGCCTTCTTCCTTCTTCCTTCAAATCACCCAAAATGTCAAGAAAGCTTGGATGAGCAGCAATGGAGGCTTAGGGTTTCTGGTTCTAGACTATAGGGCCGCAAATGAGCCCTAGGGAAGAGAATAAGATGCTTAAATAGGGTACCAAGTCCCGAAATTAAGGTTTCCTCGTTCAGACCCAACTCGCCGAGTTCACAAGTCGACTCGCCGAGTTGGTCACATACTCGATCCCCCGGATTCCGCTCCGACTCGTCGAGTTCCTCCCTGGGCTCGACGAGTCCACTCCTTGACTTAGGGTTTCTTTCCTTTTCTTGGCCTTTCTGATCTTGGGTCTTACAGTTAAGCACGAATGCTTAGTGAGTTCCCCAACATACCATGTACAACAATTCGCCACTCGAGGCTATACTCTGTTCGAACCTCTGGTCACTTTGTCTCAGCAGGACCCTCCAGTCCCGTAGCTCGTTGGACCCTCTGGCCCGATCTAGCTCGTTGGACCCTCTGATCCGGTCTGGTTGAGGACCCTCCGGCCTCGTAAATCGTTGGACCCTCCGGTCCAGTTAAAATAGCACATAGCATACATAACTCACAATACACATAATCTTAAGCAAACACGTATGACCTTCCGGTCCACACATAGATAACACCCTAAGTAATGTATAGTGAGAAGACTCACCTCGGGTAAACTCGAATGATCTCGTACTCGAAACACTGATCTAGCATCCGCCTAATCACATACATAAATTACCTCTAGTTAACAATGGCTCTCAAAGGCTAGACTATTCCCTTCCTATGCTCTCTCTCATAAGGGTAAAAGACTAGGGATGAGATTTAGAACCGGAAAATCGGACCGGAACCGGAACCGTTAGAACCAAAATATGTAAAACCGGTCCGGGTCCCGGGTTTAAAGAATGGCTCTATCCAGGTTCCGAGTAATCCGGGTTTCGGGTCCTTCGAGTCCGGGTAAACCGGGTTTAAGAACCGGAACCGTGTTAGGAACCGGAACCGGTTTTAGGGGCGGGAACCGATTTCTATGGAAAGTTTAAAACATGCATATCTCATTCGTTTGAAGTCGGATTGACATGAGGTTTTTTCCATAGTATAGTTTATAGTTTTTACATGATTTTATGCTATAATTTTTTCATTTTTGGGTTTATATTCATTGACTTATAGTCTCGCAAACTTGGGATATCAAAGCTTGAAATTTTATGTTTTTCAGCTTTTTTTTATATCTTGTGATAGTTTTAAAACATGTATATCTCATTCGTTTGAAGTCGGATTGGCATGAGGTTTTTTCCAGAGTGTAGTTTATAGATTGTACATGATTTTAGACTATAATTTTGTTATTTTTGGATGTTTATTCATTGACTTATAGTCTCTTAAACTCGGGATATCAAAGCTGAAAATTTTATGTTTTTCAGCTTTCTTTGTATTTCGTGATAGATTTAAAACATACATATTTAATTCGTTTGAAGTCGGAATAGCATGCGGTTTTCTCCATAGTGTAGTATAGAGTTTGTATATGATTTTAGACTATAATTTTTCATTTTTGGTTTCACATTCATTGATTTATAGTCTCCCAAAGTTGGGATATCAAAGCTGTGAATTTTTTTTCTCTACTTTATTTTTGTATTTTGTGAAATTTTAAAACATGCATTCGACCCACTTTACCCGGTTCCCCGGGTTTTTTGTTTTTAGACCCACTTTACCCGGTTCCATTTGACCCATTTTGATATTTATGGGTTTTCCGGTTCTAGACCCACTTTACCCGGTACATTACCCGGAACCGAACCGGAACCGGTTCCTATATACCGGTCCGGTTTCGGTCCTAAAAAATCTCGTTAACCGGTTCCCGGGTTTTCCGGGTCCGAGTCTACCGGTTCGGGTTTGGACCCACTCTCATCCCTATAAAAGACCATTATACCCTTCATGATCTCTTACACTCATCTTGACCAAACCCTAAGGTCAACAAAAGTCAACTCCAGTCAACAGTCCAACTTTTGACCAGACTCGTCGAGTCCAGTCGATTCATGGAAACCCCAGCAAGCTTCAACTCGAAAAGCTAACCCCTAACTCGTCGGGTCACCACCTGACTCAGTTCATCGGGATAAAACCATGGGCTACCCATCGAGTCAGCGGCTCGACTCAGCGAGTCTGTTCAGACTCTTTTGCATTCAGCCATTTTAGTGCAAGATAATTTCCCAAACTTCATATCTATGCACTCAAGGCTCATTAATCACGTAAAGGTTCGACCTTTATGTCCATGCATCACTCATCTAGCTCTAATTGACAAAATAACCCTCAAAATGGTGTTTGGTTCAATATTCTTATGTAACTGCATAAAGCTGGGTTCTTGGGACTCTTTGGACCTCTCAAGGTCTAGATCTGACGTCTAACACCCCGTTCCCGAGTTCAACTTAACAAGAGAAAGGAAAGAAAATGGGTGGAAATGAGAAGAAAATGAAAGAAATTGGTGTTCCCAAGTTTCATTAAAGGAAGGAATTCGAAGGAAGTGGAGAGAAATGGAAGGATCACTTTCCCTCCTATCTTTCCTTCCGATTTGGGAGGATTAGGAAGGAAAGAAGAAAATGATTAATTTTCCTTCCACTTCTCTCCAACTCGGGAACACAAAAGAAAATTTTGTTTTCCTTTCCTTTCTCTTCTTTTCTCTCGTGACTTTCTTTTCTATTCTTTTCTTTTCTTTTGATAAACTCAGGAACGGGGTGTAAGCCTCAAAGGGACTTCACATGCTTCATATATCAACTTAAAAGAGGGTAAAGAAGCCCTAAATTCATGAGATCTACTAAACATATGAAAACAGGTATGGATTCATACCTCCAACAGCAGCCTTGCATGAAATAGTGGAAGATCTGAGCCCCTCTACTCAGTCAAGCTTTAACCTTCTCCTTCTTCCTTGTAAGAATGCACCACAATGAAACAATTAGCTCCCTCTACCTCTCTAAGCTCTATGTATCGATTTGGGGTCTCTCAAGGGGAAGTGTGGCTGAAAATGAAGGCCATAAGAGCCTTTAAATAAGCCACAAACCCGGGCAATTAGGGTTTTCTTCAGCAGCGCTGACTCGGTGAGTCAGATACCCGACTTATCGAGTCCCTTCATTAAACACATCACCAAGTCACGACCCCAATCAACGAGTTGAGGCACCAACTCGTCGAGTCCCTCCAAAATTCTTAAATTAAATATTAAGAATACTATACCTGGAAAACCGGATGTTACAGATTAAACCATAATATGCAACGACTGTGTTGCAATAATCCAAAAACAAAGAAAAAATAAAAACGAATTAGTATAACAAACTTACAAATTAAAAGCTCTAATATAATTGCATGTCTCCAAAAGTGGTCATAAGACCTCAACCCAACACAAAAACCTTTAAGTTTGTTTTTTTTCTGAAATTTGTATATGATTTGTATGCATGTCTTCCCAAAAGATTGGCATTTTTATTGTAAACTTTTCACTAAATGCTAATTAAACATAATATAAGTTATAAAACTTTTGAATGTGAAATCATAATTAAGAAAACTTTTGAGTTGCATAAGTTAAAAAAGGGGGTTTCAAATGCATGAGATTCAAGAAAAAAATACTAGTTTTATAAGTATGTATGATGTATGATATATATATATATATATATATATATATATATATATATATATATATATATATATATCTTTTAGAAGACAAAAATACAAATAGTTTTAACTGTTAAGTATTAATGACTTTTAATATTGTTTATATTATGTTAGTTAAATTTAATTGGTGTGTTATAATTATCAATTCGATCATATATGTTAATTTAGTGTAGGTTACTTTATTGACAATAGGTGTATTTTGTATACAATTTTATTTTGCTTAGGTTGTTATTTTGTTAATAACTGTAATAAAGTTTCTATGTTTGGTATGACCTAGTATCCATCCACCACATCGAAATCACGACCAAGGGTTGTATAAGCTTCCCCCATACACTCTTTCTTTAACCTAGTATCCATTCTACAAATATTCTATGCCATTATCAAATCATCAAAGTGATTCGCTGGAACTGTTGTATCAAAGAAAAAATCCAAGTGATCCATTTTTGGCTACTTATTATTGATGAATAAGTTTCAACAATTGTATAGACTGATAATTTGTAACTTTGTATGTCTTCCATACTTTATGGTACATTGCCAATTATTGTAGTACATTAACCTTGCAAATACCACATATATAATTACATTCCATATCATAACATCGCTTTTACATTACCATTTAGTAACAAGCGTTAGACCATATGTTGACCATGCCATTTCTATGAAATTTCACTGTATATATATATATATATATATATATATATATATATATATATATATATATATATATATATATATATATATATATATATATATATATATATATGGATACATAATTATATTTACAAATATATTGTCTCTTGATTTACAAACAATAACACTCAATGTGACTAATATCAAACTTAATGATTAATAATTTTTCATCATTTTTGCTCCAAATAATAGCTACATGAATATTTATCCATGTGAATAATAAAATCATTTGATACACATTTATGATATGGTGTGGTTATTCGAAATCCATACAGCCAATTTGAAATAACAAGTGACTACACATAAATGGTAGGCAAGCTATAACACACGTTCAACTTCAGTCACACTTATAATTATGAGACCATATGTACCAATTTTTTGCTACACTGAAATCATGTGAGACACACCCAATTTATGAGTTAGCGACATAAACATTTACTTCATGTGACGATATATGACATTTGGACACTTTTTTGTCACTTTTTTTTTACTCCGGTATATTTGCACTTTTTTATGTATAGACTAACTAATGCGTCAAACTCAATCTTCTATAGTCACGTCTCTCAATTAATAAGAGGTTGAACGTTCCTCCAAAATCTTTCAGTTCACTTCAGCTACTTAATTATTAGAATGTGTGGCAATACGGTTTCGAATAGTCACACGATGGAGACATTCAACTACTTAACATATCGTATGAGTGACTGTTTGTTTTCGGCGTAGAGTGACCAAAGCCTGTTTTTGTAGTAGTGTTATGGTTTAAGGATGGCGTGTGAAGACGTACTCTTCAGTTCGTGTGGTCTCACTATAGAAAAATTAGTGTTGGCAGAATTGGCGGGAGATGGTCAACTATTGAAGGCGAATACGTGACTGTACACACACATTAACAACATTAAGGATTCTATGTTTATTTTATTACTCTGATTTTCAACAAATGTAATTTGAAACAAATGGTTTTCTTAATATGAATTTTATAATTGAAGTTTTAATTTAATAAAAAAAATGGTTGTGAAAATGGGATGTTACAGAAGACAACTATCCTGACGACTTTTTCAAGTTATATATAGAGATGAAGCAATACTGGACTCTATACCAACAATATGTCACCGGTATACGCTATCCTAACAATATGTCGCTGGCATACGATATAGAAAGTCATTGCTATAGAGGTTTTCTTGTATTGTTGGCATTGTTTTTTTATTGCGCTAGCTCTTCATAGGATTTATGCAAAATATTGGTTTGAATCATCGTGTGGTTTCGATAACCTTAACAATATTAGAGGATTGGAGGATTTCATGACTTTATTTGATGCATGAAAGATGTATACTTGATGGTTTTAAGTGTTTAATGAGTTTTTAAACCTTTTTTATCTCTTATAGGCATTTGGTATTAGTTTTTTTTTCCTTTGTGATGAATATTTGGCATCATATCAGTCAAAGACATCTAAAGTTGGGAACATTAGTGGAGCTTGAATAATTAATTTGAGGGGTCGAAAGTATTATAAACTAAAATTAACGTTCTTACACAACAAATGCATATATGCATACCTATGAACAAATGCATATATGTATATGTTTGATGCTTATAAATTTTGAAGTTATTACATTGAAATTGACATATTTGTTTTTGATGCTTATAAATTTTGAAATGGTTCGGACCTGACTATATGATTGTTCACGCACCCATAGATGAAATATACCCCCAAAAGATCGGTAATTAGGTAGCTTATCCGAAATGCAACATCTAAAATATTTTTTTTACTCATAAAAGTTATTACATGTTTATATATATAAATACAATATATAATTTATAACCGAAAGAGCTTGTCACTACAACAGGGTCACTAAATACTTTGTAGCATGACATTTTCCATTTCTTATTACCTTCTCTAAACGAAAACAAAACAAGAGGCAAGGGGATATAGGAAGGATTGAGGCATCTTTATTGGTTTCTCAATGCTTTCGGGATACCACCGGCGGTTTTTTGACGTCAGTAATTGGTGGCGCCTCTAGTTCTACCGTTGATGTTTTGACTGAGCCGCTTAAAGCCGACACATAAAAGAGGTAATACACTATAGAGAGAAGCACACCCACGAGACCCATGATACCAGCTCCTGAGAAGATCCCAGGCCTTATCGTTCCACAATAGAACACACCATTGACGTCCATGGCCACTTCTTTTTGAGTGCTGAGTTTCGCACCAGCAATAAATAGGATAACAGCTACAGAAGATGTAATCCTGTGTAAAAATGGGAAAAAAAAATCAAAATGAATCTTTATTCGGGATGAAGTTTCATGATCCATTTGCATACCATGATATCACAATACAGACTCGAGCAAGTTTAGCTAAGTCAGGGATTGTCCGGCAACATGAACAACATCCACCGCTGGCTGATGCGATGATTGTACGAGCAAGCACAAGAGCCACCGTCGCCCCAATAGCAAACCCCATGGCTGGACTACTTGGGTACTCGCAATAGATCTCAATGCCATTGTTAACCACCGTAACCTGAGATTTATGCATGATTCACATGCACATGTTTGGAGTAAATAAAAAAGATTTATCAATAAATATTTGTTAACAATTGGTAAGTTGTAATTAATTAAGTAAATTGTAGCTCTATGGTTTATTACCTTAACTCTTGTGGCTTCGGCTGCAAACCCAGCAACGGCAGCTGCGATTCCAAGGATCCCTACAAAAACACAAACGTAAATGGTTTTGCGTTCCATCTTTTTCTTCCTAAAAAACGATTGTTTTGGTGTTGTGAACTTGTGATGAAACCACAATGATGATCTTGTTGATTATATATATGTTCGGCAGAACGAAAGAAGCAAATTACAATATTCATTAAATGCTACGAAAACAAGATCACCCTCGATGGTGTACAACTAGGAGGATACAAAATTACAAATACAATGAGCCTAAAAAACACCCCCATTTTTTATAAAATTATACCCACTAGTTGTGAGACTTGTATAATATACGGGTTGATTAAAACAAAATGTTAAGTACGAACGATTAAATAGAAATTTTATTTAAATTTGAAATTGAAATAATTGAAAATTATAAGAAAAAAACATGCAAAGAATAAATTAATTAAAATTATGTGTTTAGTGTATACTAAATGGGTTAATTATAATAAAATATTAAACATAAAGGTTTAAACTGTAAATTTATTTGGAATTGAATTTTAAATTTAAAATCTGATAGTCATTACAGTAGTTTTAATTTATGGAAAGTAAATTAATGATATATTGAAAATGAAATTAAAGTAATGACAAGTGGAAAATAAATATATCTTAAATTATTACAAAATGACATGTGGCTAATCTTATTAGAGAAGGACATGTAGCAAAGTCATTTTCATTTATTAGAGTAGATTAGTATACTATATAAAAAATGTAGTAAATAATAGGTTAAATTTATGTTAGTAATATAATAGAGTAAATTACACGAATCGTCTCTATGGTTTAGACTAATTTGCATGTTTGGTCCCTAACTTAATTGTCTAACTCGGAACGTCTCTACTGTTTGTTTTTGTTACGCGTTTGGTCCCTATCCTACCTAAAAAGACTATTTTACCTTTGATTTTTTAATTTATTTAAATAAACACACCCCCAACCCCACCCTCTCACCTTACCTTACCTACCTCACCATTTTTGTAACGACCCGTCTCTGGTATGTTGCTTCCATGGCATTTAATTAGAAGTTTTCAAGAGGGACTCGGCGAGTCTATAGCCCGACTCGCCCAGTAGGGATGGGATTTTGTGCACGTGTTAGTCGGCGACTCAGCGAGTCCATATTCGGGACTCGACGAGTCTGCCTGCCAAGAAGAAACCCTAAATCCACGGTTTGCTCCCTATTTAAGCAATGTTATGTGCCCCAAACTCGCCTCCTTCACCCTCAGAGAGCTGTGAGAAACCCTAATCCATCCTTTGAGTGATTTAAGTGTTTTTGTGTGGACTTTGAAGGCTTGAAGAGGAAGAAGAAGAAGAAAGGAACAAGGAGAAGAGGTGTAGAGCAAAGATCCAAGGGCAAAATCAGAGTTCATTGAGGTATTCTTCGGATTCCTTCTGTTTTATGCTTTAAACCTCCATTAGAACACTTTTAGGGCTAGTTTGATGTATTTTCCAAACCCTATAGTTGTATGGATGCCTTAATAGGTCGAGATATCCTTAGATATGTTCATTTAGGAGTTGTAGAGCCCGGATCTATTGCCTTTTTGAAGACACTTTGCATGAGAACCCTAGATCTAGCCTTTATTATGCTTTTTGAGCCATTTTATTTTCATGGGTGCATATGGGCACGTAAAGATAGAATCTTTACGTGCTAATCGAGTTAAGGGAGCCCAGATCTATAAGTTTTATACACTGGATTCAAGTAGAATCGAGTTTAGAGTTGTTGCATGCAAGCGACTCGGCGAGTCGAGTTGCGAGTCCCCGATTTTCCCTTTTTGAGTGATGTCGAGTGGGGACCAGTGAGTAGTAGAGTGGACTCAACGAGTTGGAGGTCAGACTCAGTAATGGAGGGACTTTGCGAGTTGTTCATACAACTCGGCGAGTCCAAGGCAATCTTCTTAGCTCAAAGAACAACTCGTCGAGTTGTTCATACGACTCGACGAGTCGAATGCAGATTGCCTGAGTTTTAGATTCGAAAGGGAACTCGTCGAGCTGATGCCATACTCGACGAGTAGCAGCGAGTAGGGTTGAGAAGTGAGAATAGGGACTCGGCGAGTTGGCGGCCCAACTCGGCGAGTCAGGTCAACTGTAGGTTGACTTTGACCGGGAGAGTTGACTTTGACCAGGGGTAAAAGAGTCATTTTACCCCAATGCAGTGATTAGTGTTTGATTGAGTATGTTTATGGAATTGCAGTCGGGGAGATACCGGAGCAGCAGCAGACAGTTTCCAGTGCCATACACACAGCAGCCAGTTCACAAGGTGAGTTTCCTTCCAGTAGGAACGGGTCTAAGGCCACAATGCCGGCCCGTTCAGTTAGTCGTAGTTTCTCGACTTCGGTCCAATGCAGTAGTTAGTATGTTTGACGCCTTCGTGGCTCAGACAGGATTTATGTGTTTATGCTAGTTGATATGTTATGCTAAGCTGTGTTCAGTTAGTCAGCTTCGGACTTCGGTTCGATGTAGGGGATGGGGTCCCAGTCAGCTTCAGACTTCGGTCCGATGTAGGGGACAAGGTCCCAGTCAGTCAGCTTCGGACTTCGGTCCGATGTAGGGGACAAGGTCCCAGCCAGTCAACTTCGGACTTCGGTCCGATGTAGGGGACAAGGTCCCAGCCAGTCAGCTTCGGACTTCGGTCCGATGTAGGGGACAAGGTCCCAGTCAGTCAGCTTCGGACTTCGGTTCGATGGAGGGGGCAAGGCCCCAGTATGTGCTTTATATGTTATTGCATGGTATGTGGTAGTTTGGGGGAGCTCACTAAGCTTCGTGCTTACAGTTTCAGTTTTGGTTTCAGGTACTTCCGCAAGTAAAGGGAAGAGCTCGGGATGATGGCATCGCACACACCACAGCTTTAGTTTTTGTCCTGGGAGTTGATACAGTTTTCTTAGATATGTTTTGATACAGTTGTGACTCAGTTTTCTCACAGTATTTCAGTATGGTTTGAGATACATAGTGTATGGTTTTATTATATGATTCTCAGATTTATGATTTTTGGTTATATTAAAAATGAAATTTTCGGGTCGTATTTTTGGGTCGTTTCAATTTTTGTCTATTTAAATAATAGTTTTTTTAGGTAATATAGGGACCAAACACGTAACAAAAACAAACCATAGGGACCAAGCGTTTAACAAAAACAAACAATAGGGACCTTCCGAGTTAAAAAAATACGTTAGGATCAAACATGCAAATTACCCCAAACCATAGAGACCATTCGTGTAATTTACTAAATATAATACTACTGATATCATACATACTTATAAAGCTATCATTTTTCCTTGAACCTCATGCATTTGAAACCCCCATAAAAATTTACAAGCATCCCATGCATTTGAAACCTCCTATTTTAATGAATACCATTCAAAAGTCTCTTAATAATTATTAACAATTCAAAGGTTTTATAATTTATATAATATATTTAATAAACAATTAATGAATACTCTACTATAAAAAGGTCAATCTTTTTTAGTAGACACATAAATACAAATCACATACAGAATTCTCAAAGAAAACAAGTTTAAAGATTTTTGTGTTGGTTTGAGGGCTTTGAACAATTTTTCGAGCCATGTTATTATGTTGGTGTTTTTAACTTGTAAGTTTGTTATATACTAATTCTTTTTTGTATTTTCTTAATTTAAGTATTCTTTTAAGAATATCATTGTATGTTGTGGTTAAATTTTTTAATGTAAATTAGATTAGATTCATGTTATCGATCATATCTTATGGAAGGTGATATATATATATAATATTTAATTAACTATTATATACATGTTTGTATGTTCGTGTTGATTCAAAACAATAATTAATTATTAATCATGGATATGTCATATTATCCATGTAAGCCTTTTTTAAAATGCAAATTGTCTATCTTATCACTTAATATTTTAGTATATGTTTAACATTTAAATTATAATAATAAGTGATTTTTAAAAGTTTCTTTCACTTATTAATAATAACAACTGGTTTTAAAATTAATAAGTAATAATTATAAATAACAAAATCAAATTACATTGATATGTCATATTATCCAGGCAAGTCTCTTTTAAAATGCAAATTATCTATCTTATCACTTAATTATTTAGTGTATGTTTCACATTTTAATAATAATATTAAGTGTTTCTTAAAAGTCTTTCTTTAACTTCTTATTAATAATAAGTGGTTTAAAATTAATGAATAACAATTTTAAATGATAATAACATCAAATTATAAATTACATTTAGCTATAAATAAATTGTATTTTAAATGAACATCATTATTGAAATTAAAAAATGATCGCATAAGTAAAAAAAATATTATTAATCAATAATAATAATTGTTAAAAATAATAATAAATAGATAATTATATTTAATTCTATTAGTGAGGAATGTGGGTTAATGTCAATGAATATTATTGTTTAAAATAACTGAGATTATATATATATATATATATATATATATATATATATATATATATATATATATATATATATATATATATATATATATATATATATATTAATGTAAAAATATTATCTCAAAGTTAATGTTCATAACATAACCATTTTAAATATATATTTTTCAATATTTTATCAATATATTTTTAATATTCGCTGCACACGCAAAATTAACATAAAAGGACGATGATTATTTTATTTCCAACTTTTTTTAACAGGCGGCAATTTTACAAAAGGAAAAAAGATCCAGATTCCAGCAGGAGCTAGGAAGGTACGAGAGTAAGAACAAAAAAAAGCAGATACAACACCAACACTTAGCACCTCAAGACTAACTATATAGCCAAGTTCTGGGACTTTTACATGACAATCGACTAATCGAGGCAAAGCATTGAAAACAAAATCGCAACATGTAATAAAAGATATATTTAGACATCTCTTTGACTTCAGCGATAGAAATCTGCAAATCTTCAG
This sequence comes from Lactuca sativa, assembly GCF_002870075.4. Lineage (NCBI taxonomy): Eukaryota > Viridiplantae > Streptophyta > Magnoliopsida > Asterales > Asteraceae > Lactuca > Lactuca sativa. Next base: position 157,022,654 of record NC_056628.2, on the reverse strand, counting down.
TCTTGCTAAAACACGTGAACAGAGATAGTCTTTGGGATAGCAGAAATCTGCAAGATTCTCCAAAGGTACTAATTGCATTAAACTCTATAAGACATGACCCATGAAGAGCAAACAAGCAAATTAACAGCAGCTAAACCACCAGGAGAACGAACTTTGAACCACATTTAACTTTAGACTCCAATTTAGTGAAATCCATCCACACCATGAAAGCATAATTTTTTTATGGGTTGCATGTACATTACTGGATGCTCAACTACATCAACACTTTAACAAGGTTTATATGGATCGATTCCCATAAGGGGAAAATTTTAGGGGTATAATGGATGTAAATGTTGAACCAAAAGTAACTTTTAATTACTCCCATGAGATCATCTACATGTGAAATAAGTTTAACACGAAAGAAAACGCAAAACGCACACTAAGTCAAATTTGGTTGCCAATTAAGTCAAATGGTCAAGACATGGGGAATCGGAAAATTCATGAGGCTAGTTTATGTGGCAATCTCTGAACGAGTTTCTGTTTAGGTGTAACGTATAATCGATTCCGAAGTTTGTTGACAAAAGATATGCAATTCCTTTTCTTTATGTCAAAAATAAACGCAAAATAGGTTGTTGCATTTAGTCCGAATGGTGTTATAGCCCCATCTACAGGTTTGTTCTTAGCTTATTCATTGTAGTTAAGTCATATTGCATTTGGCACTAACAAAGAGGTTCTTTATCGACAAAAGGAAAGAACCAAATTGAAATTATAAATACATACGAACTTTAAATTAGCCTCTGGCGTGTATACCCAAAGGTGAGGGGCACCTAATTAAACATTAAGTAATGCAACGCTCCAAATCCAGCAACAGCAACTACAATGACGATGATGGCAATCAAACTCCTTCACATACATTCGAACATATATAGATACACATATATAATACATACATGCCTACATACATAAATAAGTGCCTACATGGAGATGCTCTTAATTAAACTCATTAGACCCTCGATCGATCGATCACTGCATACTCGGAGGAACTGGTGGTATCTGTGGATCATTTGCAACCGATGGTGCTTCTACCTCCGATGCTGATTGTTTCTTCGGTATATTTTGAGTTGAAACGATCACAAGATAATAGAAAAGCGTCAGGCACAAACTCACAAGAGCCTCGAATGCAGCAGTTGACAACATTCCAGGTTTTAAGAAGTAACATTCATAATAACCTTCTTCATTTACATGCAAATCCCTTCGACTACAAAGCTTCGCTCCCGCAATAAACTGACCCACTGCTACAAACGACAGGAGCCTGTATATATATACATATTAAAGTCTAAACGCTTTTATTGATTAAACTACAAGAAAACAAACGGATTTTATAAGATGAAAACAATTAATTATATACCAAGCTAAAATGATGCAGTATCGTATGAGTTTGGGTATGTTAGGGTGAGTCCGACAACATGCATAACCAGGCCCTGTAGCTACTCTAACTACGATACGAAGAAGAAAAAGAGCCGCAGCAGCTGTTATTGCGAGGCCCATGGCTGGACTACTTGGGTGTATGCATTCGTTACCCACAATGCGGATTTGAGAAGCCTGTGGTTTTCACGAAGAAGAAACGATTAACTACGTAATTATAAGTGTCCATTTATATATAGATTTCCTGCCTATTAACTTATGTACCTTAACCCTGGTTAGCTCGGCGGCAAGCCCAGCTCCGGCGGATAGTAACCCTAGTGCCAGTACTACGGCAGCTACGAGGATGGAGCTCCTGATCACCATCTCTATAAATGCACGATTGTTGTGTGTGAAGAAGGGTTTGTGTGTTTATAGGAAAAGATTGTCATAAAACACAACGAATTCCAGAAGCAAGTTTCCAATGGCACCTACAAAGGTGATCCAACAAAGTACCCGCGACGATGGCTGTTAAGTGTTTCTTTGAATATTAATTTCATTATCTTGTTTTTTTCCTTTTGTTTCAATTCTTTGTGAAAGCTTTTTTTTTTTTTCATGAAACTCTTGTTGTAGATGATTGTTAAGTGCCAATAAGCATGTTATGGTCTATTTAAATTATTATGAATTGTTTTGTTTCGTTTTGCAACCTTATCTTTTTATTGTAAAGTATTATATATGTATAACACCAGTATTTTGAAAACAATTAAGATTAAACTAAAAGTTATTATTTCATAAACCCTCTATTTTTATATTTTAGCTTTGGCCACTTTAACAATTTCAAAAGTAATTTCCAGTAATAATAATTTTCTTTTACGAAAAAGGTATTCATCTTTTTGAAAAAGCTTCATATTTGAAAAACTTGTTTGGAATAGCGTATTCATTTTGCCTCATACTTCCTTTGTTCGTTGTTTTTGATACTTATGATGCTTTTTTATTTTATGTATTTTGGCATTTAAATCCGAAGAAAAATATTCGATTTTTTTTGGAACTAAGAGAAAGTTAGAATTTTATATTGTTTTAATAATCAAACAAAAATCTAAATCAAAATCTATTTGCAAAGTACTTAAAGGTTGTAACAGGCAAAAAAACACCCCGTCTAGGTTGCCTTAGAATTTTAGACTGTTTTAATAATCAAACAAAAATATCGTTTCCAAATTCAATCTAATTTCAAATTTCATGTTACATTAAAATCTATGGTGATCTATAATAATCTTCTTATATAAAATGCATAGAAAAGAATATATATATATATATATATATATATATATATATATATATATATATATATATATATATATATATATATATATAGGGTAAAGTGAATATACCTAACAACCTTATATAAGCTTAGGTACCTAACTCCATAATACAACATCGGTTTGTATCATATTTACATTGTAATTGCCTAAGGTTTTTAAACTTCAACCTCATAACTTGATTACTTTCAAAATCTTTGGACTTTCGTCAATATCTTTCTTTTACATCACGTCTTTCTATCGAATACCACCTGATGGGTTTCATATCCTACCGCTACAAATGAAAGGATGTAGGAGAAATATAATGATGAATTTCCAAATTTTTTTTGAAGTAAATCAAGTTTAGGAATGAAGTTTAAGAACCTTGGATGATTGCAATGAAAATTTAATACAAAATGGCGTAGTTTGATGAGGTTAGGTACCTAAGCTTATATAAGGTTGTTAGGTATATTCACTTTACCCATATATATATATATATATATATATATATATATATATATATATATATATATATATATATATATATATATATATATACATATATATATATATATATATATATATATATATATATATATATGGTAGGAATCATAACGAACTAGTTTTAGTTATAACCGCAAATATTCAAGGCTATTTCTAACTTCGTGGTCTCGACATAAATCAAGAAATCATCCTAAATTAAAGATAGTGTCATAATCAACAGGTTCTCTGATATTGATTCACCCGGATTAGTTCTACTCAGGGTTTGTTAAGAGCATCAGTTCTGTTAGTTTTTGTCGGACTAACACCAACAACTATGATGAACCAAAAATTGCCAAATCACCATTGTTTTCCTTTCTTAAAGTCGATGATCATGGATATTTTTCCAAACACTTTATTCTGTACAAAACCTTGAAAATTTGTTTAAAGGTTGGTGTCTTTAAAACATCATCAATTGAAGGAGCTTCAATAAATTTATCTTTTATAATAGTACAAAATTGATCATTTGCAAGTTTCAAAGTTACCAAATCATGGCCTTTAGGTTTCAGTTTCACTAAAGAAAAAATTTGTCTTCAACAGAGATATTATTAGCATTATTGTTGTTATTTGAGTAAAATGACCAAATCTTAGAACTTCAAAAATTGTCTTCAAAAGAGATATTATTAGCACTATTGTTGTTATTTGAGTAAAATAACCATAAAAAAGATGATTCCTTAGAACTTCAAGAAGACTCTGAATGGATATGTCGTACTTACATGGGTCAAAATATGCCCGGAATTTGCATGATATAATTGGTATCTCATGTTTGTAGTTGAGTTTGGTTCTCTCTCTCTCTCTCTCTCTCTCTATATATATATATATATATATATATATATATATATATATATGTTCAAATGTGGATGAACATCTATTGTGCGGGCGTGTGGACAATGTTATTTTGTGAGAATGAAAAAAAAATGTTGTTTGATAATATAAATACGTTCAATCTTACATAACTATTGTCATTATCAAACATTCTTACTAATTAAATTGTCTATAAGGTTATTATATACTTTTTATTAATATTTTCATTATGTCATAATGTTTATTGAGTCGTATTCTGTCAGAATGAAAATGAGTGAAAAACGATTTGTGATAACAAAAATGAATAAGAATTAGTGGGAATACATGAAAATGATGATATTTTTGTAAGGTTGAACGTATTCGCATTACTAAACAACTTATTCTCTTAGTAATTCTCATAGAATCACACTGTCCACACGTCCACACAATAATTGTCCATCCACATTATATATATATATATATATATATATATATATATATATATATATATATATATATATATATATCACATGTATTATGTCTGAATAATTTTTATTCATTTATTAAAAAAAATTACATCTTCAACTGACGTAAATACTTATTTTCTAAGAAGTCCAGCGAGAAACGCGGGAATTACATTAACTTTTAGAAGATGGTAGCTTCGCAATGGTGTAACATCAGGTATTCACTTTGCAGTATAATTTAATAAAAACGTTTTTTTATGAAATTAATTGGAAATGTACTACTTTTAGCCAAAGTAATCCATACGAAGGTTGTAGTAAACGAATATACGAACCTTTGAGTATAAAAAACGACGAAATAAGATGTCAAATGAAGAAGTTGTGAATTTCGGAATATCATTTTCACTGTAAAAATATCAAATAGTGTTTATATAAAATGAAAGAGAAATAGATTTCGTTTTAGCCAAAGCAATGTTCTAAATGGCATGAGGCGTGGTGTGACGGCAAAGCCAAGTCGCAAGCTTTACGAACCATGGCGAGTCATGATGTTTTTCAATGCATGATGTAAGGCGGCGATTTTGTATTGATTTATAATTATTTTACCACATAAATATAGATTTATAGCAAATATAACCAGTTTTTAAAAGTGTAATAACAAATAATAAGAAAAAACACAAAATTTGTATTCCCAATCAGAAAAGGCAAAACAAAGAGCAAAAAAATGTGCCTCAAATGGAAAAAAAAAAAAAAAAAAAAAAAAAAAAAAAAAAAAAAAACTCATGTCATAAAACGTCATAACATGCCATGGTATGCCATATCACGTGTCACACCTAACAGCAATGACATGAGGTTTTTCGTAACGAGGAGTCACACCTCACGCCATGGAACGCCTTGCTGCGCGCCGTGGGGTGCCTTTTATAACACTGAGCCGAAGTATTTTTGATAAAATTTGTAGGACTCATAATTATGAAACACTGGATTATAAAGAACGTTGAAAACGGAGCTTATATGAGAAAGTTACAATTATTAGAAGAAAATGAGAAAATAGTAGAAACCTGAAAGAAAGACGTTTGGCAGCACTTGGCTGCTAAGCTGCCATGTGGCAGCACCAGGAACCAAACTACCTGCCTACCACAAGATGCGACGTGCTTTGTAAATTCACCTCATATAAAAGGAGATTCACCCTTCCTTCATTTGTTATCTCATTCTTTTTCAAAGAAGAGTCTTTCTCTCTCACCATCATGATTCGATTTCTCGTTTTGTAATCTAATTATCGAAGCTCTAGAAGTTTCGAAAGGGGACAAGAAATTAGGCATTGAAGTTCTGCATGCGGACCTTCGGACTTCGTCAAAGCAAGTAAGTTATACTTATCTATAACTGAGTATATTCATAATCGTTGTTACGAATCTATAGTGTTGATGGGTCTACTTACGGAAAGGTGTCTAGAATAGACACATTGGCATGGTTGTTGGATTTTAGAAAGGCTAAATTTCGAAATGGTCATACCTCCCAACTGTCTTGACTGACTGGTCCTTATTTATATCCATGAAGTATTTTTTGGGATTTTGAAGGAACTAATTATTAGTTTTCATGCTTAATAGTCAGTACCATTATAGTATATTACATATTATTGTGTGTTGGTTGAGCTATTTGCAAATCCACCTTCTTAGTAGCTTCAAAACTGTTCAAGTGAGTTTTCTCACTTTGCTATATATTACAGTACGTAACCTCTGTATGTTAGGATGTAGTAGTATTGTAGTATGTTGTTAGGCAAGTAGACTAGCTTAGTTAGTGGCATGTTGTGTAGAAAGGATTTCTTATATATCTTTCATATATGTGTTGACATATCATGTTGTAAGTTGAGGGTGGTCCATCTTTGTGCTAAAGGTCATTAACTGGGAGTATATAATTGTATGTGGTATTTTGGGGAACTCACTAAGCTTTGAATTATCTTTGTTGAATAAATGTTCTTTATGTTATTCATATGATCAGGAGAAGGCTCCAGCATGACTATATTCACATCGAAGAAATAATTGTTTTTAGACTTTCGCTAAAACTCTCTTTTATGTTAATGAATGTATGACTGTGATCTTTTAATGAAAAATGCACCTTCGAATTAACTCCATGTATGTTTTAAAAATGAAAAAATTGTGTTGAAAATCTGTACATTACAAATGGAATTAGATTTCTCCATTGTATTGTTGAGCGAAAAGTCTTGAGAGAACAGATTGTAGTGAAAATTTGGATTCTTTTGTGACATCCTCTAATTTTCAGAACCAACTAAAATTTTCTTAATGCTTTAAAAATCATTTATTTATATTTACGAAAAAATATAATTACAAAAGATCAATTTGATTACAAATTTTTGTTTCCAAATGTTAAAACGCTAAGGGTGTCATAATCAATACAGATACATAAGTTATGGCGTACAGACCTGATAGTCCTCAACATTATTGCAAGTTATCTCTTAACTACTCATTATCTAATCAGGTTCCACTAGATTAAGTCTTGATACATGTGATACATATAAACTGAGTGGTTCAGTTTGGCAAAACCTGGTAAGATGCATAGGGATTTCAATCCTACAATATTGTTATGATAAAATTCCTTAATTATCAGACCTGCAAAATCAACTGTTACCATACAATAACCATATAGGCTTACATTCCCACATATCCATTCCTATCGATCCTCACAGATTATTAGGGAGAAATTATCTCTCCTAATAAACAGTAAAAAATCTTGACTATTCAGCTAGGGGCTTCCTTGGTCGGTGCAGTCATAAAGACATATAGGTCATCAGAGTATTTGATGAATATTGTATCCCATTTCAACTACGTCTGTGAGTAATGAGCTCACGCCACCAACATATTCACAAGATTATCTAGAATGTCAAGTGTTGTCACCTACTCTTGGAGGTCACCAGACATACCATTGTAGTTGTCTAAACAAGACCCACCATTTCTGGTTATCCTAAGGGAATACTATAATATACTCTTGTACAGAGCTACCATACATCGACACCTGAAACTGTCACAGAACAGAAATTTACTCTCCGTCCCTAGCTTACACACATTCTCTTAATGAGACTGCCTGGTATCAAACTTAATTGAACTAGGCATCTTCATTAAATCTAAGTTTATCCCTAGACTAGATTACAACGCCTGTAAGCAACTTCTAATACCAACTCTATTCTTGAGTGACACTAACCTATCTTTAGTGTGTGTGTGTGTGTGTCTTTGTGTGGAACTTTCAAGGAATAGAAGTTGTCCGAAAAAGACACAGACTATAGGGTGCGGATAAAGCAATTGAGAAAAGAAGTCAGTGAAGTATTAGAGAGATAAACCATAAGATTATCATTGAAGTGCTAAAGACATGTGAAACTTTCAAGGAATAGAAGTTGTCCAAAAAAATACAATTGCTACAGGGATTGTGATGAATTAACTTTGTTTTGAGTTAGGTTGAATCATTAGGGAGAACATGGAATATTACTTAAGAGCTACTTTGCTAGACAAAGCTAATGCATACTCTATATGGGAAAGATTAAGATAATTCTAATATATGAAGACACCATAACTTGGCTAAAAATGTTGATGTAGCTCTATGGGCCACGTTATGTTGATGCTTTAGGGGAGTAGAATCGGTACGAGCAGAAAGATTGAGTTTTCAAAGCTCTTTCTTTTGGAGCTCTTAATCGGTCGTGATGGTTTAAGTTGGATTTCGAGTACGATTTTGGGTACGGTCGCATCATCGTCAACTGATTAAGGTTGGGATGCATGAAATTGGTTTTGTAAAGTTGGCATGGAATAGTATAAAGGGTTTGAAGGAAAATGTGGATGTTGGCATCCCCAGGAAATTTCAATTGTGTGAAAAATGGGATCAAATTATGAATAGTATGGTGGTTGCGAAGATTCGAGATGAAAAACATTTTCAACGGGTGTTGTGCTTGAACTTGTAAGTTGAGTTTTGTTATGATCGGATGTAGAGGTGGTGTAGTTTGACAAATTATGTGGATCCATTGTAAGTGAAAATAAGAAAGAAATATATAATGATTATGTAAAAGTAATGGAGGTTTAATAAGTATTTTTGTATTTGTAGGAGGCATAAAAATAAATGAAATAATTGTTTACAATGAATCGTGAGCTTAGCGGGTCTACAATTTGCATGGTTTCCTTAGATGGTGTGGTGTTCTTAACAGGTCCAAACGCTACATCAACATGCCAAAACCAGCATGGTGACATAACGTATAGTCTAAGGTCGTATGGTATGGGTACCATGAAGCCTTTTGTGGTCCAGATGGCCACGGTCGTTGTTCGTACACACCATCCCAGTCCTCTCGTGGTGCTGATCTAGAACCACGAGCATGGTCTCTCGTGTTGGCCACCACAATCCACCACAACCTCTTTCTTCTCTCTTCATCTCTTCTTCTCTCTTGCAGCTTAAACCCATCACGACCACATTCCTTCGTTGTGAGTATACCGGATTTCAGAATGGAAAGAGGGTGAGAAGAAGATGATGAGGTGTATACACACCACGAGCCTTCTGGTGGTGTGTATACATGAAGGACTAATAGATAATGGCCAATATGATTTTTGCATTTTTATTTATATTAAAGTTATATTTTTATTTATTAAACTAGGTGGGAAACCCCGCTCCGCGGGGTACGGAACAAACAAAATTACTGAATACACATGGGTCGGATAGTTTGTTGATGTTTGACGGGTTACGAAAGTAGGATGCTATAATGTCATTCAAATACAAACCAACCGGATAGATTGAAAACAATATAATGTCCTAATGTAAGAAATTAAAGTAAACAAATAAATTATTGTGCATACTAAAAAGCTTACAATATCTACCCTAATCCATCAGAATATGTTAGTTGACCGAGTCATAAAATAATAGGCATTATCTTAAACTATCTACAGCTCTAATACAAAAAAAAAAAAAAAAAAAAAAAAAAAAAAAAAAACAGATTGCTTTACATACCCTTTGAGAGAGTATAGTTGCTCAATTAACCAAGTAAGTAACATAGTTGTCCGGTTCAAAAAAAAAGTAACATAGTTGTCGCGAAGAGCTTGAAATTCCCAAATGAAGCAACACAAAATATAGAAATCTAGAACAATTCAGTTTCTTTTCAACAACATAACCACCATCAATTCTATAAAGTAACCTTTATACTGACTTCTTTTCACATTCCTACACACAAAACAGATATAAAACCCCAAGTCGAAAGCCCACAGTCATAATCATCATTTTATTACCCTTTGAGAAAAAATAACTAAACATACAAAATTTGTAATTTATGAAGACTTCAACAACTCCAATACATAAAAACCTAAATAATGAAAACAAATCTACAAAAGAATTTATCTGAGAACAAAATAACCGAGATGAAATCAATCAGAAAATAAAGTAGTTGAAAAAAAAGATGAAAAAAAATAAAACAAAAAAATCTGACCTGTTGCATTTCAATTCGTGGTTGTGCATGATTTATTCTGACATAATTTTCTCATGGTTAAGTATAAGCCTGGAAGATGAAAACTCATAGTTATATAATCATCTTATGTGTAACATGCATTCTATAAGCTGTAGGAAAACTGCAATATTTGTGTTTTGTCAAAAACAGCAGAAAACAGCAGCAAATACATGCTGTCAAAAATAGCATAAAAAAATTAGTAATGCTAAAACAATAAATAAGCAGTTTTAAATATATACCTTATGTTGTTATGCATTGCAAGTTTGTACCTTCATTCCCAATCATCTTTGATCTCTTTTATAATCAGTCAAAAACATCTTTGATCTCTTTTAGAAATGCTATAGTTTCCTATTTCTATAATCAATGGAGAAAAAGTTAATAATGCAAGATTATCAGTTTAAACTAATAAAAGATGAGCTAAAGTGCCTTCATCAATTTCATTTTGAGAGACATCATAGAAGTAGACTGAAAAACAAAAATCAATTTACAAATAGACATAGTGTACCTTCCGTAGTGAAAGTCTGGAAGATAAAATCAGGAAATCTGGAGGAGGAAATTTAATATCAAGATATCTCTATGAATTAAAAAAAATAAAAGTCAAAAAATTGCATATATTTACACCAGCAGAATCAACCAAATGAACTATAATTTCCTTAATTCAAGTGAAAGATTAATTTTACAAAAAAAAAAAAAAAAACCAACTACATAACATTAACACCATAAAACATACCTATTCTTTCGTATGGCTTTTCAAAGAATTTGAGATCTTACAGATCACTTTTTCATCAAATAATGCATTTTCTTTCTCGATGTCAATCTATGCTTTCTCACCAAGTGGATTGAGTGTATGTTGAGAATTCAATTGTAGCCATGGAATTTGTGATCACATTTCTTGCAGTTTTTCAAAATGATTAAAGATCAGTCAAAGTTCATTCAAAGAATCAAGTTTATTCATGAAAGAGTTTGAAATTGCATGCCGTTTGTGAAGAGCTTGAATATGAACACATACCTGCACATATTATCATACAAATAGAATGATTAGAGCACATACATATATGCCCCTGCCACATGTCAAATAGATAAAAAAAAAGAATTAAGACATAAATCCTATGGTTTGCAATAACATATAGTAAATAATTCGAAATAAAGAAGAAATATATTTGACTATATAAATCAACATTAAATATGTCAATAATGTTGCGTCACCTGCAAGAAAGGTGTCCCCTCAATGATCGATTAGTAAATATATATCGATAAAAAATTTTACTTAGTATAGATTTTAAAAACTTAAGGCCAATACAGAAAAGAACACAAACACCGGTGAACAAATTAACATAAACTTATCATCACATTCCTATCTAATTCCCTAAACAATTTAATCATATTGACCAAGAAAAATAATAGTTTAAACAAATTACCGATACTTTTAAACAAACATATGGCTGATACTTTTATTATCTAAGGTTTGAATCTTTCAGTTTGCATCAAATTATAGTGCTCATAATTACTATTAGAGTCGGAAAAGGAAATGCCAAACAAACATACTAAGAAGAAATGAAAATTAAAATCATTATAAACGAACAATCTACATTTGTACACAAAAGGTATTTAATTTCAGCAAGGTTATAAACAGACAAAAAATAAAAAAATAAAAAAAAATTTTATTTGGTTTAGAAATTTCTTCAAACAGGTGGTGGGCAAAGATACGAAGACACACATAGAAAGCAAATTAACATGTAATCAGAACTACAATCCACTGAAATGAAATTAACATGCAAACTTACAGCCTTCAGTTGTATTAGATACAATAAATCGATAGAAAATTCGAAAATCAATAGAAACCATAGAACACATACTAAAATCAGATATTGACGGTGACATGAGAGAGAAATCGGAAATTCGAAATCCACAGCAACCAGTCTGAATCGATTGTGCATTGGAACCCTCAGTGGAGGGATGGTGGTGGTGAAAGTCGGTGGAGCGATGGTGGTGGTGAGATCCGGTAACTTACGCTCAAACACAACAAATCAGAGCATCGATTTAGGGTTTGATGGCTTGGATGAAGGAGTAGTGGTGGTACTGTGGTGACCTTCTGAAGCAGATCCGTCCCAGAAGTGGTAGTATCAAGTCATCGACAGTACCAATCTGTGAATGGATTATAGAGGCGGCGAAGAAATTGAAGGAACAGAGGCGTACAACAATACGCCCAAAAAAATTAAGGAAACACCTATGGTGGTAGTGGTAAAAGTCGTAGGGTAAGCTGGCCGAAGGAGGTGTCAAAGGTGCATGATGATGCCTCCTTCTTTCAAAACCGACATGCAGAAGAGTGAAGCTGGTTGTCTGGTGGTAGCCGATTCGGCAAGGCGTACGTTAGCGGGAGATGGTGGAAACGATCGAAGGAGATATCCGCTGCTACACCAACAGGTGGTGACGAAGAAGAAGGGATATGCGGTGGAGACGATCGATGGGTTGGTTGGTTTAAGGAGCGGTGTAAGTGTGGAGTGATAGAGAAAAAAGAAAGAGATGAAAAAAAGGTATTCTTCAGCATATTGAAATTGATGCATTTAGCGGTGAAGAGGTGAGCAATGATGGCGGAAGATAGATATTGGGCGAGAGAGGCGGTGATGAACGCAACATGAACACGTTGCAGAGATTGAAGCCAAAACCAGTGCCAAACCATCGATGAGGCAAAAGCACGTGGACACACAATATAGAAAATGATAAAATATACCCCTCTAAAAGAAACAGACGACAATTGTAAAAACAGATATAGACTAAGGACGATTTCTGCCAAACAAAAACATATAGCTAAGGTATGAGACTTTTAATATATAGTATAATAATCAGATTGTTTTTGTAAATCATATTTAGATTCCAAAATTGTAAGTTTCATGGAAAGTGAGTTTTCAGGAAATAATTGTTGTCAACTTTGAAGTTGCATGACACTTTGTGCAACTTATTAAAATTTTAAAACCGATTCAGACAAAAAAGTACTATCATAGTCAGTATATATATATATATATATATATATATATATATATATATATATATATATATATATATATATATATATATATATATATATATATATATATATATATATATATATATATATATATATATATATATATATATATACACACTAGGTTAAAACCTGTAGAACCCACGGGTGTTAATTTTAAATAGAATTAAAAAATTAGTTATGTAATAAAATAATATATCATTAATTTAGAAAACTTATGAACTGTAATATTGTATTCTTTTATAACTTTGTGATTTGTAAGTATTTAATTACACAATAATTTGGTGAGACTAATAGAAATTGTTGCTGTCTTTGTCAGTTTTTTTCAAAACTTTACATTTATTTGTTGCATCATGTGTTTCTTCTTTAGGCTTTCTGAACATAACTTTTAAATCCATGCAATATTGGTGTTTTTGTTAGGATGTGCTCCCTATTTTAAGTAACTTTGTAAATTCTAAGTATTTAAGGCCCCGTTTGGTGAAAAAAAAAACATAATGGAACAGAACAGAACTATAATTTTTTGTAGAGTGTTTGCATACCTAGAACAAGAACTAATTGAAAATTTGACCAAGTCCAATGGGACAATTCACAAAAAAAGAGTCCCACCCAAAAATTTGGAACTCAACAGAACACGCATTCCAGTTTTTTTTATCTGTTGAAATTAACCCTGGAATGGGTCTTAGGTTGCGTCTCCACCATTCTCGTATTCTTATGAAATTATTGGGTTCTTCAAATAGATATCATCGTCTCAGAAACTGATTCTAAATTATTGATTATCGATTTTAGCTTGCATCTCCACCATTCTCGTATGTGCTCAACATCCCAAGGTACAACTCCTTTTTCAAACTTCAGTAGTATCGTCATCTGTTGATTTACTTGAACAAATTATTGATTATTTCTCTCCTAGCTTACCTGCATCTATTTGCTCTTAGTTTTGTGTATTAATTTTGATTGGCTTGAAGTTTTCTATATAATGAAAATCCGATTCTAAAAGTTTTTTAGATTCTTTATCCGCCTATCGTTACCTGCATCTGCATATGTTTCTTTAATTATGTGTTTTAACTTCATTAGTTACTTGATTTTTTGATTGTTTCTTGATTAATTTATAATTACCTGTAACGAAATCCTTTTATTTGGTGGCTGTAATTCTTGTGACGTTAGTATAAATGGTGGATTCCAATTTATAGATTCTTTAGATTCTTTATAGTTTTTTAGATTCTGTAACAAAATCCTATCAATTCACATAGTTTTTTAGATTCTTTATTTGCCTATCGTTACCTGTAACTTGGGAATTCATAATTGATAAAGATTCAAAGGCATACTATGTGAATTGATAAAGTTTCAAGTCATGGGTCTAAACACAGGTAAAGTACATATTGCAATAAAAATGATATTTATATATTCAATTTGTTAATACTATCCTACCCATGATTTAGAGCTGGGGGCGGTTGTGTTTGCCCTCAAGATTTGGAGACATTATCTTTATGGGGTCCGTTGTACTATCTACATGGATCACAAGAGTTTGAGGTACCTTATGGATCAGCCGATTCTGAACATGAGGCAGAGGAGATGGTTGGATGTGCTGAAGGATTATGACTGTGAGATCCTTTACCATCCAGGGAAGGCCAACGTGGTGGCCGACGCCCTAAGCTGCAAAGTGTCGGCAGCCCCTATCAGAGATTTGTGTTTGAGGATGACAATGATTACTCCGTTGTTGGAACGGATCAGGGAGGCTCAGGTTGAGGGCCTCAAGGAGGAGAGGCAAAAGTGCGAGAGGATAGTGGGCCGAGTAGCTTCGTTTGATTATGACAATCGGGGATTGCTGACGCTTCACGGGAGGGTGTGGGTACCGTACTGGGGTGGAGTATGGCAGGTGTTGATGGACGAGGCTCATAAGTCTCGATTTTCTATCCACCCAGGGGCGACGAAGATGTATAGAGATCTTCGACCCGATTATTGGTGGCCCTGCATGAAGCGGGATGTCGCTTGGTATGTTGAGAGATGCCTGACCTGCAGGAAGGTCAAGGTGGAGCACCAGAGGCCTCACGGCAAGATGCAGCCGTTAGACATTCCCGTGTGGAAATGGGAGGACATCACCATGGATTTTATCACCAAGCTTCCCAGGACCGCACGAGGAGTAGATTCGATATGGGTAGTAGTGGATCGGTTGACGAAGAGTGCTCATTTTATCCCGATCCAGGAGAGTATATCGGCAGAAAAGTTAGTCGATATCTATGTGCGTGAGATCGTGGCACGTCATGGAGTGCCGGTATCAGTGGTGTCAGACCGAGATGTCCGTTTTACCTCCAGATTCTGGAAGCGGTTTCACGACGAGATGGGTACTCGTCTCCATTTCAGCACCGCTTTCCACCCTCAGACGGATGGGCAGAGCAAGAGGACGATTCAAACTCTCGAGGACATGCTCAGGGCATGTGTTCTGGATTTCGGTGGCAGTTGGGATACGTATCTTCTGTTAGCGGAATTTTCGTATAACAACAGTTATCATGCGAGCATTGATCGACCTCCCTTTGAGATGCTTTATGGGAGGAAGTGTAGGACCCCGATTTGTTGGGGCGACGTCGGTCAGCGAGTCATTGGGAGCACAGAGGTGGTACTCAAGACGACCGAGTTGATTCAGCGGGTCCGTAGTAGACTGCAGACTGCGCAGAGTCGGCAGAAGAGTTACACCGATAGGAGGCGTTCAGACTTGGAGTTCCGGGTGGGTGATATGGTCCTTCTGAAGGTCTCACCTTGGAAGGGTGTCATCAGGTTCCGAAAGAGGGGCAAGTTGGGTCCCAGGTTTATTGGTCCTTTCAGGGTTTTGGCCCGGGTGGGTCGGGTTGCTTACCGATTGGATCTTCCTGTAGAGCTTAGCCAGATCCACAACATTTTCCATGTGTCTCAGTTGAGGAAGTGTTTGGTGGATGAGTCAGCAGTTGTTCCCCTAGAGGATATTCAGGTTGATAGCAGCCTAAATTATATTGAGAGGTCGGTCGCGATTATGGACCCAAAGACAAAGACCTTGAGGAACAAGGAGATTCAGTTAGTGAAGGTACAGTGGCAGCACCGAAAGGGGTCTGAGTGGACGTGGGAGGCTGAGGAGGAAATGAGAGAGCACTACTCGGAGTTATTTTGCAGATTCAGCCGTAGCAGACTTCGAGGACGCAGTCTGAGACAAGTGGGGGAGAATTGTAACGACCCGTCTCTGGTATGTTGCTTCCATGGCATTTAATTAGAAGTTTTCAAGAAGGACTCGGCGAGTCTATAGTCCGACTCGCCGAGTAGGGACGGGATTTTGTGCACGTGTTAGTCGGCGACTCGGCGAGTCCATATTCGGGACTCGGCGAGTCTGCCTGCCAGGAAGAAACCCTAAATCCCCGGTTTGCTCCCTATTTAAGCAATGTTATGTGCCCCAAACTCGCCTCCTTCACCCTCAGAGAGCTGTGAGAAACCCTAATCCATCCTTTGAGTGATTTAAGTGTTTTTGTGTGGACTTTGAAGGCTTGAAGAGGAAGAAGAAGAAGAAAGGAACAAGGAGAAGAGGTGTAGAGCAAAGATCCAAGGGCAAAATCAGAGTTCATTGAGGTATTCTTCGGATTCCTTCTGTTTTATGCTTTAAACCTCCATTAGAACACTTTTAGGGCTAGTTTGATGTATTTTCCAAACCCTATAGTTGTATGGATGCCTTAATAGGTCGAGATATCCTTAGATCTGTTCATTTAGGAGTTGTAGATCCCGGATCTATTGCCTTTTTGAAGACACTTTGCATGAGAACCCTAGATCTAGCCTTTATTATGCTTTTTGAGCCATTTTATCTTCATGGGTGCATATGGGCATGTAAAGATAGAATCTTTACGTGCTAATCAAGTTAAGGGAGCCCAGATCTATAAGTTTTATACACTGGATTCAAGCAGAATCGAGTTTAGAGTTGTTGCATGCAAGCGACTCGGCGAGTCGAGTCGCGAGTCCCCGATTTTCCCTTTTTGGGTGATGCCGAGTGGGGACCAGTGAGTAGTAGAGTGGACTCAGGGAGTTGGAGGTCGGACTCAGTAATGGAGGGACTCGGCGAGTTGTTCATACAACTCGGCGAGTCCAAGGCAATCTTCTTAGCTCGAAGAACAACTCGTCGAGTTGTTCATACGACTCGGCGAGTCGGATGCAGATTGCCTGAGTTTTAGATTTGAAAGGGAACTCGTCGAGTTGATGCCATACTCGACGAGTAGCAGCAAGTAGGGTTGAGAAGTGAGAATAGGGACTCGGCGAGTTGGCAGCCCAACTCGGCGAGTCAGGTCAACTGTAGGTTGACTTTGACCGGGAGAGTTGACTTTGACCAGGGGTAAAAGAGTCATTTTACCCCAATGCAGTGATTAGTGTTTGATTGAGTGTGTTTATGGAATTGTAGCCGGGGAGATACCGGAGCAGCAGCAGACAGTTTCCAGAGCCATACACACAGCAGCCAGTTCACAAGGTGAGTTTCCTTCCAGTAGGAACGGGTCTAAGGCCACAATGCCGGCCCGTTCAGTTAGTCGTAGTTTCTCGACTTCGTTCCAATGCAGTAGTTAGTATGTTTGACGCCTCCGTGGACCAGACAGGATTTATGTGTTTATGCTAGTTGATATGTTATGTTAATCTGTGTTCAGTTAGTCAGCTTCGGACTTCGGTCCGATGTAGGGGACGGGGTCCCAGTCAGCTTCGGACTTCGGTCCGATGTAGGGGACAAGGTCCCAGTCAGTCAGCTTCGGACTTCGGTCCGATGTAGGGGACAAGGTCCCAGCCAGTCAGCTTCGGACTTTGGTCCGATGTAGGGGACAAGGTCCCAGCCAGTCAGCTTCGGACTTCGGTCCGATATAGGGGACAAGGTCCCAGCCAGTCAGCTTCGGACTTCGGTCCGATGTAGGGGACAAGGTCCCAGTCAGTCAGCGTCGAACTTCGGTTCGATGGAGGGGGCAAGGCCCCAGTATGTGCTTTATATGTTATTGCATGGTATGTGGTAGTTTGGGGGAGCTCACTAAGTTTCGTGCTTACAGTTTCAGTTTTGGTTTCAGGTACTTCCGCAAGTAAAGGGAAGAGCTCGGGATGATGGCATCGCACACACCACAGCTTCAGTTTTTGTCCTGGGAGTTGATACAGTTTTCTTAGATATGTTTTGATACAGTTGTGACTCAGTTTTCTCACAGTATTTCAGTATGGTTTGAGATACATAGTGTATGGTTTTATTATATGATTCTCATATTTATGATTTTTGGTTATATTAAAAATGAAATTTTCGGGTCGTATTTTTGGGTCGTTTCATTTTTTGTCTATTTAAATAATAGTTTTTTAGGTAAGATATGGACCAAACACGTAACAAAAACAAACCATAGGGACCAAGCGTGTAACAAAAACAACACGCAAAATTAACATAAAAGGACGATGATTATTTTATTTCCAACTTTTTTTAACAGGCGGCAATTTTACAAAAGGAAAAAAGATCCAGATTCCAGCAGGAGCTAGGAAGGTACGAGAGTAAGAACAAAAAAAAGCAGATACAACACCAACACTTAGCACCTCAAGACTAACTATATAGCCAAGTTCTGGGACTTTTACATGACAATCGACTAATCGAGGCAAAGCATTGAAAACAAAATCGCAACATGTAATAAAAGATATATTTAGACATCTCTTTGACTTCAGCGATAGAAATCTGCAAATCTTCAGTCTTGCTAAAACACGTGAACAGAGATAGTCTTTGGGATAGCAGAAATCTGCAAGATTCTCCAAAGGTACTAATTGCATTAAACTCTATAAGACATGACCCATGAAGAGCAAACAAGCAAATTAACAGCAGCTAAACCACCAGGAGAACGAACTTTGAACCACATTTAACTTTAGACTCCAATTTAGTGAAATCCATCCACACCATGAAAGCATAATTTTTTTATGGGTTGCATGTACATTACTGGATGCTCAACTACATCAACACTTTAACAAGGTTTATATGGATCGATTCCCATAAGGGGAAAATTTTAGGGGTATAATGGATGTAAATGTTGAACCAAAAGTAACTTTTAATTACTCCCATGAGAGCATCTACATGTGAAATAAGTTTAACACGAAAGAAAACGCAAAACGCACACTAAGTCAAATTTGGTTGCCAATTAAGTCAAATGGTCAAGACATGGGGAATCGGAAAATTCATGAGGCTAGTTTATGTGGCAATCTCTGAACGAGTTTCTGTTTAGGTGTAACGTATAATCGATTCCGAAGTTTGTTGACAAAAGATATGCAATTCCTTTTCTTTATGTCAAAAATAAACGCAAAATAGGTTGTTGCATTTAGTCCGAATGGTGTTATAGCCCCATCTACAGGTTTGTTCTTAGCTTATTCATTGTAGTTAAGTCATATTGCATTTGGCACTAACAAAGAGGTTCTTTATCGACAAAAGGAAAGAACCAAATTGAAATTATAAATACATACGAACTTTAAATTAGCCTCTGGCGTGTATACCCAAAGGTGAGGGGCACCTAATTAAACATTAAGTAATGCAACGCTCCAAATCCAGCAACAGCAACTACAATGACGATGATGGCAGTCAAACTCCTTCACATACATTCATACATATATAGATACATATATATAATACATACATGCCTACATACATAAATAAGTGCCTACATGGAGATGCTCTTAATTAAACTCATTAGACCCTCGATCGATCGATCACTGCATACTCGGAGGAACTGGTGGTATCTGTGGATCATTTGCAACCGATGGTGCTTCTACCTCCGATGCTGATTGTTTCTTCGGTATATTTTGAGTTGAAACGATCACAAGATAATAGAAAAGCGTCAGGCACAAACTCACAAGAGCCTCGAATGCAGCAGTTGACAACATTCCA
Source organism: Lactuca sativa (assembly GCF_002870075.4). Lineage (NCBI taxonomy): Eukaryota > Viridiplantae > Streptophyta > Magnoliopsida > Asterales > Asteraceae > Lactuca > Lactuca sativa. The sequence goes on along the minus strand of NC_056628.2, from coordinate 157,002,817 downwards.
GGTTTTAAGAAGTAACATTCATAATAACCTTCTTCATTTACATGCAAATCCCTTCGACTACAAAGCTTCGCTCCCGCAATAAACTGACCCACTGCTACAAACGACAGGAGCCTGTATATATATACATATTAAAGTCTAAACGCTTTTATTGATTAAACTACAAGAAAACAAACGGATTTTATAAGATGAAAACAATTAATTATATACCAAGCTAAAATGATGCAGTATCGTATGAGTTTGGGTATGTTAGGGTGAGTCCGACAACATGCATAACCAGGCCCTGTAGCTACTCTAACTACGATACGAAGAAGAAAAAGAGCCGCAGCAGCTGTTATTGCGAGGCCCATGGCTGGACTACTTGGGTGTATGCATTCGTTACCCACAATGCGGATTTGAGAAGCCTGTGGTTTTCACGAAGAAGAAACGATTAACTACGTAATTATAAGTGTCCATTTATATATAGATTTCCTGCCTATTAACTTATGTACCTTAACCCTGGTTAGCTCGGCGGCAAGCCCAGCTCCGGCGGATAGTAACCCTAGTGCCAGTACTACGGCAGCTACGAGGATGGAGCTCCTGATCACCATCTCTATAAATGCACGATTGTTGTGTGTGAAGAAGGGTTTGTGTGTTTATAGGAAAAGATTGTCATAAAACACAACGAATTCCAGAAGCAAGTTTCCAATGGCACCTACAAAGGTGATCCAACAAAGTACCCGCGACGATGGCTGTTAAGTGTTTCTTTGAATATTAATTTCATTATCTTGTTTTTTTCCTTTTGTTTCAATTCTTTGTGAAAGCTTTTTTTTTTTCATGAAAATCTTGTTGTAGATGATTGTTAAGTGCCAATAAGCATGTTATGGTCTATTTAAATTATTATGAATTGTTTTGTTTCGTTTTGCAACCTTATCTTTTTATTGTAAAGTATTATATATGTATAACACCAGTATTTTGAAAACAATTAAGATTAAACTAAAAGTTATTATTTCATAAACCCTCTATTTTTATATTTTAGCTTTGGCCACTTTAACAATTTCAAAAGTAATTTCCAGTAATAATAATTTTCTTTTACGAAAAAGGTATTCATCTTTTTGAAAAAGCTTCATATTTGAAAAACTTGTTTGGAATAGCGTATTCATTTTGCCTCATACTTCCTTTGTTCGTTGTTTTTGATACTTATGATGCTTTTTTATTTTATGTATTTTGGCATTTAAATCCGAAGAAAAATATTCGATTTTTTTTGGAACTAAGAGAAAGTTAGAATTTTATATTGTTTTAATAATCAAACAAAAATCTAAATCAAAATCTATTTGCAAAGTACTTAAAGGTTGTAACAGGCAAAAAAACACCCCGTCTAGGTTGCCTTAGAATTTTAGACTGTTTTAATAATCAAACAAAAATATCGTTTCCAAATTCAATCTAATTTCAAATTTCATGTTACATTAAAATCTATGGTGATCTATAATAATCTTCTTATATAAAATGCATAGAAAAGAATATACATATATATATATATATATATATATATATATATATATATATATATATATATATATATATATATATATATATATATATATATATATAGGGTAAAGTGAATATACCTAACAACCTTATATAAGCTTAGGTACCTAACTCCATAATACAACATCGGTTTGTATCATATTTACATTGTAATTGCCTAAGGTTTTTAAACTTCAACCTCATAACTTGATTACTTTCAAAATCTTTGGACTTTCGTCAATATCTTTCTTTTACATCACGTCTTTCTATCGAATATCACCTGATGGGTTTCATATCCTACCGCTACAAATGAAAGGATGTAGGAGAAATATAATGATGAATTTCCAAAATTTTTTTGAAGTAAATCAAGTTTAGGAATGAAGTTTAAGAACCTTGGATGATTGCAATGAAAATTTAATACAAAATGACGTAGTTTGATGAGGTTAGGTACCTAAGCTTATAGGTATATTCACTTTACCCATATATATATATATATATATATATATATATATATATATATATATATATATATATATATATATGGTAGGAATCTTAACGAAATAGTTTTAGTTATAACCACAAATATTCAAGGCTATTTCTAACTTCATGGTCTCGACATAAATCAAGAAATCTTCCTAAATTAAAGATAGTGTCATAATCAACAGGTTCTCTAATATTGATTCACCCGGATTAGTTCTACTCAGGGTTTGTTAAGAGCATAGTTTTTGTCGGACTAACACCAACAACTATGATGAACCAAAAATTGTCAAATCACTATTGTTTTCCTTTCTTAAAGTCGATGATCATGGATATTTCCAAACACTTTATTCTGTACAAAACCTTGAAAATTTGTTTATAGGTTGGTGTCTTAAAACATCATCAATTGAAGGAGCTTCAATAAATTTATCTTTTATAATAGTACAAAATTGATCATTTGCAAGTTTCAAAGTTACCAAATCATTGCCTTTAGGTTTAAGTTTCACTAAAGAAAAAATTGTCTTCAACAGAGATATTATTAGCATTATTGTTGTTATTTGAGTAAAATGACCAAATCTTAGAACTTCAAAAATTGTCTTCAAAAGAGATATTATTAGCACTATTGTTGTTATTTGAGTAAAATAACCATAAAAAAGATGATTCCTTAGAACTTCAAGAAGACTCTGAATGGATATGTCGTACTTACATAGGTCAAAATATGCCTGGAATTTGCATGATATAATTGGTATCTCATGTTTGTAGTTGAGTTTGGTTCTCTCTCTCTCTCTCTCTCTCTCTCTCTCTCTCTCTCTCTCTCTCTCTTTCTCTCTCTCTCTCTCTCTCTCTCTCTATATATATATATATATATATATATATATATATATATATATATATATGTTCAAATGTGGATGAACATCTATTGTGCGGGCGTGTGGACAATGTTATTTTGTGAGAATGAAAAAAAAATGTTGTTTGATAATATAAACACGTTCAATCTTACATAACTATTGTTATTATCAAACATTCTCACTAATTAAATCGTATATAAGGTTATTGTAGACTTTTTATTATTATTTTCATTCTGTCAGAATATTTATTGAGTCGTATTCTGTCAGAATGAAAATGAGTGAAAAACGATTTGTGAGAACAAAAATGAATAAGAATTAGTGGGAATACATGAAAATGATGATATTTTTGTAAGGTTGAACGTATTCGCATTACTAAACAACTTATTCTCTTAGTAATTCTCATAGAATCACACTGTCCACACGTCCACACAATAATTGTCCATCCACATTATATATATATATATATATATATATATATATATATATATATATATATATATATATATATATATATATATATATATATATATATATATATATATCACATGTATTATGTCTGAATAATTTTTATTCATTTATTAAAAAAAATTACATCTTCAACTGACGTAAATACTTATTTTCTAAGAAGTCCAGCGAGAAATGCGGGAATTACATTAACTTTTAGAAGATGGTAGCTTAGCAATGGTATAACATCTCGTATTCACTTTGCAGTATAATTTAATAAAAACATTTTTTTATGAAATTAATTGGAAATGTACTACTTTTAGCCAAAGTAATCCATACGAAGGTTGTAGTAAACGAATATACGAACCTGTGAGTATAAAAAAATGATGAAATAAGACGCCAAATGAAGAAGTTGTGAATTTCGGAATATCATTTTCACTGTAAAAATATCAAATAGTGTTTATATAAAATGAAAGAGAAATAGATTACGTTTTAGCCAAAGCAAGGTTCTAAATGGCATGAGGCGTGGTGTGGCGGCAAGGCCAAGTCGCAAGCTTTACGAACCATGGCGAGCCATGATGTTTTTCAAAGCATGATATAAGGCGGCGATTTTGTAATGATTTATAATTATTTTACCACATAAATATAGATTTATAGCAAATATAACCAGTTTCTCAAAGTGTTATATGAACAACTAATAACAAATAAGAAGAAAAAACACAAAATTTGTATTCCCAATCAGAAAAGGCAAAACAAAGAGCAAAAAAATGTGCCTCAAATGGAAAGAAAAAAAACTCATGTCATAAAACGCCATAACATGCCATGGTATGCCATATCACGTGTCACACCTAACAGCAATGACATGAGGTTTTTCGTAACGAGGAGTCACACCTCACGCCATGGAACGCCTTGCTGCGCGCCGTGGGGTGCCTTTTATAACACTAAGCCGAAGTATTTTTGATAAAATTTGTAGGACTCATAATTATGAAACACTGGATTATAAAGAACGTTGAAAACGGAGCTTATATGAGAAAGTTACAATTATTAGAAGAAAATGAGAAAATAGTAGAAACCTGAAAGAAAGACAGTTGGCAGCACTTGGCTGCTAAGCTGCCATGTGGCAGCACCAGGAACCAAACTACCTGCCTACCACAAGATGCGACGTGCTTTGTAAATTCACCTCATATAAAAGGAGGTTCACCCTTCCTTCATTTGTTATCTCGTTCTCTTTCAAAGAAGAGTCTTTCTCTCTCACCATCGTGATTCGATTTCTCGTTTTGTAATCTAATTATCGAAGCTCTAGAAGTTTCGAAAGGAAACAAGAAAGTAGGCATTGAAGTTCTGTATGCGGACCTTCGGACTTCGTCAAAGCAAGTAAGTTATACTTATCTATAACTGAGTATATTCATAATCGTTGTTACGAACCTATAAGTGTTGATGGGTCTACTTACGGTAAGGTGTCTAGAATAGACACATTGGCATGGTTGTTGGATTTCAGAAAAGCTAAATTTCGAAATGGTCATACCTCCCGACTGTCTTGACTGACTGGTCCTTATTTATAGCCATGAAGTATTTTTTTGGGATTTTGAAGGAACTAATTATTAGTTTTCATGCTTAATAGTCAGTACCATTATAGTATATTACATATTATTGTGTGTTGGTTGAGCTATTTGCAAATCCACCTTCTTAGTAGCTTCAAAACTGTTCAAGTGAGTTTTCTCACTTTGCTATATATTACAGTACGTAACCTCTGTATGTTAGGATGTAGTAGTATTGTAGTATGTTGTTAGGCAAGTAGACTAGCTTAGTTAGTGGCATGTTGTGTAGAAAGGATTTCTTATATATCTTTCATATATGTGTTGACATATCATGTTGTAAGTTGAGGGTGGTCCATCTTTGTGCTAAAGGTCATTAACTGGGAGTATATAATTGTATGTGGTATTTTGGGGAACTCACTAAGCTTTGGATTATCTTTCTTGAATAAATGTTCTTTATGTTATTCATATGATCAGTAGAAGGCTCCAGCATGACTATATTCACATCGAAGAAATAATTGTTTTTAAACTTTCGCTAAAACTCTCTTTTATGTTAATGAATGTATGACTATGATCTTTTAATGAAAAATGCACCTTCAAATTAACTCTATGTATGTTTTAAAAATGAAAAAATTGTGTTGAAAATCTGTACATTACAAATGGAATTAGATTTCTCCATTGTACTGTTGAGCGAAAAGTCTTGAGAGAACAGATTGTAGTGAAAATTTGGATTTCTTTTGTGACATCCTCTAATTTTCAGAACCAACTAAAATTTTCTTAATGCTTTAAAAATCATTTATTTATATTTACGAAAAATATTTGTACAAAAGATCAATTTGATTACAAATGTTTGTTTCCAAATGTTAAAACGCTAAGGATGTCTTAATCAATACAGATACATAAGTTATGGCGTACAGACTTGATAGTCCTGAATATTATTGCAAGTTATCTCTTAACTACTCATTATCTAATCAGGTTCCACTAGCTTAAGTCTTGATACATGTGATACATATAAACTGAGTGGTTCAGTTTGGCAAAACCTGGTAAGATGCATAGGGATTTCAATCCTACAATATTGTTATGATAAAATTCCTTAATTATCAGACCTGCAAAATCAACTGTTACCATACAATAACCATATAGACTTACATTCCCACATATCCATTCCTATCGATCCTCACAGATTATTAGGGAGAAATTATCTCTCCTAATGAATAGTAAAAAATCTTGACTACTCAGCTAGGGGCTTCCTTGGTCGATGCAGTCATAAAGACATATAGGTCATCAAAGTATTTGATGAATATTGTATCCCATTTCAACTATGTCTGTGAGTAATGAGCTCACGCCACCAACATATTCACAAGATTATCTAGAATGTCAAGTGTTGTAACCTACTCTTGGAGGTCACCAGACATACCATTGCAGTTGTCTAAACAAGACCCACCATTTCTGGTTATCCTAAGGGAATACTATAATATACTCTTGTACAGAGCTACAGTACATCGACACCTGAAACTGTCACAGAACAGAAATTTACTCTCCGTCCCTAGCTTACACACATTCTCTTAATGAGACTGCTTGATATCAAACTTAATTGAATTAGGCATCTTCATTAAATCTAAGTTTATCCCTAGACTAGATTACAACGCCTGTAAGCAACTTCTCATACCAACTATATTCTTGAGTGACACTAACCTATCTTGTGTGTGTGTGTGTGTGACTTTGTGTGGAACTTTCAAGGAATAGAAGTTTTCTGAAAAAGACACAGACTATAGGGTGCGGATAAAGCAATTGAGAAAAGAAGTCAGTGAAGTATTAGAGAGATAAACCGTAAAATTATCATTGAAGTGCTAAAGACATGTGGAACTTTCAAGGAATAGAAGTTGTCCGAAAAAATACAATTGCTACAGGGATTGTGATGAATCAACTTTGTTTTGAGTTAGATTGAATCATTAAGGAGAACATGGAATATTACTTAGGAGCTACTTTGCTAGACAAAGCTAATGCATACTCTATATGGGAAAGATTAAGATAATTCTAATATATGAAGACACCATAACTTGGCTAAAAATGTTGATGTAGCTCTATGGGCCACGTTATGTTGATGCTTTAGGGGAGTAGAATCGGTACGCGCAGAAAGATTGACTTTTCAAAGCTCTTTCTTTTGGAGCTCTTAATCAGTCATGATAGTTTAAGTTGGATTTCGAGTACGATTTCGGGTACGGTCGCATCATCGTCAACTGATTAAGGTTGGGATGCATGAAATTGGTTTTGTAAAGTTGGCATGGAATAGTATAAAGGGTTTGAAGGAAAATGTGGATGTTGGCATCCCCAGGAAATTTCAATTGTGTGAAAAATGGGATCAAATTATGAATAGTATGGTGGTTGCGAAGATTCGAGATGAAAAACATTTTCGACGGGTGTTGTGCTTGAACTTGTAAGTTGAGTTTTGTTATGATCGGATGTAGAGGTGGTGTAGTTTGACAAATTATGTGGATCCATTGTAAGTGAAAATAAGAAAGAAATATATAATGATTATGTAAAAGTAATGGAGGTTTAATAAGTATTTTTGTATTTGTAGGAGGCATAAAAATAAATGAAATAATTGTTTACAAAGAATCGTGAGCTTAGCGGGTCTACAATTTGCATGGTTTCCTTAGATGGTGTGGTGTTCCTAACAGGTCCAAACGCTACATCAACATGCCAAAACCAGCATGGCGACATAACGTATAGTCTAAGGTCGTATGGTATGGGTACCATGAAGCCTTTTGTGGTCCAGATGGCCACGGTCGTTGTTCGTACACACCATCCCAGTCCTCTCGTGGTGCTGATCTAGAACCATGAGCATGGTCTCTCATGTTGGCCACCACAATCCACCACAACCTCTTTCTTCTCTCTTCATCTCTTCTTCTCTCTTGCAGCTTAAACCCACCACGACCACATTCCTTCGTTGTGAGTATACCGGATTTCAGAATGGAAAGAGGGTGAGAAGAAGATGATGAGGTGTTTACACACCACGAGCCTTCTGGTGGTGTGTATACATGAAGGACTAATAGATAATGGCCAATATGATTTTAATTTGCATTTTTATTTATATTAAAATTATATTTTTATTTATTAAATAATCAGATTGTTTTTGTAAATCATATTTAGATTCCAAAATTGTAAGTTTCATGGAAAGTGAGTTTTCAGGAAATAATTGTTGTCAACTTTTGCATGACACTTTGTGCAACGTATTAAAATTTTAAAACCGATTCAAACAAAAAAGTACTATCATAGTTATATATATATATATATATATATATATATATATATATATATATATATATATATATATATATATATATATATGGTTAAAACATGTAGAACCCACGGATGTTAATTTTAAATAGAATTAAAAAATTACTTATGTAATAAAATAATATATCATTAATTTAGAAAACTTATAAACTGTAATATTGTATTTTTTATAACTTTGTGATTTGTAAGTATTTAATTACACAATAATTTGGTGAGACTAATAGAAATTGTTGCTGTCTTTGTCAGTTTTTTTCAAAACTTTACATTTATTTGTTGCATCATTTGTTTCTTCTTTAGGCTTTCTGACCATAACTTTTAAATCCATGCAATATTGGTGTTTTTGTTAGGATGTGTTCCCTATTTTAAGTAACTTTGTAAATTCTAAGTATTTAAGGCCCCGTTTGGTGAAAAAAAACATAATGGAACAGAACAGAACTATAATTTTTTGTAGAGTGTTTGGCATACCTAGAACAAGAACTAATTGAAAGTTTGACCAAGTCCAATGGGACAACTCACAAAAAAATAGTCCCACCCAAAAAGTTGGAACTCAACAGAACACGCATTCCAGTTTTTTTATCTGTCGAAATTAACCCTGGAACGGGTCTTAGGTTGCGTCTCCACCATTCTCGTATTCTTATGAAATTATTGGGTTCTTCAAATAGATATCATCGTCTCAGAAACTGATTCTAAATTATTGATTATCGATTTTAGCTTGCATCTCCACCATTCTCGTATGTGCTCAACATCCCAAGGTACAACTCCTTTTTCAAACTTCAGTAATATCGTCATTTGTTGATTTACTTGAACAAATTAGTGATTATTTCTCTCCTAGCTTACCTGCATCTATTTGTTCTTAGTTTTGTGTATTAATTTTGATTGGCTTGAAGTTTTCTATATAATGAAAATCCGATTCTGAAAGTTTTTTAGATTCTTTATCTGCCTATCGTTACCTGCATCTGCATATGTTTCTTTAATTATGTGTTTTAACTTCATTAGTTACTTGATTTCTTGATTGTTTCTTGATTAATTTATAATTACCTGTAACGAAATCCTTTTATTTGGTGGTTGTAATTCTTGTGACGTTAGTATAAATGGTGGGTTCCAATTTTTAGATTCTTTATAGTTTTTTAGATTCTGTAACAAAATCCTATCAATTCACATAGTTTTTTAGATTCTTTATTTGCTTGTCGTTACCTGTAACTTGGGAATGCATAATTGATAAAGATTCAAAGGCATAATATGTGAATTGATAAAGTTTCAAGTCATGGGTCTAAACACAGGTAAAGTACATATTGCAATAAAAATGATATTTATATATTCAATTTGTTAATATTATTATCCTATTTTCTATAGTAAATAATGTTGGTATATTATTATCTTATGTGTTAGAAATGACAAGTGGGTTCCCCTTTTAAGTAAAATATGGTAATAATAGTGAGACTTATATATTCAATTTGTCAATATTATTATAATCTTCCTGGTACAAAGGTTTTTGACTTCTTGGGAGCCTTAATTAAGCATATTTTCCTATCCAGATTAAATTATGTCAAGTTTCTGTTGCTCTTTTTCATTTTATGTTGTAGATACTAAATTAAGGATGAAAATACGCCTATAATTATTTTTTGTTACTACATGTGGAGTTTGTGTTTACAGGGAGTGCATTTGTTAATATTATTATAATCTTCTTGGTTCAAAGGTTTTTGACTTCTTGGGAGTCTTAATTAAGCATATTTTCCTATCCATATTAAATTACGTCAAGCTTATGTTGCTCCTTTTCATTTTATGTTGTAGATACTAAATTTAGGACGAAAATGTCCTTGTAATTAATTTTTTTTACTACATGTAGAGTTTATGTTGACAGGAAGTGCATAAAAGATGCAATTAGACTGCTAGGTTTGGACTAAATTTGCCCCAAGATTCTGTGTGTGGCTACTTTATTATAATCTTCTTGGTTCAAAGGTTTTTAAATTCTAGGGAGTCTTAATTAAGCACATTTTCCTTAATTCTGTCAAGTTTGTGTTATTCTTGCTCATATTTTAATGTTGTAGATACTCAATTAGTACGAAAATGCCCCAACAATTAATTTTTATTAATATAATGTTGTTTTTTTTGCTTGTTTTTTATTACTTTTTTTATTATTTTTTATAAAATTTGTAAATATGGATCGTAATCATTTGCTCCTATTTATGAAACTGTTGGTGAGTTATATTCAGTTGTTGATATGCCTAGCTACAGTTAGACTTTGGTTAATTGAATGTGAGGAAAAAGAAGCTCAAATGAGAGCTCTAAGTCAAAGTACATTAGAGAGTATATTAGACACAATTTCAAAAAGGTCCATAGAAATACAATGTATCACACGTGAAAGTGATGAAAATTGTATAAATGAGTTACGTATGGATAGAAATACATGTGCATGTTTATGTGAGTTACTACAAACTCGTGGTGGGTTATTAAATGATGGTTTAGTGACCATTGAGGAGCAAGTTGCTATATTCCTAAACATATTAGCACACCACAAGAAAAATAGATGTATTCAAGTTAGATTCTATCGGTCAAGGGAAAAGGTAAGTTGGTATGTTCATCAAGTATTGGGTGCTTTATTGCATATTCAAGAGATATTGTTTGTCAACCCAATGTCTGTTGCAAATGATTGTACGGACAATCGGTGGAAATGGTTCTAGGTAACCATTATAACATTATTATGATATATTACAAATTAATATAAGGTTTTAACTAAAAGTTAATATAAGGTTTTAACTAACACCGATTTAATATTTTATTTATAGGGTTTTCTAGAAGCAATTAATGGAACGTATATTGAAGTTAATGTCCTTGACTCAGATAGACCAAGATACCGGACAAGAAAGGGTAATATAGCAATGAATGTGTTAGGTGTCTGTAATCGTGACATGAATTTTGTCTACGTATTAGCTGGTTTGGAAGGTCCGGCTACTGATTCAAGGGTTTTGCGGGACGCAATTACTAGACATAATGGATTAAAGATTCCAGTTGGTAAGCTAATAAAATAATTACTAAATATTTAAAGTAAATATAGTTACATATTCATATAGAGGATTTTGTTTATTATAGGTAACTATTATTTGGCTGATGGAGGATATATCAATGGTGAAGGTTTTTCGGCACCATATAGAAGTACTAGGTATCATTTACAGGGGCACAACACTTCTGAGCCGCAATAGCACCATAATGCTGCCAGGAATGGCAACGAACTTATTAGAGTAATATGAGCACATAACTTCTTTTACACGGCAACACCGGAAAAAGACGTTCTACCAATAATCAATTGTAAAAAAGTAACCACAAACTTGTATTAACACAATGTAGGACTTCTACATCACATATTTCTGAATTTATTAATAATTTCTTAACTTTTTTTTACCAGAATGGCATTTTCAAGAAGTTGGAAATTACTCAAATGATTTAATAATAATGGTTTTTCAAGAAGCTACTCTCCCAGGAGAAATCTAGAATGATTCAATAATAATCTGATACCCTATTATGCTCTTATCCCACTACATAAAATATTAGACATAATAAGCATAAAAGAAAAAAAGACAGATTTGCCTCTATGCATAGCTGCACACTGTAATTGCTTAAATTACCTCTTTTACCCCTTATAGAATATGTCAATTTTAGTACAGGCGTAACATAAAGTTTATTTGAGAGACTAAATTGTGATTTTTAGCCAAAATATTTGAGTTTGCCTTTGAAATTAAATAAAATGTAAGTAAGATAAAAACAAAATTCTTACCAAAAAATTGGAAGAATTCCGCTTCGGAACTAAAAGCTTGTTGAACTTAAAGTCATAGTTGGAAAATGAAACTTGAGAAAATCTACACTAGGTGTGTTACCAATGTCCAGTTCACCACTTACATGTATATGGAAAGCTGCAAGTAGAATATGAAGATGAATTTAATGGTTATTTAAGGATATGAATAGTTGTTTATTGGGAATTCAAATCTTTAGAAAATATGATCTTTTTGTAACATCCATATATTTTGCGCCAAATTTAAACTTTTTCAATCATAATTAAAAATCAAATAGCATCATTTACAAAAATGTTTTCAAATCAACATCCATCAGAGTGTCCCAAAATCATAACATAAGGATGAGGAGCGGCACGGTCACGCCTTCGCCTTGTCATGATCTCCTAAAGTACCTGAAACAATAAACTGAAACTGTAAGCCCGAGGGCTTAGTGAGCTACCCCCAAAATACCAATACCACACTGACAATGCCATATCAGTAACAATCAACATGCATACTGGGCCATCGGCCTGACTGGACCGCCCTACTGGGCCTACAGTCTATCTGAATCTATCCCGAGCCTTCAGCATGAATGGTCCACCATGTGGGCCTGCAGTCTCCCCGTACCGCTCATAGGGTATGTCGGCCTTCAGCACAAAGCAGGACCACCTCAACCCAACCACAAGAAAATAACCATGTGTGCATAACTATCATATATTGGCATATACAAACATCAAACATATTTATCTCACTGATCATCAATCATAGAATTCTCTCATAACTAGAGTACCGACCTAGCATGTCACTAACATACCAATCCTTACGGATCATAAGAGCGTAACATATTGTCTATCCTGATTCTGATCTAACAGATCATAACCCCATGTAGCATACCATAACAATAACAACTAAAGGGTCGGCCTTGGTGCCGTAGACCCTATCGATATAGTGAGGATAACTCACCTTGCAGATGTCGACTCAGAAGATAAACTCTAACTCTCTGATCACTTGACACAGGCTCCACCACCTATTATCATAGTACAATATACTCATAAGTCCTTAACCTTATAAGGAACTCCATAACCCACTAGTCAACCCCTGGTCAAAGTCAAAGTCCTTAGTCAAGGTCAACAGTCCATGTTGACCCCCAACTCATCAAGTACCCTCGGCTACTCGCCGAGTTCCTTGAAACACATTCCAACTCGTCGAGTCATCGGGGTGACTCGTCGAGTTCCTTTGATTCTTATCCAAACTTTTAAGGCCACCTGTCGAGTCCCCTCCTTGCAACTCGACGGATGCACACGCATACATATCCTAGGGAAAACTCATCCGAATCGTCGAGTTGTTCTTCAACTCGCCGAGTCTTATGGTAATCTTTATCGGACTCGCTGAGTTGTTCATCCAACTCGTCGGCTTCACGACCATCTTCATGTGACTCACCGAGTCAACCTTGCGACTCGCCGAGTCCATTCTGTCCTTTTCCCATACAAACTTGATTTGAGCCATGCAACGACTCCAAATCACAGATCCAAGCTTCTAGGGCATTCTTATCACATAAAGTTGCAAATTTTACGTGCATGCATGGCTATAAAGGCTCTAAATGCCCATTTTAAGTTCTTAATGGAGCTTCATGCTCAAGAGAGACCTCAATCATGACCAAAACTGCAACTTTATGCTTCTAGAATCTAAGGAGGGTCCAGATCTGAAGTTACAACCTCAGATCTAGCCCATAGCTCATCTTTCCAACTTAATATCTCACAAAAACCCTAAAACTCAACCAATAGAAGAGATTCACAAGGAAAAGGCGATTTGGTTACCTACAGAAGATGATAACTGAGACAAATGTTGATTCCCACACTCTACTTGCTCCAATCTCCTTCTCCTCCAAGCCTTCTCCCTCCAAAGATCCTCTTTTCAAGCTTCAAACACACAATGGGCACACACAAGCGCGTATTAGGGTTTTCAGGAGCTCTCAAAGACTGTAAAGAGGCCAAAAGAGGCTGAGGCTCCTTTAAATAGAGGTGCAAACCCCGGGATTTAGGGTTTCGTCTGCCAGCTCCTATTAGCCGAGTCCCACTATGGACTCGTCGAGTAGGTCACTTAACTCGTGATCCCACCCTGCTGCTACTCGACGAGTAGGGCAACCAACTCGTCGAGTAGGGCCTAACCCAAAAAATCTTATTTAAACAATACCTGAGAATCGGGGTGTTACAATTCTCCACCACTTGAACTAGACTTCGCCCTCGAAGTCCGTTGAAATGAACAATGTCGGGTAATGCTCGCGCATCTCCGCCTTCGGCTCTCATGTCCACTCGAATCCCCTCTGATGTTCCCACTGTACCTTTACTAAAGGTATTTCCTTGTTCCGCAGAATCTTGTTCTTCCTTTCAAAAATAGCCACAGGCCTCTCCACATAGTTCAGGCGCTCATCGACCTGAATATCATCCAACGATACCACTGCCTCTTGGTCCATAATGCATTTTCGCAATTGCGAAACATGAAATGTGTTGTGGATCCGGTTGAGCTCCTCCGGAAGCTCTAGCCTATAATCCACCCTGCCAACCCTGGCAACAATCCTAAATGGCCCAATATAAAGGGCACCCAATTTTCCCCTCTTCCTGAAGCGGGTCACACCCTTCCAGGGTGAGACCTTCAGGAGAACCATGTCACCCACCTGAAATTCCAGCTCAGATCGGCGTCGATTGGCATAACTTTTCTGCCAACTCTGAGCGGTCTGCAGTCGCTGTCTAATCTGCTGTATCATCTCGGTAGTTTGCAGAACTACCTCTGTCCGACCCATCACCCTGTGCCCAACCTCGCCCTAGCATACTGGGGTCCTACACTTCCGCCCATACAACAGCTTAAAAGGCGGGGCGCCAATACTAGAATGATAGTTGTTGTTGTAGGCAAACTTTGCAAGCGGTAGGTAGGAATCCCAACTCCCACCGAAATCAATGACGCACGCCCTCAGCATATCCTCGAGGGTCTGAATGGTCCACTCACTCTGCCCATCAATATGCGGATGGAACGTCGTGCTAAAATACAGTCGCGTACCCAGTTCCTCATGGAACTTCTGCCAAAAACGGGAAGTAAACCTGACATCTCGATCTGAAATGATAGAAACTAGAACCCCATGGCAAGAGACAATCTCTCTGACGTACAGGTCGGCCAACTTCTTTGTCGAAGAACTCTCCCGTATGGCTAGGAAATGGTCACTTTTGGTCAATCGGTCCACAATGACCCATATAGCATCGAACCCCCTTGCCGTCTTCGGCAACTTCGTGATGAAATCCATCATGATCCGTTCCCATTTCCACATGGGAATCTCCAGAGGCTGCAAATTGCCATGCGGCCTCTGATGCTCGGCCTTGACCATCCTACAGGTCAAGCACCTCTCAACAAACCAAGCGATATCTCACTTCATACCAGGCCACCAATAACTCGAACTCAAATCACGTTACATCTTGGTGGCTCCCGGATGAATAGAAAAACAAGACTTATGAGCCTCCTCCATCACTGTCTATTGGACCCCTCCGGACACCAGAACCCAAACCCGATCGTAACGGGTCAACAATTTGCGGCTATCCTGAACAAATCGGGCGCTTTCACCCTTAATCCTTTCCAGCTTCCAGTTCTCTAGTCACATACCCTCAATCTGAGCATCCCTGACCAAACCCACTAGCGGGGAATCCACCGATATCCTCATGCACCTGGCTGGGGTAGAGGACCCAGCTGACTTGCGGCTCAAAGCATCCGCAACCACATTCGCTTTACCAGGATGGTAAATGATCTCACGATTATAGTCATTGACCACATCCAGCCACCTGCGCTGCCACATATTCAGGTTCGGCTGATCCATGATGTGCCTCAAACTTTTGTGATCTGTATATATAGTACACTGGACCCCGTACAGATAATGCCTCCAAATCTTGAGAGCGAAAACCACCGCTCCCAACTCAAGATCATTTGTGGGGTATCTCGTCTCATGCGGCTTCAGCTGTCGTGATGCATAGGCTACCACCCGCCCTCTCTGCATGAGGACTGCCCCCAAGCCTATGATGGACGCATCACAATATACCACAAAATCCTCAACTCCCTCGGGGAGTGTCAACATCGGCGCCTCGCATAAACATCATCGAAGGGTCTCAAATGCCCTCTGCTGCTTAGGGCCCCACCGGAAATCCACCCCCTTCCTCGTTAGACGAGTGAGGGGTACGACAATCTTGGCGAAATCGCGAATGAATCTCCGATAATACCCTGCTAAACCCAAGAAACTTCTGATGTCTGAGGGAGATCTCGGAGTCACCTATTGCATAACCGCCTCCACCTTGGCCGGATCGACCAAAATCCCCTCTTGGTTAACGAGATGTCCAAGGAACTGGACCTCTCGTAACCAAAACTTGCATTTCGAGAACTTGGCATACAGTCGTTCTCGCCTCAGAACCTCCAACAGCTCCCTGAGATGCTCCCCATGCTGCTATCAGGTCTTGGAATACACCAAGGTATTATCTATGAACACAATGACCGAGCGATCGAGCATCGGTCTGCAGACTCGGTTCATTAAATCCATGAAAACTGCTGGCACATTGGTGAGCCCAAACGGCATTACCACGAACTCGTAATGACCATAGCGAGTCCGAAACGCAGTCTTCTCCATGTCTTCCTCCCTTACCCTGACCTGGTGGTATCTAATCTCAAATCAATCTTGGAAAACCAAGATGCACCCTGCAACTGATCGAAAAGATCGTCTATCCTCGAGAGCGGATAACGGTTCTTCACCGTTAACTTGTCCAGCTCCTTATAGTCGATGCACATCCTGTGCGAACCGTCCTTCTTCTGACGAAAAGGATCGGTGCTCCCCAGGGTGAACTGCTCGGACGAATAAACTGCTTACCCAGCAGCTCCTGCAACTGAGATGATAGGTTCTGCATCTCAGGCGGTGCCAAACGGTACGGCGCCTTGGTGATAGAGGCCGCACCTGGCACTAGATCAATCCTGAACTCAACATGCCTCACCGAAGGATCCACTCATCCTTTCCTAAATGCGTACTCGCCTCTTTTCCTTCCCGGCACCTTGCCTCATCCTTTTCTAACTCAGGTCTCATATGCCCGTATCGTAGTTTTCCATAACCATTTATCTGACCGCACTTGAACGGATCACCGATCCCCTTACTGAAAAGCCTGTTCTCCCCCACTCAGGGTTCGAACAATCACCATTTGGAACAATTACCACCTACTCAGTAGACTGTCACACTAGGTATGTCACATTTGACTCTTGGATGTATAACGCAATCCTCCTCGATACTTCCCCAAGGAAACCAAAATACTCCCATAAGTCTCGTCCCTGATAGCATCTCGAAATCCTCCCCACATAACTGCCTCTAGACACTTTGAGGCCTCAGACTGATACACCGTCGGAACCTCATTGTTCTAAATCCAACCTGGAATAGTGCCCTCTCACACACTTGACTCTAACTCTTCGCCCCGCTTACCCAAATCGGGAAAAAAATCCTAAAAACACAAAATTCATCCTCGTTGTCGATACACAATGTGGACCACTAGGGCCACCGCTCCGGTATACTCATCTCATCCACCGGAAACTGACAACACCATTCTCAACAAAGTACATCTTCGTTCCCATCCGTCTTAGTCCCACTAATGACTCTTTCTTGGTATAAGAATACCTCGCAGCCAACATACTGCCCAAATGTTCTGGTGAAAAGGTGACCATGCTTGCTACCCCATAGGGTTTACCTTCGACTGCATCCCGCAGAAAACTGAAATAGCACCTCCCAAGTCACAAAAGTGACATATCCACTATCACCACGGAATAACTGGTAAAACCAGAAGCACTAACCGCCACATGTCACGGTACTCAGACTGTGTGGCCACCTCTCGATCTACTATGAATCATGGTACCCGAACCATGACGTCACCTCTCGATTTGCTACTTATCATGGTACTCGAACCATGCATCACCTCTTAATCTGCTACTTATCATGGTACTCGAACCATAACACCACCTCTCAATCTGCAACTTAAAATCCTCCGGAATAGCCTCCCGGATCGCTGCGGCCACCTCGTCATGAATTATTCGGTAAATCTCATCATCGCTAACATTGCTGCTCTCCGGTGTGTGTCGAGTACCATCCATGATGTCTCACAACATAAAAGAAATCAGAGACTCTCTCGGGTATACTTGCACTCGATCACTCAACCCTACTTGTTCCTTAACATCCCAAGGATTCTTACTTGGACTGCTCACCGATCCGGTGTTTCCAGTAGTACGGGCCCTATACTACCTTCCACACCACATCAGTATTCACCCCAAGTCCTCCTCCTAGGATTCCATATCACAAGTACTCTACATCTTATCACATACAGGCCACTTTCCAGTAGACCTCTCACAAGCTCCTCTCTGCTACTTACTCACTCTCGAAGTAACTCACAGCAGTAGTAACTCCTAGGCTAAGGCATCACAAATCAGGTCACTCTAGTCCTATATATGAATACCTAGCCTACTCTCTAGCATGCATAACATATCACATAATATCTCATAACATATAACGTAAGGGTATTTTGGGAAATCACCGTTCGGGCGCAGGCTGATTGTACACACTGATCCTTTCCGCTTTCTTGAAAATCTTTTACTTATCTTAGGAAATTGTTTCTATTTGAAAACTCTTCTCAAATCCTCAGTTTGAGTTCAAATATGCCCGAAGGTGTATTCGAATCCCTCAAACCAAGGCTCTGATACCAACTTGTAACACCGTAAATTTTCAAACAAATTTTTCAATTTTAAATTTCCAACGTCACATATAATAATTCACAAAATCTCGAGTGTTAATGTCATAATGTATTTCGAAATAGTTTTCAAAAGTAATTATTAAAACCTAGGATCCTCATTCATGAATCTTTTCTTTGGTGTGTACAATCGAGTCGCCACCTTCCCGCGATCCTGATAAGAACCTGAAACACATAACACATAACACGGTAAGCAAGCATGCTTAGTGAGTTCCCCAAAATACCACATAAAACACATACGCCACTTAAGGCTAATACTCTACAAGACCTTCCGGTCCATGTGTCTCAGGGTACTTCCGTCCCATAATCCTGGTAGACCTTCCGGTCCGTATCATCTTGACCTTCCGGCCCAAACACTGTTGACCTTCCGGTCCTTATCATAATACTCATAACATAACATAATACATACATATCATATAACAACATACATCGCATACTCATCATAGCACATAAGACCTTCCGGTCACACAAAATCACCACTCTAGGGAAAGTATAGTGAGAAGACTCACCTTAAAAGCAACCAAGTGACAGCCTCGCACTCGGAAATCCGACCTAGCTTTCGCCTAACACATATGATAAACATCTCTTAGCAATACTTAATCATACTCAACACAGCCAAGTCTATTATCTTTCTCTGTCTAACTCTTGAAGTGGGTAAAAGACCATTTTACCCCTCCATGGCTTCTATTACACATGGTTGACCCAACCCTAAAGTCAACCGTAGTCAAACTCGAGTCCACAATCCAGATATGACCCGGCTCAGCGAGTGCACCCTTGTGAATCGTCGAGTCCACTCACTTTCTCCAAAGTTTTGCGAGGATTCAGATCAACTCGTCGAGTTGACCCCACAACTCGCCGAGTTAGAACGCGATTCAGCTTAACCAGGAAAACCCTAACCGACTCATCGAGTTGGCTCATGGACTCGGCGAGTCTATCTATCCCTTTTCTCATTCAGACGATTTCACTCAAATATATCACTCTAAACTATATTTCTATCATCTCAAGGCTCAATAATCACGTAAAGCTTCAATCTTTATGTTTATGCATGATGCTATTGCTTCAAATTGCCATTACATGCCCTCCATTAAAGATTTAGCTCATCAACCCTCATTTGGACAACTAAAGTTGGGGCATCTAGTCTTCAAGGACCTCACAAGGTTCAGATCTGAGGTTTCCCTCCTCAAATCATGTCTCAATTAGCTCATAGGCACAAAAGAAGGGGAGTAAAACCCTAAAACTCCCAAGATCATGAAATCTAACCAAAATAAATGAAAATGATGCAATTTTATACCTTCTACAACATTTCCACGTGAAGAAATTCTAGATCCACAGCCCCATCTCGTTTCTTGCTTGAATCATGCTCTTTTCCTTCCATAAGACCCACAAAATTACTTGATTTCATCATAAGAACTCTCTCATGGCTCCAATGGCGATTTAGGGCTTCTCACAGGAGGTATGAGGTGCACCTAAGGTCATAAGTTCCCTTAAATAGGCCCCAACCCCGGAAACTTAGGGTTTTCTCTGCCCATAGCCTACTCGGTGAGTCTGTCCTTGGACTCGTCGAGTCTGCTCATTAAATCCACGTGATCACCTCGACATGACTCGGTGAGTCTGAACTTCAACTCGTCGAGTCCCTTCTAAATCCTCAAAAATTGAAACACAAACTATCATACCCGAAATTCTGGATGTTACAAAAAGGGCAAAATCTTACCTAATTTTTTAATACATGTAATCACATAAGACATAAAATAAAAGCAATAACGTTAAAACCTTGAAACTGAAACTAAAAAATAAGAATATAAATAAAAAAACATACCTTGTAAGTTGTAACTCACTTATTCTTTATCGACCGGAAGAGAGACGAAGCAAAGAATAGCAGAGAAGGAAAACATGGGTGGGGAAGGAGAGTAATGGTGGCGGCAATAGAGAAAGGGAAGTCGAGGTACGAACCTGTCGAGTGTGTATGTGTGTGTGACGGACGGGAGAAAAAACAGAAGTCAGTGATGGTGATGGTGATGGTGATGGAGAAGGAGGTTCGCGGTGGTGAGAGAGAGTCTTCGTCCAAAAATAACTATCCATAGTGATTGAAACATGTTAAATAGGAATTCAAATTTAAAATGGCGAATCCCAAAATATCAAGGGGAGCATATACGAAAAATATGGCAGAAAATGAGGAATTAATTTAGTACGAGATTTAATGCATCGTAAGAAGAAGGGTAAAAATGGTATTTCACTTTGTTAAAATGGGGATGAGAAAAAATGTCACGTGACACTAAAGTTATTCTTTTATTAGAATAGGGTATATATATATATATATATATATATATATATATATATATATATATATATATATATATATATATATAGAGAGAGAGAGAGAGAGAGAGAGGCGAGTTCAACATAGAACCAATAATTCATAAAACCATAAAATCAATTTTCAACGGTTATATCAATTTAAATGATTAGGGGTATTATGGTAAAATCACTTATCTCTAAATATTATTAAAAGAGAACCCTTAATTCATCAATGAAGCAATCATGACTCTTGATTGTATTTCAATCATATGTTTTCCAGCATTAGATCAAATTGATGACATCATCTTTCCAAATAAAATTCAAACACAATTACATTTAATTATATAATCTTTAAATTCAAAAATTATATTATTAATTACAACATATCATGCTATTTATATAGAATATATCAATTTCTATAATTAATATTGTTTCTAATTTAACTCCCTTATTTATAGCTTTTGGTTTCAAAATTTAAATCCGTTTTTTTTAATAACTCTTTAAATAAGCAGATCATTAATTTGGTTATTAACCTATAAAATCTAATCTAATCCAATTAAATCTGAAAAATATTTGAGAGTCAAAATTAAAGTCACTATCATTCATAATTTATCTCACAGAATATCCCACATAAAATGAATCAATTTGAGATAATGATTTGAATTTTAAAACTAATAAAATAAGCAAGTCAATTAATTTGTAAATTTGAATTAATATAACTGATTTTTTTTTCTAGATTAATAGTCGGAAATCTCTAAGATGATATCTTAAGATCTCATTTTTAGGTTTTTTCTTTACTTTGTTCTCCTTCTCATTCTCCAATTTCTTGCATTTACTCTCTTTTCTTATTACATGTTATTACTGTATTCGTGCTGAGAGGTCATGAAAAAAATTAAGCAATCTACTTTAAGCATATTAGTTTCATTCATATTTAAATATTATTACAAGAGAACCCTTAATTCACTAATGAAGCAATCAGGACCCTTGATTTTATTTCAATCATATGTTTTCTACCATTAGATCAAATTGTTGACATCATCTTTCCCAAATAAAAATCTTTAAATTCAGCAATTATGTTATCAATTGAAACATATCATTCTATTTATATACGAGATATCAGATTTTATAATTAATATTGTTTCTAATTTAACTCCATGATTTATAGCTTTTGGCTTAAAAATTCAAACCCGTTTAGTTTTTTTTTTTTTTTGAAAAAATTCATTAAATAAGCATATCAATAATTCGGTTATTAACCAACAAAATCTAATCTAATCTCATTAAATCAGCAAAATATTTGTGAGTCAAAATTAAAGTCAATATTATTCATAATTTACTTCCCAGTATATCCCATGTAAAATGAATCAATTTGAGATAATGATTTGAATTTTAAAACTCATTAAATAAGCAAGTTAATTAATTTGGAATTTTGAATCAATATAACTGATATCTTTTTTTTTTCAGATGAATAATCGAAAATCTCTAAATTGATATCTTAGGATCCCAATTTTTTGAAAGATAATGATTTCCTTATTCAAAAATATTATATAT
This sequence comes from Lactuca sativa, assembly GCF_002870075.4. Lineage (NCBI taxonomy): Eukaryota > Viridiplantae > Streptophyta > Magnoliopsida > Asterales > Asteraceae > Lactuca > Lactuca sativa. The sequence goes on along the minus strand of NC_056628.2, from coordinate 156,980,297 downwards.
ATATATATATATATATAGAGAGAGAGAGAGAGAGAGAGAGAGAGGGAGGGAGGGAGAGAATTACATTGAATTTTTTATTCTTAAGATTTTGGATCGAGTCGTACGATTTATAATGCTCTTCTTCAATGGTCTTCTTCTCCATTTCTTTTTTACAGGTTCTTTTTTTACTCTGTCTCCTTCTTCTTCTTCTCTAATTTCATGCATTTACTCTGTTCTTATTACCTGTTAATATTATATTCCGGTTGAGATGTCATAAAAAATTAATCAATCTACCAGAGGAAAGATACATGCTAACATTTTGAATTTGTATTGCACTCCAGAAACCAACCGTAGTCTCATAGACCATTCTCACATATCTTAATAGGTCTTAGAATTCCCCCAAATTCAGCTACAAGAAGTCATGGATGCACTTCTTGAATCAATCCTCTCGACTGAAATTCATTTGTTAGTTAGATGCAGTGACCAAAATGTAAGATTTGTGAAGTTCATTATTATTTATTAGTGTTAACTTTTGGCAAATTATGAAACTAATATTATATTTTTATTCATAACAAGGCTTTTTTTTGTAATAATTTCTTTGATCGGAAGATATGTATATCTGATTAGGTGTAGCCTGAAAAATCATATTTTAATTTTTATAAGGGAAAAATATTTTAGAAATTGACCAAATTACAATGTCTGAGTTTGATGTTTATGGCTATGACAATGCACTTTAATTGTAATGTTTATCAAATTTCTTTACAGAATTTAGCGTTGCTGGTACATATAGCAACTTATTGTTGCTTTTGGTTTTACATGACCAATATGAAAAGTGTCATATGAGTCTACATGGGGGTTTGTATACCGAACAAAGTAAATTCATAAAGGTACTACACAACATGTTTTAATCAATGAGTCACATCGTGTTGTGATAAAACAAATATCACGTACATCATTTATGTTAAAAACTACTGTATTAAAACATCAAATTGCTCTAATACAAATATTAAATATTTTTATTCAATAAATTTGGTTCAAAAACTCAAAATGAATCTAACTAACATTTTTTATTAAAATTTCACCTAAAACAATATCATCTATCAATATGATGTGTATTTAATTTATATTATACGCGTTTAACGCGGATCATAATCTAGTTATTATAATAAGGCATTTTCAATTCTAAACCTATTAAAAGGTTTTACTTTTGTCATGCCAAATTTTTATCAAATTATTTTAAAATAATAATTTATCTTTTTAAATCCTAAACATTTTTCGAAGGCATTTCTTTGGAATATTTTAAATTACTCTTACCTATATAGAACGTGTTATAAAATGTATTTTCAAATTTATCATTTTTAAGTTTATGTATATTATTATAAAACAAAAGATGGTAGAAATTATCATATAGTTATAAAAGTAATAACAATATATTATATGTTTCCTATGTTTTTTTCATATTCAATAATAATGTTTTTTACTAATGTTTTTACTTTGTATGTTCAAAGTCGTATGCAAAGAACTCAGGACAATAAAAACTTTTCAATAAATTATTCAATTGATAAAAGGCTTTGTAAATAAAAAGATATCATATTAGAGGTGTTTTAATATTAAAGAGCATTTGGCCTAGCATTAAAGAGTGACACTTTCAAATGAGAGTTCATAGTTTAAGTCTCACTAGTAGTCATATAGTGGTATTTAGAAGTAGGTTAGTTAGTTGGTTAAAAAAAAGTGTTTGAATAAATAATTTTCTTTCCTTAAGACCCTTGTGTGTTATGAGTGTTTGTTTGGATGAATCAGTTTGATTTTGGTTTTTTCAAAACTTTGATTTAAATAGTCCAAATTAAATTTAAATTCGATCTGATCCAACCAAACTATAATTCGGTTGTATTGGTTTTTATAATCCAGTTTTTGAAACTCATAACATTTTAAAACCGTCTATAATTAAAATATTAATCAACTTTATTGAAGAAACAAAGATAAATTGTTTAGCTTTGGTTTAAAATTTATAAAAAACTACTAAAAACGATATTAAAGTTTAGTATTTTATAGGTAACAACTTTTGAGAGAAAAGACTTATTAAGGTATTTTTATTAGGTGAGACTTTTAGAACTTATTTGAAAAAGTAAATTACAAAATTAATAAACAATTAAAGATGTATATTAAAAATAAATAAATAATACATTTTTATTAAGTTTTTTTGTGGATTATTTGGTTCTTATTTTATAAACCGTAACTAATCCAAAATAATAATTCAGTTTTGTTGAAAATCAATCCAATAATCTGAATATCTTTAACCAAATTGACCAATTCAAATAGTCCAATTAAACAAATATTCAATATTAATGTTTTTTATTAATGCAATTAAATGATTTTTAATTAAATATATATCTATAATAATAATAATTTTACTTTATATGTTCTAAGCATATGAAAAGAACTCAAGACAAAATTTAGGTTTCGATAAAAACTTTTCAACAACTTATTCAATTAATAAAAGGCTTTGTCAATAAAAAGATATCATATTAGAGGTGCCCTAATAAATCCTAATAAATAGTATTTTTCTTTCATTAAGACCCTTACGGATACAATTGTACTGCATAAGATGATTGTTACGTAACAACATATGTGTTGTGTTTTATTTAAAATTTATTTTGTTTGGTTAATTTGCAACATTATGCCTTTACAATATCCCTACCAATGTTTGTTAAAATTGGTTTGTTCGTATTATTCATCATTCTTAAAACACATTTTAAAATCAAACATGCCAAATCAGGAAGTTTCATAAGAAGATAATTGTAGTTAATTTCAAGGTTCCATTCTTCCATCTCCCTTTTTTGGAGACTAACGTAGTCGATAATTACAATGATAAATATGAACCTTTAATAATCCAACCTCAACTTTGCGCCACTAACAAAGTTCCAAACTATAACTCCTAATGCAAAGAGATTTTAGATGTGCCATCAGTTTAACTATTACCACAATATGATAGTTTGTGTGTGTATATATATATATATATATATATATATATATATATATATATATATATATATATATATATATATATATATATATATATATATATATATATATATATATATATATATATATATATATATATATATATATATATATATATATATATATATATATATATATATATATATATATATATATATATAGTTTCATGTTTAGTCTTGCTAATTCTTTATCATATATTGTAGGCACGGTTACTCATTGATTTTGTGATGTCGCGTATATTGGACAATTGATAATAGCTTACAAGAAAATATATTTAATATTTGTATTATTGGGAATTTATACACCATGTATATGTACAAGATGAGGGATAAGGAATTTATCCAATTTGTGAGATGCTCATTTCCTTCATTTATTTGTACATATCCAGTATCCACATAACACTTGGCTACTAGCCTACTACGTTCAATAATATATTAAATTAATTAGGATATAATAAATATAATTATTATAGAAATTTATGCTTACAAAAGAATTTAAGTTACTATGTGATATAGAAAATTGTAAAAAAAAAAACAGTTGTTACTCACCTGTGTGTATTGTTTAGTAAAATCGGGTTTATGCAATCTTCTTTTTTTTTTATCTTGAAATAATTTTTATCTTGTATTTTTTTATATATTTTTCAACACTTTTATTTTTACTAAAAACAAATAAATATATTAAAAGTTATAAGTTTTTTTTGGAAGAGAATTAAAAATTATAAGTTTTATCATCTATAGTTAATTACCCATATGTTATTATGTTACAACTTATTTTATTTTCACAATAGGATAATCATATACCTTTTTTTTTATTCATGAGATAATTATAACATGACAGTCTTTGAAATTTATCATTCACGTGAGAATAATTGCGGTGTACAACAAAAAATTATTATAAGTTTATTGTACAATATGGTTGTTACCATGTGAATGATGAATAAAATCAATTGTTTTATGTACGTTCACATCTGAATAATCATCGTGTATGTAAATATATGTAGATTCTCATATTAACTCTCCAGAAGAATATTTACGGAGAGATGAGAGACTCCAACATATATAGACGTTTAATGAAAAACCTCTTTGTCTTTTATGTAATTTAACAAATCCTATATCTATTTATCTATCTTAAACATAATTGTCTTTTATGTAATTTTACATATTTTACAAGCTTGCACCTATTTTTGCTAAATACTTACACATATAGGATGGTTTATAGGACGATATGGAGACGACATATAAGGGTATATGAATAGCATTGCTCTTGTATTACTTTGCCCATGTATTGTAGCAGAAGGCTTTAATGCATAAACAATTGAAGTGTTCTAAGTGATAAGATCACAAATGCCATGATCATCTATGTTTATACAAATTGTACAACCCTTTAATACACAATATATGTATTAAAAACTTGTACAATCGTCACATGGTCTTATACATTTTGTCAATTAATTTTTTCATAAATCAAACATAATAATTACAAATTACTACTAGGTTTTAGTCCATACGATACATTTTCATTGAATAAAAAAGAATTTTTTTTAATAGGTGATTTTTCTTCCACCGTAAGAACATTTCTCTAAGCTTTGAAATTGAAAAAATAAAGAGGGCATTTTTTAGGGTTTAAATATTTTGGGCTAATAAACAACTAAATAATAGACAGGCTATGAAATAGCAACCTATTTATTGAAATCGTGAATAGGATTTGCCATATCCTTTCTAATAAGGGAATATTTTTTTGTCATTTGTCACTTTCATTTAATTTGTCAAATGTCATTTTATAGTTATTTTGAATTAATTTTTTTTCACATGTTATTTTATAGGTTTTTCTATTTTATTAAATTTCATATAATATTTTAATTTAATAATTGCAATAAATGTAGTAATAAATGGATATCAATTTTCATTAATGAACTTACCTTTTAATTTCAAAATCCATAAAATTAAAGTTCATTAATTTCTTTTATTTATTTAAATTATTTGTTTAAATTTAAAAGATAAAAAAATATTTTCATTATAATAATTAGTTATTTTTCTTTTTTTTCTTATATACCAAAGTTTTCAAATATTTTGATCTTTATATATTTTTATTAATTAAATCATGTAATACACAAGTCTCGCAACTAGTTCCTGATCAAAATAGAATTTTCTTAATTTTTAGCTATTTTTAAAAGGTGATTAGAAAAATCATTATTTTTATCTTTCTCTCATAAAAAAATACAAATTGTCTATTTATTTAAATCTTTGTGGTCATTTTATATATTTAATCAAGAATTTTTTATTTTTTATTTTTTGAAATTACAATAAACCGAAAATAATAAATTGCAATGCAATTTGTAATTGTATACCAACTTTTGCAACCCAATAATTGAATAGAAAAAAAATGAAAAATCAAACCAACCGAAAAGCTGTCACGATCTGACTCATCTTTCATCTTCACCTCTCAAAATTCTTCTCAATTCTGTGTAATATATGTACTCTCAGGGTTGCGCGCAGAAACCTACTCAAGGATTCAAGTAACACATATTCTCAGGTGCTCTTTGATGGTGGAACTTCCGAGCCGAATTGGGATTCTTCCGTTCAGGAACAAGGTATTGTTGCCGGGCGCAATCATTCGAATTCAATGCACGTCTCCGAGCAGGTAATGTAATTGTAGCTTCTTTTGATTGATTTTAACATGATGATCCTATCAACTTTTGTTTTTATTTCGTTGAATACATTCAAAAGCTGGGTTGTTTGGCTCCTTTCTAGTTAATTTGTTTGGTAGCAAATGAATCATCATGACAAGTTGTGATCGATTTTGGGTTTCTAAACGCCTTATCATTTCTAGGTTCAACAATTTGATGGTTTTATCCGTAATTTGACTAATATTGTTGGAAGTTTGTTGTTTCATATAGTCTAAGGAGTTCAAATTGAGTTGATGCTTTTAATTATCTAATATTATTGTCATTCAAATAAGCTAATTTTATACTAAAATTGCATTCAAATACTGTTTGCCGGGTGTTCTCAAAGTGATTGATTGGTGTTTCCATTGATGCAGTGTGAAATTGGTGGAAGAAGAATTATGGCAGAGGGAGGAGAAAGGGTTGATTGGCATTCTACCTGTTCGAGATGTTGCAGAGGGTTCCATGGTGACTCAAGGTGGTGATTTCATTATGACTCCATCTTTTCCTTTTGAGTTAAAATGATAATTTTGTTAGGGTCACTTTCCTATTCTTCAATCATTTAAGAACCACAGTCATTCTTTAATAAATGATCATTATAACAACAACAACAACAACAACAACTATACCCAATTCCCATGTCATCAAGATACATCAGCAAAAGATATACATAGAAAGTAACATTGACCCTGTTGAGTATAGGGGCTGATTTGGGAGATAGAAGCTCCAAGAATCAACAAGGTTTATCAGATTCTCACAAGCTTGATGGGAAAAGTCAACAAGAACCCAACTGGCATACAAGGTATATTTTGTCAATATAGCTATTTTATAAGCAATTTATGATAAAATTCTTTGTCTTTATGACTTTATGTTTGATGTTAGGGGTGTTGCTGCTCGTGCATTACATCTATCAAGAGGAGTTGAGAAACCAAGTGGTAGGGTTACATACATAGTTGTTCTTGAAGGATTGAGTAGATTTAGTGTTGAGGAGCTTAACACAAGAGGAACTTACACCACTGCAAGAATTTCTCCAATTGATATGACAAAGGCTGGTATACCATCAAAACCACCTTATTCCTTTTCAATTTCTATGTAGATTCACATTCACCATGTTTACTTTATGGATTTCATGCTATTTGAATAAAGTGAAAAGATTTGGATTTCATGCTATTTGAATAAAGTCAAAACAGTTCATTCAATCCAAAATAGAAACAATCTTTGTCTATACAAAAGGGTAGAATGGTCATTTTTTCATATTCAAACAGTTCATTCGGTCCAAAAAAAGAAACAATCTTTGTTTATACAACATCATTTATCCATTCATGCATGAATATTGAAGAAGCATTATGCCAATGAGTTGAAGTTTTCATCATTGGTAATTGAGCTATTCAACTATTGAATAAAACATGAAATGGAGTATAAATATGTTAAATTTCAAAGTTTATATCATTTAGGGTCTTTCAAGATGCTGAGTTGCTACAGTTTTCTAATCTTAATTAGAAATGGAGCAAGTAGAACAAGACACAGACTTCATAGTATTGTCTAGACAGTTTAAACAAATTGCCATGGAGCTTATTTCTGTTCTTGAACAGGTATAAACAGTCACTATTCTCATTCTTATTTTCTTAAAAGTAATATTGTAACATTTCTTTTTTTTCAAAATTTCATTTTTAGAAACAAAAAACTGGAGGGAGAACTAAAGTTCTTCTAGAAACTGTCCCTGTGCACAAACTGGCAGATATATTTGTTGCTAGTTTTGAGATTAGCTTTGAAGAACAGCTGGCAATGTTAGATTCTGTTGATGTAAAAGTAAGGCTTTCAAAAGCCACAGAATTAGTTGATAGACATTTACAGGTAAAAAAAAAAAAAAAACTTATAATTTTAGTTTTAGAAACTTTGCAATTTATAGTAGAAATTAATGAAATTATTACATGTATCAGTCTATTCGCGTGGCAGAAAAGATTACACAAAAGGTTGAAGGACAGCTGTCAAAAACACAGAAGGAATATCTTTTACGCCAGCAGGTATGTTTTTGGATTTTTTTTTCTTTTTTTTTTTTTTTTGATATAATTTTTTTCTTGAATGTAAACCAGATGAGGGCTATTAAAGAAGAGCTTGGAGATAATGATGATGAAGATGATGACGTGGCAGCCCTTGAAAGAAAGATGCAAGATGCTAGAATGCCTCCCAATATTTGGAAACATGCACAAAGGGAATTAAGGTTTGTTTTTACTTTTTATTAACACTTAAAGTAGACGCTAAATTACATTTTTGGTCCCTGAGTATAGCTGATTTTTGCAATTTCGGTCCTTATTTATGGTTCTTGAAACGTTTTTGGTCCCAAAAAATATAGTCATGTTACTTGGAATAGTAACCAAAAACATGACAAAAACCTCAAATTAGGACCAAAATTGAAAAAATCAGATATACTCAGGGACCAAAAATGTAAATTCCTCTTCCAATCTCATTCATTATGGGATATTGAGTATTGTTGTTGTTTCTTTAAACTCTTGACAAATAAATATGATTTTTTTTTTAACATTTATGTAAAATGTTATTATATCAGGAGATTGAAAAAAATGCAACCTCAGCAACCAGGGTATAACAGCTCACGTGTTTACCTTGAGCTTCTTGCTGATTTGCCATGGCAGACAACCAGTGAAGAAGGTGAGTTGGATTTAAAAGCTGCAAAAGAAAGGCTTGATAGTGACCACTATGGCTTAGTCAAAGTCAAACAAAGGATTATTGAATATCTAGCCGTTCGCAAGGTTGGAAAAACATTTAATTTGGAATGATGGAATCATGGAAGGAATGGAATTGTTCATTCCATTCCATTGTCATGTTGTGATGAATTTCTTGAATTGCAGCTGAAACCGGATGCGAAAAGCCCGATACTATGCTTTGTGGGCCCACCAGGTGTCGGGAAAACATCATTGGCATCATCAATTGCTGCTGCTCTTGGGAGGAAGTTCATAAGAATATCTCTTGGTGGTGTAAAAGATGAAGCCGACATTAGAGGCCATAGAAGGACATACATTGGAAGTATGCCAGGTCGCCTCATTGATGGATTAAAGGTTTGATAAAAAATTGTTGATTTAGAAAAAAGTCTGCAACCCCGTCATTTACCCTTTCTTTGACTTTCTTAATTCAATTTTGACTTCAGAAAGTATCCGTTTGCAACCCCGTAATGTTACTAGACGAAATCGATAAAACGGGTTCCGACATTCGCGGCGATCCTGCATCAGCACTTCTTGAAGTTCTTGATCCCGAACAAAACAAATCATTCAATGATCAGTATCCTAATCACGAATCATTTTTCACGAAATCTTTATATACTTCCATGTGTAATTCCTTAAACTTTTATAATAAACTTTAAAGCTATCTGAATGTTCCTTTCGATCTATCGAAAGTCATATTTGTGGCGACTGCAAATAGAGCACAACCAATTCCTCCGCCACTTTTAGACAGAATGGAAGTCATCGAGCTTCCTGGATATACATCTGATGAAAAGCTTCGAATAGCAATGCGCCATTTAATTCCACGTGTCCTTAATCAACATGGCTTGACTTCCGATTTCCTAAAATTTCCCGAGGTATGCAATTATTCTAATAATAATAAATAGTTTATCTGATGATATAAAATTTAATTTTATATATTATGGTAGGAAATGGTGAAACTTGTTATTGAAAGGTACACAAGAGAAGCTGGTGTGAGGAATCTTGAAAGAAACCTTGCTGCCATAGCTCGATCAGCAGCTGTAACAGTTGCAGAACAGCAACAAAATAATAATAATAATGTTTCACTCAACCAAATTTCTTCACCATTGTTGGAAACTAGACTTGAAGGAGGAGGAGGGGCAGAAGTGGAAATGGAAGTTATAGCAATGGGTGGTGGTGTTAATAATCATGAAATATCAAATGTATTCACCATTATGTCACCCTTGATTGTGGATGAAGAAATGCTCGAAAAAATACTAGGGGTAAGTTATATAGGAACGAATGTTAATAATCATGAAAGGGTAAAATGGTCATTTAATGATGCAATTGAATGCAATGCAGCCTCCAAAGTATGATGATAAAGAAGCTGCAGAGAGGGTGGTGACTCCGGGAGTTTCTGTTGGTTTAGTTTGGACGGCTTTTGGTGGAGAAGTCCAGTTTGTGGAGGCTACTGCCACCGCCGGAAAAGGTGATCTCCACCTCACCGGTCAACTCGGTGATGTCATCAAAGAGTCGGCTCAAATAGCATTGACATGGGTATATGGATGGCATCCTTCTTTTTTATTTTTTTTTTTCTGCTGATGTGGAATTTTGATGCTGACGTGGCAAAGAAAAAAAAAATTCAGGTAAGAGCTCGGGCAAATGAACTTGATTTAGTTAGTGCAGAAGAAAAGAATCTTCTAGAAGGTCGAGATGTCCATATACATTTTCCAGCAGGGGCAGTGCCAAAAGATGGACCATCAGCTGGCGTGACACTTGTCACTTCACTGGTTTCACTTTTTAGTCGAAGAAGGGTAAGACCAGATACTGCAATGACAGGTGAAATGACCTTACGGGGTCTCGTTTTACCAGTCGGGGGTATCAAGGATAAGGTTAGTTTCGTCATTTTACACAAGTAGATTGCTATTTTGGGTAGCTTATCATATGAAATATTTAAATAGGTGTTGGCAGCTCACCGGTATGGGATTAAGAGAGTGATTATGCCGGAAAGAAATTTGAAAGATTTGGTTGAAGTCCCGGCGGCTGTTCTTGGAAGTTTGGAGGTAAATAAATACATGAAAGAAGAAGCTAATTTTTTTTTTATAGAGATGAAAGTAGATTGATATATAATTCAAAGTATGATGTATTAATGATTTTTGGTGTGTAGATACTACTTGCAAAGAGGATGGAGGATGTGCTTCAACATGCTTTTGAAGGTGGGTGTCCATGGAAACATCATTCCAAGTTATAAAGAAAGAAAGAAGATTTTTATCTAACACGTGTTATATTATTGTTTTCTTTTCTTCAATGTTGAATTGTTTTCTTTCTTGTATCATCTCATGAATGTGTAAAAATCATCTGATTTTTTAATCACAAAGACTTGTAATCTTTGTTAAAAGACATTTTGTGTTGATCGCTAAGTGTTGTGTTGATGAATGATGAAAGAAAACATAGATAATCGGCTTTAGAAGATAGCTTATATCGAATCTTATCCAAATTCTAAAAGCCCTAATATTTAGAAATGGTTTCCAAGTAAGAAATTAGTCCTGATTATCATCTAATACCTCATTAGACTATATTTTTGGGTTTTAATATAAAAATAGATCATGTAGCAACTGTGGAATAGAAGTTGCGAATAAGGAAACTAAATGCAAAAACTGCACAGTAGAATATGCAACACTTCTCATAAAAAGATTGCATTAGATCATAAACATACTTCCATGCATAAATAGGGTTTAGGAGCATCATTAACAAACTCCACGTCAATCCTAAACCAAGCTTCAGCAAGATAAACCTTCAACCTTAAATGGAAATCAAAAATAAGCCAAAAGTCCTTAAGGATTTATACTTGAATACGAATCTTGGATGTAGAAGTCGACATTGTCAAAATTGGGTTGTTGAATGTCCAGCCTTTTGGGCTTGACATGTTGAACCACGGGAGAGGTTGAAAATGCTACTTTAGAATAATCTATAATGGTAATGACTCAGACATAGTAAAAACTCATCAGTCTTCCTCAAATCGGCTTTAATCACAACTCGGAAACCTTTTGTGATCTTCAAAACACCATCTTCATTTGAAATTTTTTAATTCTCGTCGTAGAAAATGTCGGGCAGATAAGATTTCTCTTCATTGTAGCAATATAGCGAACATCGGTTAAGGTTCGAATCATGACATCGAACATCTTGAAACTGATAAACCGACGCCTTTAATTTTGCATTGGGAACGATGAAAGCCACAAAATGACTCTGCATTGCAAATTGATTCAAAAGTAGTAAACAAATCTTTGTGAGAACACATGCAGGAGGTACAAGCTGCATGAGGTACAAGCTGAATCAAGAACCCAATTATAATCGACACCTCTAGCAACAATATTAAGAACCTCTCCATTAGAATTTTTGTCACAAACATAATTCGCAGAAATTTCATATACAGACAATTGTTAACTGAATCCTATTTTTCAAAAATAGTGTCGTTGAGTTTCTCGACCCTTTGCCTTAGGATTAGTCGGTTCTATTTCTCCATGGGGGCAAAGAAGGGATATAACTCAGCTGCAGAGTGTCACCTTGACGTGGTGGAAGTCATCAGATTGAGCCTGATTATCCCTAAACCCAATGTGAGTTTTGATATTTTGATTTACTGTGTAATATCCCCCTCCGGCACATATCATAATATTGTCCACTTTGGGCCACTCGGCATGAGGAATTCCCAGGGGGTCACCCATCCCGATACTACTCCCGCCCGAGCACGCTTAACTGCAGAGTTCTTATGGGATCTGCTACCCATCCCGGTACTACTCCCACCCAAGCACGCTTAACTGCAGAGTTCTTATGGGATTTGCTGCCCTCACGGCTTTAAAATGTGTTGTGACAGGGAAGGTATCCACACCTCTTATAAGGAATGCTTAGTTCTCCTTCCCAATCGATGTGGGATCAGGTGCAACCCACCCCCCCCCCCCCCCATTATAGGGTTCGACATCCCTGATAAACACATCGACCAATGCCCTAGCTCTGATACCATTTGTAACATCCCCCTCCGGCACGTATCACAATATTGTCCGCTTTGGGCCACTCGGCACGAGGACTTCTCATGGGGTCACCCATCCCGGTACTACTCCCACCAGAGCATGCTTAACTGCAGAGTTCTTATCGGATCTTCTACCCTCACAGCTGTAAAACGCGTTGTGACAGGGAAGGTATCCACACCCCTTATAAGGAATGGTTAGTTCTCCTTCCCAACCTACTCTCTGCCATCAGCTGCATAAGAAATCCATGCTACCTTTACCTAACTGGCTCACGAATACCATTACATATCAGTAAGGCCAGATAATTCTTCGAATGAGAGGTCCTACCCTACAACGGTTGGACTCGACAAGAGCTACGAAATAGGGCTAGACCTAACCTTCTGAAATTATTTAGTCCTCGCAATATGTAACTTAACGTATTTGTTTACTAGTTAATTAAAGATAACTAGAACTCCTAAAAGCACAAAGCACGCAGCATTTGGGCATTGAGTAACCCAAACCAAGCATATCCTAATCAAGCTATCATATCTCTTACTAGTCATTACTATCATGCAGTTCAATAAGCACATATAGCAGACATATAAGGCATTCTCCTAGATCCTTAGCCCTAATTTAGCATGAAGTTCTCATACTCATACAGTAGGCATGTAAGACATTCTTCCTAGATCGTTAGCCCTAATTTAGCATGTTGTTCTCATAATCATATCATATATCATAGAAAACATGTATGGGTATCTTGGGGAAAACTTACTTTAGCTCGGCCGATTGCACGCATCAAACACCTTGTTCTTTCTCAAAACTCTTAACTTTAATTTTTGAAAAATTATTTTTCTTGTAAAAATCTTTCAAACCCTTGATTTGATTCCAGAAACCTCCGAAGACGTGTCCTAATCCCTTAAACCAAGGCTTTGATACAAACTTGTAACACCCAAAAATTCAAGACAAAAAATTTCATTTTTAATTTAATAATTCATAAAACAGATTATTGAAAACATCATGAAGTTATCTCATATCATAAAAACTCATACGTCATATGTCTCAAAACATGTCATAATATAATAATGTCAGAGTACAAAATCCCAAGAACATCATAGTGCGGAAATCGTGATGTGATGCGTTGCTATCGTGCCAACTCCTTTCCCTTCGAAGAAGGACCTGAAACAAAAACTGAAAACCGTAAGCACAAAGCTTAGTGAGTTCCCCCATCATACCACATATCATACAATAAACATACAGTCTAACATGTCCGGGTACTGGCCTACCCCTAAGGAAACTCATGGCCACGTTTTTTGTGCTCTAGGGATCCTTAAATAGTGAGGCTATTAGGGTTATCTAACAAGGAAACCCTAATTTGACTGCTTAGGCCCTAAGCAACCCATGGACTCCCTCCTTAGAGGCCTAGGAAGATTTCTAATGGGTTTCCCCATAGAATTCGTCCACCCCTCTAATATGGAGTCCATTAGCCCAATATTCAACTATCATACAATTTATAGTTCTAGTCCCTTAAGTTTAATTAATGTCTTTTAGCCACAAAATTAATTCTTAATTAATTATTAACTAATATTAATTAAACAATATGATTTCTCGTTTAATATATTATTCTCATAATATATTAATAAATCATAATTAATCATCTCTCTCTCCATAATTCATCCTATCAAGTTGCTTTGGTGAAGGCAACCCAAAAGGACCATGCACCATCGGATCAAGTACACACCAAAATAGTTATGGACTTAGACACTAATCCAACAGTCTCCCACTTAGATAAGTCTAATAACTATTCTGTGTATGACTTCAGATCCTGATCTGCAATCGTAGCTTTCAAAAGTCGTTGTCAACTCTGATCTTATCAGATATGCGTCCTTTAGATAAAGGATCATATATTCCTCCATTCTAGATATCGTATAGACTGAGACATGGATTTAAATCATTCACTCTGTCTATGTGTTGTTTCCCGATTTCCAATTTACGATGACTGACAATAGACTACAATTGAACACATCAACTTAGTCCCGGCTTGGCCAAGCGCTTAAGGTGTCATCACTAAATCATCGAGGGCCCCATAGATATCGCTTTCATCCCACTTTGGATAAAAGGAACAGATAAACTTTGATTCAATGCTTGCTTGTACTCACTCACCGAATCACACACAACAATATGTTTTATAACACCAAGTTACTAGTGTGTTTACATATTATCAATGTGTAACCGACTCGCAAGATACAACTCACACATCTCGGTTTCAAGAATATAAGATATTATCGTCTCACTAATCACTCATGATAAAATCCATGAAGTGATCCAAGTGAGCGTGGGTTTATTCCAATGCTCAAATCATATTCATAAGCACTCATGAACGTTGCAGCAAACATTTGCTTATGTCTAATACACTTTAGACAATCCACACACCAATTCATGACAGTCTTCATTCATACCCACTTCCAACATATGAACAACTGTGGACCGTTCGAATAATTTGATTATTCTGAAATAATTTAATTATTCAGGAAGTCAGAACATGCAAAGTGAAACACAAGAATAATACTAATCCTATATGTCCCTAAACCTTTGAGTATAAATAAAACACTTTTTATTTAATCACCATATTGATTACTCATTATTTGTTGTTTCGGGTAATCAACTTTTTACTTGAATTATAACAACAATTGTCCCATGCTTTTAGCATGCACACAATGTTTACTTATGGTCCTTACTCTGTGAAATAGATCAAATGAACACATTTCCAATCATACTCATTTCACAACTCCCAATCCTTATCATAAGCATAAGAATATCAAATTCTTGCCACTTATAGAATATGCTAGATTCTAACATTTTATGCAATGATCCTTTCGTAAAGTCATAGCTCAAAATCATCAAGACTTGGCCAATCTCTATCAGAAATAATTCTATAGATATGATGTCTCTCACTCAAAGTACATTTCTTTGAACATTCTTCTTGCATAAAAGTTTCTAATCTAGACATAGATTCTCAATATCCAACTCCCAATATGGAAACATTTCCATATTTGCCATATGACAACTCATTCTTAATAAAATCTTATCTATTCATAATAATGTCGATATGGTCCATCCAATACCATACTTCCAACTACTCACAAGCAATCAATCTTCAACGAACTTTGGATCGTCCTTTGATAGTTGTTTAATTATTTTAGTCAAAACCAATTCTAGTCCTTTTCCCTCTTAATGCGCTAGACATTTGGAAAATTTTAGAATGTTCAAATATTATAGTATTTGCAATCGATCCTATACCGGAAGCGTATGGGACACGATGCATAATGTCTTACATCAAGATATGATACTTTATCAATCTTTTGCCATAATATTTTATGTGTCACGTTCTCCTAATTCGAACTATGAAGAGGGATGCCATAATCATAATCGAAATTGAGAACACACTATGTATCCTTGACTAAATTTATTAAAATTCCACAATCTAAGCCTTTAGATTTGAAATGAAGCATAATATTCTCTCCTTTAATTATAGCAAAACAACTTTTCAACCCTTACGACTTTGCAAAGTATAACTCTTGTTTTCTATAATTAATATTGTTATCTTGCAATACTTGCCATAATAATCATATAAGCATAACACGTATCCTCCCACTATCATGATGATTATTATCATACAAGCATAAGACTTATGCTCCCACTAGCTTTGACATGTATTCAGAAAACAGTGGATAAGCCTTTATCAAGCTTCTTAAACTCATACACCTTTCAATAGATAGCTTATATGTGTGTCTGAACAATACTAAGTCCTCAAATATTCAGACCAATTTTCAAACCTCACAATTCGAACAATGAAAAGGGATGTCGTAATCATAATCGAATTTGAGAACGCAATTTTCACAACCACTATCTTCTTAAAATCTCTCTTAGTGAAAGAATATCTCATGAACGGAGAGAAATCTTATGACACTTAGATTTTAAGGTGCATATTTTCTTATCCATGTGAATTTATCAAAACAAAATTCAACTCTTATGGATTGAACTTACTTAATTTTGATTTCTTGCCTCATGGCAGCACGGGTGCCCACCATGTTTTCCAAGTTGTCAATAAGATTACCCATTCCTATCAATGTACTTTCCATTGATTAGGGCGTCTTGACTCTATGCAATCCACATGAGAACTCATAGAATTCACATTGCATAGTCAACTTAAACCGGAATGGCACAGAAACAAAATTATGTCATCACGATAGGTTACAAACCTCAAGTCGTGCGCTAGTGTTTACTCTTGATTAATTCTTGAATCCTTTCAAGATCTTCAGACTCCCACTGACCTCTTGACATATTAGATTCTCTTATCAAGAACATTTCATGATAAACATGATGGGTTTGAGCCATAAGAACATTCCTATGTGCACATACAAACCCTAATGCTTGGATCTAGGTTTCTCTAATTGAACATGCAATGTATCCAAGACTTTGATTGATATATCTAATGAAAAACATTCATATCATAACACATGAAATCAGATCTGAAAGATTACTTTAAATTGCTTGCTTGAATCTTCTTGTCCTTGGAGCTTAGAGTCACAATTGTCACTCCTCTAATGGCTTACAAACACCAACTTAGCAAGAGGATGACTAGAGAGAGGGGAGGGTGAGAAAAGTCGGCCAGGGTTTCTCCAATACCAAGGGATGCCGATTTTCTTAGCCCTAAGGGTTTATTTATACTAGTGAGCCTCCTAGGGTTTCACTCTTAAACCCTAATTGGATAACTTAGGCCCTAAGCAATCCAATCTCCTTATTGATAAGCCTTGGACGATTTCTAGGCCTTTCCTAACCCTAAAATCGTCCACTACCTTAATCATAAGGAATCATAGCCCAAAGTACAACTATCATACAATTGACAGTTTATGCCCCTTTATTCAATTAATCACTTTAAGTCACCAAATTAACTCCTAATAAATTTATGACTTATATTAATCAAATAACAATATTATTATTCCTTATATTATTCTCATAATATATTAATAATATTTCTTCTCTCATTATAAATCATCCTGTCAAGTTGCTATGGTCAAGGCAACCCAAAAGGACCATGCACAATCGGGTCAAATACTTGCCAAATATAGTTGCAGCCTTAGACACTATTCCAACAGTCTCCCACTTGGATAACTCTAGTAACTATATACACAAGAATAATCCGATTAGCAATCGTAGCTCTCACAGACGCTGTCAAACTCTGATATTATCAGTCCTGTCCTTTAGATAAGGGATCGTACAGTCCTCTGTTTAGATATCATGCGGACAATTCTATGGAACCAATTGTCCAGCAGTTGGTTTCTCAATCTCAGATTTATTTGACATAGAAGTTAATTAAACACATCAATTTAGTTATGACCGGGCCCGACACATAAGTCAAATCAAATCATCGAGCGGCCGAGATATCGCTTTTACCCTCTTAGGATAAAAGTAACAGATAAACTTCGACTTATATGCATTTACTTATTCATTAATCAATTATACAGAATAATGCGTTTTATAACATCAATTTATTGATGTGGTTTCGCATTATCAATGTACAACCAATTAACAAATAACAAACCATATATCTAGGTTTTAAGACCATATGATATTATCGTCTTGCGATCAACCTTTTCGTCACATTCCATAAGGTGATTCCAGCAAGCGCGGGTTTGTTCCAATGCTCAAAACTCGTTCATAAGCACTCATGAACGTTGCAGCAAACTTTTGCTATGTCTAATACCATTTAGACAATCTACACTCCAATTCATGACAATCTTCATTCATACCTACTTCCAACATATGAATGATTGTGGATTGTTTGAATAATTCGATTATTCTAAATAACTCAATTATTCAGGAAGTCAAAACATGCAAAGTGAAACAATAGTTAAACAATTAACATAAGACAGTAGCTTTACTTGTAAATAATACTCCTTTATTTAATCATCAAATGTTAATTACATTTATCTATTACAAGTTTCTAAAACTATCTAATCTAAACTAATATCATCCTTCAGTCCAATACTCCTAGCATGCTACAAATGCTTAACCCTACTCAGTCCCTTCGTAAGCGGATCTGTTGGGTTATCTTCTGATGATATCATCTTAACCATGAGTTGTCCTTCTTCTACATGATGTTTAATAAAGTGATATTTTCTGTCGATATGACGAGATCTACCATGATCCCTTGGTTCCTTGGTCAAGGCAACCACTCCTTCATTATCACAGAAAATTTCCATAGGCTCCTTTATGGCAGGCACAACTCCAAGATCACCAATGAAGTTCTTCAACCATATTGCCTCCTTCGACGCTTCGCTCGCTGCAATGTACTCTGATTCGCACGTTGAATCAGCTACGGTTTCCTGCTTGGAACTCTTCCAAGTTACTGCTCCTCCATTAAGGGTAAACACCCAGCCCGACTGGGAACGGTAGTTGTCCCTGTCGGTCTGAAAGTTGGCGTCACTATACCCTCGAACCTTCAAGTCATCACTCCCTCCGAGGACTAAAAACCATTCCTTGGTCCTCCAAAGGTACTTAAGGATATTCTTGACCGCAATCCAATGGGTTCTGCCAGGGTTCCCTTGATATCTACTAACCATGCTCAAAGCAAAGGCTACATCAGGGCGAGTACAAGTCATAGCATACATGATTGAGCCAACTGCGGAAGCGTATGGTACTCGGCTCATTTCTGCTATTTCAGCTTCGGTACTCGGACTTTGAGTCTTACTCAACTTGGCATTACTTTGTATCGGTAATTCTCCCTTTTTCGAATTTTCCATACTAAAACGTTTTAGTACTTTATCTAAGTAAGTTTTCTTGACTAAGTCCTATTAGTCTCTTACTTCGTTCTCTCACTATCCTTATTCCCAAAATATAGGAAGCCTCTCCAAGGTCCTTCGTAGCGAAGCACTTCCCGAGCCAGGACTTAACCTCCTGCAGTGTCGGGACGTCGTTTCCTATGAGTAGTATGTCGTCGACATACAGAACGAGGAAGCTGACTATACTCCCACTGGCTTTGACATATACACATGATTCATCTTCGCTTCGTACAAATCCAAACTCTTTGACTTTCTCATCAAAGCAAAGATTCCATCTGCGAGACGCTTGCTTAAGTCCATAAATGGACTTCTCAAGCTTACACACTCTATTTGGATGCTTCGGATCAACAAAAGCCTCTGGCTGAGCCATGTAAACATCCTCAGCCAACTTCCCGTTAAGGAAAGCAGTCTTGATATCCATTTGCCAAATCTCATAATCATGAAATGCGGCAATAGCTAGCATCACTCTAATAGACTTTATCTTCGCAACTGGTGAGAAGGTCTCATCATAGTCAACTCCGGGAGTTTGAGTAAAGCCCTTTGCAACCAATCGCGTCTTATATGTGTGTACATTTTCATCCACATCGGTCTTCTTCTTGAAGATCCATTTGCACCCAACGGTCTTACGTCCGGTCACATTATCAACCAAATTCCAAACTTGGTTGTCATACATGGATTGGATCTCGTTGTCCATTGCCTCTTTCCATTTTGCAGATTCCGGGCCTGCCATGGCTTCCTTATAGCTATTAGGTTCATCTAGATTTATTAGTGTACCATCACTAATATACAAGACAAAACATTACACACATTTGGTCTTAGTTGGTCTTTGGCTTCTTCAAGACATCACAACATACCAAATTCAAATGTGTAGGAGTAGGAAAAAAAATTCTACTTCACATTTGATGAATGCGTGTCACTCAATTCACAATCTTGGAGTATGATTCTAAGACTTGATTTTGGAACGAAGTATGACTCATCCTTTTTGATTTAACCATTTCAACAATTTCCGATTCCTCTTCTTAGCCATACTAGTGCACTAAGACGTCCTTAGAGAATCAACTGTGATATAGTTCTTAATCATTAAGACGATCATAAAATCTGATACAAAAGTACTCTCCCTTCTTCTTAGATTGGAGAAACTTTTATCTTTCTGCCTTCATTGATTCTTCTTATTCGTTCTGCCATTCATTGAAACCTTTCAATGATTCAGAATTACACTTAATCTTGTAAGTATAACCACATTTACTAGACTTTTAGTAAATTATGACGAATAGTCTTATTGTTATTTGTGGTGGACCTAACTAGTGAACAACATTGTGTTCTATTCCTTTAGTACATTACCTGACTCACATACTTGTGTGATCAAGGAATTAGTCTTAATTTCCTAAGTACCAAGATTTCCATACATCACATGATTCAAATCATATGATTCCATGTTTCTGTCCAATTGAAACTTGGGTGATGGGAATCTTTCCATATTTAGAAATTTTTGACACTACAATAACATAACTAAGAATCACATCCATTTATAGAAATACACAAACATCAACTTTTTCACAACGATTTTATTGCAAGGATAAGATAAATCAAAATTTATTTTACTCACAAAGCAGCGGAAAACATGTCCTTACAATGCAAAATCAATGAAAAACTATGTAATCAAATATTCCTAACAACTCTATCATAACTTTCTAAGCTCAAAATCCAATCTTTGAATCCATGCGATCGTGATCCATTTCTTCGTGATAAGACTCATCTTGCTCTTCCATCAAGCTTCCTCTCTTTTCATTGATCCTGCAAAACATTCGAATGTAATCTTATCACATTATGTATATGAATCAATGAATAGGAACTTAATGGAGTTAGATAGTGGATTTTACCTGAAGTAGGGCCAAACGTCTTGACTCTCCCATCTCTTAGATCTCTCAAGTAGACTGGGCAGCTTCGTCTCCAATGCCCCTTCTCTTGGCAATAAAAGCAAATTGACTCTTTTGGAACAGCACACGGAACTACTTTAGACTTTGCCTTTCTCTTATGATCAAACGTTTCGACCATGGCATGCCTTTCGTTGCCATTGCCTATATCCATAGATATCTGGAAGGCAGATCCACCAATCAACTTTGCTTTTCCAGTGCGTCAAATCATCGTTGATTCAGCAGCAATAAGCATATAGGTGAGATCATTGAGGGTCACGTCGTGGTTCATCATATAGTACTCTCTTACGAACTCACTATATGAGTCAGGAAGCGACTGAAGAACCCAGTCAACAGCCAGCTCCTCACAGATAATGGATCCCAATATTCTTAACATATCAATGTGTGACTTCATCTCTAAGACGTGTGCACACACTGACCTTCCTTCGTCATGTCTACTTGCCAAAAGGGCTTGAGTGAGCTTGAACTTTTCAAGCCTTTGAACTTGTGTGTTAGGCAGAACAATAGGAGGAGGTGGAGGAAGTGAAGCATGATCTTGTGTTCCTCGATCGAATTGTGGAATATCATTTTCATGTGGAAAGCTTATTCCACGGGATTTGGGAAGATCATAGTGGCCATACTTTGACATCTACAAAACGGGAGAAAATTCAAGTTAGTTGATTGATTGAGTCCTTAATAAATCACCCAAATGAGATATTAAGGCTAGGACCCAACACAATATCCACAACTTGGGAGAGGGATGTCGTAACCCAAATTGCAGAACATTTGAAGGTAAGTGAATGACGATTCACTAGTTTTCCACCATGAAAAACAAAAAAGAGATTAAGTTTTAAATGTATTGAAAAACTCCTAGATCCTTTGAGATTCATTGAACTTTTCAATGGGATGTTTAAATCTCGATATGCCCCTCGATTTGCAACTGGGATGCCAAGGATCACAAAACAGGGTGTGAATAACCATGCAAACTTACATGGTGCCCCCAATGTTATAGTCACCTATTCGATTTTCCGGTTAACCACACGTGCTCCACCGAACTATGAAAAACATTAAGTCACCCTTTACTACCTTTGCTTAGAACCATTTAGTGTTCCGGTTAACCACACACGCTCCACTAACGTCTTTGCAAGGGCACAAAGTGTAATTTCATGGAATTGCGTCAATTCACTTTTGCCTAAAGTAACTAAGATTGGGAATTTTGTATAAAACATTTAGTTATTTTATACTTGATTATACTTTTAATGGATAGGGTTTGCCATGTCCTACCCGTTCGGCTAACGACCCTCCACTAGTCAAGAGTGCGGTGGGTAAGAGTGGATACCCATTCAATCGCCATTTTATAGGCAATTTCTTAAAACACCCCTTATAGACCAGCTTCGTGAATGAGGCCTACTAACGGTAAGACTAGCAATATAAGTTATACATATATAATATTAGACTTTTAATGTTATATATAGTATAAGGATGTATTTTACACTTTTAAAATACTAGGTGGTCTAATTTAATAAATTATACTTTTAATTTTAATTATATGTAAACCATATCACTATGGATTTATTAACTCTCTTTTAATTATACACTTAATTAATTTAATAAAACATAAGGTTGCAATTTGAACTTTTTCAAAACTTGGGGTTTTAGAATTTAACATCCTTTTAAAATTAAACTTTTTAATTAAAATTTAAATACCAAAACTTGAGGGCAAGTTTTGAAACATTTCAAATCATTAGGATTTAGAATTTAAATATTTCAAATCAAACATTTTAATCAAAAATTTAAATTCCAAAGCTTGAGGGCAAGTTTTGAAACTTTTCAAAACACAAGGATCAAATAGCAAATAATTTAAATTAAACAATTAATTTTATGATTATCTAAATTTGACCTAGTCAGTATTACTTGCAAGACAATTTACCAATTTAATTCAAATAATCAATTATTATCATATAAGGAAATTATCATTCAATCAAATGGTAATTATCTTTTGTTTAGTCAATGATATACTCAAATATATGATAAAATTCGAATATTAATGACCCAAAGCAATTAAGGCAAGTATCCTCAAGCAAAATAGCAAGAATTCCCGAAATCAGCTCTAACTGACACTTGAACTCGCCGAGTTCCTCTATGAACTTGCCGAGTTGAAGCTACTCGTCGAGTCCACTATGGAACTCGCCGAGTTCATCAGTCAGGGGCACAAAAAAAACGATTTTCAAAGCTTGAACAAATAAACAAGGCATCAATACAATAGAAACCAATCAAGGCTCTGATACCACTTATGGGTTTTAGCCATAAGAACATCCTATGTGCTCATGCAAACTCTAATGCTTGGATCTAGGTTTCTCTATTGTACATGCATTCATCTAAGACTTTAAACCCTAGATCTAGCATATGATAATCGATATTAATATATGAATTAGGGTTTAGATCATACTTTGATTGTTATGTAGCAATAACAATCTCAAATCCTTCTTGTAATGGCTTAACAAAGCTTAGAGTCACAAGTGTCACTCCTCTAATGGCTCACAAACACCAAGAGCAAGAGGATGAAGAATGAGAAGAGAGGAGGCACCAAAAAAACGTGTGGAAACCCTAAGGAAACTCTTGGCCACGTTTTTGGTGCTCTAGGGATCCTTAAATAGTGAGGCTATTATGGTTATCTAACAAGGAAACCCTAATTTGACTGCTTAGGCCCTAAGCAACCCATGGACTCCCTCCTTAGAGGCCTAGGACGGTTTCTAATGGGTTTCCCCATAGAATTCGTCCACCCCTCTAATATGGAGTCCATGGACTCCCTCCTTATTGCTTCTAATTTGACTAGCCCAGATCTACGGGCGTTACACTATCCTACCCCTCCTACTACTTTCACATAATATCATATCATACTAGCACATAAAGAATAAAAGATAGGGA
Source organism: Lactuca sativa (assembly GCF_002870075.4). Classification (NCBI taxonomy): domain Eukaryota; kingdom Viridiplantae; phylum Streptophyta; class Magnoliopsida; order Asterales; family Asteraceae; genus Lactuca; species Lactuca sativa. The sequence goes on along the minus strand of NC_056628.2, from coordinate 156,956,255 downwards.
CATACCAGATAATTATCACAAAGACAATCATCTCTACTATAACTCTTACTAGTGGGCCGACATTAGTGCCTTCAACCAACTTCTACTGGAAGGTAACTCACCTCAAATGTTGTGAAGTAGCTGAACTGTCCTCGGCTCTGAAATCTGCCCCACTCAAACTCCTACACATAAAGATTTCCTTTAGTTACCCCTTTTCATGCTCATAACCCCTTAAGGGTCAACTTTGGCCAAAGTCAAAGTCAAGGTCAACACCCCGGTCAAAGTCAACATCTGGTCAAAATCAACATTCTGAGTTGACTCAACTCGCCAAGTTGACCCATCAACTCGTCGAGTTCCATAAATCTGAAAACTCTGAACTCGCGATCCAACTCGTCGAGTTCTTTCACAACTCGTCAAGTTCCTCTTATCCATGGTATTAGTACTTTCCCATTCTACTCGTCAAGTCATCCCTGAACTCGTCAAGTTTTCCCTTTTTCAGAATTGGGACATTTCAACCCAACTCGTCGAGTTCCTCTATGGACTCGACGAGTTCTTCAGTCTGTTGAGCCATCTTACTAGATTAAGCTCATATCCTTCAGATCTGGACGCCACACTTCTTCTACATACTGAAAATGTCCTTTTAAGGGTAAAGTTTCCAACTTTACCCATTACTAGCTTCCTTTAATGGGTTTAGCTCAAACCCTAATTCTTCAATATCTAAAACTTGATCCAAAAGCCATATATACTTCGAACTAAAGCATACACATTGAGATCTAGACCCTAGACATCATTTGAACACGTAAAGTTTCCGCCTTTATCTCCATGCATGGCCTTTTGGGGCTTAAAAGGCCAAAATGACATCTTAGAGCTTGAATGGGGGCACTAATGGCCATAAAGTTTGCACCTTTATGCCATAACATCCCTTCAAGGTCCTAGATCTGGAAGTACACATACTTAGGACGTCCTTTTCCCAAAATCTAACATTTTTGGACCAAAAACCCCCCCATAAAAGTGAAATAAAGAGATCTAAGAAATCATTGAGCAAGTTTGAGACTTGCTTACTCGAAAATGTTGCAAATGGATGGAGTGAAGTTTCTGGATCTACTCTCTTCTTCTTGAGTCCTCTAGCTTCCTCTTCTTCCACAAGCTTCAAAAGCACAAGTTTTCTCTCAAAAAGGTATCACAAGCTCATACAAGGCTCTAGGGTTTCATGGATAGGATTTTGGGACTTGTAGGCTGTAAATGAGGCCAGCCTTTAGGGATTAATGTGTTTAAATAGGGTGCAAAACCCTAAAATTATGGTTCACTCTGGCAGCCCTACTCGTCGAGTTGGGGCTCCCAACTCGTCAAGTAGGTTTCTTAACCCGCGTCCCAAAAATAATTCCTACTCGACGAGTTTGGGGCCTCCAACTCGTCGAGTTCTCATATAAAAGTGAGTAAATTTTATTTAAAATACATAGCAAGAACCGGGCGTTACAAATCTCTCCCACTTATTTTAGACTTCGTCCTCAAAGTCTGTTGTCTCTGGAAATAGCTCAGGGTAGTGCTCCCTCATCTCTTCCTCCGACTCCCACGTCCATTCTGAGCCCTTGCAGTGCTGCCGATGCACCTTCACCAACTCTACCCTCTTGTTCCTCAGATCCTTCTTCTTCCTGTCGAGGATGGCTATTGGTCGCTCGATGTAGTTCAGGCTGTCATCCATCTGAATGTCCTTTAGAGGCACCACTGCAGATTCATCTACCAAGCACTTCCGCAGCTGGGAGACATGAAAAGTATTGTGGATCTGACTAAGCTCGGCTGGCAGATCCATTCGATACGCCACCCGGACCACCCGGGCCAATACCCTAAACGGACCAATGTATATGGGGCCCAACTTTCCCCGCTTCCTGAACCGGATGACACCTTTCCAAGGTGACACCTTCAGGAGGACCATATCTTTTAGCTGAAACTCCAGGTCTGATCGTCGTATGTCGTCGTAGCTCTTCTGCCGACTCTAGGCCATATGGAGTCTACTCCGGACCTATTGGATCCTTTCTGTCGTCTTGAATGCCACTTCAGTACTCCCATGACTCTAATCTACAAACTTCCTCATGCGTCTTGACGCACTTCCCACATCGGCTCAGGGTGCTGGCCTGCCCCTTCAGTCCTTTCAATCGGTACTGGGGCCTATCCTACCCTCCTACTACTTTCACATAATATCATAGCATACTAGCATATAAAGCACAACAGATAGGGGCATACCAGATAATTATCACAAAGACAATCATCTCTACTATAACTCTTACTAATGGGTCGACCTTCGACTCATTTCTACTGGAAGGTAACTTAACTCAAATGTTATGAAGTAGTTGAACTGTCTTTGACTCTAAAATCTGCCCCACTCAAACTCCTACACATAAAGATTTCCTTTAGTTGCTCCTTTTCATGCTCATAACCCCTTAAGGGTCAACTTTGGTCAAAGTCAACGTATGGAACACCCTAGAAGAGATTGGAAGGTTCCAGAACATAATGGAAGTCACTAGAAGATTCTAGAACATCATGGAAGTTCCTAGAAAAGTATGGAACATTCAAGAACACGTTGGAAGACCCAAGAATGTCCTAAACATATCTAAGACACTAAAGAATAGTCTAGAACATTACAGGACCTTGCAGATAGATATAGAGAATGTAAGAATATTCTAGAATAGTCATGTATAGTATGGAAGTCTAGAAACTTCCTAAGAGGAGGTGTAAGTCACCTATAAAATAGGTGTGGAGCTCATTTGCTCCAAACCATCAAGAAGTTTTCTTGTAAAGAAGTTGAATTCTATAAAAGAAGTTTTATTTCTTTCTTTGAAGTGTTCCTTATCGCATCTCTTGCTTCGTTGAGTCATTAGTACATCATAAGGATTAAAATTAGCCTGACTTAGTCGAAGATAAGTTAAGTGGCACATAAGATAGAATATTCACAAGAGTTATTATGTGACACATGGTATCAGAGCTAGAGTTCGTGCAAGCAAAAAAATTATGGTTACAAAAGAAAGTGAGATTGTCAACATTCCCCTGATCGATGAAGGCGGGGCTCGACGATCCAAAAAAAAGCATAAAGGACCAGTCGGTAGATACTTTGGCTAGCTTTGAGAACAAGCTTACAAGGGTGCAGATTAACGTTGGTGAGATCCTTGAGTGGAAGGATAATGATCAGTTCGTTGCAGAGATAAGTGACACGAACGATGGTTTGACGGAGGACATCGGTGTCATCAAGGAAGAAGTCCTTGGACTTATCAACACCTTGTGGAATGAGTTTCGTGAGAAGGTAACCGCGTTAGAAGCTAAAGTAAGCTTATGCAATGTAACGATCGTCGGAGGAGCAGTTGCGAAAAAATGATAAATTGGCTTTCATGATTTGTATGGGTAGACATATATATTTTTTTGAAGAAAAAGGAAAAAAAATATCCTTCAAAAAGAAAAACGATATAGATTAAGTAGAACTAATAACCAAAGAGTTTCTAGCCCAACAGTATCAGGTGTTGTTGTAACATCCTTAAAAACCATGAAAATTTTACACTTTTAAAACCAACCCAAAATCATAAAGTGTTTACACATAGTTTTCAAAACATGTTCAATACCAGAGTTTCCCAAAATCATAAGTCAAAAAATGAGGATGTGTATGATCACGCCTTCGCCATCCCGCGATCATCTGAAGTACTTAAGACATAACCTAAAACTGTAAGCCCAAAGCTTAGTGAGATCCCCCAAAGTACCAACACATAAATAGATAACAATTACAATTTACAGCATATTATGGGCCAAATCAACCGTTGGGTTGGAATACCCCAGTCCCCTCAACTATTGGATTGTAATGCCAATATACTATGGGACCAACCAATCGTCGAGTTAGAATACCCCAGGCCCCTCAAGCACCGGGTTGGAATGTGTGACATCCCCATTTTTCACGGCCAGAAAAGACCGGTTTGTTTATGCTTATTTAAAGATCAAAATATCTTTTTCGAAGAATAGTGTTGTGGAATTTGTTCCAAGAAAACATGATAAAGATGCTAAGCGTTTCCGAAGAAATGTTTTCTATTTATATTAAAACATTGGGATGTCATCATCAATACAGAAACATAAGCATAACGAAATATTACAAGCCTTACATTAATTTAAACTAGTAGCTTAATACTCCTTGAATCTCTCAGCAGAATGTATCTTGAAGATCGCTACCTCTGATACAACAAACTGAGTGGGTCAGGTTGGGAAACCTGGTGAGTACATAGGGTTTTCAATCCCACCATGTGATAATAATGTATATCTCAAACCTACAAAACCAACTATTATCCTTAACATGGATATATCATATCTCTAAAATGATTTATCCCATCTCGTCGATTCCCACGTACTGATCCTATACAACGATCTTACAAGATCTAGCCTAAAGGATTAATATGAACAACAAACTGACGACGTTGCTTCAGAAATTCCCTGGCAGCAAATGAGGATCAATAAATACATCAAATGAGGGGAATGGAATAAGTTTCACCACAAACCTCCATTTGTAAAAACCACAAGACAATTAAGTCAGGGGTGGTTATCTAGATAATTGTGCCTAGCAGTTGTCTGACATCGTGAGGTATTTTACCCCCATACTCACCTTATCCGGCAATATAACATCAGATATACCTAGTAGTGGTTTATTACTGACACATTCTATTAGGCAGTCTACGAAGTTCCCTCAATTACTTCGTGAAAGGAAACGCTAACACACAAAGCTCATCAAAAGAAAAAGTATGGGGAAATACTAATAAAGTACTCACATATGCTCTCGTACTACGACACATAATAGTGTCGAAAAAAGACTTTGTACATGATATCTAGCACATTATGGTGCCAGGGTATGAGTAGGACTCATACTCCAAAACATAATAATACCCTGGCACAAGCAGCACATGAGATACAGAGCTTTGAAAAAGACTTGGTGCTTAGAAAGTACTTTTGTACATAGTACATACTTCACCGATCATCAATCTCCTCAAACAGAGTTTCCACTCTCTATTCCGATCACACACATACCCTTAATAAGATGCTACCCAATATCCAAATTTAATTGAACTAAGAATCTGTTTTAAGTCTTACTTCATCACTAGGAAAACCTACAATCCTTATAATCAACTTTCAATACTAACTCTGTTTCGGCAACACTATCCTAATTTAGTGTAATATTTTATACAGAGTATTAAGTACTAACATACATTTATCTTCTTATTTATAATACTTCTATTATTATTATCATGTAAATACATCTTAACACATATAGAACCATATATGTCACACCGCCAAACCAAGGATGGCGGAAACGTCCGGGGGTGGAGGACTTCATGTATAGTATCATAACAACAATTGCAATAGTGATTAAAGCAAACACAACCAACATAAATATAATTGAAAGAGTTACATCAGTGTATGAGTTTACATGTTTCCAAAACAATTACATTATGTTGATAAAAATGAAATGTTTGACGTCTTAACATCTCATCCTCAAAAGCACTTGATTTCCTGTTTAGTGATTTTCTGAGAATACAAGTTGTTTTGAAAAAGTGTCAACACGAAGGTTGGTGAGTTCATAAGCATTTGTATGTAGTTATGAAAACCTTTTCTTGTAAAAGTAGTTTTCATTCCAGAAAATCCATTATTTTCCTTAATACGTAAAATGTAGTCTTAAATCCCAAGACCAAAATGTATAGGTAACATTCCTTACTTATAATAAATAATGCAAGTTTAAATCAACATAAACTCGTTAAATTTAGAAGTAAAACTCGTAAATCTTGTGTTTGTTAATACCACATTTGAGTTAGTATAACCATACTATGACTCAGACGGCCTCGTAATATGACGTTCTTCAGGCGTCGCAAGTTAAATGACACTTGTCACCTCAGACCTGCCGGTCTAGCTGTTGCATGCAGCTCAGGTGTGGGTTTGTCAAACCGAATATAGATCTATACACAACTATCACGTTCTCCCTACAAGAGACTCTGGTTATAATTTATAGGACTTTTGACTTTGTTACATGGATGTAACACGAAGCGAGTGTCTCACAAATTTATTCATTAATAGATTTACGTGAACTGAGAACCTTAGGTAAAGAGTTTCAAATGTAATGAAACATAAACTATACCTATTATAGTTTATCATAATTGTTTATAATGTAAAAGCGGCATAAACTATACTTCCAGAGTTTTTGAAATATTTGCATGCCATGGACGTAAACTTGTTTATAACAATAAACTAATTAACATTCTTGAGAAGGTAAAAATCTATTTGTCTACTGATGTATGTCTAATTACCAAGACAAAATGACATATAATGTTATAATATATGATCACATAATGATATACACCTTGCTCAACAAGTTACAAGGTGGAATGAAATTGATAGCATTTTTCTGTTGTTAACATTTTCTATTGCTGTTCTTATAAAATTTATAGAAAACTTATCAAAGATCCAAATTAAAATCCGTAAATTCTGGGAGTTTGGAAAATGGATCTAGTTTGTTCATATATTTTATTATGATTTTTAGTGACCTCCAACTTGTGTGAAAAAGTCCATAATCACAGACTGGTCCATATTCGTTCTTGAAATGATAGGCAGTTTTGTAAAAATCACCATAAATTGTATAAAAATCGTATGGAGATGTGCAAGTAGTCATTTTCAAGCTAAGAACTTGAACTATTTGCACATAATACAGTTTTGAAAACTACAATGTTTAAGTTGCCCAAAACAGTCCGTGAATGGAGTCCAACTTTTCTAATGAAAGTTGTTGGAAGAGTTTAGTTGTATTCTTGTTGTTTTAACTTGTATCCTCCCCCCCCCCCCCCCCCCCCTTAAAACTTAATAAAACGTGAAAAGATAGGGGTATAAACTCACATTATGTGATTTCAGTGGATGGATGTTGAAGAAGGGAAGTGTTCAACTCAAGAACACTTAGGAGATGCCTTGAAGAACCGAGAACCTAACATGAAGGTGACGATGTTTGTGTAAGATTCTTATGATTTTGAGTAGAAGGATGTGTAATAATAATAAGAAGAATGAATTATACTTACCAAGAGTGGAAGAAAGCTTGATGATCAGCCTTGGAAGTCTCGAAATTAGGAGAGAATTATGAGAGAATTTAGAGTATGATCCTTGGAGGAAAAATGAGAGAATGAAGGAAGTGTGAGGAGAGAGAGGGAAATGTCCAACTCTTAGGACGTGGGAATAGCTGATAAATGAGTGGGAAAAGTACTCTTGAATGACTAGGTATGGTGGGGAGGGGTGTGGGTTAGTCAAGGAGTGGGTATGGGGGTGGTTGCTTGTGTCTAACATCATGGCAAAGTCAACACTCCACCACAAGATCTTACTTATAGGATTTTATTCTTAAATAAGGATTTCCTTAAAAATATGTTGAATTTATGAATATATGGGACCTTATATGTCAAAATATTGTTTGGATGAAAATCCCCCGTTAAAATAATTAACAACGGGCTCAAAACGGAGTATTGGTCGAAAATCGGGTAAAAAGGTGGAAAATCCGAAGTCTAGGCGAGGGCTTGGTCTCAGCAGCCTTAGTACCGGAGTCGCTGAACTAGGTCCGAGGGGGAGGGGATTGCGGTCCGAGCAGACACCGCAGGCGGCTCGTCAGGAGGATCCGAAGCGAAGGTTGGTTGCGATGCTCAGTTCCGGGTTCGGTTCCGCTGCGGTCTTCAGCAGCCTCGGTCCTCGTAGCTCCGGTCCTTAGCCATTGCGGTCCGAAGGCTGCAGTTCCTTAAGGGGTTGCGGTTAGATGGCTGTGGCTACTCAAGGAGGCTCCGGTTTTGCTTCTTGGGACCTCGATTCAAGGAGGGTTTGGCCCCTATAGAGAAACTTCGGCCCTAAAAGGCTATTTTCCAAGATATCACCCCTTTTCGAGTGGTTTTTCACCAAGTCAAGCATCGGAATGCCCCAAATGATTATAAAACTCAAAAGAGGTTTTGAGAGAGATTTGGGAGAGATTTGACATAATTGGAGAGATTTGGGAGAGATTTGACATACTTGGAGAGATTTCACATATGGAGAGAGATTTAGGAGAGATTCCACATTCTTGGAGAGATTTGGGAGAGATTTTTAATAGAGAGAGAGAGAGATAGAGTGGAAAAGATTGGGAGAGGCTTCTTTTGTGACCTTTTTGAGTGTTTGGCTTCGCAACGCAAGGTCCGTAAGCCCCGTTAAGCCATGTTTAAGGATCTTACACACTCCCGATGAGTATGCAACATTATTTTACCAGTTTGGTTCATTACTTACCATAGTTTTAGGTTAAGGAAATCTAGATATACAAACTTTTCAGTTGATGATTTCACATTAAAATAGCGAGTTGTATTGTAATTACATAGCGTAAACCTTAGTATACAAGAGTTAAATGAGTTGACCGGCTTAACTTGTTGACTTTGTTTGACTTTGACTTGACCAAAATTTGACGGTTGTCACAATATCTGGTTCGCATAACGTATATCATCAAATATACATATAACACGTATTTCAAGATAATACGTATATAACTCACACATAAACTTTCAACATATATTTAATACCTTTATTTATACTTGTATTAAAATCATGTTCATGAAAGGGACTATTCACTCACCTTTTAAAGTGACGATTCAAAATTCAGACAGCGCTTCACTTCTAGCAATTGTCTTTCCCGTTGATGTAACCTAATATTATTATTACTAAGTTTTAATTACTCTAATATTTATTGCGACTAATTAGTAGTCTAGATTCATCATTAATTCAAAGTCTACTTCACGGTCTATCAAGTAAGGAACAACCAGGTAGGATCATATCGGAGGTAGGGTCCGTTTGGTATACGAAGTGTACTGTTTGAAAATCTCACTTTAAACACCTCACTAAATCCAGCCTAGACATCATCCTCGTAAGTAGATCAATCAGTATAATGACTTGGAATCACTGATAAATCTTTTTTATAGGTTCATAATAACGATAATGAATTTAAACATACGTTACACTTAAATCATAATAGGTGTAGCGCAACTTACAGGGTTTCTAGCAAAAACTTAGAACTCCATGGTCAGAACTTCGTCGCTGAATCTTTTTTCTAAAAAGATTCTTGTAGCGGTTCAGCATGTTGACCTAGGAGAGAGATTATTGAAAATTGCAACTTTAGAATAACCTTTAATGGTAATGCCTTGAAAATAATAAAGATCGGTCTTCCTTAAATCGGATTTAATCAAACTCGTGAACCTTTTGTGGTCTTTAAAACATCATCTTCATTTGAATATATGCAACCCTAGTCGTAAAAAATGCTCAAGGAAATGAGAGTTCTCTTTCCTTATAGGAATATACCAAACATCAATTAAAGTTCGAGTCATGTCATCGAATATTTTTCAAACATATAGTAACGACACCTTTAACTTTGCATTGGGAACTATCAAAACCACAAACTCGTTCAGCATTGCAAAATGGTTCAAAAATAGTTAACACCTTTCCATCGAGAACTATCAAAAATAGTAAACACCTTTAATTTTGCATCAGGAATTATCAATCTTTGTGAGAACACATTCCAGAGGTGGTGCAAGCTGAATTAAAAACCCAATTATCATCTATCATCGACACCTTTAACAACAATAGTAAAAATCTCTCCATGGAAATTATTACCACAAATTTGCAGAATTATCATTACCCTTTGATTTATTTGAGGCATTCCTTTTTTCTTTATTCTGCAACTTATAACATTCAGTAGTCTCATGATCGTTCTTACAATGCCAACATGTAACATCCCAATATTTTTCATTTATAGTCCCTGGGGATGGAAGGGTAAAGCCATGAAAAGCCAAAGGGCTAAGTTTAAATTTTGGGACCAGGAGGAGTACGTCCTGCGTACATAAGGGTATGCTGAGCGTACTAGGCGCGCCCTAGTACGCTGGGCGTACACTTGTATACGTTAGGCGTACTCATATCATAAGGAAACCCTAATAGTTTGGGGGCTATATAAGCAACATTATGAGCACAAAACCCTCCCTTGCCCCAGCCTCCACTACTTAGAGTCGTTTTCCCCAAACCCTATCCATTTCCTTGAGTGTTTGAGCTTATTGAGTGTTTTAAGAAGAAGGTATTGCATCAAGGAGTTGGAGAAGAAGATCAAGCTTGTAAATCTGAAGTTGGCTTGTGCTCTAGAAGCTCCAGAAGGTAAAAAGCTTCAAACTTTATGCATATATGTATAGATCTTGCCATTTTTGCTTTAAAGAACCATTTCTTGTCCCAAAAAGTCCCAAGATGGTGTATGATGTGATTGGGACGAAATGAGTTGTCCTTTCAGACTCTTGAAGGGGTTTTGAGTGATAAAAATGAGGTTCCAATGGCTTAAGATGTCCCATGCATGGAGTAAGAAGGTCTTAATGGATTAAGACGAAGTATTAAGAGCTTTCTGGACGTCCAAAGTGATAAAGTTCGTGACTTTATGGGTCCTAGGCACATTTGGTCGCTGGATCTGAAGTTTGGGTTTAAGTGCTTAAGTCGTTAAGCACTTATTCTGATTTTGGCGAACATCTAAGTACGCCCAGCGTACTGGGTCAACCACCTGATGGTGGTCAACATCAGGATGAGTACGCTTCGCGTACGTCCTCTGTTGGGCCTTTGGCATTTGGGATTCGGGTTTTGGGCAGTTTGTGGACTAACTAGATTTGGACCTTTGTTGGACTTTATGAATATAATGTTTTGGGCCAAGTTTTGATAATGGATATTGGAATTAGGCCCAATTAGGAAGTTGGGCCCAATTTGGTAAACTGGACCAATAATGGGCTTTGCATAAGGACTTTCAAGGTTATGGACTTGGCATTGGGCCTTGGCCCAATAAAGAGAATGGACATGATGGATTGTGTGGACCCTTCGTCAAGATTGTTATGTTGTGTAATGACTTGGTATTTATTATGTGTTAGTTTGGGATTTCCGGTGAGGCAGCAATCAGAGGTTTTCGATACTTCGGTACTGCTTGTGAGGTGAGTTATCCTCACTATATCAACAGGGTCTAAGGCACCAAGGCCGACCCTTTATCGGATTTGTATCCAGGTATTCGCTTGATATGTTTATTGATCTGCTAGATCTGCATCCTGGTAGTTAGGATGGTATTATGTTAGTGACCTGGTTTAGGTCGGTATCTTGGTATATAGGATGATGCTATGTTAGTGACCGGTTAGTTCGGTATCTTGGTTATAGGATGGTTGTTGTGTTAGTGATCTGTTAGATCGGTATGATTATTTGTTATATACATGCTAGCGTATGATATTTATGTGTACATGATTGTTTGATTAGTATGGGGTTGGGTTGAGGCGGGTCCTGCTTCGTGTTGTAGGCCAACATACCCAGGGCGAACCGAATAGATTATAGGCCCAAGAGGGCACATAGTCAGGCCGAAGGCCCAGTGAGAGGTCCGGATAGGTTGAAGCCCCCGAGAGGGCGGTCCAAACGTGTCGAGGCTCGAAGAGTGGGCCAGATAGACTGAAGGCCCGATGCGGGCGGTCCAGTCATAATGTAGACTCAGAGAGTGGACCAGGTGGACTGAAGGCCCGGTGCGGGCGGACTAGTCACGCTGTAGACTCGAGATGCATGGCTGTTCTGTTTGTTTATATGATATATGGCGTTGGTATTTTAGGGGAAACTCACTAAGCTTCGGGCTTACAGTTGTTGATTTTATTTCAAGTACTTCTGATGATCGCGGGAAGGCAAAGACGTGACCGTACACTTTCTCATATTTTGATTTGGATTTCTAGAATACTTTGATATGGAACTATTTTGAAAAAAAAAAATTGTAATAACTCTTTGTATTTGAGATGTTTTTAAAAATTTAAATTTAGCATGAATTTTATGGGTGTTACACAGCAAAACTTATATTTAACATGACATGGATCAACCATTTTTTCCCAAGAATCCATTTCATTAGATCAATCCCAAAGGTAAGGTGAAAGTGTCACGACTATAAAGAATAGTATCTTTTTTTTTTGAAAGAGAAAGAGAAAGCATACTTGGAGAGTGTCACGACTATAAGGTGAGAGTGTCACGACTATAAAGAATAGTATCTTTTATATTTGAATATGAGTTCAAAGGAGAGCATAAATAAATAAATAAACCAAGGTCTTCTTTGTCCTACTTATTTCATTTTACAAAGAAAAAAAAATTGTTAATCTAAAAAAGAAAATATTCATACTTGGAACCATTTATAAAGAATTTTAACGAATTGATCAGGTTTTTTTTTTGTGATTGATATTCAAAAGATGGTCATTTTGAGGGAGGACTCCTACATACTTGAATAATTATTACATTATGACAAACAAAATGATTAACTTGCAATAAAAGCTACAAGATTTCATCAAAATGAAGAAAAAAAACATTCAAACCCTATTTCTTTTTGTCATATATCGATGATCATGACATCAAATTACTAAATTCACACACAATGCACATAACATACCCACTACCACATATATCTCGTAAAATTCCATCATCCACTCCACTACAAGAAAATCCCGAAAGCATCCCTTCCTGTATCATCAGCCACATCACCACCAACATGACCATTATGCCTCTCATTTCAAATCTCTTTCAGGGTTATATTCGACATTTGCCACGAGTCATTAATGGATCAATCCATATCCATTATTCACAAACTCTTCATATGACATGACCTCCTCTTAACTGTTGTAGTGTCCCTGTCCCTGCTGAGGTGGCATGTTTAGGGGTTGGGAGTTGTAATGTGTAAAACCACCCTGGGATGAGTATACATGATTCATGTTCATCACACCCTGCACCAACCAATTCATTTGTGTATTAATAAAATAAAATAAAAATACAATGCTACAATAAAAGTAAGATGCTATAAAAGAAAGATTGACCTGTGTCTGAAGAGAAGTGGTGGTGGCTGCTGAAGTGAAGTGGCTCTGTGAAGAATCATCTTGAGATGGATCCTTAAATCCAACTTGTGTAAACATGTACTCCTGTTAAAAACAGAAACCACATAATCTAAATTTTAAAAAAAAAAAAAAAAAAAAAAAAAAATTCAAGTCAAAAATATAAAGTATTTCCTGTAATATAACAAACCTGAGACATGAAATCATTCCCACTACCAAATCGAGAAAATCCAGCTTGCGAATTTTGATTTAAAAAATTGCCCGGAAAACCACCTTGGGTGGCTGGAGTCACATACTCAACACTATATCCACCTTGAGAAGCCTGAAATATTATTATATTATTTTTTACATAAAAATACAAAAATAATAATTATTCATCAAATTTGTGTAAAATGTTATGAGTAATGACTAATGACACTTACTTGTGTGGAAAAATCAGCAACATTATACGCCACATGTGATCCTTGGCTTTTAAAATCATCCCCCAAGAAATCCTGTTTCATTTTTTCTTTTCTTTTTTTAATATTTATGATTTTATATTTAATTTTTATAAACTTGTACAATTAATTACCTGCGACATCCCCCCAACAGAAAACCCATCACGATATGTCTGGCTTTGCCCCTGAGTCATCTACCAAATGCACCAAATTTTCAAAAAATATATATATAAAAAAAATTCTAAAGAAACAAAGGGCAAAATGGTAATAAAAAAGAATACTGACATTAGAAACATATCCAGGCTGAGATAAGGGACCACCAGGGGATGGTTGACTATTTGGATTTTCCATTGAAGGAAAGTTAAAAGCAGACCCTATTGCTTGCTGTGAGCCTGAGCCTGAGCCCAAGCCTTGCTGCTGATGTGGCAGATGACCACCTCCACCTCCACCGCCAGTGAAACCACGGTTCCCTGGTGGCGGAACATGAGAAACACCGCCAACGGGTCCATGAATTGCACCGCGTGTTGGTATGGCGTAAGGCTGAGGACCACCATAAGGCGGCGGCACACGATAATGCAGACCGGATTTATGAGCACCATTTGGAGCCCCGGGCGGCATGTATGAACCTGTATTCACAAATATAAGCAATGTAATTTACTCTTTTAACTAATATAACCAATGTCCTTCATTTTTTTGCCCATAATACCAATTTGAGTAAATATATAACTTTTATTATTGGAATATCATTAATTATGATTTATAATTTATGACCTCTAGAACGACCGTTTCTTCTGTCAGCATTGGAATTTGTTGAGGCAACAGAACCGAAGCTATCAGTAGGTACAATGGGCCCACCACCAAAGAAAAACCTCCGCTCATTGTATACCTGAATCAAATGAAAAACAACTAGTAAATAATTTTTTTTTAAAATACAAAAAAAAAAAAAAAGAACAATGAATTTATGAATTTATTATTATTGATTATTACTTTTTTTGGTTTTTGAAATTGAACCATACTTTGCTTCAAGTTGTTGAGAGGTCCTTCCACCAAACACTCATGCTCCTGGTCTCAACATAAAAGGAAAGACGATTTTTGTTTAATTGGGGGGAAGGGTATTATTGTCTTTTCATAGATGTTATAGGGTATGACCTTATAGTGTGTGAGTAAGCCATTCCATAATGGTTGTTTACTAAGAACTTTTGGATTTCCAAGAATCACAATACCATATCGAGCACGAGTAAGTGCAACATTAAGCCTACGTGGATCATTCAGAAACCCAATACCCTAAAACACACAAAAAAACCATAATTAAAATCTCATTAAACCCTAAACCCTAAACTAAATACAGATCAGACCAATGGGTAGTAAAAACTGTATGTGTTGTTGTTTTGTATAAAGAAAATGTAAGTATGTTGCTATTGAGGGTTAAATATTTGTTATTATTGGGAAAAAAATATTAACCAACCTGATGTTCGTTACTTCTGACACATGACAAAATAATGTAATCTTTTTCCCTTCCTTGGAATGAATCCACACTTGCAACCTGAGTATACATGATGAAGCTCATAAGTTATATGAATTTCTGAAAAAAATGAGAAAAAGCAAGATGTGAAATTACCTCAATGTCCTTGTAAAGCTGCTGCCTAAGTGCACCATTTCTTGACATGTAATTAACAATATATGCACGCTGGCCTTCATATGGTGTTATAACCCCTATCTGCATAATATTTAAATTAATTATAGCCTATCAATGCCATTTTTTATAAAAATACAGACATGTATATATATATATATATATATATATATATATATATATATATATATATATATATTTATATACCTGACTAGGGACTACACCACTTTTTAAAAAAGTAGTGACTATTTTTTCAACATTTGCAGCCTCTGTTCTATTAAGATAGGATGTCCCACTAGCACTTATTTCTTCTTGTCCCATCTACAATACAAAATAAATTAGTGAATTCATACATAAAAGAACGTTAAGACCATTATGCCCTTGTCATGCCTACCTGGACATAAAAAAACATGGGGCGATTTGGGACAGGCCATGGAAAATCAATGCCTGTTGATTGCCTTTCGTTTATGGTCACTCCATTTTGAAGGGTACCTTCGTAAAAATTATTCGAAGGGAATTCTGAAAGACATGGATGCATACGATATTGTACCTGAAAATTTTCAGATAAAAAAAAAGGTCAAACATTTTTTTTGTTTTTTAAAAAGACATATTTGCCCTTGTCACATGCATATTACTATTATTTTTTTAAAACCTGTAATCTAATTGGTTTTACACCAAGAAGCACCAGTCTTTCAAATAGAGACTGAGCTAATCCAGCACGAGCTGCTTTCTTGCACATGATGACTGGACCAAGCTGGCAATGATCGCCAACAAGGATAACCTAGTACAAGCAAAAAATATATGTATCTATCCATTAGTTCAAGAGCTTCATTGTAGAATTTATATAAAATTTGTAGATATATAATATATAATATACCTGTTTTGCCCCAAGAACAAGAGGTATGAGACACTCAGGCTCTGTGGATTGAGTAGATTCATCAATAAGCACCTACAAAAGATATAAGTTCATTTACATTGTGAAATTTTATATTCTTGTTTAATTTTAACTTGTTTTGGTTCCATTGAACAATTTATAAAAATAAATAAATAAATAAACCTGGCGGAATCTAAAATTTGCCAAGCGTGGGTCCCCTGCACCAACACATGTGCAACAGATGACATCAGCACTCTGAGATATCTCCCTTTCTGTAGCCCGTTTTAGTGCTTTATATTTCTTCTCATCACTGCTAGATAACTCTCCTGTATAAATTATAAAAAGAAAAATCCATCATCACAATTCCCGGTTAATATAAATTCATAAATCTAACCTTGTTCATCTTTCAATTGTTGAAGCTTGTGGAGTTCACTCTTTTCAGATGTATCAAGATGGCGAACCTTAAATGAAAACATATAGAATTCAAATAGTATTAAAATTCATAAACGTATAATAAAACTTACAACATTATAAAAAGAAAAGAAAAAAATAAAACCTGATAATGAAGGGTCAAATGTTCAACAGGTGAACTCACAGCTTCCCTTGACTTTGCACACAGCCTTACAACCTGGTTATAACAAAATAATAAATATCAGCATAATGATAAACAAATAGAAACTCTGTATACCTTATAATTTATAAAATCAATAATAAACAAGCAAAACATTGTTACCTTTAAACCAGTGGCACTTATCTTTTCTGCAAGTTGGTCTACAGCCACATTGCTTGGAGCACATACCAGAACCTGATTTTAAGTTAAATTACCATTATGCCATTATTTCATATTATCCATATGAAAAACATGCAAGAAATGTGTACCTGTCCTTGGCCTTGTTTAGCCATATGATAAACAATTGCAGCAGATGTGACGGTTTTACCTGTCCCTGGTGGCCCTTGAATCAAACTTATTGGCCTTTGAAGGACACTTTTTACAGCAAAAACCTATTTTTAATTGTTAATTTGTTATATAATAATAATAATAATACAACCCATTAGTTCAACAAAATCAAACATGTAAAAAGTAAAAATATGCAAGAAACAAAACCTACTTGAGATGCATTAAGCTCAGGAAGAC
This sequence comes from Lactuca sativa, assembly GCF_002870075.4. Taxonomy (NCBI): domain Eukaryota; kingdom Viridiplantae; phylum Streptophyta; class Magnoliopsida; order Asterales; family Asteraceae; genus Lactuca; species Lactuca sativa. The sequence continues at coordinate 156,939,289 of NC_056628.2, read as the reverse complement.
CAGGGGCACCAAAACGACGTGGCAATGCATTACGCACCATTTGAACCTCAACCTCATGTCCTAACAGATGATGGTAGATATACCTGTAAATTTGGTGCAAACCAAGTGTTTGATAAAATGTCTGACTCAAAAAAGGAACATATTATAAAGCCCTTTATAAATGCATACAACATTCATATCCTGATATGCATAATGGCATGATGTATGATGCATGATGCATGATGCATGATACAACCCACCCGCTAACACTTGTTTCATCGACTGCAAAAGTTTTCATAGCCCCTTGCATCCGATCAAAACTTGTGCTCTTCCATACAAAGTCAACACTAAAACCATGATTCACATCACAAGGAACTCCCTACAGATAATAAATAGTTAAATACCCTAATAAGTAGTGCTCAAATAGTCAAATAGAAAAAAGAATCATAAGTTATCAGGATTCATGATGATATTTGATAATACCTGGCTTACACGAAGCTCAAGTGCTACCTCTTCTTGTGCAGTTAACTTTATCTAAAAACAACAAAAACCCAATTATTGGATTTTAAAATCTTAACATGGAAAACTAAAAAAAAAAAAATACATAGTCAAGAAACCAGTACCACATGTCCAACTGACTGCCAGGCTGGATGTGCTGCATCCCCTGAATACCTGAGACGTAACTCATCACCAGGTACAAGGCGCAATTCATTGTCTTCCTACAGTTTTTTTAAATACTTGGATAATCTTAAAAAGATAAACTTGATGATGTAAATGTGAATCAAGAATATGAAGCACCTTTGGGAAAACAAAATATGCAACACGCTTCTTGTTAAGACCAATATCCCAACGAATCGTGAGATTGTCTTTACTTTGAGATTCTTTCATCATCTGTCAAGCAATATATACAACAATTCAAAACTAAATAAAGGTTGCACCAAGAAGAATAGAAATACTGCTTACTTTATCATAGTCAGCTTCAAGCTTGATAAGTGGGGCAAACACATTTTGATACTGCAATTAGAAACACGAGCACACATGCAACATTAAAGTGTGATGACTGAATTGGAACAATGCATGAAGAAGGTGAATACTGAAAAATGTTTTTAGAACCTGATAAGCATCTTCATACTTTAAGACTACAGGCTGTGGTTCATCATCTACACCAGGTTTCTCAAGATCTTCCAAACTTGCATCAGGATTTGTCTTCCAAAGTTCTTCTACTTTGTTAATTTGCTGAGCACTGATCTGTCTTGCACGTAGCTGCTCTGTTTCAGATGGAACCTTAACAAGCCACTGTAAGAAACATCTGTCATCAATAAGTGGACACCATTGACTCAAGTCCCAGTTCATGTCTTTCAAAGCATTCACATTCAGACAAGGTTCCCTGCAAAGAAGAACGACAACACTCTCTGTCTTCGCTGAAATAAATCCCAGAAGGAAAACATTTCTACACCCACAATTGTAGCATTCGAGAATTGTCTCTCCTAGAGGACTGTCTTTATGGAGACACACTTCTTTGTGTTTAGCTCGAACCTAAAAAAAGGAGATTTACAAACTTCGCATCATAAATCATGATCAATATAAATAAGAAAAAGATGAACATATGATATTACGACTTACCAAATGATTAACAATGTGAGAGCCAGAAGTATTCCCTCTCGAGTTACAGAACCACTTACGACACGAGGGAACGTTACACCTCACAACACATGCCGGATTCTGCACCCCGCAATACCTACATGCATGTTCCATGAAATCCCCTTTTGCGTACTCATAACCTTCATCGTCTCCCGTGTCTTCAAAATTCAAGCCGCTCATCCCCGCAGCTAGGGCATCAACCGCAGATGCCTGATTATTGTTATCATTGTTATGATTGTTAAGGTGATTATTATGATTATTATTCCCCCTATCACCACCACCCTTGGCCGAAGTTTCTGAGACAGGGGAAGCGTTGTTGTCGGAATGATGATCGACTGCCGCGGTTGCGTCGACGGAGATTGAGTCCGATGGTGTTGGCCATACCGATGATGATGGTGAAGATCGAATGGCATTTGGCTGTGAGAGCTCTTGAAACTCGGGGTAATCGAAGTCCTCTTCTCCTTGAGTGTTGAATTCCAGAAATCTATAGGCGTCGTCGTGACCGGTGTCCGGCTGAGACGCGGTGTCGTAGAGGTTGTTCGGCTGTGAATCCATTGTTTCTGCTGGGAATTAATGAATTATCAGAGAAATTATGGATTCCTTATGATAAATGGAGAGAAGTGATATTGATTGAGGATTTGTAAGGATTAATTGGGGTTCTATGAAATGCAGATAATCCGCTGCTTCAGCCTCCAAGTACGAGGGAGAGAGAGAGAGAGAGAGAGAGAGGTGATGTCAAATGTTTACGTGCTTTTTTTTTTCATAAGTCGCCTTTCAAATGGTTTTTTTTTAATAAGTCGCCTTTCAAATGGTTGCCAGATTTCATGTGTCAATTGTTATAATTGTTATATGCTTAAATTATTTTTCTTTGCCAATTTGCATTTGTTGGATGTCAACAGGTAAACGAGACAGGTGTGTATTACATTCCCTCGAAAAAATTTTATTCTTCGTCTCCGCCCCGGAAATGTCCAGCCTTCTTAGCCCGCTCCCGCCCTTGATTCCCCCTTATTCGAAATCAAAACCATAAATATTAATGAAGGGCATGCAAAGTCATAAAGTTGGAAACTTTATGACTCTTAATGGTATTTTGGCATTGGATCTGAAATTGGGAAGTGAGAGCTTAATGCATTAAGCTCTTATTGAGAAAAAAGGAATTATGTGTGTACGTCGTGCGTAGCACGACGTACGTCGCGCGTACGAGGTCAATCGTCCGACTCCGGTCAAAGCATGAGTACGCCCGATGTAGGAGCTAAGTACGCCCCGCGTACTCAGCTGAATGGACCAAGTTGACTCGTTGACCTTGACCTTTCACCAGAGCTTTGACCAAATTGACCTAGGGGTATTTGAGGTATTTTAAGCTGATTAATTGAGATTAGGTCCTTGGTTTTGGTTAGGCGATCGTTGAGCCGATTTTCGGGACCGAGATTTATTCAGCTTGCATTCAGACTGATATGCGAGTTTTCCTCACTGTGCCCGTAGGTCGAAGGCACTAATGTCGACCCACTAGATTATTTATCTTGGTCAGGATAGTGGTATGATAGTTGTAGTTGTTCAATAGATTTGTATGATTATCAATATATGTTGGCTCTGTGTTTATGTTTATTTGTTGCTTATGTCGACATGTTGTGTTAGGTTGAGGCGGTCATGTTTCGTGTTGTAAACCAAGACACTTAGGGACAATCGGATTGGTTGTATGCCCTGCGAGGCAGTACAATCAGGCCAACGGCCCGTGGATCGGTCTGGATATGTTGTAGGCCATGTAAGGCGTGCAGTCATGTTGAAGGCTCGTAGAGCGGTTCGGATATGATGTAGGCCCTACGATGCGGTTCAGTAAGGTTGGCTGCTCAGATTGTATGCTTGTTTGTTATTGCGTGCTGGTACCTTGGAGGAACTCACTAACTTTTGGCTTACAATTTTTAGTTTATCACTTCGGGTACTTCATAGGATCGTGGGAAGGCAAAGACGTGATCATACACCATTTCCTGTTTTTATGTCTATTGGTCTTGAGAAAACTCTGATTTGAAATAATGTTTTTGAAACAATGACTATTTTTGTAAACAATATGGATGCTTGGTTGATTTTGAAAATTTTAAATTTGTTGTGATTTTTGGAGTGTTACACATGGAATCCATAAAGTTAGCAACTTTATGAATCATTGAATTCCTTTGATAAGCATAAGTCTCATTTCTAAAGTTTGATGGTGGTTTGGACTCCATGCATGAAGTTTTTGCTTTTTCTCCCATTTTAACCTAGGTTTGGGCTATAGACTTGCATTGGACATGCATTATTGAAAATCATTGATCTTTGTGATGTTTTAGGCTATAGGAAGGTTTATGAAACGTTAAAAAGAGTTGCTTAACAGATTAAGAGTTGAATCTGTTAAGTTGAGAAACCTAGTTCTCACGTCGTGGCATTGAGGTCTCCACAACATGACGGCTGGGGGATGGCCCAACTGTTTTGTCTCATGGAGTGCCCACGACGTGAATCTGTTCATATGATTTTTGTCCTAATCCCTGTTGATTATGTGTTTAAATGAGCCGAGTCAAGACCGAACCGAACCTCACCAAGCTCGGGTTCGGCTCATTTATTTTTTTTGGCTCGAGTTTATGAGACGAAGCTCAAGATCGGCTTGTTTAAAATAATACAGACTTGGGTTCGGCTTGGCTCGGCTCGTATAGGATATAACCTAATTCCCTAAAATAGTGTTTGTTAAATATTTGTTTATTTTCATTTATAAAAATAAAATTCAAAATTATATATAATATATTATATAAATGTAGGCTCGAGCCTAACACATTAAAATTGCAACATTGATATGCATAATAATTTACACTTATTTTCATTACGATAATGATAGGGCAAAATGTTACCATCTATTAGAAAGTCAAGTAACAATCTTAAGATTTTGGAATGTATCATAATATTTAAAAAAATTTAAACATCAGGAGTTCAAGATTCGTCACTGTTGTTATCAGCCGCCGATGATTCAAAAGCAGCAATTGATATCAATTCTGATCTGATCAGTTCATCTTCAATGGTCTTGATTTTAGCATTATGGATAACTGTAGCATCTTCTACGCCGTTTCCATTTTCAGACTCTGGTAAATAAACAATTTCTTCACCAACACCGTTTGAAATGGCGATGAGAGATTCCCTCGCAACTTCCTCTTCTAGAAGATGTCTATAATCCATAAAATGTAGAAAGCTTCTCCTGTACATTAGGTTTTATTCATAAATGAAATCAGTTTACAGATGTATTTACCAAATTAACTCGATGATAACAAATCTTATCCTCTCTTTTAAACCGATGAACTTTTATTCGGATTAGCACAGAGAAACAGAAACAGAAACATAAACGAATACAATGAAATGAATTTTACACAGAAATGCAGTAATTCTCATCAATCAAACGGATTCGGAGTTTGTAGAAAAGTAAACGAATCTAAGATTTACGAGCTAAAAACATAACATAGAAGAATTGTAGATTGTAGAATTGAAGAATTGAAGAAAGAGAAGAGAGCGTACCTTAAGGCGTTTGTTGAGTGTTGAGAATCGAAAGGAAAAGAGAGTTGTGAGTGTTGTTGTGTTGATAAGTGATCGGCGGTGGGGATACTTATAGAGGCGGGGGATTTGGTTTTTCCGGTGGATGGTTTGGGTTTTTATCCCGTACACCGTATTCCAACGTGGAATCCAGTAGGATCCTATCAATCAGTTTTTGGACTCTACCTTGACTCTCTTTTCAAAACAACTACAATGATCTATTGTTATTTTTTTTTTCAAAAATATAACAGGTTGTATATTATAAAAAACTAGTTTTACATGTTTTATTTTCGGTTAATATATATATATAGCTTTTTGCAAAACATTGTTCTTTGTGTTTCTTTCATTACGTAAAAGTCATTATCAAGTAAATCTTGATCATAATTTCCTTATGAGTAGCGATATATTCTCGTAAATTTACTGTTTAGGCTAAACAATGTGATGGTTTATCAAAATTTGGTGTTGTATAGATGCTACATAAGCTTTTGCAATTCTTATTATTTTTTGTCTATGAGTGTGGTGTGGTAGCATCTTTGCCTACCATATAATGTATTTTATGTGATGTTAGTTGTACAAGTCTCTCAATGCATATCGTTACTCTTTATTAGTTATTGAATGACAATAGTGATCAGCAATAATATGCAGATAAAAATTATCGCCGGCAAAAAGACTCGTAGGTGGTGTTTGTCGTCGGTAACATTGTCCACATCGGCTTGTCGCTAGCAAAAGTGTCATTACATCGTATAGCCTTAGAAGAGTAAATGTTTGAGTGTGTGTTGGTACGTAGTGGTCCACATCTCTGGCAACGATCTTAGATTTGAGACGATGAAGGTGTACAAAATTTCAGAAACCACTAACGCCTAAGATCTTAGATCTGAGACGATGAAGGTGCATAAAACATTAAAGAACCCTCAGATCAAAGAAGAGGGATTACACGAGGAGATAGATAAATAGATAGAGACTGAGAGAGATAAGGGTTGTGGTCCGTCCGATGATGTTTCTTAAACTCGACCTCAAACGTCTCACGGTGTTTCTCAAACACGACTTGAAAGTCAAAGAGAAGAAGGTGGGTTGTAGACGCCGTTTTTTAGAGAAAAATAAGCGATGGTTGACGGTGGTAGGCAATGGTGGAAAGGCAGATGTGGTGTTGTTGATGTTTTTGTGAGCCGATTAGAGAAAAATAGTGAGAGCGATATATTAGGTTATGATTTTAGGTTGGAGTGGGGTGAGTTGGAATTTAATTTTTTTTAAATACAAATTAAATTATAGGTAAATTAAAAATCAAATAGTAAGGGTAATATAGTCATTTTATATCTGAAAAACGACGAACTCTGCAAATTTAAACTAACGGGGGTTAAAGCATGCAAGTTTATAACAAATGAGAAATTATTAAAGTTAAAATAAAGACTAAACATGCATTTTGGCATTTGAACGATGAACGACTCGTGTAATTTACTCTTAAAAAATATATCTATTCTACTTAACCTTTTTTTTAATAAAATTGGTTATTACCAATGTTTAAATCTTGGATATTAACTAAACTAACCATTATTAATAACAATGAAAATATATATATATATATATATATATATATATATATATATATATATATATATATATATATATATATATATATATATATGTATTCTACTTAACCCATTTTTTAATAAAATTGGTTATTACAAAATTTTTTAATTTTAGGATATTAACTAAACTAAGCATTAGGAATAATGTTATTGACAAAAATGACCATATCCTTTTTTTTTTAGAAAATTACCACTTCTTACTAAATTTATGTCATATTAAAGTATTTTTTGATAAAAATTACATTTCATATTGACAATACAGACCGTTCCAGATTACCAAAAGGAAAAAAGAAAAAAAAAAACATATTCAAGAATTTAAAAAACAAACCTGAAATTCTATGAACAAATCCGAAAATTCAAGAAAATGATTTTTTTTACTCAAATCTAGCAAAATTTTAAAGAAGCATAACTAATGGGAATTAGATACAATAAAATGACTTAAAATGTGACATTTGGTTGAAAAATGATGATATAATACATTTCGAAATACCAATTTCGGATATTATCATTTTCATGATATACAAAAAACTTGGTCATTTTCTAATAGTCAGTTTAGTTAAACCCTTTAATCATATAGATTTGATAATCACAATCTTTCAATCATATACTTATATTGAGTTCTAAATCTCAAATGTTTTTTAAGGATAATGACATAAAAGCCTTTATGTTTGGCAAAATTTTACGAAATTACTCTTTTGTGGGTTTAAGGTTCATTAAAACCAAATGTTTGCAATTTTTTTTCAAATTTACATTTTTGCATATTTAATTGGTAAAATCGAACACTTCTATCAAACTTAGGGGCTTTAATGAACAAAAATATCAAACTTAAAGGCTTTTATAAACCAAAAATAAAAAATAAAAACAAACATTACCGTCAAGTAAGGCTTTAATAAACCAAAAATACAAAAAAATATATATAATTAAAAAAAATTACAAACATCCGGTATAATAAACCTAAAATCAACAAAAGCCTAAATTCACAGATTTCTACAAAAGTTATGGTTTTTTTTTCAGTATCCTTTTTTTTAAAATAATTATCACATTCTTTCAATCTTCTAGAGGTAACTTCGACTTGACAGCTCTAAATGAGCAGTCCAACAAGTTGGCCTCCTAAATTTTGTACTTTTGTTGTTTATAACCTTACATATATAGTTTTTAACTGCAAATACTAAAATATTAGATTGCCAATTGTGAATTTTATATTAACAAATTATTGAGCCAATTTTTATTAAGAAAGTTAGACAGGATCTGTAATTTCAGATATTATTATTCAACAAAAATGTTCTAAAATAACGTATATTTATTTGACTTAATGAGAATTTCATGTTTAAGTTATTATTTGGTAAACCATAGAAAAATTTGTTTTTTTTTTCCATTAACATTTAATCTAGACAGAGCCTATATTTATATCCATACAGACCTTTTTACACTAATATCATCTACACACAAAAATGAACATTGTAGTAGTATATATGCATATATTAATAGGAGCAGCATACATTTCTTACATGTAATATACAATTACAAAAAACAAAAGAAAGAAAATTTTGAGCTCGAAACAAATCATACAAATTGACATTTCCAGAAAGTTGGCATTGAGACAAAAAGGTGGGACCAGTTTCTTGTTTGTTGAAAAGACATTAATACCCTTGTCACCCTTTTTTGTATAAAGAGTTTACTTTGTATGAAAAAAATCAACCTTGAACCATACGAACTTGTATGTGGTGAGTAGACTCTTGACGCCAGATTGGTTGTGCTCCACTTTGAACAAGTGTAACATACTGCCCTTCCTTCACTAACTTCTTATCCTGATAAAATAAAAAAATAAAAAAATAAAAAAAAAGAATAATTTTTTATTTTTTATTTTATTTTATTAAAAACAAAATATCGAAAGCTACATAAAAAAGTTATAGACTACCCCACTAATTTCTGAAATTACTAGTTTACAAATTGTCATCGTCATAAAGAATTATTGACATTGCTTTAGGTACAATAAATTCATTTTTTGTTATTGTAAAAAGACCTTTTTGCCCTTTTATATTAATTATTCTTAAACTATTAAACAACCTCACCCAAATAGTTTTATAATTTTTAAATAAAGTTAAACTAAACTAGCGAGGGACCAGACTTGCAAGAAAATGAAACTATAGGGACCACCATTGTAAGGAAAAAAAATTACTTACAACTAAAATATTAAGGGCTCTTGAAAAAGTCTCCTCAGCATCATCAGAAAACTCCATATAAATTGGCATCACACCATGATAAAGAATCAATCTCTGCTTAACTCTTTTTCTGCACAAATTTATAATTTTTTTTTAGGGTTAAATAGCAATGTGATTCAATTTTATCGAAAGATGAAAATATGGACTTACTCATTTGTGAAGGCAAAGATAGTTGAGAAAGGGCGAAAATGGCTTAAAATCACAGCCATTGATCCTGTTCTTGTGAACACAATGATAGGGGTAGCAACAGTGTTGGCTATTGTTGCAGCGTGGAAAGCAAATATTTCACCCATATGGCTCTACAAAAGTTAATGACCATTTTACCCTTGCATTCCAAAAAAACAAATATTCATCGATTACTGCATACCTTGTAAGCCAAGTGACGAGAAAGAGATACCGAGTTCGAGTTGACTCGTGAACTTGACTCGATTCTTAATGCCACAGTGTGCATAACTTTCACAGCTTTTAGTGGAAAACTGAGATAAGTTTGAATTAAATGTTAACATTTTGAGTAAATAATAATTAATAAATCCATAAAATAAAAAACTTACTTTCCATGAGCAGTTTCACCTGAAAGCATGATAGCATCAGCACCTTGTTTTACTGCTATTGCAATGTCAGAAACTTCAGCTCTTGTTGGAGTTGGGTGATCAATCATGCTTTCTAACATGTTTGTTGCTACTATAACTGGTTTTTGCAAGTTTTGACACCTTCTAATAATATCTTCCTATTTAAATAATAAGAAATTATGTAAACTTAGCAACAAATATTCAAGGTTATTATTAATGTTTAATAATTTAACTTTACCTGTAATAAAGGAACTTCTTCAATTGGAAGCTCTGCTCCAAGGTCACCACGTGCAACCATTGCCTTAATACATAAATAATTAAAGTTTAATAATGATATTATAATCATAAGGAGAATATAAATCATTGAAATTAAAATGCTAACCCCATCAGATGCAGAAAGTATGGAAGGAAGATTGACTATGGAGTCTGCACTTTCGATTTTTACAATCACATGGATATCTGCATTGCATCCTACAGAATAAAACATTTTCTAGTTAAAATAAAAAGAATGAAAATAATATTTTATAATTTACAAAGAAACCTTACTTTTCAGATAATCTTTCAGCTCATGAACCACTTCAGCATCCTTCACAAAGGAAACTGCATAGAAATCAACTTGGTTGTCCACTCCAAACTTTATATCTTCCCAATCTTTATCTGTAAATGGAATCAAATTCATAATTCAATCAAAGTAATTGTAAAATAGGATGAATGTAAACCTGTTATTGAAGGCAAAGTTGCACTTTTTCCACGCACATTGAGATGCCTCCTTGATTTCAATTCTCCACCATCAATTACTTCACATTTTACTAAATCTCCAGTCTTGGATTTAACACCCAATGACATCATCCCCCCTTCAAGAAAAGAAAAAAGTACCTTTATACAATGGAATATCTATATAACATTTTGTATCTTTTTTAAAAGTGTTAATGAGGTAATCTTACCATCAACCAATAACATGTCACCAGGTTCAACATCGTTTATAAAGCCATCATAATTTACACTAACAGTGTCATTTGTGCTAACTCCTCTTTTTATAGTGAAATTGAATTCTTGCCCTTCATGAAGGAGAATTGGTTTAGCTACATCTCCACTTCTGACCTCAGGTCCCTGAAGCAACATGATTCATATGAAAAATAGTAGAAGGAATACATTTATATGTACTTTTCATCTCTTTGATTCTGTGTTTATCCAAATTTGGAGATGGAAGATAAAAAGAACAAGATGAAATCATTTTGTTTCACATTAAAGTAAACTGAATGCATACCTTAGTATCCAACATTATAGCTATGACTTTTTCATTGAACTGAGCATTGTATTCTTTGACAATATCAATGGTTTTCTGATGTGATGCATGATCTCCATGTGACATGTTTAGGCGTGCCACATTCATCCCTGTTTCTGCTAACTTCCATATCATTTCACGTGAGCTTGTTGAAGGGCCAATTGTACATACTATCTTTGTTTTCCTTTGAACATCTAGAGAAATCTGAGGTTGCCTCAAATTGCTGTCACTAGACTGAAACTCAAAAGAAGAAACCAAGTTTTCCTAAGTACTTGTGAAAATAGATATCGTATACAGTTATAATCATTTAAGAGCTTGATGTGGATATAGATTTTCTACAAACGTATATATCATAAACAGTTTTTGCTTCTGGCTAAGGCTCCTTGCACAATATGCTAATCAAGTATAGAAATCATAGCAAACCAAAAGCTTGCATTGATTGTGTATTACAAAACTTATCTACGCAGGAAACAATTTCAAATTTGAGTACCTACAAGTAATTGCATCTTATGGATTTCTTCACTTTAGTATGTTAACAGGTCAAAATCAATCGTTTCCTAGCTTTACGATAAATTGACCAGTGCGCATCAATCGATGCCAAACACCTGATTAGATTCAAAAACTCAAAAACCTAAAAGAACGTTTCAATCTCTAAATTAGAGATGCGAGCAGGATATACATTGAGGAATATTCGAATAACCATTTAAGACGATATATGAAGAGTGAGAGCTTTACAGGGAAAATAGGACCATTGGAAGAAAAGGCCGGTTCCTGGGTCTGTTCAACGATCTTCATTGACTTCACCGCCAACGAGGAAACAGATTTCCGAACACGTTGCTGCTGATTCAAACTGACGGATTCATAAAAGCTTCGTGGTGATCCATTAAGGTTCTTCACCGAAGAAAGGCGTCGGTCGCCATCTGATTTTCGTGCCGGTGAGATTCCAGGATTCCGTAAACTGATTGCTGCCATTGAAGACCAGACCAAATGAAAACCTACAGCAGCAGAGATAGGTTGATCGGAGTTTGTGAGAGGCAGCCGTCGGAGCTTCGAATGTCAACGTCAGGTGTCGAGAACCACTGACTGGAGCACTTCAACTCCCTGCTTCGTTAAATTTGGACTTTGACTGGGCCCATTGAAGGATAATTCTATGCGAATATGGTTCAAATGCAACAATTTTTTTTTTTTTTTTTTTTGAAATATATAAATTTGTGTTGCTTGTATTTTTTCGATTTATTTGGGATTTCTTTTATATCATGATACAAATATAATTTCACATTTAAAATGATAATATCTAAATAAAACGTTTAAGCTAAGAATTTAGAATGATTGATTCAATATTTTCGATTTAAATGTATACATTATCACAATTTTTTCAATGAATATATTTATCATAAAATTTTTTTATGTTGTCTTTAAAGTAAACCGACCCTTATGAGGTTTAAAAAAATAATAAGTAATAGCAGTGTATATGTAACAAACCCTTCGACATTAAATATACAAATATACAATTAAAGAATGTATATTGGATATTTTATTTAAGAACTAGTTTTAGATATATATTTCATGAGCTAGGTTTAGGTATTCAAAGTAATTATTGTGTTATTGTATGCATAAATGTGAGTCAATCAAAATTTAAAATAAAAATAAATAATTAATAAATAAATAAAGGTAAATAGGTAATTTGATAATTAGTTTTCACAAATAATATCATATAATTATGGTAACCATTGACTTTAACTACCTAGGTTTTCTCCATCCATCGTCGGCTTTTTAAAACCACCACCTATTCGATCCCGACACCATTACTGTCGAGGTTGAAGGGCACATCCGACAGCCCCCAGCTATCGGAGCATCACTATCAACCGGCGACGCTCTACCACCGCCACAACCTATCTCAAACATCAATTTCTCTATTGCCGATACACCAAAGGATCTCGATCCAGAGAAAAAGAGAAGGCGTTCGTTGAAGACATGAGTAATTAGGAGCAAATGAGGAAAAAGGTCGGGATACGTTTGAAAATCCCCTTCTTGTTCAACAATTCTACATAGTGAGGAGTCTGCCGGCAATGGCAGCAGCCGGTGGAGGAAGCGTTTCCTCAAATTCAAAATCATCATCGTTTGCTTCCTCTCATCGGGCAGCGGTGGTTCTGGCTTCATCGTCACTCCACTCCCACCTTTTCTGTCCTTTTTATATGCCAATTCTTCTATCACTCAAAATTCAGGTATATGCTTGTATTTGTGTGTGTGAATTGATTATTCCAGACGATTCAATGTAAATGAAGCTTTTTTAACATAAATTGAACCGGTCTTGATTTCTAGGGTTTTATTTGTGTATAGTTTTAGGAGAGGGTTTAAGCCAGTGGCGATCTGTAAGTGTAATTGTAGTTGTAAGTAGGTATAGTGTAAGATAGGTTGTGTCAATGACCTTCTTTGTCACACCCCAAAACCGGAACGGCGGAAAACGTTCGAGGATGGAGGACGTCATGTAAAGTATCATAACAATGCAAAATAGTAAACAATCAACAACATCATCCATTGCATTAATAGTAAAGTTTTAATACATGTGTGTTCTTTGTAATGTAATAGACACCAAAAATGAATGATCAAAATAAAAAGACGAGTCTTGATTGTGCTCCGTCTTCTCAAAACCTGTCATCAGTACCTGTCTACTGATGAACTGAGAATACAAGTTATTTTGAAAGCGTAGATCAGCATTTAAGTTGGTGAGTTCATAAGTATTTATGTTAAAAGAATGCTTCTTGTTTCTTTGAATAGATGAATATTTCCCAGAAAATCCTATACTTTTATGTAGTACATGAAAAGTAGTTGCTTTTGCATAAACTCGTCCTGTTTGTAATTCAATGATCTGAAATTGTACTTATGCTTGGCTAATTATACACTAACGTATTTGTAACATCTTTTATATGAGTTATTATAACCATACTGACTATATGGTCTGACCCAACGCTATGAATGCATTGAAAACTGTTGATAACAATTGTCACTCGTAGGCGTATATGCCTAATTGTAGCTAGCAGCCTGAGTGTGGGATTGTCAATCCCAATATAGATCTACACACACATTGTTTCGATCCCCTGCCGTAAATTTTGGTTATAATATCAGGACTTAACTATATTGTTTAAAATGAAGTAAACAACCTGAATCCAAGGTCTCATAGAAAGTATATAAACGTTACATGTATTTTAGTTGTGAAAACCCAATCATTCTAGATTGAATGATTGATAGTATGTTCTTTACTAGTATTCTTAACTTGTTATGGAAAATGTATACTCTGGAGTAGTTTTGAATTAAAACTGTGTTATTGAATAACTATGTACTCTAGTATACTTGAATCGTGAAATAATGTTCTATGGATCATAAATTATACATATTATAATTTATATGTACGTCTTGAACTGCTTCTGAGTATGAATGTAAACCCATTACTCAACTTGTACAAAGGGTTAAGTGATTGATGAAAATATAAGTTTTAAAAGAAGATTTGTAAAACAATTGAAGATTTTAATAATAAATATTGATGACTTGATGTCAATTTATAAAACTGTTTCCAAAACAGTTGTTTGATAAGACAGTTTTTAAGTATATGAAATTCTATTGTTTGAAACATAGTTATAAATCACATGTGATTGATTATATAACTATGTGTTTTCTACTTGTATTCCCCCCCCCCCCTAAAAGCATTTAAAGTCATTTAAAAGGATAGATTAAGGGGTATGAACTCACCTGAAGCGAGTGATGTGAATGTAAGATCGGTAAAGGATGCTAAGCGTCAAGTGAAGACTTGAGCACACACGGATCCTATTTAACATATAGTGACACATATATACTTACAATTAGTGTTTATAACAACTAATTATGTAATGGAACAACCTTAGGGGCTAGAAAACACTTGCACTGAAGTGTTAAACCACATAGGGTTACATATAAGGGGTGTAGGGCCTCTCATTGGAGTTTATGGCCCATATAGTAATAACCACATGAGTTTACGGCCAAGGGGTAATTTCCCCATGAGTTTACGGCCGTAAACTCATGGTATTAAGTACCCAGTTGTGCTATAAGGTCTTACAATTCATAATGAAGTGTCCTATGATCAAGTCTAAGCCTTAGGAAGGAATGGTGGCACCATTGCACCACTAACTAGAGTTTACGGCCTAGGGACCATTTCTCCATGAGTTTACGTTCCCAGTTGTGCTATAAGGTCTTACAATTCATAATGAAGTGACCTATGATCAAGTCTAAGCCTTAGGAAGGAATGGTGGCACCATTGCACCACTAACTAGAGTTTACGGCCTAGGGACCATTTCTCCATGAGTTTACGGCCGTAAACTCATGGTATTTTGTACCATTTCAAAGTTTAAGGTCCTTAGCTCAAGTTGGAAGTGTTCTAGACTTGGTCCCAAGGCTTTGGAAGGAATTAGGGTTCATTTGCACCCTTAATTAAGGTTTACAACCCAAGGAGGTTCCTTGGCCGTAAACACCCTTTTGATCTTGTTTTCTTGATGTTTTCTAGGTGTAAACTAGTTGATTCAAGTATAGTACAAGCTAAGACAAGAGTACTTACAATATAGAAGCTTGTAAGGGTGTTTAAGGCTCAAAAACACTAGTGTGTGTTCTTGGTGTTCTTGGTGAAATGAAGAACACTTGAAAATCTATCAAATGAAGAGATTTCACGGATGAAATCATGCACAAACACTAGATATTGAAGTATACCAACTAAACAAGGAAGGAAACACTTACTAAGTTGAAGATCTAGGGAAAAATTCGTATGATACTTGAGAGAGAATGAGTTATAGGCTTGAAAATGGTAAAAATGACTAAGTGTCATATTTATACTCTAGAGTTTACGGTCGTAAACTCCATGTTATGGCCGTAAACTCCAAACTCTTGGAGTGTTGAGACTTAAGTGTTGTACAATTAACTCTAGAGTGTACTTCCTATAATTACCTCTGATGTATTTATGATTAAAACACCCAGACTGACTCCAAAACTGCTAAAAGTTAGCAAAAGTAAGCTTGATTTTGATTAAATGCAGGGTTTGTTATAAGATGAAAATTTCGAGTTGTCACATTCTTCTTATATGTAAAGTACAACGTGAAGGTAGTTTGCCATTATTTTCATATCAAATTTACTTCTTATTATATGATAAAAATATCAATTTGTTTCTGTAAATGATTCAATGGATTATATTGGTGCGATTCCAATTCTTTTGGAATAGAATCACAAATTCCAGTTCTGTTTGAATGGAAACATGAATTATAATTCTGTTGGAATGAAGTATGAATATTTTCTCATTGATTTATGCATGTTCTACAATTCTTGGTTATTGGTTTTTGTGCAATTCACAAGTCCACATATTTTTCCAAAGGAATTTAGTTTTTTATTTTTCATTTGATAATACATTATTGAAATCTAAACTACAATTTGGTTTTGTTTTCACAAAAGTTGATGCTTGAAGAACGGACCACAAAATTGAAAGTGATTTTAAGCAACATTATTTTTTTAGAATGTATTAGTGTTGTTGTTGGATTTTGATGTTTTCTTTCCCGTTTTGAAAGTTTTTTTAGTTTTATTATTTAACAACAAATGTAATTCTTAACAATTGTTACATGTATTCTATAAGAAATAATGTATTTTTTTGTTTTTATTTTCAATTGATTGTTCAAAAATTTATTATTCTACAAGAAATTTTTAAAGTCACGATCAAGAAATAGGTTGAAGAAAATTTTTATTATTTATGGTTCAAAAATATTTTTATTTTTGAATATACTCATAAACATATTCTATCAGAATGTCCGAATTAAAAGAATTATAATTCGTAAAATCGGATTTTTAAAATTAATAGAATCTATGATCCCTTAAAATATGCAATTTTCCTTTATTAAATGTATATTAATTGACTAAAATACCCTTGTAATTAAATTAGATGATATTTTTCATTTATATTTAATTCAATAATATATATTAATCACTTTCTTAAAATAAATAAATTTGTTTGGCCCACATTTATATATACAATAACACAATAATTAATCTAAGTCTATACTCCATAATCTTTAGTTTAGACCTTCTAGTTTAGTTGCCATTAGGATTAAATCTGCTTTAGTTTTTACCTTCAAGTTTAGAGTTCCTTAATACATTACATTCGGGATTAAATCTACTTTTATTATGGGTATAGTTTTTTTCGATGTAGATATTGCCTATAGCTTGTATTATTTAGTTATAATTTTCGAGATTTGTATTGATTTATGATAAATCAAATAACATATATTTTAAGTTTGTACTTCATTCCTCGATGTTATTGATAATGAATGTATTTATGGAGTTTTTAATTAAAATAGTGTTATTGAAAAAAAATATTTACTAATCTTGCATAGTTTAAAAAATATTTATCAAAATTAATATTTTTTTCTATTTTTTCTATATTTTCAATATTTTTCAATGTGTTTTTGTTTTAAATATCAGTTTTTTTTTCTCTATTATTATGATTTTTTATTGTCTTTTTCTAAAACATCATTCTTTTATTTTCTTTATTTCAGTTTTTTTTAATATACGTTTAACATAGATGTTTTGACGTTATTTATATAAATTATAAAAACAATTTTGAACATCAAATTTTAGCAATCTTAAATTAAAAGTACCATTACACATAAAGTCCAACATTAAACATCTTTTTAAGGTAAAAATACTCCTAACATTGTTTGTTTAAAAAAAACATTATCAACATCTTTGTTTGAAGCAAACTCAAAAACGTTACAGTTAATATATGATATTTATATGATGGAAATTTTCTAGTGTAGAGTAAATTATCTCCAATGTGTTAGATTTATTCCGAGAAAGTAAAGTCCTTGCCGACAAAAAATAATACCTTAAGAAATATAGATATTGGTGAATAAAAATCATATGAAAAAAGAGTACAGTTTTTTTGTAATGTTTTTTCTTGTTTGTAGATATTTATGTTAAAACAATACGTCAAGAAATATATATATATATATATATATATATATATATATATATATATATATATATATATCCTCTCCCTTTCTAATAAATAAATAACTTCAATATCATACTGCCATGTGTCGCCACGTGTCAGCCTCTTAAACTTCTAACATTCTATGTCAAATACGTCAAAATTTAGCTGCAATTTTATTTCATAAAAAAAATCAGGTCCTACAAATCAGTAAATCAATTTTAATGCTCTAAATTTAGCTGCATTTAAATTTTAAAAATACAGAAAACAGAAGACTACAAATATAATATCCCTAAAAAACAGCTATTGATATTCCAATTTACACCTCTTAAAGCTCTTTAATTCCACGATTCACTGCCACAAATACGTCAATTTAAAACATTCAATTTACGTTTTCCTTTTATACATTAAAAATTATAGAAAGATAGAGATATTATAGAGATATCGAGATATGATATCCCTGAAAATCAACTATTCAAATTTCAATTACTTTATGATTATACCTATAAATACGTATAATGATCGATCCCTAGAATTCTTTTCTTCACTTTTGTCTTCAAAGCTTTCAGAGTATAATTCTTCCGCATACCTGCATCTACATTCATACATTTCAATCCATCAGGTAAATATACAAGACTCTTCACTTCCATCCTCTTTTTTTTTTTTTCTGACACAATAATCATAAAGGTCAATCTATGACACTACTTTAAAAAAAACATTCATAACAGATGTTTGGGTAAATAAAAAACTTTATATGTACATTACTGTCATCTATGTAAATATTTTGTAGTATATCGTTGATTTTTTAAGCTTTAATACAAATGGTCAACTTCAAAATATAAATACAGAAATATAGAATATAAGGACAATTTCTATAAAAGATCAAGTAATATACATTAAAGGGCGACATACTTTGAAATTATCCTGCCATTTTATGTATATTACATGTTGTTTATTTATATCTTTTAAACGCCTATTCAAATATTAAAAACCGATTTAAAAATAAAGAATTGGAATATGAAAGAATGGTTTTTATTGATTTAAACAATAAAGGACTCATCCAAAGCTTGAATTCTTAATCCTTTGAAAGGTGTTGAATTACTTATACATTACGGATAAAAAATTTTAAGATACACTCTAAAAAATAACAATTATGCCACTGATTTAAAAATGAAGAATTGTAATATGAAACAATAGTTTTTATTAATGATTTGAACAATTTAAACAATAAAGGAGTCATCCGAATGTTGAACTAGAATCCTTTGAAAGGTGTAGAATTCTTGTGCATTTCAATAGGAGAGAGGGCGTGTATCATTGACATTGAGAAACGAACCTTAACCACAAAAATTAATATACTTTTTGCTTAAGTTTGAAGGATTTACAAGATTCAAAGTTTCAGAAACTACAATAGAGCACATGGAACTTTATAAATGAGTTGATCCATCAAAAAATTTGAAATATGAAAAATTAACATAAAGCAATAGTTATAGACATGTGAGCAATAAAAACTTATAAAGGAGAAGGGATGGGATGATAAAAAGTACAAACCTTTATCATTCAATCTGCTTGCAGTGATATTCAACCAATTCAACTTTTTCACTCTAATAACTATCTTCAACTTCCTCCTTGAATGTTGTATTATTATTAATGATGACACCTGAAACGAAATACCCTAGCCTTTTGATGCCAACTCAGTTGCCCCTCTGATTTCTAGCTTTCTGGGGACAAAAGAGTAATTATGTGTCAAGATAAAAAAAAAAAAAGACCTGGTAAGGTTCTAAAGAAGTACAAATACATAACAAATGTAAACATATAACACCAACATGCAACAACATATTGTTATAAGATAGATAAGACTTATAAACAAAAATCAAAGACTAAAATAACAATTTTAATGTCTCTACTTGCTAATACTTTCTAAACAAATGAGAAACTTGAGAAACCTCCATGCCACTCTTTTACAAGTAAATTTCATCCAAACGAATCAACACGCAAACGGGATCCCAGTATGACCAAGTCAAACCCAATCACTGTCAAAAGATATGAACAAGGGGTGAGGTACACATATATTTTTCTTTTTTCTTTTTTATTTAAAAAAAATAGATGAAAGAAAGTAGATTAAGTTGTGATGTGTATTGGTTATGGTTGGCAGATAGCTAATAATGCAAACTCAGCACAAATAATAGTTCCACTATTAACTTTTTTACTATAAAAAGTTTACCAACCAGTTTTTGCATGTGTGGATCATGCAAGACACCATATGCAGCCCATCTTGACCAAGATTCTAGAACAATGACCCATCAAAATCCATCTCCCTGTAACGTCAAAAAGACCAAATTAAGTAAAAAGACAAGCATGAAAGTACTAGAATTGGTTGAAACAGCAAAAATGCTTACTTACATTCGGTTATAATAAGATCAATTACTTTATCTAGCCCTCTGTTTCTTATTTTTTAGCATGTCCATACGAATAGCTTCATGTACAAATATAGGTAAAATCTGTCAATAATGGGCCAACATGGAAACAATAAACAATGAGATAAATTAAATATCATAACTTTTAACATCGTTGTGAAAATAAGTGAGGTGAAAGTACCAGAGCATTTCCCTTCATTCGAAAATCTGAAATCCACCATTTATCTACATTATATCTTCCTTCCAGGACAAACTTAGTGCCTTGGCTACAAGAACAGGAGACAGGAGAATGTTAATATGTGTAAGACAGAAGCAACCTGTTTCAGCACAAGGGATGGAGAGGCTAATAGGATTTATGATCATAATCTAATAGTCTTGATGGCTCTGAGATCGTTATAAATAGCACTTGACATGAAGTAGATGAACAATGGAGATATATGATAGTTATAATTGTATGCTACAAAATAAACTTAGATATATGATTAGGTGTGATGTTAGTTGTTATGGTCGGTTCATGCCGTGCATGGTTGTAAGTTTCCAAAAATACCCTATATCCATAATCCACTATTATAAGTTTCTGTCTTTTGGCATTTTGTTTTATTTTTAACCTAACCAATATTGCATAAGTATGTGATTTGGAGCAGTTTTTGGGATATGACCTAAGTAAAGTGTTGTTAGGAAAGAACAAGTGGCAAACCTAGGTGTTTTCATCAAGCTTCAATTCAGAATAAAAAAACCATTTCTTTCATATTCCAATTTTATTTGAAGTATCATTTCAAATCAATTAGTTTCAATCAATTCCCATTGTTAGGCTTCAATTTCGCAAACCATATATAGAGAAATCAATTACTTATTTTTTTTACTTTAAAATCAATCACGTCTGACTTGGACATCTTCCATTTGCCTTCACTTTTACGAAAATCATCCTGTGAGGAGTGAAATTTTTTAAAAATCGACAAGTATTCAAAGAAAAGTTAAAATCCTAGATCTAAAAAAGCTAAAAACCTTTTGCTAAAATACGTTGATGATGCTCTAATCCCTCTCCGTTTTCAGTCCCGACTCTCTGTTTTCACCCTCTTCTTCAGCTGTCAGCTCTCGCTGACTAACTGAGTGAAATACGTCTTGCAATCGCCTACACTTTTTACCTCTGTCCGTCATCCTACAATTAAGTTCCGCCGGTAGACTCATACGGCGTCACTACCTTCTTGGACTATCTCCAAATCTCATCTGCCACGGCTACACGACTGTTCGTTGGTACCATGTCTTTTTTTGCTTTTGAAAATCATTTCATCACTTACTTTGACTGTATTCTACGTTCTTGAAGACAAGTGCTTCTGATAGCTTTTATGTGATACAAAACAATGAACTTTAATATCATACAAAGTATATGCTATATAATTATTATTGTTTGTTTTGTATTTGTTTTATTAAACTTTTATAATTGGTTTGTTTTTTTAATAAGATTAAGATTATTAGTTTATTTATTAAATCCTTTAATACTTCGATTTTCATTAGTTAAAAAATAACTAATTTACCAATTTCTCTTTTTATGCTTTGAAAATTAAGTTATATATATATTTTGGTTCCAGATGATTCAATCTCACAGTTGGCAACAACTAATGGTGGCCATTGTCATGGCCTTACATTTTAATTTTACATAACTATATAAAATAGCTATTCATTAATAATTTAGTTATATTATTTGATTAATAATTACGACATTTTAGTATGAAAATGTAATTAATTTCACAACCGTGGTTCCCACGTGTTTTAAACTAATACATATATATATATATATATATATATATATATATATATATATATATATATATATATATATATATATATATATATATATATGTTAAATGTATATTTTTAAAGACAAAAATAATAAAACTATATTTAAAATTAAAACACATTAAGAAAATTAAAAAAATTGAGAGAAAATGAAAAAAAATACTAGTTTAGTAAATATTTTTGAAACTATAATAGATTGATAATTATTTTTTTTTTAAATCCTATTTTGATCAAAAACTAGCATCTATCTATAACATAACAAGCTAATATTGTTGTCAAAGTTGTATGAACCTATTGGATCTCAAAACTCAAATAATTAGTCAAACAATTATATTAATTACAGACAAAACTACAAATTTGGTACTTGTGGTTTGCAAAAACCTTTGGATGGGGTCCAAAAAGTTTCCGGCTTGCACCAAAGGTCCAAAATCAAGGTTTTTCATTGTTTTTGGTCCAAAAAAACTTGAAAAGTCGATTTTACCCTTTTTAATTTCTTTTTTCTATTTTCTTTATTGTTTTTGGTATTTAAATAATTAAAAAAAATAAAAAATAAAATCTTACCCAAACTCACTCACTCTCTTTCTCTCTCTCTCTCTCTCTCTCTCTCTCTCTCTCTCTAACCTAACCCAACCCAGGTTTATTCTTATTCATCTTCCACAAATCCATCGACATACCCCTCCCTTTGATCATCATCTTGTTAATCGAACCCACTACTGGAACTCTTCCTGTTTCTTTCCTTCTTCTGTCCCGATTTTCGGCAGGAGGTGAGCAAGGGAGCTACAAACCCCCTTCTTCTCTAACCTAACCCAGGTTTCTTTCCTTCTTGTGCGTTCCCGGTGAGCAAGGGAGCTACAAACCCCTTTCGTTCTCCTTTCACCTTTTCATTGTTCCTACCAAATCAAAAAGAAGATGAAGCAAGGAATTAAGGAGCAAAAAGGCCCTCGCATAC
Organism: Lactuca sativa; assembly: GCF_002870075.4. Classification (NCBI taxonomy): domain Eukaryota; kingdom Viridiplantae; phylum Streptophyta; class Magnoliopsida; order Asterales; family Asteraceae; genus Lactuca; species Lactuca sativa. The sequence goes on along the minus strand of NC_056628.2, from coordinate 156,916,313 downwards.
CTCCTGTTGGACATCGAACAACCAAAGTCATTACCATTGTTGCTTGTCTCGCCCTATCAAAGACCTCCGTCCCTTCGCAGCCTCTTGGCCACACCGAACCCATCTTCTGGCCTCACCCCTCGCTTTCTTTCTCTTCAATCAAAGACCTCCCTCCTCTGACCCTCCTTCCTTCGCACCTCACAACCGGATGAGAACGATCGAAGCTTCGCTGGATTCCGACGATCTCAATTCTCAAATCGCTGCTCTCTACAGCCTTTTAAATCTTTGAATCGGCAATGACTCGTAAGCACTTGCCTTTCATATTCATATCAATCGAGCACTGGAGGATTTCTTATTTGATCTGGATGTAGAAATCGTGATTTTTTTTGTGTGTGCTTTCGATCATCAGATCAAGGGGAATATTGGTTATTTATTAATTGGGTTTGTGTTTGTTGTGTGTGTGTGTGTGAGAGAGAGAGAGAGAGAGAGAGAGAGTTATTTTATTTTCTTTTTTAAATTAAAATAGTATTTAAAAAATGAAAAAAATAATAAAAAAGAAAATGAAAGGGTATAACCGTCATTTCAAGTTTTTTTGGACTAAAAACATAGAAAAACTTTGATTTTGGACATTCCATGCAAGTCGAAAAGTTTTTGGACCCTATCCAAAGGTTTTTGCAAACCACAAGGACCAAATTTGTAGTTTTGTCTTAATTACAAACACATTATAAGGCATTGTAATGAGTAAGAGGATGCATAAAGGGTTAAATGGTTACGGTCTTGACTCTTGAAGGCTAACACTTGGTCACTTGGAGAGTGTGCCTCACAAAGGTTGGCCCAATGCAAAATGTTTTAGAGATCCTAATTTTCGTCCTATTCTATTGAGATAAAATATTAGACTACTCAGTACGGACCTATTGAGAGGCGTTTTTGCCTATGTGGAAGCCCCTCAACATGGTGGTAACGGCCGAAACACCATCCCAACCTTGCGTTATGAGATGTGGTAACATGTGACATCCCTATTTTTCACGACTAGAAAATACCGATTTGTTTATGCTTTATTTTCAAATCATAGTAACTTTTTATAGAAAAGTGTCGCGAAATTTGTTCCTAGAAAAACATGATAAATATGTTATCAAAGCATTTCCGAAGAAATTTATTATATTCATTTTAAAACTTTGGGATGTTATCGTCAATACAAAAACATAAGCATAAACAGAACTTACATTCATTTACACTAGTGATCTATATCTCTTTAATCTTTCGGTGTAGTGTAGTTTTATATCGACACATGTGATACAAATAAACTGAGTGAGTCAAGTTGGGAAACCTGGTGAGTACATAGGGTTTTTAACCCACAATAATAAAGTTATTATGTTTTATCATCAAACAATTAACCCAATTAGCTATCCCCATTATCTTCTTTATTTCTTAAGGATCTACCATAAGAATAATCTATAACTCATTCCTAAGGATTTTCCTAAGGAATATGCACGAAGTCCATCGCTGCCCGGGTTTATACAACAGTCACTAAGTCCATAACTGCCAAGGTTTTTAGAGTACACCAGGTGAATATATCGTTCACAACACATACAGGTTGTGAGTCTGCTGGTGTTCCACGAACCGTCTAGAATAGTCCATGGTTGTCATCCATACTCTACTAGATGATGGGGCCAACGCTTGGGTAAAGGATTCTCTCATTTTTTCACCTCTCACTCTCATCTCATGTTCCATATCACTTTTCATCTCATCTTCCAACTCATCTTTCATCACGCACCAACTATTTCATCTACCCATGTTCTACCCAACATATTAGTAGATATACAACACATATACAGTTCATATCTGAAGAAAAAGTTTAGATCTATAAAGAAAATACATATACGGTTCAGATCTGAAAAACAAAGTTTAAATCTTTCATCCAACATAACTTTCAAAGCATAAAATATATATATACAGTTTAGATATGAAGAAAAAGTTCAGATCTGAAAAGAAAAAAGCTTAGATCTTTCATCCAGCACATATCTCAAGTACAATATATATATATATATATATATATATATATATATATATATATATATATATATATATATATATAGTTTAGATCTAAAAAGTTTAGATATGAAGGGAAAAGTTTCAGATCCAAGAGAAAAAGTTTAGATATGAAAGATAAAGTTCATATCTGAAAAGAAAGAAGTATAGATCTTAATCCATCATACATCTCAGGTAAGCAGGTAATATATATACACAAAGCACGTAATTTATATAAAATATTTCATATCTATGTGTAAGATGAAAGTGACCATGCACTCACCTGATAAGGAGTGATTCAGACAACACTTCGCTTCTTAAAATAATATGTTTTTACAAAACCGGGATGTTTGCTTGAAAATCGGGCTCTGTGCGGGGAAAGTTTCAAACCAAAAAACTCTTTTCTTGGAGCCTTCGGGTGATCCGGGGCTTTCTTCTAGTGTTAGGGAGGTTTCCTAGGCTTCGGGGGTGTTTTGGAAGGCTAGATGGAGAGTATAGAGTGAAAGAAAGGTGTAAGGAATGAAATGGTCGAAGTTGCTATTTATAGGTAGTTTTGGGCTCTCTCACGTCATGAGAATCCATGCTCACATCGTGACCTTTTGACCTATCACTCCGTAGACTTGTCATATGCATTCTAGGCCTAAAAAGTGACGATTTGACTTCTCACGTCGTGAGAATCTATGCTCACGTCGCGAGTCCAGTCAGATTAGGGTTTCTGACACGTGTCATGTTCTCAGACAAATGTTTCTTTGGAAGGTCATAACTTTTGCATACGAGCTCCGTTTTCGACATTCTTTATATCCACACGTAGGCGGGAACATGCTCTACAACTTTTACTTATACTCCATTGGCTAATTCCCCACCGATTTTAAATTTAATAGTATGAGAAGATTACACCACTAAACGATCGTGTATAATTCATAACTTCTACATACGAACTCCGTTTTCGACTGTCTTTTTATCGTTGAACTCCTATTAATGAGATCTTCACTTCTCATTTAGGTTGTGTCGGCTAAAAATCCCTCGATCTAAAATTCGAACTTCAGGCATTGCATTGCCAATACGAAACTTTAGAAAAATCATAACTTCCTCGTACGAAGTCAGATTTGAGCGTTCTTTTTATGCACACTACGACTTTCATTTAGATTGTCAGGGCTAAAAAATCCTCTATCGTAAATTCAATATTTACGTCACGTAGTGTCATGCTGGTTCTGTCGCGAAACTTTGACAAGCCATAACTTCTTCGTTATAACTCGGATTTCGACATTCTTTATATCTTCGGAATGTTTGTCACGACCACTACAACTTTTCTTCGTAGATATCAGGTTTATCTAACATTTTATTTTTGACGTTTTATTTTTATCCTTTATTTATTATATTATTATAAACAAGTAAGAAGCACACAAAAGCACATAATTCACATAATATTCAAGTAATTCATCTTTATTACCTTAAAACGAGTTAGAATGGTTGACCTAGACTATTACATTATCATTAATGTTTAGCCCAGGAACACGGGCGTTACATAACAAGAACGGGAGGCAACACCCAATCAAATTCTCTCCCCCCTCTCTTTCTCTCTTAACACCATGTTATACACATGGGGAATTGGCGGAGCTAAGGTCAACATAAAGGGTAGCATACATTTTTTTAGGGTAGCCTAAGTTTTTTCCAAGGTATCACCGCAACATAAAACAAAATTTTCGGAGAAAAATTGTATTACTGAAAAAAAAAATGAAGGGCATCCCGAGCTACCCCAAGCTCTACATTGGATCCACCCCTAGGAACACCACCCCCACTTCATGTTATAACATGTTGGAATGTGAGGTGACAATACTTGGTTTCATAACATCGTTGACTAAATCCCACAACCTTATTCATTTAAGGATACAAGTTTGCCACTATGGTGTTTTAGGGTTCACACACAATGATGTTGTATGTAATTCATCAAGTGAGCAACCACTCAATTGTTGAATGTTGATTTTGCTTAGGTGCGAATACTTATTAACGAAGTATATTTTGGTTACTTTGCAATATGTGGATACACAACCATGTTATAGTTAGCAAAACAACTCGATGTAAAATGTTATATAAACATGGATTTTTATTCACATTAAGGCAACCATGTTTTTTTCGTACACATTTGACCATTGAACTTGTTTGACCTGTTCAAAATAAGGTAATATGACTGATAATTAGCGGTAATATTACCCTATTATGAACAGACAAAGAAGTTTATTAGTCAAATATGTATGAAAAAAACATGGTTACCTAAATATGGTCAAAAACCAAAGTTTCTTACCTATTTTGGTAATATTAAGTTATTTATGTTAAATGTAAGTAGTCATAAGACCCATTGATGTGACATGGAATTGAGTTGTTCGTCTTTGTGTATGAGGAGATGGTCAGGTCTTGGGGCAACCTAGTTTAGGCCCAGCTAGTTAGGGGCTAGGTTGTATACGCTTAAATGGCTAGGTTGTATGTGCTTTAAAGACATAGCAACACAACCTTGCCCATGACTAGCTGAGACGGAATTGGGTTAGACCAAGCCTAACCTAATTGTTCACTGACTGTCGGAGCCTAATCCCAGGGCACAGTCCCTGAGACGGTTTTTGTCCAATATTACCAAAATGGATACGAAACTTTGGTTTTTTCCATATTTGGGTAAACATGTTTTTTTTTTCCTTACACATTTGACCAGTAAACTTGTTTGACATGTTCATAATTGGGTAATATTAACGTAATCACCAGTCATATTACCCTATTTTGAACAGGTGAAACAAGTTCAATGGTCAAATATGAACGAAAAAAACATGGTCACCGAAATGTGGACAAAGACCAAAGTTCGTTACCTTTTTAGGTCATTAACCTTATAAACATTATATGGTAATGCTATAGGTTTTTGTACGGTCCTTTATATGATTTCTTTGTTTGTGCTTTCAGTCCCATATGTGTATTTTTTTCTTATATTTATGTAATAGTTTTGCATCATGTGAAACCTAACATTGTTTAATTGGTGACTAGAAAGTCATGGCATATCTATGCAAATTGTGTTTTGGCCTTGTATATGGAAAACAAATAATCATAAAAAGATCTTGTATATGGATATGTTGCTAACCGCACCACTATGACAAATGTGGCATCCTTTGTGTTTTTTCTTTAGTTTTTGTTATCAATCTTTAGATCTAACTTTATAGATTTGATATAAGTATATGATGTATGTTTTACCTTAGCATTTTCCCAAAGACATTGTGGCTATAATTTTATAGGTACAACGTGTTTTATCTGTTTGTTGTATATTCTAGTATGACATGTGTGTCATCTAGCTTGTTATTAATGTGGAAGCATTACGTTACATGTTTTCGTTTTGCTATAACCTAGATGGGCCTTATAATCAATAATATGACAATAATTAAATTGAGCGGTCTTGGATTTCATGAAGATGTAATGAATATCGCAAGCCCGTATGTAAAATGATTAAATTGTGTAAAGTTTTTATATAAAAATGATGTGTTTTGGTCGTTATATAATGTTACACTAGGTGTGAGACCCGTGTATTACACGGGCTGATTTAAAAAAAAATTAAACATTAAATTAAAGTGTAAATATAAAATATTTTTTAATGTACAACTTTAAAATAAGAAAAGACGAAACGTATTTATTGCAAATTAATATCATATATATGATATTTAATACTTTACATATATAAGTATATGACTTTAATTTTTAAAATTGAAACAAATCAAAAATTGACAAATGGATAAAATTTATTTCAAAATACCATAAAATGACAAGTGTCAAAACTCATAAGAGATTGACATGTGGCAAAAAAAACTTTCATTTATTAAGAAAGATTTATTTATATCTAAATCGACTACATTTTTGTGATTTAATTAACCGTGTAAATACCACTTGAACTTTTTTTTATATGTTTGCCATTCTATGTCAGTTTCTGGAAGTAACTATTATTCTCAAGAACTACTATAACTGTTAGTTACAATTTGCAATTGCATCTAACAATTGCAATTATTCTTGCCAAAACACAAACCAATAGTACAACATACATTAAAAAAAGAAAATAAATCCAATCTAGCAATACAGTATTTTTTTTTGTTAAACCCATGAAAATGGAGAAGTATTATGCTAGGATGTTGTTAGCAACTAAATTGTGAAACATTGTCAAAGATTTCATATAGAATCAAAGTAAGGAATCGGTTTTGACTTTTTTATAAACCTTTGTTTAACTATTAAACAAAATATTGTTTAGATTAATTGTGTTAAGTATAAATTAATAAAAGTTCTATTTCTAATTTTCTATAACCCGTGGTTTATTAAAGTGATTTTCTAAATCTATTTTAAAAGAAAAAAGTAAAAACCATATTTAGTAAATGTGGAGAATAATATTAACAAGTCAAAGTTTGACTGGGCCGTGAGCTCTAATACGGCCCATAACACTGAAGTTAGGGTTTTCAGCGCATCCGCCTCTATTTATATTTCACATCGCTTGTTTTTTATCATATCCTTCGTCTGCGATCTTCGGGGAATTATTCAGGGAGTTCTGTTTTCTCTTCGAAGAAATTAAATCGCTCGTTATCTTTTCTTTTAATTTTAATCTGTTTTCAGTTTTTAAAATTAGATTTCTGCTTTGGTTTTTTTGATTCGATTTTGCTATGAGGAAATCGTAATTGCTCCAGAAACATGAGTTAATCTTGTCGATGATGGCAGCACCTCTAAGAAGTTCTGAGCAATCATCAGTTTTAATCGTTTCGATATTTTTTACAATATCATGTAAATTCGATCTTTTTTTTTTTTTTTTGTATAAAGCGAAGTGACGATATAATTCAATGCTCTGTCAATCCTCTGACAAATTTTGATTGATGTTAAACTTTGAATCTCGACAGGTTCTGATCGCTTTTCATGTTAATTTTTTATTCCATTATATACGAATACAAAGGATTTAATCTAATCAATTTTTGTGTTTTTTAAATATTAGTACTTTTAATCTTTTTTTATAAAGCGAAGTGACGATAAAATTCAATGCTCTGTCAATCCTCTGACAAACTTTGATTGATGTTAAACTTTGAATCTCGACAGGTTCTGATCGCTAAACATATTATTTTTATTATTTATGTTTTCTTTTTAAAAATTAAAGATAATCGCTTATCTCTGTTTATTGTAATACATTTTGGCATATGATGAATGACATTTAACAAATGGGTAATTTGCGACTGAAAGCTTTTTTTGATGCTACATCACCTTGGAGAACTGATGCCAACTATTTTTTATAAGCGAATCGATTTCATTTTCTTTTTATTTTCAATATATTTAGTTATAAATTTACATTTGTTCGATAGTTAATAAAACTTTTTGTAAATATAATTCTTATTCTTTGAATATCTTTACATACAAATTTAAAGCAACAATTTGTTAATTGTAAAGAAGGATGATGTCAAAATAAGTTACTTGATTTAAAACAAAAATTGAAGTAGTTTACACATAATTTTTAGAATTCGAATTTAATATTAAAGTTCTATTAAAATATTTTATTAATACTTAGTTAAAATTTGTTGAATTTTTTTTTAAGTGTTTGAAGTTTTTATATTTCGTTATTTTTCTTTACAAATATCTAGGAGTAGGACTATAAATAATTGATTTAACTTGAATCTGACCTAGTTTATGTAAGTTTGTTTAAATTAGCTGAACACAAGCGTTTAAACAAATGTAGTACAAAACTATTTGTTATATACGAACATAATTACTTAAACAAACAAATAAAATCAAACTTAAACGAAAAATATAAACAAATGTTGAATATAACCTATTCTTTGTGTTTTTATTCGTGTTTGTTCATCTATTGAATAAAACTTGATACTTTTTTAGTAAGAATTAAAATCAAAAGTATTAAGGGAACAGAACTGATAAGCATTAAGAACAAAGTACCGTCAGGTCAAGACTTGTGGTTCCTAAATATCTAATTTTCCTATATAAACCTTTGCCCATCAAATTTTAGTATCATAAATTAAATTTACAATATATTTTAAGATACAAACGATATATAAAATGTTTTTAAGGAAAAAAACGTCTTACATTTTTTATTAAAAAAACACTACATTTAAAAAGAAGTTTCAACATCATTTATTAAATAAAAATCACCACAATTAAAAAAAACTCAAAATATTTTTTGTCACAAAAGAACACCACAATAAAAATACTCAACATGGTTTGTTACAAAACTCTAACAAATCCTTACGAGTTAATAAGAAAAAAAATAAAAAAAATGCTACATAAATAACATAAAAATGTTGTCATTTTGTCTTAAAAAGACATTGTTTTACATTATGCCCCTGTCTACAAATTTCACAAAGTTATATTTATTCCCTTTTTAAGATGCATATCATTTTTTAGTTTTGTAGAATAAGGACATCCTTTCTTATTCTGTTTGAAAGAAATGCAGTAAATGGTGATTGTGCCAGCATGCTCATGGGAAAGTAAGGAGAACTAAGATGACCAAACATGTGTTTGCCATCAATGCAAATCACCGGTCATGCTCATGGGGAAGTAAGGAGAACTAAGATGACCAAACAAGTGTTTTTTAGGCGTGTTTTTTAGGTTTTGCTCATTCTATCAAATGGTTTCACTATTATCGACCGGTGATTAGCATTGACACACACTTATATGTTCATCTTAGTTCTTTCTGTTTTCTCATGAAGCGTATTGGCCACAATCATCATTTAATGCATTACTTCCAAATTAAGAACTATTATGAAATAAAAAAGATTGTCCTCGTTCAACAAAGCTAAAAAATGGTATGCATATTAAAGAAGGAACTAAATGTCATTTTTTGTGGAATTTGTAGGCAACATGGTCATAATTAAAAAGACAACATTTTTGTGATATTGTTGTAGATTTTCTCTTATTTTTTTTTTCTTTTTTCTTTTGTACATGTAAATGTTTGTTAGCGGTTCAAGTTCAAGCTAATTGTGATGTTGGAGTTTGTAACAAACGATGTTGGAGTATTTTTTAATTGTGGTGTTTTTTTTGTAACAAACGATGTTAAGGTTTTTTTTAATAATAAATAAGTGCTTTTTTTTTTTTTTTTTTGTAACAACCAATGTTGGAGATTTTTTTACCTTATAAACGTTCTATGTGTAATGTTAGGGGTTTTGCACCTTAAAATATATTGTATATTTAATTTATAATGGCTAAAATTTGATGGATATTTAAAATAGTAAAAAAGGATTAAAAAACTTAAATAAAAACTATTAGTTAAAAGAAAGACAGTAAAAAGATGAAATAAAAGAAAAAATGTAGAAAAATGAGATATTTAAAAGGGAAATCTTCAGAAAAGTCCCAATATTTACGGAAAAGTTACACTTTAGTCCAAAGATTTTTTTTTTTGAACGAAAAAGTCCCGAAAACCGGCAAAAAATATTGGAATTTTTCTGTAAACAAAAATATTAGGACTTTTCTGTAAATAAAAATATTAGGACTTTTCTACAAACAAAACTCTTATTATTATTATTATTATTATTATATAAATAAGAATATTATTTTTTGAACTTGTTATTATTAATATTGTTACTAATACATATAAATGCATTAAATGAAAAACTAATATTAATGACATTGTTTAAGGGTTGAGGTGGAGGAGATCGTGATGATTTTACTATTTAAATCGTGAATGTCTGTATATTTTTACTTTGTATATGATCATTTCATATTTGTTATTATTGTTTTCAATTCAGAATATTAATACTTAACAATTTGAACGAAGTTGAATATTAATAGTTTAATCTCACTTTGTATATAAAATTGTTTAAGGTAGAAGAATTACTTTCTAAATCCAACAAATTCACTACAAACATCTGCATAGGTAACTCATATCAAAATTCAAAAGTATTAATTACAATATTTTGTTTAATAAAAAGTAATAGGAATAATTCAAAAGTATTAATCAAAATTCAAAAGTATTAATCCAAAAAACATGTCCTATTACTTTTTATTAAACAAGATATTGTAGATGTTTGTAGTCGATCTGTTGAATTTGAAAAATAATCCTTACACCTTAAATATTTTTATATACAAAGTGGGAAATCTTTCTAGCTTAAACTATTTATAAATAATTTTACAAATATGTAACTTCTTTTAAATTGTTACATATTATTATTCTAAATTGAAAACAATAACAATAAATGTGAAATGACCATAACAAAGTAAAAATATACAAACAAACATTTATGATTTCAATGCTAAAAGCATCAACATTTCCTCCACATTCACCCTTAAACAATGTCATTAATATTTTTTTTTCACTTAAATGCATTTATATGTATTAGTAACAATATTAATAATAACAAGTTCAAAAAATAGTATTCTTATTTATATTTTTTTTAATAATAATAATAATAATAATAATAATTGTTCTGTTTGTAGAAAAATTCTAATATTTTTGTTTACAGAAAAGTCCTAATATTTTTTGTTTACAGAAAAGTCCTAATATATTTTGTTTACAGAAAAGTCCCAATATTTTGGATTAGTTTACGAAATAGTCCCAAATTAATTTGTACCGGTTTCAACTTGTCAAAAAGGGTCAAACTGTAAATTTTTACGGGTTTCGGGACTTTTTCGTTCAAAAAAAAAATCTTGGGACTAAAGTGTAACTTTTTCGTAAATATTGGGACTTTTATGAAGATTTCCCTATTTAAAATAAAAAACTGAAAAGTAAAGAAAAATAAAAAGAAATACTAATATGGTAAATACTTTTGAAACCACATTAGAATAGGAAATAATTTTTTAAATCACCTTATTATAGACAAAAACCAATTAGTTTTTAAATTAACGTAATACTAATACGGTAAATACTTTTGGAACCATAAAATAGTTTTTCCGATTATCCTATTATGGACAAAAACTCCATAACCTGGTAACCTGTTATAGAATAGAATTCTCAAGATACAACCTCAATACCACACATAACCTCTTATACAATAGAATTCTCAAGGTACAACTCCACATAACCTCTTATAGAATAAAATTTCTAAAATACAACAAATAGTACTTATCAAAATACACAACACAAGGATTATCATATGCAACACAAGTATCATTAGTGATAATGAATAAAAGTATTAAGTACAATGATATTATTAAAATTTAATATCTGTCTTCTAATAATTTATCTATCTCTAAATCCTATACATGCCACATGACTTTTTTCTATATCTTTACTTTGCCACTTGTTAGTGTTTAAGGTGTTCTACATCTATCTCTAAATCCTATACATGCCACATGACTTTTTTCTATATCTTTACTTTGCCACTTGTTAGTGTTTAAGGTGTTCTACATCTATCTCTAAATTCAATATCTGTCTTCTAATAATTCAATAAAAGTATTAAGTACAATGATTATATAAGTTTGTTCTTTGAAATTGAATTTATGGCTATTTGTTTGCGTGTTATAAGCGCAACCATAAAAGATGTAGAAAATGAGGCTTTCTGTAGAAGTTTTACGTTTCATATTTTGAAGGGTTTAGGTTGACAAAACACAGTTTGTAGAGGTCACAATCGATATGGCAAGTGATATAACTTAATCTTGTAAGCTATATATCGGGTGTTTATTTATTACATAAAAGAACGGCTTATTTGAGAAAGTCGACAAAATGATGTTTTTTTCATTAAGTTAAAACTTTTTGTACCAATATAGGCATTGTACTTTAAATTTTATGCATAATCCCTTACATCTTTTACGGATAATAGTGCCATGTAACTGTAACTTACTAATAGGAAAATTGTAAAATGTACTTTATTTTCTTATAATAGCACCATACTTTGCATTTCTATAAACATAATACTACAATTACATACCCATTAGAGCAAGACACTTGCGTCTCAGTAATATCAATATGCTATATGAAACTTTTAAGCATTTTATAAGTTTCACAAGTTATATATTGCTATTATAGGTAACAAAACATAAATACATTGTTATTATGCGTTGAAAAAGTCTAAGTATTGTTATTTTGGATTAAAAAATACATCAAAGCATTTATTGATATTGATGCATTTTCAAGACATGCCAACAAGAAATAGACAATGACATCTTGCACTCAAAATATTATTTATTTCTCATTTCAAATATCATTTTATAAACCTTTAATGTTACTAATTCGTATTTAATTTTTTTAATTAACTCATATAGCCAATCACTTAATATATATTATTTACAATATTTTATGTTATCAACCTTGTATTACAATATTACATAGGTTTTAACCTAGTTTGAATCATTAATTTTTTATTTTTTTTGGAACGAAATACATTTCAATGCGGTAGAAAACCATAGAAGAATGAGTGAACCATATATGATGTGACTAGATTGACGAAACTCGAGGGCAATGATGGTGGTGCCTCGCGGAGGTGGAGGCACCTAACGATGGAACTGGAACCGGAACGAAGGTGGAGACACCTGACTAGATCGTGGAAGTGAGAAAATGGGTCAACGTATGAAATAGAAAAGAGGAGAGATGTTGTTTAAGGCAAAATAGGAGCACACACTTTTTTTTTGTTTTTCAAATGCAATTTCATGTCTGAATTTAAAGGCTTTTGAAATATTAAGATGCTAACAAAATGCTATTAAATCAAATCCTCATATGATCAATTAACGATTTGCCATCAAGTTTGCTATTAACAACCAATCTCACATAATCTTCTGAATCAATTGTCTTATATTTTGGTGTCTTATCTTTAACAAGCTCCATCAATGGCCCAATCATAGCTTTGACTCCTGGACTATGAAAAGCAGCAATGGAAATCCTCTCTCTTTCAAAGTTGACCATAGCCCTATGCTCAATACTAGTATACTCTCCATTACTCATTATCTGTTTCAAAAAGTAGGCAACATATTTTCATTCATTTGTTTAAAATGGCTTAATATTCTAAAAGATTAATTGATTACCTCCATGACATCACCGATGTTGACAATAATTGATCCTGGAATGGGTTTTATGGGCACCCATTTTGAGTTCTTCTTGATTTGTAGACCTTGAACTTCATTGATTTGAACTAAGAGGGTTATCCCTGTTGCATCTGAGTGTGGTGCTAACCCTAAAACCTTGTCTGCTTCATAACATGGAGGATAGTAGTTCATTCTGATACCTTGTGTGCAGTTTTCATACATGTTGCTAAGTGTTGCAGGTTTGATTCTGAGGTTTATAGACATTAACTTGAACAATTCCATCGAAACGCCTTGTAACGCCTTTGAGTATTCATCTAAAGTAGTCCTAGATCATAATAGTTCAAATGAGATCATGTTTTGTTCAAAGCAAATGATGAATTGAGTTGAAATTTATGAACTTTGAATACATAATTACATATGCATGAACTTTCTTTTTGCTTTATTCAGATTGAATTTGATCGTTTAAGAAACAAAGACATAGAAATTACCTGAATGAAGGGGGAGTTTGAGGCCAAAATCTCATGTTTCGTTGGGGGATTGGCAAGGGTAAGATGAAGAGCATGTCACCCCAATCAAGTTTTTGATCCTCAGAAACCACAAATGCTTGACCATAACCTTCAATGGAACTCGGAATTTGTGCACAGTTAATCTTCTCCTCTAATGGCAGCTTGAAGAACTCCTCTGTAACCTTCTTCATTGCATCTATGCTTTCTGTTATCCCGTGATTTATCAGCTGTTTGCATTAGTAAAGCTCTCGATCAATAACTAAATTCACCATATGTACATATACATGTGTGTACGCATGAATTAATCACCTGGAAGAAGCCCCAATTCTTACAAGCAAGATGAAGTTTATCCAATTCATCATCGTAGCCAGGTTTTCCTGCGACGGCAAGTTTGCTAATGTCGATCACCGGAATTTGCAGCGATTCATCAGTTAAAACCTCTTCCGACTCAATTTCCGGTCGAATATACCGAATCGGAATGTCTTTCAAGTCCTTGGAAGCAAGCGCTTGTACATTATCAACAGGAATCGAACCACCATACTCAGATCTGTTCATCACCTCGTCGGTATTTTCTTCCATCGTCGTTGCTTAACCTGTACGATTCACATGGTTTCTTCGATTTGAAACTTGTATATAAGTTTGCCGAGTTCACCGATTTGTAATCGAATCCATTGCTTTATGTATTGTTGTCCTTGGAATTATTTATCGATTGTTTTATAGCTGTGACGTTGTTTTAAACATTCAACAAGAGATGCTTCCTCGGCCGGCCGCCAGATCGACCGAGCTTTATCACTTGGCTTCATAGGCGTGTGTGTGTGTGACGTTGTTACGAATGTATTTTGCGCCGGCGCCGGCGAAAGGTATCAATTGACTTAAACACACTATGGCCGTCAAGCTAATCGGTTGTATAGGAAAGAGAGTTTTTTTTTCATTTCTTTGATCAAAATATAACTATTAATACTTTCTCTTTGATCAAAATAGCATATAAACGTATAAATAATATCTATCAAAAACCCATTTTGACATAAAAGCATCTTTTAGCTTCATTTGTCTTTGATAATATCATAGTAATAATCATCAATCAAGTGTATGTTTATCAATTTCCATAACATTTACTTGCACTAACATACCCATCAAGCCTAAGCATATATGAGGCTTAATTTCTTAGATTTCAATATTCTAAATACTAAAGTAACATTTCTCCCCACAATGAGTATCTAATGGTTGAAAAACAAAATTCTACATATATTACGCTTAGGATTCAAATCGCACGCCCAAAACATTTCTAGTGCTACAAAATTGACATTCCACGTGATGCACCCTTACACAAATTAAGCATAGACGATATGCGGTTTACCATTTTCTAAAAATCAACTTAAGCTTTAGCTATGACCAAAGTCCACATTCTAAACTCTAATACATATATAACATACTTGGTTTAGACATAAGCCAATGGTAATTCTTATTGTCCTCGTCTTAGTGTAAGTGATGTTGGACAAATACTTATACAAGTTTCTTGACACATAATCATATACAATTTCTAAACCACCATTGCCACCACATACATACATATATAAATTTTGCTTATAATCACATATTCTCATTACCCCAATTAATCCTCAACTTAGGTGAACATTTATCAATGATTGATTGAGAATTAAACACTCCAAAAGATATAGTCGAGATTAGAATCCCACAAGCTTCAACTTTGCATAACCTAAAGAAAATCTAACAATAACACAATCTTTAACATGTTCCAAACAAACAATTTTAAAATTTAAATCTTACGTTTAGGTGTTAATGAACCTACAATTCTTTCTTATTTCTCCTTGTTTCCCCGTAAGTACATGTATATTCCCCATTTTTATCATCGAATGCGCAAACAACCCAAAGAAATATTCTTCATCCAAGGCAAAAGCCCAAACAAGGTCTCTTATTTCTCCTTCCACGCCATCATACAATAACACATTGTCTGAAATTAGGAGACCATTGCCACTTTTAATGTTGTGAAAATATTGATTGTCGAATCTTGTTGGGGTCATGAAATCTAGTGGGGCCAATGCGTCGTCTCTTCCGGATGTCGGACATATTGATTCTAGAACCTTCTGGAACTCTTCGTCTTTTGGGTGGTGATTGTATGAGCTTGACATAGAATCTTTGTAGTCATAGATTCTTTGTCTAAAGCTCTTACATTTTGCCTTCCCAATTGTGTGGCTACCTGTTTCGTAGCCAAAACAGAAGTTACAAAAATCTATTATCGAAGTAACGTTAAAGATTTTGATTCGAGAGTGTAATTTTATTTTTGTTTATTTATCTTAAAATAATTGATTCAGGTTCTAAAGAATCAAATATGTTTTGTTTTTTCACCATCTTATATGAAATCATGTTACTTTTTTTTTTACCAATTTATGCACCACGTTTCAACCAATAGGTTTAAACATAAAAGTTGCATATTTCGTTTTAAGAGTTGGAAAAAATATGAAACATCATTGCATAAACAAACATTTAACCTTTTTTTTAACAAAACAATAAATTTTTGGCAACACGACCCGACCCGTTAACCTACCTGAAAGAGCAACCAATTCTTGAATGCCAAGACCCTGAGATCGAAAGTTGGCGATTAGGGTTTCCAAAGAAGAATTTGGAGAAGGAATAAATTTATTTGCACCATTCATGCTTGATATCATCGAGTCTCTTCTTCCTAAATACACATTCCACTTGGGCCCACCTCTCTTTTCACCAAAAAAAAAGTATGTATCAAGTTAACACAAGAATCCAAAAAGTTTATGTGTCAGAACCGAAATGTTAATACTGCATTTGACATGTATTGAACTATAATTGAGACTAATGTTGATTAGACAAAAATTACAATTTTTGGTCTTATTTAAAACAATGGAACAAATTTGGAGGACTTTCTCTCGGTCTCGCATATCTGCAAAAAGACGAGAATGCCCTTGTCCTATTTTGATTGTTTTTTTGAAAAATGTAGTGAAAGAGAAGTATATGTACCAAAGCTACGGCATCCCGAGCAACAATAGCTAGAAGATCAGCACAAGACACAATACAAGGACATGCTTCTTCAACAAGGTATTTGATTTCATCAATGACTTCAAATCCCCTTAAAGAGTTCAAGTTAGGTCCGGCTTTCTTTTCACTTTCTACACCTTCAAAATCATCCAAAAGAACCGAACCATCGCAACCCTACATCAATTTATCAACAAAAAATTATCATTCCATTTTGTAGGTCCCATTTGCATGCTTTGAATTATGAACACATTACCCCATCCCTTCAATTATTTCGTCATTAAACGAACTTGCATATGGATTTTATATTCTGTGTAAATACAAAATATGATTTTTGCTACATTTTGTATATTATTTAAATTATAAATTTATAACAAAAACATGTCATATTGCAATTTTTCATTCAACTCCCTTATTAATGAAACAAACACCCGTAACTAAGAATGAAAATTAACATTCCTTCATGAATGCTCCTGTCAGATACATTCCATTAGGTAGACACAAACAGGTTCTTTTTTATTCCTATAGAATATACCATTCTATTCCTTCTCTAATTCCATCGTACTAAACACTACCAACAAATGCAACAACTTATGTAATGACCATTTCCCACATGGATAGAAACTAGAAAGCAAGAATTGTGACCCCCTTATAAACCCTAAGTTGTGGGCCATGGTTTTACGTTGATGTTGAGGTTATTGGTCTAGTCTACAATGGGGCTATGGGCTTAGGGTGTTACAAAAGTATCAGACCCACAAAATAATATGAAAAATAAAAAGATGAATGAAGGTTTACCAACACAAAACAATCATGGAAATGCAAGCGAAGAAGTGAAGCAGCCATTCGAGGCTCTTTTAGAACCGCAATTTCTACTTGATGATGAACAATCTCTTCCAACAAGGGACATGTTTCTTTGTAGTACCTAAGAACAAGAGGTTCGTTATCACACAAACTTAATTTGGTTTGCAATAATGCAATGACTAGTAACAAAAATGTAATAATGTTGTTCATCATTCAAGAAAAAGACAAATGAAACGAGAATGTAAATCTGTCATGGGTTTTAATCTTTTCAACTATTTAAGCAAGTTTTTAACGTATGGAGAATTCTAAAAAAATGATGCTTTTGACTCCTGCAACTGTTTTACATGTCTTTTTCTTACGTTTTCTAAACAACTTACCCTTTTCAACAATTCTTTGTTTGATCATGATCATATAGTCAAAGCAGATACACCTGATTTAAAGGCATTTGACTCTTCATTTTAGCTACAATTTTGATCCTAGACATGATCCTATATTAAAGCTTGAGTAAATCAGAGGTGAAAATGTACTTTGTCGGCTCTATTTTTGTAGTCTTACTGCATCATCGGTTGAAGTATGCTAAAAGTATTCAATGCAGTTGTCGTTTGTGTGATATATAGGAATTCCCATCCTTAAAACCAATGAAAAAGCAATTACTTTATACCTAAGATTTAAACAACTCCCAACTACTACCTTTTTGGTTCTTCTAAGTTTAATACATGCATTGTTATCTTAGTTCCATTTTCATAAGAATAGTAAATATAGAAGTTTGTTGCAGATTTTTACTACAATCACATGATTCACCTTAAAAGGATTCAAACGCATAAATCGATTGACTTTCACATCATTATATGAATGTTTTGTTGCCCTCACATTTTTTTAATAAACAAAAATAAGTTTGACCACTTGAATATCTTGACGTGGAATGAAGAAAATTGCATATAATTGAATTCCGAAGGATATTATAATATTTTTATTCAGGGATTATCAATTATTTAACGATGAATATAATAGTGATATCAAAACAACAAGAAAATCAATTTCTTATTTTCATAACTCGTATGAAAGGAAGTTATGCATTGAAACTAATACATCAAATCAAATAAATAAAATGGTTTTGTCAACATTACATTTTGCAGTTGAATAGTTTAAATGTATTTTTGTTGTTTAAGACTGAAATTATCATATGATATTTGCTCATTATGATAAAACCACCAAACATTATTTATTTTGAACCACAATGACTTGATTTAAGAAATAGGTCAACCATTTTGTTTTAAGGTGTCTTCTCTTAACAAATTCAGCCCAAACCAAATATATTATATTTTACATTAAAAAACAATTTACCTAAAAGATAACAATGTATACGTATGATATATGGGTTTAATTTATGTTCATGTAACCACATTTTATCGCTTACCAATTTATGCAACAAATATTTATAACACAAATTATACAACTCTTCATTTGTTATTAACATTCAAATTTTTTTTGATACATAAATTATTAAAATGTCAACTTTATTGTGTACACTCAAATATTGTTGTATATATCGGTTATAAGTTAATTTTGTTACATGCATTACTTGAAAAATGAGAAGTTGTTGCACGAATATCAATTTAACCATTATTCGTTAATACTTTTCTAAGATTAATATTATTAATAATTAAATTCCTTCAACTATAATCAAATATTAAACAACATTAAAAGGATATACGTATTCATATAATACATATACGTTACGTTTTTCTAAATCCAACTAGTAACTCTAAATTTCAATCATGATATTTAAATGATCAAACAAACTCATCCACTAATAAAGAGCTCGTATCACTATTCATCACTTGAAGGTTATAAAGATTTGTTTTATCATTAAATCAAAGATAAGTCAAGGTTTTTCTGTATGATTTTATATTTTCATGAAAGGTATGTGCAATCAATAAAAAGAGGAAATACAGTGGTTTTATGTGAATGGTGGGTACCTAATAAATTCAATCGTGGGCATTGATGTTCAATATGTCCCACACCCATTATATCGGCAAAGAAAAATGTTATTTCTAAAGACTTTTAAGCTTTTTTATTTAATTCTTTTTAAAATGTTATTAAAATGGAATATAGTATACGTATTTTTGGTCATTTTTATTAAATTATTTTGAGTTTAATTATTAGTTTTTTGGAAGGACGATACATATTTTCTGTATTCTCATAAATTATAGTAATACATACAGTAAACCCTTAACCATTTAGATCAATAGACACCATGATTCAGATATATTTGAATCGGTTGTCGTTTTTTCTATAGAATTTATCAATTTGGTAATGAATTAGTAATCTAGAATAGGTATTTTAGGCTATGTTTGGCGGACTAGCTGAAAACCTAGCTAATGGCTGAAAAGCTAGCTGTTAAATAAAAAGCTAGCTGATAAAAAATAACGTTTGGTAAAACTAGCTGAAAAGCTAGCTGAAATATATAAAATTACATAAAAAGACATGTAAAAATATGTGTTTCTATAATTAATTAAGGGGTGTATTTGGAAAATTTAAAAAAAAAGTCCTAAAAAGTTAGTCTAAAATAGCTTTTCAAAAAGCTAGCTTATAAGTCAGCTTATCAGCTACTTTTTGGCTTACCAAACACGACAACATAAAAAAGCTCAAAAAATAAGCTACAGCTAGCTGTGCCACGCCAAACAAAGCCTTAGAGAAAAAAAAATTTGTGTTTTCTATATTTATTTTTTAAAAATAAGATATCCCCAAATTTAGATTTTTTTTTTCACTCTCTTTTTCTTTTTGTATTTTTCAGTTCATTTGGAATTTTGGATAAAATAGTTACAACGGCCGCGATAAAAACGTCATCTATATATAAACTATAAAGTTGAATATTTGTCCAGCCTGTCCACCAGATCTCCACCGTCACCGACCGCCGTCGTCGGCGATCGTCAACTCCGCCACTTTCTTCCTCAAAATATTATATAATGAATCTATCAATTATATAAACAATATAAGGCAATTCTTTCACACTCCTACTAAAGCTACTATTGCTCCACTCCTTCTCTCTGAAAGTCTGAAACTATCTTTTCTGAATGCCAAAGTTAGCGAGGGAAAGTTAGAGACGAGAGTAGATCTGCGTTTTAATCAATCAGGTACTTTTTGCTTTGCTGCGGAATCAATCGTATCCGCTCAATTTCAATTCTACTACTTCTGATTTCTTCTGTTTGTATTTTGATTTGAACTTTGTTGATTTACTATGTGAACTCGTTGCATTTGTTATATTATGGTTCTTCGTTATAACCTGCTCGGATTTCTTTTAGATTTCGTGAAAATGATTGATGAATTGATGTTCTTGTCGTTATATGCCTTTTTTGTTTAATGATTTGTATTAGAGCAGCAATGTCGGTTTGTGATATAAAAGTTTAATTAGGAACTGATTAACTGGTGCTATAGCTTGATCTGCATGCTTGTTCTGATCTGAATTAGTTAGTCGTTTTTACTAGTTTGGGATAAGTTCTCTACACTTAAGATGCTTTTTTCTGGAAATCCAAAGCGACTTATTTCCCCCATCTTGATCTACTAAACCGATAGCTTTTCCTCCTAGGTTATCGCCTGGATCTCTGATTTTGTCTAGCACGCAGTAAAGCGAAGTGCGTGAGAAATTTAATAAGCCAAAATTTTACGCCTTCTGCTCCCAAATTAAATGCACTTTAGGGTTTACCAAATTGAATGAAATGTTTTGTTTTAGGTAAGAGTGGAAATCCAAATTACTAATCGTTACAAACCAAAAACTCAATTGATTTTGGTCCTCAAGCTTTCTCAATTTTGTTAAGATCAAAAGGGATCTTGGATATTTAACCAACAGCAACATTCCTATAGAGAGGTATCATTAAGATTTCCAATTTCTTGCATCCTAAAGTCTAAATCATTACTGTTTCCATTACCAAATATGCAATTACTTGTCTTGTTAGAAACTTATCTTGATCTCCTATGTTTCATTAAATTATGTTTCCATTTGTGTCTTTTGACCATTTTGATTATTTTATGGCTGAAAAAAACCCGTTTGAAGTAAGTTTCAACTTTCAGGCCCAAGGTTCTGAAGCACAATATGGGGTCTAAGAACAATCCAGCAAATAGAAGAAGAAGTCCATTATCTATAATCATTGTGTTTGGGCTGTGTTGTTTCTTCTACTTACTAGGAACATGGCAGAAAAGTGGTTTTGGAAAGGGAGATAGTATAGCAATGGACATAACCAAGAAAACAGAATGTGAGGAAGACTTTTCCACCCTTGATTTCCACCCTCATCACAATATTCCAATTCCTGATTCTTCCAAACCAAAATCCAAAACCTTCAAACCATGTGATGTCAAATACACCGATTACACCCCCTGCCATGAACAAGACAGAGCCATGAGGTTCCCAAGAGAAAACATGGTCTACAGAGAAAGACATTGTCCCCCTCAAGAAGAAAAGTTAAAATGTCTTATCCCAGCTCCAAAAGGGTATTCAACTCCATTTCCATGGCCAAAAGGTCGTGATTATGTCCATTATGCTAATGTCCCTTTCAAACATTTAACTGTTGAGAAGGCGAATCAACATTGGGTTGAGTATCAAGGCAATGTCTTCAAGTTTCCAGGTGGTGGAACTATGTTTCCTCAAGGAGCTGATGCATATATTGATGAACTTTCATCAGTGATTCCAATTGCTGATGGATCTGTTAGAACTGCTCTTGATACTGGTTGTGGGGTAGGTTTTCTTATCAACCTCTTCCTTTGTATTACAACATTATCATATCCTAATACAAAACAATTTTCGAAGTATACAATAATACCATTCTGATGGGATTGATTTAACATATTGGCATAGGTTGCAAGCTGGGGTGCATATCTAATGAAGAGAAATGTTTTAGCCATGTCATTTGCACCAAGGGATAATCATGAAGCACAAGTTCAGTTTGCTTTAGAGCGAGGTGTCCCTGCTATTATTGGTGTTCTTGGATCAATAAAACTTCCTTTTCCTTCAAGAGCTTTTGATATGGCTCAATGCTCACGATGCCTCATACCATGGGGTGAGAATGGTGAGTCACTAAACTATATTCTCTCCAAATTGGTAGATTTTGTAAAGTTAATGGTGTAATAGGAAACATTGAAAATTATGTGTAGATGGGAAGTATCTAATGGAGGTTGATCGAGTTCTTAGGCCTGGTGGATTTTGGATTTTATCTGGTCCTCCGATTAACTGGAAGACATACTATCAGACATGGAAAAGGTCAAAGGAGGATTTGAGAGCTGAACAAAGAAAGATTGAAAAACTTGCTGAATCTCTTTGTTGGGAGAAGAAATATGAGAAAGGAGATATTGCTATTTGGAGAAAGAAAGTTAATCCCAAATCTTGCAAAATCAATCCTACAAATTTTTGTAAATCAACTGATACCGATAATGTCTGGTGAGTCCTCTTCTTTAAAACAAAGTCCTGGTCCCACCAAACACAGTACAACCTGTTCTGTCATGTCTGGACAGACTGTTCTGCTGTACAACTTGTGTGAGTACAACCTGTCAGTCTTGTCATCACAACATGTCATGTCATGTCATGCCAGTATAACTTGTTTTTTTTTGTATGGGTATGATTTTATAAAGCAAAATAAAACATATTCGAAACAAAATTTTCAAAAAAAAAAAAAGATGTAAAAAACTAAATTTAGGATGAATTTGTAACAAAATTTTGAAATCTAGGCCAAAAGTGTAAATTTCGGACCAAATTTGTAATAAAATTTAAAATCGGGGCCAAAAGTGTAATTTTAGAAAGTTGGATGACCTGTTAACCGGATAAAATGGTCAAAATGAATATAATTTCCGGTTTTTGGGACTTAATTGACTAAAAAAAAGATAAGGACTAAATCGATTATGAGTCCTAAACATTAGGACAACTTGTCATATCATGTCCATACATTTTATATGCATATAATTTTATAGTTTTATTAAAACTTAATATATTTTGTGATAAAAAAAAATGGTTGCTTTATTTATGATAGGTACAAGAAAATGGAAACATGTGTAACTCCATACCCTATAGTAAAGACTGGGAATGAAGTGGCAGGAGGGGAGTTGAAAAAGTTTCCAGCAAGGCTACAGGCAGTGCCACCTGTCATATCCAAGGGACTAGTTCCAGAAGTTTCTATTGAATCTTATCAAGAAGATAGTAAAATTTGGAAGACATATGTTGCTACTTACAAAAGGGCAAATCGGTTAATTGGCACTTCAAGATATAGAAATATAATGGATATGAATGCTGGTTATGGAGGTTTTGCTGCAGCAATTGAGTCTAATAAATTATGGGTGATGAATGTTGTGCCTACTATTGCTCCAAACACATTGTCTGTTGTTTTTGAGCGAGGTCTTATTGGTATATATCATGACTGGTGAGTTCCATCATTTTTATAAATTTGGATATAATAAACAAAGGTTTTTATTAATTATTATTGCATAATTTATTCTCCAAATGTTGTCTTTTAGGTGTGAAGGCTTCTCTACTTACCCAAGAACATATGATCTTATTCATGGAAATGGTCTATTCAGCTTGTATGAGAACAAGTAAGTCTCTTGATATTTGTGAATACATATCTTTAAAAAAAAAATTAATACCTTTGCAACATTGTAATGGTGATTTTTTTAAAAAAAAAATAATACTACATCAGATTTTGTAACAAGACGTGTCGATTTCTTTGTAGCAAACATCTTTAAAGCATGACAAAATATTTGTCTTACTACACATTGTAAAAACATGATTTTTTTTTTCTTTTTTGTCTTTTTAGAAGTTTGAGGATTTCATGATGTACTAAACTTTAAATATGACGTCTTTTTTTATAGGGACCAGTTTTTAAGACGTAAGGGATTATATAAAGACAAAACTTTAAGATGAGTGACCACAAATTTTAAAAATGTGACTTTATATAGTCAAAAGTTGGAAAAAAGTTTATCATCATAAAAGTTAATGTTTTTTTTTTTAATGATAATATGGGAAGATGGTCACTTTTCTCCACTTTAGAGTAAAACATTGTACTATGAAATTATTTGCTATAATTTTAAAGGTAGCAATAGAGTTTTGAAATTGCAATATGCTATAACAAAAAATGGAGATTAAATTGTTGAATTGCTTAAACAGATGTGATCTAGAAGATATCCTCTTAGAAATGGATCGAATTTTGAGGCCCGAAGGGTTAGTGATCCTTCGAGATGAAGTAGATGTGTTGACCAAAGTCATGAAAATTACAGCTGGCATGAGATGGGATGTTAAATTGCTCGATCATGAAGAGGGGCCCTTTGTTCCAAAAAAGATATTTGTCGCGTATAAACAATATTGGGTTGGAAACAAAGGGAATGATACATCATCAAGTGAGTGATTAACAAAACGTTTTAGTTTTTTTTAAAAAAAAGTAGTATTTTGTATTATCCCACGACCCAAACGGATTTTTTCCATAAGAGGAAAATCAAGATTTGCGTTGGTTATATGCATTTCGATGTGGGTGTGTTGATGTAGATTGTTTTAACTATTCGTAAAAACTTTTTAATGTTGTTATTTTTAGGTTATTTAGCTTAAAAGTATTGCATGGTTGATAGGTTTTGGATAAGGCATACAATGGGTGTGCATGATAATTGAAGTGACAACATAAATATGTTGAAATTTTTTGGTTATTAGGCTGGGTTGTCATAATACTATGTAATGCAAGTTTTAATACCAAATATCAAAAAAACATAATTTAAAAAAAGTATCATTTAATGTCTTACAATTGTTCAAACGGGTTTTCATATTTTGGAAATAATCTATAACGGTATTATTGTTAATATTATCTATCACATCTAGAAGTGAAGCTTGAAGATTAGTTGGGAAATTGAAGCTAAGGACTTCTTCACATAGGAGTTTAGAAGGTTCCTATTCTTCAATTTGCACTCAACCCTCCTTTGTTTTGCTTGATTTGGAGTTTGGATGTGTTTTGAAGCTTTGAAACATTAACATTGATGAATTCTAAATGGAGACGTATTTTATGAAACTGATGATGAATGTAGCCTTCGTTTAAGTTTTCTAACTCATTCCTGGTTAGAGAATCCATCATAACTAAAGTTTGACATGTTAGGATCTAATTGAAGTTGTCATTGTGCTTGAGAGCTTCAATGGAGGTTTGAGTTGAATTTATGACATGAATTCTTAATTCAATCGTTTCAAAAGAATTGAAATGCCATAAATCTAACTTTTTTTTTTTCGAAAGAGGACAAAAGTCTAACAAAATTAACTTGTTATTTGAATTCACTACCATTGATGATCTAATGAGAGGTGAATGATGAGGTTCGAGTGATGCTTATTGTTCATAATCAAGTTTTTTTTGGAGAGTTTAGAACATTGAATCATCATATTAGATTCATAGATCAAGGTGTAATTAATGGGTTTTGATGGTTATAAGATGGTGTTGAGATGTTAGAGTATGATCAAATCCATAAAGTGTAGTTTTAAAGTGTTTGGAATAAGTTTGGACATCATTTAAGCTGTTTTGCTCGAAATTGAGATGTGTAGTAGGGACTCGGTCGAGTATATGCCAAGGCATGGGTCGACTCATTCAAGAGTAACCTCTTGGACATAACTAAATTTTTTTACTTATTCCGATTAAGATCAAACTTCTTCTATAAATTCCTGATCACTTTTTATATGTTATGGTATGGTTGAATTATGATAGTTAGGACTAGAAATCGTGTTTATGAGGATTTTTAGGGATTAATTCATTGATAATTGACTTAATTGTTGATGGTTAATAAGTGTTCATACTACACTTGGAGTGAAGACAAGTGTTTAAAAGTGCTAATGTGAGTTACTATCATGAACACATGTCCATAAACTTATATTTATGGAGTATGACTTTATTGAATGTCGTTCGTTTATGCAATATTTATATATAGTATGATATATCAATATTCATGAAACACATTTTAAAAGGGTCATAACCATATTTAAATAGTTTCCAAAGAATACAAGTATATTGTTTTCTGAAAGTGTCATAAAGAATAAACATGCCAATGTTTATTTTAATAAGTCTTAAAAGAGTAAGAGTTAATTCGTGTATTAAAGAGTTGATCATAACCATTGTATCCATGTATGATGCATTATGACTTGAGTGAAGCTCCGAACACCTAAAAGTCGAACTAAAGAGTTGGCACAATGTGTCATGCGAGTAAGAGATGTTTGTTTTGTGTTTGACATTTTAGAAATGTCGTAATCGAGGGGTTAAACTTTACAAACCTACTCCATGGTCTCATGTGTTATGGTCACATGATTCCAAATTAATGAAATTAGTAAGACAAGTCAAGTCTTTGATTAAACCTTAATCCACCATCATTCCCCTTGCAAGAAAAAAAGCTTTTATCGGAAAAATAGAATTGTCTGCATGTGGATTGTTACTTTTTTAAGGTTGTACTATTATGATGTTAAAAGTTGAAATGTTTAAGTGTTATTATCTTATTTTTCTCGTTGAATTTAAAGAGTTCAAGGTTTTTAAACTATTTTTTGTAGTGTTGATTTTAGGATCGGAGTATTGCCCTTCTCCAATCCCCTTGAAGATTTTGACTTCCAAAAATACTCATTATACTTTCTAATTCTAACAAATTTAAAATACATTTGTGTTAAAATTGTAATAGTTAGCACTTTTACTATTGCCATGACTGTTGTAAACAAATTCACACTCTTAAACTCGTTAGAATGTTGTTTTAACACTTTATTTTCCACATTAAATTTTTTTGAGATAACTTTAAACAATTTGTAAAAGGTCATGTGGTTGGATTAATCTATCAATACCTTTAATTGTTGTACAAATAATTAATATACTAAATATTTTATACTATATTATAAAACATATTAGTCATTTTGTAACATCCCAAAGTTTAGTTACTTCTAAATTCATCCCTATAATTCTATTTCATGTCAAATTGGTCCCTAAGTCCATGGATTATGCTTTGAAGCCTTAGTGGCAATTTCATAATTTGGGCAGGAGGAGTACGCCAAGCGTACATGTGGGTACGCTGAGCATACTAGGGCGTACCCTAGTACCCTGGGCGTACTGTAACAACGTAAATTTTTCAAAAGAAAATTTTCATTTAAAATCATATAAAATCCTCATGACACATTTTATTAAAGTCTCATTTGTTCAATTCACAAAACATAACTCCATGTTTTAGTAATTACTAATCCAGGATCCTCATAACTTGTGACATCCCCAATTTCACGGTCAGAAAAGACCAATTTGTTTATGCTTTGTTTTTAAGATCAGAGTAATCTTTTAAAGAAAACAGTTGCAGAATTTGTTCCCAAAATATGATAAAGATTTATCAAAGCATTTCTTTAAAGAAATGTATTTTCATTATATAACAAAATCTCGGGATGTCATGTTCTGATACAGACACATAAGCATAAACAGAACTTACATTATTTACACTAAAGATTTTACATCTCTTTTAATCTCTCCGTGAAATATATCTTCGTATCGATACCTGTGATACAAAGAAAACTGAGTGGGTCAGACTTGGGAGCCTGGTGAGCATATAGGGTTTTCAACCCACAATAATATAATTATTATATTCAATTATCAAACAATTAATTCAAATACACACCCCCATTATCTCCATTTATTTCTTAAAGATTTATCCTAAGAACCGATTACCCTTCTCCCATTCATTCCTAAGGATTGCCCCAAGGAACTGTCACAAAGTCTAGTGCTGCCAAGGTTCTTAGATTACCTCTGGTGAACACGCAATTCACAATAATTAATGAACACCTAGTACAAGAACACCTAATGAACACTTAGTTCCAATATTACCCAATGAACACCTAGTTCACAAACACTTAATGTACACTTAGTTCAAATATTACCCAATGAACACCAAGTTCACAAACACTTGATGAACACTTAGTTCGAATATCCCTGGTGAACCCAATCACCTAAGGAACACAGAGTATGAAAGCTCTTAATTCAAACAACGTGATAATAAAGTATATCTCGATCTTGCAAAACCACTAATATTATAAACACATATAAATTATATTTCTAAAACAATATATCCCATCCCGTCGATCCCTACATACTGACCCTATACAATGATCTTACGAGATCTAGCCTAAGGAATCGATATGAACCACAAACCGACGAAGCTGCTTCGGAAAATTCCCTTGCAGAAAACGAGGATCAATAAAGACATCAAATGAGGGGAATGGAATAAGTCTCACCACGAACCTTCGTTCATAAAAGAAAGAACCACAAGACAGTTAAGTCAGGGGTAGTTATCTAGATAACAATGCCTAGGCGTGGTCTGACTATCATGAGGTATTATACCCCCAAACTCTACCTATCCCAACATCGAACTTTTCCTAGCAGTGACCTGAATACATGAGGTATTTCACCCCCAGACGCACCCTATCCAACAATATAACACCAGACATACCTAGCAGTGGTCTATTACCGACACACTTTATTAGGCAGTCTATGAAGTTCCATTAATTACTTCGTGAAAGAAAATGCTGACATATGAAGCTCGGTCGATCACTTCATAAAAGAAACGCTGACTCCAAAGCTCTCTCAAAATAAAAGTATGGGGAAATACTACTAGAGTACTCCCGTACACTCCCGTAACCGACACACAAAATGGTCAAAAAGACTTTGTACATGATAGTACTTCTGGCACATTATAATACTCTGGTATGCGAGAGACTCGTACCCGAGAACATAAGCAACACCCAAAACACAGAGCTTTGAAAAGGACTTCGTACATAAAATGTACTTCTGTACGTAGGACGTACTCCACTAATCATCAATCTCACAACACACGTACTCTTAATAAGAGACTACCCAAAGTCCAATCTTAATAGAACTAAACATCCCTATTTAAGTCTTAACCCATCACTAGGCAAGCCTACAATGCCTAAAATCAATTTTCGATACTATCTCCGTTTAGGCAATGCCAACTAGTGTATACTTAGCACAAGGTTTTAAGTAATAATATCATATATACACATCTTAACACATATTGAACCATATCTGATTCGCATGTTGTATATCATCAAATATATCTAACACGTATTTTAGATAATAACAAATAATTCACATACATATGTATATTTCATATTTTAATCAATACTCGTATTAAATCACGTTCCTAAAAGGAACTATACACATGATACCTTATTGAATGACCACGTAGTTGAAAAATACATAATCCGTACTCCCGGATCTTAAATTTGCCTCATTACCTAATCCATATTCCCGGATCTAAAACTAACCTCTTGATCTGATCCATACTCTCGGATCTAAAACTAACCTCCTGCTCTGATCCATACTCTCAGATCTAAAACTAACCTTCTGCTCTGATCCATACTCTTGGATCTAAAACTAACCTCCTGCTCTGATCCATACTCTCGGATCTAAAACAAGTTTATCTCTTTATCCTTTTATCTCATGGTCCAACCCATCTTTATCACCTACCAACAACCTCATCTACTCATGTTCTACCCAACATATTTTTAGATACAAAATACATATATAGTTTTACTCATTAAAACTTATATAATTCATCCATTCCACAATCATCTCAAATAAACAACAATATATTATACACATAGCACGTATTTCATAGCAAATACTTAATATTTATGTGTTCGAAGAAAGTGACTACACACTCACTTGATTAGAAGATGATCGGACAGTGTTACGACTTGTAGAAGTAGTATTCTTCGGTAGATCTGGAAGATCTTCACAAAAATTGGCTTATCGCGGGCAAAGCTTCGGCTCGGAAACTTTACTCCTCGGGATCTTTGGGACTTCGGGACTTGCTTCGGGTCTTGGGAATGATACCGGGACTTCGGGATATTTCTTGCATGAAAATCGAGGTAAAACGGGAGAGAGAGAGAAGAGAAAATGAGCAAAGGAATAAGGCAGTCACGCATTCTATTTATATGGTGTTGAATCTGGGATTACACTGGGCGTAAATCTTGGTACGCTGGGCGTACTAAGCCTTACGATGGGTGTACGCGACGTCATTGCATGCGTAGCTGAGGCGGTTCCGAGTACGTTGGGCGTACTCCAAAATTACGTTGGGCGTACTCGATTAAGCAGACTTCAAACTTGCGTAACTTTCGCATACGAGCTCCGTTTTTGATGTTCTTTATATCCACGCGTAGGTGAGACTAAGCTCTACAACTTTCATTTAGACTCCATTGGCTAATTTTGAGTTTATTTTTATTATTATATTTTTAACAGGCCGGGACAGGAAATGTCCGTTAAAAATTCATAACTTCTTCCTCCGACGTCCGTTTTTGCCTGTATTTTCACCATTGCACTACTAATAACGAGATCTTTGATTCTCGTTTAGATTGCTTCGTCTAGAATTCACTCGATCTCATAATCGAACTTCGGGCTGCACACTGCTAAGCTGAAACTTAGAAAAATCATAACTTCCTCATACGAAGTAAGATTTGGGCATTCTTTTTATGCACGCTCTCGGTTTAACGAACTCTATGAATTTCGTTTAGATCACGAAGGCTAAATATCCTTCTAACGTAAATTCACATTTTACGTCATTCAGCGTCGTGCCGGTTCTGTTGCGAAACTTCGATAGGATATAACTTCTTCATTTTAACTCGGATTTCAACGTTCTTTATATGTACGGAATCCTTGTAACATATACAAAAAATTAGTTAAGATTATTCATTCTAAATAATCTTCTATCAAAAATTCATTTTTGATGTTTATCGTCTCTAAACTTACTAGCCCTAATCTACAGGCGTTACATAACTCTTTCTCTGGTGTGAACAATCAACCAGTGCCGTCCCACGATCCTAAGAACCTGAAACACATAACACATAACACAGTAAGCACGAAGCTTAGTGAGTTCCCCAAGATACCACATAAAACACATATTAGCCACTCGAGGCTATAACTCGATGGACCCTCTGGTCCTAACTCTGTGGACCTTCCGGTCATAACTCTGTATACTCTGGAACACACACACACACATCATAAATCATATAGAAATAATGCAGTGCATCACATCACATAAATACCATACAAAATACTCTGTCACATAACTCTAATTACCACTCTAGGTAAAGTATAGTGAGAAGACTCACCTAGCAAGCATAAAGCAGCTATCCTCACACTTGAATCTCGAACTCGCCACCGCCTAACACGTAGGATGAATATATCTTATAATAAATCTTTTTCACGATTCGGATAATCAAAGGCGGTTCCTTCTCTTGCTAACTCTCTAAAGTGGGTAAAAGACAAATTTACCCTTCCAAGGCCTCTATTACTTATGTTGACCAAAACCCCAAAGTTAACAGAAGTCAAGCTCAAGTCAACAGTCCACATTTGACCCTACTCGTCGAGTGCAGCCATGCGACTCGTCAAGTCCCCTCGCATCAATTGAACTCTACCTAGAACTCACTCAGCTCGTCGAGTTGACTCCCAACTCGGCGAACCAACACTGGGTTAAGACTACTCGGTCAAACCCGCTATGACTCGTCGAGTTACCCATGGACTCGGCGAGTTGGCTCCCACAGATTTCTCATTCAGCCATTTGAGGTCAGATCTGCAACCCAAACTCATAGATCTAACCTCCTACTACCCAAAAGTCACGCAAAGGTCCGAACTTGAGGCTCATGCATGGTGTATTTTGCTCTATACACCATTTTGACTCCATTGAAGCTCCAAGGTTACTCACTCATGCCTACCTACTTTCTGGATCTCTAGACCTCACAAGGTCCAGATCTACAATTGACTCGAAAAAGGGTTTGGATGCACCCAAAACCCCATCAATATGGATACAAGCCCAACTTTACAACCAAGGAAAT
This sequence comes from Lactuca sativa, assembly GCF_002870075.4. Taxonomy (NCBI): domain Eukaryota; kingdom Viridiplantae; phylum Streptophyta; class Magnoliopsida; order Asterales; family Asteraceae; genus Lactuca; species Lactuca sativa. Next base: position 156,884,156 of record NC_056628.2, on the reverse strand, counting down.
ATACTCAAACACAAGGGAGGCAAGAGTTGTACCAAATCCAAAGCTTGAAATGAAGACGAGACTGATTCACCAACTCTCCTCTGAGATCCTTGCAACTCCCTTGATTTTCTTCTCAAAGAAGTGTCCTCCAAGAAGCCTCTTTCATCTCTAGCTCATAAATAACTCTAGGGTTTCTCTCAAGGGACGAAGACACTGTTGGGAAGGGGCCAAGGAGGCTATACGTGCCTTTAAATAGGTCCCAAACCTTAGAGATTAGGGTTTCTCTGCCCAACACCTACTCGGCGAGTCCTTCCTCGGACTCGTCGAGTCCACTCATTAAATCCACGAGAGAAACCCGACTCGACTCGGCGAGTTGGACCCTTAACTCGCCGAGTCTCTCCTTTAATCACAAGATTAAACTACACCATAATACCTCTGAAAATTCGGATGTTACACGTACACTTATGTACGCGGGGCGTACTGATGTCAGGAAGAAACCCTGATTTTTAGGGTTTGAATGGTATTTAAGCAACATTATGGCTCATTTCTCCCCATCTTTTCAACCTCCACATCATTTGAGACATTTTTGAAAACCCTAGCCCCCTCAGTGTGTGTTTTGAGCTCAAGAGTGTGTTTTTGGTGTGTTAAAGGAAGAAGAACTTTCATCAAGGAGCCTTGAAGTGGAAATAAGCTTGTGGATCTGGGATTCTTACCTTCTTGAGAAGCTCCAGAAGGTATAAAGTTTATACCTTGATGTCTTGGTTGTTAGATCCCATTTTGGGTGTTTTATGTTGCTTTTCTTATCCCAAAAGTCCCATGTTTTGCATGGTTGGCTATTGTCATTTTGAGTTGCCCTTCCAGACCCTAAGAAGGGTCCTAAGCCATAAAAATGAGGTCCTAATTACTAGAATTGTTTCATGCATCTTGTAGAAGGTCTTAATGGATTAAGACCTTGTGTTAAGCACTTTGTGGACTTGTAAAGTCATAAAGTTGGAAACTTTATGACTCTAGAGTGCATTTCGACTGTGGATCTGAAGTATAGATTTGAGTGCTTAATCCATTAAGCACTTAATGAAGTTTGTGGGGTTGCGAGGGTGCGCCCCGCGTAGATGGGAGTACACCCCTTATACTCGGTCAACCACCCGGATGATGGTCAATGCGAGGCTTCACGTACGCTAAGCGTACCTCCGGAGTACGCCCTGCGTACTCGCATGGCTTTGCCTTGTTGAGTTGACTCGGCTGGGTTGACTCGGTTGACTTAGTGGGTTAGTTTACTTTGACCAAGTTTGATCTTGAGGGTATTTTGGGATTCTAATGGAGTCGGTCATTTGGTGGAAATAAGTATTGTTTAGAGAGCTGAGATTCAGAGTCGGGCCTCATCAGTTTTGCTCAGTTTGCGAGGTGAGTTTTCCTCATACTACTTATGGGTCGAAGGCACCAAGACCGACCCTTTGGATTGCTATCCTAGTTTATTGTATGATTGTGTAGTGTAGTGATCTGTTAGATCTGTATCCTGGTAGATAGGATGATGCTATGCTTAGTGATCTATAAGATCTGTCTGTTTGCTTATTGGCTGGTTATTGTGTGATTGTTTGTTATATATGTATGTCGACATGTTTTGTTTGTGGTTGGGTTAAGGTGGTCCTGCTTTGTGCTGAAGACCAACAGACCTAGGGCGTCCCAGGTAGAATGAAGGCCAGCGGGGCGTACCAGTCATGCCGAAGGCCCGGAGAACGTTCCAGATAGGATGAAGGCCCGATGTGGCGTACCAATCATGTTGTAGGTTCTGTGAGCGTACCGGGTAGACTGTAGGCCGGTGTGGCGTTCCCGTCAAACTGAAGGCTCTGTATGCATGTTGTTTGCTATTATTGTTATGATTTTGTGATGTGTTTGTATTTTGGGGGAACTCACTAAGTTTTGGGCTTACAGTTTAGGGTTATGTTTTAGGTACCTCAGATGATCGCAGGAAGACAAAGGCGTGATCGTGCACCTCCTCGTGTTTTGTTTTATAATTTTGGGAAAACTCTGGTATTAAACATGTTTGAAAACTATTTTATTTAAAAGTGATAATTTTTATTACATAATAACTAATAATACAATTTAATATGTATATATATACACACACACACACACACACTCAAACGGTCGTTGGAGGCTTGAACATGGGTGTTGCTAATAAGACACTCCTTAGACACCCTATTATCATTTTTATAAAAAGTCAATTTATAATCAAATTTTTAGGAAAACAATATAATTTCAACTGATAAAAATATTTCAAAAATTAATTAGCGTGTTTATATGGTAAAATGGGATGTCTTTTTAGCGAATCACTTTGAAAGAATGTCGGTGGTTGTTGGTAACCAATAGTAAATTTGTAAGATAACAAGAGTTAGTAAAGATATTTATTGTTGGTAAGATAACAAGAGTTAGTAAAGATATTTATTGTTGGTAATTAACTGCAAGAACCTTATATAAATGAGAGTGGAAAGGTTAGAACTTTAGAAGAAAATGTTGGTATATAATTGGCAAGATAACATCATTTATAGGACTGGTTTCGTTGAAGGAATATACTCACATTGTATGGAAATACGGTTGTAATGTTGCTTTAGTAATTAGTCATGTGGATGTAGAAAATTTTTGTTGGTTTATAGAAAATTGTTATAAAATGTTATAAAATTCCTTATATTTTTGTCTAGAATTTACCGAGCAGTTAAAATTCCATTAAATTATGATTGCAATTCTTTTAGTAAAGTTTTAATGGAAAAACTACATTAGGGCCTGTCTTAATTCATGTTATAGTTCTAACAGATTTCATATAAGTCGAGAACCGGTTTAGCTTTTTACTGTTTTGTTCATCTCTAAATGTAAGCATCCGAGTGCATAGTTGATGATCCATTTATTCTTGTTGAAGATTATAAATCTTTCATTTATGAACCTTTAAAAATTTAAGCATAATACAACTCAAAATCAATCTGTGTTTAAATAAATGGGTTAACTTTGTCAAATCTATTTGTTACGAAAATGAATAAAGCAAGACCAGCCCATGATACCATTATCATTATGGTGTATCAAGGTGTGCCAAAAGGAAAAGGCCAAAATATCACGAATCCTTTTGAGTAGGGTGTGAAGTAATTTGGAAATTCAAATTTTACTTTTTATATATTATTATAAAGTATTAAATATTTAAATGTACAAGATGTATCTATTCAAATATAATAATGTCTTCTTGGATCGAAATTTTAAGTTAAGAGGTGTATGAATGGATTTGTTGATATGTATTTTACATATGATCCTTCTGGAGAATTGAAATCTGATATTCAAATACGTAAATATTAAACGCCATAAATACGGCCCTAAAAAACAAAAAGAGTTCGAGACAAGTTTATACTATAAACTCATTATAAGCTTTAAGCATCCACAATAAAATAAAAGACTTTTTCAACTTTTTTTTTACGTACTTCATGGTACATTAAGCTTAAATAACTTAATAATTTGTATATCATTGAACAAAAATTAAAACATATATATATATATATATATATATATATATATATATATATATATATATATATATATATATATATATATATATATATATATATATATATATATATATATATAATGAAAAAGTTCAATAGATAACCATTATGCGTCGGAATTTAAAACGATCAACGTCAAAATGAAGGGTTGTAAATTTTTAAAATGGACGTACATGTACCAAAAAAAACTAATTATACCAAAAATATTAATTTTTTTGTACTCTATTAATAAACATCAACACCGATTAAAAAAAAACCTCGAACAGTGTAGATTCACAGTGTGAATCTGAACTGTAAACATTTCAATTTTTAACATTCAAATATGAAAAATCTCGAACAGTTCAGATTCACATTGTAAATCTGAATTACTATTATGCACACTGTAAATTTGAGAATGTTCACAAAAAAAAACCTCGATCAGTGTAGATTCACAGTGTGAATCTAAACTGTAAATATTTCAAATTTTAACATTCACAATGTGAAAAAGCTCCAACCAGTTCAGATTCACAGTGAATCTGACTTATTATTATGCACATTGTGAATTTGAGAAGGTTCACAATGTGAATCTGAACAGATCTACAATATGAATCTGAACAGGTTCACAATGTGAATATGAACTGAAATATTGTTTTTTTAATATGAATATGAATCTATGTTTAAAAAGTATAAAAAATATGAATTTTGATATATTTATTATTTTTTTTTCGATAAAAATTTATCTTAATTTTTTTTCATCAAAGAAAATGAAGTGAGTTTTTTTTTTTGAAAAAAAGTTCGTTTTTTATATATCATCATGGATCTCTATGGAAAGAGGACGAAAAATCTTGAACAAAGGTATATTCGTTTTTTTTTCGATAAAAAACATGGCATAAAAAAATTTTGAACGAAAAAAAAATGGTGAGTTTTTTTTGTAAATGATGAATTTTTTGGTATAATCCGGTGTGAGTGCGTCTAATCTAAAAGTGTACATCTATTTCCTTGGCCGTTGATTGTTATGATTTCCGACGCTCACGATTGATTTTTTGGTTCTTTGGTTAATTATGGTTTTCTATTGAAACTCACCCCACACACACACACACACACATATATATATATATATATATATATATATATATATATATATATATATATATATATATGTGTGTGTGTGTGTGTGTGTGTGTGTTCTGATTTAAATTTACTTATTCTTTATATAAATATACATATTTGATATTAATTTAAAATAGAGAATATTATATATACACAATTTTTTTTTCTAAAAGGCAACAAATTAAAATAAATAAAACTTAATTAATATATAATAAATGATATTTCATTACAAAAATGCTTCTAACTTTTTCATATTTATATCTTATAAAATTAGAAAAATAAGATTTGTAGATTAAAGTTTTATATAGTTTTTTTACATATTATTTAAAAAAAACAACCATTTTTATTAGTTGTTAATAGAATAAATGTGTAAAATATATTCATTATGAAAAAAAAAACTAAGTAATTTTACAACTTTAGTCAACAAAACTACGTTTCAAGGAAATTTATTCAATAACTTGTTTTTTTTCCTTCTTTCACCAAGTTATTTTACCCAAAGATCTTTCAAGAAAACTTATATTGATTTTCTAAATTCACATTTATACTCAAAATAGAATTATAAAAGACTTGATCAACCCACACATTATTCCACTTTTTAATGAGATAAAATGTTACATATATATGTCTCTTAGATATTAGTTAAAATTTTAGTTACTAGGTGTGAAACCCGTGTAATACACGAGTTTATTAAAAAAATATTGAATATAAAATATTGAGCATCAAGTTTTTCAATATATCTACCCTAATAAGTGAAAATTATTTTCTTTGTTTATAATTGTATTTCATAATATTTTTTGTTTTGAAGAAGTTATTGTATAAGTGAAAATTATGATGTATAAATATTAAATTATGAAATAATTGATTGTTGCCTAATTGATTGTTGCCTAATCTGTAGTTGTAGGTATTTTATTTTGGTATGATTATTGAAATTTAATTTAATGATTTTACATAACATAAATAAACTCGCATAAAATATGGAATTACTTTTGTATTTAAGAAAATTGAAAGTACAAGAAAATGCCAAGTGGAAAAAGAAAAAATCAAAAAATCCTACAAAATGGCATGTGTCAAATTAAATGAGAACATGACATTTGACAAAAACCTTTTCATTTATTAGGATGGATAATCATCAAAATGGTCTAATGATGATAACTCAGAATAAACACATTTAAAATGAAGTATTTTTTTTGAATCCAACAAATTTCAACTTTGAAATCATATGCTGTTTAAAAAAAATATCTTCATTGTACATTAAACTTTGTATAATGTTATCCCATCTTTGATAGGATGGGTTTTGTGGGAGTGGTTGTTGACTTGGAGAGCTTATGTAATATACTAATATATGTCTTCACTTGACGAACCCCTTTTGTCCAATTGTATTTGTAGATATTTTTTCCAATAAAAATAATACCAATCGAAGTTGTTGATAGATATATTTGTAATATTAATTTTGATTTGTAATAATTTGAGTTTCCCTTTGTTAAAGAGTATCTTAATTGTATTCTTAAGTCTCAACAAGTTTATTTCCTATAGATAATACTTTTAAATTATAATAGAGATATCCTATCCTTTATCTTATTTTAAAATTACCACAACTCTTCGACTTACCAAAATGTTTTTGGTGTAACGGTAACGAGTGACTCTCATTTGAGAGATCATGAGTTCAAGTCTAGCTTAAGACTTAGGTGGTGATAGTTATGAGTAAATTAATTTGCCATTTCAAAATAAAACTTTACAATTAGATATCTTTTTAGAACAACACACATATTTCTTCTTATCCTACCCCGTTATAATTTGATATGTTACACCTCAATCTAAGTTATTGTTTTATGACACCATATAAAACTTTAAACAACATTTTACACCAACAATTACTCAATCTAAGTTATTGTCTTATGAAACCATATAAGACTTTAAACAACATTTTACACCAACAGTTGTTGCCTTGAAACATCGATGAGGCTAACTGATAATCACCCATGTTGTAATACACTACTTTGCACGTATTTTGCCCAAAGTAAATATAAAATTCGTTATCGCTCTATATAATAACATCATATTCACCATTTAGTTTATATATTAATTGCCACTTGATATGTGTATCTCTACATCATAATAATATTCACCGACCACAATAATATACAATTTATTAACAACAACAATATAAATTTACATATTGTGTAACAACACATATCAAGAACATTAGTTATTAGAGTATAGTTACTCATCTGGATAGTTGGTAATAATAACTTTTGCTTTGGTCTCTGGCTTCTTCTCTTCTCGGCTTGCCATTTTACTAACACCTAATAAAAAAATAAGAAGTTCCTTAGAACTTGTCACAATCTACTACAAGCTAAACTTCGTGACCATTTGTCACCAAATTAATTAAACTCCACAATACAAGTGCTAAGTAACTTAACACCATAAGTTATTAACTAAATCACAAGTTAGGGTTTATAACCCACATTAACCAATATGTGGAATCCACCTGTTAGATCTACTACAGAGTTCATAATAGCATCATATTATGTATTCTTACAACTAACTCGGGTTCCAACAACTGTTCATAATTACGCTATAAAACATGATTACATAATAACAGAACAAGAAGATACCTTAGCCCGGTCGACAACTCGTATGCTCACATTCTAGCATCCGTAAGCTTTATGCTTACTGTATTTTAGGGGACTCACTAAACTTTATGCTTATAGTTTAATATTTTTAGGTACATCCAGTTTCAAAGGGAAGGGCCCGACTTCACCGCACAACATCCACTGATGGCTTTTTCGAGCTGATTATTATTGTTTTACTCTGATGTTTGAAAGATACATTTTACTCTGATTGGTTTTGGAACAAACGTTTGTATGGATTTGATGGTTTAAAAATGAAATTTTTTGTTGGTATTTTGGGGCGTTACATTACGTCAATATATTCTCACTGAAAATGTTAGTAAGTAGCCAAAACCTTCCATACTCCATTAATCTATACAAACAGATGTTAACAATCTCTTGTTGAAATCTACAATATGGTAGATGTCATCATTCCATGATAACGAGGGTTTAAATTCCGTATGTGACATAGGTGAATTTAAAAAGTAGTATACGAGTAGATTAGAGGTGTGCATTGTCGTTCTAAAGCAATAGTCTCATGTTGGATCTAAACTCATTACACTATTGCTTCACACAAACAACCCCTCCCTCCTTCCCCCCTCCACGCACCCACCACCACACACACACACACACATAAACATGGATATACTCATATAATTATCCTTTCACGTATGGACTCAAATTAAATAGATACTTAATTTTTCTATATGCTACTAACGAAATACTAATCTATTTGTTCAAATTAAAGATATGCTCAATTTCATTCGATGGTTACATCTTAAAATTGGTTACGTGACAACCTTAAGCTTTTGAAAGGAAAAAATAATAATATACCAATGACGACGAAAATATTATTGAACTATAAATGCTATTAGAATGTAACAAACATTTGTTTTTTGTTTTTAAAAGACCATTATAAAACATATAAATGTCAATTACAATAGTCTTTTAAAAACAATAATAAAAGTGCATTATCTTTTAACAACTTATTTAGTTTAATGATATTTTAAAAATATTTTAGATAATTTATTAAATATTATGACATAAACCCTTTGCTAAATTATTTTAATGTAATGACTTTTTCAATAACTTCATGTAGTAGAATGAACTTTTTTATGTGTATTACCCGTTAAGATAATCATGAAATCTAGGTTATTGATTAATTAAATAATTTACTTTTGGTTGTAAAGTTTCTTATTGGTGGTCGCCGGTTTGTGGTGTCTCATTTCCCTGGTCCACAAAGAAAAACAATTGGGGCCAGCAATTGAATAACATTTTTGGGATAAAAATCTTCTTAAAAAAACCAAAATTTGATTTTTGACATCTGGTTTCAGTTTATTCCCACACCCTTTTCCTCTCGTCTTCCAGTTCGAAATCTGAAAATTCAGCCATTTTTGCTGCCTATATGTGTAAGTACTTCATCCGATCATCCGCAATTTAGGTTCATTTCTTCTTCTCGATCAAAATTCTCAACTGGGTTATTGCAATTCTTGTTTCTTTTTACTTTTTAAGATCGGGTTGAATTTCCTTGAATCATGAATCCAATGTTGGTGTCATGAATCAATTGGGTTTTCCTACGATGATCTACATACCCCGGATTGTGAATGCGTCGAATTATGTTTGTAAAATTCACGAGACCTTGTTTGGTTTCACGGAAAATTCATGTCTTAGCCTGTGGAAAATTTAGGTTTTAGGTCATATTGTTGTTCTTAAGCTGCATAATTTTGAGAAAAAATTGACAGAAGAATCTTGTAGCTAACCGGATATATGTACTACGAAAGGTGATCAAAATTGATTCTTTTGAGTTAAAGGTATGACTTTTATGAGTGATCAAATCTCTATGCTTACCAGAAAAGCAAAGAAGTAAACACCCCCTTGATTTTGAATATCCTTATGATGGAAGTAGTTGTTAAAAGAAAATTAAGAAGCCCTAATTGAAACTAGTTATCTTATTTTGTTAATTTTGATGACTAAGCTAACATTTTCTATGCTAGTTAGGTCATTAAACAAACATTTTTATGTTCAATTTCAATCAATTAAGGTTTCTTATATCTACTTGTATTTCCTCACCTTCTTTCTTATATCTAATCTTATATTCGATTCCCTTTTGGCTATTTATAATGTAGGATTGAAGTCATACGATTGTGGTTTTATCAACTTGAGGATAATCAATACAAAATATGGGTTGTAAGGGGTGTTTGGAGTGTTTATTGAAGCTCCTAAACTTCTTGTTGACACTTCTTGGTCTTGCAATGGTGGGATATGGTGTTTACATGTTTATTATGTACAAAAATGCTAAAGATGACTGGGCCCCACAACATGATGAATTAATACAACTTGGTCGACCTATGTTAATGGCTATAACATTGTCTTCCAACAACATTTTTGATAATTTGCCTACTCTTTGGTACGATTTTTTCTTGTTTCTTTTTTACTTAATGACTTAATCTGATGTTTCTTCTTTTTTGACTTTGTTTCTTTTTTACTTAATGGACTTAATCTGATGTTTTTCTTTTTTGACGTATTGCAAAAAGTACGACTTTACAGAAAAAAGTACGACTATGTTTCTTTTCCAATCAAACCATTATAGTTTCAGACATTTTTCCAAATTAACCATTTTGACCTGTTATATCATGTCAATGATTATTTTAACTAATAAAACATTTTAATTAAAGTAATTAACATTTTTTTTATGTAGGTTTATTTATCTATTTGTTGGTGTTGGTGCAATTCTGTTTGTGATATCTTGTTTTGGTTGCATTGGAGCAGCAACTCGAAGTGGATGTTGCCTAACTTGTGTATCCTACTTTACAGCTTCATTAAATCCATATTTTTAACATAATTACACATGTAATTTACTGTAATACCCCTCGTGATAAAAAAGAGATAATAACCATAAAGGTTGAATATCTATAAGACTATAACAACTTGTCTTAATGGATAAAGAATAAAAAGTCTGATCGCTATAATTTTGGAGTTATAGTGTTACATGTAGAAGGGTAAATCGGTCATTATTTGATTTCCTTAATCGAATTTAGTACTCTGTTCTTGTGATCTTGTTGATTATGGTGGAAGTGGGATGTGCTGCTTTTATCTTCTTTGACAAAAGCTGGAGATCCGTGAGTTTGCATTAAATATTTTTTTGAATTTTTTGTATTAAAAATTTATCTGATTATTTAAATTCAAATGTGTTTTTAGAAAATTCCTGATGACAAAACGGGAGATTTCAACATGATGTATGGATTTATTGAGAAGAATTGGAATATATGCAGATGGGTTGCTCTTGGAGCTGTTGTATTGCAGGTAAAAGGCACTAATATCTTGAAAATTACCATAATGCCCTTATTGCTATTACTATTTATATAATGATTACACGTGGACTTTTTAGGTTCTTGTGTTCTTGTTAGCGCTTATGGTAAGAGCTGCAAATAGTCCAGAAGATTATGATAGTGATGATGAATACATAGCGGGCCCCAGGCAGCAACGACAGCCGTTGATTGGAAGACAACCACCACCTGCCGCCGGTGTCCCTGTCCCCGGAACCCTAGACAGCCGCCCTAGTAGAAATGACGCATGGAGTGCACGAATGAGGGAAAAGGTGCGTGTTTAAAATTCTGAAACAGTTTTCTTTTGATTTCGTTTAGTTGTATTTATAGCTAATTTTATTTATTTTTGGTTTTGTGTGTGTGTGTGTGTGTGAGAACAGTATGGGCTTGATACATCGGAGTTCACATACAACCCAAATGAGTCAAACAGGTATCAACAGGTCAACGTGCAGCCAACTGAGGAAAAAAGCCGATGCACTATCATGTGAGAATGTGTGTGTGTTTTTTGAAACCTATTTTTTGTTTTATTTATGTTTGATTATGTTTTTGTTGAGTGTGTATAAAACTCAGTTTCAGGAGTTTGCTTTGCTTTACTTTATTTATTTATTTAACTCTTGTAATTTTGCTTTTTTATCCTAAGTTAACATATTATCTTGTGTATGTTGACTTGACATGACTTTAGTTTTAGGATTGGTTTAAAATTGGATTGAAATGAGTATAAAGAAAAATCAGTTTTGATTCTAGATTCTAAACTAGTTAAAGACTAAAATCTATCGTGAATCAGGTTTTTATATTGTTATATATTTTAATATAATTGATTAAAATCACTTGTGTCATCCTTCTAACTTTTTCTCGGTAGTTATGCAAAATTTATAGCTAAATACAATACATACAACGATTACATGTTTAAAATCGATACCATGAACTGATTGATAACCATATATATTTTCTCACCTATCGTATATTAAATATTTATTGAATTATACAATGACAAGTGAATCATGTAGTGATTACTCAGAGTTGATAAATGCTTTTAAAAATGTTGTTATTTTGAAAAAAATATATAATGATATATTCTCCAAAAAGTAAAATCTAAGTTCTAACCTTTCCACTTCATAGCATTGTTGCAATTAATTACCAACAATAAACATATTTCATAATTGTTGTTATCTTGCAAAATTACAATTGATTACCAACAAGCAACAACGATACATTTCAACTCTCTTGTAAGTAAATAATAGATATTTTCTTAATTATTCTCAAATAATCTAGGAATTTAGGAATTTTTATATTATCTAGTTCAGTTTTGAGCATTTTATTTTAAAATTTTATATTATAAAAAATAGTGATATGTTGTTGAAGGTTTTCTAAATTTATTGTGGCGAAGCTTGAACAATTAACTGGGGGTGGGGGGAAGTATTATAAATTGAAATTAACGTTCTTAAAAAAACAAATTGTTTTGAACAAATAAACACAAAAAACACCCAGAAAAAGAATTACAACTCAGCCCGACGACCTTTAATGTCTTTAAATTCATCAATTACAGACTTCGAATCAATGTTTTCAACAATTTCTCTTTCTATGTAAATCACCAAGTTGTTTGCGAGAAAATCATCCGACATGCTGAAAATCCCCTCTCTGTTGTTGCGGTAGAAACTGGAAGTGTCAAGATTAACTGAACCACTCTATCAAGCAAATACTATGTCTCACGTTTTTGAGTTTCCACAAGACGCTTGCATAGGTCAGCAATAGTTGATACACCACTTAGTCTGAGATTCTTTGTGATATCAATATTAAAAATCTCCAATTGATATCGTAATTGAATCCTCTCTTGCTCCGTAAAAATTTCAGGATAATACTTCTCAACAAGAAGACAAATTTGATCAACGTTAATCACTTTAGAAACTAAAGTAGAACTAAGTCTCAACAACTCCATCGCCCGATCATTGAATCTACTATTCAACTCATGTAACTGTTTGTCCAATGTGGCTGTAAACAAATCCACTCGATAAAAATGTTCAAAAGTAACATGATTGTCTATTTTTCGAGGCCGGTATCGAATAGAAGTATATGGAGCATTCATATCTGGCATATTTATTTGATGTTTTTCACAAAAAAAAAAACTTTACTTGTGCAAGTAAAGACCCCCATCCTTTGTTTCTAAAATCATTTAGACCCTCCTTTGTTGCTGAAACTAACTCCATGACATTAAGAATATCTTGGGATTTCTTTTGTAGAGCTTGAGAAAGTATTTCAGTTTTTCCTATTACTTCCTTTATCAGGTGAAGAATAAACACAAACTCAAATGATTTCAGATAACAGTAAGCTGCATCAGCATCTCCGCGTTGAGAATAAGTAGCAGATACGTCATCAATTATTCCTTGGAGAACAACACGAGTACAAGCAAACATGTTAAGCAAACTACAAACAGAACGAAAATGAGAACCCCAATGTGTATCACCAGCTCTTCTTAATGTCCCAACTTGATTCAATCCTTTACCTGATTCAATTTCACCTAGTTCCAATAACTGTTCAATCTCAGTTGCCTTTTCTTTTTGTAACTCATCATGACGCTTACTGGAAGCACAAACTACGTTAATTGTAAAAATTAAGTTTGTGAAAAACTAGTGAACCAGAATAATTTCCCTTGAAGCAGCCACCAAGGCTAGTTGCAATATGTGAACAAAGCATTGAACATAATATGCATAACGGCAATCCTCAAGAACAAGTGCTTGTAATCCATTCCATTCCCCTCTCATATTACTAGCACCATCATAACCTTGACCACGGATTTTACTAACATCAAATTGATAGTGTAAAAGTTGTCTCCACATATTTGTTTTCAAGGTTAATGATAACGTATCCCTAACATGAACCAAATCCAAGAACCTTTCACGTATGATTCCTTCCACATCAACAAATCTCAAAACTATCGCCATTTGCTCCTTTTTAGACTCATCCCGTGACTCATCAACCATGACACAAAAGTATAAATCCCCCACTTCACTACGAATATGCTTTTGAACTTTATTTGCAATAATACTAAGAATTTCTTTTTGAATGTCCGCAGAAGTATACTTTGAATTATAAGGAGCTTTCTCTAATATAACATTTGCAACTTCATCATTATACGATGCTAGAAGTTTTAGAAGTTGGAGAAAATTACCACGATTTTTGGAATCAAGAGTTTCATCATGTCCTCGTAAAGCACAAGCTTGGAAGGTCAACCAAAGAACTGTGTCAATTGACACTTTTAAGCATAAACGGTTCTTCAATATTTGCGCTTCATTTTGCTTCATTATGATATTTTCAATGTGTGCTGCTTGGTTCATCAAGTTTTCAACAAATGCAACAACATTTCTATGTTGTGAGCAACCAATATGTTTCAAGAATGCACAATTTTTCCCGTCATTAACTTTTTTCCAATTGTCAGATCCTTTAACAGTAAATGCATCGTAACAATGACACACACTTGGTTTATCATTAAATATCTTCCTCTTCCTATTCTAATAAATGAATAGGTTTATTCTCCTATTGACAAATGTCATACTATTAGAATTTCTCATTAATAACAATATGTAACATATCATGCCACTTGTCAAATTATTAATTATCAATTTCAAATTTCAAATTTTAAAATTTCCACTCTAATTACATTAAATTAATAATTGATTCTCCATTTTAAATTTCAAATTTTAAAATTTTTCATTCTAATTATATTAAATTAATAACATTAAGTTAAAAAATAAAATCAAATCAATACATATTATAATGTGATATAACTTCACATATTTGTTTAAATCAACAATTATAATTCTATATAACTAAAAAAAATATCTCTTAAGTAATAATTTATTTAAAATAATTGATTAGTAATTTTGATTTTTTAATATAAAAGTTTAATTAATTTTATAACCGTGGTTCTCACGGGTTATAAACTAGTATAACAAATAAAACAATAAGAAACATGTGTTGTTGGAGAATATTATAGCCAATAAGGGAAAATGTTGAACCAAGAATATTTGAATCTACGAGGATGTTTTGTTGAACATTTAGCTTGATACTCCTTAAGATGTATTTGGAAAGCTCCTAAATTCAGATAAGCTCGTCTCATTTGTTCTCTTAAATTAACCGGATAATCCCACATTTGCTTTCGTTTAGCGGGATCTCTTTCTAGATTCTTCAAATCAACTTCATTAGGATTTCCCTTTTCTTGTGGTTGTGGCTCATTCTCTTGTTGTTTATCCTTTTCTTGCGGTTGTGGCTCATTCTCTTGTTGATTTTCCGTTTCTTGCGGTTGTGGCTCACTTGTTGAAGTTTTTTGACGTTTACTCTCTTCATTTTCATGATTAGTTTCTTTATCATCTGCATTTCTTTTGTAAAAATAGTCTAAGGTTTTCATCTTTCCCATGATTATATCTATAAAAATCAAAATGAAGGAACAACTGATTCAATCAAAATCAAAATTAGAACAATAACCAATAACTCATTTAACAATTAGCAGTGTGTGAAAACTGAAAAGTAAAACCAAATCAAATTGACAAATTGACAGCCAAATCAAATTCACATATTGACAACCAAATCAATTTTATAAAAATAGTCTAAGGTTTTCATCCATCTTTGTTTTCAGTTAATAAGTTTTGTTTGAAGCATAACAAAATCAATTTTTTTTCTATTCCATACTTCCAGTTTGGTGTCCACTGTCTAGAATAAATATACTAGAAGGCAACAGCAGCAACAGTGCAAACAGAAGGCAACAACAACAACAGTGCAAACAGAAGGCAACAGTGCAAACAGGAGAAATTGACAAATTGACAGGAGAAATTCTAGAATCCTACTATCCTAATTCCTACACCAAATCAGATAAACCAAATTGACAAATTGACAGGAGAAATTCTAACCCCTAATTTGGAGTTTGGACCGAGAGATTGAGAGAAAAGAGGAGTAACTCGCAAACAGGCAACAACAGCAACAGTGCAGACGTGCAACACAACATTCAATCAGAATTCAGAACAAAGAACAAGTGATCTGGAAAAGAAAGAACAAAATTCGGGATTCCATACCTGATTTTTGGTGCGATGGGCGATAGCGAGAGTGAGAGTGTGAGACCAACAGGCCAACAGCGACTCAGCGAGCAGCAATTCAGCGACAACAGCGACATCAAGCAGCAGCGATTCAACGAAATTGGGGAAGAACCGAAGAACCGAACGTGATTTCTGGAGTCTGATTCGGTCGGACTATGCTTGCTTGGAGTTTGGTTCGGGAGGGGCCAAAGCTCAAGTTTGAAGATAATAGGCCTTGTAATTAAATTTTTTGAGCTATATTTCCTATTTCTAACCCAAAAATCAGGAGGGGGGGGGGGGGGGCATTGCCCCTCCTGTGGCCCCATACATACTTCGCCACTGGTCACACGTTATGAGTATAAATATCTTACAATTTTTTTTGTCAAAGTTAAAGATTAATCACAATATAAAAAAAAAGAATCTGGATTGTTGGTCCTAAAATTAGACCCGACAAGCATGTTATGTTGTGTCAAGACATTACATGGGTTAAGAGAGTTTGACCATAACCCGGCACTTTTAATTATCGTGTTGTATCAATCTGTTTATTTTTGTGTTGGGTTTCACTTTAAAATTTAGATGTTGTAAATATGTTGTGTCATGTCGCATTGAAACATTTTAAAAGTTGGAAAGTAATTGGCGAGAAGGCGAAGAGGAAAAAGTGAAACATTGAAGTTGAAAGAAGAAATGACAAAATTCATAGTAAGTTTAAAAGATAAAACAGAAAGAGTTGGAGAACAAAAGGATAGATGGTGATGAAGAGTAAAATAAAATTTGTTTGTGATTGTATAATCAAATAATTTTTTTTTTTTTTTTTTTTTTTTTTTTTTTTATAACATAAAAATTATACTATTAATCATCGTGTAACACGGGTTATAATATAACCCTAATAATATAATAGTTTATTTTAGCATTAGAAAATAATACATTGAGTTTTTCTTAATAATATTAAAATATTGTACTTAGTTATTACTACTATTATAATAAAGTAATAAAGATTATAGGGTATAAGAGTATTTTGAAGAGCCTAAAATTAGAGATTTTGTCCAAATACATTGTTAGCTTTTAGATAATCATTCAAAAATCTCCAAAATCACGTCTGTTTCTTTCCAAACAAAAGCAAAAACAATCATCAAATTTTCATGTATAACTTTCAGAAAAAAGATTAATTCATCTCATAAGAACATTTGTTCCCTATCAATACGTTATTTTCTTTCCTTTCTTCAAATAAAAAACAATGAAGCAAACCCCAAATCAATCTCAAATCCACCACCGGAATCCACCGCCACCGCCATTTATGCAACCAACAACAACCATCAACAGCCAATTTACATCACCACGATCATCAAACGTGCAAAATGGCAACCAAATGATGCCGATGTTTTGGCCAAATTCCGGTGGCATTCCTCCGCCGTTTCCTCTTCCTACACCTCTTGCCGCCGGCCAAGAACCAATTTATTATCCTAACCCACCAAATAGTTGGGCAGTTGGTCTTTACGATTGCTTTTCCGACTTCAAAATAAGTATGAATTCAATACATATTATTTTCAACAATTTATTAATATTCTAACCTATTTATTGAGTTAATTTCAATTTCTTCCACAATTTTCAGGTGTTTTGGTACTTCTTTGTCCATGTGTTGCATTTGGGAAGATTGCAGAAATTGTTAACGAAGGAGAAACAAGTCAGCATTCTGAAAGAAAAAAAAATCTCTACATAAAATTGTATTATGTCATAAATTTATAAAAACCCATATTGAAAACCATTGTTTTTTCAACGGTCTTGTTTACAAAATACTATTAAAAATCATATAAAAAGTAAAAAGTTTGAGCTGCTTATGTTCGAATATATCATTTTATAACAATTACTGAAAAAATGATTTACTACATATTTATGACATTTTAACCGTTTAAAAGTTGCAACATCTAATTTTATTATTTACTTGAAATGTTGTAGGTTGGACTGAACCGGGATCACTTTATTGTTTTTTATATGTGGTCCAAATAGGGTTTATGGAAATTCTTGATTATATATGGCTTATACTATTCAAACATAAATGTTTCGGTGCCATGGGTTATCAAGGGTGGATTGTTGGTTTTATTTTAGCTACATTTTATAATGGTTTATATCGCACCAAAATGAGAAGACAATGGAATCTAAAGGGAAGTTTGTCTAGTGACTATTGTCTTCATCTATGGTGTCATCAGTGTGCACTATGTCAACAATATCGTCAACTCGAACATCAAGGATTTATAGTTTTCCAAGGTACCCTTTTTCATATTATGGAGAATAAGATATCATTTGACATGCATTGTATTAGAACTAATTCTAATGTTAATAGGACACAAATTGCATTTTTGTATGATTATATCCCACTCCAAAAAGTGGACATGGGTTTGCTTTTAATCTCATTTATGAAAAAGACATTAATCTTCATCTCATCCTTATTATCTAAGCCTTAGAAAACTTATCGAGTCCAACCCAATACAGTTATGTCATGTGTAACAAACACAATGTATAGTTTATACATACATGTATATGGTTTATATTTTTTGGTTTTTATAGGATGGGAGAGAAACAGGGAAAGGTATAGGCAAGAAACTACAATGTATCGACAAGCACCTCCTATGGTACAAGAGATGTCCAGATAAAGAAAACTCAAGTGCATGAAAAAGAGGAAATGGTTAGGTACAAAACAATGTACATATTGTATCATATTTGATTTACAAAGCATTGTAAATGTATTGTTTTTGCTTTTGGCATGAAGTTTGTTTTGTGAATAGGCTAGTGTATTCGATAAAACTTGAATACGCGCAGTGTCATTTTTTCAAGAGTCATGTTGAGTAGTAAAACTTAGATCTTATTTACAAAGTTTTATATGGACACTTTGCACTAGTTTGGTCATATATGTCATATACCAATATTTGGGTTTTATTTTGTATAGATTGATTTCTAGATAATGCAAAAACAACTATGGTTTACTTTTTCATTCAGTCACTTAATTTTGAAAATCATTAACAAAGATCTTTGAACATTCAAAAAAAAGAAAAATCATTTATACCAACCATAGTTAGAAAGAAAGAAAAAAAATCAACCGGGTGTAGCCAATATAGGGCAAGAGGGAGCCTTGGCCCACCCACAAAAAAGTAAAGTTACATATATATTATATGTATAATATACATTTTTGTTAAAAAAAAGGAATTAAGATTAAAGAATTTTGTCACTCGTTCATATTTTGTATATTATTTGGTCTACTCTAAAATAAAATCTTGTCATTGACCACTCACTTTAAATAAAACAATTTTTTTTTAACTATTTCGTCATTTTTCATAGTTTCAAGTTTTAATGAGCAAACTAAAAAATAAAAGTTGATTATCACTCATTGTATATTACACAATGATTTGACTGAACTTCACAAGTAAGTAATATGATAGAAGATATCACTTTTCCCCATTCTGAAATGCTATTTAAATAAAGATAATCTCAAAAAATAAGCACATTGCATATACACACATGTATAACCAAATTTTGTACGAATTTCGGGAATGGTCCTTTTGAGCTAGTTTTATTGCGTTTTTTGTCCCTCAAAATAATGAAATGACTATAATACCCTTAGGGTATTTATTTTTCAATTTTTTAAATTTAATAGTTATTTTAATTATTAAAAAAAAAGGGTCCACCTCTCTCTCTCTCTCTCTCTAATCATAAACACACTCGTCTTCACTTGTTCTTTCTCCCATTGATCCAGATCCACTTTTCTGAATCCCTGAATAAACATCGATCATAACTCAATCAGAAACACATAAACATAAACTAAATATGAGCTAAAGGGTATTTCCAACAATCCGATTTAAGCAACGTCTGTTCCTTCACAAGAAACCTGTCGTTCTAATTCCTCCATAACTCGACCTCAGACTATCCACACAGATCTTAACAATCGGCTGTAAATCCTCAGGCGAAATGCTCTCAATTATCTTCGTTGAGAAATTCTCCTGTTGTAGAAACCCTTCACAAGGCTTTGGCTCCTGTTTCACAACGGTTTCACAACGCTCTGGTGGGTTTGGTTCTTTTCGTGGTCCATCATCATCTTCCTCAACCACCTGCAACTTTGATTTTTGATTTAGGTTATGATCAGTTCTTGAACACATAACAGGTGCATCTTGATTTATCCTTTTACCCCTGAATCAATCGGAGCAGAGCACCAAAATACCTTTTAAGATCTCGCAAGAGAGGTTTCCACTGGATGAAGATGAAGCGGCTGAATCAATCGTATCTCTCTTGTCTTCCAGGTCCAAATCAATGATCCTCTCTGATGTCGTAATACCGTTCTTCATCTTGGACTTACATCCCCTCTCACCATCTCCTTCTGAAATCACCCATCAAGAACCCTCTGTACTTTCTTTCGTCACCTGCACTTTCTTTCGTCACCTGCAGATCACACAGATCTCCATCTCCCCTTTAGCTCTATCAATAAAAAACACCGAATCGAGTCCCAAAACATTTCTCTTTCCTTTTTATAAACCCAACACACCACCAATTTCGTTACTTTCGTATCATCCTTTTTGCTAATCTGATTTTTAATGGCTTTGAGTTATATGTGAGGCGAGGAGAAGAAGATATGTAGGTTTTTTCTTAGCGCGCGCGAGAGAGAGAGAGAGAGAGAGAGAGAGAGAGAGAGAGAGAGAGAGAGAGAGAGAGAGAGAGAGAGAGAGAGAGAGAGAGAGAGAGAGAGAGAGAGAGAGAGAGATGTCGGCCCAAATTAATTAATTATTTTCTTTTTCATTTAAATTAAATAGAAAAAAACATAAAAAATAAATCAGAAGGGCATTACAGTAATTTCGGTTTATCGGATGACCAAATCCGCAACGAAATTAGCTCAAAATGACCACCAATCTAAAAAAATCGGGGTTTGGACTAACACTCCAAAAAAATGTACACCACAGAGACCATTTTTACAATTTTGTCTCTAATTGATAAAAACATTTTAATGTCAATAAACAAAAAGGAAAAACATGTTTTATGCAAGACTCATACTTATCGATAATATACTTCTAACATAAATAATAGCATGATTTACTCATTATCTATTATAAAACCAAATTTACCTTGGCACAACTTAAGGCAGCGTTTGCAGATCATATAGTTGTTACACAGTATAATAGAGTTTTTCCTTTAAATACCTTATATTTTCATTTTTTTTTTTCTTTTACACCTATATTTTTAAAACCCAATTTTGACATATTATTTATTATTTCAACCCTCACAAGTAATTTGATTTTTTTTTTCTATAAAAGACTATATTTTGTATTTTTTTTCCTGTTTTAAATCTATTTTTTTTTTCAAAACAAACCAAATTTTAACCTATTCATTATTGTTTTGTTAATGGAGTCAATTTCCAACATGTAAACCTATATCCTCCTAAGTTATATGTATCCTAAGCATTGATCACCTAAAATGTCATGTTTATGTTTCTTCCTCTTCTTTTTGTATACCATATAAGGTCCCTGAAATGATTTCTTCTTCAAACTAAGAACATAAACTTAGTAAGAAATACTGAAAT
This sequence comes from Lactuca sativa, assembly GCF_002870075.4. Classification (NCBI taxonomy): domain Eukaryota; kingdom Viridiplantae; phylum Streptophyta; class Magnoliopsida; order Asterales; family Asteraceae; genus Lactuca; species Lactuca sativa. Next base: position 156,862,994 of record NC_056628.2, on the reverse strand, counting down.
AAAGTTATTTTAGTGAGGATGAGGCTCATCTATTTACATCATGTCCCAATGTTGTTTTCACAAGATTGAGTATGTTTTCAATGTTGTCCCAAGATTATTTTCAAAATGTTGGCAGTATAAATGGACAATTTTGCAAGTAAGTTGACATTTTTGTTACCTTTATGTCTATTTTGTCTCATGTATTTATCAATGTTTTACAATGAGTACCAAATTTATTCGACATGTATGTATGGAGGATCTCGTATATTAGCTATTTTTTTTACCTTGGTAACATTCAACATGAAACTAATGTGAATGCCAAAGCGATGTAATTTCATGTTGGAGGTTACAAAAAATAAAAAATAGCTTATGTCTATGATCCTCCATACATATGGTGTCAGATAAATTTAATACTCATTGTAAAATATTGATAAATATTTGAGACAAAATGACCTTATAGGTAAAAAAATAACAAATTACTTGAAAAAATGTCACGGTTACTATATCATCAAACATTGTGAAAATAATGTCGGGACAACATTTGCAAACAAACTAAATATTGTGAAAATTGCTTTGGGACAAGAGGTAAAAAGATGAATTTCATCCTCACAATAACAAAATTTTATTTCAGCATTCTCTACTAAGTTTATGTTCCTAGCTTGAAGAAACCATTTCAGGGGGGACCCTATATGGTGTACAAGAAGAAGAACAACCAGAAACATGACATATGGTTTTGGAATCAGTTAGTCTTTTAGGTTATCGATGCTTAGGACACACATGAGTTAGGGATATAAAGTTACCTTTTGGTAACCGTCTCCACTAATGAAATAATAAACAAATATGTTAAAGTTAAGTTCAAAAAATTAGGTCTAAAACGAAAAAAATGCAAAAATGTATGGTCTTTTATAAAAAAAAAATTTACCTGTTGATAACCTACTCGGGGCTGAAATAACAAGTAATAGGTAAAAGTTTGTTTTTTTACAAAAAAAAAAGTCTAAAACGGAAAAAAAACGGTCTTTTATAAAAAAAAAACTTATAATATATAACATACAAAGAAACATTCTTAATAGAAAAAATTAATTCCTAATTACCCAAAACATGAAATAAAAACAATGATCGGGTAAAAAATATGGGTTGTTAAAAAAATGACAATATAACAAAGTCATTACATTTTGGTCATTTTGCGGTTTAAACCGCTATTTTATTTTGGTTAATTAAAATCATTTGTTTTTCAAAGAAATTTGCAGTGTAACCACCGTGTCTCTTATTTTCGGTATGAACTGTGTTAAAATTGATATGAATTTTAGTAACATACATGACATCACATATGACATCACATGTAATTCTTAAAATAAATGAATCCATTATTATAGAAAATAAGATATTATTTCATAGAATGGATAGAATGTCATGTAAATGAAAATTCATGTTATTCATAGAAGACACTAAACCATAATTATATATTAAAACTAGGTGTGAGACCCATATATTACATGTGTTTAACTAAAAAAAATTAAATATGAAATTTTAACAATTTGAAAAAGTTTGAATTTATAAGAAAAATGAGAAAAATTTTAAATTATTAAAATTAGTAAGGCTTTAATATATTGAATACATTACATATATAAACCATTTCTAATAAATACTTTACATATATATTACCTTACATATTAAATATGGAATTTTAATTTAATAAAATGAAAAATACAATAAAATGACAAGTGGAAAATAGAAAATTTAAAAATTTTAGAAAATGACATGTGTCCAAATGAATGAAAAGATGACATGTGGCAAAAAAACCTTCATTTATTATAATAGATAGTAGATTATAATGAAAATTTCTTCCTATAATATTGACTTTCATCTCATTAACCGGATAGTGGTTAAAGGAAAGAAATTGCAATTAAAAATATGATAGTTCCATAGACAAACGGCAACAAGCTACTGTTTATGGAATATATTAAGAAGTTGATATTAAATAAACTAAATAAAATAAAACATATTATTTAAAATAAAAGTTAACTTATTATTTACCGAGAATTTCGTGGAAGAATAAGAGCCACCATACAAATGTCACGTTTTGGAACTTCTTTTAAGACTACCATAGACAGACACTTCGAAGCACATTCGTTTCAAGATTCCATTTCGATTCATTTCGAGTGGTTTACTGATTTCACATTTCAGATTTCAGATTTGTTCTTCCACACCTTTCAGAACGATGACGGCGTCTGCTAGTGATATTTCAGAGAACGGGTAAACAATTCCACTTATGATCGCTCTGTAAATCAGTTCTAGAGTTCGTTTACGTAGTTGTTTGATAATTTGATCTGATTGCTCTAAATATACCTTGCCGATGCTCACTAACACGATTCCTTTTGTACGTAATTTTCATTTTGAATCGAGGAATCGCTGATTGATTTGTGATTAATTAACATGAGAAGTGTGTTCGATTGTTAGGTCCGATTCACTTTATATGATGATGTAATCATGTTCATGATTCATCTAATAACATCGTGAATTCAAGACTAGCATCCAATTTTTCCCTCTCATATTGAGCGATTTAATACTTATAATTGAATCGAATTTAGCTGATGAAACCTTCTTCCATGTGTAACAATGCTCCTAGGCTTTACTAGATTTGAACAGAGAGAATGTTTTCACATTTTTCGTGTTGTGGTTCCAATTTGGGGGTGTTTGCATACACACGATTATATGGCTCTGAATAATTACGTTTTCAGTAACCAATACTCCAATACCAAAACTGACTAATGAGACAATTATAACTTTACCTACTCGATTTTGGCTTTAATCAAGTGAAATCTATACAATTCGGTTTATCTGCAATCTGTATATGCATAATGCATCCATATGAAAGAAACAAAATAAGAATTACACTTACTGACTCCATTCTTTGTTTTCTTCACAACAGCAAAGCTACAATTGTGGCACTTGCTCCACTCGAAGCAGTATTATTCGATGTTGATGGAACTCTTTGTGATTCAGATCCAATCCACCACATTGCTTTTCAAGAAATGCTTCAAGAGGTCACATTTACATCTACCTTTTTCTCCCTTCATAAGCCCCATTACAATACTTTCATCTTGATAAATGTTTCATGATACCAGATCGGTTTCAATGGTGGGGTTCCAATAGACGAAGATTTCTTTATTAAGAACATTGCTGGAAAACATAACGATGACATTGCAGCTGTCCTTTTCCCTGATGATATCCAAAGGGGATTAAAATTCTGTGAAGACAAAGAGGCTTATTTTAGGAAGTAAGCCCTCTTCTCTTGTTGACACTTTGTATATGTTTCTATCTGTGTGTTTGATTTTGTTTTCTGTATACAGATTGGTGAAGGAAAAAGTGGAGCCTATAAAGGGTTTATACAAACTAACAAAATGGATTGAAGATCATGGATTGAAAAGAGCAGCTGTTACTAATGCCCCAAGGCCAAATGCTGAGCTCATGATTTCAACTCTTGGTCTTACTGATTTCTTCCATTGTCTTGTCATTGGTGATGAATGTGAGCACCCAAAACCAGCACCTGATCCTTACTTAAAAGCTCTTCAACTTCTCAATGTATCAAAAGCCCATACTTTCATTTGTGAGGTATTCTTTAATTTCCCTTTTTCTTGGAAAATTCTTTTTGTCAGATTTACCCCTACAATGATAACTGAAACTACATTGTTGTTATAGGACTCGGTTTCTGGGATAAAAGCTGGTGTGGCGGCTGGAATGCCAGTTGTCGGGTTATCAACTAGAAATCCGGAACACATGCTCATGACTGCAAACCCGACACTTCTCATAAAAAATTATGAAGATCCACAACTATGGGCAGCTTTAGAAGAAATTGATAGAAAGAAGACAAGTGGCGCTTAAAATAGCTTAAAATATCGATCATTGAAAAAAACACATTCGTATATCTAGAATCAAACAACATCATTGTTCGCCTAAATTGGAAAAGGCTACCTTATTCATAATAATCCCAAACTTTTCCCTTAGCAAAGACCGATTCGGGTATTTTACAAATTGTATGAGGAGGGTATTTATGTCTTTTACATAGACGAGAAATCAACAGCGAGAGGCGAGTCCGTGTCCTGCCTTATTTCTTTTTTTTTTATTGGTGGACAAATAAGTGCAACTTTTGTCTCATTGACATCAATTCAGGGTACTGACATTCAGGTGACAAATGCAAAACAACTTGTTTTGTCTTATTAACAAAAAACATGTAAATGACCGTTGATTAACTCTAACTTGACAATCTTGGTATCGTAATAGTTCTAAACTCTTCCGTTAAAAAAGACTGAATCGAGTTGGTATAATTATATTTGTGTCTATATTTTTAGATATAACTGTTGTATGATGAAGACGTTTACGTCTTTTTTGTACAGACAAGAGATCAATAATGAGTTTTTTTGTCCTGTGTTGTTTTATTTTTTTATGGACAAAAGTTGCAAATTTTGTATCATTTACACGGTGTTGATGACAAAGACATAGTTGTTAAGTATAATATTTGGGTCATTTCTTGTTTTAAAGAAACATAAATGAGAATATAATTTAGTCTTTTCTATGTAAACAAAAGAATAACATTACTGGTGTTATCCATGGGACCTATTTGTTTCAACTTATGGCATACGGCAAGTGAAACCTTTTTGGCAATCAAGAGATGTGAAATGAAGAAAGTGATGTATCATCCCCTAGCTCTTCTCTCTAGGATATTCAAATACTAAACAAGACTTAGGTGTGGTGTTTTTTTCTCCATACATTAAGTCCAATATTGGCATGGTTAACCAAGTAATAATGTCTATTTGGATAAAATATTTTATACATAAAGATTCTTTTCTTTATCTATATCGAGTAAATTGTTTGACTAAGACTAAATGACCATTTTCCCATTCCGTTCCAATTTTGTTGTCACAGTATTCATCAATTTCAATGTGAATTGAGTTGTAAGGATAGAGAAATGAGTAAACGGCTAGTGTCTTAATATATTAAGTTTTTTTTTTTTTTTTTTTTTTTTTTTTTTTTTTTTTTCTCAATTAACTCAACAAGTCATTATGTACGGGTCAAGTAAAAAAGTTGTATAGATCAACTACTTAACATATTAAGCTCATTATCTATACTTATTAATTAAGAACCGAATAGTCTAAAAAAACCGAATAATAGTTTATTATTTATTTATTTTTAATATATCTATACTTATTAATTTTATAATTAATTTTTTTTCGAAAAAGTTCAAAAAGTTTCACATCGTAAACAATTTAATATGCATTTTCTCTCAAAAGTCTTTTTATCTATTAAATACTAAATTATAATATACCTTCTTACTAGTTGTTTATAAATTTTAAATCACAACTAAATAATTTATTTTTGCTTCTTCATTAAAAATAGGATAATATTATAATTATATGTTGTTTTAAATTGTTCTAACTTTTGAAAACCGAAGTACAAAAACCGATCCAACCGAATTGTAATTGGATTGGATCGGATCAGATTTGAATCTAGTTTGGATAATTCGGTTCCATATTTTGAAAAACAAAATCAATTTGGATTTACTTAATTGGATCGGATCTAACCGATCCATCCAAACGAACACTCCTACTAATACCTTCAGCCTCCATCCCTCTAAACCCTAGAAATCAACCCTAAGCCTCCATTTGAGTGATTCTTGAGCATTTTGGTGATTTAGTGAGTTTTTGGTGTATATTGTGGAAGGAGTTTCTTGAGGAAGCATTGCTTGGCTTGGAGCTTGTGGATCCAAGCCCTAATCATGTTGATCTAGCTCCAGAAAGCATAAAGTTTGAATCTTGGTGGTTTTCTCATATGGATCTAGTGGGGTGATGACTTATTATGTTTGGCCTTTGAAGAAGAAGGAGCTTTGAAAGAGAATAGCTTGAGCATCTAGCTTTTGGATCTATGATCTACTCTTGTTGGTGCATCTTCTAGAGGTATCAAGTTTGAAACTTGCTTATTATTGTACTAGTTTTGTTTTGGGTCCATTTTTGGGGTTTTTTGGTCCCAAAGATTGAAGCTTTATGAGTTGTTAAGCTCCATAGCCTAATATATGTCCCTTTAAGTGTTTCTAGTGGAAAGGATTCATAAAAATGAGTCCTTGGATGTTGGAATCAAACCATGCATGAGATATGAGAATTTTGGGTAGTAAAGAATGAGAATTTTTGTGTTTGGGACTTGATCAGCCATGCAAAGGCTTAAAGTCATGAGCTTTATTGAGTGTGAGCCTTTATGGAATCCAGATCTAAGAGTATAGCTATGGTCTTAACTGATTAAGACCAAAAGAGTTGAAAAAGTAAATCTGGGAGTACGCTGAGCGTAAATCTAGTACGCCCCGCGTACTAGGTTGGTGTCCCCGATCAGGATTCGTGTACGACGGAGTATGATAAGCGTACCAAGGGAGGTACGTCCCACGTAACCCCACTGTGGACTTTTTGGGCTAAGTCTTATATTGGGCCTTAAGTGTTGGTCCTGGAGTTTGGGCTTGTTGTGCTAGAGTTTTGGACCAGAGGAATATGTATATGTGCCTTGGGCCCTTGAGTTGGGCTTGCCTCTTGGTCTTGAGAGTTGGGCCTCGGTAGAGTCCTTTTATTATTGGGCCTTGGTGGGCCCAATGGGGTTTGGGGTTATTTATGGACTAGTTAGTGGACTACCTTTAGACCTAGAGAATGAGGGTTGGGACTTAGATCCTAATTTGAGATCATGGTAGATATGGCTAAGGGTAGAGGCTGGTGCGCAACGACGACATTTGTAGGAGCCGTTCATCATTCGAGGTGAGTCTTCTCACTATACATTACCTAGAGTGGTAGCTATGAGCAGACCGGAGGGTCTTATGTGCTATGTGTTAATTGAGATTATGTGTATTGTAATATATGTATGCTATATGATATAGACCGAACCGAAGGGTCCAACGATATAGACCGGACCGGAGGGTCCAATGATATAGATCGGACCGGAGGGTCCAACGATATAGACCGGGTCAGAGGGCCCAATGATACGGGACTGGAGGGTCCCGCTGAGACACACCGACCGAAGGGTCACACTGTAGCCTCGAGTGGCGTATGTGTTATATGTGGTATTTTGGTGAACTCACTAAGCTTCGTGCTTACCGTGTTATGTGTTATGTGTTTCAGGTTCTTATCAGGATCGCGGGAAGGTGGCGACTCGATTGTACACACCAGAGAAAAGAGTCACGAATGGGGATCCTGGATTTTGATAATGTTTTGAAAACTTTTTGACTATTAAATGGTGTTTATTTAAAATGACATGTGTTTTATGAAATTAAAAATGAAAAATTTGTTTGAAAATTTACGCTGTTACAAGTTGGTATCAGAGCCTTGGTTTGAGGGATTCGGATACACCTTCGGGTATGTCTGGACTCAAACTGAGGATTGGAGGAAAGTTTTCAAAAGGAACAGTTTTTCTAAAAATGAGTAAGAGAATTTTAAGAGAAAGAGGAAACGAGCAGTGTGTACAATCAGCCAGTGCCCGAACGGTGATTTCCCAAAATACCCTTATGTTGTGTGTTATGAATGATATGTGATATGTTATGCATGCCAGAGATTAGGCTAGGTACTTCATATTTTAGGGCTAGATTGGCCTGATTTGTGATGCCTTAGCCTAGGAGTTACTGTTATCTATGATTTGCTTTTGAGTATGTGCGGAGTATGAGTATCCAGCAGGAATCCTTTTTATAGAGGGATCTAAGTAGAGGAGTAATCTAGGAGAGATACCTAGATGAGCAGTTGAGGAGCCTACTGAGAAGATAGTCGGATACCCGCGAGGGTGGAGTTACTTGAGCTCGGTGATATCTTTTGAGTACGAGTGTAGCAAGCGGAGTTGTAACCTAGAGTGGTGATACGTGTTGATAGAGATTATTCGATGCCTGAATGTTGCTTGCTTCGTGCTTTGTGGAACTCTCGATGATGGGAGTCAGCTACTAAGTGAATATGACGATATTCAGGAGGTAGACAGCTGGCATCATTAGGAGTTCTTCAGCAGCTGACGGCAGAGAAGTGTGAGCACCAAGTAAGAGCCTAGGGGGTGACCGTGGTCAGATGAGTGCGCTAACAGGGTAGAGCTTTTCGCTAGGGAGCGAAAACATGTAACGGGATGGACGAACGATAAATTTGAGCAGCTACTTAGGAAATCTGGGATGGTTCGTGTGGAAAGTTTGGGTAGATGTGGCAGGTAGTATGGGCACGTACTACTGAAAGCAGAGGACCTATACTTGATGCAGGGAGTATTCTGGAGATTTTAAGTAGTAGATTAAAAGGTGAAGTCATGGTTCGAGTACCATGATTGGTAGCAAATTAAGAGGTGAAGTCATGGTTCGAGTACCATGATTGGTAGCAGATTGAGAAATGATGTCATGGTTCGAGTACCATGATTGGCAGCAGTGTAACGACGTAAATTTCAAAACAATTTTTCACATTTTAAAAACATACTTTCATTCATAATAGTTATAAAAATATCATTGTATCAAAGAACAACCCTTAACATTACATCCCAAGACCATAACATGTAAAACTCCTCGTGTGTGTACTGATCATGTCGGCGCCTTCCCGCGGTCGTCACTAGTACCTGAAACACATCCCACAACACTGTAAGCATAAATGCTTAGTGAGTTCCCCAAAATACCACATACCACACATACGCCTTTCCAGGCCATTACTCTATGGGATCTTCCGATCCGAGTGTCTCAGGGGACTTCTGTCCCGAACTTCGGTAGACCTTCCGGTCCCACCCGTATCGACCTTCCGGTCCGTACCCTCTTGACCTTCCGGTCCATATCATCTTGACCTTCCGGTCCATACCATACATAACATACATAGCACATACATATCACATAACATATAACACATACATCTCATAGCATACAAGACCTTCTGGTCGCACATAGGTACCCTTCCAGTTACAGTATAGTGAGAAGACTCACCTCGATATCTCGGATAGTCTCGCACTCGATCACACTGGTCTAGCCTCCGCCTAAACACATAACAATACTCTCAAATAAATAATGGCTCTCAAAGGCTAGATCAAATCTATTCTACAATTTCCACAGAAGGGTAAAAGACCATTTTACCCCTCCTTGACCCAAAAGTCCAAAGGTTGACCAAAACCCTAAAAGTCAATGAAAGTCAACAGAAGGCAGTACGCGACGCGTACCTTCTCTGTATGCAGGGCGTACGCCAGCAAACCACAATCGGGGCTTCAACCCCTTACGCTGCGCGTACTGGGAGTTACGCCCAACGTAAGTTGCAGTTCAGCCATTTCTTAGATTTTGGTCTTAAACGATTAAGACACTCCTTCAACTTCCAGATCTGACTCTCTTACCACCTCTTATTCCATAAATTCGGAACCTTTAAGCCTTTGCATGGCTGTAAAGGTCCCTACACCCTCAAACCTCTTTCCTTTTTCCCTCCAAAGGTCTAGATCTCATGCATGGTTCCATCTTTACGTCCAAGTTTGCATTTTTATGAACATACAACACTTATAGACCAGAAATATGATAGATCTAGGCCAATGGAGACCATTTGCTCATAAAGTCTCCATATTGGGACCAAAAACCCTAGAAATTGGTCCAAGAAGCACATAACACAAATAACAAGGCAAGGTTTGAGCTTTTTACCTCAGGAAGAACCTCCAACCACTGAAAAGCTCAGATCTACTCTTTCCCACAAGCTTCTAGCCTCCAAAATGACCTCTTCTTTCCTTCCACCACCTTGAAATGACACTAGAAGCTTAGAACACCAACACACTTGCTAAAAACGAAAGGACTCTCTCTATTAGGGGTTTTCTCTCTGGAATGGAGGCTGAGGTTGCAACCATAGCATTCCTTTTATAGTGCTCAAGCCCCAAATTAGGGTTTACATCTAGACACATTACGCCTGGCGTAACCTGGGTACGCCCAGCGTACATAGGCTAGTCCGCGTCCAAAATAAGCGCGGGAGTACGCGCAACGTACTCCTTATTATGCCCATCGTACTCACAAGCCTAACACATACTTAAAGGACTTAACTTGACAAGTTGGGAAAGGAGAAGGGTTAAATAGCTTTACCTGAATTTCAGGATGTTACAATTCTCCCCCACTAGAACCAGACTTCGCCCTCGAAGTCTCATGCCGAAAATAACTCCGGATGCTGCTCTCACATCTCCGACTCCGGCTCCTAATTCAGCTCGGACCCCTTCCGATGTTGTCACTGGACCTGAACCAGGGGCACTTCCTTGTTCCTCAGAACCTTGATCTTCCTATCCAAGATTGCAATCGGCCTGTCAATATAATTCAGACTCACGTCCACCTGGATATCCACTGCTGACTCATTGGCTATACACTTCCTCAGCTGAGACACGTAGAAGGTATCATGAATCTGGCTCAACTCCGCAGGTAGCTCCAAACGATATGCTACCCTGCCCACCCTCGCAATCACCCTAAATGGACCAATATACCGGGGCCCCAGCTTGCCCCTCTTCCTGAAACGAATCACTCCTTTCCAAGGGGATACTTTCAGAAGAACAAAATCCCCAACCTGAAACTCAAGCTCTGAACGACGCCTATCCGCGTAACTCTTCTTACGACTCTGGGCTGTCAGCAATCTTTGTCTAACCTGCTGTATCTGCTCTGTCGTCTGAAGCACTTTCTCAGTGCTGCCCATTACTTTCTGCCCTACCTCTCCCCAACAAATGGGAGTCCGACACCTCCTCCCATACAATAGCTTAAAGGGAGGCATACCAATGCTCGAATGGTGACTGTTGTTATAGGAAAACTCAGCCAAAGGCAGATACGTGTCCCAACTCCCTCCAAAGTCCAACACACATGCCCGAAGCATGTCTTCGAGCATCTGAGTCGTCCGCTCACTCTGTCCGTCCGTATGTGGGTGGTAAGCGGTACTGAAATGCAGCCTCGTGCCCAACTCCTCGTGGAACTTCTTTCAGAACCTGGAAGTAAAACGTACATCCTGATCCGATACAATTGAGATCGGCACCCCATGCCGCGATACCACCTCTCTTACATACAAATCTGCTAGCCTCTCAGCAGAAGAGCTCTCACTAATAGCAAGAAAGTGAGCGCTCTTCGTCAGCCGGTCGACGATCACCCAAATTGCGTTGACAACCCTTGCGGTTCTCGGCAACTTGGTGATGAAATACATAGAAATCTATTCCCACTACCATTGGGGAACCTCCAGTGGCTGCAACATGCCATGCGGTCGCTGGTGCTCGGCTTTAACCCTGCGACAGGTTAAGCACCTCTCAACAAACCACGCTACATCCCTCTTCATACATGGCCACCAATACTCATTTTTCAAATCCAAATACATCTTAGTGGCCCCGGGATGGATAGAAAATCTCGATCTATGCGCCTCCTCCATCAAGGTGGTGCACGGTCCACCTGCATACGACACCCAAATCTGACCCTGAAGGGTCATCAGCCCGCGACTATCGGTAACGAACTCCGGCACCTGCCCAATCACCCGCTCCCTCTTGCGGTTCTCAGGTCTCACAGCCTCAGCCTGGGCCTCCCGAATGGTGTCCAACACCAGAGTCATCACTGTGAACCACATACAAATGTCACGAATCGGGGCGCTCTCCGTCCTACGGCTCAGGGCATCAGCTACGACATTAGCCTTGCCCGGGTGGTACAGGATCTCACAATCATAATCCTTTACCACATCCAGCCACCTCCTCTGGCGCATATTCAGATTGGGCTGGTCCATCAAATACTTTAATGTCTTGTGGTCCGTGTAGATGGTACACCGTACCCCATACAAATAGTGACGCCAGATCTTGAGGGCGAACACCACAACCCCCAACTGCAAATCATGGGTAGGATACCTCGTCTCATGAGGCTTCAGCTGCCTCGACGCATACGCTATCACATTCCCCCTCTGCATAACTATTGAACCCAACCCCAATATCGATGCCTCACAATACACCACAAAATCCTCCATCCGTTCCAGGAGGGCTAGCACCGGGGCTTCGCACAATCTATGGTGAAGTGTGTCAAACGAGGTCTGCTGCTCCGGATCCCATGAAAAAGCAACACCCTTCCGGGTCAACCTGGTGAGTGGCACGACGATCTTGGAGAAATCCCTGATAATTCTCCGATAATAGCCGGCCAATCCTAGAAAGCTCCTGATCTCGGTGGGCGATCTCGGCACCTCCCACCTCATGACCGCCTCAATCTTGGCCGGATCGACCAAAATCCCATTCTGGTTGACAAGATGCCCCAAGAACTGGACCTCTTGTAACCAGAACTCGCACTTGGAGAATTTGACATAAAGCCTCTCCGATCTCAGAACTCCAAGGATCTCCCTCAAATGCTCCTCATGCTGCTCTCTAGATCTCGAATACACCAAAATATCATCAATGAACACGATCACCGTCCGATCCAGCATCGGCCTGCACACCCTGTTCATGAGATCCATGAATGCTGCTGGTGCATTGGTGAGCCCAAAAGGCATCACCACGAACTCGTAATGCACATAACGAGTTCTGAACGCCGTCTTCTAGATATCTTCATCCCGAACCCTCATCTGATGATAACCCGACCTCAAGTCTATCTTGGAGAACCAAGACGCCCCCTGCAATTGATCGAACAGATCGTCGATCCTCGGTAACGGATAACGGTTCTTGACCGTCAACTTGTTCAACTCCCGGTAATCAATGCACATCCGGTGTGAACCATCCTTTTTCTTGAAAAAAAGGATCGACGCTCCCCATGGCGAGCTACTTGGTTGAATAAACCCCTTCCCCGGCAGCTCCTGAAGCTACGAGGATAACTCCTGCATCTCTGGTGGTGCAAGGCGATAAGGCGCCTTGGCGATAGGTGCTGCTCCCGGAACCAAATCGATACGAAACTCCACTTGCCTCTCAGGAGGCACACCCGAAAATTCCTTAGGAAAGACATCCGGGAACTCACACACTATCGGAACCTCATCAATCGAACTTGGCCTCCCAGCGGCCACTCACGTGTCCATCACATAGGCTACGAACCCGCTGCAGCCCTGCTGCAAACTCTGTCTCGCCATGGCAGCCGAACAAAATGTTGACCCATATCAGGTACCCTCGCTGTACACCGTAAGTACTCCCCCACTAGGGTCTTGTATCGTCACCAACTGACGCTCGCAGTTTATACCAGCTCCAAATCGGCTCAACCAATCCATTCCCACTATAACACATACGTCCCCCATCGCAATCGGGACCAGATCTATCGGGAACTCCATACCGAAGATCTCAAGTATACATCCTCGAATCACATCCGTAGCATACACCGCTCGCTCGTCAACTATAGAAACTCGCAGAGGTCGACTCAACGCCTCTCGTTGGATACTAATGTGCTGACTAAATGCCAAGGAAACAAATGACCGACTCGCACCCGAGTCAAATAACACCAAAGCAGGTACATAATTCACAAGAAAAGTACCTACGTATATCATCATATAAGCACAATATCTCAACTCAACAAAAATAAATAAAGAATACATACCAGCCACAACATCGGGCGCTGCGTGGACCTCCTCTGCTATCAACTGGAAAGCTCTCCCACGAGCCTTCGGTGCCTCAGCTTCACTTGCCGAACCTCGGTAACCCTAGCAGCAGGCACAGATCCTTGTGCTGTCCCCTGATGCAACTGCGGGCACTCGGCCTTCCGATGGCCAGTCTGGTTGCAATGAAAGCAAACCATAAATCCCTTGGGGCAATCCTTGGCGATATGCCTCTCCTTGCCACATTTGAAGCAAGCACCTGATCGACAGAACCCATCATGTCCCTTGCCGCACTTCCCACAAGTGCGGCCCTTCTGGCCTCCAGTCCTCGAATCAGCGGACTTGGTCCGCTTGGCTGCCGGCTGAGACTAAGCCGGCCGCTTCCTCCCTGGCCTGAGTCTCCAACTCAATCTCCCTCTTCCGGGCATTTGCCTGAAGCTCAACAAATGTCCGGTACGTCGAGTTCGACACGAACTCCCGAATGTCTCTCCTCAGAACGCCCAAATACCAGCTCATACGTGCCTGCTCAGTAGACACCTGCTCAGGGCAGAACATCGCCCTCCCATGAAACTTCCTGGTAATCACAGTAACCGAATAAGTACCCTGCTTGAGGGTCAAGAACTCCTGAGCCAACTGCTCCCTCTCTATAGGGGGAACATACTCGTCTCTGAACATGGTGGTGAACCTCTCCCAGGTCACCTCAGAAATCTCCGCATGAGTGAAGCTCGCCGTCACTAACTTCCACCAATCCTTCTCTCCCAAGCGAAGCTGGTTCAGCGCGAACCGTACCCTCAAATGCTCTGGACAAGAACACGTGTAAAAGCATCCCTCGATATCAAAAATCCATCTCATCGCAGCGATCGGATCCTGCGTCCCATCAAACGCTGGTGGCTTCGTGTTGCTGAACTCCCGAAACAATGACGAGTCACCTCCCTGAGGCCTGGCAGCAGCAACGACGACAGTAGCTGCAGCAGCCACAGCCTCGGTCACTGCTGCGTACCGCTCATCGAAAGTCTCAATCAATGTGGTCTTGATAGACCCAAACATCTTTGGAATCTCAGCTCTGATGGCAGCAGCAAACCTTATCATGAATCAGTCTGCGGATCTCCTCCTCGCTAACACCACTGCTCTCAGGTGTGTGGCGTGTCCCAACCATGACGTCTCTCTGAAATATAACTGATGAGATTAAAACAACTTTTAATCTATAAAGATCGATTAGATCTTGAACAAGTATATGAATATGAAACTACAAGAACACAATATAAATAACAAGGCAGAACGCAACAATAAGAACAAACAGCTTGAATCAAACGTGTCGAATGATTAAATAAAATCCTTAGAAGAGCTCGATTAAGAACATCAACTGTAAAGGATTGGAAGATTACAAGAGAGCAATATCGTAAAACTCTGGAATGCTAAAACTGAAATCTTGAATCTTAACCTAATATGCATGCAAGCGATAACTTATATACAATACATAAAAGGCTCTCGGTTGGACAGGCCCAAACCGGAGAATACAAGGCTAAACTACGAGCCCAAAAGACGCAACACAAAACAGAACTTCAGCCTAACAATCTCCCCCTTTGCGTCAATTTGGAGCGAGACCTTCACTTCTTACTTGGGCCGGCGGCTGAAGCTGGTACCTTCTTCTTCACGGTACTAAACAGACACTTGGTTATGGAAAGGATGGTCTGTCTAAACCGGATGTACCAATTGATCATATCTTCAAAGTATTTGATGTCATCAGCCGAATTATCCTTACACCGCTTGACGATTGATAGGACGTGTTCCAAGCAGGTAGTGGTGTAGAGGTGCTTGTCAGCTAATGCGAACAGACATTTCTGTCCTTCGGCTCTGGTGAACATCACAGAGTTTCGCCTTGAATCAATCTTGCCCATTTTCATCGTGTTTAGATCACTGGCCGATCCCACAGGCTTGACTTTCGGTTTCTTCTTAAACACTGTGGCAACCTCCTGATCCATTAGGGCCACCTCCATGATATAGCATGCCAGCATCCTTTTGACATGGTCTAAGATGGGACCATATTCGGCTTCGTTTGTCAGCAAGATGTTGTACAATACTATCCAATCATGAGGGTTCAGATTGGGCAGATCCGCCAGAGAGATCATGTGAGCAGTTCTTGCAGATCCTCGGATAAGCTTGAACTTGACGTTTGTGAATCTCCCCACGGCAAACGGCTTCATCACCCGAACACTGACAATCTTCTGGGCGCTCCATGTAAGGTATTGAGGGCGAGCGGCCTCCAGATAAAAGTCAATGAGCTCCCTGTCAAGCTCATCGTTCGGATGCGGGACTTCGAAAATGTTGGAGAAGGCGTGGAAGATGAACGCCTTTCGAGTCAGCGGCATATCAAATTGCGAATCGACCGAGTTGATGCAGTCGAAAGATATCGCCGGCTCGAGTCATAGTATGCTTGGAGTCTCTATGGCCTCCTTTATCAGACGATCCCTGGTCCAGGCAGGGAAGAGTAGCTTTCGGCTCTCAAGGAGATCGTTGGCTTCTTTTTGTTTACGTTCGGCTTCTTCAGCTTCACGTGCCACACGACTGACATCGTCATCAGTATTGCGACTATTCTTTCTCTTTAACATGTCCGCAATAGTCTACTTGTCTTCATCTTCATCTTCATCTTCATCTCCTCCCTCTTCAATGTTTTTGCCCTTGTCCTTCACACCCGAACCCGAGGCATGACCAGTTGGGGGTGGTTCGGTTGTGTGAGTTGCTTTCGAGGAAGGAGGTGGTTTCGATCCTTTCTTCTCATCTCCCCCTTGTTTCGGAATGGACACGAAACTGGGTAGGCCTTCAATTTTACTCAAGAGGTCCATGGCCGGAGAGAGTTTCTCAGCGAGGGTACGCCTCACCGAGTGATTGAGGATGGGGTCGTGTGCTTCCAGGATGTTGGATAGAGCGGCGTGGACATCCGAAACACACGTCTTGATGATTTCCCTCTCGGATCGAAGAGCCTCCAATTGTTGTTCGGAGTTGGAAAGTTGGGTGCTCTTGACCTTGAGGGCAGTAGTCTTACTCGCCAGGACGTCCATCAGTGAATTTTCAGTCGCAAGATCCGCTTGTAGCTTTGCCAAGCGGGCATCGATGGAGGCACGGAGTGCCGAGTTGTCGTCGCTAAGGTTTTGTCTGAGGGTAGCGAACGAGGATAACTCCGTCTTTACAAACTGGGCCAATTGATTAACAAGTGGTTCCAGAGTTGTTTTGGTGGCTTCGGCGCGTTCCTGCATAGACTGCAGCAGGGTTGTAGCGTCATGGAATAGTTTATCGACTTTTTCGGTCGCTGCCTCACAAGCTCGGGTGGAGGCGTCTATTGCAGCAGTAGCTGAGGCCACTGAGTCATGTTGAGCCCTAGAGAAGGCATCAACTATCCTCTGAAGGGCAGCTTCAGATAAGGATGACTGCTGATTGGAAGAGGAGGCGAGAAGTTGATCAACCTTCTCGTTCAGCGCGCGGAGATGCTTCTTTGTCACAGGAGCATCATCCTCCTCATCACTTTGAACTTGAAACGGACTATAGTAGACCGAATCAAAGTTCAGGTGATCACCACCAAGGTATTGATCATCGCCATCGGAGGCGTCTTCTGGAGATTGAGGTGGTGGTGAAGCTGGGGGTGTTATGGGTTTGGTTGGTGCAGGTTGAGTGGGTGGGGGGTTAGTTTCGGGTGGTGGTTGTGTATGAGTTTCGGTTTGTGGAGGTTCGGTTACAGGTGGGGTTTCGGTAACAGGTGGTGTTTCGGTTGATGTGGTGAATATGGGTGGTGGTATAGGGAATGAGGTTGGTGGTATAGTAGGGTTTATGGTGGGAATGGAAATAGGAGTTGTGGGTGGAGGGGAAGGAACTGGGGATTGGTGAAGTTCCATCTCCGGGGTTGGGGACCGAGGGGGTGTGTTGCCTCTTTGTGGAGATTCGTCTCCTTGTGACCCCTCAGAGTCCGAACTCCCACCTTCGGATTCACTGGAGGTTGAGGAAAGGACGAGCGTCCGTTTCGGTTGGGTCTTCCTCCTTTTCGGTTTTGGGGAGGAAGCAGCCTTTGGTTGTTTGCGTTTCTTGGGAGTAGGTTTTGGGGCTTTGGATGGTTTCTTCCCCTTGTCTGCCTTCTTACCCCTGGCCACCGGTTTGTCGGCATCATGAATTGATCGCAGCATGTCCGGTGTCAGTTCCCTCGGACCAGATGGCCCTAATTCCTTGATCGCCTTGAGCATACTGCTGTCTGATGGCACACTGCCATACATCGACTCCGGGATAGAGCCAATGAAGGAGAATTTCGATGCATCGGATACGATGATCTTCTTGGTATGGAACGTACCAACAGAAGACATCGGTGCACCGTCAGCAGTTGGGACGTCAAACCGGTCCATGGCCCATCTTGTGATCAAGATCCAGAACCGGGCCAGCGACACTTCAGAGTGTCGAGAAGTGGAAGAAAGGCTCTGAATCAGTTGTTGCCAAAGGACAGACCCGTAATCGAGGTTGATCCCGTTGTACACCCCATACATGATTGACAGGAATAGACGACTGGCCCCGTCCGATCCTGAACTCCACTCAGACAGTCCCTTGAAGAGAACTGTAAATAACGCATTCCACAGGGGCGGTAGGCATGACTTCTTGAACCTGGCGACGGAGGTAAGAACTTCCGTGTAGCCCATGTTGTAGAACATGCTGTATAACATTCCAACCGGAATCGTCTCTGGGTTAATACGCGATGGGTCTGCAGCAAACCCAAGCATGTTGCAGAAGCGGGGACGAGAAATCGACGTTTTGTGTTCCGCTACTTCGAAAAATATCCGTTCGACGCCCTTGTCGTAGTAGGCTGTCGCATAGACCTGAGATAGAGCCACCATTGGCACCGTTTCAATTCTGGACAATGCCGGAGCAAGTTGTGAGTACTTGAGGCATTCGATAACCGGCGACATGTAGGGATCATAGGCTAGTGGGTTCAGATCAATGACAAGGCATTGTTGAGGTCTGATGGGAAGTATTTGAGAAGTGGCATGAACGGATGAAGATTCAGCCATTGTTGCAGGTGTGGAGAAGAAGATGACCGGGAGAGAGTTTGGGAGTAATTTTGCTTTGGGAATTATGGGGGCAGTAAAGAGGTAAAAGGTGGTGTGGATGGCTTTTTATAGTAGGTAACAGGAGAGAGAAAGATCGTTTTAAATCTCTTATTGAAATACGGAAGGGTTTTTGAGTGACTGATTGGTGACAGTTGGGACGTGCGATGATCACGTAGGAGAGAGAGTGTCAGATTCCTAGGATCACGCCGCCCAATAAGCGCCGGTTCAGAGAGAGGAACCGTTTCCATTTCCACACGCGCCATTAATGCCAGATGGATGACGCTTCAATACTGCACACGCGTCCAATAGTGTCAGAAAAAGCGCGGCCTCTTCAAATTCACGCGCCCGCCTTTTTACCGTCGTTTGAATTTCTATCCCTTGAACTTCCGCCGTGTCAGCATCTTTTGTCTCTTCCCCTTTTTAATCTGCTGTCTTTTGAAAAAAAAACGCCCACGTGGATTATTTGTAACCACAACTTCATTATGAACTATCCATTAATTATCCAGCCTGTAAAATAATTAGTAATGGAATTTTGTTGAAAATCTAGGATTTTCGTGCAAAGAGTGTAAAAAAAAAATAAAGAAATAAAGCAACTCTTTTTAGGATAATCTGTGATGTCAAGAATGACACAAAACTGAGGATCCCGGGCACGAATCTCTTCCTTCAAGGTCAAGAGAGACCTCAAAGTGGTAGTGTGGAATCCCGTTGAATTACGATCAAACATTTATTAATAAATGTTGAAAGGCTTCTTTTAATAAGGCAAATTAAGGGTGGTTTCGCTTTGATTCATCAATTCAATTCTTGATATAAGAACGAATGTGAACAAAGTACTTGTGAGACCAGTGTAGTCTGTTGAACAAGTAGGTTTGAGTTGATTCTGTAGTGGCTTGGATTAATATGAAATCTCAGATAAAAATTTAAAACTGGATCCCTTGGGAAGAAATGTTATGGTGTGTAACAATTTCATTGGAACCACGCAAAAAGAAAAGAAATTGAGATTTCATGAAGGTACATTCGTCAATTCATTGGTGAAAACTTGATCAAGTTAATTGGTCACCGTCAATTCGTTGGTGTTGAATTTTGGGTTTCACTTAGTTCGTAGTGGCACGAAACTGAGATCATAAACACAGAGTTTGTGTAACCATAAACCTCAGTGGTAGTTTCTGAGAGTCTCAAGGGTTACAGTGATGAAACGAATGTTATGGAGAAGTGTAATGGGGATGGTGAAAGAAGACATAGTACCTCTGCTGCGAACATAAGGACCAAGCAGGAGACTCTGAACTCATGTGAGAATAGAGTGAGGTAGCTCACGATTAGAATAAATGAGTTAGCCTTATTGGGAAGACAATGTTTGTGTTTACCAGGTCATGAAGGCTATTATTCAAAATCTTATGAGGCTTGGGACACATACAGCAGCATGCTTCTAGGGATACTTAAGTAAGGCATGGAATATATTCCCATAAACAAATGAGCACACAAAGAAAAATGAAAGAAAATATTTTTGGAGTTTTTGAAATTTATATAAAAAAATAATAAAAATAAATAAAAAAAAATTAAAAATAAGACCTAAAAAAAAATTATAGAATAAAAAAAACAATTAAAAAAAACTTGGAAAAAGATTGAAAAACCGAACCCGAGCGTTCGGTTGGTTTGGGTTGGAAAAAGTTGAAAAACCGAACCCGAACCTTCGGTTGGTTTCGGTTCAGGAAAATTTTGAAAAACCGAACCTGAACGTTCGGTTGGTTTCGGTTCAGGAAAATTTTGAAAAACCGAACCCGAACCTTCGGGAGGTTTCGGTTTTTGGAAAATTTTAAGAAACCAAGGAGTGTAGATATGCAATAAAAAAAACTTTTTACATAAAGAAGAACAAATTTTACACAAGAAATATACAACACAGAAAAACTACCTTTGAAGTAATGAGCGAGTGAAATGGTTGAACCGAACCCGAACGTTCGGTTGGTTTCGCTTCTTACGTTTGAGAATGAGAGGTAGTGTGAGGTACTGACTCTGATTCCATCATTCCCAGCCCTTGCAATATTTTATTGAACGATGCTTCTGGAAGAGCTTTGGTAAAGACGTCAGCCAGTTGATCAGTGGTTCTTACGAAGTGAACTTCGACATTTCCATCTTCCACATGATCTTTGATGAAGTGATACCTCAGTGCTATGTGTTTAGTTTTAGAGTGTTGCACCGGGTTATGACAAATCCTAATTGCACTTTCAGAGTCACAATATAGAGGGATCTTCTTCATATTGAGTCCATAGTCTCGAAGTTGACTCTGGATCCAAATCACTTGTGATGTGCAGGATGCAGCGGCAATGTATTCCGCTTCAGCAGTAGACAGCGACACACATGTTTGTTTTTTGGATTGCCAGCTGACCAACTTCCCATCAAGAAATTGACAGCCGCCAGTTGTGCTTTTGCGGTCGAGTCCACATCCTCCAAGGTCAGCATCAGAATAGGCTTGAACGAAGAAGCCTGAATTGGATGGATACCATAGACCTAAGGAGGCGGTTCGCTTGAGATAGCGTAGGATGTTCTTCACTGCCAGCATGTGAGGTTCGCGTGGGTTAGCCTGAAATCGAGCACAATAACACACAGAAAACATGATATCAGGCCTGCTAGCAGTTAGATACATCAGTGAGCCTATCATTTGACGATAGAGCGTGATGTCGACAGCCGGTTTATCTAGTGAAGGGGTAAGTTTGGTGCCGAATGCCATAGGGACTTTGACTTTTGAGTCTCCCATCATGCCAAACTTTGCTAGGAGAGTCTTCGTGTAAGCTTCCTGATTGATAAAGATGCCTTTGGGTCCCTGTCTTATATTTAAACCAAGGAAAAAATTAATTGGACCCATTGAGCTCATTTCAAACTTAGTCTCCATCAACTTTCTGAATTCAGCTGTTAAGCTGGGATTCGTAGAGCCAAAGATGATGTCATCGACATAAATTTGAACTATCATAAGGTGGTTACCTTCCTTTTTGCGAAAGAAGGTTGGGTCAACCGAACCTTGTTTGAATTTGGACATCTTTAAAAATTTTGTAAGCGTTTCATACCAGGCTCTCGGAGCTTGTTTGAGGCCGTACACAGCTTTATCCAGAATGTAGCAATGATTTGGATACTTTTCGTTCACGAACCCAGGAGGTTGCTCCACATACACCGTTTCTTCAAGTTCTCCATTGAGAAATGCGCATTTGACGTCCATTTGGAAGACCTCAAAGTTTTTGTGAGCAGCATAGGCCAGAAATATTCTAACCGATTCTAGCCTAGCTACTGGAGCGAACGTCTCTTCGTAATCTATCCCTTCCTCCTGACAGTATCCTTTGACAACCAGACGAGCCTTGTTCCTTATGACATTACCTTCCTTGTCCATTTTGTTTCTAAAAACCCATTTGAGACCAACAACTGAAGCATCCGGAGGAGTTGGAATGAGGCGCCAGACTTTGTTCCTCTCAAACTCGTTTAGTTCGTCTTGCATTGCTTGAACCCAATCAGAGTGATCGAGGGCAGTGTTCACTGTCTTCGGTTCAACTTTTGATACAAATGAGTTAAACATACAAAACTCAACTTTTGAGAATAAGGATGTCTGTTTTGCCTTCAGTTGAGATCGGGTCAGAACCTTTTCAGATACATCACCAACTACTTGAGAGATAGGATGATCTCTGGTCCATTTTGTAAGAGGAGGGTAATTCGGATCAAAGGATGGATCTAGTTCAGCGTTGATCATCTCTTCAGGCTCGGATTGGCTATCAAAATCAAGCGTCATATCATCATGCTCCCCCTCAATTGATGAGTCTTGACAAACATGAGGTTCAGGGGTTTCTTGTGGTGCTGGATTTTCAGGCATTGAAGCACCTTCGTTTGGAGGTGCATCTTCGGTTGGAGAGTTACCTTCGGTTGATGAATGACCTTCGGTTGAAGTAGTAGAGCTTGGCTCCCCCTGGACTTGTGAGCTAGGCTCCCCCTCGACAAGAGAATTTGGCTCCCCCTCGACTGAAGCATTGTTGGTTGGAGATTCATCAGTAGGCAGTTCTCCTTCATGCATTCTTCTTGCAGCATCTTCGACAATCTGCTTTATATGATCTATTTTGTTGTCGGCTGCCCCTGCTTCTGAGAGAGAAGCTTTTTCCGGTTCATCAAAGAGATCCAGAAAATTCTCGTACATATTGGCAATTGAGACTGTGACTTGACCAATTTGAGGGAAGATTTCCCTGGCAGTGTCATCTATGGCCTGTAGCTTCTTGACATTGCTATCGTCGAAGGTCACATAGTATGTCTCTTCAATCCTTCTTGATCGTTTGTTTAGGACCCTGTACGCCTTTGAAGTGAGTGAGTAACCCAGAAAGATTCCCTCATCGGCTTTGACATCAAACTTGTTGCGGTGTTCTTTAGAGTTAAAGATGAAACACCTTGAGCCAAAAACGTGGAAAAATTTCACATTGGGCTTCCTGTTGTTTAATATCTCATATGGTGTGAGCGTGAATCGCTTGTTGAGATAGGACCTGTTTTGTGTATAACAAGCAGCAGAAATAGCGTCAGCCCAAAAATAAAGAGGCAAGGAAGCGAAACTTAACATAGTTCGGGCAGCTTCACACAGAGATCGGTTTCGTCTTTCGACTATTCCATTCTGCTGTGGTGTGTAGGGAGCTGAGAAATTATGGCTAATTCCCTTTTCTGCAAGAAACGCTTCAAACTCCCTGTTCTTGAATTCGAGACCATTGTCGCTCCTGATGTTGCGAACGACCTTCTTGAGCTGGACTTCAATTTGCTTGATAAACACTTTCAGCTTTTGAGTCGCTTCAGATTTGAGCTTTAGAAAGAACACCCATGTAAATCTAGAGAAGTCATCAACGACAACAAGAATGTACTTGCTGCCACCGATGCTTTCAATAGATGAAGGACCACATAAATCGATATGAAGCAATTCGAGTGGTTCAACAACTTTGGTGTTAATTATAGATGGGTGACTTTGACGACTTTGCTTTCCCATTTCATATGCAGCACATAAATGCTCTCTGTCAAACTTGAGCAATGGAAGACCCCTAACATGACCTCCAGTGACAAGTCGGTTGATATCTTTGAAATTGAGATGAGAGAGTCTTCTGTGCCACAACCAGCTTTCGTCGGATTGAGCTTTTGATAGCAGACATATTGCTGGGTTTCCTTTGATGGGTTTCATGTTCAGCGGAAACATTTCACCCTTTCGCTCTGATTTCAGAATCACTTTCTTTGTTGTTTTCTCTATGATTTCAGAACCTTCATCATCAAATGAAACTTTGAGACCTGTACCTCCAACAAGCTGAGATACACTGATGAGGTTGTGTTGAAGTCCTTCCACATAGGCCACCTTTCTTATGGTAAAATCACCATTCGTTATCATCCCATATCCCTTTATGGTGCCGAAAGAGTTATTTCCAAACTTAACGTTGCCACCATTTGCAAGAGATCTGTATTCCCTGAGTTCCTCCTTCCTTCCTGTCATGTGACGCGAGCAGCCACTGTCGATGTACCATTCTTCGTCAAACTGCTCGTCACTTATAACCTGCAAAAATTAAGCAGATTTAGGAACCCAAAGTTTCTTGGGTCCATGTGAGGTTTTCATGGGAACAGGAATAGTTAGAGAGATATCAACAAGATATGTTCTTTTAATTAGAGTTGTTTCATCTTTCTTTTTAATGGTGAAGACTTTTATTTTGTTAGAATTAGGTTGGTTTCCTTTGGGCTCAGGCTTGAATTCATCGACCTTCTGCTTTCCCTTCTGTTCAGCAGATGGACGTGGTTTTTGAGAACCCATGGAATTAGCGTTAGAGCAAGATGGAGATGAACAAGAAGAATTAGGAAGAGAGGATTTGGATTTGGATGGAGGTGTCTTCCTTGCTGATGACTCCAGGTGACCCTTTTGCTTTTGATCGTTGGTGGGTTTAACCTTTGAGTCTTGTTCTCTTCTGACTTCAGAACCGAACCTCTGAGTTCGGTTGGAGTTGTTCTTGGAACCGAACCTTTGGTTTCGGTTGAAATCCTTTTCAGAACCGAACCTTTGCTTTCAGTTGATATTTTCATGCGAACCGAACCTTGGCTTTCGGTTGGTATCTTCTTGTGAACCGAACCTTGGCTTTCGGTTGGTATCTTCTTGTGAACCGAACCTTGGCTTTCGGTTGTTGGAATCATCGTGCTTTCTTACGGGATTATTTTCATACTTCAGATTCTTGTCCTTGTGTGAATAGTATGCATTCTGGGAGTGCCAGAATTGTTTCCTTTCAGAAAGGTTTTTCCTGTATCTTAGGTTCCTTTCTATCTTTTTATCCCTCATCTGTTTAGGTTGATGATGAACGTTCGCTTTCGCTTTTGATGTCACCTTTGCTGATTCCTTTTGAACTTTAGGAGTTTTTCTTTGAACTGAGGAAGCAGAGGGAATATCTGAAGAAGATTCAGTTTGCCCTGAGGAAGTGGAAGGAGTATCTGATGAAGTTTCACTTCGAGCTGTTGGTGTTGAAGGAATGTCTTCTTTCGCTGAACAATCAACCTCTTGAGGAGTGTCTTTTGTACCACTTGTGCTTGGTTCACTGAAATTATCAGGCTTGTTCAAGGGTTCAGGTATGTATCTCCCTTTCTTCATCCAAGAGGTTCTTTCAGATAGGCCAACGGTTTCGTTTCCATTGTCAATAGGAGCTTCCCAGAAGAACTCATCACAGCCATCAGCATTGTCTTCGTTAACAATAGCCGTGAGTTCAACTGTTTGATGTTCGGTTACTCCAGTCACTTTGTATACCTGATTCGGAGTGGTTCTGACTTTTTGATACATAACTGCCTTTTCTACTAATTTCGGGGACTTTTGTTGGGACAATCTAGCGAATTCCACAGAATTTTCAGAAACAAGATTTTTGTGGTTTTCAGTTTTGCTTTTAACAAATTCTGAGCAGTCAACCGTATCCTCTACAGAAATTTCACTCATGTTTTCATCCTCGTTAAGCTCAGATGCATTTTCAACATCGATTTTATTTTCTGAGCTTACTTTGGCATTTAGAGAGTCAAACTTTTGTATGGTTTCGGTTCTCAGTTTAAGTCTATCATTTTCGTCCAAAAGATTTTTGAGCATGTCCTTATGGTCTTTGGATTTAATGAAGGACTCAATTTTGTCCAGTCCAATTTGATAAGTTGGGTTGACATCATCAGACGAAATCACACTCTCACAATTGTAAGCTTCGGCATCAATTTCATCCTCCTTAAATTCTAGGAATGGTAAAATCATACGGTGGATCTTTTTGCCTATCTCACAGTCTAAGTGCAGCTGAGTAATATTGGAATATAAACGTTTAGCTATTAAACAAAAAACATTTCGTTGTTTTAACAATTTCAAATTGTCTCTCTGCAAATAAATGTTTTCGTCTTTGACTTTAATTAATTCCGACTCTTTTAACTCAATCCACATACGCCGCTCCTCACTCTTCGACGCCACCCTGCTTAATTGATCAGTCAGGTTAGAATTGGTGACTCGAGTTTGAGTTAAGCTACTATCTAAATGAGAAATTCTTGTGTTAACGTTTTTTAGTTCTTTCTCATATGAGGATGATGGTACTTTGGATGAAATAAAAACAGATTGTACCTTCTTTATCAGTTCATCAAGCTCATTGAACTGTTGGCTGAGTGGTTTGGCTGTGAAGCACATATCTTCCTACACCTTCGGTCCATTGCTTCCTCCATCGGTATTGTATCCCCTCATCTGAGATGCGCTTGACACCATGAAGCATTTTCCACCACTGCTTTCCTCCTTAGCCATATAAGCCTTTCCATGAGTAGGCTTCCTCACTTCTTCGTCTTCTGAGTCAGTAGACCAAACTTCGGTGCTACCGAACTCATCGTCATTAACCGAACCCTGCACAATAAGAGCATTAATAGAAGGGTTAGCGGTAGATTTTTTCTTTCTCAACTCATCCAATCTCTTCTGCAGTACGGCTTCCTCATCCTTTCCGTCATCCTTTTCAGCCATCTTTTAAGAACACAGTCCTTAGCATAGTGGTTCTTGCCACCACAGTAAAAACAGCTTACTCCAGAATCGCCATCTGCCTTCGGTTCCTTTTTGGACTCCTCAGCCTTCGTTTCATTGTTTGCTTTTTCAGAGCTATAACTCCCCTGCCAGTTTCGGTTTTTGTTGCTGGGGAATCTCTTCTTTATGAACCTCTTAGGATTGGACACCATCATGGCATAATCCTCAGTTGTGAGGTCATATTCTTCCAAGTTGAGCTCTTCATCCTCCATCACGGCTTTACTTTTAGATAGGAGGGCCAACGAACCAAGACTAGACACAACGTTCTTCTCTTGAATCACAATCTTCTCTTGGGACTTTAGAATACCCACCAGTTTCGCCAAAGAGTATGATTTAAACTGTTCATGGGCTTTGATTGTGGAAACAACTGCTCTCCATTCAGATCGCAGTCCATTCAAGAAAGTAACCTTTTGTTCGATGAGCTTCCTTTCAATGTCGTGTTTGATCATCTTGCTGAGAAGATGATTGAAGCGATCAAACGTCTGGGTCACAGATTCTTCGGCCCCTTGCCTGAATTCACCAAATTCAGATAGAAGCAAGGTTTGGATGGAATGTTCAAGATCTTCGTCTGTGGAATACAGTTCGCGAAGTCTATCCCATACTTCCTTCGCCGTAGTGCATGAGCTGACTAGTCTGAATGTGTCGGACTGAAGGGCGAATCTGATCAACCTTAGTGCCTTAATATTGCACTGGAATTTATCTTTCTCATCCTGCGCAATATTCGTCACGTCCTTGAGCAAATCGTTGTATTCTTTTTGCGTCTTAATAACTCTGGATGTCGCGGAATGAGAAAACGGTCCATTGATAATGGCTTCCCATATGAGAAAACCATTGTCCTCCGATCCAATCACGTAATCTTCAAAATGATGTGCCCATACTTCATAGTCATGGGTGTATAAGATTAGAATCTTTGTCGTCGAACCAATGCTGTTGGAAATATTAATAGGGTTTGATTGCGTTGCGTCCATAATGATCGTAATAACCTGTTCAAAGATCAGACTTGTAATAAAGCAGATTAGGGCAAAACAATAAATACTAAGATACGTCAATTAAGATGACGGCTCAATAAATATCGATGATTGCGGAAAACCCTAATGAAAATCTTTTTCACAGAAAAGATGTGTATCGATTACACAGCCTCCTGCTCTGATACCAATTGATGAGATTAAAACAACTTTTAATCTATAAAGATCGATTAGATCTTGAACAAGTATATGAATATGAAACTACAAGAACACAATATAAATAACAAGGCAGAACGCAACAATAAGAACAAACAGCTTGAATCAAACGTGTCGAATGATTAAATAAAATCCTTAGAAGAGCTCGATTAAGAACATTAACTGTAAAGGATTGGAAGATTACAAGAGAGCAATATCGTAAAACTCTGGAATGCTAAAACTGAAATCTTGAATCTTAACCTAATATGCATGTAAGCGATAACTTATATACAATACATAAAAGGCTCTCGGTTGGACAGGCCCAAACCGGAGAATACAAGGCTAAACTACGAGCCCAAAAGACGCAACACAAAACAGAACTTCAGCCTAACAATAACATAAAATATCAGAGACCCGCTCGAGCATACTCGCACTCGATAACACATCCCTACTTGTTCCATGGTACCCTAAGGATTCTTACTTGGACTGCGCACTGATACGATGTCTTCGGTAGTACGGGCCCTTATACTACCGCCCACACCACATCAGTATTCACCCCAAGTCCTCCTCCTTGGATCCCAGTTCACAAGTACTCTACACCTCGCTATCATAGACTACCCTTCGGTAGATCTCTCATAAGCTCCTCACTGCTATCTACTCACTCTCAAGAAGCAGAAATCTTCCTAGGCTAAGGCATCACAAATCAGGCCACTCTAGTCCTAATATGAATACCTAGCCCACTCTAGCATGCATATCAAATCATAACATATCTCATAACACATAATGTAAGGGTATTTTAGGAATCACCGTTCGGGCGCTGGCTGATCGTACACACAGCTCCGTTCTGCCTTTTTCCAAAATCTTTTACTTTCTTAGAAAAATTGTTTATTTATGAAAAACTTTCTCAAATCCTCAGTTTGAGTTCGGATACATATGAAGTTGCACCCAAATCCCTCAAACCAAGGCTCTGATACCAACTTGTAACGACGTAAATTTCAAAACAATTTTTCACATTTTAAAAACATACTTTCATTCATAATAGTTATACAAATATCATTGTATCAGAGAACAACCCTTAGCATTATATCCCAAGACCATAACATGTAAAACTCCTCATGTGTGTACTGATCATGCCGGCGCCTTCCCGCGGTCGTCACTAGTACTTGAAACACATCACACAACACTGTAAGCATAAATGCTTAGTGAGTTCCCCAAAATACCACATACCACACATAAGCCTTTCCAGGCCATAACTCTATGGGATCTTCCGATCCGAGTGTCTCAAGGGACTTTCGTCCCGAACTCCAGTAGACCTTCCGGTCCCACCCGTATCGACCTTTCGGTCCGTACCCTCTTGACCTTCAGGTCCATATCATCTTGACCTTCTGGTCCATACCATACATAACATACATAGCACATACATATCACATAACATATAATACATACATCTCATAGCATACAAGACCTTCCGGTCACACATAGGTACCCTTCCAGGTACAGTATAGTGAGAAGACTCACCTCGGTATCTCGGATAGTCTCGCACTCGATCACACTGGTCTAGCCCCCGCCTAAACACATAACAATACTCTCAAATAAATAACGACTCTCAAAGGCTAGATCAAATTCGTTCTACAATTTCCACATAAGGGTAAAAGACCATTTTACCCCTCCCTGACCCAAAAGTCCAAAGGTTGACCAAAACCCTAAAAGTCAATGAAAGTCAGCAAAAGGCAGTACGCGGCGCGTACCTTCTCTGTACGCGGGGCGTACGCCAGCGAACCACAATCGGGGCTTCAACCCCTTACGCTGCATGTACTGGGAGTTACGCCCAACGTAAGTTGCAGTTCAGCCATTTCTTAGATTTTGGTCTTAAACGATTAAGACACTCCTTCAACTTCCAGATCTGACTCTCTTACAACCTCTTATTCCATAAATTCGGAACCTTTAAGCCTTTGCATGTTTGTAAAGGTCCCTACACCCTCAAACCTCTTTCCTTTTTCGCTCCAAAGGTCTAGATCTCATGCATGGTTCCATCTTTACGTCCAAGTTTGCATTTTTATGAACATACAACACTTATAGACCAGAATTATGATAGATCTAGGCCAATGGAGACCATTTGCTCATAAAGTCTCCATCTTGGGACCAAAAACCCTAGAAATTGGTCCAAGAAGCACATAACACAAATAACAAGGCCAGGTTCGAGCTTTTTACCTCAGGAAGAACCTCCAACCATTGAAAAGCTCAGATCTACTCTTTCCCACAAGCTTCTAGCCTCCAAAATGACCTCTTCTTTCCTTCCACCACCTTGAAATGACACTAGAAGCTTAGAACACCAACACACTTGCTAAAAACGAAAGGACTCTCTCTATTAGGGTTTTTCTCTCTGGAATGGAGGCTAAGGTTGCAGCCATAACATTCCTTTCATAGTGCTCAAGCCCCAAATTAGGGTTTACATCTGGACACATTACGCCTGGTGTAACCTGGGTATGCCCAGCGTACCTAGGCGAGTCTGCATCCAAAATAAGCACGCGAGTACGCGCAACGTACTCCTTAGTATGCCCAGCGTACTCACAAGCCTAACACATACTTAAAGAACTTAACTTGACAACTTGGGAAAGGAGAAGGGTTAAATAGCTTTACCTGAAATTCGGGATGTTACAAGTAGGTTGATAAGTGATGTCACGGTTCGAGTACCATGCTTTGTAGCGGATTGAGAAGAGATGACATGGTTTGAGCACCATGATTTATATCAGACCGAGAGGTGGCCACATGGTTCGAGTACCATGACCATGGTGGGTGGTTAGTGTTACTGGTTCTACCAGTTATTTCGTTATGTTTGGTTATACTGAGATCAGATATGAAAGGGTATGGGCCAAAGGGCCAATTTGAATGAATTTCGATGGACCATACCTTGAGAGGGAAATTGAGTTAGTTCCCAAGGAATTTTTGGTGAGATGTCATTTGGAGTCGCAAGACTCAAGGATAAGTAGAGGTGGTGTTTTTTTTAGAATTGCGGTCTGAGCTGAGCAGTCGGCCGATAGCAGAGATGCCACTTTCTGTGACCAGAGTTGTGCTATTTTCTGTGAGAAGCAGGAGGGATATTGAGCTTCCGGTTTCAGAGTTGGAGGTAGATGCGGTGGGGTAGCAAGGGATTGTGACCTTTTCACCAGAGTATTTGGGCAGTATGTTTGCTGCGAGGTATTCTTATCCCATGAGAGAGTCATTAGTGAGACTAAGATGGATAAGAAAAAAGAGGTGCTTTATTGAGGGTGATGTATTATTTTTTTGGCAGTTCCCGGTGGCTAAGAGGAGTATATCGGGGTGGTGGCCCCAATGGTCTATGTTATGTATCGACAATGAGAGTGAGGTCTATTGCTTTTATGAGTATTTCCGATTTGGGAAAACGGGTCGAGGAGACATAGTCGAGGTGTGTGATTGTGCATCATTTCTGGATCGAGAGCCAGGTAATTCGAAGCAGTGGGGTACCCGACGGTGTGTCGGTTTGAGGCTTCAAGATGAATAGAGGCAGTCACGCTGGGAGGATTCTGATATTTTTGGTCAAAATTGGGATATGTGGAGTTTCTTGGTTACCATCGGGAAGATCATTAAAGCGATTACGTGACACATTCCAAGAGTCGAGTTTGATATACCTTGTGAAATAGTCTATGGAATAGATTGTTGGTATACCAATTGGTGATGGTTCGAACCTTGAGTGGGGGAGAACTAGGTATTTTATTGAGAGGATCAGCAATCCGTTAAAGTGCGGTTATAGGATTGGTTATGAAGATTTGCGGTGAGGACACATGAAACCTGGGTATTTGGTGAAAGAGTTGAGGTTCGATGCAAGATGATGTATGTGTATGTGCTTATGAAAGGGTGAGTGAATCCACGGCGGTTGGTCGTTGGTCAGAGAATATATTATGGCTAGGGATTTTTCGGGTTTGCAAATGTTGAGTTCAAGGAGATTGGGTCGATGAGTTCAGGGTACAATAGCTGAGATTTGTAGGTATAGGTATAGATTGTGATCTATACTTCAGGAGGGGCAGCAGTGGATTTGTCAACCAATTTCACAGTCGGAATGAGTAGTTTCGCTTGGGTGGTGATCAGTAGAGGATGCAGCTTCGGAATTTAGTCAACGTGTTTTCAGTCAGTGATATTTCCTCTGTGTTTCAATGTGTGAGATAGGAATATTTCGAGGTTCCGAGTGCTTGAGTGGAAGAGGGTATCAGGGTACTACGGGGAGCCGAAGTACTCACTAGTAAGCGAGAGTGTGTCGTGATACTGCGGGGAGCCGCAGTATTCGCTGGTTAGCGAGAGAGTGTGGTGATACTGTGGGGAGCCGTAGTATCTACCAGCCAGCGAGATGATGTGGCAATACTGCAGGGAGCTGTAGTATTTGCCAAGCAGTGAGGGAGCATTGTGAAACTGCGGGGAGCCGTAGCTTTCACTGGTCAGTGAGAGAGCATTGTGGAACTGCGGGGAGCCATAGTTTTCACTAGCCAGAGCATGACGCAGAGGAGTTCCTAGGCTTGGGTAGCCTTATCAGTGAGTCTGTGGGAATCTGGTTGACAGGACATGAGCGAGACTGGGGTCTCCCTAATGGTCAGGAGTCGTTGTATTCTGAGTTAAGTTGTGGTTATCACATTCAGAAGGAATTGGATGTAGTGATGTATGCGAAAGTTGCGAGTCATGGGTTATGAGTTGAGAGCTTCATTGGGATGAGTGATTCCAATTTCGCGTCGATCCAGGCTCTTGAGTTTGATTTGGCTCTAGTGGTGTAATGTGAAGGCAAGATGAGATTCCGAGCTTAGAGGTGTGTTCCTTTTGAGGGGTATTGTGTGTCATCTGATGTTTTAGAATGTGTGGGTCAGTTCGTTTGTATGGGACGGAATGCGAGATGTATGAAGCTAATGAGTAGTAGACGACAGGGGTCGTGGGTGAGACGATTTCAGTTGGGATTGTAGTATTCGCTTGGGGTAAAGCGAACTTTGTGACTTGTGTGTCACGATGGGCTGAGATAATTATTGTGAGAAGGAAGCTGGTAAGTCGTTTTATTGGGTGTGCAGTAGGTAGCCCTTGAAGGTCCAATTGTTGGGTCGGGAGTTGACCTGGTGTTCAAAGTCGGATGGAACATTTGAGAGGAACTGGGGCTTGTGATTCAGGGTTCCAGAGGATCATTCCGAGCCGGCTTGACCGCTTTCTTGTGTCTGAGGATAGAGTTTTGAGGATCATTCCTTCATTAGAGATATGATAGTTGTTCAGGCAGTGGGTCCTTAGTGGGATATGACCTTTCCATCCTTTTTGAGTTGCGATCGAGATCAATTAGAGAATCAGGATTGGTAGAGTATTCTTAGAGTATGTTATTCGATGAGCGATTAACATGATGATATTGCGAGGGTGGTCTAGAAGGGAGACAGACCAGTAGAGTTTTCAAGTTCTAGAGAGGCAGATCGAGTACCGCAACGGCAGAAGGGTCTGTCCTTCTTCGGGGTCGGGAGTTCCTGTTGGGTTTAGGTGTTTTTGGAAGAGATTGTTGAATGATATGGGGTTCTGTCGATGGTGCTTCTTGAATCATTGGTTTCAACCTATGTGTTGATAAGGAGCGATTTCGAGGGTGAAATCTATTTCAAGTGGGGGAGAATTATAACACACGGTTCTGGATTATTTTGAGATTTATGGCCCGTGGGCCTTAATTCGAGTATGAGAAGGTTTTGAGGCATTGAAAGCGAAAGGTTATGCCCTTTTGGGATGTGGGTGAGGTAGTTTGTGTGATAAAAGAGTTTGGTTTGTGCTTTAGAGCCCAAATGTATTGTTAAGGCGCTGGTTCGGGCTTTTCATGAATTTTGGATCTGAGTTCGAGTGGGATTCAGGAGGAATAAAGTTGATAGAAGTGTAAGGCTTCTTGTTAGCTTTCCGTGGATAAAAGGATCGTTGGAAACGGACTTATAACGATGAAGTTATGGCCTTCAGAAGTTTTGTGGTTTTAGGCTTAGCCGAGTACGCTGGGCATAATTTGGAGTATGCTGGGCGTACTCAGTACGCTGGGCGTACTGACCAGGGAGGGTCGCAAATGTTCTTCAGAGTACGCTGGGCGTACCATATGAACGCTGGGCGTACGCCAAACAGACCTCAACGCTATTTTAGGGTCTTGGACCCTATTTAAGGTCCTTATCTCATAACGTAACCCTAATATCTTCAGCCTCCATCCTTATAAACCCTATAAATCAACCCTAAGCCTCCATTTGAGTGATTCTTGAGCATTTTGGTGATTTAGTGAGTTTTTGGTGCATATTGTGGAAGAAGGAGTTTCTTGAGGAAGCATTGCTTGGCTTGGAGCTTGTGGATCCAAGCCCTAATCATGTTGATCTAGCTCCAGAAAGCATAAAGTTTGAATCTTGGTGGTTTTCTCATATGGATCTAGTGGGGTGATGACTTATTATGTTTGGCCTTTGAAGAAGAAGGAGCTTTGAAAGAGAATAGCTTGAGAATCTAGCTTTTGGATCTATGGTCTACTCTTGTTGGTGCATCTTCCAGAGGTATTAAGTTTGAAACTTGCTTATTGTTGTACTAGTTTTGTTTTGGGTCTATTTTTGGGGGTTTTTGGTCCCAAAGATTGAAGCTTTATGAGTGGTTAAGCTCCATAGCCTAATATATGTCCCTTTAAGTGTTTCTAGGGGAAAGGATTCATAAAAATGAGTCCTTGGATGTTGGAATCAAACCATGCATGAGATATGAGAATTTTGGGTAGTAAAGAGTGAGAGTTTTTGTGTTTGGGACTTGATTAGCCATGCAAAGGCTTAAAGTCACGAGCTTTATTGAGTGTGAGCCTTTATGGAATCAAGATCTAAGAGTATAGTTATGGTCTTAACTGATTAAGACCAAAAGAGTTGAAAAACTAAATCTGGGCGTACGCTGAGCGTAAATCTAGTACGCCCCGCGTACTTGGTTGGTGTCCCCGATCAGGATTCGTGTACGATGGAGTACACTGAGCGTACCAAGGGAGGTACACCCTGTGTAACCCCACTGTGGACTTTTTGGGCTAAGTCTTATATTGGGCCTTAAGTGTTGGGCCTGGAGTTTGGGCTTGTTGTGCTAGAGTTTTGGAACAGAGGAATATCTATATGTGCATTGGGCCCTTGAGTTGGGCTTGCCTCTTGGACTTGAGAGTTGGGCCTCGGTAGAGTCCATTTATTATTGGGCCTTGGTGGGCCTAATGGGTTTTGGGGTTATTTATGGACTACCTTTAGACCTAGAGAATGAGGGTTGGGACTTAGATCCTAATTTGAGATCATTGTAGATATGGCTCAGGGTAGAGGCTGGTGCGCAACGGCGACATTTGTAGGAGTCGTTCATCATTCGAGGTGAGTCTTCTCACTATACATTACCTAGAGTGGTAGCTATGAGCAGACCGGAGGGTCTTATGTGCTATGTGTTAATTGAGATTATGTGTATTGTGATATATGTATGCTATATGATATAGACCGGACCGAAGGGTACAACGAGATAGACCGGACCGGAGGGTCCAATGATATAGACCGGACCGGAGGGTCCAACGATATAGACCGGGTCGGAGGGCCCAACGATACGGGACTGGAGGGTCCCGCTGAGACACACCCACCGAAGGGTCACACTGTAGCCTCGAGTGGCATATGTGTTATATGTGGTATTTTGGTGAACTCACTAAGCTTTGTGCTTACCGTGTTATGTGTTATGTGTTTCAGGTTCTTATCAGGATCGCGGGAAGGTGGCGACTCGATTGTACACACCAGAGAAAAGAGTCACGAATGGGGATCCTGGATTTTGATAATGTTTTGAAAACTTTGTTGACTATTAAATGGTGTTTATTTAAAATGACATGTGTTTTATGAAATTAAAAATGAAAATTTTGTTTGAAAATTTACTGTGTTACAATGCATTTCCATAAACTTTACATTTTTAGGGTTATTATTGACCCCTTAAGTGTTTCTGGAAGTTTTGGTTTGAAGATTTCATGGATTAAGTGCTTATTTGTGACATCCCCATTTTCACGTCCAGAAAAGACCGATTTTGTTTATGCATTGTTTGAAATTCAGAGTAACATTTTAATTAAAAGTGTTGCTGAATTTGTCCCAAAACAAAATATGATAAAGATTTATCAAAAGGATTTCCAAGGAAATGTGTTTCATTAAAATAAACTGAGTGGGTCAGGCTGGGGAGCCTGGTGAGCACATAGGATTTTCAACCCACAATAAATAAGTTTATTAATTTCATCAATCAACACTAACCCGATTACCCATTCCCGTTATCCTCACTTTACGTCCCTAAACACCTATCATAAAAGACCTAGCCTAAGGATCATCATCGGGATGGACACTACTGCTAAGGGGATTCCTTAGCAATAAATGTCCTAAAGGCAACCATGTGGGGGATGGAGTACACCGGCAAACACATCGTTCACAAACACCTATAGGTTGCGAGCCTGCTAGTGTTCCACTGGACTGTCTGGAAGAGTCCGTGGTCGTCATCCATACTCCGCTAGATGACAGAATCAACAACATCAACATCGAGGTCTCCCATCATTTTATCACACATCACCTATTACCTCTACCCATGTTTCACCCCAACATTTTTCGTAGATATAAAATACATATACAGTTTAAATCATTGAAAACATGTATAAAAACGTTCATCCAGCATAGATAGCAAGTATTCAGATAATATGCGCGCATAGCACGTAATTTATATAAAATACTTCATATCTATGTGTAAGCTGAAAGTAACTATGCACTCACCTGATTAGGTGGTGACTCGGTACTCGGACAACACTTCGTTATCTCAAAACAATTTTTCCCTCGACAAAACCTAGTATGAATATCACTAGGGTTTAGTCTAACGTTAACCGTGACTAATTAATAGTCAATCTATTATTATTATTATTATATAAGCGTTAAACAATGCTCTATATAAATCATAATAATAGCCCAATTAATTATTTTAAGGGACCTAATAACATTACTATAATTATTTAAAAGCTATATTTAAAATAGCGTAGGCGTAGCTCACTTACAGCGGGTTTTAAAGAAAACCGGGCTTCGCTGGAGTAGCGTTCCCGAGCCGAAAGACTCTTCTTCTCTGAGCCGTCGGGCGCTCCTGGGCTTTCGCCTCGTGCTAGGGAGGTTCCCTAGGCTTTTTGGGGGGGGGGGGTGTTTCGGGGCTAGAGAGAAGTTCTAGAGAGAGGGGGAAGTGAGGGGAGGTGTGAGGAATGAATGGAGTCTTGACCACTTATTTATAGGGGCTGGAGGAAGGTTCATGTCGTGAATTTTTAATATTCATGTCGTGAGCCAGGCTGGCTACAACCAAGCGCAACCTGGTATTGACACGTGGCATCGCACACAGGGTGGAAATCAGCCGATTTTCAAAAATTCATAACTTTCACATACGAACTCCATTTTCGACGTTCTTTATATCCATGTGTAGGTAAAAACAAGGTCTACAATTTTCATTTAGACTCTGTTGGCTAGTTCTCGACCGATCTCAAATTTAACAGTAGGAGGAGTTTAGACTGCTAAATGACCGCGAAGAATTCGTAACTCCTTCATACGAAATCCGTTTTTGTCTATCTTTTTACCGTTGAGTTCCTATTAATGAGATATTCAAATCTCATTTAGGTCACGTAAGCCAAAAACCGCTCGAACTAAAATTCGAGTTTCGGGCCGTGAATTGCTACGCCAAATCTTAGAAAATTCATAACTTCCTCATACAAAGTCAGATTTGGGCGTTCTTTTTATGGATGTTCTTGGTTTAACATATACTACAACTTTGGTTTAGATCACTAAGGCTAAAATTTCCTCCATCGTACATTCACTATTTACGTCTCCCAGTGCCGTGCCGATTTTGCCATAAACCTTCGACGGGCCATAACTTCTTCGTTATAACTCAGATTTCGGCGTTCTTTATATCCCCGGAATCCTTGTTTCGACCACTAAAACTCTATGTAAAGATATCGGGATTATCTCACTCTTTAATTGTGACGTTTACTTTTATCTTTTATTTATTAAATATTTATAAATACATAATAAGCATAAAAATTCACATAATTCACATGATACTCAAATATTTCATCTTTATTACTTCAAAAAGAGTTACAATAGTTGACCTAGACTATTACATTTTCTAAAAATGCTTAGCCCTAAAACCCGGGCGTTACAATTCTCTCCCCCTTAGGATGATTCCGTGCCGGAATCATGCATCAGCAAACAAATGTGGATAGCGACTCATCATGTCATCCTCTGTTTTCCAAGTGAGATTCGGCCCATTCGAATGTTTCCGTCGGACTTGCACTAAGTCAACCATCTTGCGTCGTAACTTCTTAGTCTTACGGTCAACAATTGCCTTAGGCTCTTCGATCAACCTTTTATTCTCATCCATCCTTAACTATGAGATTGGAATTATGTTGGGAAATTCTCTCATGAATTTCCTCAAATAACACACATGGAAGGTGTTATGTATACCATCGAGTTCTTCAGGCAATTCCAACTTGTAAGCTTGGTTCCCAATCTTCTGAAGAACTTTGAACGGTCCAATAAACCTTGGACTCAACTTCCCTCGTTTCCCGAATCTTATAAGTCCCTTCCACGGTGAGACTTTAAGCGAAACGGAATCCCCAACTTCAAAAGTCATTGGTCGTCTTTTCTTGTCAGCGTAGCTCTTTTGACGATCCTGAGCTGCTAATATCCTTTCCCTAATCACTTTCAACTTCTTAGCAATCTCGTGGACTATCTCAGGGACCATAAAATGCTTTTCTCCGGCTTCAAGACAACAAGATGGCGTACAACACTTCTGTCCATACAAGGCTTGATAAGGTGCCATCTTGATGCTTGAGTGGAAACTGTTGTTGTAGGAAAATTCTACCAGATGTAAGTGCTCGTCCTAATTCCCTTGGAACTCGAGGGTACATGCTCTCAGCATATCTTCCAATGTTTGAATCGTTCTTTCGCTCTGACCATCAATCTGCGGATGGTAATCCGTACTCAAACATAATTTCGTACCCAATTCCTCTTGTAGACTCCTCCAGAACCTCGACGTGAAATGACTATCACGATCTGATACAATCGTAAGAGGAACACCGTGAAGTCTTACAATTTCCTTCACATAAGCATTTGCGAGCTTATCCATAGACCACTTCTCGTTGGCTGCTATGAAGTGTGCACTCTTGGTAAAACAATCCACAACTACCCAAATCATGTCGTGTCCGTTCTTCGTCCTGGGTAGTTTAGTCACAAAATCCATGGTGATGTCTTCCCATTTACCCATGGGTACAGGTAAAGGTTCTAAACTCCCATATGGTTTCTGATGTTGTGCCTTAACTCTTGCACATGTTACACACTCGGCCACATACTTCACAACATCGAGCTTGATCGTCGGCCACCAGTAGTAGGGTTTTAGGTCCCTATACATCTTAGTGCTACCGGGATGAATCGAGTACATGGTCTTGTGTGCTTTTTCCATCAGAAGATCTCTTATTACTCCTGTCTTAGGTACCCAAATCCGATCTTGGAATACCTTCAGTCCTTGACTGTTTGTATCGAACACTAACGTTTTCCCTAAACGTTCTTCTTTTCGGTCATTCTTCTCTAAAGCTTCTTCTTGAGCTTTCCTGATACTTTCCACAATCGTCGAGGCGACTTCAATTCTTAACGCTCTTGGCCTTTTCCTTTCAAG
Organism: Lactuca sativa; assembly: GCF_002870075.4. NCBI lineage: Eukaryota > Viridiplantae > Streptophyta > Magnoliopsida > Asterales > Asteraceae > Lactuca > Lactuca sativa. The sequence continues at coordinate 156,823,531 of NC_056628.2, read as the reverse complement.
ATTGACTTTCCGACTGAGAGAATCTGCGACAACATTGGCTTTACCTGGGTGGTAAAGTATCTCACAATCGTAGTCCTTCAGTAGTTCTAGCCAGCGTCGTTGCCTCATGTTCAACTCCTTTTGATTAAAGAGATACTGGAGACTCTTATGATCAGTGAACAACCTGCACTTCATGCCGTAGAGATAATGCCTCCATAACTTTAGAGCAAATACTACCGCCGCCAACTCCAAATCGTGAGTGGGGTAGTTCTTTTCGTGCTCTTTCAATTGTCGAGATGCGTATGCTATCACCTTTTCTCTTTGGTTCAGAATACAACCCAACCCGACTCCAGATGCGTCACTATAAACCGCAAAGTCTTCAACTCCATCGGGTAGAGAAAGTATCGGTGCTTCACATAACTTCTCCTTTAGCTTCTCGAATGCCTCATCGTGTTTCTCACTCCACGTATACGTAGCTCCTTTTTGAGTCAAAGCTGTCAATGGAGCAGCTATCGAAGAAAAGCCTTGGATCAATCGCCGGTAATATCCGGCTAATCCTAGAAAGCTTCGAATATCCATGGGACTCTTTGGACGTTCCCACTTCATTACAACTTTGATTTTTGCTGGGTCAATCATTATCCCTCATTGGTTAACCACATGACCCAAGAACTAGACTTCTAGTATCCAAAAGTCGCATTTGGAGAACTTAGCGTAAGGCTTCTCCTTCTTCAATACTTCCAACACTTCACGTAGATGCTTTCCATGCTCCTCCTGGCTTTTCGAGTAGATGAGAATGTCGTCGATGAACACTATCACAGATTTATCGAGGAATGGTTTACAAACCTTGTTCATCAAATCCATGAATGCTGCTGGAGCATTGGTTAGTCCGAATGACATAACCAAGAACTCATAGTGTCCATATCTCGTTCTAAATGCAGTCTTCTCAATATCATGCTCTCTTACCTTCAGCTGATGATACCCTGACCTAAGATCGATCTTTGAGAAGTAGCTCGAACCTTGCAGTTGATCGAATAGGTCATCAATCCTCGGCAATGGATACTTGTTCGTCACTGTTTCCTTATTCAGCTCTCGGTAGTCTATGCACATCCTCATGCTTTCGTCCTTCTTCTTCACGAATAACACCGGAGCTCCCCAGGGTGATGAACTCGGTCGAATGAAACCGTTGTCCAATAGCTCCTGAAGTTGCGTCACAAGCTCCTTCATCTCCATCGGTGCTAATCGGTAAGGTGCCTTCGCTATCGGTGTTGTTCCTGGTAACAAGTCTATACGAAACTCCACTTGCCTATCAGGTGGTAATCCAGGAAGATCTTCGGGAAAGACTTCCGGATAATCACACACAACCGGTATATTCTGCACCTCTTTCTTCTCCTTCTTAGCATCGATTACGAATTCCAAGTATGATGCACATCCATTGGACAAACATTTCCTGGCTTTCATCAGGGAGATGATTCCAGAATTCACTCTGCGTTTGTCCCCGTACACCATAAATGATTCCTTTCTGGGTGGGTTTACCCTTACTATCTTCTTTCAGCATTGAATCTTAGCATCGTTGGCGCTAAGCCAATCCATACCCAAAACGATGTCGAAACCGTTTAACTCTATGGATAATAGCTCCTTGTGGAATTTGTTTCTGTTTAGGTCAATGACGATGTTCCTAATACGATTACTAACAGGTACGAATTTGCCACTGGCAACTTCTACTATCAGGGCATTATCAAGTTTTTCTACAGGCAATGCTAATTTCCCACCAAATTTATGCGACACAAAGGAGTAGTTGGCTCCAGAATCAAATAGTATATTTGCAGGCAAACCATTTACAAAAAAGGTACCTGAAGCGACGTCTGCTGCCTCCTTCGCAGCCTCGAGCATCATTTGGAAGGCTCTCGCCTTCGGCTTCGGTGGTATGTTGGGTCTTCCTGCCTCCTTCTTCTTCGGGCAGTCCTTCAAAATGTGCCCTTCTTCATTACACCCATAACAGGCCTTCTGGATGAGGGTGCATTCATTAGGATAGTGCCCAGGCTTTCCGCATTTGAAACAAGTGACCCCTCCGTCACACTTCCTAGAGTGCTTCTTCTTACACTTGTCACACCACTTCGCTTCTGATCCTCCTCCTCTCGATCCAGACTTCGAGAATCTACTCTTCTTGTTGGACTTCGAGGATCTATCGAACTTCCGTTTCTCACCAACCTCAGCCCTTTCCAGACCTCTTTCCTTTTGTTGGGTCTCCACATTCTTAGCTACTCGAACGGCTGATTTCAGAGTGGTTGCCATCTTGACTGTTGGGCCAAAGTCAGCCGGCAGTCCGTTTGCGAACTTCTCAATTTTGGAAAGTTCGGTTGGCACTAGGTATGGAAACAACTTCATCTTTTCCGTGAATGCAACAGCATAGTCATCGATACTCATTCTCTCCTTCTTCAAATTTTGGAACTCATTGTTCAAATCAATCAGATCTATCTCTGAACAGTATTGCGCCTTCAGTTGTTCCAAGAACTCATCCCATGACATTTTCAGAGCTTCTCCTCGCGGCATTGTATCTGCCAATAGCTTCCACCAGCTCAAGACTCCAGTTTTCAATTGCCTCACAGCGAAGATAGTCTTCTGCTTCTCGCTGCCATCGCAGCTCTCAAACACCATCTCCATCTCGGAGATCCAATCCATAATCTCAACAGGCTTTGGGCTTCCCGAGAGACTTGGTGGTTTTGCACCCAATAAATTTTTGTACATCCGCCCATCCTTGTTGTTTCTCCTCTCCAGGCCATCCCTTTTCTCACCTTGAGTCCCTACTTGACTCACTTGGCGGCTGTAGTTCCGTTCCTCAGATTGCTCGGGAACTGGCTCCGTCGGTTCAACATGTATGGTAGGTTCGTCCCTATTTTCGTGGAGCATCTGTGTCATTTCTTCCCTTTGTTCTGCTAGCATAGCCCGAATCATGGCTTGAACTCTAGCCATGGTGACTGGCTCAAGTGCTACTTCTTCTACAATAGGTATTTGCTGAACCACTGGGGGTTGGTTCCTATCTCCATTTGCGTTCACGTTTCCGCTACGGGTCCTTGCCATCTTGATCTATACACCGAATAAGGTGAATTTAGATATTTATTTAGGATAGACGTTTAACTCGTCCTTATCACTCCGAAACGTTTACATGCTAGTTCTAATATCGTAGTTGTACATTTAGAATCCTAAATACATAAGGTTTCCAGATCCGGTCGGCAACAGACCATAGATCCGAACACATAATAGCATATCATGCACAAAGCATTTAGCACATAAAAGCATTTTAGGCACAATTCCTAAAATAAGCTAGCGCTCACACCTCACAATCATCACTTAGCATTCTAAGTTTAAGTCTAGAAATCCTACAAATTCCTAGTTCGCTTAAACTAATGCTCTGATACCAACTGTGACATCCCCATTTTCACGGCCAAAAAAGACTGATTTTGTTTATGCTTTGTTTGAAATTCAGAGTAACATTTTAAATAAAAGTGTTGCGGAATTTGTCCCAAAACAAAATATGATAAAGATTTATCAAAAGCATTTCCAAGGAAATGTATTTCATTAAAAGACTTGGGATGTCATGTTTGATACAGATCAAAAGCATAAACAATACAATATAAGCCTTACTATATTATTTCGTATCTACAGGCCTATATGCGTAATCCCTCATCCCAAAACATCACATCTATGCTCATGCGCCACTACTTGTAATACAAGAAACTGAGTGGGTCAGGCTGGGGAGCCTGGTGAGCACATAGGGTTAAACCCACAATAAATAAGTTTATTAATTTCATCAATCAACAATAACCCAATTACCCATTCCCGTTATCCTCACTTTACGTCCCTAAACACCTATCATAAGGGACCTAGCCTAAGGTTCATCATCAGGATGGACACTACTGCTAAGGGGATTCCTTAGCAATAAATGTCCTAAAGGCAACCATGTGGGGGATGGAGTACACCGGTGAACACATCGTTCACAAACACCTACAGGTTGCGAGCCTGCTAGCGTTCCACTGGACTGTCTAGAAGAGTCCGTGGTCATCATCCATACTCCGCTAGATGACAGAATCAACAACATCAACATCGAGGCCTCTCATCATTTTATCACACATCACCTATTACATTTACCCATGTTTCACCCCAACATTTTCGTAGATATAAAATACATATACAGTTTAAATCATTGAAAACATGTATAAAAACGTTCATCCAGCATAGATAGCAAGTATTCAGATAATATGCACACATAGCACGTAATTTATATAAAATACTTCATATCTATGTGTAAGCTGAAAGTAACTATGCACTCACCTGATTAGGTGGTGACTCGGTACTCGGACAACACTTCGTTATGTCAAAACAATTTTTCCCTCGACAAAACCTAGTATGAATATCACTAGGGTTTAGTCTAACGTTAACCGTGACTAATTAATAGTCAATCTATTATTATTATTATTATATAAGCGTTAAACAATGCTCTATATAAATCATAATAATAGCCCAATTAATTATTTTAAGGGACCTAATAACATTACTATAATTATTTAAAAGCTATATTTAAAATAGCGTAGGCGTAGCTCACTTACAACGGGTTTTAAAGAAAACCGGGCTTTGCTGGAGCAGCGTTCCCGAGCCGAAAGGCTCTTCTTCTCTGAGTCGTTGGGCGCTCCTGGGCTTCCGCCTCGTGCTAGGGAGGTTCCCTAGGCTTGTTGGGGGGGTTTCGGGGCTAGAGAGAAGTTCTAGAGAGAGGAGGAAGTGAGGGGAGGTGCGAGGAATGAATGGAGGCCTCACCACTTATTTATAGGGGCTGGAGGAAGGTTCACGTCGTGAATTTTTAATATTCACGTCGTGAGCCAGGAGGTGGAAATCAGCTGATTTTCAAAAATTCATAACTTTGGCATACGAACTCCGTTTTCGATGTTCTTTATATCCATGCGTAGGTAAAAACAAGGTCTATAATTTTCATTTAGACTCCGTCAGCTAATTCTCGACCGATCTCAAATTTAACAGTAGGAGGAGTTTAGACTGCTAAATGACCGCGAAGAATTCGTAACTCCTTCATACGGAATCCGTTTTCGTCTATCTTTTTACTGTTGAGTTCCTATTAATGAGATATTCAACTCTCGTTTAGGTCATGTAAGCCAAAAACCGCTCGAACTAAAATTCGAGTTTCGGGCCGTGCACTACTACGCTAAATCTTAGAAAATTCATAACTTCCTCATACGAAGTCAGATTTGGGCGTTCTTTTTATGGATGTTATTGGTTTAACATATACTACAACTTTGGTTTAGATCACTAAGGCTAAAATTTCCTCCATCGTACATTCACTATTTACGTCTGCCGGTGTCGTGCCGGTTTTGCCATAAACCTTCGACGGGCTATAACTTCTTCGTTATAACTCAGATTTCGGCGTTCTTTATATCCCCGGAATCCTTGTTTCGACCACTAAAACTTTATGTAAAGATATCGGGGTTATCTCACACTTTAATTTTGACGCTTATATTTATCTTTTATTTATTAAATATTTATAAATACATAATAAGCATAAAAATTGACATAATTCACATAATACTCAAATATTTCATCTTTATTACTTCTAAGAGAGTTACAATAGTTGAACTAGACTATTACATTGTCTAAAAATGCTTAGCCCTGAAACCCGAGCGTTACATTATTGGTCTAGTCTCATGCATTAAGTTGCCTTTTTGGACTTTAGAATTTAGATCTAGACTTAAAGGGATGTATTAAGGGATATAGTTGAAAACTTTATCCACTAAGACCTTGGAAAGGATCAGATCTGAGCTTTGGAGCTCTTGAAATCAAAAGAAAATGACTTAAGCTCGTTTGAGCTGTTCATACCAGTCCCCACAGTGTGGCCTTAGGTTGCCACGACGTGGCGAATGAGGAGTCATCGATTGTATTGTCACTTTGTGCCCATGACATGGCCAAGGAAGGCCACGACATGGAGGATTATTGTTGGTAATTTTGATCTTATTTTTGACCGTTAACTTTGAAGGTTGACTTTTGACTCGTTGACTTTTAGTCAAATATATGATTTTAGAAAGTTGGCCTAAATATTTTTCTTTTTTGGCGATATAGTTGGCGCTTGGCACATGTCTCCTATTTTGCGAGTCATTGACTTTTGACGGCATTAGCGATGCGAGTCTTCTCGTTGTACTTGTGGGTTTAAGACATCAATATCGGCCCACTAGATTATGTTATATTGGATGCTAGCTGTCTTTGTGACTCTTGCATGTATGATGGGGTTGAAATATAACCTTGGTTTGGGCCCATGGTTTTATGTTTGGGTTGAAATAAACCCCAAAGTTGGGCCCGTTTTTGCATGTCCGGGTTGACACATACCTCAAGACTGGGCCCATGAATCTGTGTTGGGTTGGAATATAGCCCAAGGTTATGTGCGGTATGTGGTTTTTAGGGAACTCACTAAGCTTTGTGCTTATGATTCTATGTTTATGGTTCCGGGTACTTTCGATACGAAAAGGAAGGGACCTGACGTGATCGCACAACACCTCCCTTATGGTTCTACATTGATTCCCATTTTACTCAGATGATTGTGATACACTATTTTGTGGCACCGATTATATGGATTGATGATTTTTAAATTGAAAAATTTTGCCTTTGTTTTTGGGATGTTACAAAATCCATTTATGTGGCTGTGATCATTGACAAATTGCCCCTTCTTGGAAAAATTTTAAACACAATCTGAAACATAACAATGATGAATTAACTTTGACTCAACTTGGAAGCCATTTATGGATTGAAGAGTCATTAATGACTCAAGAACTTGATAACAATCCGAAAGGCAAGAATCAAGTTGGTTCCTCTTATGTGAACATGGTTGAAGGAGAAAGTTCAAAGAATCCCAAGAAGTCTAGTGGAAAAAGGAAGTTTAAAGGAAAGGATGACAAGTCGTCCAACAAGAAGGCAAAAGTAGTTTGTTGGAATTGTAACAAATCGGGTCACTTCAAGAAAGATTTTCGTCTTCGTAAGTGACTAAGGATGGTGTTGGACCGTGTGGATCCAAGGATCCAGAAAAGCAACAAGGTCAGAATTCTGATTTTATGTAGAACTTTAATTGTGTGCAAAATTATAGTTTTGTGATTTCTGAAGCATTTTATGTGCATGATGATGATGTTGCATGGTGGGTTGATTCGGGAGCAACAAGCCGTATTTGTAAATATCTTCGGTGGTTTAAGGAATGTCAACCAATAAAAGATGGATATATGGTGAAAATGGGAAATGTTGCTACTGCACCAATCAAGGGTTTATGATCAATTTTACTTACTTTACTTCTGGAAAGTGTTTGTGTCTGAAAAATGTTTTATATGTACCGGGGATTCGGAAGAATATCGTGTCTAAAATTGTCTTGAATAAGTGTGGTAACAAACAAGTATTAGAAAGTGAAAAGTATATATTGTCAAGACATGGTTCTTTTATGGGTTTTGAATATGTATTAATGGAATAATTAGGCTTAATATTAATTATCATAGTTATGATAATTTAGTTTGCATGGCTTCTTCTAGTTCTAGCAATATTTTTGATAAATCTGATTTATGGTATGCTAGACTAGGACACATTCATTACAAGAGATTAAAAGACATGTCAAAATGAGCTTAATTCCTGATTTTGATATAAATAATGAAAAATGTAAAATATTCATATGAAATAAATGTTTGATTAGGTGTCTAAGCCCATAACTATTTTGGTATGCACTTGACCTGATTGTGAGCATGGTCCATTTGGGTTGCCTTCACCATAGCAACTGATAGGATGAACTAAGGAGAAAGAGGATTCATTATGATTTATTAATATATTATATGAATAATATATTAAAAGAGAAATCATATTGTTTAATTAATATTAGTCAAGAATTAATAAGAATTAATTTTTGTGGATAAAATAGATTAATTAAATAAAGGGGATTGATTGTGTAATTATAAGATATTTTCATAAATGGGATAATGGACTCCAAAGAAGTTGGAGTGGACAAAATCTATGGGGAAACCCGTAAGAATTCGTCCAAGGCCTCTAAGGAGGGAGTCCATGGGCTGCTTAGGGCATAACCAGTCAAATTAGGGTTTCCGTTGAAAACCCTAATAGCCTACCTATATAAGGAACCCCTAAGGCCCCAAAAACGTGGTGAAGTAATCCCTAAGGGTTTTTGGACGTTTTTGGTGCTCCTCCTCCTTCTCCTAGGTCATCTTGTTGCTCATGGAATTTGTGACTCCATTAGAGGTGCAACATTTGAGGCACTAGGCTTTCTAAAGTCAAGATCAAGAGGAATTGAGATTGTTATTGCTACATAACAATCAAGGTAAGATCTAAACCCTTTTATTATGATAATATCTATTATTATGTGCTAGATCTAGGGGTTATGAGCTTTGGATGATTATTGCATGTTCATTAGACAAACTAGATCCAAAGCTTTAGGGTTTGCATGTACACCATAGGATTGATGTATTGCTCAAAATCCATTAGTGGTATCAAAGCCTAGGCTGTTTGTTTAATGTATTTGATGCTTTACATGATTATTCAAAGCTGTAAATTGAATTTTTTTGGATTTGGAGGCTGGACTCGCCGAGTCCATATGTGAACTTGTCAAGTTCACTGGCAACTTGACGAGTCCAATGTTGGCTCGACGAGTCGGATATCAGATGCCAGATTTTTTGGGTTTTTGACCTATTTTGCCGTGGAATAATTACCAAAAACGTTTTTAATTGATAAAATCCGATTTTGATTGATTTGGGGTGATTATCCTTTCCAAAATAGTAGATGATTGTCAATTAGTTAGATAATCATTGCCTTATATGATTAACTTGATTTATTTGAATTATTTGATTGGATTATCTTGCCATAAAATTGAATTAGGTCAAATTTAGATAATCAACAATTATTTGATTAATTGAATTATTTGTAATTTGATCTAGATATACGAAGTAACTAAATGTTTTATAAATTCCCAAATCTTAGTTACTTTAGGAAAAATGTGGAGTTGGTGCTATTCCATGAAATTACACTTTGTGCCCTTGCTAAGACATTAGTGGAGCATGTGTGGTTAATCGGCACACTAATTGGGCTCTAAGAAAAGGTGGCAAAGGGTGACTCGATGTTTGTCATAGATCGATGGAGTGTGTGTGGTTAACCGACACATCGGTTAGGTGACTGTAACATTGGGGGCACCATGTATATTTGCATGATTATCCACAACTTGTTTGTGATCCTCAGCATCCTAGTCACAAACGAAGGGCACACTAGAGATTGAAACATGCCATTGAAAAGTTCAATGAATCTCAAAAGATCTAGGAGTTTCAATTCATTTAAAACTTAATTTTCAGTTTTCGTTTTTCATGGTGGAAATTGGTAAATCATCATTTACCTTCCTTCAAATATTCTGCAATTTGGATTCTGGCATCCCTCTTCCATATTGTAGGATATTGTATTGGTTCCTAGCCTTAATATCTCATTTGGGTGTTTTATTAAGGACTTAATCAACTTACTTGAATTTTCTCCCGTTTTGTAGATGTCAAGGTCTGACAACTATGGTCTTCCTGAATCCGTTGGAAAAAGTTTTCCGCTTGAAGATGATGTTTCACGATTGGATTGTGGAAATGGAAATCACTCTTCACTTCCTCCACCCCCTCTAATAATTCTCCCTGACCCACGTGTTCGAAGACTTGAAAAGTTCAAGGTCACTTAAGCCCTATTGGCGAAAAGACACGAAGATGGAAAGTCGGTATGCGCTCATGTCTTGGATATGAAGTTGCATATTGTTAGATTGGGAATGTTGGGCATCGATGTATCGAAGAAGTTGGGTGTTGACTTGGTTCTTCACTCACTTCCAGATTCATATGGTAAGATCGTTAGAGAGTACTATATGATGGAACACGACGTGACCCTTATTGATTTGACTTATTTGCTTATTGTTGCTGAATCAACAATGATTTGGAGCACTGGTCGAGCAAATTTGACTGGTAAATCAATATCCTAACCTTCTCTGGGCAATGGCAACATTGGAAGTCTAGAAAAGTTTTCTCTACGCAAGAGAAAGGCTGAGTCTGAGATAGTCTCGTGTACCATTCCAGAAGAATCCATATGTTTCTACTGCCAAAAGAGGGGGCATTGGTTACGAAGCTACCCTGACTACCTGAGAGATCTAAGAGATGGGAGAGTCGAGATGTATGACTCTGCTTCAGGTAAAATCCACTATCTAACTCTAGTATGTTTTCTATTTTTTTTATTCTTAATACATGATGTGATAAGGTTACATTTTGATGTTTTGTAGGATCAAAGAAAAGAGAGGAAGCTTAGAGGAAGAAGTGAGCTGAGTCTGATCGCGAAGAAGTGGATTTCGATCGCATGATTTGACGATTGGCTTTTAAGCTGCTACTTAGAGTTATGATAGATTGCTTAAGAATATGTAATAGCATAGTTTTCATTTGAATTTGAATCGTAAGGACTAGTTTTCCACACCTTTTTATAAATAAAATAAATTTTGAGTTTTGTCTTATTTATATATCCTTGCAATGTTATTTATGAAAATTGATGCTTGTGTGTTTCTATTGTAAGTAATATTAAGTGGATGTGATTGTTAGTTATGTTATTTATGGTAGTGTCGTAATTTTTCTAAGTAAGGAAAGATTCCCTTCGCCTAAGTCTCAATTGGATAGAAGCTTGGAATCATATGATTTGAATCATGTGATGTATGGATATCTTGGTACTTAGGAAATTAAGACTAATTCCTTGATCACACAAGTATGTGAGTCATGTGAAGGACTAAAGGACTAGAACACAATGTTGTGCACTGGTCAAGTCCACCACAAATAACAACAAGACTATTCGTCATGATTTACTAAATGTCTAGTAAATATGATTATGCTTGCAAGATTAAGTATAAATCTAAATTATTGAAAAGTTTCAATAATAGCAGAACGAATAAGAAGAATCAATTAGGCAGAAGATAAAAGTTTCTCCAATCTGAAAAGATGGGAGAGTACTTTAGTATCACGTTTTATGATCGTCTTATTGATTGTGAAACCATATCACAATTGATCGTCTAGGTAAACCTTAGTATGCTGGTATGGCTAAGAAGAGGAATCGAAAATTGTTGAAATGGTTAAATCAAAAAGGGAATCATACTTCGTTCCAAAATCAAGTCTTAGAGTCACACTCCAAGATTGTGACTTGAGTGAAACATCTTAAGAAGTTATAACACACTCATCAAATGTGAAGTAGAAAATTGTTTTTCTTACTCTTATACGTCTGAAATTGGTAAGTTTTGATGTCTTGGATAAGATAAAGACAAACTAAGACCAATTGTGTGTAGTGTTTCTCTTGATTAGAATCCTCACTAACTCCTGAATATTTGTTTGTCAAGAAATGTTTCTTGACAAGGGAATCCTATATGTCAAAAGGTTAGTGGGAGTCTAAATGATCTTGAAAAAGGTTCAAGAACTAATCAAGAGTAAACCTATTATTAAACACTAGCACATGACTTAAGGTTTACAACCTATCGTGTTGACAAAATTTTATTTCTATGCCATTCCAGTAAAGTTACTTATGCATGTGAGTTCTACGAGTTCTCAATTGACTGCATAAGGGAAAGCACCTTGTTCAATGAAAGTACGTTGACTAGTATAGGTGAGCTGCTAAATAACTTGGAAGCAATGATGGGAGCCTTGATGGCAAAAATTAAGAATGAACAAGTTCTGTCAATAAGAGTTTGGATTTGACACAAACATTATCTTATGATTATGGTTATGAAAAATACACATGGATAAGAGCACATACACCATAAAATCTAAGTGTCATAAGGTTTCCCTCCTTCATGAAAATGATTGTGAGGAAACGCTTTCACTAGGAAGATTTTTAGGAATTAGCTGTTGTGTAAATTGCATTCTCAAATTCAATTATGATTACGACATCCCTCTTCATAGTTCGAATTGTGAGATTTAGCAATTAGTTTTAACATTTAAGACTTATTGCTATAAGTGCTGAAATTGTTTAGACACACATATAAGCTTTCTAAGGAAAAGATAAAGGCTTATCGAAGCATATCGTATTAGAAATATGAACTTTGGAAGTCAATAAGTATTGATTTCTAGAAGTCCAAATGTTTTTTGAATACGTGTCAAAGCTAGTGGAAGCATAAATGTTATGTTGGTATGGATATAATTATTATGTTAGTGGGAGCATGATTATTATTTTAAGTATTGCAAGTTAGCAATATTAATTATAGAAAACAAAGTTTCAATTTGCAAAGGTTGAATAGTTGTTTTGCTATAATTAAGGGAGAGAATATTACTTCGTTTCGAAATGGATCGAGAAATTTTAATCATATTTAGTCAAAAGACATATATGGACGTTATGTTGAAAAGATTCAACTTAAAAGGATTCTATATATGTTAATATCATAGCAAGGAACTGGTAAAGTATCATGTTTTTCATTATGAATTGTGTCCCATACGCTTCGGGTATATGATCGATTGCATATGCCGCAATATTCGACCGTTCTAAAAATTTCCAAATGCCTAGGGCATTAAGAGGGAAAAGGGACAAGAACCGGTTTCACTAAAATAGTTGAGCAACTGTTAACGACAATCTAAGGTTCGCTAAGGATTGGTTGCTTGTGAGCAGTTGGAAGTATAGTAATGAATGGACCATATCGACATTATTATGAATAGATAGGACTCTATTCACAATAAGTTGTCATATGGCTAATATGGAAATGTTTCCATATTGGGAGTTGGACGTTAAGAATTTATATCTAGATTAGAAACTTTTATGCAAGAAGGATGTTCAAAGGAATGTACTTTAAATGTGAGACTTCACATCTATGAAATTTTCTTGTAACAATCGCCAATAGAGAACTTTGTAATTTCATTGGCAAAGTCTTGGTGACTTTTGTGCAATAAGATTACAAAAGGGATCATTGCATAAAATGTTATAATCTAACATATTCTAATAGTAACGAGAATTTTGTATTCTTACACTAACAATAAGGATTAGGAAATATGGAATGAGCATCATTGAAAATGTTTTCAATTGATCTATTTCACAAAGTATGGACCATAGGTAAACAAAGTGTGCATGCTTGGTGCATGGGACAACTACTGTTATAATTCAAGTAATAAGTTGATTATCCGAAATATTATACAATGAATAATGTGTAATTAATATGGTGACTAAATAAAAGGAGTTTTATTTATACTCAAAAGTTTGGGGCCATATTGGGCTCGATTATTCTCGTGTTTCACTTTGCATGTTTTGACTTACTGAATAATAAGATTATTCAAACCATCCACAGTCGATCATACTTTGGAAGTAGGTATGAAAGAAGACTGTCATGAATCTGACAGTAGATTGTCTAAAGTGTTTTAGACATAGCAAAAGATTATTGTAGGGTTCATGAGTGCTCCTATAAGATTAGAGTATTGGATTAAACCCACACTCAATTGAATCACTTCATTGATTTTATCACGGGTGATTAGTGAGAAGATAATATATTATATTCTTGAAACCGAGACGTGTGAGTTGTATTCTGCAAGTCGGTTGCACATTAATAATATGTAAACGCATTAATAACTTGGTGTTATAAAAGATATTGTTGTATGTGATTTGATGAGTAGGTACAAGCGAGCATTGAGTCAAAGTGTATCCGTTCCTTCTACCCAAAGTGGGTTAAAAGCGATATTTGTGGGCCCCTCGATGATTTAGTGATGACACCCTAAGCACTTGGCCAAAGCCGGGACTAAGTTGATGTGTTCAATTGTAGTCTGTTGTCAGTCGTCATAAATCGGAAATCGGGAAACAACACATGAACAAAGAGTATGATTAAAATCCATGTCTTAGTTCATATAATATCTAGAATGGAGGAATATATGATCTCTTATCTAAAGGACACGTTTCTGATATGATCAGAGTTCGACATCAGCTTTTGAAAGCTACGATTGTTGATCAGGTTCCGAAGTCATACGCAATATAGTTATTAGACTTATCCAAGTGGGAGACTATTGGATTAGGTGTCTAAACCCATAACTATTTTGGTATGTACTTAACCTGATTGTGAGCATGGTCCTTTTGGATTGCTTTCACCATAGCAACTGATAGGATGAACTAAGGAGTAAGAGGATTAATTATGATTTGTTAATATATTATATGAATAATATATTAAAAGAGAAATCATATTGTTTAATTAATATTAGTCAAGAATTAATAACAATTAATCTTTGTGGCTAAAAGAGATTAATTAAATATAGGGGACTGATTGTGTAATTATAAGATAGTTGCATAAATGGGCTAATGGACTCCATAGAAGTTGGAGAGGACGAAATCTATGGGGAAACCCATAAGAATTCGTCCAAGGCATCTAAGGAGGGAGTCCATGGGCTGCTTAGGGCCTAAGTAGTCAAATTAGGGTTTCCTAGTTGAAAACCCTAATAGCCTACCTATATAAGGAACCCTTAAGGACCCAACAACGTGGTGAAGTAATCCCTAAGGGTTCTTGGACGTTTTTGGTGCTCCTCCTCCTTCTCCTAGGTGATCTTGTTGCTCATGGTGTTTGTGACTCCATAAAGATGTGCAACATTTGAGGCACTAGGCTTTCAAAAATCAAGATCAAGAGGAATTGATATTGTTATTGCTACATAACAATCAAGGTAAGATCCAAACCCTTTTATTATGATAATATCGATTATTATGTGCTACATATAGGGTTTATGAGCTTTGGATGATTATTGCATGTTCATTAGACAAACTAGATCCAAAGCTTTAGGGTTTGAATGTACACCATAGGATTGATGTAGTGCTCAAAATCCATCAATAAAATCACAAGACAACCTTTCAAATATGTTGTTAGGGAAAGCAAGGTGTTTGAACTTATACATAGTGATTTATGTGATTTCCATTCAACACCTTACCTTGGAAACAAAACGTATGTTGTTACTTTTATTGATGATACATCTAGATATTTTTATGTCTATTTGCTACATTCAGAAGATGAAGCTCTTGATAAATTTAAGATTTATAAACAAGAGGTAGAAGTTCATAAAATTGAATTAATAAAATTTTTACGTACTGATAGAGGTGGTGAGTATTATGATCCGATTTATTTTGAATAATCTGGAATAGTATATCAAACAATGGCTCCTTATACACCACAAAAAAATGGTATATGGGGTGAGGCTATGTTAACTGCATGTTATATTTTGAGTGAAGGTTTATGGGGTGAGGCTATGTTAACTGCATGTTATATTTTGAATAGAACTCCAAGACAAAGGAGTAAGAATACCCCCTTTGAACTTTGGTGTAAAAAGGTACCAAGTTTGAGTTATCTCAAACTTTGGAATTGTAGAGCATTTGTAAGGCTCACTGAACCCAAAAGGAAAACATTGGGTGAAATATGTATAGATTGTATCTTCATTGGATATGTTGAGCACTCCAAAGCTTATAGATTTTATGCTTTAGAATCTAATGACTATGTGACTGTGAACACTGTTATAGAGTCAAGAGATGCTATCTTTGATGAAGAAAGATTTGCATATTTTCCTAGACCAAGGGACATGATTCGAAAATCTTTCAGCAAGAATACAACTTAAGCTGAAGATGTTTATGGTGGTACAAGTTTTGTGCCCAAACTTAGAAAGAGTACTAGAGCTAGAAAAGCTAAATATTTTGGATCTGATTTTCAACTTTATTTAGTTGAAGGAACTAGTGATGAAATTGTGTCTCAACATCAATATTGTTTTTATATTAAGGATGGTCTAAAGACTTTTAGTGAATCTATGGCTTCTAGGGATGTTCATTTCTGGAAAGAAGCAATACATGATGAGATTGATTCTATCATGCATAACAATACTATGGTATTCTCTAACTTACCTCTTGGTTGCAAGGTATTAGGAAGAAAATGGATCCTAAAAAGAAAAATGAAGGTGGATGGCACAATTGATTAGTATAAATCCAAATTGGTTATCCAAGGATTTTGGCAAAAGGAAGGCATTAACTTCTTTGATACTTATTCTAATGTTGCCAGAATTTCCACTTTTAGATTATTGTTGGCTCTTGCAGCTATACATAATCTTGTGATTCACCAAATGGATGTGAAAACTTTATTCATGAATGGAGAATCAGATGAGGAGATTTATATGAAACAACCTGAAGGGTTTGTGATGCCATAAACATAAACTATAAGCACAAAGTTTAGTGAGTTCCCCAAAGTACCACATATTATACACATATACATATAACAACATGTGGTTGTTTCGGGTCTGTATCAACTCCATATGACAACATGTAGCTGTGTCGGGTCCGCATCAACCCCATATGACAACATGTAGCTGTGTCAGGTCTGTATCAATCTCATATGACAACATGTAGTTGTGTCGGGTCCGTATCAACCTATATGACAACAAGTAGTTGTGTCGGGTCCGTATCAACCCCCGAGTCCATAATGACTCCGAGTCCATATTGGATCTATGCATATAACATACAATCACACTAGTAATAGTCATAAAGACAGTAAGCATATACAAGCATATAAGTAAGTGTCATAAAGACCACTACTATCCTACAACAAAATCCAGTGGGCTGACGTTGGTGCCTTCAACCCACAAGTATAGTGAGGAGACTCACATGAACTACTCAACAGAAGCCCAACAACTACCTCAACATCAGAACAACCAACCCAAACTTCCTAAAACCAAATTGACGATTCCTTAGTCAAATACCCAATTCTACCCAAGTTTGACCAAAAGTCAAACTGGTCAAAAATTCAATGATAATCTTAGTCAAAGTCAATGTCATGTCATGACCATTCCTTAGTCACATTGTCAGAATGCAACGTCAAACAGTCATGATTCTGGACATTATCTAGTCAAAAGGCCAAAATCTTCATTAAGTGCTTAATCTCTTCTGACCAAGGCCCATTACCTCAGATCTGGTTCCTAAATATCTTCATAAAGGATAAAGTTTCCAACATTATCCATTAGGATGGTCCAAACAACCAAGATCTAGTCTTTAAGTCTCAAAGGGACTAAGAATGCATCTTTCTCAGCTAAATCCATTAAGTCCAAGTCTCCAACCTTCATATCTGAATTAACATAATGTTTAGATGCATAAAGTTTCCAACTTTATCCATAATAATGTCTCAAGATTTCAAGATCTAAACTTGAATACACCAAAATGGAATAAATGACCAAAATAACTTGTATGGCTGAGAGGGAAGGCAAAATATCAAAACTTTCCTAGTCCATGAGGTCTAGGAAAACATTTAAACTTGATCAAAAGGTGATGGAGTCCATATTTGAAACATACAATTTTCTTGGGACCTTGGAGAGTAATAAAGTTGCAAACTTTATTCCCAAATCTCACTCAAAACTCATTGAAATGGACCAAGATACAAAATTCACTTAGATCAAAAGA
Source organism: Lactuca sativa (assembly GCF_002870075.4). NCBI lineage: Eukaryota > Viridiplantae > Streptophyta > Magnoliopsida > Asterales > Asteraceae > Lactuca > Lactuca sativa. The sequence goes on along the minus strand of NC_056628.2, from coordinate 156,806,098 downwards.
TGAAATTCAATAAATCTTGGAACTTTATAATTACAAAGGTCTAGAAGGTAGATGAAAGTTGAAATCTTCAATTGGCAAGCTTCAAGGATCAATCTTGCATGAAAAATTGCTCCAAAACAACCAAAAGTGGATGAGAGGAGAGGGGAGGCTCAAATCTGATGGAGGCTAGGGTTTCACCCAAGAGGTTCTAGATATGATGGAGGCTACGAAAATACCATAAAACATGAATCCTTACCTTTAAATACCATGAAAATCCTAAAAATTGTGTGGGCTCTAGGCTGCATAGTTTTCACGTCATGAGAATATATTCTCACTTCGTGAGATCAGGCTCTTCTCACATCGTGACAAATTTCTGTCACTTCGTGAGGACAAGTTTTTACCCTCTTTCACTCCAACTTCAAACAGTCATACCTTCTTCGTTTCAACTCCATTTTCGGCGTTCTTTATATGCACATAAAGGTATCGAGGAGGCCTACAACTCTATCTAATTACTTTTGGCTTAAAACACACCGAACTAAAATCCTTAATTCATGAAAGAAGTCCAAAACATCACTTTTCCCATTTTACCCTTTTTCTTCAAAGCACAAACCAAGGCTTTAATCACTTATCCAACATTATCATTATCCAATTAGGTCTAAACCCCATTCCATTGAAGCCCAAGCCCTTTACTTGATCCATATATTACCTACACTCTCGAAATAAGAAACACCTTGAAACAGGATGTTATAACTCCCCCCACTTAAATTGGATTTCGTCCTCAATATTTGTGTTGGTTAGGAACTATGAAAATAACACCAAAACATTCCATAAGCTTCCTCTAACCACTTAGAAATCAATGCATCTTATATATAAAAATCAATAGACCACTCAAAAAGCCACAATGTCCATGTAATAACCCAAAATCTTGAAATAGTCAAACACAACAACTATATTTCTCTCCCTAACTGTAAGACCCAACTTCCAGTGAGAACCACTCAAACCAGAAACTCTCAAAACTACAATGACAAACCAATTCCATCAATATACTTCCCGAAACCAGGAACCCATCAGTCTTAACTTCATAAACCATACCCTAAGTTTGATGATTAATCCAAGAACCTGACGTTGCATATGAATCCCTCATCAGCTCAGATTTACATCCACATGCCAAATCACTCGAGGCATTTACAACGAACTTCATGACTCAAGATATCAGAACCAACTCCCAACAAAGAACCAACACCCAAACATGGAAATAAGTCTAACGATCCGAGACCTAAGAGTATCAATCAAATGAATATCGGGTCCCACTCATATGAATCATACAACCTGTTGGGTCAAAATATGGTTTATACTTTGCTTTTCTGGGCAATTGTATTTTTCTGTAACATTTGTGGAGTTTACGGTCATGTTTACGGTTGAGTTTACGGCCGTAAACACCTTACGGCCGTAAACCCATTTACGGCCCATGTTCACCAAGCCCATGTCCCCTTGTATAAATATAGGTGTTAGGGTGTGAGGAACAGATTGATAAAAAGAAGAGAGTTTACAGCCAGAGAGAATAAGGAGCATGTGTGTGTGAATCTTTTGTATCTGGAGCTTTAATTCATATCAATACATACAAGATTCATGTTATTCTTCTTCTCCTTCTCTTCTATTTGATTTGACATCATCCGTTTGATTGGGATTCCGCACCATCAAACGGATCTGATTGATACACATGCAGATTAGGGACTTACAATTGGTATCAGAGCCAAGTTGTATCAGTCAATTTTGTTAGATTTTGAGCATTATTTGATCTTATTTTCGAAATATTCTTGTGTTTTTGGATAGATCTCTGAAAAATAAGGGGGGTTTGTTCTTCTATTTAATCTGACATCATCCGTTTGATTGGGATTCTGCACCATCAAACGGATCTGATTGATACACAGACAGATTAGGGACTTAGAATTGGTATCAGAGCTAAGTTGTATCAGTCAATTTTGTTAGATTTTGAGCATTATTTGATCTTATTTTCGAAATATTCTTGCGTTTTTGGATAGATCTCTGAAAAATAAGAGGGGCTTGTTCTTCGTGTTTTTCATAAAAAAAGGTTTTTGATCGAGTTTTAGAGGAAAAAAGGGCAAAAATCACTGTTTTTGGTTGTAACCTACGAGGGGGTGGCGGCCAGCAGCTAGGGTTTCCGAGGAGTTCATGGCCCGAGGTTTGCGGCTCGGAGTATACGGCTCAGCAGTTTGCGACTCGGTCACGCACGTTTCGGGCTTCTGAGGTCTCGGCCTCGCAAGCAGCAGCCTCGCTCAGCAGCCTCGTCCTCGCAAGCAGCTTCTCGCCTCGCATTATAATTAAGACGCGCATTGGAGTTACCGGGGATCGAACCCGCGACCTCCAGCTCCCAAACCAGGCGCCTTACCAGCTGATCTCGATTACTAGATGGAATAAACCTTCGAAACTTAATTCAAAAAGACTCCTTTTCGGTTCCAAGTTTCTCACAATTGTCATTTTTAGCCCAAAATTAATTTTTTTTTTAATTTTAAATTCCTTTTTTATAAAAAAAAATTAATAATAATAATAATAATAATAATAATAATAATAATAATAATAAATAAATAAATAAATAAATAAATAAATAAAATTAAAATTAATAAATAAAATTATATTTTAATTTTTTACTTTTATTTATTTATTTATTTATTTTTAACTTTTGACCTTAAATTTTGACTTTGACTTCCAAGTTTGACCTTTGACTTTAAACTTTGACTTTCTCGTTTGACTTTTAAACTTTCAAATTTAGCTTTTCGGTTTGACTTTTCAAGTTTGACTTTTGAGTTTAATTTTTAAAATTTGACTTTTAAGTTTAACTTTTTAAATTTGACTTTTAAGTTTGACTTTTGAGTTTAACTTTTTAAATTTGACTTATAAGGTTGACTTTTGAGGTTTATAATCAAAGGGTTTGACTTTTAAGTTTTATTTTAGCTTCTAGTTGTGCTTTTAATTGATTTTAAGGTCTACGAGGGAGTTGAAAACATGAAAGAGAGTCGTCAGGATATGTTAAGACAAAATTTTAACATTTTCGATTATATCCCTGGAGAAACCCTCGAAACTCAGTTGCAGCGATTTACTACACTTACTACTGAGATGAATATAGCTGGGATCTTCTTGTCCAAATATGAGATAAACAATAAGCTACTGAATTCACTTCCGAAATCGTGGGATATGAACGTGGCTGACATAAAAAAGACAGAAGATCTCAATTGTCTTAGTCTGACTAATATAATTGAAGAACTTAACACTTTGAATTGTCGAAAAACAATGAGTTCCACAAACCTCCCGGTCAATGAAGTTTCATGTTCTCAATCATGTGAAGTTTCATGTACGCTATATAGTGAAGATACGATTAAATTTCTTCAGGAACAAATTGATTTATTAAAAAGGGAAGTTGAGGACCTGAGATATAAAGGATATCTACTCAGGAAAGGACAGAAACCCCTGAAGGCTGAATTAGAAGCAAAAACCAAAGACTTTAGGAAACTTCAAGAAGAGTATAGCAACAAGTGTGAAAATTATAACTATATTAAGAGACAACTTGCTGATGTAACTGAAGAACTTGATGCCTTGAAAATTAAGTGTGGAAAAGCAGACATTAGTTTTAAAAATTATACTGCATCAAGTTAGACAGTCGAGTCCTTATATGAAACCCAATTAAAATTCAAAGAAAATCAAAACAAGGGTCTAGGGTATGATAGTGTACCTCCTCCTTATAATCATAACTACACATCCATCCCTATGACAGAGGACGAAACTGACAGGGAGCCACATCTTCGATATGGCAAACGAGCTGGATTTGTGACAGGAGGAGTTATTAATGTTGAAAATACTAATGTTTCTACTTCATGTGAAGGTAAAGTAGCAGAAGATGAGAACAAGGAGAGCACCATTGAACAAACCAACATCTCCTTGAACTCTGAATCTGTTGCTTCGAACTCAACTGCTTCTGATCAACCTGCCGTTGAGAAATACAGGCCACCAATTCCAACGCAACAGAGTTCTTGTTGCAAGTGTGCATGTGGGAACAACAAGAGACAAGGCAAAGATACGCCACCAGGGGAAGGAAGAAACAATTTCCCAGTGAAGAAAAAGACTTGTTTTCACTGTGGAACACCTGGTCACATTGCCCGAAATTGTCCAAATTGCGCATACGTTCCTTACTACGCACAAGGCTGGCAGAACGCGCCAAGAGGGAGATACTCCAAAAGATACCCCTCGAGATCACGATCAGACATTGACGAATGGAATGCCAAGAAGGCCAAGAATGTAACTCCCAAGGCCAAGAATTCAACTCCCAAGGCCAAAACCTCAAAGCACAAGAATCAAAATCTCAAGGGCAAGAAGGGAATGTCGGCCAAGAAGCCAAATCCAAGAGATGCTCCCGTGAAGCCAAAATCAAAGTCATCTCAACGGCCGACATCAAGATCAAAAGCAAGTACTGATCCACCCATCGGATCAAGCAAGAAATGGGTTAAACCCGAATACAAATGGGTTCCAAAGGTTCAATCTACCAAATCAACTAACGACTCAAATATATCTACATCTTCTGTTTGTGATAAGTAGGATATGTCATGGGAGAGAGTATCGTGCGTTGATGACAAAGGTCGACTCAGTTTCAAAATGGACTGGGTTCCAAAGACCAACTGATCTCGCTCTGTGTTGGAGCAGCTATGGAGGCATATCATTAGACTTTGGTTTGTTAGTAGTGGCTGCTCCTGGCATATGATTGGGGACATCTCTCAACTGTACAACACTTAGAACATTGTTTGAGAGTATGTGTCCTTTGCGGGAAGGGAAGAAAGGAAGGGATCACTCATGGGGTTAGTGCTTAATGATATGAAGAATTTTCGTATCTGTTCTGAGATTATGCTTGCTGTTCTCAGACCTTCTGGATGCAAATTCAATCGGTGACTTACGGTTTGAGTTTTCTTCTCTATACTCCTGAGTTTTTCTTAAGCTGATTCGCAAGACAAAATTTTGTTTTAGGATAGTTTAAATTTGCGCATTAACCTTCGTTTCTCTCCTATGCACAAATTTAAGGGGAGAAATAAAAACATTAGAAAATCAGAAAATCAAAAAATTATGTTGGTTATGAAATGTGCTTGAGGGAGATGTTTTGGGAAGTGATATTATCAAGTGATAATAGGCAACCCGAGTCTGCGTAATGTACACGAAGTTGAAGGGTCTATGCTCTGGTTTGATGCGTCGGTAGGCATGAGAATTTTTAAATGGACTTGACTAGGGAGAGTTGAACTTAGGAAATTTATAGACTTGACAAATCTTGACCTAGTTAGATACGTTCAGCCTGACAATACGACGCTCGGATAGGTTGAGCAGGGAGATATATATGGGAATCTACTCGTCACATTAATTGAACCCGTACTTGGAACCGTGGTTTAACTTTTCCTCGATGTGCGGATTCTGTCCTTAATTCCGGTTGGATGGGGCGACTGGTAAATTCCGATAAATTAGGTCTGTAGAATATCATTTTCTTTCTTTCCGTCTGTTAGCCATATGTTGTCTCCTTTGCGTGACTTCCAATCCGACTTGGTACACGACATATGCAACTCTATTTCTATGCATGTTATATATGTGAAATACTTCTTATCTGTTAGCCATATCCTGTCTCCTTTGCGCGACTTCTAATCCGAACTGGTACACAGCATATGCAACCTTCTACTTCTCAACCCCTCTAAAGTAATAAGTAATAGAATTCTGAATCTATCCTCTCTCTGAATGGTTGTCTGCTCACCCGGTGTAAGGAGTACTCTGGAAGTTCTTGATGGCTGGGGCATATCAGGAAGCGGGAAACACATTCTAGTACACTTAAAATTGAACACATACAGATTGTCTATAGATCTCGCTGCTCAATTTAGGTGGACAACAATATCCCTGGTCGTCGTCAGATGAATGGACCTTAAGATATAGTATCTAAGGAATTAGGATCAGATATAAACTTTAGGATTTTAAGTTCACCCTGTCTTGTAACAAATAGTATGTCCTAAATCTGTCATAATTTTTCGTGTTTAAGTGGACCACAATACCGACGATCGACCAGACAAAGATGTGAATATGAAAGGTACCGACAAGTGGATAAAGGTTGTCTAAAAACTTTGATCCCAAATCATTCTTAAAGTTAGATATCATTTTTATTTTTGTTAAATTTGTCATAGTATCTTCTAATTTAAATATTAGGGGAGAATTAAAAAAAATTAAAAATAATGAAAAAAAAATCAAAAAAAAATCAAAATCAAAGAAAAATAAAAAAATAGTGTTATTTCTGTTTTATATCTTGTTCAGAAAAATCAAAAAAAAATCCAAAAAATATTTTTGTTTATGTTTTAATTTGTGTGCTAAGTTTTCTTTTAGTTTTGTTTTGTCTTGAAAAGTGATTTTAGGTATAGATAAGACTCATGGAGTTTGTGTTGGAGATTTCTGAGCCAAAGCCTCGTTCGTGAGCATCGAAGAATTCACATTCGAAGGAGCAAGAAATGAAGATTATTCTTTCAACATTCAATCATTCAACCCTAGAAGAAAGGTCAAGTTGACTTGAAGAATATGTGATGGATTGCATTGAAGCCTCGTTAATCAGTCTGCTGCTATCTTAAACATGCTAAAGTGATCTAGAAGATTTGTTCTCTCTGAAGATTCTCAAGCTGAAAGCATTATCTTTCAAGAATCAGTACGTCAAGCCTCCTCACCCGACGTGCGTTCAAGGCCAAACTCTGAAGAAATGCCCAACTGCTCAAGATGAAGTCATTCATTGAAGATAAATGCTGAGGCCAAGCTCTCGATGAAGATTAACAAGAAAAGCCAGCTACTTTTTATGGGGAGCTTGTTGGGTCATTTAAGAAAAGAAAAGAAAGCTATAAACCAAGGGGGAGATTGTTGGGTCAAAATATGGTTTATACTTTGCTTTTCTGGGCAATTGTATTTTTCTGTAACATTTGTGGAGTTTACGGTCATGTTTACGGTTGAGTTTACGGCCGTAAACACCTTACGGCCGTAAACCCATTTACGGCCCATGTTCACCAAGCCCATGTCCCCTTGTATAAATATAGGTGTTAGGGTGTGAGGAACAAATTGATGAAAAGAAGAGAGTTTACGGCCAAAGAGAATAAGGAGCGTATGTGTGTGAATCTTTTGTATCTGGAGCTTTAATTCATATCAATACATACAAGATTCATGTTATTCTTCTTCTCCTTCTCTTCTATTTGATCTGACATCATCCGTTTGATTGGGATTCCGCACCATCAAACGGATCTGATTGATACACAGGCAGATTAGGGACTTACACAACCACTGGTTCACGATACATCGTGACACCTTTTAACCAATAAAATGATATGCTCATGGTACTACTCCGATCTTGCCGTTGTTCCAGCACTAACCTGAAGACTTATGACCATCATCACAAAGGCCTAAAGATACTCAATCATTAATCCACCGACTTGTAGGAACCCAATCAACATCCATCTCAACGCTAACCGAACCTAACACAGGCCATACCCTTCTATCATGCACAATTCATTTGCAATACAGGTTGCTACCAATACAAAATTCGACGAAAACATGGTCGCACACAACCAGAGAATGAGATAGGTGGTCATACTCTTGCTTCAAATTCAAAAGCTATAACCCAAATAAGAACCATGATAATAATTCGAACCGAGTGTTCTTATTCTATCTTTCTCAGTCCACATACTATTGGATTAGGTGTCTAAGCCCATAACTATTTTGGTATGTACTTGACCCGATTGTGAGCATGGTCCTTTTGGGTTGCCTTCACCATAGCAACTGATAGGATGAATTAAGGAGAAAAAGGATTAATTATGATTTATGAATATATTATATGAATAATATATTAAAAGAGAAATCATATTGTTTAATTAATATTAGTTAAGAATTAATAAGAATTAATTTTGTGGCTAAAAGAGATTAATTAAATAAATGTGACTGATATTGCAATTATATGATAGTTGCAAATTGGGCTATGGATTCCTAATGGAAAAGGGATTGGACGAATTCTATGGGAAGCACACATGGATTTCGTCCAAGGGCTTTCTAGGGGAACTCCATGGGTAGCTTAAGGCCTAACCAGTCAGATTAGGGTTTCCTGGTTGAAAACCCTAATAGCCTAAGTATAAAAGGAACCATTGGCAAGCCAAAAACGTCCCTAACCTTCTAAGAGAAACCCTAGGACGTTTTGGTGCCTCCTCCCTCTCTCCTTGTTCATATTGTTGCATATGGTGTTTGTGAATCCATTAGAGGTGCAACATTTGAGGGACTAGGCTTTCAGAAGTCAATTACAAGAAGGATTTAGATTGTTATTGCAACATAACAATCAACGTAAGATCTAAACTCTATTCTTTTGTCAATTTCGATTATGGCATGCTAGAATTAGGTTTTATGTGCTTTGGATGATTATTGCATGTATATTAGACAAAGTAGATCCAAAGCTTTAGGGTTTGCATGTACACCATAAGATTGAAGTAGTGCTCAAAACCCATCACATACACCCCTCATGATTATTCTCGATAAACCACCACAATATCCACCTTCAAGGGCACCCATAACAAATCCCTAGATCTACAACATTCCTTCTTCCTCACAACATTAACCAAAGGGTGAAGTACCAGTAGATCTATCAAAATGGCGAACCTCACCCGTTAACATAAACATCCTCATGAATGTCTGAAACAAGATCCCACACCTTGATTGAAACTGAACATGTCCCACCAATATGTAATTAGCTCGATATAACTTCCAAAGTTATCCAGAAATGCTGCTAAAACCCTGGTCGGAACAATCCAAATACCAAACCCGTCGACATGATATGCTAAAAATTAGATTCGCGGCAGATCCTAAGCCACACCTAAAAAGCTATATAGTACCGCTTCGATGTCCGAACTCCTAATAACCAAGGACAGTTGTCAAATGCGAGCCTGCTATGAATATTACTTCCACAACCAACATTTGAGGGTACGGATACCAAATTAACTTAGATCAAAAGATGAAATTCAATAAATCTTGGAACTTTATAATTACAAAGGTCTAGAAGGTAGATGAAAGTTGAAATCTTCAATTGGCAAGCTTCAAGGATCAATCTTGCATGAAAAATTGCTCCAAAACAACCAAAAGTGGATGAGAGGAGAGGGGAGGCTCAAATCTGATGGAGGCTAGGGTTTCACCCAAGAGGTTCTAGATATGATGGAGGCTAAGAAAATACCATAAAACATGAATCCTTACCTTTAAATACGATGAAAATCCTAAAAATTGTGTGGGCTCTAGGCTGCATAGTTTTCACGTCATGAGAATATATTCTCACTTCGTGAGATCAGGCTCTTCTCACATCGTGACAAATTTCTGTCACTTCGTGAGGACAAGTTTTTACCCTCTTTCACTCCAACTTCAAACAGTCATACCTTCTTCGTTTCAACTCCATTTTCGGCGTTCTTTATATGCACATAAAGGTATCGAGGAGGCCTACAACTCTATCTAATTACTTTTGGCTTAAAACACACCGAACTAAAATCCTTAATTCATGAAAGAAGTCCAAAACATCACTTTTCCCATTTTACCCTTTTTCTTCAAAGCACAAACCAAGGCTTTAATCACTTATCCAACATTATCATTATCCAATTAGGTCTAAACCCCATTCCATTGAAGCCCAAGCCCTTTACTTGATCCATATATTACCTACACTCCCGAAATAAGAAACACCTTGAAACAGGATGTTATAACTCCCCCCACTTAAATTGGATTTCGTCCTCAAAATTTGTGTTGGTTAGGAACTATGAAAATAACACCAAAACATTCCATAAGCTTCCTCTAACCACTTAGAAATCAATGCATCTTATATATAAAAATCAATAGACCACTCGAAAAGCCACAATGTCCATGTAATAACCCAAAATCTTGAAATAGTCAAACACAACAACTATATTTCTCTCCCTAACTGTAAGACCCAACTTCCAGTGAGAACCACTCAAACCAGAAACTCTCAAAACTACAATGACAAACCAATTCCATCAATATACTTCCCGAAACCAGGAACCCATCAGTCTTAACTTCATAAACCATACCCTAAGTTTGATGATTAATCCAAGAACCTGACGTTGCATATGAATCCCTCATCAGCTCATATTTACATCCACATGCCAAATCACTCGAGGCATTTACAACGAACTTCATGACTCAAGATATCAGAACCGACTCCCAACAAAGAACCAACACCCAAGCATGCAAATAAGACTAACGATCCGGGACTTAAGAGTATCAATCAAATGAATATCGGGTCCCACTCATATGAATCATACAACCTGTTGGGTCAAATTTAGCTTTTCGGTTTGACTTTTCAAGTTTGACTTTTGAGTTTAATTTTTTAAATTTGACTTTTAAGTTTAACTTTTTAAATTTGACTTTTAAGTTTGAATTTTGAGTTTAACTTTTTAAATTTGACTTATAAGGTTGACTTTTGAGGTTTATAATCAAAGGGTTTGACTTTTAAGTTTTATTTTAGCTTCTAGTTGTGCTTTTAATTGATTTTAAGGTCTACGAGGGAGTTGAAAACATGAAAGAGAGTCGTCAGGATATGTTAAGACAAAATTTTAACATTTTCAATTATATCCCTGGAGAAACCCTCGAAACTCAGTTGCAACGATTTACTACACTTGCTACTGAGATGAATATAGCTGGGATCTTGTTGTCCAAATCTGAGATAAACAAAAAGCTACTGAATTCACTTCCGAAATCGTGGGATATGAACGTGGCTGACATAAAAAAGACAGAAGATCTCAATCATCTTAGTCTGACTAATATAATTGAAGAACTTAACGCTTTGAATTGTCGAAAAACAATGAGTTCCACAAACCTCCCGGTCAATGAAGTTTCATGTTCTCAATCATGTGAAGTTTCATGTATGCTATATAGTGAAGATACGATTAAATTTCTTCAGAAACAAATATAATTGAAGAACTTAACGCTTTGAATTGTCGAAAAACAATGAGTTCCACAAACCTCCCGATCAATGAAGTTTCATGTTCTCAATCATGTGAAGTTTCATGTACGCTATATAGTGAAGATACGATTAAAGTTGGTTGGTCCTTAGCAGAATACCTAGTTCTCCCCCACTTAGGGTTCAAAATACCACCAACTGACATAGCTAATAAACCAAAACTTAAACTGGCTCAACCAGATGCATACCATCCCTGATTCTCATCATGTAAATCACAACTCAAGATGATCCTACAGATAAGGACCAACCAACTTTAAAGAAATTTTGAATCTCCTATGGAGACCCTAGAAGCTTCACAAGAAAAACTGTCCCTGGCACCAAGAATCCTTTGTAGATGCACAAGCAATAATTATGTCGGTCTGTTCGCAACATTGATTCTTTATCTAGAAAGAAATGGTCTACTACACACCTCGCCTATAAATCTATAGTAAACATTTCATGGCGAGCATCGTTCATGAATTCAAGAGGCATCATTCTCATAGCTGGGATACATAAGGGACAACAAAAGTTGTCCTTCCCAATCCACCTCCCTTGATCACGTAAAATAATCAACTCGCACTTGACTTAACTAAACTCAAAGGAAAAAAAACCATTGATCTTATTTCAAGGCAATCATACCACAAGAATCTTCTTGTGTATTCCCACACTTCCATACTTGCTGCAAAAAAATGCAACTATCTAGCATCATGTTGAGTCTGTATCCAACTCTGAGAATATCATGTCTGCTCTCTCTTACCTTAGAACATGAAAATCTAGAAGAACGTAATCCCTTCGTGGTTAGTGACATTCCAATACATCAACCAATCACTCAGCTTCCGGTTGCAACCCACGAGTCGATCATCCCCATCACTTCCTTCTTAAGTCTCGCGACTCAACTAACACTACCTCGAGTAAGGCCTTCGAGACCTAAAAATCAAAGAACTCCCGTAGTTCTGCACCATTCAAACCTAAACTGACATGGCCACTAAGGCCCAAACAATCACCAAACTTATCCTCAGCTTGAACAAACATAACTGATAAACCGAATAAGACGAAAACACATTGCAATGGATCATGGTGCCTAACCAGACAATCTACCCTCCTTCAGCTTCTTAGAATCCCTACAATCATCCTTAATTCAAGTACGAGTCTTGTGCTTTCAATAGTACGGGCCTAATACTACCTTCTACACCTATCTGCACTTTCCTTAAGAATCATTATGGATCCTCTAAGTAACTATTCATGTCCTCTACCATCCGATCCAATCACATATACCCTATCTCAACAAATATACACCACCAAACAACGCACCAACTCCTCTAAGGCACATCTTAGGCTCTCCTAGTATTCCCTCCTCACCCTTCCATCAACTGCTAAAGAACCACTACTACTATAAGTTAACTACTCCATGAATACAATTACATGCAACAAAACTTAAATAATCTTTCGAATAAAAGACCCAAACCTACAATGATCAGACTCAAACAAGAGTTTCCCAACATGGCCTAGTTAATCATTCTAGAATTATTCAACCTTTTCCGCATATAACTTAACATATTCATTTAATAGTTAGCTCACATCAATATGGGTCCCACAAAGCACGAAGCAAGCAACATTCGAGCAGTAACACCCTATAGGCCACAAAACATAAAAGGCATCCTCTAGCTAACACTCTTATGCGATGCTAGGAACTTCTACAAACACTACAGGTTGCCTTATGCATGCAAATTATACACAAAACGGGATCACATGTACTGTTGAATGAATGATTCTACCCTAAGCCCACAACCTGACATGGAACAGAAAATAAGGTCAAATCAGTCCTTCTAGGGCTATTGGATCCTAATCGTAAACAATTTTTAAAGCATACAATTAGCAATCAATTCCACCAACACATATTCCAAATATGACATAGCATCCAATTCCTCCTAGGCTACAAGGCATCACAAATCAGGCAATTCTATTTACCATCTAAAATCCATACTAGCATGCAGTTTCAAAAGCTCAATTAACAGACATAGAATGCATCTCTCCTAGAATTCTATCATGCAAATCCTGATAAGATCTGTAGCCCTAATCTAACATGCAATTCTCATATACTCATACCAAAACAAAAAGCATAACACATGCATGGGTATTTTGGGAAATACTTACTTAAGCTCAGCCGATTGCACGCATTACACCCCCTTTTTCTTTAAAATACATCTTTTTAGAATTTTTTTTTCTTTTAAAAGATTACCAATTCCTCAGTTTGAGTTCAGTCACACCCGAAAGTGAAGCTGAATCCCTCAAACCAAGGCTCTGATACCAACTTGTAACGTCCCAAAAAAATACCGAGTAAAAATTTCTTTTTAAATAAGTTAAATCCATTCATTCATTGTTCCAAAAGATGTTCAGGGTCAAAGTATTCTCAAAACATCAGAGTAATTTGTAAACATTCAAAGCGGAATAAAACTCCAGGGCATGTAGTGTGATAAAGTCGGTCCATTCCTTTTGAAAACGGATGTATATGAAACCGTAAACAAAAACTGTAAGCACAAAGCTTAGTGAGTTCCCCAAAGTACCACATATAATACACATATACATATAACAACACGTGGTTGGTTCGGTTCCATATCAAACCAATATGACAACATGTAGCTGTGTTGGGTCCGTATCAACCCCATATGACAACATGTAGTTGTGTCAGATCCGTATCAACCCCTTGTCTATATCAACCCACATGAAAACAAGTAATTGTGTCGGGTCCGTATCAACCCCTGAGTCTATAATGACTTCGAGCCCAGATTGGCTCTATGTATATAACATACAAACATACTAGTAATAGTCATAAAGACAGTAAGCATATACAAGCATATGAGTAAGTGTCACAAAGACCACTACTATCCTACAACATAATCCAGTGGGCCGATATTGGTGCCTTCGACCCACAAGTACAGTGAAGAAACTCACATGAACTACTCAATAGAAGCTCGACAACTACCTCAACATCAGAACAAGCACCCAAACTTCCTAAAACCAAACTGAGACCAATACTTAGTCAAATACTCCATTTTACCCAAGTTTAACCAAAAGTCAAACTTGTCAAAAAGTCAACGATCGGCTTAGTCAAAGTCAACGTCACGTCGTGACCATTCCTTGGTCACACCGTGAGAATGCAACGACAAACATTTGTGATTCTGGATATCGTCATGTCATGACACATCCTATGTCACGTTGTGACTTCTGGTCAGAAGGCCAAAATCTTCATTAAGTGTTTATTCTCTTTAGACCAAGGCCCATAACCTCAGATCTAGTTCCTAAATAGCTTCATAATGGATAAACTTTCCAATTTATCCATTAGGATGGTCCACACAACCAAGATCTAGTCTTAAGTCTCAAAAGGACCAAGAATGCATCTTTCTCAGCTAAATTCATTAAGTCCAAGTCTCCAACCTTCAGATCTAAATCAACATAATGTTTATATGGATAAACCTTCCAACTTGATCCATAATAATGTCTCAAGCTTCCAAGATCTAAACTTAAATACACCAAAATAACCTAAATGACCAAAATAACTTGCATGGCTAAGAGGGAAGGCAAAAGATCAAAGTTTTCCTAGTCCATGAGGTCCAAGAAAACATTCTAAACTTGATCAAAAGGTGTTGGAGTCCAAATTTGAAACCTACCATGTTCTTGGGACCTTGGAGAGTAATAAAGTTGCAAAATTTATTCACAACTCTCCCTCAAAACTCATTGAAATGGACCAAAACACCAAATACACTTAGATCCAAAGATGAAATTAAATAAAGCTTAGAACTTTATAACTTACAAAGGTCTAGAAGGTAAATAAAAGTTGAGATATTCAATTAGAAAGCCTCAAGGATATATCTTGCATGAAAACATTGCTCCAAAACAGCCAAAAATGGATGAGAGTGGAGAGGAAGGCTCAAATCTTGGAGATGGAGGCTCAAATCTTGGAGATGGAGGCTAGGATTTCACGTAAGAGGTTCTAGATATGATGAAGGCTAAGAAAATACCATAAAACATAAATCCTTACCTTTAAATACCATGAAAACCCTAAAAGTTTTGTAGGCTTTGGGCTGCATAGTTTTCACATCGTGAGAGTATATTTTCACTTCGTGGGATCAGGCTCCTCTAACATTGTGACAAATTTATGTCACTTCGTGAGGATGAGTTTTCACCCAATTTTGCTCCATCTTCAAACAATCATAACTTCTTCGTTTCAACTCTGTTTTCGGCGTTCTTCAAAGCATAAACTCTATCTAATTAATTATGACTTAAAACACACCGAACTAAAATCCTTAATTCATGAAAGAAGTGTGAAACACACCGAACTAAAATCCTTAATCAAGTGGTTAAAATGACCGTTTTGTGTCAGGTTTGATTGTTGGTGACAGTTTGGGAACACCCGTCAGTTATGCTATTATCTAGTGGTTAAATGTCTGGTTTTTGTGTCAACTATGAATGCTGCAACTATCTGGTGATAGTGTTAGACACGAGACATATTTAAGCATGTTTTGGTCAGAATAAGGGTACAGACGAAAACATACTTCCCATTCTCTTTTCTTGCTCTCAAATTTCTAAGTATTATCCAATTAAAGATTTCGGAATACCACCCAAATACTTCGATTTGAAAGTGTTTAACACGATTCTTAGAATTTACTAGTGATTTTAACCCCAAACATCTAACAAAAATCGAGGTATTTTGTAATCATGTCAAGTGGCGATTCTGTGAAGGACATGAAAAGCAAGTTTGACAAAAGTCGGTGTCACAGCCGATGTGGGATAAAAGCTGCTGTGGGATAAATTGAAGTATCTTGGAAAATTCTTTTTTTTTTCAGAATTACCCCTAAAATGATAACTGAAAGTACATTGTTTTTATAGGACTCGGTTTCAGGGATAAAAGCCGGTGTGGCAGCCGAAATGCTAGTTGTCAGGTTATCAACTAGAAATCCGGAACACATGCTCATTATTGCAAACCCGACACTTCTCATCAAAAAATATGAAGATCCACAACTACGGACAGCTTTATAAGAAATCGATAAAAAAAAGACAAGTGGCGCTTAAAACATTAATCATAAAAAACATTCTTATATCTAGAATCAAACAACATCATTGTTTGTCCTATTCATAATAATCCCAAACTTTTTCCCTTAAAAATATCGATTCATATATTTTACATATTGTATGATGAGTGCATCTACGTCTTTTACATAGACGAGAGATCAAAAGCGAAAGGCGAGTGTATATCCCACCTTTATTTTTATTTTTTTTTTTTATTAATGGACAAATAAGTGCAACTTTTGTCTTATTGACATTAGTTCAGGGTTGTGAGTTGGCCCTGTCATACACATTCGCAGTACAATTTGTTTTGTCTTATTAACAAAAAAATATTAATGATTGTTGATTAGAACAACCTTGACAAAAGTGGCGATTCTATGAAGGACATGAAAATCAAGTTTGACAAAAGTCGGTGTCACAGCCGATGTGGGATAAAAGCCGTTGTGGGATAAATTGAAGTATCTTGGATTTTTTTTATAGAATTACCTCTAAAATGATAACTGAAAGTACATTGTTTTTATAGGACTCGGTTTCAGGGATAAAAGCCGGTGTGGCAGCCGAAGTGCCAGTTGGGTTATCAACTAGCTTTAGAAAAAATCGATAAAAAGAAGACAAGTGGTGCTTAAAACATTAATCATAAAAAACATTCGTATATCTAGAATCAAACAACATCATTGTTTGCCCTATTCATAATAATCCCAAACTTTTTCCCTTAAAAAATATCGATTCATATATTTTACATATTGTATGATGAGGGCATTTACGTCTTTTACATAGACGAGAGATCAAAAGCGAAAGACGAGTGTATATCCCATCTTTAGTTCTTTTTTATTGATGGACAAATAAGTGCAACTTTTGTCTCATTGACATTAGTTCAGGGTTGTGAGTTGGCCCTGTCATACACATTCGCAGTACAACTTGTTTTGTCTTATTAACAAAAAAAATGCTAATGGTCGTTGATTAGAACAACCTTGACAATATTGGTATCGTAATAATTCTAAACACTTCCTTTTAAAAGTAATGAATCGGGTTGGTATAGTTATGTTTGCTCCGATATTTTTAGATATAATGGTGGTATGATGAGGACATTTACGTCTTTTTTGCACAGACAAGAGATCAATAATGAGTTTTTTTGTCCTGTGCTATTTTATTTTTTATGGACAAAAGTTGTAATTTTTGTATATTTACATGGTCTTGATGACAAAGACATAGTTGATATGTAAAAGTTTGGGTCATTTATTGTTTTAAAGAAATAGAAATGAGAATATAATTTAGTTTTTTTTTATGTAAAAAAAAACAACAAAAACAAACACATTACTGGTGTTATGCATGGGGCCTATTTGTTCAACTTATGGCATACGGCAAGTGAAACCCTTTTGACAATCAAGAGATGTGAAGTGAAGAAAGTGATCTATCATCCTGTAGCCATTCTCTTGAGGATGTTAAAATACTAAACAAGACTTATGTGCCTTTTTTATGTGAGTACATTATATCCAATATTGGTGTGGTTGACCAGGTAATAACGTCTATTTGGATAAAATATTTTATGCATAAAGACTCTTTCTTTATCTACATCGAGTAAATTGCTTCACTAAGTGACCATTTTTCCATTTCGTTCCAACTTTGTTGTCACAATATTCATCAATTTCAACGTGAATTGAGTTGTAAGGATAGAGAAATGAGTAAAGGGATAGTGTCTATTATTAAGTTTTTTTTACTTAACTCATTAAGTCATTATGTATGGGTCAAATAAAAAAGTTGTATAGATCAATTACCGAACATATTAAGCTCATTAAGTAAACAAAAAAAAAACTGTTTGAAACTAATATTGTTAGTTATTATTATTTATCAAGGTTTTTTAATTTTTTCCTAATGATATGAAATAGAATTTAGACCCTATTAACTATGAGTTTGAGTCTCTTGAAGTACAAGGGAATGTGAAATGATTTTAAAATTCAATAATCAAGTAATTCTATTGCTATTATTAGAAGAGAACACTTATTTGAAAATTTGGGTAATCATCTATTTAATCTGAGGTCTAAAAGTTTTTTGTTGATCGATAGATTATAATGTTGGTGAATTGTTCACCAATTGTATTTATATGTAATAGATTGACTTGTTGATCAAAATCAATCTTGATGAACATTAAACAAGTAAGGAAGTTGTGTAGTACACACTTGTTTAAGTTTCTATAAGATTCAAAGTAAGGGATAAATGATTTTGGAACTGGAATGATATCGGAACTGAAATGATTTCAGAACTGAATTTTTTTTGAAATGGAAATAGCTCTGATGAGCTCCGATGAATCGGAACTCATTGGAATGGTACTGTTCACTTCCGATGAATCGAAACTAGTTGGAACGGTACTGTTCACTTCCGATGAATCGGAACACGTCGAAACGACACTGTTCATTTCCAATGAGTTGTGACGATCGAAACGCGTCGGAACAAGATTAAGTCAGAACGCGTGTAGTTCGGTGTTTGACCCGTTGGTTCGGTGTTTTATCCGGTTATTAAAACGACCATTTTGTGTCAGGTTTGACTGTTGGTGACATTTTTGGGACACCCGTCGGTTATGCTTTCATCCAGTGGTTAAATGTCTGGTTTTTTGTGTAAGTTATGAATGTTGCAAGTGTCTTGTGACATTTTTAGACATGAAACACATTTAAGAATGTTTTGGTCAACATAAGGGTACACACAAAAACATACTTCTGATTCTCTTTTCTTGCTCTTAAACTTCTGAGTATTATCCACTTGAGGATTTGGAATACCACCCAAATATTTCGATTTGAAAGTGTTTAACACGATTCTCAGAATTTCCTAGTGTTTTTAACCCCAAAAATCTAAAATTAAATGATAAAACAATTTAAAAAAAATTCATTATCAATGGAAAGAAACATGCTTATTTCATGTAAATTAATAAAGTTACGTTGTTTAAAATGAACAAAAATCAAAACATGTTACTAACCTAAAGCATGTTTATATGAT
Organism: Lactuca sativa; assembly: GCF_002870075.4. NCBI lineage: Eukaryota > Viridiplantae > Streptophyta > Magnoliopsida > Asterales > Asteraceae > Lactuca > Lactuca sativa. Next base: position 156,787,026 of record NC_056628.2, on the reverse strand, counting down.
ATGTATATAGTCATTAGTGTGTAATCTTTTACACAACATTTGATTTTTGAGTAGTTATTTGTAAAAACTTTATAAAATATTATTTTTTTATAGTGAGATCGAGTACAATAAAAAAATACAGTGTAAAATGTAAAAGAAATTTCGATTTTTTTTTTGTTCATTTTATGTCCATTTTTTTCAAGAAAACGGTTTAAAGTGTAAAAGGAATATATTCTTTTGTTTTCATACTTTCTCTAAATTACTATCTTAAGAACAAAGTAATTTATACGATATAGTAAGAATCAATTAATAAAAGTATTTAGAAAAATAAAATTAGAAAACTTACGGAATATAACAAATACCGTAACCTTCTTATAGTAACTGATAATGAGTGGTGATTTTTCGTACCTTGCGGCGAGTTTATTAAAATTTTCAATTGAATAAATTAATTGAAAATATTGATATTTATTGGGTTATTGTCACTTTAGCCCTGCAAACTTTAATATATTGGTTTAAATAATCTTCTGACTATTTTTTGCATTTGAATGACACAAATTATTGTTTTACCGTTTTAAATGGTCCCTTTATACAAATAACCTAGTGAGTCAGCATAGACTCACTACTAAGTCACCTCATTGTCACGCATGCAAGGATTTATTACTGCCATTAAATACCAACAACACCCCCAACAACCTTTAGACTAGAGGCAATCGGTGGTTTAGGTGGGAATCTTAAACATGGACAAATCCATGTGGGGTTTTATGCAAAAACAAACCTAAAACTTCTTTACTATTTTTGGCCAAAACACCCTCGGAGAAGAACCCTAAAATAACGTCAATGTCGACTCCACCACCTTCAACCGACTCCTTAAATTCTCATGAAGATATCAACTACAATGTGATCCATTCCATCTTCATTGAATGTGATTAGAAGATTGCAGACAACCAAAGAGAAATGCAGCGGTTGAAGGACCAGCTTGGACAAGACTACATTGTCAAACTTGAAGGATCACAAGTTGGATGACCATGACAATAAGTTTCAAGTTTTTGGTGTTGCGATGGGTGGCATGGTGGTAGGGATGCTCGTGTTGCTGGTGGTTGTGCTCCATTTTGTTGTCAAGCTTGGGCGAAGGGTGGTTATGAAGCATATAAGTATTTAGATTTTGTGTTTTTTTGGCGATATATGTCGATGATTGTAAAAGAACTGTCTTCATGACAGGAATTTTCTAACCTTACTCCAATGATGAATGAAAAACATGATCAAGTCAGGTGTTTTGATGTAACATTTTTGTTTTTGTTATTTTCTTATTTTCTGACATACAAAAAAATATGTCACCAGTGAATGTTAAGTGGGAAGAAGGAAAAAGTATTGTGTTAGTGAACCCCACATGCCTTACATGGTGTGGTATTTGAGTCTTTTCCACGTACTCGAAATCTGAAAAAAGCTTCTTCTCTACCTACCCGTTTCATTCTCTCACTTTGTTTGCTCCTTCATATACTCCCCACTGTTAAGCAAGATAACGAATAACATGGAATGTGGATGTGGAAGTACTGCAATAATACAAACATCGCAGACTAGCAATAGCCCCAGAAGACCATTTTATGCATGTCCAAACAAGGTAAATTGTAGTTTGTTCATGTTCTTAATTTAATCCTTTTTTTTTTTTTTTTTTTTTTTTTTTTTTTTTTTTTTTTTTTAATCGAGGCACATTATTGCAAACAGGAAGCTTGTTCAGGTTTTATAGCTTAGGTTGATGAAGTAAAGTGCAACACTGAAGGTGTGATCGTACGTGGGTTGATTAGGTCGAAGAAAAAGCTTCAATTCGAGGTGTTTAAGTTGAATTTGTACTTAGTCTGTAGTTGGATTTTTTTGTTTAGTTATGTACAAGTTGTAATCAAAGTCATTTGGGTTAAATTATGAACAAGCTGTCATGTAAGTGACGTTTAAAACTTATAATGGTTATGTGATTTTCTTTGTTATGGATGTTTACCATGAATGGTTGTGTAATTTATTCATATTAATTAGTTTATTGTATTACCCTTTAAGTTATTGTATTAAATCATCTACTCAATGTTCACCATTGCATTACATTAAGTAAGTTGCTATACAAGGATCACAACCATTATCAACACTTATTGGACATGTGTCCACTGAATGTATAAGGACCACATGTTCCCTTGTAACCAAACCAAATTAGCATTGTTTCCTTAAACTATTGACCCCATGTACACTGGGTAACATGCAACATGCACTAGGCATGAGATTTATAGCCGGAAAACCGGAACCGGAACCGGTTGAACTAGAATATGCTAAACCGGTCCGGGTATTGGGTTTTAGGAATAGCCTTATTCGGGTTTCGGGCATTCCGGGTATTGGTCCACCGGGTCCGGGTAAAAGAACCGGAACCGGGTAATTGGGCCGGAAACCCGAAATGTTGAGAGTTTTTAAGCTACGTCGACTTAGTCATTAGCTTAATCGGATACGTATGCACATCATTGTCTTCATATTTTTCACATTGTTCGATGGTGCTCTTCAATCTGTGATCGGTATTCCTCTTCATTATTGATTTTTTCCTTACTTGGCCATTGTGATCGACATCAACCTACTCTCTGTGATCACGTAACTAGCAAATAAAAATCAATTCACACCTTTACTCTCTGTGATGACGTACTAACCAATTGTATTTATATTTATTAAGCATCTTTAGAAAATTGAAATTTGGTGGTTTGTCTCTTACTAACAAATTGTATTTGTATTTATGAGCATCTTTAGATTACAACAGCCTTCTTAAAATGATTAAACATAAAATGCCTTATTATGTACAAAATAGTGAATCATTAGTAATTTACAAATTCGTTCGTTATCGTATATTGTTTTGATGAGTTTGATCCAATGCCATAAGAAAATCCAAATTGTTAGACTTTATACTCAGCAAATTAAAACCATAACAGAAAATTCAAACATTCAAACCAATTATATTCAAACCAATTATATATAAGATGATAGAACCCTAAAAAAGTGTTGACAAATAAACTAATGCTAGTTATCTAAAGCCTAAAATATTCCAACATGACACATTAAAACCACTTTTTATGAGTCTGATCCAATTAATTAATATATGTAAAATTCTTAAAATCTATGATCTTCATTGAAAATTAAATTTCATTTCCTTAGGTTACAGTTTTTTTATATATATATATATATATATATATATATATATATATATATATATATATATATATATATACAAAAATTCAGTTTTTTCTTCATTTTTCCGGTTCTAAATCCACTTTACCCGGTTTCATTCTATCCATTTTGACATTTCCGGTTTTTTCGGTTCTAGACCCACTTAACCTGGCCACATACCCGGAATCGAACCGGAACTGGTTTGTATATACCGGTCCGGTTTTCGGGTCTTCAAATCCTTCAATTCCGGTTTTCGGGTTTTCCGGGTCCGGTTCTAACGTGTCGGGTTTGGACCCACTTTCATCCCTAACATGCACATTCATTACATAACAACCAAACAAGTACAAATATGTCTGAAATAACCATTCACTGATTTTGATCCACTATATGCTGCTTCTACTCCTTCACCATTTGGTTTGGATCCTTTATGTCCTTCACCAACCTCATCATTTTTACTGCATGTTGTTTTCTGTAACGCCTGTGTGTCAGGACTAAGCATTGGTAGATGATGTAATAGTCTAGGTCAACTGTTGTAACTCTTTTTGAAGTAATAAAAATGAAAAATTTGAGTATTATGTGAATTATGTGTTTTATACTTAATTATGAAGGTATAATTAATAAAGAATAAAAATAAGCGTCAAATTTAAAGTGAGAGATAAGCACTATATCTTTACATAAAGTTGTAGTGGTTGAAACGAGGATTTCAGGGATATAAAGAACGCTGAAATTCAAGTTATAACGAAGAAGTTATGACCCGTCGAAGTTTCGCGACGGAACCGGCACGACACCGGGAAGACGTAAATAGTGAATTTACGATAGAAGAATTTTTAGCCTGGTGATCTAAACAAAAGTTTTAGTAAACGTTAAACCGAGAACATACAAAAAAAGAACGCCGAAATCTGATTTCGTAAGAGGAAGTTATGAATTTTCTAAGATTTGACATAGTAGTGCACGACCCGAAACTCGAATTTAAGATCGAGCGGTTTTTGGCCAACACGACCTAAATGAGAGTTGAATATTTCATTAATAGGAACTCAAAAATAAAAAGACAGATGAAAACAGAGTCCGTATGTAGAAGTTATGAATTTTACGCGGTCATTTAACAGTATAATCTCCTCCTACTGTTAAATTTAAGATCTGTCGAGAATTAGCTGACAGAGTCAAAAGGAAAGTTGTAGATTTTGTTTTTACCTACGCGTGGATATAAAGAACGTCGAAAACGGAGCTTGTATGTGAAAGTTACGGGGTTTAGAAGTCGGCAGGGTGCTGCTGCAAAAGGGGTGACGTGACACAATGTAGGCCACCCACGTTCTGCCACCAGAATGGTGACACCTAGCCTGGACTCAACGAGTAGAAGTACCAACTCGTCGAGTAGAGCTGTTTCACAGCTTATAAATAGAGGTGCCGGGTTCAACACTTCTCTCACACCTTCAACCTTCATTTTTGTGACAACTCGATATTTGGAGGCAATATGATGGAACGCAAGTCAAATTTAGGTCAAAAATTAACTTTCCTAAAATCTTATTTGGGTTAAATAAAGTAGTAGAAATTGTATCAAGGTTTTCATACATATAAAGAACCTTAAAATCCGAGTTATAACGAAGAAGTTATGACCAACCGAAGATTCTCGGCAAAACCAACAATACTGATAGACAGAAAATGCGAAGTTTCAGTACAATACTTTTTAGCCTTAGGTATCTAAATAAAAGTTTTAGATATCATTAAACCGTAAACGTGCATAAAAAGAACATCCAAATCTGACTTCGTATGAGGAAGTTGTGATTATTCTAAGTTACAGATATATAACAGTAGACAGCTAAAAACTCGAAATAGAGATCGAGAGACTTTTAGCCAACACGATCTAAATGAGAATCGACGGACTCAACAATACTAGCGCAACGGTAAAAAGTCTGACGGAAACGGACATCGGATGAAGAAGTTATGGAACTTTAACGGACTTTTCCTGTCCCGACCTATTATAATATAATATTAAAAATAAAGTCAAGATTTGCCGACGGAGTCTAAACGAAAGTTGTAGATCGTAGTCTCACCTTCGCGTGGATATAAAGAACGTCGAAAACAGAGTTCGTATGAGGAAGATATGAATTTTTGAAGTTTACTAATTAATTAATAAATAAATTTAATTAAAATCCGGTATTATCCGAAGAAGGAGTCATCGGACCAATCCAGGTTACGCCCAGCATACTCGGATGCTAGGCTCCGACTCATCCACATCGCTCCGATGCTTCGACCGAGGATGCGCTCATGCATGACGTTGCGTACGCCCAGCGTACGCGAGGCTTCCAGACCCTATAAAAGGGATGCGAGGGTGCCGGCCAATTTTGCTCATTTCCTTCCTTTCTCGCGCCGAAGCTCTGCGTTTCAACCCTCGGAGCCATCCCAAAGTCCCGGCTTTCATATCCAAGTATGGAATGAAGTTTCACGCTCCCGAGATTTCCGAGATTCCCGAGAATCTCGAGATATCCGCTTTCTCGAGTAGAAGTTCTGCTTGGTTTTCGTCTGGCCTTCTTCAATCTATCAAGTGAGTTCATACCCCTATAATCCACACTTTTAAATGTTTTATAAATGTTTTTATACGCTTTTAAGGGGGGGAATACAAGTAAAACACACGATTATTATCGTATGTTATATAAAGTTTCATTATACACATTTTATCAACGGAATCACATGTGATTTATAACTATTATAAGGAAACTTTCATATGCAAAATGTATCACGATAACATCATATCTTTTGAAATGAAAAGTGTTGTTATTATTGTATAAATCAAACACACTACTTATACTGTATGTATATGTGTCCATCTTAGGCACTACAAAAATTATATCTTTCATAACAAGTGGGCATTTCACTAGGGATTACTATACAAACGAGACACACTTTTAGAAAACTATAATAGGTACAGTTTTATGAGAACATCACGAACTTTTATATACCAGAAATACTATTGCAAGGAGATGCATTCATATACAAGAACAAACGAACACTTTCATAGATACTTCAATTAGTTTTCACAAACGTTTTTACATGTTGAAACACTTTTAGAAACTGTCTTACAAACTGTAGGTTTCCTTTTGAGTCTGTTATATTTGTGCTTCAAAGAAAGGTTTTCTCACACTTAAACTGTATTGTCAAACGGTCTTTCTAACCGATTTATAAACTGACATCAAGTCATAAATTCTTATTTATTAAACTTTTCAAAAGTTTTACAAAACTTCTTTTATGCTTTTATATTATAAATTGCATGCCTCTATATGTATAGTTATATAAGAAATGTTTAAAATACTTAGGAAGGCTATCCACCCTGTTTCCTTTTCCTCGATTTGGATGTGGTCTGGTGGGATATCGGGTACTCTTCCGAAGGTCATTTAAATATTAGTTATATATCATGTGTACATATATGGTCATAAATGTTCCATCAGTTAATTCAGTTCTGATACTCTTGGGTAGCAAGGGTGTATAATCCTACTTGGACACTCATTAATTACATTCTAGTAAACTATTATAGGAATAGTTTAGGGTATACAAAACATTATCCCTATTACAAGAAATTACACCAGAGTCACTTCATCACTAAGTTGATAGTTGCTAAGTGGATACACTAAGGCTATATGTAATTAGGATGTTATAGACTTAGAATCTATGAAAATTTTACTTCACCCCTATTCTGTGTGAATACTGAGTTAAGGTCACTTATTCGAAGGTCTATCCTGTTAGATTACACATAGCTGGTATGCACTTCACAAATAGCGATGTAACTAATGAAGGTTTTATAAATAATTATCTAGATAGTTCGTCTAATAATTATTCTCTTACCCTTAAATTCTCGCATAGAAAACATAGCTGGACTCCATCCCCACGGCAACCAGTATCTCCCGAACGAAGTCATAGCTGGTTGGTTTGGAGAAGAACCAGAGAATGATCATCTTATCCCTTTGAATGATCACCGTGATGAAAACCTTTCAGACGATGCTAATCCCGAACCAAAGGTTGAGAACCTACCCCGAGAAACTCCCTTTCCAATTCCTAACCCTCGTCCAACTTTTCATGGCCCGACGCCTGAGTCGGTGGAATGCTTGGGAAACATGGAGCCAAGGACAAGATCAGCCCATGCCATTTATTGGCGACCGAAACTTTTACGACCTGAGCAATGGGGGACTCAGCATGCAGAATCTTGCCAATCATGGTCCGCAGAGTGGCCCGAAATGAGATTCAAGGCAGGACAACCCTACATCAGATTGCCAAAGTTGTCGCCAATGCAAGAATGCATACCCTCCGCACCATTCATCTAGAAGATGCTCACGAGAGATCAGAGAGAAACCATGAGACCCTGCTGCAAGCACTAGCTGAAAACCCGAGCCAAAGTCATAGAGCTCCAAGTACGCCGGAGAGTGTACGAGAGATACCTGCTTGATATGGAACGCCAACTAACCGAACTAAGGGTTCACCATGGGGGTGACTGTCGCCAGTAAGAGATACCTTACCTCCTTTTTTTTTAAAGAACCGTGTTCCTGTCTATGTTGTGTGTAGTACTTTCTATGTGACTACCTTGTACTGTAAGTACTTTTGGTTAGGTCTTTATGATGTCAAGAACTATCTCCTATGGATATGATGTAAGGCCTTTTACAAGGTCATTTTCCCAAACATTTATGTCATAAATATCAAAGGTATTGACAGTCGGCTAACTTCTGTGTCATTCTTTATTCAAGTACTCTTATCATAATTTCATTGGAATCTATCTGAATCATGCTTTAGTCAAGTCATTTGGCCATAGTAATTTAACTCCGGAAACATTTCCAAGTCTCTTTTAGTGGTTGGATCATGTTATTCACCAACCAACGATACCTCGGCTTGAACGACAAGCATCTTGAGACCATTCTATGAACTTACTTCCACTCATTCTAGGACTACATCCTAGGGATGTAGGTCAACCCTTCATAAACACACTTCCACTCAGCACTAGGACTGCATCATAGGGATGTAGGTCGAACTTCCGCAAACATACTTCCAATCTGTACTAGGACTGCATCGTAGGGATAATCATGTCGTCATCCAGAAACGATCAGCCGAGCGCCGAAACCCCTATCCTCCATATCGACGCCACTACATTACTAGCTGCAGTAGCAGCTGCTGTGACAACTTTCCTTACGCACATCAACTCAGGCAACACAATCAAGGCTGAAAAAGGAACCGTGAGTTTCGATGGTAGTACCAAACCGGGAAACCAACAAATGGAAACAATCATGGAATTGCGAAGCCTAAAGACCGAAAAGAAGAGACGCTATCGTAAAGCCCTAAGGGAGTGCAAGAGAGCCCAAAGACTTGCCATACCACAACCACCAGTGGCAACTCCGGCAGAACGCTTTAGGAAGCAATTTCCAAGGTGGAGTAATGAGGAAGGCACTCGTGTCCACATAACACTGGCTAAGCACCGCAATCCCGTCAACAATGCAAGTACTAGCCAGTCATGCCACCAATGCGGTGAAATAGGGCACTTCAAGAAGGATTGCCCTATAGCAAAGAACTCTAGCGCAGATGGGAAGATTCTCAGGATCACAGCTTCAGGAGAGCCTACTCCGGAACCCTCGTTAGTGTAACTTAGGCGTGTCGTTGTAACAGACTTATAAACCATCCAAAACTAGTGCAACCAGAGTCTTATCTTTTGCAGGATCCCGTCGGTTTAGGGATGCTCGTGCTGCGTATACTTGCCTTTCGAAGCATACCTTATTCGCAACAATAGTCTTGTAGAAGTCTAAAGTACCTTAACTCTGTTGATGGTTGCACGGTTGTGTTTTGTCTGTAAACATCTTATGTTCAAATCTAATGTCTTTAAGTTTCCTTATGATTCCGACATTATCATACTACTTGATTCAATTCTATCCTCACAAAAACAGCTTCATACGTACATCTCTTCCTCCGAAATAGTCTTTCTAGCAAAACCGTCATTCCAGAACAACAAAGTACTCGTACATAGAGCACCTCATGTTACTCATCCCTTCCGAAGAAAAACTCAGCAAACTGCACCGAAGTACCACTTGTGCGGTACGTCAAGTTCAATCCAAAGACCCACAGTTTCAAGCTTATTTATATATGACTCGTATACCCGAGACTGTGATTGATGAACCTGGTATGGGTTCTACTATGAACTTCAGGACGGAGACTGCCCAAGACTACGAGTGATCGTGCTGCCATGCGAATAAACTTAGAAGCCCAACACATGCCCTATCTGTCGATTGGGACAAGAAAGACAGATAGAACAAAAGTACCTATCCTTTATCCTAAATTCATGAGTAATCATACTTTATTTTAGATCTTCACAACATCTAATCAACCACAAGGTTCTGACTTCATAATCAGTATGAATTGGTTTTGTTCTTATACAAAAGGAAAGGTCACTACCTATACCTCAAGACAGCTTAAGACGCAGGAAGTTAACTGTGACAACCCGAAATTTTCCATTCAAATCAAACCATTTCAATCCAATAGAAGTAGAGCAGTTATAGTGAAAATTCAGACTTATGGAATAAGTTTGGCAGTTTTAGGGTTTTACACCTAAGGAGTTATTAGGAGAGTGGGTGCACTAGGATTTTATGCAGCACTGTAATTCCATTACTCTAGGTCATTAGAATCCATTCCGAGAAAAGAAATATTTTCTGCCAAAAATCTCAGGACTATAAATAGAATTCTGAACCAAATTGGTTCATTAGTTGAATTCCAAATAGAGAAAAGTCAATTTCTCTCTCACGGATCTTCGGGTTTTCATCCCAGATTGTGAGTCTACTTCCCTAAATGTGTTTTAATACTTGTTATATGCTTTATAACATTGTTTTCATGTCCAAAACACAAGATCCGGGAGTTTACCGCCCAAGAACGTTCTTAGGGAGTAAACTCCAAAATCAAGCCTAAAGGCCACCTAGTCCCATTTCCGTGTTAGGCATCTAACTAAGGACTTAGTGTATGATCATTAGAGGCTAGAAACAAATCAAAAGCAAGTAGTTTGAGGAGTTTACGGCCAAGGAACCACCTCTTGGGCCGTAAACTCCAAGTAAAGGGCACAAATGAGTGCCTAGTGATCCTTTAGCCTTAGAACAAGAACCTAGAAGCCTTAAGCAAGTGTTTTAGTCCAACAAAACAACTAGAAACCCACTTTGGAAGGGAGTTTACGGCCAAGATGCTCCTTAGGCCGTAAACTCCAAGATTAAGTGCTAAAACCACTTCAAACTCTTCCTAAGGCTTAGTCTTCATTTTTGGCTAGTACCTTAATGTGTTTAGGACCTAGATAACACATGAAAAGCATAAGTGTTGAAGAGTTTACGGCCAAGAGTATTTCTTGGGCCGTAAACTCCTTTAATGGGGTCAAAGGACACCCTAGACACTTCCTTAGGCCAAGAAACTTTTAGGGCAAGTACCTAGATGTGATATGGACTAGTTAAAATTCTTAGGACCTCATGTGTGAGGGAGTTTACGGCCCAAAGAGTTCTATGGCCGTAAACTCCATCAAATGGTCCCATTTAGTGCCTTAAACCTTCCTTAATCCAAGTATTGAAGCCTAGACTTGTTCCTAGAAATGTTAGAGACTTGAAAGGACAATAAGAACCCTCCCAAGGGAGTTTACGGCCGTAAACTCCAAGGGAAAAGGGTCTTTGGGCCGTAAACTCCCCTTAGGAGTCAATATGGTGCCTTAAACTCTTGTCTAGCCTTGAAGCAATTCCCCTCTAAGGTTGTAGTACTTCTAAACTCCATTTCATGGCTTGTTTGAGAGTTTACGGCCAGGAGCTTACTCCCCTGGGCCGTAAACTCTAATGAATATGGTCTTTTGACCTTAAACTTCCATTAGGGGCATTGCACTCCTTTGTTGCAACCCATTAGCCTCCTAGCACTTGACCAAAAGTGTTGTCCTCGTGCTTAAATGTTATTACTTGTATAATTAGTGTTATAATCACTAATTATTTATATACATATGTTTCATATGTAATTAGGATCATTGTGTGTGTCTAAGTCTTCACTTGACACCAAGCACTTGTCTGATCCTTCCGTACGATAACAGCCCGTTCAATTCCAGTCACATACTGCAGGTGAGTTCATACCCCTTAACTAATGTTTTAAACTATTTTAAATGTTTTATGGGGGGGGGGGATACAAGTAGAATCATGCTACTTATTATGTCAATCACATGTGATTAGTAAGTAGGACATTATTACTTATTACATCAATCACATGTGATTAATATACAACATTCAAAAGATTTGGCTACTCATTAGCCGTTTTAACAAATAGTTTCCTTCAAATGGTTTTTATAAACATTTTATATGATTTAAACTACTTATTACACTGTATTTCTTACACTGTCATCATATTTCAAACTTATTTACAACTGTGTTTTATCAAACAAATGTTCCTTGTACTTATATTGTTTTATCAAACAAATGTTCCTTGTACTTATATTGTTTTATCAAACAAATGTTCCTTGTACTTATATCGTTTTATCAGACTTATGCCTTCAAATTGTTTTATAGATTGACATCAAGTCGATCTTTCCTTAGACTAATATTTATATTTCAAATGTTACTAAACTTATTTATGCTTTGATATTATAAATTGCATGCCTCTATATGTATAATTATATAAGAAACGTTTAAAAGACTTAGGAAGGCTATCCACCCTATTTCCTTTTCGCGCTTAAGATGTGGTCTAGTGGGATATCAGATACTCGTCCGAAGGTCGTTTAAATATTAGTTATATATCATGTGTACATATAAAGTCATAAAAGGTCCTTCCAGTTCATCTTATGCCCTTGGGTAGCAAGGGTATACATTCACGTTCATGCGAATCACTTAGATTACTAGTAAGCTACCATATGGGTAGTTCAGGAAGATACTAGAACCATTACTAGAACGCGATATCATACAATGAGTCAGTTCATTCATGAGTCAATACTTTCTAGGACATTACTGTACATTACATATACATCTATACTAGGACGAGAACATATACAATTATACTAGAACGCTTACATTACTATAGTTGCTAGATAGAGAGAACACACATTACAGCTAGCACACGTAGAACATTACAGTACACCATTATACAATTACATGATCACACTTACATAAGTACAATTACATGATCACACTTACATGAGTACACTTACATATACAAAGGATAGACGTCACTAGGGGCTATAGCTCAGAACCAGTTCAAGATCTAACTATACTGATAAATCACACTACAATTGTGATTGTTATATCGAGTATACATGATCATAGTAATGTGGATGCTCACGGCTTGCATTCATGCAGGGGTCGTGGGTAGGTCCTAAAATCCCTTTGATAGGGGAGCGAAACACTCTGGGATCTAGACATCACATTATACCTTATCCCTCAAATAAGGCAAGTTGAGTATCGATGTATTGATATATATATATATATATATATATATATATATATATATATATATATATATATATATATATATCCAAATACTATGGTACTTGGAAGTATTACCCTAGATTTAAGGTAATAGGTACGGTTGTAGTTCGACACTACACCATAGTACCATTTCTTTCCCATTACATTCACTTCGTGAATTTTTCATAGGAAGCACGGTAATGTAGTTACTATCTGTTGATAAATAGTAGCCCTTTTAGAGCTACGATTTAGTACTACGTTAATTTTTCCAGTACATAGTTCAGTGATAACCTCACTTAAACATAAATGTACAAACTATATTTTTGAGTAATGATAGTTATACTTTGGAAAAACACATACTCTTACAAGAGACACACACACAGAACAGTTAGGTCTTGGTAGAAGACACCTCCACATACTAGAAGGAATCATAGGGATTCTAGGGTTTTTCAAACAATTACAATTCATATACATTTACAAATTCTTACAATACATAGACTTACAAATACTTACATACAAATTAAGACACTAAATGCTTATGATCTCACCAGCTTTAAAGCTGATACTCGTTTTCAAAATTACTTGTATCCTCAGGTCATCATAGACAGGTACCGATGCAGGGAAAAAGGAAGATGAAGCTTATTCAAGACTTATCTTTCATTTTGATTTATGCTTTAGTGTTATCAAAATTTGACAGAATACAATTGTATAATAATTATTTTATTAATGCAATGGATGATGTTGTTGCTGTTTACTACTTTACATTGTTGTTGATATCAAACATGACGTCCTCCGCCCCAGAACGTTTCCGCCGTTCTTGGTTTTAAGGTGTGACAGATTGGTATCAGAGCATTGTTTATAGTGAATTAAGTATATCAACCCATAAAAGATATACTAACTATAAATACATAAGGGATTAAAAATACTCTGACCAAGAGTTTATACTTTAAATAGTAAAATATTTAAGTAAGTATACGTGCTGCATTCATACTAAAATCAGTGTCATTAGGACAATACAAAAGAATTACGATTGTTGGGCAACACAAGTGGGCTTAGAGACATATGGTCAAAACTGGGAAGATATAGCCTGATCACCTATATTATCCGAGGGTTGACTAGCATGTGCCTAAGTTTAAGTGTGTGGTTGCAACCATGCTAAAATCTTACCAACCCTACCACAATGAGAACAATAGAACATAACAATAAATTTAAAATACTATAGGAGTATTTGGTGTTACTATAAGTACTTTATACTTGAGAATTAAAACGGGATCTTCATTACTAAGTTGATAGTTGCTAAGTGGATACACAGAGGCTACATGTAATTAGGATGTTATAGACCCAGAATCTCTGATAATTTTGCCTTACCCCTATTCTGTGTGAATAAGGAGTTAAGGTCACTTATTCGAAGGTCTATCCTATTTAGATTACACATAGCTGGTATGCACTTCACAAATAGCGATGTAACTAATGAAGGTTTCCTAAACAATTATCTAGATAGTTCGTCTAATAATTTTCCTCTTACCCTAAATTCTCGCATAGAAATCATAGCTGGACTCCATCCCCTTGACAACCAGTATCTTCCGAATGAAGTCATAGCTGGTTGGTTTGGAGAAGAACCAGAGAATGATCATCCTATCCCCTTGGATGATCACCATGAAGAAGACACTTCGTATGATACTAACCCCGAACCAGAGGTTGAGAACCTACCCCAAGCAGCTCCTTTCCAAATTCCTAACCCTCTTCCGGCTTTTCATGGCCCGACCCTGAGTTAGTGGAATGCTTGGAAACAGGGAGCCAAGGACAAGATCAGTTTATGCTAGTTGATGGCGACCGAAGCTTTTACGACTTGAGCAATAGGGGCTCAGCAGATAGAGTCTTGCCAATCTTGGTCCGCAGAAGGGCCCAAAATGAGATTCAAGGCAAGACAGCCCTACATCGGATTTCAGAAGTAGTCGCCTATGCTAGAATGCATACCCTCTACACCATTCATCTAGCATATACTCACGAGAGATCAGAGAGAAACCACAAAACCCTGCTGCAAGCACTGGCTGAATCACGAGCCAAAGTCATAGGGCTCCGAGTACGCCATATGGTGTGCGAAAGACACCTACTTGACATGGAACGTCAATTGGTTGAACTAAGAGTTCACCAGAGGGATGACCGTCGCCCGTAGTAGACACTTTACTTTATTTACCTTATAAATAGGAATCGTTTTCTGTCTATGCCCGATGTGGTATTTTCTATGAAATTATCTTGTTCCGTAAGTACTTTAGTTAGGTCTTTATGCTGTCAGGAACTATCTTCTGTGGATATGATGTAAGACCTTTACAAGGTCATTTTCCTGAATCTTTACATCGTGAATATCAAAGGTATTGACAGCCGGCTAACTTTTGTGTCATTCTTCATCCGAGTACTTTTATCTTACTTTCATTGGAGTCTGTCTGAATCATACTTTAGTCAAGTCATTGGACTATGGTGATTTATCTCTAGAGGCATTTCCAAGTCTCTTTCAGTGGTTGGATCTTGTTATTCACAAACCCACGATACCTCAGTTCGAACGACAAACGTTTTGAGACCATTCTACGAACATGCTTCCATTCCGTACTAGGACTGCATCATAGGGATGTAGGTCAAACCTTCGCGAACATACTTTCATTCTTTAACCAGGACTGCATCATAGGGATGTAGGTCAAACTTTCGAGATCATACTCTTACTTTTTCATGAACAATCTAAGTACATCAGAGTCAACCAAAATCGCTCACAAATCCTTATCTTTCGTATTACAGAATCATGTGGTCTTCCGGAAATGACCAGCCAAGCAACGAGACCTCTACTTTTCCGATGGACGCCGCCACCTTTCAAACGGCAGTTATAGCTGCCGTAGTGGCTGCCGTAACCGCGGTCATGGCGCACCGTAGCGCTAACAGCACAGTCAATGCTGCTGATAGGAATGAAGTTTCCAATCGCGATATCCATCCAGGAAGACGTCCAACAGTAACAGCCACAGGCTCGCAAAGCCAGAACGCAGAGAACAAGAAAAGAAAACGTCAAGTCAAAGTGGAACGCAAACAATTTCAGAAAATTGCCAGGCAACAGTCACAAACCTCTTCCATCCCAGTACCGAGCAGACAGTATAAGGGAACACTCCCGAAGTGCGACCGGTGCAATTACCACCACGAGGGAATGCGCCGAGTCTTGCAGTGCGTAAACTGCAACAAGAAAGGGCACATCGCCTGTTTCTGTAGACCTACCTCCACCACTAGGGCAAGCCTAAATTGCTATAACTGTGGTGAGTTTGGGCACTATAAAAGAGATTGCCCGAAGAAGGAAAACAAGGAAAGAACCCGTGTTCCCATAACTCCTACCCGACGTTTCACTTCCACCACCAATGTGGGTGCTGTCCATATATGTCACCAATGCGGTGAAATTGGACACCTCCAGAAGGATTGCCCGATAACGCAGAACTCTGGCGCAGATGGGAAAATTCTCAGGATCACAGCTGCAGGAGAGCCTGCTCAGGAACCACGTTAATGTTATTAAGGCGTTTCGTTGTAACAGACTTATAAACTACCTAGAACTAGTGCAACTAGAGTCTTACCTTTTGCGAGATCCTGTCTGTATAGGAATTCTCGTGCTGCATATACTTGTCTTTTGTAGTATATCTTATTCGCAGCAATAGTCTTGTGGTAAACCTAAAGTACTGTAACTCTGTTCATGGTTGCGTAGTTGTGTTTTGTCTGTAACCGTCTTATGTTAATCCTAATGTCTTTAAAGTTTCTGTATGATTCCGACATTATCATACTACTCGATTAAAAAAAATTGATCCTCACGAAAACAGCTTCTTGCGTACATCTCTATCTTCTAGATCACTTTTCCAGCGAAGCCGTCATATCAGAACCCCGAAGTATTCATTCCAGGAGTACCTCTTAGTGATTTTCTTTCCAAAGAAAACCCCGAAGTACTCATTCCAGGAGTACCTCTTAGTTATTTTCTTTCCAAAGAAAACCCCGAAGTACTCATTCCAGGAGTACCTCTTAGTTATTTTCTTTCCAAAGAAATCCCCGAAGTACCACTCGTGCAGTACGTCAAGTTCAATCCAGGGATTCATGCGAATGATCTATCACTGAGGAAGGTATACATAAGAGTGTTATATAATCAAGGTTCTACAGGTTTAGAATTGATGATTCCGCCTTAACTCTTTTCCTCCTTGGGATGTGAGGGTAAGGAAGAATCAGTTATTCGACTACGTTTTCAATCTTAATTATATACGACTCGTATACACGAAATTGTGATCGTGAAGCCCTGTATGAATTCTAAAATGGACTTCAGGACGGAGAAACTGCCTAAGTATACGAGTAATCACATCGTCATGTGAATAAACTTAGAACCTAGTATGACTCCCGAAAACAGATCACCCTATAGTTTAAACACCCCCGGAAATACAAGAACAACACGAGCAACTTGGCGAACCACACAGAAATAGAATTAGAAGACTAGGTTTCTCACCCTAGAGAACCCCGATCAGATTCTTCCAGAGATCGATGGATCGCATCGTATGTGCCTCGGATATCAAGGAATCCGTCAAGATTTTCATAGAAATCGTTATCTCTGCCTCGCATAGACAAAATGGTTGAGGAAACGTAAGGAAAGAAACCATTTCCAAGAATGGACCTGAGATCCGAATATCACCAGTTCGATGTGTTAGGGAAGGATGTCTGGAAGACTATCTTCCGAATTCGATGCGGACGCTTCGAGTCTGTAGTGATACCTTTCGGATAGGACCAATACGCCCATGGTTTTCATGAGATAAATGTTTAGGGTTACGTCTTTCTTACTTGGATCGATTCGTCATTTCTCCATGAAATGACTTACTTATCTACCCTCGTAGTAAGAAGAAAACCCATGAAAACATTTCCTACAGAGGAACTTTTAGCAAAGTTCTATAGGCTTGAGTTTTGAAATTGAAGAGTCAAATTTCTAGGACACACTGTTAGTAATGTGAGAAATTTTGAGTACTCTTTCAATTTGTCAAAAACCATTGAGCATTTATCAACACCAGAGACGCCGACAGCTTTTCGCCAAATTCTAGGTCTTACCGACCTACCGCCTTAGTTCATTCAGAACTCCTCGCAAGCTTCAGAAACTTGTACGACTTTGACCCAGCAAGGGATGGCCTTTGATTGGGAAGTTACGCAAGAAAAAGGAACCTTTGCGATTCCGAGTGAGTGACCAAGTTCTTTAAGATAACTCACTCTGAGAATGGCTTAATACGCTTCGTAAAGCGTGGAAATCTAAATCCAATATAGTTAGGACCTCCGAAATTCTTATCGGAATCGGTCCTGTGCCTCGCACAAACTAGACCTACTCCGCGAACTCAGTAACGTACTTTCTACTCTTCGCATCTCGATCGTGAAACCATACCTTTCCGGTTGGACTCTTACAAGTCCACTCGTCGAGATCCTCGCCTTCGTATTAGAACCGTAGTGACCCTCGACCGAGAGGTCAAGCGGACGAAGCAACGCCGTCGCCCGTTAGTGAAGGTTCGTTGGGATACCAACCGAGAGCCCGATTTCACTTAGGTGCGCTAGAGCCAATCGATTAGGAAGTTTCCTTCTCACGTCTCGATCATTCGTGCATACTTCCTTGCCTAAATTCTAATTTCGGGACGAAATTCCCTTTAACAGGGGGATGATGTGACAACCCGAAATTTTCCATTCAAATCAAACCATTTCAATCCAATAGAAGTAGAGCAGTTACAGTGAAAATTCAGACTTATGGAATAAGTTTGGCAGTTTTAGGGTTTTACACCTAAGGAGTTATTAGGAGAGTGGGTGCACTACGATTTTGTGCAGCACTGTAATTCCATTACTCTAGGTCATTAGAATCCATTCCGAGAAAAGAAATATTTTCTGCCAAAAATCTCAGGACTATAAATAGAATTCTGAACCAAATTGGTTCATTAGTTGAATTCCAAATAGAGAAAAGTCAATTTCTCTCTCACGGATCTTCGGGTTTTCATCCCAGATTGTGAGTCTACTTCCCTAAATGTGTTTTAATACTTGTTATATGCTTTATAACATTGTTTTCATGTCCAAAACACAAGATCCGGGAGTTTACCGCCCAAGAACGTTCTTGGGGAGTAAACTCCAAAATCAAGCCTAAAGGCCACCTAGTCCCATTTCCGTGTTAGGCATCTAACTAAGGACTTAGTGTATGATCATTAGAGGCTAGAAACAAATCAAAAGCAAGTAGTTTGAGGAGTTTACGGCCAAGGAACCACCTCTTGGGCCGTAAACTCCAAGTAAAGGGCACAAATGAGTGCCTAGTGATCCTTTAGCCTTAGAACAAGAACCTAGAAGCCTTAAGCAAGTGTTTTAGTCCAACAAAACAACTAGAAACCCACTTTGGAAGGGAGTTTACGGCCAAGATGCTCCTTAGGCCGTAAACTCCAAGATTAAGTGCCAAAACCACTTCAAACTCTTCCTAAGGCTTAGTCTTCATTTTTGGCTAGTACCTTAATGTGTTTAGGACCTAGATAACACATGAAAAGCATAAGTGTTGAAGAGTTTACGGCCAAGAGTATTTCTTGGGCCGTAAACTCCTTTAATGGGGTCAAAGGACACCCTAGATACTTCCTTAGGCCAAGAAACTTTTAGGGCAAGTACCTAGATGTGATATGGACTAGTTAAAATTCTTAGGACCTCATGTGTGAGGGAGTTTACGGCCCAAAGAGTTCTATGGCCGTAAACTCCATCAAATGGACCCATTTAGTGCCTTAAACCTTCCTTAATCCAATTATTGAAGCCTAGACTTGTTCCTAGAAATATTAGAGACTTGAAAGGACAATAAGAACCCTCCCAAGGGAGTTTACGACCATAAACTCCAAGGGAAAAGGGTCTTTGGGCCGTAAACTCCCCTTAGGAGTCAATATGGTGCCTTAAACTCTTGTCTAGCCTTGAAGCAATTCCCCTCTAAGGTTGTAGTACTTCTAAACTCCATTTCATGGCTTGTTTGAGAGTTTACGGCCAGGAGCTTACTCCCCTGGGCCGTAAACTCTAATGAATATGGTCTTTTGACCTTAAACTTCCACTTAGGGGCATTGCACTCCTTTGTTGCAACCCATTAGCCTCCTAGCACTTGACCAAAAGTGTTGTCCTCGCGCTTAAATGTTATTACTTGTATAATTAGTGTTATAATCACTAATTATTTATATACATATGTTTCATATGTAATTAGGATCATTGTGTGTGTCTAAGTCTTCACTTGACACCAAGCACTTGTCTGATCCTTCCGTACGATAACAGCCCGTTCAATTCCAGTCACATACTGCAGGTGAGTTCATACCCCTTAACTAATGTTTTAAACTATTTTAAATGTTTTATGGGGGGGGGGGGGGGGATACAAGTAGAATCATGCTACTTATTATGTCAATCACATATGATTACTAAGTAGGACATTATTACTTATTACATCAATCACATGTGATTAATATACAACATTCAAAAGATTTGGCTACTCATTAGCCGTTTTAACAAATAGTTTCCTTCAAATGGTTTTTATAAACATTTTATATGATTTAAACTACTTATTACACTGTATTTCTTACACTGTCATCATATTTCAAACTTATTTACAACTGTGTTTTATCAAACAAATGTTCCTTGTACTTATATTGTTTTATCAAACAAATGTTCCTTGTACTTATATTGTTTTATCAAACAAATGTTCCTTGTACTTATATCGTTTTATCAGACTTATGCCTTCAAATTGTTTTATAGATTGACATCAAGTCGATCTTTCCTTAGACTAATATTTATATTTCAAATGTTACTAAACTTATTTATGCTTTGATATTATAAATTGCATGCCTCTATATGTATAATTATATAAGAAATGTTTAAAAGACTTAGGAAGGCTATCCACCCTATTTCCTTTTCGCGCTTAAGATGTGGTCTGGTGGGATATCAGATACTCGTCCGAAGGTCGTTTAAATATAAGTTATATATCATGTGTACATATAAAGTCATAAAAGGTCCTTCCAGTTCATCTTATGCCCTTGGGTAGCAAGGGTATACATTCACGTTCATGCGAATCACTTAGATTACTAGTAAGCTACCATATGGGTAGTTCAGGAAGATACTAGAACCATTACTAGAACGCAATATCATATAATGAGTCAGTTCATTCATGAGTCAATACTTTCTAGGACATTACTGTACATTACATATACATCTATACTAGGACGAGAACATATACAATTATACTAGAACGCTTACATTACTATACTTGCTATATAGAGAGAACACACATTACAGCTAGCACACGTAGAACATTACAGTACACCATTATACAATTACATGATCACACTTACATAAGTACAATTACATGATCACACTTACATGAGTACACTTACATATACAAAGGATAGACGTCACTAGGGGCTATAGCTCAGAACCAGTTCAGGATCTAACTATACTGATAAATCACACTACAATTGTGATTGTTATATCGAGTATACATGATCATAGTAATGTGGATGCTCACGGCTTGCATTCATGCAGGGGTCGTGGGTAGGTCCTAAAATCCCTTTGATAGGGGAGCGAAACAGTCTGGGATCTAGACATCACATTATACCTTATCCCTCAAATAAGGCAAGTTGAGTATCGATGTATTGATATATATATATATATATATATATATATATATATATATATATATATCCAAATACTATGGTACTTGGAAGTATTACCCTAGATTTAAGGTAATAGGTACGGTTGTAGTTCGACACTACACCATAGTACCATTTCTTTCCCATTACATTCACTTCGTGAATTTTTCATAGGAAGCACGGTAATGTAGTTACTATCTGTTGATAAATAGTAGCCCTTTTAGAGCTACGATTTAGTACTACGTTAATTTTTCCAGTACATAGTTCAGTGATAACCTCACTTAAACATAAATGTACAAACTATATTTTTGAGTAATGATAGTTATACTTTGGAAAAACACATACTCTTACAAGAGACACACACACAGAACAGTTAGGTCTTGGTAGAAGACACCTCCACATACTAGAAGGAATCATAGGGATTCTAGGGTTTTTCAAACAATTACAATTCATATACATTTACAAATTCTTACAATACATAGACTTACAAATACTTACATACAAATTAAGACACTAAATGCTTATGATCTCACCAGCTTTAAATCTGATACTCGTTTTAAAAATTACTTGTATCCTCAGGTCATCATAGACAGGTACCGATGCAGGGAAAAAGGAAGATGAAGCTTATTCAAGACTTATCTTTCATTTTGATTTATGCTTTAGTGTTATCAAAATTTGACAGAATACAATTGTATAATAATTATTTTATTAATGCAATGGATGATGTTGTTGCTTGTTTACTACTTTACATTGTTGTTGATATTAAACATGACGTCCTCCGCCCCAGAACGTTTCCGCCATTCTTTGTTTTGGGGTGTGACATTAACTATACATCACATAATCTTGAGCCAGGGGCATCGGTAATTGCTTGGAAGATCTGGAGGCACTACTTGTAGGATACAAGATGTACTATTCTCACAGTTCACAAAAACATTCAACATACGTTCGACCATGAAGAGTTGTCATGCCAGTGAAGTCAAATGAAAGAAGCAAAGACGTGTCCCGATAGTGAAAGGTTCGCTGGAATGCCAAGCGAGGGACCGAGTTCACTTAAGAACACGAGAAGCAAATAAAACTTCTATCCGTAGCATGTTTACCAGTTCGGTTTAAACTCTAATTTCGGGACGAAATTCCCTCTAACGGGGAGATGATGTGACAACCCGATATTTCGAGGCAATATGATGGAACGCAAGTCAAATTTAGGTCAAAATTTAACTTTCCTAAAATCTTATTTGGGTTAAATAAACTTATTAGAAATCGTATCAAGGTTTTTATACATATAAAGAACCCTAAAATTCGAGTTATAACGAAGAAGTTATGACCAACCGAAGATTCTCGGCAGAACCGGCAATACTGATAGACGTAAAATGCGAAGTTTCAATACAATAGTTTTTAGCCTTAGGTATCTAAATAAAAGTTTTAGATATCATTAAACCGTAAACGTGCATAAAAAGAACATCCAAATCTGACTTCGTATGAGGAAGTTGTGATTATTCTAAGTTACAGATATAACAGTAGACAGCTAAAAACTCGAAATAGAGATCGAGAGACTTTTAGCCGACACGATCTAAATGAGAATCAACGGACTCAACAATACTAGCGCAACGGTAAAAAGTCTGACGAAAACATACATCGGATGAAGAAGTTATGGAACTTTAACGGACTTTTCCTGTCCCGACCTATTATAATATAATATTAAAAATAAAATCAAGATTTGCCGACGGAGTCTAAACGAAAGTTGTAGATCATAGTCTCACCTTCACGTGGATATAAAGAACGTCGAAAACGGAGTTCGTATGAGGAAAATATGAATTTTTGAAGTTTACTAATTAATTAATAAATAAATTTAATTAAAATCCGGTATTATCCGAAGAAGGAGTCATCGGACCAATCCAGGTTACGCCTAGCGTACCCTCATATGGAATGAAGTTTTACGCTCCCGAGATTTCCGAGATTCCTGAGATTCCCGAGAATCTCGAGAGATCCGCTTTCTCGAGTAGAAGTTATGCTCGGTTTTCGTCTCGCCTTCTTCAATCTATCAAGTGAGTTCATACCCCTATAATCCACACTTTTAAATGTTTTATAAATGTTTTTATACGCTTTTAAGGGGGGGAATACAAGTAAAACACACGATTATTATCGTATGTTATATAAAGTTTCATTATACACTTTTTATCAACGGAATCACATGTGATTTATAACTATTATAAGGAAACTTTCATATGCAAAATGTATCATGATAACATCATATCTTTTGAAATGAAAAGTGTTGTTATTATTGTATAAATCAAACACACTACTTATACTGTATGTATATGTGTCCATCTTAGGCACTACAAAAATTATATCTTTCATAACAAGTGGGCATTTCACTAGGGATTACTATACAAACGAGACACACTTTTAGAAAACTATAATAGGTATAGTTTTATGAGAACATCACAAACTTTTGTATACCCGAAATAGTATTGCAAGGAGATACATTCATATACAAGAACAAACGAACACTTTCATAGATACTTCAATTAGTTTTCACAAATGTTTTTACATGTTGAAACACTTTTAGAAATTGTCTTACAAACTGTAGGTTTCCTTTTGAGTCTGTTATATTTGTGCTTCAAACAAAGGTTTTCTCACACTTAAACTGTATTGTCAAACGGTCTTTCTAACCGATTTATAAACTGACATCAAGTCATAAATTCTTATTTATTAAACTTTTCAAAAGTTTTACAAAACTTCTTTTATGCTTTTATATTATAAATTGCATGCCTCTATATGTATAGTTATATAAGAAATGTTTAAAATACTTAGGAAGGCTATCCACCCTGTTTCCTTTTCCTCGATTTGGATGTGGTCTGGTGGGATATCGGGTACTCTTCCGAAGGTCGTTTAAATATTAGTTATATATCATGTGTACATATATGGTCATAAATGTTCCATCAGTTAATTCAATTCTGATACTCTTGGGTAGCAAGGGGTATAATCCTACTTGGACACTCATCAATTACATTCTAGTAAACTATTATAGTTTAGGGTATACAAAACATTATCCCTATTACAAGAAATTACACCAGAGTCAGTTCATTCATGAGTCTAGACGACATGCTATATGAAGGGATACTCTTACAGAGATTCCGCTTATATGAATACGTTACATAGATACGCTTAGATGAGTACATTTACGTAGATAATATATGATGAGTTACTATTACATATGATATGTGTAGATACTGTTATATAGATCACCTTCTTATCTTTACCTTGTGATACAATCACATAATCAACGAGATGAATTGGACTTTATATCCTAGTACCAAAGGATACTTTGGGGGACTAATCATTCCTATAGCCACTGTTAACTACAGAGGATAAATGACACATCTATGGATGTCTACGGTTGATACCATTGCAGGCTGATACCATTACAGGTATACTTAAGGGACTAACTATTCCTAAACCAGATGTTAGAAACAGAGGTAAATGCACATCTACGGATGTCTACGGTTGATCTGTTTACGGCGAGTTTCCACGCCGTGTGTATCTTTACTTAAGGGACTAACTATTCCTAAACCCAGCTGTTAGCAACAGAGGTAAATGCACATCTACGGATGTCTACGGTTGATCCGTTTACGGCGAGTTTCCATGCCGTGTGTATCTTAGTACCAAAGGATACAACATAAGTTATTATATTATCACTTTTATAGTTTTATAATAATAGTTAAACAGGGAAAAACCGTCACATTTTCAAGTGATGCGTACTTTTAAAACAGTCAGATCTTAGTAAAAGACTACTTTCAAAACATTCGGGTCTTGGTAGAAGACTACTTTTATACTAGTAGGAAATATGGGATTTTCTAGAGTTTTCATACTTATACTAAATGTTTCATCAATCATTCACCAGTCTTTCATAACAACTACTCAAAGCAATGACATTAAATACTTATGAACTCACCAGCTTAAATGCTGACCTACACTTTCAAAATAACTTGTATTCTCAGGTTACAAATAGACAGGTGCCGATGCAAGGTTTAGAGAAGACGGAGCAGTCAAGACTCGTCTTTTATTTTGATCAGTTATCATGTTGTCTTGTACTATGAAAGAAAACACTTGTAACTAAAATTATACTATTAATGCAATGGATGATGTTGTTGCTTGTTTACTACTTTACATTTGTTGTGATGCATACATGACGTCCTCCGCCCCAGAACGTTTCTGCCGTTCTCGGTTTTAGGGTGTGACAATTTTCTCTCTCTAAACTCTCTCTCTCTCTCTCTCTCTAACTCCCCAAAAGCCTAGGAAACTTTCCTAGCACTTGAAGAAAGCCTCGGAGAGCCCGGAGTCTCCGAGAAAAAGAGTTTTTCGGTTTGAAACTCTGCCCGCGCGGAGCCCGATTTTCAAGCAAACTTCTTGGTTTCGTCAAAGAAGGTTATTTTTAGAAGCGAGGTGCTGTCCAAATCACTCCGTATCAGGTGAGTGTATTTCCACTTTCATCTTACACATAGATATGAAGTATTTTATGTAAATTATGAGCAATGTGTATAAATATGTTATCTGTTTACCTATGATGGTTGCTGGATGAAAGATCTATACTTCTTTCTTTCAGATCTGAAACTCTTTTCTTCAGATCTACACTTTTTCATCTCAGATCTAAACTTTTTCTTCAGATCTAAACTGTATACTTTGAGATCTATGTTGGATGAAAGATCTGAAATTCTTTCCTTCAGATCTGGACCGTATAAATATTTTATGCTTTGAAAGTTATGTTGGATGAAGGATGTAAACAATGTTTTTCAGATCTGGACTATATATGTATTTTATGCTTTAAAAGTTATGTTGGATAAAAGATATAAGGCTTATTTTACAGATCTAGACTATTTATGTATTTTATATCTACAAATATTTTGGGTAGAACATGGGTAGATAAAATAGTTGGTGTGTGGTGAAATAAAATGATGAAAGGCCTCAATGTTGACGTTGTTCCAGTCATCTAGCGGAGTATGGATGACGACCACAGACTTTTCTAGGAAGTCCAGTGGAACGCTAGTAGGCTCGCAACCTGTAGGTGTTTGTGAACGAAGTGTTCACCGGTGTACTCCATCCCCCCTGGTTTCCTTACGGGCACTTATGGCTAAGGAATCCCCTTAGCAGTATTGACCATCCCGATGAAATTCCTTAGGATAGGTCCCTTATGATAGATGCTTTATGGACGTAAGGTGAGGATAACGGGAACGGGTAATCGGGTTTAAAGATTGTTGAAAATAATAATAAACTTATTTATTGTGGGTTGAAAACCCTATATGCTCATCAGTCTCCCCATCCTGACCCACTCAGTTTCTTGTATTACAGGTAGTGGCAAAAGCATAGTTGGATGATTTGACGAGAGATTACGGATTTGAGGCCAGATAGTGTTTTGTGGCCTAAGATGTTTATTTATTTTTAGTTTATGCTTATGGTCTGTATCGATGATTGACATCCCGAGTTTTTGTAATGTAATGGAAATACATTTCTTTAAGAAATGCTTTGATAAAATCTATATCGTATTTTGTTTTGGGAACAAATTCCACAATACTTTTCTTAAGAAGTTACTTTGATTTTTATTAAAAAGCATAAACGAAATCGGTCTTTTCTGGCCGTAAAAATGGGGATGTCACATTTTCCTTTTTTTAACATTTAATTTTGTGGGTCTTTCAACTTGAGGTCTTTGACCTTGAGGGAATGTTACCTTGTTATGCCCTAGTTGTTTACACACACCGCACAATTATTTTTCCCTGCCTTAGACACAATGTGTCTTGGAAGCTTTTTTGATTCGTCTTGTCTTCTATTTACCTTTGGTCTACCTGACATTCTTCTCTTCAATGGTGGAATAGGTGGTATGAAGTCAGTAGTTGGCCACATATTGCCACCATTCGTCCCATGTATTTGGTAATTGTAAGTATTCTTGTACAAGGCACCATAATACATTGGATCCACATAAGCACTGACATCTCTATTCAGATATGAGATAGTAGCAACTTAATGTACTCATCCATACCCATGCCATGCTCTAAAACTACAAGTCTTCTTATCCAAGTCAACAACATAGGACTTTGCTAGGTTTCTTGTTTCAAATTGGTTTAGACCACTTGGTAAAACCTGCCAAAACCTATTTGAGACAAAACATAAGTTAGTATGTAATTACAATTAGGAGTGTAAATATTAGAAAGTACCTTTGATCTCTTTTCAATTTATTGAGTAAGAGTGTAATTGTTGGGAAAGGTTTGTAATCAAGCCATGAACTACCTTTGATTTTCAAATTGTATAGCCTCTCCATAACATATAATATAATCTCCTCTAACATGGTGATGATTGGCTTTTTCCTTGCATGCCTAATGACAATGTTAAAGCTCTCAGACAATCCATTCTCCACTACATCACACATCCTTCCCTCTTGAAAGAATGCTCTTCTCTAAGATTTGGGGATTGTTTCCATAAGACATGCAAAGGCTGCAGGGTTAAGCAGTTCAATCTCCTTCATGGCAGAATTGAAGAAAGGCTCAGTAGATACCTTGCTTGCCTTCCAAAACATGGTCTCATAATGTACACCAGTGAATCTTTTCCTAAAGTTGGCAACAATATGCCTTGCACACTGCCTATGTTTAGTAGTAGGCATTACTTGTTTGACAACATTTAATATCCCCTACAAAAAATGGTAATATGTTAGAGAAAATGAAACCTAAAGTTACAATATTTAAAAGTAGCAAGTAGTTGATAGACCTTATGCTGATCCGACAGATTTTCCAAAAACCATTTTTAATTTTCTTTGTTTTCTACTGAGACAACTGCATATACAATTGGGAATATGTGATTATTATCATCCCTTCCTACAACACATATTAGCTCTGTAGTACATAAACCCTTTAAGAAACACCCATCCAAATTTATTACTCTTCTACAGCTCCCTCTCCACCATTGCTTTAATCTATCAAAACAAATGTAAAACTCGCTAAAATAATTCTTACCATTTGGCATACAATTTACATCCATTTTGACTATTGATCTTGGATTTGATATTCTTATCTCCTCACCATATGACCAGAGCCTTGCATAGTGCTCTACTAATGTCCCTTTAATCAGTTTAATTGCATATCTTTGGTCTTCTACATTGTCCCATACTCACATCTATACTAGATTTCTCTTTAACCTCATCCCTAAGCAGCCTGACACTAACTTTTTGTTTCTGTAAGAATTCTGTGGTGTAATTGTTGGATTTAGTGTCTAAGCCCATAACTATAATTGGTATGTACTTGAACCGAGAGTAGCATGGTACATTTGGGTTGCATGGCACTGAAACAATTTGTAAGGATGGACTTTTGAGAAGAGGATATTCATGATTTATTAATAGGGTTTTTGTCATAAAAGCCCCCAAATTTACATAAAAAAACCGGTTATGCCCAAAATCGATTTTTTTTACCACAGATGCCTAACATTTGCCCCTCATGTTTCATTTCAATGTTTTCTACCGGTTCCCCTTAAACACCCGGTTACTTCCACCTTTTTAACGCCCAAACATAAACCTCTTCCGTTAACATCGATCCAAAGTCTTTCCCTCCCCTATCTTCTATTCTCTCCCTCGTCTTCTACCCTAAGTATCTGTAAAATGTCGACTTCGTCTGCCAAATCAAGCTTCCAAGGTGGTCCAACATTGAGAAGAAAAAGAATAGTTAGATGTGGCTGTGGAGATGTGTGCAAGGTATCTGTTGCTCGAACACCTGAGAACTATGGAAAGAAGTTTTACGGGTGCCCTAATTACAAGGTATACAATTTGCCCTAATTTGTAAATTTCTTGAGAAACCTTGAAATGGTACAATGAAGAAACCTTGAGAAACCTTGAAACAATTTGCCCTAATTTGTATGTAATTCATACAAATTATTGTTTTTTTTTTCTAGGTGGAAGAAGAGGATTGTGGTTTTTTCAAATGGTACAATGAAGAATATGGTCACATTGTCAACCCAAATCACACAAAGCAGAAGTAGGGGCAGGGGCAGGGGCATGGACAGTTGAAGACTTTGGTAGAAATAATTGTAGGTCTTTTGGTTCTTATTTTTGTAATGGTGACAATAGTTGTTTTGAAGATGTGAATCATTTTGGATTGGCTTTTGGTAGAATGTTTGGGTTGACTTGGATTTTGGTTTTTAGTTGCAAATGGAAGTACAATGCTGAAGTTGGCTAGTAACTATTGTTTTGGATGAAGATTAAATAGCTAAATGGTATATGGTTCATAATATACATTAAATTGCTAAATGGTAAAGTACAATGCTAAAATTGGCTAACTGTAGTTACAAATGATACATAATATATATGCCAATGGTATGGATCATACAAAATATTTGTGAAATGCAAATGGTAAACTACAATTATGAAATGGTACAATGTTGTGAAATGGTAAAGTACAATGAAATGGTACAATGCTGTGAAATGGTACAATGCTGTGAAATGGTAAAATAGAAATTATCTGTGAAATGTAAATGGTAAACATAACAAACATATGGTTCATAATATACATTAAATTGCTAAATGGTAAAGTACAATGCTAAAATTGGCTAACTGTAGTTACAAATGATACATAATATATATGCCAATGGTATGGATCAAAAAAACATAGTATAAAATAACAAACATAACAAACATATTATAACCATAATGAGGGGATTCATTACATCATATTCATGTACCAATACAAAAGATTGCAAAAGATCAACTAACATGTACCATCCATCCATTTGTACCAAATTGCCAAAAATATATCCCAAAAAGGCAACCCAAAAGGTACATGAGAACAAGTGGATGAAAGGTACACTTAGTGGGTGTATAAACTAACATGTACAAAATGTACCAAAAAGGGCTTCCTATGCAAATGCCCAAGTATACCATTCCCACCTAAATCCCCCATATACATAACTAACTACTCCAGATTCACTGGATTTGAACATGTGGAACCACCACCATCTTTATCAAAAACTGCCTTTTTAAGCTTTAGTTTAGTGATCCTCTCTGATTGCTTTCTTTTCCTTGTCTTAGGCACTATCAGATGACCTTCATCATCAGCCACACTCCCATCATCAGCAACCTCATTATTTAGAACATCACCAACAACCTCATTCCCATGATTAACACCTTCACCTTCAATCACATCACCATCATCTTGATTTTCAACACCTTCACCTTCACCTTCAATCACACCACCATCATTTAGAACATCATTTACAAAGTCAGCTTCACCTTCATCAACATCAGGCTCATCCTCATTTAAGTCCTGATGCAAGAAATAACAAGGTTAATAAATAACATATATTTAAAATTACAAGGTTAATAAAATAACATATATTTAAAATTACAAGGTTAATAAATTACCATCTCAACTGGTGGAGTGTCATCAAGTTCAATTTCCAACCACCCCATGCTTTCAATTTCACCCATGGAATATCCTGCTTCAAGTAAATTTGCTATGTCTTCAACACTTATCTTCATTTTATCTGGGAGAACATCTGATGCATGTCCTTCAGTGAATTCAGGTTCTACACCACCTTCATTCACCAATGGAACATCAGATGCATCTGATGCATTTCCAGAACCAAGAATTTGATCAATTGCATCTCCAACTTCATCAAGACTTTGTTTTAGATCTTGGGAAACCTTTACTGGAACATCAACTACTTCTTCTTCTATCACCATAATGTCATCTTCCTCTTGTATATCCTCATTCACCAAAGGAACATCATCAACAGCAGGAAGTTGTATCACCTCATTCACAACTAGAACTTGGTTATTGACCAAATGAACTTCTTTAAAAATTGGCTCTGGCACCTTCACTGGCACCTCAGTTTCTTCCTCTTCTATCATCTCATTCACCAAAGGAACATCATTAAGAGCAGCAGCTTGAGCAACCTCATTTGGAACCTGGTTGTTGACTTCATCCTGAAATTTAGTTGTTGACTTCCTATTTGGCCTTCTTACACCCAATTTCTTCCTTCTAACATCTGGGACAGTTACTTCACTTGAAATTTCACCAACTCTGAAACTTGGGCCTCTTAAACCTAATTTCCTCATTTTCTTGAAAGTGTTAGAACTTGAAGCATGCAGACTGCTCTGTTGACTTGCTTGTTGACTAGGTTGAGTGGTTACAGTTGATGTCACAAGTGGTTGACTGCCCTGTTGACTTGCTTGTTGACTAGATTGAGTGGGTACAGAAACATGTGGATTGGATCCAGCTACATCACATTTCCTAGGCATCCCAATCTTCTTTGGTGGCATAGGAACTGGTACCTTTTTTTCATTCTTGCAGCCTTTTTTATTATGCCCATACTCAAGACGATTAGCACATCTCACTGTCCTTGGGGGTTTCACCCTTGAAGTGGAACTAAACTTACTCTCTTTCTCACTTGCATGCCTCCTTCTTTTGGTTTTAGGCCTACCAGGCATTTTCCTACCAACAGGTGGCAAAGGCTTGTTGTATCCAGTTAGAGGCCACATATTACTCCCATTCACAGGACTGATGTTTGTTGAGTAGCATTCCTTGAATTTATTCACTGAAAAGTAGTCACTAATATATCCATCTGGAGTTTGATAGATATAATTAATGGCTCCTATGGCATGGACACAAGGGATTTCAGACAAATCCCATAATCCGCAAGAACAAATCCTACCATCCAAATCTACCTTGTAACTAGTACATGCTCTTCTCACTTCAAATACATTTCCTAAGCTATGCACTACTAACCAAAGCCTGCATGAAGAAAAATGAGTATGTATTAGTCATTATATATCAACTATAATGACAATTAGAAAAAGAAACAATTATTTTGTGTCTTACCTAAAGTTTTTTCCCAAAAGATTCATCTTCTTAATCACCTCTGGACATATATTACCTTTCCATTTACTGCATTCATCATTCATAAAGGAAAACCTGTCCATTATGTATATCCTTATCTCTTCAAGCATTGTAATCAAAGGTTTTTTCCTAGCTTCTACAATTATGGAGTTGAAACACTCTGAAATACCATTCTCCACTGCCTCACAAGCAAACCCTACACTCATGTAAGCTCTGCACCATGTTTTGGGTTCTTTTGACATTAGATACTCATATGCACTAGGGCTTATGGTCTTTATTTTTTCCATGTTTCTCAAGAAGTCACCTTCAATACAACTCATTGCACAAGCCCAGAACAGCTTCTTCAACTCCAATCCAGAGAAAGCTTTATTAAAATTTGCATAAATGTGTCTAGCACATTGCCTGTGCTCCACATGTGGCAAAATAACCTTAACAGATTCAAGCAAACCCTATGAACAGACATATTATCTTAGAATTTATAACCATATTGAAATAATAAAATTGAAGTATACTATAATTATAAGGGAACTTACTTTATGTTGATCAGAAATAACAACCAAATATACACCAGTACCAAGGTCAAGATCATCCTTCAGAAGCTCCAGAAACCAGGTCTAATTATCCTTGTTTTCCACATCAACAACAGCCCAAGCTATTGGGAACACTTGGTTATTAGCATCTCTACCTATGGCTGTGAGTAATTCACCTTTTACCTGACCCTTTAGGAAGCATCCATCCAACCCTATTACCTTCCTACACCCTATTTTCCAGCAAACACTTAAAGCCTTGAAACATATGTAAAACCTTTTAAAATAATTCTTGTCATCTGGATTGTTAGTAACACTAACTTTGCATGTAGACCCAGGGTTTGATCTCAATAACTCTTGGACATAATCCCAAATTCTTGCATAGTGTTCATTTAATTTACCCTCAATCAGTTCTTTTGCCCACTGTTTTGCCCTTCTAACCTGTCCTATAGATACCACACATCTATATCTTTGTTTGATGTCACTGATCATCTCCCTAAGTTTAACTTTGGGCTTATTTGCTATCTCAGTTACATAGTGTCTTCCAATCCATTCCGGGGTAACAATAGACCCAAATTTAAACACTCTAGAACAAAGATGCTCAGAATTCATTGCTTTAACTTGAAAGGTTCTGTCATTGTACATCCATGCTGCATAAAGTCTAAAAGGGCATTTATTATCTTCATGTCTCTTACCACATCTTGCAACAATTCTTCTATTGTCACT
This sequence comes from Lactuca sativa, assembly GCF_002870075.4. Lineage (NCBI taxonomy): Eukaryota > Viridiplantae > Streptophyta > Magnoliopsida > Asterales > Asteraceae > Lactuca > Lactuca sativa. The sequence continues at coordinate 156,753,640 of NC_056628.2, read as the reverse complement.
CTTCTGAAAGTATATTTGGTACCCTCCATTTACTGCATAGTTTGTCACACAAAATTTCAGTTGTGCAAGTGATTCGAACACGTCCCCTAACTTAGGTTCCATCTTATCCCACCTAACATTTGGATCGTGTATTCTATATTTGTTAGTCACTTCTTCCTCTGCCTCCTCATCATTTTGCAAATCATTACCATGGTCCCCTCGATCTTTCATCTCATCAGTCATACTTGCATTTCTAATGTTCGCATCACAAAGTAGAATGTTAAGAAAATGATCCTTACATTTATCAAGCCTTGATACAAACTCCTGTCGTGGTTCATGATCCATGTAAATCCCGTGCAGCTCAAAATCCATCTCATTTAACCCAGAAAATGGCTCGTAAATTCCAGCAAATGGGTCGTCGTAACCATCGTCTGAAGAACCCATTTCTAACCCCTGCACAATCGCAACCATTATCATGAAAAGTAAGGACTTAATAGAGATGATTTCTCGTAAAAAACATGATCAGACCGTAATTTCTTACCTCTTGAAAAACCCTAGCTTCAGACAATGAGAATGCTTCACCAAAATGGGAGGGTGGAGATTGTTAACGGAGGAGAAACGGAGGAGACGGGCAAATGTTACCGGTTGCAAATGGGGAAGTAACCGGGTGTTTAAGGGGAACCGGTAAAAAACATTGAAATGAAACATGAGGGGCAAATGTTAGGCATCTGTGGTAAAAAAAATCGATTTTGGGCATAACCGGTTTTTTTTATGTAAATTTGGGGGCTTTTATGACAAAAACCCTTATTAATATATTATAAGTTCTAATATATTAATATGAAATCATATTATTTAATTATTATTGATCAAGAATTAATTTGGAATTAATTTTGTTATCAAAAGAGACTAATTAAATATAAGGTGTTGAGTTGGTAAATCATTCATTCTTATGGTGTGGGCCAATGATCCATGATTCCTTATGTTAGGCTAAACCCATGTGACAACCCGTGGATGATCCATGGAGGTTTAAACCCATGGAGCATAAGGAATGTGGAAGGTCATGCACATTAGGGTTTACATGGTGTAACCCTAGTTTTGCCACACTATATAAGAAACCCATGAGCTCCTAAAACGGGCACCATGGTGTTCTTGGAAGAGCTATAGCCGATTTTTGAGTGCAAGTATTCTCTCTCAAGTCCTCCATTGTTGGTGGTGTTGTGTGAATCATTTGAGGCATCACATTTGGGGTTCTAGGATCTTAAAGGTCCAAGGAATCAAGCTACAAGAAGAGGAATGTCTTCTAACTAGATTTTTGGTATACAAGTATCCATGTTTGTATGTTAGTTAGGGAAATGCTTTGGAAAATCATTTTACATGTATAATTAGAGAAAACATAGATCCAAAGCATTTAGGGTTGTATGTGCACCTTAAGGTTGTTAGGATGCTCATAACCCTTTAGCGGTATTAGAGCCTAGGATTGTTTTCTATTATACTTGATGTTGTATTGATTTTCAAAGTGTAAAAAATCGAATTTCTGCCTTCTGCCCAGTGAACTCGCCAAATCCACTAGGTGTTAAATGACCAACTCGACAAGTCCAGTTCATGTACTCGCCGAGTTGGTGCTCCAGTGGGCATATTTTCGACTTTTGGCATGAAATTGGATTAGGATCATTACCCCAAATTGTTTTTTGAACCATGAAACCCGTTTTTTCATAAGGTAATGATCACGCTTGTCCAATTAACAGATAATTGTCAAAGTTTCAAGATTTATATTAGTTTATATGATTTCTTGAAAATTGTTGATGTGAATTATTTTTGCTTATGAGTTTGTCTAGATTATAGATATTATTTGACACTTCTTGTTAGTTTAATTGTTGATTTAAATGCCTTTTAATGGATTCCATAACTTGTCCTCAAGTTATGGAAAGCCAAAAGTCCTTTTCATAAAAGTCATTAAACTCATATGTTAAGAAAATGAAAAGTTTTGAATAGTGTCAAAAGTCCTTTATCTTTCTTTCTTTTCAGATATCTTCCAACACTGCTTCTGGCTCAAACCCTACTGGCTCCTTCTCTCTCATGAACATGTGTGGGAGAGTCATCTTTGATGGATCCAACTTCAATGACTGGATTAGGAACATCAGGATGGCACTCTCTATGTGGACAAGGAATATGTCCTAGACACGGAGCTTAAGGAAATCGATGAGTCTTCTGCTACTCCTGAGGAGATCGTTGAGTTTAGGGCTCATGAGAAGGATGCCACTAAGGTGTCTTGTATCATGTTGGCCACCATGACAGCTGAACTCCAAAAGTCCTATGAGGACTTCTACCCTTTTGAGATGCACCAGGACCTGATGGAAACATACCATCAGAGTGCTTGTCAAGAGAGGTATGAAATCATCTCTTCCATGATAACAACCATGATGAAGGATGGTGAACCCATCACGGGCCACTTGTAGAAAATTCAAAGGTTTGTGGACCGGTTGCTAAAGTTAAATGTGAACTTCCCTGAGGAGTTGGCTATAGGTATCATTCTACACTCCTTACCTCCATGTTATGATCAGTTCCACATGACCTATCATATGAACAAGGAGGAGGTCACACTTAGCAAACTTCAAGGGCTTTTGAGGACTGCTGAAATTAGTCTCAAAGGTAAAAATGTTGTTTCTACTCTTACCGCAACTTCCCCTATTCTGGCAATTGGACAAGGGAAAGGGAATAAGAGGAAGGCTCCCTCAAAGTGCCGCAAGGGAAATTCTCTTGATGGATCCTCTTCAAGTGGGACCAAGGTTGGTTTCGCTGCTCCCTCTTCCATTCCTAAGAAATCAGAGTGTTTCTACTATCACGAGAAAGGGCATTGGAAGCGAAGCTACCCCAAATACATGTAGGATGTAAAGGATGGGAAGGTTAAACCCACATATGCAGGTATTTATACTATTCTATCTAAAAGCTCATCAAATTCTAAATCTTGGGTTCTTGACACATGTTATGGATTTCACATTTGTTCTGATGTGCATGGCCTAAAAGGAAGTAAGGATATGGAGCACAAGAAGATAAACTTGATCATGGGGAATAGGAAGGTTTCACCTGTCACCAAGATTGGAGTTTACTCTTTATTTCTTAGTAGTGGGTTAGAAGTAGATTTGAATAATTGTTTCTACTCGTCTGAAATGGCGAGAAATATTATTTCCTTTCATGGTTTTTACAAACAAGGCTATAGTTTTTCATTTGATAATGAAATTGGTGCTATTAGTGCTTATTATAATGGTGTTTTTTTTATTTTAAAGCATTGCCTTGTAATGGTGTATATGAAACTGTGATGGTTGTAGACAACTTAGGAAATAATGTGTTGCACATTGATTCTTCTAATGAATTGGATAAAGCATGCTTGTGGCATTGTTGTCTTGGACATGTCAGTAAGAAGCGCATAGGCCAACTCCAAAAGGATGGAGTTTTGGAGTCATTCGACTTAAGGTCGGATGACACTTGTGAATCTTGTTTGCTTGGAAGATGAGTAAATCACACTTCACTAGTACTTGTGAAAGGGGTGAAGGTTTGTTGGATCTAATACACACCAATGTGTATGGGCGCTTCAGAACCGCCACAAGGGATTCTAACCGCTTCTATGTGACTTTTACTGATGATTACAGTAGATATGGCTATGTCTACTTAATCAAGCATAAGTTAGAAACCATTAAGAAATTCAAAGAGTTTAAATAGGAAGTGGAGAATCAGTTGGGCAGGAAGATAAAGATGCTCTCTGATCGGGGTGGTGAGTATCTTAGTATCGAGTTCCTTGACTATCTTAAGGAATGTGGAATTATTTCACAGTTGAAGCCACCTAGGACACCACAACTTAATGGTGTGGCTGAGAGGCGCAATTGAATGGACATGGTTCATTCCATGATGAGTCGAGCTTCATTACCTATCTCAGTTTGGGGGTATGCCTTAGAGTCTGCCGCCCATACCCTTAATCTAGTCCCTACTATGAAGGTTTCCAAAAGACCTCCCGAGATGTGGACTGGGAAGGTCCCCACATTAGACTACATCAAGTTTTAGGGTTGCGAGGCTTTCGTGAGATGTGAGACTCACGACAAGCTCGAACCTCGTAGTGAGAGGTGTATTTTCATCGGCTACCCACAAAAATCCTTTGATTATCTCTTCTACAGACTGAGAGACAATGTTATCTTTGTTGCGAGGAAAGGTTTCTTTCGTGAGAGAGAGCTCATAAGCCAAGGAGACAGTGGGAGGCAAATCGACCTTGAAGAACTTCAAGAGTCAAGCGGTTAAGGAACCTCAAACACTAGCAATCAACCTGAGGAGGAAACTCCTGTTGAGCCGATTGATGAGTCTATACCTCTGAGGCGTTCTAGTATAGTTAGGGTTCCACCTCATTTTTGTTGGTTTTTGAGCACTATAACACTTCTATGATGCACATGAAACCCAAAATGCTTTGGATCTAAGTTTCTTTATTATACATGCATATTTTCACTTTTTCCAAAGCATTGTCCTAACTAGCATACAATTTTCCAATTGAATAAAACATCTAGTTAGATGACATACCTTTTGAAGGACTTGTAGTTCTTGACCCTTGAAAGCTTGAGCACATCAACTGTGATGCCTCTAATGGTTCACACGCACCAATATGCAATAGGAAGATTTAAGTGAATAATTTATGTATCTCAAAGAGAAGAGGCAACCGATTTTGGTCTATGGAGGGTTCTATTTATAGCGTTGGACATGCTAGGGTTACACTTGGTAAAACCTAATAACACATGACTTTCCACATTCTCATGCTCCATGGGTTTAACCTCCATGGACTATCCGTGGATTAGTTTAACCCACAATCATGGATACAAGAATGATTGATTTACATAATAATTTCCCAGATATTTAACTAGTCTCTTTTGATCACAAAATTAATAAATTAATTCTTGATCAATACTTATTAAATAATTCTATATTAATATATTATACTTGTAATATATTAATAAACCATAAATAACCTTATTCTCAAAATTCATCCTATCAAATTGCACTGGTGAAGGCAATCCAAAAGGACCATGCTACAATCGGGTCAAGTACATACCAGTTATAGTTATGGGCTTAGACACCAAATCCAACAGTCTCCCACTTGGATAAGTCTAATAACTATTACTGCTTATGCACTTCAGGATCTGACTTAGCTATCATAAACTTTCAAAAGCCATTATCGAACTCTGACCTAATCATTGACGCGTCCTTCAGATAAGGGATCATATACTCCTATGTTCTCAATATATTAGCTAGACATATACATGGAACAATGTCATACTTATTGTCCAGTAGTTTGTTTGCTGATTTTCGATTCGTCATACATACAACATAACTGAGCACATCAATTTAGTTCTGACCGGGCCCGACACATAAGTCAAAACAGAATTATCGAGGGGCCTAAGATATCGCTTTTAATCCTCTTAGGATAAAAGGAACATATAAACTTCGACATTATATACTTGTACTAACTACTTATCAAATCATGCACAACGGTACGTTTTATAACATCAAGTTACTGATGCGTTTTCGTATCATCAATACACAACCAACTTGTAGTCAACAACTCATATATCTAGGTTTGAAGAATTATATGATATCATCGTCTCATGATCACTTGTGATAAATTCCATGAAGTGATTCAAGTGAGCGCGGGTTGATCCAATACTCAAATCTTATATCATAAGTACTCACGAATGGTGTAGCAAACCTGTTGCTATGCCTAACTCCTTAGAAAAATCTACAAGCCAACTCATGACAGTCTTATTTCATACTTACTACCAATGTATGATCGATTGTGGATGGTTTGAATAATAATAATAATAATAATTTTATTATTCTGGAAGTCAAAACATGCAAAGTGAAACAATAGTAAATAATTGACACAAGACAATAAATTTACTTATAAATAAAACTCCTTTTTATTCATCATCAAATGTCAATTAAAATTTAGCTATTACAAGTTTCGATTTATCTAATTACTAAGACTAATATCGTCCTTTAGCCTAATGATCCTCGCATGCTGCAAGTGCATAACCCTGGTCAGTCCTTTTGTAAGAGGATCGGCTAGGTTGTCCTCTGACGATATCCCCTTTACCACGAGGTGCCCTTCTTCTACCTGATGTCTTATGAAGTCGTATTTTCTGTCGATATGCCTGGATCTACCATGATCTCTCGGTTCCTTGGTTAAGGCAACCGCACCTTCATTATCACAGAAAATCTCCATAGGCTCCTTTATGGATGGAATGACTCCAAGGTCTCCGATGAAGTTTTTCGACCATATCGCCTCCTTCGATGCTTCGCTTGCTGCTATGTACTCTGATTCGAACGTTGAATCAGCTACAGTTTCCTGCTTGGAACTTTTCCATCTCACTGCTCCTCCATTCAGGGTAAACACCCAGCCCGACTGAGAGCGGAAATTATCTCTGTCGGTTTGGAAGCTGGCGTCGCTATACCCTGTCACTCTCAAGTCATCACTCCCACCGAGGGTAAGGATCCAATCCTTAGTCATACACCGGTACTTAAGAATGTTCTTAACTATAGTCTAATGAGATTTACCAGGATTCTCTTGATATCTGCTGACCATGCTCAAAGCAAAGGCCACATCAGGGCGAGTACAAGTCATAGCATACATGATCGAACCAACTACAGAAGCATATGGTATATGACACATTTCTGCTATTTCAGTCTCTGCACTCGGACTTTGAGTCTTACACATTTTGGCATTGCCTTGGATAGGTTAATCAACTTTCTTGGAGTTCTTCATGCTGAAACGTTTCAACACCTTGTCCAAGTAGGTACTTTGACTAAGTCCTATTAGCCTTTTACTTCTGTCTCTCAATATCCTTATCCCTAAGATATAAGCAGTTTCTACAAGGTCCTTAATAGCGAAACACTTCCCAAGCAAGGACTTAACCTCCTGCAAGGTTGCGATGTCATTTCCTATGAGCAGTATGTCATCTACATACAATACCAGAAAGCTCACTATACTCCCACTAGCTTTGACATATACACAGGACTCATCCTCGCTTCTCGAAAATCCAAACTCTTGGACATTCTCATCTAAACAAAGATTCCATCTGCGAGATGCTTGTTTCAATCCATAAATGGATTTCTCAAGATAACGCACTCTATTAGGGTACTTTGCATTGACAAAACCCTATGGCTGACTCATGTAAACATCTTTAACCAACTTTCCATTAAGGAAAGAGGTTTTGACATCCATTTGCCATATTTCATAATCATGAAATGCATCTAAGACCAACATAACCCTTATAGATTTTATCTTCGCTACTGGTGAGAAGGTATCATCATAGTCAACTTCTAGAGTTTGAGTAAATCCCTTCGCAACCAGTCGCGCCTTATATGTGTGTACATTCCCATCCATGTTGGTCTTCTTCTTGAAGATCCATTTGCAGTCGACTGTCTTATGAACTGATACATTGTCAACTAAGTTCCAAACTTGATTGTCATACATGGACTGAATCTCGATGTCCATAGACTCTTTCTATTTTGCAGACTCAGGGCCTGCCATGGCTTCCCTATAGTTGTTAGGTTCATCTAAATTTACCAATGTGCTATCACTGATAAATGTACCACCTTTAATAGTAACATAGAAACCATAAAACTTAGGTGTATTTCTAACTCTACTTGAACGCCTCAGAGGTAAGGACTCATCAATTGGATCAACTAGAGTTTCTTACTTGGGTTGATTGCTAGTGTTTGAGGTTCCTTCACTGCTTGACTCTTGAAGCTCTTCAAGGTCAATCTGCCTCCCACTGTTTCCTTGGCGTTTGAGTTCTCTCTTGCGAAAGACTCCTCTCCTTGCAACGAAGACAACATTGTCACTCGGTTTGTAGAAGAGATAGCCAAATGATTTCTGTGGGTAGCCGATGAAAATACATCGATCACTCTGAGGTTAGAGCTTGTCGCGAGTTGCTTTTCTCATAAAAGCATTGCAACCCCAAACTTTGATGTGATATAATTGATGGGTTTTGGCCATAAGAATATCCTATGTGCTCATGCAAACTCTAATGCTTGGATCTAGGTTTCTCTATTGTAGATGCAATTTATCCAAGACTTTAAACCTAGATCTAGCATGTGATAATCAATATTAACATAAGAATTAGTGTTTAGATCATACCTTGATTGTTATGTAGTAATAACAATCTCAAATCCTCCTTGTAATTGGCTTTAGAAAGCTTAGAGTCACAAGTGTCACTCCTCTAATGGCTCATAAACACCAAGAGCAAGAGGATGAAGAATGAGAAGATAAGAGGCACCAAAAAACGTGTAGAAACCCCAAGGAATCAGTTCACCACGTTTTTGAGTCTCAAGGGTCCTTTTAATAGTGAGGCTATTAGGGTTATCAAACAAGGAAACCCTAATTTGACTGCTTAGGCCATAAGCAACCCATGGAATCCCTTCTTAGAGGCCTTGGATGATTTCTAATGGGTTTCCCATAAAATTCGTCCACTCCATCCTCTATGGAGTCCATTAGCCCAATATTTAACTATCACATAATTGACAGTTCTAGTCCCCTTTATTTAATTAATGTCTTTTAGCCACAAAATTAATTCTTAATTAATTATTGACTAATATTAATTAAACAATATGATTTCTCCTTTAATATATTATTCTCATAATATATTAATAAATCATAATTACTCCTCTCTCTCCATAATTCATCCTATCAAGTTGCTTTGGTGAAGGCAACCCAAAAGGACCATGCACCATCGGGTCAAGTACATACCAAAATAGTTATGGGCTTAGACACTAATCCAACAATAATGTGGGAACTTTCCCTGTCCACATCTCGTGAGGTGTTTTGGAAACCTTTTTGGTAGGGACTAGATTAAGGATATAGGCGGCAGTCTCTAAGGCATACCCCCAAAATGAGATTTGTAATGAAGCTCGACTCATCATGGAACGAACCATGTCTATCAAGGTCCTATTGCGCCTCTCAGCCACACCATTAAGTTGTGGTGTCCTAGGTGGCTTCAATTGCAAAACAATTCCACATTCCTTTAGATAGTCAAGGAACTCGATACTAAGATACTCTCCTCCACGATCAGATTGTAGCATGTTTATCTTCCTGTCCAATTGATTCTCCACTTCTTGCTTAAACTCTCTGAAATTTTCAAAGGTTTCTGACTTATGCTTGATTAAGTAAATATACCCATATCTACTATAATCATCAGTAAAAGTCATATAGAAGTGGTTAGCATCCCTTGTGGTGGTTCTGAATGGTCCACACACATCAGTGTGTATGAGATCCAACAGACCTTCACCCCTTTCACAAGTACCAGTGAAAAGTGACTTGGTCATCTTTCCAAATAAACAAGATTCACAAGTGTCATCCGATTTTAAGTCGAATGACTCCAAAACTCCATCCTTTTGGATTTGGGCTATATGCTTCTTGTTGACATGTCTTAGACGACAATGCCACAAGCATGCTTTATCCAAATCATTAAAAGAATCAATATTTAACACATTATTTCCTAAGTAATATACAATCATCACAGTTTCATATATAACATTGCAAGGTAATGCTTCAAAATAAAATACACCATTACAATAAGCATAAATACCACCATTTTCATTATTAAAGGAAAAGGTAAAACCTTGTTTATACAAACTGGGAAAGGAAATAACATTTCTCGCCATATCGGCTGAGTAACAACAATTATTCAAATCTAAATTTAAACCATTAGTAAGCAATAAAGAATAAACTCCAATCTTGGTCACAGGCAACACTTTTTCTATTTCCCATGATTAAGTTTATCTTCCCGTGCTCCACATCCCTACTTCTTTTTAGTCCTTGCAAATTAGAAAAAATATGCATACCACAACCTGTATTAAGGACCCAAGAATTAGCATGTGATGATTTATTAGATTGAATAGTATAAATACCTGCAAATGAGGGCTTGATCTTGCCATCCTTTATGTCTTGCAAGTACTTGGGGCAACTTTGTTTCCAGTGCCATTTTTCATGATAGTGGAAGCGCTCTGCTTCCTTCGGATTGGAAGAGGGATTAGCAGAACCAGCTTTGGTCCCACTAGAAGAGGATCCATCAAGAGACTTTCCCTTGCGGATGTTGGAGGGAGCCTTCCTCTTCTTTCCCTTCCCTTGTCTAATTACTAGAACAGGGGCATAAGTAGTAGTAGAAGTAGAAACAACCGACTTTCCTTTCAGATTGCTTTCTGTAGTCCTAAGAAGGCCTAGAAGCTTGCTAAGAGTGATCTCCTCCTTGTTCATATGATAAGTCATACGAAACTGATCATAACAAGGAGGTAAAAAGTGTAGAATAATATCTATGGCCAACTCTTCATCAAAATTGACATTTAATTTAAGCAAGCGGTCCACGAATATCTGCATCTTTTGCAAGTGGGTCGTGATGGGTTCACCATCATTCATTTTGGCTGTGATCATGGAGGCAATGATCTCATACCTCTCCCGCCGAGCACTTTGATGGTATCTTTCCATCAAGTCATGATACATTTCATAGGGGTAGTATTCCTCATAGGACTTCTGCAGCTCAGCAGTCATGATTGCAATCATTAGACACAACACCTTTGTTGCATTCCTCTCATGAGTAGTGTGTTCAACGATTTGTTCAGGAGTAGCAGTGGTTACATCAATCTCCATTAGCTCTTTATCAAGGACATATTCTTTGTGCTCATAGCAAATAGCCATCCTGATGTTTCGAATCCAATCATTGAAGTTCGAGCCATCGAAAATAACCCTCCCACATAGGTTCATGAGGGAGAAAGAGCCTAAAGGGATTGGGTTGGAAGCATTGTTTGGGATAGACATCTGTAAAAGAAGAATAACAAAGTCTAGTTTAGATGATAATCCTTAATATTAGACCCAATATGAAATATTAAGGCTAGGACCCAACACAATATTCTACAATTGTGAAGAGGGATGCCGTAATCCAATTGTAAAATATTTGAAGGTAGGTAAATGACGATTTACCGATTTCCACCATGAAAAACGAAATAGATTATTAAGTTTTAATTGGATTTGAAATTCCTAGATCTTTAAGATTCATTGAACTTTTCAATGGCATGTTTAAATCTCGATTGTGCCATTCAAGATTGTTATTGGGATGCCGCGGATCACAAACAAGGAGTGAATAACCATGCAAATTAGCTTGGTACACCTAATGTTACTAATCATCTAATCAATGTGTTGGGTAACCACACACTCTCCATTGATCTATGATTAACACCAAGTTACCCTTTGCCACACATTGTCTGTCCCAGATTAGTGTGCCGGTTAACCACACACGCTCCACTAACGACTTAACAAGGTGCAAAGTGTAATTTCATGGATCAGCCCCATTTCACATTTTTCCTAAAGTAACTAAGATTGGGAATTTAATAAATGTTTAGTTAATTTATATTTTTTTTTATCATTATAGTTTTAATGAGGGAGAATTAATGTCTTATCCTACCCATTCGGCTAACGAGCCTCCTCCAGTCAAGGAAGCCGTGGGTGAGAATGGACACCAATTAAACTACCATTTTATAGGCAGTAACCTTATTCCCCCTTATAGACCGGCTTCGTGAATGAGGCCTAATAACGGTAAAACCGACTTTGTGTTATACATATATATTATTAAACTTGTAATACTATAAAGTATAAGGGTTGAGTTTGAACTTTTAAAACTCTAGGGTTTGGAATTAAAGTTTCATTTAATGAGACTTTGCAAATTTCAAAACTTGAGGGCAAGTTTTGAAACTTGTCAAAACTCTTCACATTCATAACCTATGAGTTTATTTGATTTTTATGAAGAGAACTATCATTTTCCATAACTTGAGGACAAGTTATGGAGGTCATTAAAATGCATTTAGATCATTATTCTAACAACTAAAAGTATCACATAATCTATGATCTAACTAAACTCATAATCAAGAGAATTTCTAGTCAACAATTTGAAAGTAATTTTGTTTATCATATAAAAACAATAATTATTTTAAAATTTTGACAATTATCTTGTGGTTGGATGAGTACAAGCACTACAATATCATAAAAAACATTTCCAAGGATCCAAAATAGTTTGTGGTAGTGTTCCAAATCCAAACCAGGCTAAGAAACTTGAAATTCTGCACACAGAGCCTCCAACTCATTGAGTACATGAACTGGACTCGACGAATTGCTCTGTTACTTAGTGGACTCATCAAGTCTGTTCATGTACTTGGTGAGTTCACCAGTCATAGGAAAAATTTCAAATTTTTCAGCTTTGAAAAACTAGTAAGCATCAAATATAATTGAAAACAATCCTAGCCTCTAATACCACTGTTGGGTTTTGAGCACTATAACACTCCTATGGTGCACATACAACCCTAAATTCTTTGGATCTATGTTTTCTCTATTATAAATGCATATTTTCAGTTTTTCCAAAGCATTGTCCTAACTAGCATAGAATTTGCCAATTGAATAAAACATCTGGTTAGATGACATACCTTTTGAAGGACTTGTAGTTCTTGACCCTTGAAAGCTTGAGCACCTCAACTGTGATGCCTCTAATGGTTCACAAACACCAATATGCACGAGGATGATTTAAGAGAATAATCTATTTATCTCAAAGAGAAGAGGCAACTGATTTTGGTCTATGGAGGGTTCTATTTATAGTGTTGGACATGTTAGGGTTACACTTGGTAAACCCTAATAACCCATGACTTTCCACATTCTCATGCTCCATGGGTTTAACCTCCTTGGACTATCCATGGATTAGTTTAGCCCACAATCATGTATCATTATCCCACATTACAAGAATGATTGATTTACATAATATTTCCCCATATATTTAATTAGTCTCTTTTGATCACAAAATTAATAAATTAATTCTTGATCAATACTAATTAAATAATTCTATGTTAATATATTATAATTGTAATATATTAATAAACCATAAATAACCTTATTCTCAAAATTCATCCTATCAAATTGCACTGGCGAAGGCAACCCATAAGGACTATGTTGCAATCATGTCAAGTACATACCAATTATAGTTATGGGCTTAGACACCAAATCCAATAGTTTTATGGTTTCCATATGTCACACCCCAAAACCAAGAACGGCGGAAACGTTCTGGGGCGGAGGACGTCATGTATAGTATCACAACACAGTAAATGTAAATAAGCAAACAACATCATCCATTGCATTAAATATATAATTTTAATACAAGTGGGTTCTGTACAGTTATAGACACCAAAACTAATGAAACACAAAATAATATGAGATGAGTCTTGAATGCACTCCATCTTCTCAAAAGCTGGCCTCTGTACCTGTCTACTGATGACCTGAGAATACAAGTTATTTTGAAAGAGTTTATCAGCATTAAGCTGGTGAATTCATAAGTATTTTAGTGTCAATGTTTCTTGTAAAAAACGTTTGAACCTGTCTCAATGTATAAGTTTGTAAAAATGTAAGCAAATGTTTGAAAGTGTTTGTAAAAGTTTGAATCTCTCAGAAAATCCTATATTTTCTATAAAAGTAACCTTCTACCAAGGCTAAACTGTTTTGTAAACTTGTCTGTTGTAAAAGTATGTAATTACCCAAGTATAACTATCATTTGTTAAAATATAGTTTGTACACTAATGCTTAAGTGAGATTATCACTAAAATATGTAATGGGTAAATCATTGTAGTACTGTAGCTTTGTATAAAAGACTACTGCTGTACTAAATACTACTACCTTAAACCGGATTTATATTAAGGCATAATGTGATAAATTGCACCATGCTATCGACTGGTAACAACGACATAATGAATGGTCGTAATAAGAAATGACGTTTGGCACCCGCAGACCTGCAGGTCCGGCTGTAGCTAGCAGCAAGGTGTAGGATAGTCAATCCAGTATAGATCTATACGCAAACTCACGCTCTCCCTCCAAGAGAATTCTGGCTACAACTCGGGCCATGACATTTAAGGCATGCCCGATACAGTGGATCACAATTATTACGTATTTATGTATATGTATTGTTTCTCGTATATCTGTATATGTATTGTTTCTCGTATATCTGTATATGTATTGTTTCTCGTATATCTGTATATGTATTGTTTCTAGTATATCTGTATATGTATTGTTTCTAGTATATCTGTATATGTATTGTTTCTAGTATATCTGTATATGTATTGTTTCTAGTATATCTGTATATGTATTGTTTCTAGTATATCTGTATATGTATTGTTCCTGCGTTACCCCGATGGTAACCAGCTAATGATGTACCGATGAGTATGAATATGGAAGTACTTTTATGTCTATACATGTATATATGATATATAAGTAATATGGAAATGACCTTCGGAGGGTCACCCGAAATCCCACCAGACCACATCCAAATCGAGGAAAAGGAAATAGGGCGGATGACATTCCTAAGCCTTTTGAACATTATTTATATACCTATACATATATGGGCATGCAATTGGATATATAAAGCATAAATAAGTTTTCATAAAATATTTTGAAGCATAAATGTAATTTCAAGAGAAGATTGACTTGATGTCGATCTATAAATCATTTTGAAAGCATATGTTGATAAAGTAGTTTAAGTATAAGAAGCATTTGTTTAAATCACAGTCTATAAGTAAGTTTGGATAGTAAAACAGTTTGTAAAACATTTCAAAGTAAGGCATTTTGATAAACAGTTTGAACAGTAGTAAAAATCATTGTTTTCCTAGTTATTAATCACATGTGATTAAATGCAATCACATGTGATTGAAGTAATAACTTATAAGTATTTGACTTGTATCCCCCCCATAAAGTATTTAAAACACTTAAAATCATTTCAAAGGTTGATTCAAGGGGTATGAACTCACCTGTGGTGAGTCGTTTGAATTGCAGTGTCGGCTACCGTGCTAGGTGACAAACGGAGACTGGTTTACACGCACGAGCCTAGTTATCATATAATAAGCATATATATAACTAATTAGACAAATAATAACTTAAATAAATAAGTTAAGACACTTAGAAAACATTTAAACACTTTTATGAGTGTTTAAGGTTCAAATGGTTGCATCTAAGTTGCTACGGGACAAGGCAAAAGGGTTTGAATCATCAAAGGGCCTTGTATAGGAGTTCACCATCCAACAAACCCCACACCTTGGAGTTTACGGCCGTAAACTCATGGGTTTATGGCCGTGAACTCCTCAAATGGTGTTTTTGGGTGTTTTGTGGTGCTATCTTGATCCTAGAACACTCCTAGCTTTGTTGGAATAACACATGAATTAGTTTAAGGCTTTAGAACACCCCATATAGGAGTTTATGACCTAAGGTCCTTCACCTTAGAGTTTACGGCCGTAAACTCTAGGAATTTAATTGATTTGAGGCACTTAAACATCAAGAATGGCATCCATGATTTTATCTAAGGCTAATGGGGACAAGAGGCACACTTTGGTGCCTTCACTTGGAGTTTACGGCCCAAGTCATGTTCCTTGGCCGTAAACTCCTTTCAAGGAGTGGTTTAGATGTGTTCTACTCTCCATTCTAGTCCCAAGGGTGCAAGGTAAATTGTCTAAAGGCTTAAGGGTAGCTTGGAATGATTTTTGTCCCACAAAATGGGGTTTACGGCCCAAGAAGAGTTCTGGGCCGTAAACTCACTTTCTTTTGTGTCATTTGAAGTGTTTAAGACCTTAAGCTAATTGGGGAATAAATCTAGATGCAAGCCTTAAAGTCCTTAAGTCCAAAAACCACCATTTAGCCCTTTGAAATGGAGTTTACGGCCTAAGAGAGTTCTGGGCCGTAAACTCCCAATCTTGGGTGGTTTTGTGTGTGATTTCACGTCCCTAATGTGTTTCCCTAATGTCCTAAGGCCTTATTCCAGCAACAATGTCGGTTTTGGCCTTGTTTCGGGAGTTTACCGCCCAAGAACACCTTGGGGAGTAAACTCCTAGATCTCATGATTTAGCCACCTAAATCATGTTATTAGCATCTAATATGTATTCTAACATTACTAGAAAAGGGTACTCACAATTTGGGATCAAAACCCGAAGATCCGTCAGAGAGAAAATGGCTTTTCTCTAGTTGGAATTGTGAATAATGAATAATTTAAATTCAGAAAACTATTTATAGTCCTGAAATATTTTGACAGAAAATATTTCTATTCTCAAACTTGGACTGTAGCATTATGAAACTTGAAATCTCCAAATTTCACAAACTCAGGAGTATCCACTCTCCTGATATCTCCTAAAGTGTAAACCCTAAGGTACACAAATTTGTTCGGAAAAGCTTGAAAATCACAGAAACTGAACTTGCTTCTATTGAATAGATGAGGTTCATACAATGGAAATTTCGGGTTGTCACATCATCCCCCTGTTAGAGGGAATTTCGTCCCGAAATTAGAATTTAAGCAAATAAAAATTACTAAGAATTAAGCGAAAAGATGAGGGTATTTCAACTTCATCTGATCCTCGCGTTCCCAAGTGAATTCCGGTCCTCGCTTAGCGTTCCAGCGAACCTTCACGATAGGGATACGGCTTTGCTTCGTCTGCTTGACCTCACGGTCCATGATCTCTATAGGTTCTTCCACGAAGTTGAGGCTCTCGTTGATCTCGATCTCGTCGAGTGGGATTACGAGAGTCTCGTCGGACAGACACTTTTTCAAGTTAGATACGTGGAATGTAGAATGTACGTTACGCAGTGTGTCGGGTAGATCAAGTTTGTAAGCTACGGGGCCGACTCTGGCAAGAATCTCGAAAGGCCCTATGTACCTCGGATTAAGCTTCCCACGCTTGTCGAAGCGTATCAAGCCTTTCCAGGGTGAGACTTTGAGAAGGACTCGGTCTCCCACCTGAAACTCCAAAGGTTTTCTTCGTTTATCGGCGTAGCTCTTCTGTCGGTCTCTAGAGGCTTTCAATCGTTCACGGATTTGAACGATTTTCTCTGTCGTTTCCCGAATGATTTCTGGACCAGTGAGAGTACCGTCGGAAGCTTGCTCTCTCGCTAGTTGGGTATCACCAACCTCAGCCCAGCACAGAGGGGATCTGCACTTGCGGCCGTAGAGAGCTTCGAATGGAGCAGCCTTGATGCTCGTGTGATAACTGTTATTATAGGAAAATTCGACAAGGGGTAAATGAGTATCCCATGCTTTCCCAAAATCAATCACACAGGCTCGCAACATATCTTCCAGTGTTTGAATGGTTCTCTCACTCTGTCCGTCGGTCTGTGGATGGTAGGCTGTGCTCATGTCCAGCCTTGTTCCTAGGGAATGTTGTAGGGATTGCCAAAATCTTGAGGTGAACCTACTATCTCTATCGGAGATAATGGAAATAGGTACACCATGCAAACGTACAATTTCCCTAATGTATGTTCTCGTAAGTTTCTCCATCTTGTCGGTTTCTTTGATAGGTAGGAAGTGTGCAGACTTGGTCAATCTATCAATGATGACCCATATGGTGTCAAGTCCACCCGTCGTCTTGGGCAACTTGGTTATGAAATCCATAGTGATCCGCTCCCACTTCCATTCTGGAATCTCTGGTTGTTGCAGTAAGCCAGAGGGCTTCTGATACTCGACCTTAACCTTTGCGCAAGTAAGGCATTTACTTACGAAGGTAGCAATCTCTGCTTTCATATTAGGCCACCAGTATAGCTTTTTCAGATCCAGATACATCTTATCTGAACCTGGGTGGACGGAATACCGAGTGTTGTGCGCCTCGGTCATGACCAAGTCTCGGAAACCACCGTGTTTCGGTGTCCAGATCCGGTTCATGAAATATAAAGCTCCGTCACCCTTAGCTTCGAAGTTCTTGTCCATTCCCCTAAGGGATTCACTCGACACATTTTCAGGTTTCATGGCCTCAAGCTGAGCCGCTTGAATTTGCTTAGTCAGGTGTGAATGGATGGTTATGGATAATGACTTAACCTTGCGACCAGAATATTCTTTCCGACTTAGGGCGTCTGCTACTACGTTGGCTTTACCCGGATGATAACGAATATCACATTCGTAGTCACTGAGTAGCTCGACCCACCGTCGTTGTCTCATGTTGAGCTCCTACTGATTGAAAATGTGTTGTAAACTCTTGTGGTCGGTAAAGATAGTGCTCTTTGTTCCATACAAGTAATGTCTCCAGATCTTCAGAGCAAACACTACTGCTCCTAGTTCAAGATCGTGGGCCGTGTAGTTAACCTCGTGTGTCTTCAACTGTCTCGAGGCATAGGCGATGACCTTACCTCGCTGCATCGGAACACATCCGAGTCCTTGATTGGATGCATCGCAATAAACAACGAAGTCTTCTATTCCTTCCGGAAGGGATAGTATTGGTGCGGTGCACAAGGCTCGTTTGAGCGTTTGGAACGCTCTTTCTTGCTTCTCTTCCCAGTCAAAGGCCACGCCTTTCTAGGTCAGGGTCGTAAGAGGCTTTGCTATTCGGGAGAAGTTCTGAATGAACCTGCGGTAGTAGCCAGCTAGACCTAGAAATTGGCGAATTTCTGTAGGTGTCTTTGGTGCTGACCAGTTCTCAATGGCTTTTATTTTGGAAGGGTCCACGTGGATTCCTTCTTCGCTAACCACGTGTCCTAAGAATTCGACTCTTCGGATCCAAAATTCACATTTCGAGAACTTCGCATAAAGTTTCTCTTTTCGTAGTGTCTCTAGAACTTGTCGCAGATGATCACCATGCTCCTTCTTACTTCGGGAGTAGATCAGGATGTCATCAATGAAAACGATGACGAACTGATCTAAGTAAGGTCGGCATACTCTATTCATCAGATCCATGAAGACTGCAGGTGCATTGGTCAATCCGAATGGCATCACCACGAACTCGTAGTGTCCGTAATGAGTTCGGAAGGCTGTCTTCGGCACATCCTCCTCAAGCACTCGTAACTGGTGATATCCGGATCTCAGATCAATCTTGGAAAAATAGTTCGCCCCTTGCAGTTGATCGAATAGGTCATCTATGCGTGGCAGAGGGTAACGATTTTTGATCGTCAATTTGTTGAGTTCTCTGTAGTCAATACACATACGGAATGATCCGTCTTTCTTCTTAACGAACAAGACCGGTGCTCCCCAAGGTGAGAAACTTGGTCTTATAAAGCCCTTGCTGAGCAGTTCGTTAAGTTGACCAGAGAGTTCTTGCATCTCGGCTGGTGCTAAACGGTAGGGCGACTTGGCTACTGGGGTAGCTCCTGGGACTAAGTCTATTCTGAACTCGACTTGTCGTTGCGGAGGTAACCCGGGTAGTTCTTCTGGGAAAATGTCGGGAAAGTCGCTCACTACTGGGAGGTTCTTTATTTCTTTCGTTTCTAGGTTCGTGTCGACGACATGAGCAAGAAATGCGTGGTATTCTTTGCGCAGATATTTCTGAGCCTGAATACTAGAAATAATACGAAGACTCGCACCAGGTTTGTCGCCGTAGACTATAAGAGTCTCGTTAGACTGGAGGTTTAGTCGGACTGCTTTCTCGTAGCACATGATGTCGGCGCGATGAAGACTTAACCAATCCATGCCGATAATAATGTCGAAACTTTTTATTGAGACCGGCATAAGGTCAATTGGGAATGAATGGTTATCTAAGGTTAGAAGACAACCTAAGTATATGCTATTAGTACTTTCAGTTTTCCCATTGGCCATTTCTACTGTGAATTGTTCATTAAGTGCGTGTGGTTGTTGCTTAAGCATGCGAGCAAATTTGTGGTTTACGAAGCTTCGCTCCGCTCCACTATCGAACAGAATGCATGCATAGGAGTTATCAAGGAGGAACGTACCAGTCACCACTGTCGGGTCAGCAACTGCTTCCCCATGGCCTATTGCTAGTACTCTCCCTGCTCCTCCAGCATTCCTCGCCTTTGGGCAGTCCCTTTTAAAATGGCCTATTTCGCCACATCCATAGCAAGCTGGCTCACGCCAGAGCCAGGAACTTGGGAGATCGGTTGCGCCGGGAACCTACAGAATCGGACGGTGTGTCCTTTTCTGTGGCAGTTAGAACACTGCATTTCACGGCAGGCGCCGTTGTGGTGGAAGTTGCATTTGTTGCACTTCGACAAACTTCCAGAATACTGCTTCCCCGGAGCAGTAACAGCAGTAGGGGCTATCGCAGCATGTACTGCTACAATTTGTTGTTTCTTTGAAGCTCGCTGTTTCTTCTTCTCGTCCCAGAACCTCCGCTTGTTGCCAGCGGGTTTAGAGGGTTCCGGTATGGCTAGGGTGGTTGTTGTTGCAGGGGTCTTGACTCCATGGTCAATAAGTCTTTGTGCCAATCGCTTGGCACTGTCGAAAGTAGCAGGGTTGGATGCTAAGACGTTCCCCTGGTACGGAGGTACTAGCCCCCATACATACCGTTCAATCTTTTTCCCTTCAGTGGGAACCATGTTAGGACATAGGGCCACCAGTTCGCTAAAGCGGGCAGTGTAAGCGATCACATTGGTGCCCTTCATTGTCAGATTCCAGAGTTCATGTTCCAACTTCTGGACTTCGCCCCTAGGGCAGTATTCCTCCGTCATGAGGTCCTTCATCGTTCCCCAGCCCATGTCGTTAGCCACGACGAGAGTTAGGGCTTTAACGTGGCCGTTCCACCATGTTAGGGCTTTATCCTCGATGGTGCACGCGGCATATTTCACTTTAAATGCAGCCGGGCACGAACAGATTTCGAAGACTGATTCAGTCTTCTCGAACCATTGCGAGAGAGCAATGACTCCGCCGGTGCCATAGAAAGGCTTCGGCTTGCAGTTTGCAAAATCCTTGTAAGAGCACTCCCTGGAGCGCACCGGGATTTCAACTGGGATAGATTCAACAGGGGTTCCACCTCTGCTAGCATCCGATGAGTGATACTGAGCCATGGCAGTTGCCACTGCTGCAGCTACGGCAGCATTCAGGGCTGCAGTATCGATGACCGCAGGTGGTGGAGGCGGTGGAGGTACAGGATTATTCCTATTTCTGGGAGACTTGCGAGGAGGCATCCTTCAGCTAAAAGTTTATAAAAACAAGAAGGATGATAAGAATCAATTCGTAATCAATGTGAGAGTGACCCATGGACTAATTACCCATAGCCCAACAGTTGAATGAGTGTTAGAAATCACAATAAGAAATATCAGTAGGAATACACAAGTGTACAAATTTTTCCCACAGATTAGGTAGATTTCAATAGTACGGGTATTACTGATGCAATAAGTTCAAGGAAAATCGACCTAACAGTAGGTCTTACATCATACCATAAGGACAATACTGACAGTCCTAGATTCCCAATTAGAGTACTGAAAGTTAGGGATATTTTACAGACAAGTGCTACTTAGAGCATATAAGTTCAAGGCTATCCCTAAATCAAAAGACAGAGATGTACTAGACATCCTCTAATGGCGATGGGAATTCCTCGGGCGATCCCTGAGGTCGGACACTTGGCGAAACACCTCTTGAAGGTGTCGGTCCTGAGCTCTCTGACGAGCTCGAAGTTCTACGACTTCAGCACGGGAGGCAGCCAGCTGTTGTTGTAGAGTTTCGTTGGTTCTCCGGGTCCGTTCCATGTTTTCTTCGAGACGGCGAATGCGGACTGTATTGACGCCTGAATTGGCATCAATCTCCATGACCCGGTCGATGGCTGCTCGACCTTGCTCGACATTACGAGCTATTCTGCGGATGATTACCGGCAGAGCTCTATCAGCAGAGCCACCATCGCTAACATTGTAAAAGGTTCGGTCCCCAAAGTATGGTAAGGGCTGAACTTGCTCATCACTCCAGCGATTCAGATTGTTTGCCCACATGGGAGTAGGGTCTGGAAATGCTGGTCGAGGGTTGTTGTTCGGGGCTTGACCTACAAGCGGTAGGTTGTTGACTTCAGGCTCGGAGTCAGATCCATCTGAAAAACCTTCTGCGAGGTGATCATCCAAAGGGATTGGATGGTCATCTTCGGGCTCTTCATCGATCCACCCGGCATTGCCTTCATTGGGAAAGTACGGGTCGCCATGATGGAATCCAGCCATTTAGATCTACGCGAGAAGAGAGGTATAAGAATATAGTATACGTGTAACTAATAGCACAAAATACTCCTATAGTATTTTAAGGTTAAGTTCAACTGGTCTTCTTGTGGTATTGTTGGTAAGTTTTTAGACTTGTTAACATATCACAACCATTCTAGGGCATATTCTAATCACTCCTAGGACCAGCATAGTTGATCAGGCTATGCCATTCCCAGGACTGACCATACATCCCCGAGCTCACTTGTGATATTCAACAATCGTAATACTTTTGTTCTTGTCATTGTGACACTGATTTTAGTATGAATGTAGACTAGTATACTTAATTAAATATTTTATTATTTAAAGTATAGACTCTTGGTCAGAGTATTTTAGTCCCTTTTTGGGTTTATAGATTAGTATATCTTTTATGGGTTGATATACTTGATTCACTATAAACAATGCTCTAATACCAATCTGTCACACCCCAAAACCAAGAACGGCGGAAACGTTCTGGGGCGGAGGACGTCATGTATAGTATCACAACACAGTAAATGTAAATAAGCAAACAACATCATCCATTGCATTAAATATATAATTTTAATACAAGTGGGTTCTGTACAGTTATAGACACCAAAACTAATGAAACACAAAATAATATGAGATGAGTCTTGAATGCACTCCATCTTCTCAAAAGCTGGCCTCTGTACCTGTCTACTGATGACCTGAGAATACAAGTTATTTTGAAAGAGTTTATCAGCATTAAGCTGGTGAATTCATAAGTATTTTAGTGTCAATGTTTCTTGTAAAACACGTTTGAACCTGTCTCAATGTATAAGTTTGTAAAAATGTAAGCAAATGTTTGAAAGTGTTTGTAAAAGTTTGAATCTCTCAGAAAATCCTATATTTTCTATAAAAGTAACCTTCTACCAAGGCTAAACTGTTTTGTAAACTTGTCTGTTGTAAAAGTATGTAATTACCCAAGTATAACTATCATTTGTTAAAATATAGTTTGTACACTAATGCTTAAGTGAAATTATCACTAAAATATGTAATGGGTAAATCATTGTAGTACTGTAGCTTTGTATAAAAGACTACTGCTATACTAAATACTACTACCTGAAACCGGATTTATATTAAGGCATAATGTGATAAATTGCACCATGCTATCGACTGGTAACAACGACATAATGAATGGTCGTAATAAGAAATGACGTTTGGCACCCGCAGACCTGCAGGTCCGGCTGTAGCTAGCAGCAAGGTGTAGGATAGTCAATCCAGTATAGATCTATACGCAAACTCACGCTCTCCCTCCAAGAGAATTCTGGCTACAACTCGGTCCATGACATTTAAGGCATGCCCGATACAGTGGATCACAATTATTACGTATTTATGTATATGTATTGTTTCTCGTATATCTGTATATGTATTGTTTCTCGTATATCTGTATATGTATTGTTTCTCGTATATCTGTATATGTATTGTTTCTAGTATATCCGTATATGTATTGTTTCTAGTATATCTGTATATGTATTGTTTCTAGTATATCTGTATATGTATTGTTTCTAGTATATCTGTATATGTATTGTTTCTAGTATATCTGTATATGTATTGTTCCTGCGTTACCCCGATGGTAACCAGCTAATGATGTACCAATGAGTATGAATATGGAAGTACTTTTATGTCTATACATGTATATATGATATATAAGTAATATGGAAATGACCTTCGGAGGGTCACCCGAAATCCCACCAGACCACATCCAAATCGAGGAAAAGGAAATAGGGCGGATGGCATTCCTAAGCCTTTTGAACATTATTTATATAACTATACATATATGGGCATGCAATTGGATATATAAAGCATAAATAAGTGTTCATAAAATATTTTGAAGCATAAATGTAATTTCAAGAGAAGATTGACTTGATGTCGATCTATAAATCATTTTGAAAGCATATGTTGATAAAGTAGTTTAAGTATAAGAAGCATTTGTTTAAATCACAGTCTATAAGTAAGTTTGGATAGTAAAACAGTTTGTAAAACATTTCAAAGTAAGGCATTTTGATAAACAGTTTGAACAGTAGTAAAAATCATTGTTTTCCTAGTTTTTAATCACATGTGATTAAATGCAATCACCTGTGATTGAAGTAATAACTTATAAGTATTTGACTTGTATCCCCCCCCATAAAGTATTTAAAACACTTAAAATCATTTCAAAGGTTGATTAAAGGGGTATGAACTCACCTGTGGTGAGTCGTTTGAATTGCAGTGTCGGCTACCGTGCTAGGTGACAAACGGAGACTGGTTTACACGCACAAGCCTAGTTATCATATAATAAGCATATATATAACTAATTAGACAAATAATAACTTAAATAAATAAGTTAAGACACTTAGAAAACATTTAAACACTTTTATGAGTGTTTAAGGTTCAAATGGTTGCATCTAAGTTGCTACGGGACAAGGCAAAAGGGTTTGAATCATCAAAGGGCCTTGTATAGGAGTTCACCATCCAACAAACCCCACACCTTGGAGTTTACGGCCGTAAACTCATGGGTTTATGGCCGTGAACTCCTCAAATGGTGTTTTTGGGTGTTTTGTGGTGCTATCTTGATCCTAGAACACTCCTAGCTTTGTTGGAATAACACATGAATTAGTTTAAGGCTTTAGAACACCCCATATAGGAGTTTACGGCCTAAGGTCCTTCACCTTTGAGTTCACGGCCGTAAACTCTAGGAATTTAATTGATTTGAGGCACTTAAACATCAAGAATGGCATCCATGATTTTATCTAAGGCTAATGGGGACAAGAGGCACACTTTGGTGCCTTCACTTGGAGTTTACGGCCCAAGTCATGTTCCTTGGCCATAAACTCCTTTCAAGGAGTGGTTTAGATGTGTTCTACTCTCCATTCTAGTCCCAAGGGTGCAAGGTAAATTGTCTAAAGGCTTAAGGGTAGCTTGGAATGATTTTTGTCCCACAAAATGGGGTTTACGGCCCAAGAAGAGTTCTGGGCCGTAAACTCACTTTCTTTTGTGTCATTTGAAGTGTTTAAGACCTTAAGCTAATTGGGGAATAAATCTAGATGCAAGCCTTAAAGTCCTTAAGTCCAAAAACCACCATTTAGCCCTTTGAAATGGAGTTTACGGCCTAAGAGAGTTCTGGGCCGTAAACTCCCAATCTTGGGTGGTTTTGTGTGTGATTTCACGTCCCTAATGTGTTTCCCTAATGTCCTAAGGCCTTATTCTAGCAACAATGTCGGTTTTGGCCTTGTTTCGGGAGTTTACCGCCCAAGAACACCTTGGGGAGTAAACTCCTAGATCTCTTGATTTAGCCACCTAAATCATGTTATTAGCATCTAATATGTATTCTAACATTACTAGAAAAGGGTACTCACAATTTGGGATCAAAACCCGAAGATCCGTCAGAGAGAAAATGGCTTTTCTCTAGTTGGAATTGTGAATAATGAATAATTTAAATTCAGAAAACTATTTATAGTCCTGAAATATTTTGACAGAAAATATTTCTATTCTCAAACTTGGACTGTAACATTATGAAACTTGAAATGTCCAAATTTCACAAACTCAGGAGTATCCACTCTCCTGATATCTCCTAAAGTGTAAACCCTAAGGTACACAAATTTGTTCGGAAAAGCTTGAAAATCACAGAAACTGAACTTGCTTCTATTGAATAGATGAGGTTCATACAATGGAAATTTCGGGTTGTCACACCATATTACTGTAGAAGGTGATCCATTTATCAGTGATAGCATACTGGTAAATTTCGATGAACCTAAGAACTACAAGGAAGCCATGGCAGACCCCGAGTCTGCTAAATGGAAAGAGGATGTATGACAATCAAGTTTGGAACTTGGTTGACAATGTACCGGGTCGTAAGATAGTCGGGTGCAAATGGATCTTCAAGAAAAAGACCGATATGGATGGGAAAGTACACACTTATAAGGGACGACTGGTTGCGAAGGGCTTTACTCAAACTCCGGGAGTTGACTATGATGAGACCTTCTCACCAGTAGCGAAGATTAAGTCTATTAGGGTTATGCTAGCCATAGCTGCATTTCATGATTATGAAATATGGAAAATAGATGTCAAAACCGCTTTCCTTAATGGAAAGTTGGCTGAGGATGTTTACATGAGTCAGCGAGAGGTTTTTTTCGATGCGAAGTACCCTAATAGAGTGTGTAAGCTTGAGAAATCCATTTATGGGTTAAAAAAAGCATCTCGCAGATGGAATCTTTGTTTCAATGAGAAAGTCAAAGAGTTTGGATTTTCGAGAAGCGAGGATGAGTCCTGTGTATATGTTAAAGCTAGTGGGAGCATAGTTAGCTTTCTCGTATTGTATGTCGATGACATACTACTCATAGGAAATGACATGCCAACCTTGCAGGAGGTTAAGTCCTAGCTTGGGAAGTGTTTCTCTATGAAGGACCTTGGAGAAGCTGCCTATATTCTTCGGATAAGGGTATTGAGAGACATGAGTAAGGGATTAATTGGACTTAGTCAAAGTACCTACTTGGATAAGGTGTTGAAAAGATTCAGCAAGCAGGATTCCAAGAAAGGTGACTTACCGATGCAGAGCAATGCCAAACTTAGTAAAGCTCAGAGTCCAAGTATAGAGGCCGGGGTAGCTGAGATGATCCGAATACCATATGCTTCTGTTGTTGGCTCGATCATGTATGCTATGAATTGTACTCGCCCTTATGTGGCCTTTTCTTTGAGCATGGTCATCAGATATCAAGTGAATCCGAGCAAGGCTCACTGGACTGCAGTAAAGAACATTCTTAATTACTTGCGGAGGACTAAGGACTGGGTCCTTATCCTTGGTGGGAGTGATGACTTGAGGGTGGTGGGGTATAGTGACACCAGCTTTTGGACCGACAAAGATAATTTCCGCTCTCAGTCGGGCTGGGTGTTTACCCTGAGTGGAGGAGCAATAACTTGGAAAAGTTCCAAGCAGGAGACAGTAGCTGATTCAACTTGTGAATAAGATTACATAGCAGCAAGCGAGGCGACGAAGGAGGCAATATGGCTGAAGAACTTCATCAGAGACCTTGGAGTTGTACCAACTATAAAGGAGCCTATGGAGATTTTTTGTGATAGCGAGAGTGCAGTTCCCTTAGCCAAGGAACCAAGGGGTCATGGCAGATCCAGGAACATCGACAAAAAATACCACTTCATTAGACATCGAATATAAGAAGGACTCCTCGTGGCAAAAAGGGTATCGTCTGAGGAGAACCCAGCAAATCCCCTCACGAAGGGACTGAGTAGGGTTAAGCACTTACAGCATGCGAGGCGCATCGGGCTGAAGGACAATATTAGTTTTAATGATTAGATAGCTTTCAAAACTTGTAATAGTTGAAATGTAATTGACATTTTATGCTTAAATAAAAGGATGTTTTTATTTACTAGTATGGTACTGTCTTATGTCAATCATTTACTATTGTTTCACTTTGCATGTTTTGACTTCCAGAATAATTATATTATTCAAACTATCCACAATCGATCATACGTTGGAAGTAGGTATTGAAGCAAGACTGTCATGAATTTGGCTTGTAGATTTGTCTGAACTATTTTAGACATAGCAAAGTTTGCAACAACATTCATGAGTGCTTATAAGGTCTGAGTATTGGATTAAAACCACACTCACTTGTGTCACTTCACGAAATTTATCTCGAGTGATCGTAAGACGATAATATCATATAAGTCTTCAAACCAAGAGATATGAATTGTTGACTATGATTTGGTTGTTCATTGATAGTAGAAAACCGCTTCAGTAACTTGATGCTATAAAACGTGATGTTGTGTACAATTTGATGAGTAGTTAGTACAAGCATATGAGTCGAAGTTTATCTTTTCCATTTAGTCCGTGGAGGATTAAAAGCGATATCTTGGGCCCCTCGATGATTTTTTTGACCTATGTATTGGGACCGGTCAGAACTAAATTGATATGTACGATTAAGTTTTATGTCAAACAAATCGGAGATCGAGAAACAAACTGTTGGACAATAAGTATGACGTTGTTCCATGTATTTGTCTGGCTGATATCTTGAGAACAGAGGATTATATGATCACTTATGTAAAATGGAGCGTCTCAGTTCGACAGAGGCTTTTAAGAGCTACGATTTTTATTCGGTGTTTGAAGTCGTACTTGCAGTTATAGTTATTAGACTTATCCAAGTGGGAGACTGTTGGATTTTGTGTCTAAGCCCATAACTATAATTGGTACGTACTTGAGCCGAGAGTAGCATGGTCCTTTCGGGTTGCGTGGCATCGAAACAATTTGTAAGGATGGACTTTTGAGAAGAGGATATTCATGATTTATTAATATATTATAAGTTCTAATATATTAATATGAAATCATATTATTTAATCAGTATTGATGAAGAATTTATTTGGATTTGATTTTGTGATCAAAAGAGACTAATTAAATATAAGGGGTTGATTTGGTAAATCATTCATTCTTATGGTGTGGGCCAATGATCCATGATTCCTTATGTTAGGCTAAACCCATGTGACAACCCATGGATGATCCATGGAGGTTTAAACCCATGGAGCATAAGGAATATGGAAGGTCATGCACATTAGGGTTTACATGGTGTAACCTTAGCTTTGCCACACTATATAAGAAACCCATGAGCTCCTAAAATGGGCACCCTAGAGTTCTTAGAAGAGCTATAGCCGATTTTTGAGTGCAAGTATTCTCTCTCAAGTCCTCCATTGTTGGTGGTGTTGTGTGAAGTATTTGAGGCATCATATTTGGGGTGTTTGGCTCTTAAAGGTCCAAGGAATCAAGCTACAAGAAAATGTATGTCTTCTAACTAGATTTTTTTTATACAAGTACCCATGTTTGTATGCTAGTTAGGGGAATGCTTTGGAAAGTCATTTTACATGTATAATTAGAGAAAACATAGATCCAAAGCATTTAGGGTTGTATGTGCACCTTAAGGTTGTTAGGATGCTATAAACCTTTCAGTAATGGCTACCTATCCAGGAATAGTCTGATGGGATTTGATAGCTACAACATTCCTACGGTGTACATGCAAACCCTAATAGCATTTGGATCTAGTTTGTCTAATGAACATGCAATTGAATATCCAAAGCCATAAACCCTAGATCTAGCATACAATTAATTATTCATATTAACATAAAATAGCGTTTAGATCTAACCTTTGATTGTTATATGGCAATAACAATCTAATCCTTCTTGTAATGGCTTTAGAAAGCTTAGAGTCACAAGTGTCACTCCTCTAATGACTCACAAACACCAAGAGCAAGAGGATGAAGAAGGAGAAGTGATAAGACACTCAAAAACGGATGAAGAAGGAGAAGTGATAAGACGTTTTTGGGTCTCAATGGTTCTTTAAATAGGTAGGCAATTAGGGTTATCTAACAAGGAAACCCTAATTTGACTGCTTAAGCCCTAATCAGCCCATGGACCCCTTCTAAACATTCCTTGGATGAAAATCATATGGGCTTCCTATAGATTTCGTCCAACCTATATTCCAAGGTGATTCATAGCCCAATTGCAATTATCTTATAATTACAATTCCAGTCCCCTAAGTTTAATTAATTTCTTTTAGCCACAAAATTAATTCTTGACTAATATTAATTAAACACTATGATTTATCCTTTTATATATTATTCTTTTAGTATATTAATAAATCATAATTAATCCTCTCTCTCCATAATTCATCCTATCAAGTTGCTTTGGTGAAGATAACCCAAAAGGACCATGCACCATCGGGTCAAGTACATACCAAAATAGTTATGGACTTAGACACTAATCCAATAGTCTCTCACTTGGATAAGTCTAATAACTATTATGCGTATGAATTCAGATCGTGATCTGCAATCGTAGCTTTCAAAAGCTGCTGTTAACTCTGATCTTATCAGATACGCGTCCTTTAGATAAAGGATCATATATTCCTCGATTCTAGATATCGTATAGACGTAAGACATGGATTTAAATCATTCTCTCATTCTATGTGTTGTTTCCTGATTTTCGATTTATGACGACTGACAATAGACTACAATTGAACACATCAACTTAATCCCGGCTTGGCCAAGCGCTTAGGGTGTCATCACTAAATGATCGAGGGGACCACGTATATCGCTTTTATCCCACTTTGGGTAAAAGGAACGGGTAAACTTAGACTCAATGCTCGCTTGCACTCACTCACCGAATCACGCACAGCGATATGTTTTATAACACCAAGTTGCTAGTGCATTTATGTATTATCAATGTGTAACCGACTCGCAAGACACAACTTACACATCTCGGTTTCAAGAATATAAGATATTATCGTCTCACCAATCACTCGTGATAAAATCCATGAAGCAATCCACATGAGTGTGAGTTTAGTCCAATACTTTAATCTTATAGCAGCACTCATGAACCCTGCATCAAACTTTTCCTATGTCTAAAACACTTTACACAATCTACAGTCAGATTCATGACAATCTTCTTTCATTCCTACTTCCAAAGAATGAGCGACTGTGGAGGGTTTGAATAATCTTATTATTCAGGAAGTCAAAACATGCAAAGTGAAACACAAGAATAATACTAATCCTATATGTCCCTAAACTTTTGAGTATAAATAAAACACCTTTTATTTAATTACCATATTGATTACTCATTATTTGTTGTTTCGGGTAATCAACTTCTTACTTGAATTATAACAATAATTGTCCCATGCTCTTAGCATGCACACAATGTTTACTTATGGTCTTTACTTTGTGAAATAGTATAACTGAATAACATTTTCAATCACACTCATTTCACAATTCCTAATCCATTAGTGTAAGAATACAGAATTCTCACCACTACTAGAATATGTTAGTTTCACACATTTTATACAATAGTCCTTTCGTAATGTCATGGTACAAAAGTCAGTAAGACTCGGCCAATGAAATTACATAATGCGCTATTGGAGATTGTTACGAGACAATTCCATAGTCATGAAGTCTCATATTCAAAGTACATTCCTTAGAACATCCTTCTTGCATAAAAGTTTCTAATCTAGACATTGATTCTCGATATCCAACTCCCGATATGGAAACATTTCCATATTTTCCATATGACAACTCATTTTAAATAGAATCTTATCTATTCATAATAATGTCAATATGGTCCATCCATGACTATACTTTCAACTGTCCACAAGCGACCAATCCTTGGTGAACCTTAGATTGTCCTTGGCAGTTGTTTAATTATTTTAGTCAAAACCGGTTCTATTTTCTTTTTCCCTCTAAATGCCATAGGCATTTGGAAAATTTTAGAACGGTCGAATATTACAGCATATGCGATACAATGACGCAATGAAAAACGTGATACTTTACCAGCTTCTTACTATAATATCGTCACAATATTTCTATTTGTCGTGTTCTCAAAAATTCGAACTAGGAAGAGGGATGCCGTAATCATAATCGAATTTTGAGAATGCAAATAATAAATATACACTTGACTAAATTTAATTAAAATTTCTCGATCAAAACTTTTAGATTACAAACGTAGTATAACATTCTCTCCCTTAATTATAGCAAAAACAACTTTTCTACCCCTGCAACTTTGCAAAATGAAACTTTTGTTTTTCTATAATTAATATTGCCAACTTGCAATACTTAAATAATAATCATGCTCCCACTAACATGATGATTATATCCATTCCAGCATAACATTTATGCTCCCACTAGCTCTGACACGTATTTAGAAACCAACTAAACTTATAGAAAACAATACTTATTGACTTCCTAAGTTCATTGTTTCTAAAACAATATGCTTTGATAAGCCTTTATCTAAGCTTCTCAACCTTATACACCTTCCCTTAGACAGCTCACATGCGTGTCTAAACCAATTCACAACTTATTTTACTAAGTCCTAAATGTTTAGACTAATTGTCAAATCTCACAATTCGAACTATGAAGAGGGATGTCGTAATCATAATCGAATTTGAGAATGCAATTTACATAATCACTATCTCCTTCATCTCTCTTAGTGAAAGCATTTCCTCATAATCATTTTCATGAAGGAGAGAAACCTTATGACGCTTAGATTTTATGGTGTATGTTTTCCTATCCATGTGAATTTTCCATAACCATCATCGAAATATAATGTTTGTGACAAATTCAAACTCTTATGGATAGAACTTTTTCATTCTTAATTTCTTGCCATCAAGAGTCCCACCATTGCTTCCAAGTTATCTAGCAGTTCACCTATTCCAGTCAATGCACTTTCATTGAATAAGGTGGTTGCCTTATACATTCTATTGAGACCTCGTAGAACTCATAGTTTACTAAATTAGAATGGCATAGAAACAAGATCATGTCAACACGATGGGTTACAAACCTCAAGTCGTTTGCTAGTGTTTAATAATAGGTTTACTCTTGATTAGTTCTTGAATCTTTTCAAGATCTTCAGACTCCCACTGACCTCTTGACATATTAGATTCTCTTATCAAGAAACATTTCTTGATAAACAAATATCCAAGAGTTAGTGTGTGTCTATACCAAGAAAAAACATTTCACACATTTGGCCTTAGTTGGTCTTTGTCTTCTTCAAGACATCACAACATACCAAATTCAAACGTGCAAGAGTAAGAAAAACAATTTTTCTACTTCACATTTGATGAGTGTGTGTCACTCAATTCACAATCTTGGAGTACGATTCTAAGACTTGATTTTGGAACGAAGTATGACTCATCCTTTTGTTTTAACCATTTCAACAATTTCCGATTCCTCTTCTTAGCCATACTAGTGAACTAAGATGTCCTTAGATGATTAATTGTGATATGGTTCTTAATCATTAAGACGATCATAAAATCCGATAAAAAAGTACTCTCCCTTATTCTTAGATTGGATAAACTTTTATCTTTCTGCCCAAATGATTCTTCTTATTTGTTCTGCCATTCATTGAAACTTTTCAATGATTCAGAATTACACTTAATCATGTAAGCTAGCGTAACCACATTTACTATACTTTTAGTAAATTACGACGAATAGTCTTATTGTTATTTGTGGTGGACTTGACTAGTGCACAACATTGAGTTCTATTCCTTTAGTCCTTCACTTGACTCATATACTTGTGTGATCAAGGAATTAGTCTTAATTTCCTAAGTACTAAGATTTCCATACATCACATGATTCAAATCATATGATTCCAAGTTTCTATCCAATTGAAACTTGGGTGATGGTAATCTTTTCTTACTTAGAAAATTTTGACACTACCATAAATAACATAACTAAGAATCACATCCATTTATAGAAATACACAAACATCAATATTTCACAACGAGTTCATTGCAAGGGTATATATATATATATATATATATATATATATATATATATATATATATATATATATATATATATATATATATAAATAAGACAAATCAAAATTTATTTTATAAAAGCAACGAAAAACATGTCCTTACAATGCAAAATCAACTGAAAAACTATGTAATCAAATATTCCTAACAACTCCCTCATAGCTTTCTAGGCTCAAAATCTGATCTTCGAATCCATGCGATCGTGATCCATTTCTTCGTGATCAAACTCATCTTGCTCTTCCATCAAGCTTTCTTTCTTTTCACTGATCCTGCAAAACATTCAAATGCAATCTTATCACATTATGTATTAAGAATCAATGAATAGGAACTTAATGGGGTTAGATAGTGGATTTTACCTGAAGTAGAGCCATACGTCTTGACTCTCCCATCTCTTAGATCTCTCAGGTAGATTTGGCAGCTCCGTCTCTAATGCCCCTTCTCTTGTGAATAAAAGCAAATTGACTCTTTTGGAATAGCACATGGAACTACTTCAAACTTTTCCTTTCTCTTATGATCAAACTTTTCGACCATTGCATGCCTGTTGTTGCCATTGCCTATGTCCATAGAGGTCTGGAAGGCAGATTCACCAATCAACTTTGCTTTTCCAGTGCGCCAAATCATCGCTGATTCAGCAGCAATAAGAAAATAGGTGAGATCGATGAGGGTCACGTCGTGGTCTATCATATAGTACTCTCTTACGGACTCACTATATGAGTCAGGAAGCGACTGAAGAACCCAGTCAACATCCAACTCTTCACAGACAACGAATCCCAACATTCTTAACCTATCAATGTGCGACTTCATCTCTAAGACGTGTGCACACATTGACTTTCCTTCTTCATGTTTACTTGCCAAAAGGGATTGAGTGAGTTTGAACTTTTCAAGCCTTTGATCTTGTGGGTTAGGGAGAATAATAGGAGGAGGTGGAGGAAGTGAAGCATGATCTCGGGTTCCTTGATCGAATCGTCGAATATCATCTTCATGTGGAAAGCTTGTTCCACAGGATTTGGGAAGACCATAGTTGTCATACTTTGACATCTACAAAACGGGAGAAAAATTAAGTTAGTTGATTGAGTCCTTAATAAAACACCGAAATGAGATATTAAGGCTAGGATCCAACACAATATTCCACAACTTGGGAGAGGGATGTCGTAACCCAAATTGCAGAACATTTAAAGGTAAGTGAATGACGATTCACTAATTTCCACCATGAAAAACGAAAAGGAGATTAAGTTTTAAATGTATTGAAAACTCCTAGATCCTTTGAGATTCATTGAACCTTTTCAATGACATGTTTAAATCTCGATATGCCACTTGATTTGTGACTGGGATGCCGAGGATCACAAAACAGGGTGTGAATAACCGTGCAAACTTACATGGTGCCCCCAATGTTACAATCACCTATTCTATGTGTCGGTTAACCACACACTCTCCACCGAACTATAACAAACATTGAGTCACCCTTTCCTACCTTTGCTTAGAACCATTAAGTGTGCCGATTAACCACACACGCTCCACTAACGTCTTCGCAAGGGCACAATGTGTAATTTCATGGAATTGCATCAATTCACTTTTGCCTAAAGTAACTAAGATTGGGAATTTTGTAAAACATTTAGTTACTTTATACTTCATTTTACTTTTAATGGAAAGGGTTTATCCTATCCTACCCGTTCGACTAACGACCCTCCACCAATCAAGGAAGCGGTTGGTGAGAGTGGACAACCATTAAACGACCATTTTATAGGCCATAACCTTATAGGTCGGCTTCGTGAATGAGGCCTACTAACGGTAGGACTAGTAGTTTAAGTTATACATATATAATATTAGACTTTTAATGTTATATATAGTATAAGGTTGTATTTTATACTTTTAAAATACTAGGTGGTCTAATTTAATAAATTACACTTTTAATTTAATTAAATGTAAACCGTATCACTATGGATTTATTAACTCTCTTTTAATTATACACTTAATTAATTTAATAAAACCATAAGGGTGCAATTTGAACTTTTCCAAAAACTTAGGGTTTTAGAATTTAACATTTAAAATTAAACTTTTA
Organism: Lactuca sativa; assembly: GCF_002870075.4. Lineage (NCBI taxonomy): Eukaryota > Viridiplantae > Streptophyta > Magnoliopsida > Asterales > Asteraceae > Lactuca > Lactuca sativa. Next base: position 156,718,341 of record NC_056628.2, on the reverse strand, counting down.
ATTAAAATTTAAATTCCAAAACTTAGGACAAGTATTGAAACATTTCAAATCAATAGGGTTTAGAATTTAAATATTTCAAAATTAAACTTTTTAATAAAAATTTAAATTCCAAAACTTAAGGGAAAGTTTTGAAACTTTTCAAAACTATATAAAGAACATTCTAGATCACAAATTCAAATAAGGCAATTAACAGTTAATTTGTGATTATCTAATTTTGACATAGTCCAATTATTTGCAAGATAATACACCCAATAATTCAAATAATAAAATTTTATCATATAAGGAACTAATTATTCAATTAATATGAAATAATCTTTTATTTTGGCAAGGATAATCACCCAATATCATAAAAATCCAATTTCTATCAATAGAAAACGTTTTGGTAATCATCCCACAGCAAAAAGGCAAGAAAATCGCGAAATTTTGCTCCATCTGCGACTCTGACTTGTCGAGTTCACTATGGACTCGACGAGTTTAGCCATGGACTCGGCGAGTCCAGCCCCCAGAAAACAAAAATTTTCTATTTTAAGCATGAATAATCAACTATGGCATCAAATACATCAAACCAACAGCCCTAGGCTCTGATACCACTGATGGGATTTGATAACTACAACATTCCTATGATGTACATGCAAACCCTAATAGCATTTGGATCTAGTTTGTCTAATGAACATGCAATTGAATATCCAAAGCTATAAACCCAAGATCTAGCATACACTTAATAATATTAACATAAAATAGAGTTTAGATCTAACCTTTGATTGTTATAGGGCAATAATGGCTTCAGAAAGCTTAGAGTCACAAGTATCACCCCTCTAATGGCTCACAAACACCAAGAGCAAGAGGATGAAGAAGGATAAGAGATAATACACTCAAAAACGGCTGGAAACCTTAATGAATAAGTTGGCCATGTTTTTGGGTCTCAAGGGTTCCTTAAATAGGTAGGCAATTAGGGTTATCTAACAAGGAAACCCTAATTTGACTGCTTAAGCCCTAAGCAGCCCATGGACCCCTTCTGAACATGCCTTGGACAAAAATTGTATGGGCTTCCCATAGATTTAGTCCAACCTATATTCCAAGGTGATCCATAGCCCAATTGCAATTATCTTATAATTACAATTCCAGTCCCCTAAGTTTAATTAGTTTCTTTTAGCAACAAAATTAATTCTTTATTAATTCTTGACTAATATTAATAAAACATTATGCTTTCTTCTTTAATATATTATTCTTATAATATATTAAAAAATCATAATTAGTCCTCTCTCTCCATAATTCATCCTATCAAGTTGCTTTGGTGAAGGCAACCCAAAAGGACCATGCACCATCGGGTCAAGTACATATCAAAATAGTTATGGACTTAGACACTAATCCAACATAGTTAACAATATAACCTAATTTGAATTTTCTTGCATAGTTATGCTCATTTATGAGACTCTTAATCTGGAAAGACTTTTCCTCACTCATATGTTTCAGTTGTTTAGGACTCGCAAACCTCATACCTAATATAGGCTTTTGATTTTTCCAATAAACATTCTCATTGTAAATGGCTTGGTCATTAGATATTACCTCATTCTCATATAAATGACCATATGGCTCCTCATGTGGTGGACTATGTGAGCTGACTTGCTCCTTTGGGCACAACTTACTAAAAAACTCATCATTTTTTTGTCTTATTCCTTGGAATGCACTCATCAGGTTCATTGTCATCTTCCATCTCAATGTTATGATCTTTCTCACCTTTAAAATCATCCCTAGCACCTTACAAATCCTCCATATCTCCTTACAAATCATCCCTATCACCTTGAAAATCGTCCATATCACCTTGCAGATCATGCATGTCAACGCCAACATCCATAGCACCTTGCACTTTTATAAAGTTCATTTATGCCAGACAATTTGTCTAAAGCACTACATACCTCAACTTGCTCATCAATAATGTACTGATGTAGTTTAATACCAAGATGATCCAAGTATACAGTAACAACACAACCACAAGCATAACGTACTTCGATGAACTCCTGATAGTCTCTATCGTTATCTATTATCCTCAATCCATGTGGAAGCTTAATATCGGGTATGAAAAAATAATTATCCTCAGCTTGTTAATCAAACCTTTGCTCTGCTCCATCTAAGTATGAAATAGTTGGGTACCTCGTTAAAATTATAGGAAAATGAAGATCAGTCTTCATGTAAACAACCATTACAACGGTTCACTTTCCCGATTTGAGCAAAGAATGGTTGAAGAAAAGGAATTGTACCAAGAAGAGTAGCACAAAAGAACGGGAGAACAAAGTAGCAGAAGAGAATGACGAAAGGGACAATTAAGGAAAAAGTTGAAACGTTTATTAGGTCTTTAACTCACACCAATGTGGCAAATGAGCTTGAATTGTTTTATCTATATGGTAATTACGTGGCATTGGAAAACAACTGATTAGGATGGGTGTCACCAGATAACCCCTTCAAATTTTACAAATGACATTTTAAAACGATAAAACAGTAATTTGTTCCCTTCAAATGCATAAAATAGTCACAAGGGACCATTTAAACCAATATACTAAAGTTTTTTGGGCTACAATGACAATAACCCATATTTATTTTCATAATTTATATATTTGAGATAATACACGCAACAAAATTAAAAATAATAAAAAAGAGAGAGATGGCTTGTTTATCAAAACAAATAATAAATATTATATAATGATAACTAAGATGAGAAAAAATATAAATGTAGGGATAAAATTATTATTTTAAAGACATTTATTAGATGAGGCTTGATGTAGTACTAGAAAAACAGCCTTATACAACGCACAATGTGTGTCGTAAAACGCTCAGACGACGCGCAAATGCGCATCAAGGAAGGCCCTATCATAACGAGAGACGACACGCTTTTGCGCTTCGTCTATAGATGATGCGCATTTATGACGCAAATTTATGACACGCAATGCGTATCATTAACACCCCTGTCAAGAAAGGCCATGTCATAAATGAAGATGACACACATTTTTGTGTATCGTAAATTTAAATGTTTAAAAAAAATATTTTTATATATTTATTAATTTTTAAATTAAATTTGCATTTAATGTCTCATAATAGAAATAAAATACCATATACAAAAAATACAATCCATTGCATAAAATTTAATGTCATACAATTCTATTTCTTTCAATATATAAATTTGCATCTAATCTACTATGTACATCAAATTCCAACTAAGTAAAGTTGCATCTTGCCTTTCATAATTCTTTAAGACTAATGCTCCAAGTAGCTGATTATATGGATAAGTAGTTGTACATTGGCCCATCTCACTCAAGAATGACTTAGCCAAATTCAACTCCATGTCTTTACCGCATCTTGCTGATAATGCTGCAAGATTTAAATCAAGTGGCTTCATATTCCTTTCTTCCATCAACTTTACCTGATGCACAAGATACACAAAAACGAAAAAACGTTGTAGAGGAAGGGGTAATTTGGGAAAATGTGAGGGGTATAATATAATAAGAATGCAAAAACTTAAAACCACTTTCATGCCATCATGGAAACCTACTGTTCATTACATATAGGCCCTACACCAACACAAGGCTTGGGTTTGATTATGATCCTTAACTGTTAAACCAAATACAAAAAGCATGTCAGAAGAATAAAGGTAGATGTGGATGTAACTTTAAAAGAGTTTGATCCATCACCTTACCTGTAAGGTTCCTTACAGACAGAACACACTTCAGTTTTCACAGTCATAAGGTCTAAGAACTGATCATCTTCAATCTTTTTAATCAAAATTTAATTTGCCTAACAGAAAAAGATAACAATCAGCCAGGAAAACAGATGTAATGATAATAGAGTTTAACAAATTTAATTTTACAGATGACAATGATTCGATTTTATTGCAGGAAAGTACTTCTTTAATACCCTCCACTACCTTAAGCAACATTTGTAGAAAAAGGAATAATTTCCACTTAAGATAAGAAAAGTTTCAATTTTTGTAGACTTGAAAAGAAAAAAAAAAGAATAAGTGAATAAGAAATAGAAACCTTTGGTGTTCACTTGTAACAACATCATTTGGTTTTGGTAGACAAAAAGGGTGTTGGATATTACTTCCCTAAAAATAAAATAAAAGAACCATGTAGAGACAGTCATTTTTAAAATGATAAAATTTAAACTCTAACAACTGTGTTTAACTTTCACACTATATAATTATGTAAAAGAAAACTTACAGATGCGTATAGTTTCTATAGGTGATGGCTCTGTGCATCAATAATAACTGCTCCTTTGTCACCTACTTGAATGAAGTAAAAACATTTCTCAGAAAAAACTAAACTACTCCAAGGTTTTAAAGCATACAACTAACACAAAATAGATAAATTTATACATCAACATTTATACCTCAGCTTTGTAACATGTGATGAATGTTGTGAATATCTAAACAGATTAATTAATTTATACCTGAATCTTTTTAATCAAAATTTAATTTGCCTAACAGAAAAATATAACAATCAGCCAGGAAAACAGATGTAATGATAATAGAGTTTAACAAATTTAATTTTACAGATGACAATGATTCGATTTTATTGTAGGAAAGTACTTCTTCAATACCCTCCACTACCTTAAGCAACATTTGTAGAAAAAGGAATAATTTCCACTTAAGATAAGAAAAGATTCAATTTTAATAGACTTGAAAAGAAAAAAAAAAGAATAAGTGAATAAGAAATAGAAACCTTTGGTGTTCACTTGTAATAACATCCTTTGGTTTTGGTAGACAAAAAGGGTGTTGGTTATTACTTCCCTAAAAATAAAATAAAAGAACCATGTAGAGACAGTCATTTTTAAAATGATAAAATTTAAACTCTTACAACTGTGTTTAACTTTCAAACTATATAATTACGTAAAAGAAAACTTACAGATGGGTATAGTTTCTATAGGTGATGGCTCTGTGCATCAATAATAACTACTCGTTTGTTACCTACTTGAATGAAGTAAAAACATTTCTCAGAAAAAATTAAACTACTCCAAGGTTTTAAAGCATACAACTAACACAAAATAGATAAATTTATACATCAACATTTATACCTCAGCATTGTAACATGTGATGAATGTTGTGAACATCTAAACAGATTAATTAATTTATACCTCAATCTTTTTAATCAAAATTTAATCTGCCTAACAAAAAAAGATAACAATCAGCCAGGAAAACAGATGTATTGATAATAGAGTTTAACAAATTTAATTTTACAGATGACAATGATTCTATTTTATTGCAGGAAAGTACTTCTTCAATACCCTCCACTACCTTAAGCAACATTTCTAGAAAAAGGAATAATTTCCACTTAAGATAAGAAAAGATTCAATTTTCGTAGACTTGAAAAGAAAAAAAAGAATAAGTGAATAAGAAATAGAAACCTTTGGTGTTCACTTGTAACAACATCATTTGGCTTTGGTAGACAAAAAGGGTGTTGGTTATTATTTCCCTAAAATTAAAATAAAAGAACCATGTAGAGACAGTCATTTTTAAAATGATAAAATTTAAACTCTTACAACTGTGTTTAACTTTCACACTATATAATTATGTAAAAGAAAACTTACAGATGGGTATAGTTTCTATAGGTGATGGCTCTGTGCATCAATAATAACTGCTCCTTTGTCACCTACTTGAATGAAGTAAAAACATTTCTCAGAAAAAACTAAACTACTCCAAGGTTTTAAAGCATACAACAAACACAAAATAGATAAAGTTATACATCAACATTTATACCTCAACATTGTAACATGTGATGAATGTTGTGAACATATAAACAGATTAATTATTTTATACCTCAATCATTTTAATCAAAATTTAATTTGCCTAACAGAAAAAGCTAACAATCAGCCAGGAAAACAGATGTAATGATAATAGAGTTTAAAAAATTTAATTTTACAGATGAGAATGATTCGATTTTATTGCAGGAAAGTACTTCTTCAATACCCTCCACTACCTTAAGCAACATTTGTAGAAAAAGGAATAATTTCCACTTAGGATAAGAAAAGTTTCAATTTTCGTAAACTTGAAAAGAAAAAAAAAAGAATAAGTGAATAAGAAATAGAAACCTTTGGTGTTCACTTGTAAAAACATCATTTGGTTTTGGTAGACAAAAAGGGTGTTGGTTATTACTTCCCTAAAAATAAAATAAAAGAACCATGTAGAGATAGTCATTTTTAAAATGATAAAATTTAAACTCTTACAACTGTGTTTAACTTTCACACTATATAATTATGTAAAAGAAAACTTACAGATGCGTATAGTTTCTATAGGTGATGGCTCTATGCATCAATAATAACTGCTCCTTTGTCCCCTACTTGAATGAAGTAAAAACATTTCTCAGAAAAAACTAAACTACTCCAAGGTTTTAAAGCATACAACTAACACAAAATAGATAAATTTATACATCAACATTTATACCTCAGCATTGTAACATGTGATGAATGTTGTGAACATCTAAACAGATTAATTAATTTATACCTCAATCTTTTTAATCAAAATTTAATTTGCCTAACAGAAAAAGATAACAATCAGCCAGGAAAACAGATGTAATGATAATAGAGTTTAACAAATTTAATTTTACAGATGACAATGATTCGATTTTATTGTAGGAAAGTACTTCTTCAATACTCTCCACTACCTTAAGCAACATTTGTAGAAAAAGGAACAATTTCCACTTAAGATAAGAAAAGATTCAATTTTCGTAGACTTGAAAAGAAAAAAAAATAATAAGTGAATAAGAAATAGAAACCTTTGGTGTTCACTCTTAACAACATCATTTGGTTTTGGTAGACAAAAAGGGTGTTGGTTATTACTTCCCTAAAAATAAAATAAAAGAACCATGTAGAGACAGTCATTTTTAAAATGATAAAATTTAAACTCTTACAACTGTGTTTAAATTTCACACTATATAATTATGTAAAAGAAAACTTACAGATGGGTATAGTTTCTATAGGTGATTGTGACAACCCGAAATTTCCATTCTGTACAAACTATATCACTTCAATAGAAGTTATAGCAGTCACAGTTAATTTTCAGACTTTTTCGCGTAAGTTTGAGTAATTCAGGGTTTACACTTCAGGAAATATCAGGAGAGTGGGTACACTAGGGTTTTGTGCAACACTGTTATTCCAACACTCTATTATATTAGAGATCATTTCAGGAATAAAAATATTTTTTGCCAAAAATATCTCAGGACTATAAATAGAATTCTGAACCAAATTAATTCATTATTCGCATTTCCAACTAGAGAAAAACCATTTTCTCTTTCACGGATCTTCGTGTTTTTATCCCAAATCGTGAGTACCCCTTTCTAGTAGTGTTAGAAAGCTTTATATGTGTTAATAACATGATTTAGAAGGCTAAATCACTAGATTTAGGAGTTTACTCCCCAAGGTGTTCTTAGGCGGTAAACTCCCGAAACAAAGCCGAGACTGACCCTTGTGTTATGCTACTGTCTTAGACTCATTTATATGTGTATTAGGGACATGAAATCAAGCAAGAATCACCCAAGTTTGGGAGTTTACGGTCCAAGAGTATCTTAGGCCGTGAACTCCAAATTCAAGCTCAAAATGGTGCTTTTAAGGCACCTAAAGCCTTGGACTTTTACCTAGACTTGTTCCCATTTAATCTAAGGCCTTAAGCACATCAATAACACATTTCAAAATGAGTTTACGGCCATGACATGGTTCATGGGCCGTAAACATGATTTAAGGACACCAAAGTGTGTCAAGGGTCTTCATATGCTTGGAATAAAAGCCTAGAACTTATACCACTTATGCATGAGGCTTGAAAACAACAAGAATACCATTCCATGGGAGTTTACAACCGTAAACTCCCAAGGAAATGGCCTTAGGGCCGTAAACTCCTCTAAGGAGTGTTTCTATGCCTTAAACCCTTCCAAGAATATAACCACCAAGTTGGAATAATTCTAGGAATCATTTGGAACTTCAAAACACACAATACACCCATGGCTGGGAGTTTATAGCCATAAATTCAAGAGTTTACAACCGTAAACTCAATGTGTGATGGTATATGGGGAGTAAACTCATATATGGGGTCCTTTGGAACCCTAAACACAAGTGCCTTGTCCCACAATAGCTTAGATGCAATCCTTAGGGCTTAAAACACTTATATAAAGTGTTTATTATGTCTAGGACGTCTTAACATTATCAATTAGTAATTTGAGACTACTTGAGTGCATATATGTGTGATTATATGTTCATTAGGATCGTAGTGTGTGTACAAGTCCTCACTTGACACCTAGCAATCCTATACTATTCAGTTCATCCCAATCACCATCTACAGGTGAGTTCATACCCCTAATCAATGTTTTAAATGGTTTTAAATCCTTTAAAAAGGGGGGGGGGGGAATACAAGTAGAAACAAACATGTTATTGAATCATGGATATGTATTTTATAACTGTGTTTGTCATTTAACAGATTTCACTTACTACAAAATGTGATGCATGAAATGGTTTTAAATCTTAAAAATACAGTGTTATCAAATGTTTTACTTTTGAAATGTTAATTAAAATGACATCAAGTCATTGTTAATTATTGTTCAAAACCCATAAGATGTCTTACAAAACCATTTTACATTCTTGAACTAAACTATACATATACACTTATATTCTTATATATGTATTGATGTTATAGTTTACACCTTTCATTAAGTTTCCCACACCCTTGAGTAGTAAGAGTTTATAAACCTACTTGATTAACCAATTATATTTCAGTAAATTATCATAGGGATAATTTGAAGATATCAAACATTACTCCTATTACAAGGAATCACACAAGAGTCAGTTCATTCATGAGTCTATACTAGTACATTACCTGATACATGAGTACATATACATATGCTTACCTGATACATGAATATGTTTACATATACTTACCTGTTACATGAACACACTTACATGAATAACATATAGGAACAGTTTTACATAGGTGCATTATCCTGTATTCACTTACCTGGATACTTGTACTTAGAACTATGAGGACTATTTATTAGTACTTTCTGTGTAAATTATCTTTCCTATCCCAGTTCAATGGGATATCTCGGCGGGACTTACCATTCCGAACCCCACTGATTAGCACCAGTGGTCGATGACCATCTACGGAGGTCTAAGGTTACTACTTATACTAGGTAGATCGATAACCGGGGCTAACCCCTCCACCCACCTACTGCTTCTACAGAGGACAAGTGGACAATCTTTGATTGTTCATAAGGTTATACTTTTTGCTTATTGCGATGTTGTGTTACTCCTAGTACCTAGCGATGACACTTACATTATTACTTTTTCTGGACATTTTTCGCATGTTCATTAGGTTACATATTTCGCTTAATGGGATGTCGTGTTAGTCCTAGTACCCAGTGACAACACTTACAGTAGTACATTTTCCTGTTTACCTTATTTTTTGATACTTTCACATAAACGATGAGTTAGATTAAGTACTTTAGTACTAAACAATTAAAGGAAATACTATCATTTTACTTACAAAACATTCGGGTCTTGGTAGAAGACTACATTGTCATAACAAAACATTCGGGTCTTGGTAGAAGACTACATTGTCATAACAAAACATTCGGGTCTTGGTAGAAGACTACATTGTCATTACAAAACATTCGGGTCTTGGTAGAAGACTACATTTCATACTTATAGAAAATAAGGGATTTTCTAGTGTTTTCATACTTACATCAACATTTCCATTTAAAGGTTTATATGGCCTTCATAACAGATTTTCATAAGCAAGACAATGACACTTAATTACTTATGAATTCACCAGCTTTAAAACTGATACTCTCTTTCAAAATAACTTGTATTCTCAGGTCAACAGTAGACAGGTACGATGGCCAGGTTTTGAGAAGAAGGAGCAGACAAGTCTCGTCTTTTATTTTGATTGTATATTTTTGGTGTCTTATTACAATGAAAGAACACACATGTATTAAAACTTTATTTATAATGCAATGGATGATGTTGTTGCTTGTTTATTATATTACACTACTGTGATACTGTACATGATGTCCTCTACCCCTGAACGTTTCCGTCGTTCGTGGTTTAGGTGTGTGACAGATTGGTATCAGAGCATTGTTTATAGTGAATATAGTATATCAACCCATAAAAGATATACTAACTATAAATACATGGGAATTAAAACACTCTGTCTAAGAGTTATACTTTTAAATAATAAAATATTTAAGTAAGTATACGTGCCTGCATTCATACTAAAATCAGTGTCAGAATGATAAGAACAAAAGTATTACGATTGTTGAATATCACAAGTAAGCCTGGGGATATATGGTCAGTCTTGGGAATGGCATAGCCTGATCAACTATGCTGATCCGAGGAGTGATTAACATATGCCCAAGAATGGTTGTGATATGGCAACAAGTCTAAAAACTCACCAACACAACCATAAAGAAATACCATAGGGATATTTGGTCTTACTGTAATTATCTTAGTTATTTCGTCTATTTTAGCTATTTCTTACATCCCTTTTCTCACGTAGATTAAAATGGCTGGATTTCACCACGGCGATCCGTACTTCCCAAACCAAGGCAATGCTGGTTGGCTACAGGCAGAACCAAAAGATGATCACCCAATCCCTTTGGATGATCACCATGCTGAGGGTTTTTCCAATAGTTCTGACTCAGAGCCTGAAGTCAACAACCTACCCCCAGGTGTTCAAAACCCAAACTTGAACCCCCGCCCTGTGTTTCAAGGACCCACACCCCTGTGGGCCACGAACTTGAATACATGGAGCTAGGAACAAGGTCAGCCCATTCCCTACAATGGAGACCGAAGTTTCTACAACCTCACTGAAGGAGGTTCTGCTGACAGGGTCCTACCCATCATGGTTCGTAGAATTTCCAGAAACACAATAATGGGTCAAGCAACTATTGACCGGGTCGTGGAGGTTGAAGCCAACTCTGGTGTTAACACTGTCCACATTCGCCAACTAGAGTCTGCTCATGAAAGGACTCTGGTCCGCAATGCAAATCTGCAGAGGAAACTTGCTGAAACCCGAGCTGAAGTTAGAGAACTTCGAGCTCAGCAACCAAGGTCGGACAGGCGTATAAGGGACATTGAACGTCTACTGTCGGGATCGAGGACTCATGCTAGCAGCTCTCGTCGCCGATAGAATCTCGTCAACTCATCTTTTGGATATAACCTAGTTTATGTAAAACTTTGGTCTAATTTCCTGTCTTTATAAATCTTAGACCTGTTAGGTCTTGATCTAGTCTTAATTCTGTCAAAATTTTCCATCTTGGTTGATGTAAGGCCTACTTCTAGGCCATTTTCCCGAACTTCTTACATCTGTAATTCCAGTATAATTGACAGATATCTAATCTTATGGAAATTATTATCCAAATACTGTCATCTGTACTTAGTCATTCTATTCATTCTGTTGTTGGGCTATGGGGAGTTAGTCCATGAAACTCATTCATTGTTCATTTATTCTTATCCATGTCGTAATCTTTTAAACGTATAGTTAAAGATGCCACCACGCAGAAATACAAGGCGTAACCCGAACAACGAAGCACCGATACCACCACCTGAACCTCTTCAACCACCTAATCCTTTCGATGCCAACATGTTCCAGGCAGCTTTCACAGCAGCAGTTTCAACTGCTGTGTCAGCAATTAACGCTCCTGCCCCTAGTGGATCAGGAACAGGTGCACCACCCTCGAACCACGGAGAAAGCCATGGACATCCTTGGGGATGCACCTACAAGGACTTCACGAACGCCAAACCCCGCAGCTTCAATGGAAGTGGGGGTGTTATGGTGTTGAGACAATGGATTGAAAAGATGGAATCCGTCTTTGAAATCTGTGCTTGCCAGGAGGGCAACAAAGTCAAGTTTGAAGCTTGTACCTTCTCTGACAGAGCACTAACATGGTGGAACTGTCATGTTAACTATCTGACTTTGGTGGTGGTGTATTCCATCAGCTGGGAAAAGTTGAAAGACATGCTGATGAAAGAATATTGTCCTCGAGGTGAAGTATAGAAACTCGAGCAGGAATTTTGGGGTCTTCAAATGGTTGGATCCGACATCACGACCTACACAAATAGGTTCTGTGATCTAGCAAACTTATGCCCTGATATGGTTGCTCTTGAGAGCAAAAAGATAGAGAGATATATCTAGGGACTATCGCCCCAGATCCAGTCAAGTGTGATCGCCTCCAGGCCTATTACCTTCGATAGCGCCAAGGAACTGGCACAATCTCTCATCGATCACCGGAAACCTCAGAACCCAACAATCCCTACACCCGTACCCCAAAATTCCAACCCTGACATCAACAAGAAAGGGTGGTCTAAGAGGAAAAGGGGGGCTTCGCAAGGATCCTCCAAGAGACAACAACTTATGGCAATCAATGCTGCCACAGTGACTCCCGTTGTCCCTGCGAACCCCTTACCAGCAAAAACTTATGCTGGATCTCTCCCGAAGTGCAACAAATGCAGCTTCCACCACTGCGGGCCTTGCAGGGAGATGCAATGCACCAACTGCAACAGGAAGGGGCACACATCCCGTTTCTGCCAAGCTCCAACAAGTCAGGCCGCCCAGGTTCCTAACGCCGGTATGGGCCAAGCTTGCTACGGTTGTGGTGAAGTGGGCCACTACAAGAGGAACTGCCCTAAAGCAGGGATGGCTGGAGGAGTAGGGAGAGTTATGGCCCTAGGCCACAGGGAAGTGGTAGCTAATCCTACGATAGTTACTGGTACGTTTCTCCTCGATAACTCATATGCTTGCATACTTTTCGATAGTGGAGCAGAGAAAAGTTTTGTAAGTCACAAATTTGCACACCTGCTTAAACAAAAACCATGTGCATTAGATAGTTCATTCACGGTAGAAATGGCTAACTTGAAAACAGAGAGTACTAACTGCATATACGTAGGTTGTACCCTAACTTTAGATAGCCATACTTTCAAGATAGATCTCATGCCAGTCCCAATTAAATGTTTCGACGTTATCGTCGGTATGGATTGGTTGAGTCTTCTTCGCGCCGACATTATGTGCTTCGAAAAAGCAGTTCGTCTTAACCTTCCTAACAACGAAACCTTAATTATCTACTAAGACAAGCCTAGTACGATCCGTCGCATCATTTCGTGCATTCAAGCCCAGAAGTTTTTGCGAAAGGAGTACCATGCATTCCTCGCACACGTCGTTGATACAAGTCAAGAAACGAAAAACATTCAGAACATCCCTGAAGTACGCGACTTTCCCGACATATTCCCAGAAGAACTTCCCGGTTTACCACCGCAACGCCAATTCGAGTTCAGAATCGATTTAGTGCCAGGAGCTATCCCAGTAGCCAAATCTCCTTATCGTCTGGCACCGGCCAAGATGCAAGAACTTTCCAGTCAACTTAACAAACTTCTCAAGAAGGGATTCATTCGACCAAGCTTCTCACCATGGGGAGCACCGGTCTTGTTCGTCAAGAAGAAAGATGGATCGTTTCGCATGTGCATCGACTATAGAGAACTCAACAAGCTTACCATTAAAAACCGTTATCCTTTACCCCGTATTGACGATTTGTTTGATCAACTTCAAGGAGCCAACTACATCTCAAAGATAGATCTACGATCCGGATATCACCAACTACGAGTGTTAGAGGAGGATGCTCCTAAGACAGCCTTCCGAACTCGTTATGGATACTACGAGTTCGTAGTGATGCCATTCGGATTAACTAACGCGCCTGCAGTATTCATGGATCTGATGAATAGGGTGTGTCGTCCTTACTTGGATCAATTCGTCATCGTCTTCATTGATGACATACTCATCTACTATCGAAGTATGGAGGATCATAGCCAACATCTCCGTAAAATCTTAGAAACATTGCGATCGGAGAAGCTCTACGTGAAGTTCTCCAAGTGCGAATTTTGGATTCGACGAGTCGAATTTTTGGGCCATGTTATTAGCCTAGAAGGTATACACATGGACCCTTCCAAAATTAAGGTCATCGAGAACTGGTCAGCACCAAAGACACCTACTGAAATTCGTCAATTTGTAGGTCTAGCTGGCTACTATCGCAGGTTCATTCAAAACTTCTCCCGCATAGCAAAACCTCTTACGACACTAACCCAGAAGGGCGTAGCCTTTGACTGGGAAGAGAAACAAGAAAGAGCATTCAAAACGCCCAAACGAGCCTTGTGCACCGCACCAATACTGTCCCTCCCCGAAGGGATAGAAGACTTCATGGTCTATTGCGACGCATCAAACCAAGGGCTCGGATGTGTTCTGATGCAGCGAGGTAAAGTCATAGCCTATGCCTCGAGACAGCTGAAGACACATGAGGTTAACTACACAACCCACGATCTTGAACTAGGAGCAGTTGTGTTTGCTCTGAAGATCTGGCGACATTACCTGTATGGTACAAAAAGCACGATCTTTACAAACCATAAGAGTCTACAACACATTTTCGACCAGAAGGAGCTCGACATGAGGCAACGAAGGTGGGTCGAGCTACTCAGTGATTACGAGTGCGAAATTCGTTATCATCCGGGTAAAGCCAATGTAGTAGCCGACGCCCTAAGTCAGAAAAAATATATTGGTCGTAGGTGTTGGATTAATGTCTAAGTCCATAACTATAATTGGTAAGACTTGACCCAACCCGACATGGTCCATTTGGGTTGCATACCATCATGCACTTGGATAGACTATAATGAGAGAAATAAGACACTTATGGTTATTAATATATTATAAGTTCTAGTATATTAATAATAAGAATAATAAGATTATTTAATTAGTATTGATCAAGAATTAATCTAGGATTAATTAAGTGATCAAAAGAAGACTAATTAAATACATGGGTTGATTGTGTAAATCATCCATACTTGTATAGTGGGCTAATGCTCCATGGATAATCAAGTTGGGCTAAAACCCATAGGATGGTCCATGGTGTATTTGTACCCATGGATCATGGAAATGAAAGGCCATTAGGGTTTACATGGTGTAACCCTAACTATATAAGCATCTTATTCTTGACCAAAATCGACCACTAGAGTGTGAAGTGAAAGGGCTAGCCGATTTCATGAGTTGTAGAATTCTCTCAAGCTATTCTAAGTGTTTTGGTGATTGTGATTCCACTTGAGGCTTCCACACTATTGGGGCTAAGCTCTTAAAGCTTGAAGACATCAAGCTACATCAAAAGGTATGTATTCTATCTTGTTACATTCATTGATTTGTATGCTAGATTAGGATAATACCTTGGAAGTTCTTATTTGCATGTTTAATAGAGAAAACATAGATCCAAGGTATTTAGGGTTGTATGTACACTTAGGAGTGTTAGAATGCTCAAAACCCAACAGTGGTATCAGAGCCTAGGCTTGTTTTCTTGTTATACCTACAATAGAAGCTGAAAAAAACGAATTTGTTGATGTCTGATCAAGAGACTCGGCGAGTCCATCAGAGGACTCGGCGAGTCCATGCCTAAAATGTGATCAATTCGATCCAACTCGCTGAGTTGGTTCATGCACTCGACGAGTTGGACCCCCAGACAACATATTTTCGAGGTTTTTGGCTAGAAATGGACTAGGAACATTACCCTAAGTTGTTTTTGAACTTATAAACTTGTTTTTGATGTGGTAATGTTCATGCTAATCCATTTTCAAAGATAATTGTCAATAGATTCATGTTTTGTATTAGTTTAAGGTTTAGACTAATTACATGAAAAAGTTTGATTTGAATTATCTTGTTCTTATGAGTTGCTTAGATTAATTGAAAAGTTGAGTGAAATAGTTGTTTTCAATCCAAATTAATCTAAGAGTTGATTCTAAAATGTGTTTTGTAACTTGTCCTCAAGTTATATGAAAAGTCACATGTAAGGTTCATAAAACTCATAAAAGTTGGCAATGGTTACAAAAGATGAAGAGTCTTGTCCTTAAGTTTTGGAGGTTCAAGAGTCACTTCATTAATAAATAAATAAATAAATAAAGTGTAACCTTAATTAATTTCATAAGTTATAAAAATAAAGAAAAGTTAATTCTTTTATTAGTTTAAAGTCTTCCATAACTTGTCCTCAAGTTATGGAATTTGAAGAGTTTTTGGATTAAAACTACTTTAAACACATAAGTTATGGAATTAATTAGTTTTGAATAGTTTCAAAACTTGCCCTCAAGTTTTGGAATTTGAAAAGTTTTCTTTTATGAAGACTTTAATTCCAAGTTAGCCCTTAGAATTTTAAAAGTTAAAATTCAACCCTTATACTTTATAATATTATAAGTTAATAATATATATATATATATATATATATATATATATATATATATATATATATATATATATATATATATATATATATATATATATGTATAAGAGTAAAGTCAGTCTTACCGCTAGTACGCCTCATTCACGAAGCCGGTCTATAAGGTGGGTATAAGGTTGTTGCCTATAAAATGGCAATTTAATGGGTGTCCACTCTCACCCACCGCTTGCTTGACTGGTGGAGGGTCGTTAGCCGAACGGGTTTGACAGGACTAGAATTCTCCCTTCATTAAAAGTATTAATGATAATACTAAGTAACTAAACTCTTAATAATACCCAATCTTAGTTACTTAGGAAAAATGTGAATAAGGTGCTAATCCATGAAATTACACTTTGCACTTTGTTTAAGTCGGTTACTGGAGCGTGTGTGGTTAACCGGCACACTAACGCGTATTTAACAAGGTAGACGAAGGGTAACTTAATGTTTATCATAGTATCGATGGAGCGTGTGTGGTTTACCGGCACATCGATTGAGGGGTAAACACTTAAGGGTACCAAGTAATTTGCATGGTTACTTCACACCTTGTTTTGTGATCCTCGGCATCCCAGTCACAAAACCTGAAGGGCACACTCGAGATTGAAACATGCCTTTGAACAGTTCAATGAATCTCAAAGATCTAGGAGTTTCAAAACCAATTAAAACCTAATAATACATTTCGTTTATCTTGGTGGAAATTGGTGAATCGTCATTCACCTACCTTCAAATATTTTATAGCTTGGATTACGGCATACCTCTTCTAAGTTATAAAATAGTTTGTTGGGTCCTAGCCTTAATATTTCATATTGGGTGTTATATTAAGGACTTAAGATCAACTATCTTGAATATCTCCCCAAAGATGTCTGGTTTAGACATTTATGATCTTCCTAAATCTCTTGAAACAAGCTTTCCTAAATGAAGATGATGTCCCATGGAAATCATACTTCATTCATCTCCTCCAATTATTCTCCCTAACCCACAAGTTCTAGAAAAAATTTAAGGTCACTCAAGCCCTATTGGCAAGGCAAGGTCTGGGTGTGATCACATCTTGGAGATGTAGTCACATATTGACAAGTCGGGAGAGTTGGGTGTCAAAGTATTGAGAAAGTCGGTGGTTCAATCACTTTCTAAGTCACATAGTGAGTTCCTTTGGGACACCTATGAAACAGACTATGACAAGACCCTTAATGATCTTATCTATTTGTTAAGATCAACTTCCTTAAAACTTGATGGACATTGACAATAGTGACACAGGAAATCCCGGAAAGCATTCTCTTCCCAATGGAAAGGGATCGGCCATAGTCAACTCGGTTGACCAAATGGTAAAGAGAAAAGCTAAGTCTGTGATAGTCCCGTGTACCATTATCAAAGGGTCCATATGTTTATATTGCCAAAGGTAGGGGCATTGGTCACGAAGCTGCCAAATTTACCTAAGGATGTTAAAGTCAATAAGTTTGACTCTACTTCAGATAAAGTCCACTGTCTAACTCTGCTAAGTTTCTATTCTGAGATTCTTGATACATGATGTGACTGGGTCACATGGTGATGTTTTAAGAATCAAAGAAAAGTGAAGAAACTTAAAGAAAGAATATGCTGAATCTGATCGCGTAGATGGATTTCTATCGCATAGCTTGAAAAATCGGATTCTTGAGCTACTTCTTAGGAGTTATGATATTTTTGCTTAGGAATAGATAACAACAAGTTTTCATATGGATTGTAAGGATTAGTTTTTCCGCAAAGTTTTAAAATAATCGAAAATTTTTGATTTTATTTATTTTAAAATATCCTTACAATGGCATTTGAGGAAAAATTGTTGCTTATAAGATTCCATTAACAGCAAGAGTGGAAATATGAAATTGATTCTTTCATTTGTGGTAATGTCTAAATTTACCAAATAAGGAAAGATTCTCATCAACCAAATTTCAATTGGACCGGAACTTGGAATCATGCAAGTTGTATAGCATGATGAATGAGAACTTTCAAGTATTGGAAAAATTAAGACTAGTTACTCGTTCACATGGATGTGTGAGTCAAGTAATGGACTAAGGGATCGAGTACACATTATTGTGCACTGGTCAAGTCCACCACAAAAAGATTGATAAAACTATTCGTCATAGTTTACTAAAGCTCAGTAAATATGATTATACTTACAAGCTTAAGTGTAACTCTGAGACATTGGAAAAGGTTCCAATATATGACAGAGTGAATAAGAAGAATCAAATTAGGGAGAAGGATAAAAGTTTCTCAAATCTGAAAAGATGGGAGAGTACTTTAGTATCAGTTTTGCGATCATCTTAATGATTAAGAAACCATAGCACAATTAGTTCTCTAAGAAAATCTTAGTGCATTCTTATGACTAAGAAGAGGAACTTGAATTGTTGAAGTGGTTAAATCAAGAAGATGAGTCATACTTCGTTCCAATACAAGTCTTAGAGTCATACTCCAAGATTGTAACTTGAGTGACATGTCTCAAAGAAGGTTTAAAACACTTGTCAAATTTAAGAGTAAAAGTTTTCTACTCTTGTACATTTGAAATTGGTAAGTTGTGATGTTTTGGATAAAACAAAGACCAACTTAGGCCAATTGTGTGAAGTGTTTGTCTTGATTAGAATCCACACTATCTCTTGGATGTTTGACAAGGAAGTCTTATATGTCAAGAGGACAGTGGGAGTCTTAAAAGTCTTGAAAGTCTCAAGAACTAATCAAGAGTAAAACCTAAAGTTCTTCACTAGCACACGACTTGAGGTTTATAACCTATCGTGTTGACATAGACTATGCCCATTCCAGTTAAAGTTGGCTTTGCATATGAGTTCTTAGAGTTCTCAATGTGTTGCACAACAACTTGGAAGCAATGGCAGGCCCTTGAGCGGCCAGGTGGCAAGAAGTTAAGATTGATTTCAATCCATATGAGTTTGGATTTGTCATTATCCCTGTCTTGTGACTATGGTTTTGACAATTCACATGGATAAGAACACATACACCAGTAAATCTAAGTGTCATAAGGTTTCTCTCCGATTCATAAAAATGATGGTGAGGAAACACTTTCACTAAGTAGATTTTAGCTAGATAGCAATTGTGATATTTGCATTCTCAAAGTCGTTAGTGGAGCGTGTGTGGTTTACCGGCACACTAACCTGGAGTTGTGAGAAGTGGCAAAAAGGTCTAACCGTTATGATTACGGCATCCCTATTCACAATTGTTTAGACACACAAGTGTGCTATCTAAGGGAAGGTGTATGATTTTGATAAAGTTTTATCAAAGCAATCTAGTATCAGAAATCTGAACTTTGGTAAGAAAGTCAATAAAGTATTGATTTCTAGAAGTCGAGCTTTCTGAGTACATGTTAAAGCTAGTGGGAGCATAAGTGTTATGCTAATAATCATCATGTTAGTGGGAGCATGATAATTATGATGAGTATTGCAAGCTAGCAATGTTAATTATAGAAAACAAAAGTTTCAATTGGGAAAGAGTTGTTTTGCTATAATTAAGGGAGAGGAAATTATACTTCATCTCAAATCTATAAGCTTAGATCGTGAGGTTTTAATCATTTAGTCAAGGATATATATATATATATATATATATATATATATATATATATATATATATATATATATATATATATATATATATATATATATATGAATTTCATGTTGGAATGGCTCAACATAAGGAAATTCTGTATATAGGTCCATTATTTGCGTTCTAAAATTCGATTATGATTACGGCATCCCTTTTCATAATCTGAATTATGAGAACTTGGCAAATTGAAATGGCAATATTATAGCAAAAGACTGGTTTAGTCTTTATGTAAGACATCATGAATCGTGTCCCATATGCTTCGGATATAGGATCGATTACATGTGCTATATTCATCCGTTCTAAAATTTTCCAAATGCCTGGGGCATTAAGAAGGGAAAAGGTTTAGAACTGGATATGACTAAAAGGATTAAACAATTGTCGAGGACAATCTAAGGTTTACCAAAGATTGGTTGCTCAAGGACAGTTGGAAGTATAGTGATAATTCTGGAAGGACCATATTGACATAATCTGTAAGGAGGCAACTCTTGTTCAGAAGTGATAAGTCAGAATGGAATCTGGAAATGTTTCAAAGTTAAGATTTTTCAATCTGTGTAAGATTAAGGAAACTTAATGCAAGAAGGATGTTTCCAAGGAACTGATCTCCTTTGGAATGCTATGTAATGTTTGTTGTCAAGTCTTTATGACTTTGTGCATAATCATTACAAGAGGACCAATGCATATAAGTTTAGAATCTAACAGATTTCAGTAAATGGCATGAATTTGGAATTCTTGCAATTGCGGTAAGGATTTGGGAGTGTGAAAAGAGAATCATTGAAGTAATGTTCAATTGATCTAGTTCACAAAGTAAAGATCATAGACAAACATAGTATGTATACTTGGTGTATGGCATGACTAGTGTTTAAGAAAACATAGTGTACATGCTTGGAGCATGGGACAACTATTGTTTTAAATTCAAGAATAAAGTTGATAGCTGAAACAGTATACAATGAATAATGTGTAATCATATGGTGATAAATAAAAGGTGTTTTATTTATGTTCAAAGAGTTGATACCATATTGGATTCAATTATTATTGTGTTTCATTTTGCATGTTTTGACTTCCCGAATAAACTGGGTTATTCTTTCGGAATGACTAAGTTATTCAAACCATCCACAGTCGGTCATATGTTGGAAGTAGATATGAATTAAGACTGTCATGGGTTGGCTTGTAGAGGTCTAAGGTGTTGGACAAAGGGCTACAACACTCATGAGTGCTCATAAGTTCTGAGTATTGGATTCAACCCGCGCTCATTGGAATCACTTCATGGATTTTATCACGAGTGATCATGAGACGATAATATCTTATATTCTTCAAACCTAGAGATATGAGTTGTTACTATGAGTTGATAGTACATTGATTGCACGTAAACGCATACGGTAACTCGGTGTTATAAAATGTGCCTTTGTGTATGATTCAACAAGTAGTAGAACAAGCCATATGAGTCGAAGTTTATCCGTTCCTTTTACCTTCGGGATAAAAGCGATATCTATGGGCCCCTCGATGATTTGATGATGACAAATGGAAGTGCTCGGCCGGGCCAGGACTGATTTGATTTGTTCAATTAGTCAGTCGTCATAAATCGCAAATCGGGAAACAACAAATGGATAAAGAGAATGATTATAATCCATGTCTCAGTCCATATGATATCTAGAATGGAGGAATATATGATCCCTTATCTAATGGACAAGTCATTGACAAAGGTCAGAGTTCATCTACAAGGTCAGAGTTCGACAGAAGCTTTTGAGAGCTACGATTGCCAGTTGGTTCCTGAAGTCATACGCAATAATAGTTTTAGACTTATCCAAGTGGGAGACTGTTGGATTAATGTCTAAGTCCATAACTATAATTGGTAAGACTTGACCCAACCCGGCATGGTCCACTTGGGTTGCATACCATCATGCACTTGGATAGACTATAATGAGAGAAATAAGACACTTATGGTTATTAATATATTATAAGTTCTAGTATATTAATAATAAGAATAATAAGATTATTTAATTAGTATTGATCAAGAATTAATCTAGGATTAATTAAGTGATCAAAAGAAGACTAATTAAATATATGGGTTGATTGTGTAAATCATCCATACTTGTATAGTGGGCTAATGCTCCATGGATAATCAAGTTGGGCTAAAACCCATAGGATGGTCCATGGTGTATTTGTACCCATGGATCATGGAAATGAAAGGCCATTAGGGTTTACATGGTGTAACCCTAACTATATAAGCATCTTATTCTTGACCAAAATCGACCACTAGAGTGTGAAGTGAAAGGGCTAGCCGATTTCATGAGTTGTAGAATTCTCTCAAGCTATTCTAAGTGTTTTGGTGATTGTGATTCCACTTGAGGCTTCCACACTATTGGGGCTAAGCTCTTAAAGCTTGAAGACATCAAGCTACATCAAAAGGTATGTATTCTATCTTGTTACATTCATTGATTTGTATGCTAGATTAGGATAATACCTTGGAAGTTCTTATTTGCATGTTTAATAGAGAAAACATAGATCCAAGGTATTTAGGGTTGCATGTACACTTAGGAGTGTTAGAATGCTCAAAACCCAACAGTAGGGTCAAATCTTTGACTCTAACTATTCATTCACACTTGTCCACGCAAATAAAGGAGGCTCAGCTCGACGCTTTGAAACCTAAAGACGTGGCTGGTGAATCCCTTAGAGGGATGGATAAGAACTTAAAAGCCAAGGGTGGCGGAGCCTTATACCTCATGGATCGGATCTGGACACCGAAACACAGTGGCTTCAGAGACTTGGTCATGACCGAAGCTCACAACACTCGTTATTCCATCCACCTGGGTTCAGATAAGATGTATCTGGATCTTAAAAAGTTATACTGGTGGCCTAACACGAAAGCAGATATTGCTACCTTCGTGCGTAAATGCCTTACTTGCGCAAAGGTCAAGGTCGAATACCAGAAACCCTCCGTTCTCCTGCAGCAACCGGAGATACCAGAATGGAAGTGGGATCGGATCACTATGGACTTCATAACCAAGTTACCCAAGACGACGGGTGGACTTGATTCCATATGGGTCATCGTTGATAGACTGACCAAGTCTACACACTTCCTACCGATCAAAGAAACAGACAAGATGGACAAACTTACCAGAACTTACATTAGGGAGATTGTAAGGCTGCACGGTGTTCCTTTATCTATCATCTCAGACCGAGATAGTAGATTCACTTCGAGCTTCTGGCAGTCATTACAAAGTTCCCTAGGAACTAGGCTGGACATGAGTACAACCTACCATCCACAGACCAACGGGCAAAGTGAGAGAACTATCCAAACCTTGGAAGATATGTTGCGTGCTTGCGTGATTGACTTTGGAAAAGCTTGGGATACCCATTTACCCCTTGTTGAATTTTCCTACAACAACAGTTATCATACGAGCATAAAGGTAGCTCCATTCGAGGCCCTCTATGGCCGAAAGTGAAGATCCCCTCTGTGCTGGGCTGAAGTGGGCGATACCCAGTTAGCTAAGGGACGAGTTCCCGAAATCACTCTCACGGGTCCGGAGATCATTCAGGAAACGACAGAGAAGATCGTTCAAATTCGTGAACGACTGAAAGCCTCTAGAGACCGACAGAAAAGCTACGCTGACAAGCGTAGGAAACCATTGGAGTTCCAGGTGGGCGACCGAGTCCTACTGAAGGTCTTACCCTGGAAGGGCTTGATACGCTTTGGGAAGCGTGGGAAGCTCAATCCAAGATACATAGGGCCTTTCGAGATTCTCGCGAGAATCGGCCCTGTGGCTTACATACTCAATCTACCGCAAGAACTCAGTAACGTACATCCTACCTTCCACATGTCAAACTTGAAAAAGTGCCTATCCGACGAGACTCTTGTTATTCCACTTGACGAGATCGAGATCAACGAGAGCCTCAACTTCGTGGAGGAACCAGTAGAGATCATGGACCGAGAGGTCAAGCAAACAAAGCAGAGCCGTATCCCGATAGTGAAGGTGTGCTGGAACGCAAAGCATGGACCGGAATTCACTTGGGAACGTGAGGATCAGGTGAAACTGAAATACCCTCACCTTTTCGCTTAGTTATTTGTAATTTCTTAATTGCTTAAATTCTAATTTCGGGACAAAATTCCTTCTAACGGGGGGATGATGTGACAACCCGAAATTTCCATTCTATACAAACTATATCACTTCAATAGAAGTTATAGCAGTCACAGTTAATTTTCAGACTTTTTCGCGTAAGTTTGAGTAATTCAGGGTTTACACTTCAGGAAATATCAGGAGAGTGGGTGCACTAGGGTTTTGTGCAACACCGTTATTCCAACACTCTATTATATTAGAGATCATTTCAGGAATAAAAATATTTTCTGCCAAAAATATCTCAGGACTATAAATAGAATTCTGAACCAAATTAATTCATTATTCGCATTTCCAACTAGAGAAAAACCATTTTCTCTTTCACGGATCTTCGTGTTTTTATCCCAAATCGTGAGTACCCCTTTCTAGTAGTGTTAGAAAACTTTATATGTGTTAATAACATGATTTAGAAGGCTAAATCACTAGATTTAGGAGTTTACTCCCCAAGGTGTTCTTAGGCGGTAAACTCCCGAAACAAAGCCGAGACTGACCCTTGTGTTATGCTACTGCCTTAGACTCATTTATATGTGTATTAGGGACATGAAATCAAGCAAGAATCACCCAAGTTTGGGAGTTTACGGTCCAAGAGTATCTTAGGCCGTGAACTCCAAATTCAAGCTCAAAATGGTGCTTTTAAGGCACCTAAAGCCTTGGACTTTTACCTAGACTTGTTCCCATTTAATCTAAGGCCTTAAGCACATCAATAACACATTTCAAAATGAGTTTACGGCCATGACATGGTTCATGGGCCGTAAACATGATTTAAGGACACCAAAGTGTGTCAAGGGTCTTCATATGCTTGGAATAAAAGCCTAGAACTTATACCACTTATGCATGAGGCTTGAAAACAACAAGAATACCATTCCATGGGAGTTTACAACCGTAAACTCCCAAGGAAATGGCCTTAGGGCCGTAAACTCCTCTAAGGAGTGTTTCTATGCCTTAAGCCCTTCCAAGAATATAACCACCAAGTTGGAATAATTCTAGGAATCATTTGGAACTTCAAAACACACAATACACCCATGGTTGGGAGTTTACAGCCATAAATTCAAGAGTTTACAACCGTAAACTCAATGTGTGATGGTATATGGGGAGTAAACTCATATATGGGGTCCTTTGGAACCCTAAACACAAGTGCCTTGTCCCACAATAGCTTAGATGCAATCCTTAGGGCTTAAAACACTTATATAAAGTGTTTATTATGTCTAGGACGTCTTAACATTATCAATTAGTAATTTGAGACTACTTGAGTGCATATATGTGTGATTATATGTTCATTAGGATCGTAGTGTGTGTACAAGTCCTCACTTGACACCTAGCAATCCTATACTATTCAGTTCATCCCAATCACCATCTACAGGTGAGTTCATACCCCTAATCAATATTTTAAATGATTTTAAATCCTTTAAAAAGGGGGGGGGGAATACAAGTAGAAACAAACATGTTATTGAATCATGGATATGTATTTTATAACTGTGTTTGTTATTTAACAGATTTCACATACTACAAAATGTGATGCATGAAATGGTTTTAAATCTTAAAAATACATTGTTATCAAATGTTTTACTTTTGAAATGTTAATTAAAATGACATCAAGTCATTGTTAATTATTGTTCAAAACCCATAAGATGTCTTACAAAACCATTTTACATTCTTGAACTAAACTATGCATATACACTTATATTCTTATATATGTATTGATGTTATAGTTTACACCTTTCATTCAGTTTCCCACACCCTTGAGTAGTAAGAGTGTATAAACCTACTTGATTAACCAATTATATTTCAGTAAATTATCATAGGGATAATTTGAAGATATCAAACATTACTCCTATTACAAGGAATCACACAAGAGTCAGTTCATTCATGAGTCTATACTAGTACATTACCTGATACATGAGTACATATACATATGCTTACCTGATACATGAATATGTTTACATATACTTACCTGTTACATGAACACACTTACATGAATAACATATAGGAACAGTTTTACATAGGTGCATTATCTTGTATTCACTTACCTGGATACTTGTACTTAGAACTATGAGGATGATTTATTAGTACTTTCTGTGTAAATTATCTTTCCTATCCCGGTTCAATGGGATATCTTGGCGGGACTTACCATTCCAAACCCCATTGATTAGCACCAGTGGTCGATGACCATCTACGGAGGTCTAAGGTTACTACTTATACTAGGTAGATTGATAACCGGGGCTAACCCCTCCACCCACCTGCTGCTGCTACAGAGGACAAGTGGACAATCTTCGATTGTTCATAAGGTTATAATTTTCGCTTATTGCGATGTTGTGTTACTCCTAGTACCTAGCGATGACACTTACATTATTACTTTTTCTGGACAATCTTCGGATGTTCATTAGGTTACATATTTCGCTTAATGCGATGTCGTGTTAGTCCTAGTACCCATTGACAACACTTACAGTAGTACATTTTCCTGTTTACTTTATTGTGTGATACTTTCACATAGACGATGCGTTAGATTAAGTACTTTAGTACTAGAAAATTAAAGGAAATACTATCATTTTACTTACAAAACATTCGGGTCTTGGTAGAAGACTACATTGTCATAACAAAACATTCGGGTCTTGGCAGAAGATTACATTGTCATAACAAAACATTCGGGTCTTGGTAGAAGACTACATTGTCATAACAAAACATTCGGGTCTTGGTAGAAGACTACATTGTCATAACAAAACATTCGGGTCTTGGTAGAAGACTACATTTCATACTTATAGAAAATAAGGGGTTTTCTAGGGTTTTCATACTTACATCAACATTTCCATTTAAAGGTTTATATGGCCTTCATAACAGATTTTCATAAGCAAGACAATGACACTTAATTACTTATGAATTCACCAACTTTAAAGCTGATACTCTCTTTCAAAATAACTTGTATTCTTAGGTCAATAGTAGACAGGTACGATGGCCAGGTTTTGAGAAGACGGAGCAGACAAGTCTCGTCTTTTATTTTGATTGTATATTTTTGGTGTCTTATTACAATGAAAGAACACACATGTATTAAAACTTTACTTATAATGCAATGGATGATGTTGTTGCTTGTTTATTATATTACACTGTTGTGATACTGTACATGACGTCCTCCACCCCTGAACGTTTCCGCCGTTCGTGGTTTTTGGGGTGTGACAGTGATGGCTCTATGCATCAATAATAACTGCTCCTTTGTCACCTACTTGAATGAAGTAAAAACATTTCTCAGAAAAAACTAAACTACTCCAATGTTTTAAAGCATACAACTAACACAAAATAGATAAATTTATACATCAACATTTATACCTCAGCATTGTAACATGTGATGAATGTTGTGAACATCTAAACAGATTAATTAATTTATACCTCAATCTTTTTAATCAAAATTTAATTTGCCTAACAGAAAAAGATAACAATCAACCAGGAAAACAGATGTAATGATAATAGAGTTTAACAAATTTAATTTTACAGATGACAATGATTCGATTTTATTGCAGGAAAGTACTTCTTCAATACCCTCCACTACCTTAAGCAACATTTCTAGAAAAAGGAATAATTTCCACTTAAGATAAGAAAATATTCAATTTTCGTACACTTGAAAAGAAAAAAAAAAGAATAAGTGAATAAGAAATAGAAACCTTTGGTGTTCACTTGTAACAACATCATTTGGTTTTGGTAGACAAAAAGGGTGTTGGTTATTACTTCCCTAAAAATAAAATAAAAGAACCATGTAGAGACAGTCATTTTTAAAATGATAAAATTTAAACTCTTACAACTGTGTTTAACTTTCACACTATATAATTATGTAAAAGAAAACTTACAGATGGGTATAGTTTCTATAGGTGATGGCTCTGTGCATCAATAATAACTGCTCCTTTGTCACCTACTTGAATGAAGTAAAAACATTTCTCAGAAAAAACTAAACTACTCCAAGGTTTTAAAGCATACAACTAACACAAAACAGATAAATTTATACATCAACATTTATACCTCAGCATTGTAACATGTGATGAATGTTGTGAACATGTAAACAAATTAATTAATTTATACCTCAACATTTGGTTGTCCAAACATCTGATGCAATTTGAACTTGTGTAGTACCCTCTATGTAGGGTTGAAGTGTATAATTAGTTTCTTTGTAGTATTATATTCGAAAGACTGATTTCATATCAAAAATTAAACAATAAAGATAGAGTTTTTTAAATGAATTAGTCGAAGCTCAGATCCATTGTCTAATTTACCTTACCCGATCATTTGAAACTCAGATCCATTGGTGTATGCATGACTATCTCGCATCATTGATTTATCACTAAGACTCATAATTAGGCGTTACAGTGTGATACTAGGTTGCCGCCTCCAGCTCCTCTACATATGTAATCTAGAAACTGAAAGTATTAGGCTTAAAATTGGTATGTAAAAGATAAGAAGATAGATGAGAATCAAAATTACATCAATAATACAAAAGTATCACTAAATAACAAAAGTAAGAAAAAGTTACCATCTTATGTAAGATCCTCAAATATTTGCATGATTTTAGTCTTGAGATGAGAAGGTTCCATAGTAGCAGCAAATTTCTTCAAATTTGTAACAGCAGTTCTTCTAACCATTGGCATATCATCTTGACACAAGTGACTATATACATACCTTAATTCAGCCTTCAATGCCTCAGGGGCACTAGGGTAAGCAATGTGAAATAACCCACAAACAGAAACACATGCAGTAAACCATTCACCAACTGCCAACCTGTGCAGTAAACATGGATATCACTATAAACTCCAAAATGGTAAACAACACAAGGGTATAAAAGTAAATTACCTTAACCAGAGGTACAAGGAACTCAACCAGATTGGTTTCTTTCATCGGTGATCCAATTCTGCAAAGTGACTCAATAGCTTTCTCCCTCACATAGGTTTCTTCAACAGTTGGCAAACTGTTGTACCTGAAAGTTTGATGTTCCTTCCTCTGCCTGCATTACAGACCTAAAAATAGCATGCACATCACTAGTTAGATGTTTTAAGAATATACTATATATGCATGACCTAGACCTAGTTCTTGCTCTTGCAATGTCTGGATGCAAGCCATGATCGGATAAGATATGATGTTATACAAGCTCATGCTTCCCCATCGTGATTCAGTGATGATGATAATTTATATAAAACGGGAGGAAAATTCCATGATTTAGGACCAAGAACACACACACACACACATTTGAAACTGGCTTAGTGCTAGTGAAACTTGTATCCAATCCTCAGGTGATAGCCCTCTGGTTGTAATGTAAGGCCTAATGGCCCTTATGGACCAAGCATTTTCCATGAGTACATGGACTAATATGAAAAGGAGTTATTTAAACCATCTATTGCATTGACATAATTACCCTCGGCCACATCATTTGACATGGTCATGATATCTGTATGGTTTTCATTCTACACTTGTAATTCTGGCCTACAACTCTCATTATCAGTGGCCTCAAAAACCAAAGATTTTGTGGGCCCATCATTCAGTTGTGTATCATCAAAAGTTACATGCATCTCTTCAACTTCTGTAACAGATTGAGGATCATAGGTTGTTTCATTTCGTTGAACCAGGTCAACAGGGACTTCCCAAAAAGTTTGACCAGTCACAATGTTCCAATAATAATATGAATTACTCTCCTCGTGCAACACCATTTTCCATCTTGAATCCATATTATTTGTTTGTGTGTCGGATGTCCATGACACAGTTGTCTCCTCCACTTCATCCATGTCTTTGTTTGAGGGCAAAACCATAACACCAATTTCTTCCACATCCAATGAAGAAGAGTGCTCTTTCTTCTCTTGATCAGGTTTTTCACAAGTAAGATTTTCATCTTTATCTACTTTTGTACCCTCATAACTGTCTGTCTTTACCTGCTATAATATAAGCATGATTGGTACTTAAATATATTTACCACAACCAATTGAAAACTAGACATTCCAAAACACACATGTTCATCAAGCTCAGCTGGTGAATTTTCTCTAGTATCATGGCTAATTTCTTTACCAGATTCTTCTTCCAATTCCTCATCGCTATATTGTCCAAGCAACAAAAGAGGATTTTCTGGCTTTTGACCAAAAAAAGGATGCTAACATGTCAAACATCAGAACAACAAACCACAAGTCTTGTTGAAATGTCGTAGTAACATGTGAGGAATTTCAATCAAAGAAACATTGTGGCAAAGTTGAACAGGCTCAGATAACCAGTTGAGTTCCCAATACCACAACCACCTAACATTCTAAAAGGAATATGTTGGGAGAGCAAACAGGGCTTGCTTAAAGTTTCACTATAGAAATTGTCTTCGCAATCTCAACAATTAAAATTGAACGTTACGTCATTGAAATATATAGATAATCAACTACAGAATTTGAAATAATCAAACAGATAGAAGGAGCATACGACACTATTACCAGAGGGTTCTGCTATAAGATCGAGTTTCACTCTTCTATTAACTGCAGTCTTCGCTGCCAGTCTATGCTCCTTTCTCTTTCCCATGAAGAATTAAAAATTTCCACTAACAAACTTTCTGAATTTGATGAAATCTCGTTGTCCAATTTTAACCTAGGGCTAGTTTATTCGCAGAGGAGATCACATACTTTATCAAGTGCATAAGACGATACTTTGTTCTTTGTAAGGCGTCGATTGAGAATGGGTTTTCCACGAGGTGTTGATTTGTGTCGTTGGAGTATGATAAACAAAAACTCTAGGTTTGTTCACAATTTGTCTCAGAGAATTGTAGTGAACTATCGATCTAAACGAAAATGGAACAGAATGTTGCTTAATTTTTGACTGATAACTATAAATGAACATGAAATAAAAAGAAAAATAAAACCTAGATAATCAATAAGAATGGAAGACTGGCCTGACCAATTCAATACCAGAGATGTGAATCAAAAGAAGCAGCTGTGAAGACGAAGGCCCTAGGGCTTTTTCTTTTTAATTGAAAGAGGCGGGGGGTTTCAATTTTTAGGATCCAATAGGCGGTTGAAATCCCGCCTTAAACGCGCGTTTCATTAAAAAATTATAAAGTGACACACATAGATGACACACATTTTATGAAAGGTGCCCTCCATATTTTTTTTCTTTTCTGACACTAATTTTAGGGCACGCAAAAATACGTGTCCTCTATCCTTCAAATTTTACAAATCTGACATTATTTTTTATGGCACGCACACATGCCTATCCTCTATCAGCGCGTGTCATTTTTTGCACGTCATTAAAGGGCTGTTTTCTAGTAGTGATGATAACATTTTAGAAAACCAAATGTGTAATACGATCACAATCATATATATATATATATATATATATATATATATATATATATATATATATATATATATATATATATATATATATATGGAAAAGTGAATACACCCTTAAGGGTATATAAGCTTAGGTATCCAAACAGTAACACTCGGTTTTAGATTTTCCTTGTTGCTTGGGGCTACGACCAAATAATTAGTTGTCAAGGGGTTTACGGCTTCAAGAAAGGAAGGATTTAGCCCATTTTGGATGTAGTTGCTAGGGTTTAAGTGATCCATGTATTCGATTGTGTCTTCGGAAGCCAAGGGTAAGACTGTAAACCGATATCTCAGTCTTTTATGGGTTTTGGGTTTTGTTTGGAAGGTTTTAAGGCTTGGCTATGTTGTTAGGAGAGTAGGGCTTCTCGCCACCTTTCCGTGGATATAGGGTTCATCAGAAACGGACCTAGAATGAGGAAGTTATGGTACTTTGAAGGTTTTGGCTGAATTAGCCCCTAATGGAAATACTTGGCAAATCAGTCCCACACATGCAAGGATGCATGCGTGTATTTAGCTGGGTATGCCCAACGTAAGCTGGGGTACGCCCAACATATAAGGATGAATGGTCGCGAGTGGTTCTTAAGTACGTCGGGCGTACTAAGGGGTACGCGAGGCATACTCCCTTAAGACCAAAACCCTAATTTCGGGGTTCCTACCCTATATAAGCAACATTATACCACTCCTTAGGTGATTTTAAGTCAGCCACCATCCCTTCTTATGTCCAAAAGCCCCTAGATTGCCATGGATGAATGTTGGAGCTTAGAAAGAAGACTTTGAGTGGTTTGTGCAAAAGGAGAAGGAGGTGAAAGACTCAACCTCTGGAGAAGAGCTTGGAGATCCAGTGCTAACATCTCCATTTCAAGACTTTCAAGGTATAAAGTCTCTACCTTGGCCATTCATTTCATAGATCCACTTTGGGTTGTTTTTTCAGGCCATTTTAGTCCCTTTTAATTGGTCTTGGTGAGCTAGGGTCGTCTTAGGGACTCAAACTAGTAAATCTGGACATTCTAAGGTTCCCTCTCTTACAAGGCCACAAGCATTATGGAAATTTTGAGCTCAATCATGAATTAAGACCATCCATTAAGCTCTTTTGAGCTCTAGGGTCTCATTAAGCCATGCATATTAGTAAAGTTTCCAACTTTACTTGAATTTTGGGATGTTACAAGTTGGTATCAGGGCCTTTGTTTGAGGGATTCGAACACACTCTCGGGTATGTCTGGACTCAAATAAAGGGTTTGAAAGGTTTTTTAAGAAAAATGATTTTTCTAAAATTAAAATTAAGGGTTTTTAATAAAGAAAAAGGAGTGTGATGCGTGCAATCAGTCGAGCTTATGTAAGTTTTCTCCAAGATACCCATATATGTTATGTTATGATGTGAAGTATGAATATGTGAACTGCATGCCAGCTTAGGGCTATGGATCTACGAAGGATGCCTTGTATGCCTACTGTATGTGCTTATTGAACTACATGCTAGTACTGATTAGTTAGTGATCTGATGGCCTGATTTGGATATGCTTGGTTTTGGTTACTCAATGCTCGAATACTGTTTGCTTTGTGCTTTTAGGAGTTCTAGTTATCTTTCATTAACTAGTAAATGAATACATTAAGTTACATATTATGAGGACTAAATAATTTTAAAAGGATAGGTCTAGCCCTATTTCGCAGCTCTCGTCTGATTCCAACCGTTGTAAGGTAGGACCTCTCATTCGAAGATTTACATGGTCTTAGTAATATGTAATGGTATTCGCGAGCTAGTTAGGGAGAGGTAGCAGAGACTTCTTATGCAGTTGATGGCAGAGAGTGGGTCGGAGATTACCCTAGGGTAAGCGTAGGATGAGATTAGTGCAGCGGACATTAGTAGTGAAAGGGAATTGGTGGAGTCAGGGCAATCCTTTAGGAAAGTATAGATATATATATGGAAGGTAGTATAGGCCCGTACTACTGAAAGCAGAGGATCCATACTTGATTCAAGGAGGGTTGCAATGAGACTAGGAAACTTGTAGTGCGTATGTGATCCCTTAATATTGGATGAGTATTACGATGGTTGTTATGGAATGTTTCCGGCATGGTGACGCTACGTGGTAGACCAGATGGTAGTTCTGGTGCCGGCAGGGGATCAGGCTCAAACTCTGGAGCCAGGCAACTTGATGATCAGACGAGGGAGCTTACTCCAACTGAGATTACCCGCAGTATCATTGACCAGACTCCTGTGATTTTTGGTACGGTCAAGAAGGGCATTTTAAAGGTCCTTGATGAGAGGATGAGCGCATTTCGCTCTGAGGTGATGAATATGATAAGGACGTGTGCGATGACGATTCAGGATTTCTGAGCTTGCAGAGCTCTATACTATCATGGGGTTGGGGACCCCATTCTCAGTAAGAGGTTGTTAGCGGATATGGCTAATGCATTTAGGACAAGTTCTGCCCCGAGGAGGTGAAGGTCAGATATACCTCCTGCCTGTTGAAGGACTGGGCACATGATTGGTGGGAAGAGATTGGTAGTGAGTTGGTTGATGATGCAGTTGATGTTATATTGTGTCATAGTATGATCTCTCGACTGGGTTTCTAGTGGAGTTTTCTTCGGTAATTGAGGTGTAGCAGTTAGCACGAGAGATTCTGGGTCTCTGCCATACTATTGAGACTGTGGCAGATGTCACTGCCAAGTCACAGGAGAGAGTTTTGTTGCTACCGCAGTATGCAACAGATGAGTAGATAAAGAAAGTGAGGAATCATGATATGATGCAGTATGATATTAGGGAGTTCGTGAGTATTTCGGGGTGCGAGACCCTGAATGACATAATTTCTAGGGCCCGTAAGTGGGAGATAGATCTGGAGCACATTGATAAGATGGGGGAAAGCCCGTTATGTTTCCTCTACGAACAGGCGAGCCACAAGAAGGGCGACTGTCCGATGATGAGGGGAGGAGTAGTGAGTGTGCCTACTCTAGCTACTTTGAGGAACATGGATGGGCGAGAGGGTAGGGCAGGAGCCCCAACAGAGAGGAGTCAGGCTTTGCAATTTCAGACAAAGGAGGCCAGGATTCCACCAGGCAACATTATGGGGACGTTATCTGTTGCTATCTTCATGGTTTTATCAGTATGAAGTGTTATATGCAATTTGCATACCATGAATCGTTAGTCAGTTAATAAGGGGTCGTATCTTGTATAAGCGAGTTTCAATTGTTTGGTTGTTATTTTGGGTTGAGGTCAAGATCGGCTCCGGGGTATTGTGTGAGGGGTCTGTGATTAGCTTTATTAGGTTAGTTCCCCTGTATCGTTAGGGTATAGTGTTTCCACCATCTGTTCTGGTAAGATCGGCAGTGGCCTATGGGAGAATTTCTAAGTTCTATCATTATCGTTGCTAGGAGAGGGGATGTAGCAGAAAGATGCTAGTGTTAGTCTCATGGGTCGTTTGGCCACTAGATGTTTCAAGGGGATTCTATTCTCGCATGGGTTTTGTTTAATTAGATTTTCGTGGTTCTGCAAGGATTTGTCAGCCAGAGTAAAGGATAAGGCTTCTAGTCGCCAACATGGGAACTCATGGAGTTGATATAGTATTATGGAAAGTGGATTGAGGTATCGAACTGGAACATATTTCCATAGTACTCTTCAAGATTTCAGAGGATAGGCGATCTTCGGGTTTGACTGGTAATTGATTGCTATCATTGGTTAGCGCAGGTTGTCAACAGTTGGATTTTAGAGGGTAAGAAGGATTGGGAATCCTTCAATTTTCACGTGCCATGAAGACTTAGTCGAACCCAAGGGGAGGAGAATCACACAGGTATTCAGGATCAAAAGTGGCTTTGAAGTTTGAGTAAGTTTCGCATCCTAGTCAAGAAGAGACGATCCAGGTGGCCTTTAGGGTTGCAGTTGTGTAAGTAGGAGTTCAGGAAACTTCCAACAGTTGGTCAATGCATTCGTGGTAGGATCATGGTTAGTAGATAGTGATAGAGTGTTGTAGGACTGCGAGAGTAGCCGTAGCATTCACTAGGTTGGTAGATAGCATGTGAATGTTGTTAGATCGTGGGAAGAACAGTAGCATCCACCAGTTCTGGTGCAACAGTGAGGATGTGGCAAATCAACGGATTTCCCCAAACGGATTCGACTTGTTCGAGCCAGTGCTAAGACAGGGGGACACCACTGTAGCAAAGGGATCAAGGAAGCGACGGGCCGAATAAGGTCGTTGTGATATAAGGCCACTTTTGATCGGTTGGTCAGAAGATCGTTAGAGCCACAGTGGGTAAGATAGCTGATGGAAACTATTGACAGATAAGGATTTCGTTCGAAAGTCAAGTAGGGAGACTATGTGGGAGTCTTTTGGCTCAGCAACTGGGTTGGAACCCGATATTTCATATGAATGGCAGACGGATTGAGACCAGGGAGGTCTAGGTGGATTATGGAAAGTAACCAGGAGGCAGCAGACTATTTTGGACAGTTCCAGTGTTTCAGGCAATATCCGGCCGCGTTAGACTGAAGGGGTAGGTCGAGAACTCAGATATGCTCGGTAGTATCCAGTTGAAACAAACCGAAGGGGTTGGTCGAGCACCCAGATATGCTCGGCAGTATCTGGTTGAAATAGACCGAAGGGGAGGTCGAGCACCCAGATATGCTCAGCAGTATCCGGTTGAAATAAACCAAAGGGGTAGGTCGAGCACCTAGATATGCTCGGCAGTATCCGGTTGAAGTAGACTGAAGGGAGGTCAAGCACCCAGATATGCTCGACAATATCTGGTTGAAATAGACTGAATGGGAGGCCAACGCCCAGATATGGTTGGCAGCATTAGTGTTTTAGGATTTCATGTATGGATGGGTAACTGATTGCTTTGGTAATGCTAAGTCACTCATAGCGAAACTGAATAATCTCAGAGTAAATGATTTGACCCAGTTGTGCAGCTCTCGTCTGATTCTAACCGTTGCAGGGATGAATCTGTTACTCGAACAATTATTTAAGCCTTCTGTCGAGTATGAGTGTTCTGTAGCGGTATATGGTCGGTGATTTGCTCCGTCGGAGATAGAAATGTTATCAGGGATTGGAAGAAATTAGTGTCGTGCGAGACTCTATGAGGATGGTTTGGTGGCAGATCTGACAGGGAGTTAGGCCATTGAGACTTCGACTTCGAATTTCAGGTGAATTAGGGTTGGTTTTATTTGAGAGATTAAGGATTCCTTCTTCACCAGGATTGAAGAACTATTATAAGGAATGTTTGAGTAGATCAGGGTAGGTCGTGGTATGATCAGAGTCATAAGGGTTATGATTAGTTGGTGTTCGTTGAGAAAGGGCATGGGTTGATTCAGCATGGTCGAGCTGTCGAGAAGTCAAGATATTATAGATTTCAGGTCCCATAAGGTAGAGATGGTTTGCAAGGGTTGAAGGTTTGGGTGTTATTTTTTGGGATAGGAGTTTCGGTTTCGGTTTCAGTTGCCTTGGGAAGTATATTATATGCGCAAAATATTTGGTTGTGTTCCTCATATTGCTGTTGCAATATGACGGTTAGTAAGGAAGGATTTCGAGGACGAAATCTAATTTAAGTGGGGGAGAGTTGTAACACCCGGATTCAGATTTGCCTTGTTGCTTGGGGCTACGACCCAATCCTCTATTGTCATGGGGTTTAGGGATTAGGGAAAGGAAGTATTTTTCCCATTTTGGATGTAGTTGCGATGGTTTAAGTGATCCATGTATTCGATTGTGTCTTCGGAAGCCAAGGGTAAGACTGTAAACCGATATCTCGGTCTTTTATGGTTTTTGGTTTTTTTTTTCGGAAGGGTTCAAGGCTTGGGTTTGTTTTTAGGAGCATAGGGCTTGTCTCCACCTTTCCGTGGATATAAGGTTCGTTGGAAACGGACCTAGAATGAGGAAGTTATGTAACTTTGAAGGTTTTGGCTGAATTAGCCCCTAATGGAATTACTTGGCTGATCAGTCCTATGCATGCAAGGATGCATGTACGTGTTTAGCAGGGTACACCAAGCGTAAGCTGGGGTACGCCTAACGTATAAGGATGAACCAAGCGTAAGGTGGTTCTTAAGTACGTCGAACATACTAAAGGGTACGTGAGGTGTACTCCCTTCAGACCAAAACCTTAATTTCGGGGTTCATACCCTATATAAGCAACAATATACTACTTCTTAGGTCATTTTAAGTCAGCCACCACCCCTTCTGACATCCATAAAACCCTAGATTGACTTGGATGAAGCTTGGAGCTTGGAAAAAAGACTTTGAGTGGTTTGTGCAAGAGGAGAAGGAGGTGAAAGACTCAAACTCTCGAGAAGAGCTTGGAGATCTAGTGCTAACATCACAATTTCAATACTTTCAAGGTATAAAGTCTCTACCTTGGCCATTCATTTCATAGATCTACTTTGGGTTGGTTTTTTTTGGCCATTTTAGTTCCTTTTGCTTGGTCTTGGTGAGCTAGGGTCGTCTTAGGGACTCAAACTAGTAAATCTGGACATTCTAAGGTTCCCTCTCTTACAAGGCCACAAGCATTGTGGAAATTTTGAGCTCAATCATGAATTAAGACCATCCATTAAGCTCTTTTGAGCTCTAGGGTCTCATTAAGCCATGCATATTAGTAAAGTTTCCAACTTTACTTGAAAAGTCACCTTTACGAGTCAGACTGTAGAGTTGGAGCAAGGGATGAAGTGATTAAGTGCTTATTGGAGAAGTTTGGAGTACATGGGAGTATGCTGGGTGTACCCACTTAGTACGTGGCGCGTGCTAGCCCCAATAAGTGTACACTTAGCGTACTAGATGAGTACGTAGGGCGTACTCAACCAGGTTGGGCTTTCTTGAATTGTCGA
Source organism: Lactuca sativa (assembly GCF_002870075.4). Lineage (NCBI taxonomy): Eukaryota > Viridiplantae > Streptophyta > Magnoliopsida > Asterales > Asteraceae > Lactuca > Lactuca sativa. The sequence continues at coordinate 156,680,273 of NC_056628.2, read as the reverse complement.
CTTTTTAGGCCTTGGACATTGGACTAGGAGTTGACTAGGTTTGACCATTCAATATTTTAGGCCTTTTTGGATTTTGGGCCTTCTTGGGTTACGTCCATTATGGATTTGGCCTTATTGGGTCTTGTGGGCCATTTTGGGTTTGGGTTATTATTTGGGTTTGTGGATTGTTGGACCAGCTAAGGAGGTATGTTTGGATTGGGAATGAGTTATTGGGCTTTAGGGTAACACCCATGCAAGGTTTTTGGCCCAATTTGGAAAATTAGGACATTAGGGGGCCTTTATGGATTTTGGAGTTTTGGGCTAGTTTGGTTTTGGGCTTGGGCCTTAGTTATGAATCTTGTTGGGATAAGGGTAAAATGGTCATTTTACCCCAAGTATAGATTATGGATCATGGGTTGGGACCCAATTGCTAATTGGGTGATATTCTGGTATTGATAGCTCGAGGAGTTGCCAGGGCACCAACTAAGGATATCTTGTAGTGAACTCCAGTAGTGTGAGGTAAGTTACATTCCTGTTTGAGTGGGTCGAAGGCACCAATGTCGGCCCACTAGTAGTTGTTTGTAGTAGAGATGATTGGGTTTGTGATAATTGTCTGGTATGCCACTATTTGTTATGTTTTACGTGCTTAATTGTTATGATATTATATGGTAGTGGTAGGGGTGAAATAGACCCAATATCCGGTTGAAATAGACCGAAGGGGAGACCAGCACCCAGATATGCTCGACAGTATCTGGTTGAAATAGACCGAATGGGAGGCCAACACCCAGATATGCTCAGCAGTATCTAGTTGAAATAGACCGAAGGGGAGGCCAACACCCATATATGCTCGACAGTATCCAGTTGAAATAGACCGAAGGGGAGGTCGACACCCATATATGCTTGGCAATGTATTTGTTGTATGGTATATGATATGATGGTGGAACTCACTAAGCTTCGTGCTTACGGTTTTCAATTTTGGTTTCAAGTCTCCTTCTTTAAAAGGAAAGGAGTCGGCATGATCGCAACGTATCACACTATGATTTTCTGTATATGAGATCTTTGGGAGTTGTACTCTGATAATATTTTCTATGACATGTTTTGGTCAATTGACATACTGGTTTTGGATATGGATTAACACTATTGATGTTTCAGACTACTGGTTTATATAATTACTTATTTTAAAATGAAATTTTTGGCTATAAATTTTGGGATGTTACGCAAACCCACCAAACTATGTCGTTTGGTATCATATATACATTATAATTGTCCACTGTACTTATAATTTAACTTCTAATTTGATTTACTTCTGTGATTTTTATAAATTTCACATTTATCTTTGTTTTACACAATTTTGATTTTCAACTATAATATATATAGCCTAGTAGGTGTTCGACAAAAAGATGTGATGTAAGGGGAAAATAATAATGAACTTTCGAAAAAATATTACAGGTTGATTAAAAAAAGATGTGAGACCTGTGTATTATACAGGTTGATTACAAAAAGATTCAACATTAAAGTGTAGAAAATAACTATTTTTAATGTAATTTTAAAATAAGGAATGAAAAAACGTATTCATTATAGTTTAATATCATATTTATTATATTTAATACTTACATATATTAGTATATGGCTTTTTAATTTTAAAAATTGAAACAAACGAGAAATTGTCAAACGGATAATATTTATATTTCAAAAATTCCACAAAATAACAAGTGTCAAAAAATTCATGAGATATTGATATGTGACAAAACAGATCTTCATGTATTAGAATAGATAAATAAATTAAATTCATTTTGTCATATTCATTTTCTTCTTCATTTTGACACATATCATTTCCAGGATTTTTAGAATTTGTTTTTACCACTTGTGATTTTTAGGCTTTTCCATTTTCATAAATTAAATTTCCATAATTTACTAAAAAAACTATATGTAAGGATATAATTTTATTCATGTAAGGTTGTCATTCTATTAATTTGAGAATAAATTTCATAAACGCTCCAAACCCATTGAATGATAATACAAGAAGCTTGGTGTTAAAATATACTATTTGGTTTTATTTTGTAACTGTGTAATGGTTATTTTTACTTTGAATCAGTGGAAAACTTTGCCAGCTAAAAGTAAACAATGTTTTTCAAAGTTTCATCATATATATTAGTTTATCATAAGGAAATAAAGTTTATTGTAATTATTTATTCTAGATATTATTTTGGCTTCCTTTTTACAAGTTTCTCTAAGTCAGTTAAATCAAGTTTATATATATATATATATATATATATATATATATATATATATATATATATATATATATATAGAGAGAGAGAGAGAGAGAGAAAGAAAGAAAGAAAGACAGAGAGAGGGAGTTATGAACATTTGATTTGATATGTAGAATTGTAAAGAACACAATGAACATGGTGATTTAGGTGTATTTGATTATGAAAATTGTTACAAAAAAGTATAAGTTAGATCTAGACAAATAAATAACTCACACTAACACTCTCAATGTTACATCTTTCAAGCGCATTCTACTAGTGGTATGCAACATACTATTTATAGAGGTGTTAACAAGTCTCTCTCTCTCTCTCTCTCTTATGTCACAAGGCTCCAATCCCATATACAAATGGGTCTTCTCAAGTCACGCCATCACAAAGTCAATCCATAAATAACTTTGCATCCTCTCTCTCTCTCTCTATATATATATATATATATATATATATATATATATATATATATATATATATATATATATATATCTGTGTGTGTGTGTGGATGGATTAGTTGGTGACCTAAATGAGCCAAATGTATGTTTTTAAGGAAGACCACATCATGACGTGGTGCATGGTATGACACGACGTGGTATGTTATCCGAGGAACACGTGTTTTATTGGAAATAACTACGTGGCAAGTAGCATGCCACAACGTGGTGGTGGTAGCAGCGCAAGCCCATAATTTTTAGGGTCTCTCCAATATTTAACCATCTTAATTCATTGATTAGGTCTTCTCCGTCAACATCAAACTCTTCATTTTGAAACCCTAGTATCCATGCATGATTGAGAGCTTTTTTTCTTGATTGAAGATCTTGTTCTTTGATTTTTGTGAACCTTCAGGAAGGAGGAAGATTTTATTGGTATAAGGAAGCAAGGAGCCAATTTAGATCCATCACCCTCTTCTGATTTCTGAGTTATTAATGGTATAAAGTTCATACCTTGAAGTTTGTTCTTCTTATTTCAATTTTGAGTTCATTTTGGAGTTTGAGGAACTCTAGAGCTTGTTGTGGCTCTCAAATGGTCATTAGATTTTTTAAAATGAGAAAAGAGTCATGTTTGGGTTTATCTTGTGTTCTTGATTAAGCTTTAGACATATTAAGGACTTAATGGACTTATGGTTATAAGTCTTGCCTTGGAGTCAGGTCCTATTGGATAAAGTTGGAAACTTTATCCATTCAATCAATGAGAAAGATAAGATATGAAGCTTAGAGCCTTGATATGAAAGGATTAAGCTCTTAATGAAGAATTCAAGAATTTATTAGTAACCACGACGTAAACAAGGAATAACCACGACATGGTGGGGTTCAACTTCAAGATTTTGTTATCCGGATATGTCTACAAAGTGGCCTAGGAGGGTCCGAGACTTGGCGATGTCCTGCATGTCGTCTATTTTGTCCTTTCATGTCCACAATGCGGCCAATAGGTCTCCGCATCATGGTGGCCGTTGACCTTTGACTTTTGACCAGTTTAACCATGGGTCAAACTTGTAGGAGTTGGGTTATTGAGAGTGTTGACTTTTGACCGTTGACTTTTGGTGTTAGTATGATCGCAGGATTGATCAGTGCAGGGGTGAGAGTGTTGTTGTCCTTCACCAGTTCATCAGTTCAAGTGATTTTCTCACCGTACCATGTATCCCATTGCATATCCTTTGCATGTGCAGTGTATTACACTTGGTGTTTTGGTATGCTAGACTGGTAGGGTGTTATCTGTTAATCATATGATATGGTTAGGAGTTATGTTTGGTTAAGGTAACTAAGGAAGGCTAGTTATCAGGATTATGCATGATTGACCAGTGAAGGACTTAATTGAGAAGTGATCAATAGTAGGGTAATTAGTAGAGGCTAGTTGTCAAGGGTATGTAATATGCTAGTATATCTTATGTGTAACACATCAATCCATGTATTTTCCGTTGATACCCTTAGAATGAAATTACATTGCAAATTTTGTCCCTTGGCTCACTAGGAGAAGTCGCTTGTTTTTGCCAAGTATGTTGGGTGTACTCAGCGTACGCAAGGCGTACGTGAAGGGGGTCAAACCCTAATTTTTAGGGTTTGAGCCCTATTTAAACAACATTATCTCTTAATGATCTCTTCCCTTATTAGCATTCATCTCCTAAATCATCCCTTGCTAATCCTAATCTATTGTGTTAGCATTTTGAGCTTTAAATTGTGCTTTTGGTGATCTTGAAGGAAGAAGTAAGAAGTGGAACCAATTTGGAAGCTCAATGCATCTTGGATCCAAAAGTATCTTGCCATAAAGATTCATTTAAAGGTATAAAGCTTGGATCTTGATGTGTTATTTGCTTCGATCTTGTTAGTCTAGAGCTTGTATGCATTTTTAGTCCCATAGTATGGTCTAATGGAGTATGAGCTACTCTAGGTCCTTGAAATGTAGTTTTTTTTGTAGATTTGAGCTCATAGATTCATAAAAATGAGAGCTTGGACACTCTCATTGAGCCATGCAAGAGTATTGGGAGTTTGGATGCCTTTTGGACCAACGGTTTCAGTTATTTTACCCTCTTATATGCATGCAAATATATAAACTCAGAGACTTTATCTATTAAGACATCCTATTTTATTTGGATATGAAGTTTGGAGCTTTGGCTTAATGAAATAAGAGCTTTATGGAAAAGTAGGGGTTTAGCTCTATTATCTTGGATGTACTTGGAGGTATGTTGCACGTACTAGGGATCATTCACGTGTTTTGGAAGGGCACCCTCTAGACTGGGCGTAGAGGGGAGTACGCAAGGCGTACTCAGCCCAGATGGAAATCTTGACTTTGATCAACTTTTTGACAAAGTTTGACCTAGGGGTATTTTAGGTATTTTGAGTAGTAGTTTGAGACTAGGCCATTGTTTTTTGTATAGGAGATTGTAGAGTTGGAATTTGGAGCAAAATTCTTTTCTGCTATCTTTTCAGAGTGCGAGGTGAATTTTCCTCACTGTACTTATATGGGTCGCAGGCACAAATTCCGACCCACTGGATTATGTATCCTGGTATATTGGATTGATGTTATTTTGAGTATGTGTTAGATTGGTAGATTTGTATGATTACTTGTGCTATTGGTTACTGATTGTTATTGTATACGTCGACATTTTATGGTTTGTTGGGTTGAGGCGTTCCTGGTTTGTGCTGAAGGCCAAGATACCAGGGGCGGTTCGGAAAGACTGAAGGCATGCGAGGCGGTCCAGTCAGGCTAATGGCTCGTAGAGCAGCCCATATATGTTGTAGGCCCGGTGAGGCAGTCCAGCCAGGCTGAAGGCTCCTATATGCATGTTTTTATATGTTTTGATTGTGTGTGGTACTTTGGGGGAACTCACTAAGATTTGGCTTATAGTTTTAGTTTTATGTTTCAGGTACTTCAGATGATCGGGGAAAAGCAAAGGCGTGATCATACACATCCTTTGGTGATATGTTTTTGAGATGTTATGATACATTGATTTTGGAACATTTGTACATGATCTTGGGTGTTTATTACTCGGGTTGATTGAATACAATGATTTCTCTTTAATTAAAAATGAAACTTTATACTGTAATTTTGGGATGTTACAAGTTGGTATCAGAGCCCTAGTTTGAGAGAATTGGATGATCATTCGTGTGAATCCAGACTCAAACTAAGGATATATTAGAATTTTCAAAATGATTTTTCCAAAAATGGTTTTCAAAAATTGTTTTCAAAAGTAACCAAGGAAGGATGAGTTGTGTACGATCATTCGGAGCAAGAAATTATATCCCAAGTTACCCACACTGTTATTTGTTTATGATGATTATGATAAAACTACATGCTAGGGATAAGCTAGGGATCTTTAGGAATTGCATGATAGAATTGTCTGATTTATGATGCCTGATAGCCTGGGAGAACTTCTTCTATGTTAGATGAAATTGACATCATTACTATACTTTCTTAGTGTGTGCATCATAGTTGTACATAACTAAGATTCTATAGCCCGAGAATGTTTGTTTTCGCCTTATTTCATGTTCCTTGTTTGGTTGTGGTCTTAGGGTAGAATCAAGTATTCGACTGTCTATGAGATCCAACATTATGTATGATTAGCACACACGAGCGGCTATATGGTTGGTGGAAGTTTCATGAGTGAGTATGAGTGTAGCAGGCTAGTTGAGGAGTGGTTTGCCTCTCTCGAGATAGTGAATATAGGATGAATGTGTATCCTAGTTGTGGTTTGTTTTTAGGTCAGTTTGCGATGATCCATTGGGTCAAATACGGGTAGGTGTTGAAGGTAGTATGGGCCCATACTATTGGAAGCACATGACCCATACACATAGAAAGGAAGTCACAAACCCCGAGGTTTTATCCTCTGTGTGATGGTTATAATAGTATAATTGTGGCATTTATGATATATTTTTAGTTCATTTTCAGTATGGTGTTCACGAGAGGATCTGGTTCTGGAGCTGGTGGCCTGGATAGGCCAGGATTGACAGTTGATAACATTTGTGAGTTGATTGCTTCTAAGGTAGCTGATGTTGTGTGGGGTGCCATCCCTGAGGTTTTTGGGTCTATCAAGACCGTTATGATTAATTTGTTTAATGAGCGGTACGTTGTTGTGTCTAAGGTTGCTGCTGTTGCAGCTACCGTATATGTTGCTACTACATGGATTCAGAAGGGAGATAATTCCAGCTTTGGGACTTCAGCAACACGAAGCCCCCAGAGTTTGACGGGGTCAAAGACCCGATTGTGACGATGAGGTGGTTGTCTGATGTGGAGGGATGCTTTTTCACATGTTCATGCCTGGATGACCAAAAGGTCAAGTGCACCCTGAACCTTCTTCAGTTAGGTGTGAAGGATTATGCAAGCTAGCGACTGGTACTTATTCTCCTAAGGAGAGGGCTGGAGTGACTTGGGATAAGTTCTATGAGATGTTATGCACTATGTATCTTCCCTTGGTAGAGAGAGAGGTTGGCTCAAGAGTATCTCTCATTGAGACAAACGACAGAGACAGTGACAGAGATCACCAAGATGTTTACGGAGAGGGCTTTCTTCTAACCTGAGTATGCTTCATCAGAGAAGGATTAGATTTCACGATATTTGAGCACGCTCAAGACCTATATTCAGGAGTTTGTGTCTACCCAACGATATAGTACCCTCGTCGAGCTTCAGGATGCCACGAGGAGACGAGAGATTGAGATTGAGACTCATACTAGAGAGCAAGAGCAGGCTCCTATTCAGTCACATCTTATAACGAATCGGTTCAAGCTCACTTATTCACGATTATGAGGTCCAAGTGGCTGCACTTGTGGCAAGTGCAGCAAGGTTCATGAGGGTGTGTCAATCATCTTCTGGATGCCACAAGTGTGGCAAGGATGGGCACTATACGAGGGATTGTCGCTAGTAGGCCCGATACCGAGCACAAGGATTTGTTACCATTCTGATAAGGTGGGCCATGTGAAGGCCCAGTGTCCCTTTCTAGCTTCCAGGCTGGTACAGGCTCTAGCCCCGGCTACTTTGAGGATCACAGATGGACGCCATGTGTTGGAGCATGGAAATGCTCCACAAATTATGAGTGATAAGTTAGGTTATTTTCTTCCCTTATATTGTTTGTAAGGTATCTCTCTCTATAAATAGAGAGGGATGGTCATTTTTATTAGTGTGCACAAAACTTAGTCTTTTGTTTTAGTTAGAGAGAAACTCTAGATTGGGATCTCTCCCACCGAAGTGTTCTTCATAGTTGTAACCTCTTTTTCTGTTAAAATCATCGGATTACTCATCTTCTTATGTTCTTCATATTTTTGTTATCGTTAAATCTCAAGATCATACTATTCCGCACAAGCCGATCGTTCAAATGGGTTCCTACACCAGGGCATGGCAGAGCCCCCGAGGGCTCGAGGTCATGCTTTCCAGCTCACAGCAAAGGAGGCCGGGGTGGCGTCGGATGTCATTACTAGTATATTTTCATTTATTATTCTATCAAATTATTTTATGGTATGATTATGTTTATGATTCTGCTAGGTACCTTATTAGTGAATTCCATACTTTCTCTTGTGCTTCTTGACTCAGGTGCGAGTTGGTCTTTTGTGTCTCAATCCTTCAGTAGAAGTTTTGATATGTCTCTTTGTAACACCCTGTGTCGAGAAGTTTCTTATTTCGGGATTTTTGAAAATAAATGGATCAAGTAAAGGCCTTGGGATTCAAGGGAATAGGTTTTAGTCCTTATTGGATGTTGATAATATTGGTTATGTAATCCGAGCCCTTGGTTTGTGTTTTGGAGTCAAAGGGTAAAATGGGAAAGGTGATGTTTCAGACTTCTTTCTTGGAATAAGGATATAAGTTCGATTTATTTTAAGTTAAAAGTAATTTAATAGCATTGTGGGGCTTTTCAGTAACTTTCCTTGCATATAAAGATCATCGAAACGTAGAATTTATGGTCGTTTGAAGTTAAGCTGGAAATAAGGAGTCTGGCGGTACGTTGGTCATACATTAGCTAAGACATTCGGTGTACTAGGCTGTAGAACGCATTTTTAGGGCATTATGTTGGGAGTAACTTTAGGTATGTTGGGCGTACTTTCGTAGAGTAAAAATCTTGATTTAATGGTCTTGATTCCTATTTAAGGTCTCTAACCCCTTAGGGGTCCTTCCTATCATGAGCCTCCACCCTCTTGAGCCTTTAACTTGAAACCCTAGCCTCCTCGCACTTATTTTGATCCTTGGCATCATTTATGAGCTTATTTCTCCATTAGAAGGTGGAATCTTGAAGAACAAGGTAGTGACAAAGTGTATGGAAGAAGGATTCAAGCATAGATCTAGCAAGATTACATCAATTTTGGACCATTGTGAGTAAAAAGCTTCAAACTTGCTCACTAGTTTCATAGATCTTGGTAATTTTCATATTTGTCACTTTTTGGTCACTTTAGTGCATAAAGTTTAGATCTTGAAAGTTTGTGTAACGTCCCAAAATTTATGAGGTAAAAATTTAATTTTTAATTCAATCAAAACATCAATTATCTTTTATTTGAACATTTAAAATTATTTCATAATAAAAAAAATCATCAAAGTACAATCCCAAAATCATCAAATTGCGGAAACATGGGTGGATGCGCTGCGATCAAGCCGAGCCCTTCCCTTTCGAACCGGAAGTACATGAAACCATAACCATAAAACCATAAGCACAAAGCTTAGTGAAGTCCCCAAAATACCACATACCTTACATACCATTGGGCCTGCCCCTCACATTGGGCCCAACCCACCATAATGGTCCTAGCCTTGCCAAACCAATAGATCTAGCTCAATCATACAAATGCAAAAGTCAGAAATAAGGTTAACACCCTACATAACATAAAATCGGCCTAGCCCTTCCTGATCCATGGGCCTAGCCCAACATACAAATGGTCCTAGACCGTTATACAATGGGCCAAGCCGGCATACAAATAGGCCTAGCCCAACATACAATGCAAGAGTCACAAAGACAACTAGCATAACATATCCTAGTGGGTCGGCATTGGTGCCTTCGACCCACGAGTACAGTGAGGAGACTCACCTCAATAGTTGATAACCACATAACTATTCGGGTCGCTGAATCGGATAACCTCGCCCCAACTAACAATAAATACAACCTTAATTAATAATTAAACCGATAACTCAAAATCTAAGGCCCAAACTAATACCCATCTTACTAAACTGTAAAAGACTATTTTACCCTTCCCAAAACTGGTCCAACTCCTTATGACCCAACATACCCGAAAGGCCCAAAATGGATTCCTGGGGAGTACGCCCTGCGTACTTGAAACGTACGCCCCACATACCGACTGTCGAAGCATGATGTACAAGTTACCAATGCACGCAACCCGCATTACGTTGAGCGTACTCTCCTACATACGCCCAACATACTCATAAGATGTCCAAATGTCCAAAATAAGCTCTTAATGGTTAAGACCAAAGCACCCAAACACTTATCTGACCCTAAAGGATGTCTTAACACGTAAACTTGGGAACTTTACTCCTTTGCATGACCTAGTGGGACCAAATACTTGTTTTTAACGATATTAATAACACCAACTCATGCATTCATCCATAAAAACCCTCAAGATGACATTTTTACGAATTAATAACTTAACAAGGACCGAATATGAGACTCAACGGTACTGGTGTAGCTCTTACTCACAAGATCAACAACCTTGGGACCAAAACATGGAAAAAAACCACCCAAATCTAGATTTATACTAAAGAAGCATAAATTATGAAGCTTTATACCTCCAGAAGGTAGATCAAGATGCACAAAGTCTGGAGCCACAAGCTTCAAGCAATCCCACACTTCTCCAAGAAGTTCCTTCTTCAAAGAACACAAAAATGCATGAAATCTCATCAAAAAGCTCAAGAATCAAACCAATGGAGGCTAGGGTTTCATTTCTAGGGTTAAATGGAATGGAGGCTGAAGATAAGAGGGTTTGGACACAAGTTAAGGATAGGGTCCAAGACAATAAATTAGGGTTTGGGTTTAACTGGACCACGCCCTATCTACTCCTAGTACGCCTAACGTACTACAAAGGAGTCCCTCGATTACTCTGCCTAGTACGTCCAACATACTTCCTCGTATGCCCTACGTACTCAGCTCAACCCTAAATCCGCTAAACTTTCGAAGGCCATAACTTCTTCATTCTAATTATGTTTTCGATGATCCCTATATCCTCAGAAAGGTAACACGAAGCTCTACACTTTTATCAACTTGTCCTTGCCTTAAAACTTCCCGAACTAAAATCCAAAATTCTTAAAAAGCCTGAACTTCCACTTTACGGTTATACCCTTGGGCTCCAGATCATGAACTGAACTCCCGGATCATCTAAGCTTATTATCCACACCCAAAAGGGTCTAAGCCTTTTGGTAACTGATCCTCGAGTCATGACCTTGAATTAGGAAACGATTTGGAACAAGGTGTTACAACTCTCCCCTAAATTTGAATTCGTCCTCCAAATCACTCCTTACCACCCTCCTTGAAACCAAATGCTCCGGCCAACACCTCGTAATGATGAACAAAACACAAATCCTCTAACTATCGAACAATACGTTACTGCTATAATTCTAAAGCCCCATAACTTGCCTGACCTCCACACAAGTAGAACCATTTCAAAGCACAATCACAAGGGCCTCTTTTTCTCCCATCAAAGCTGGAAACATCCTTTTGACCCTGAACTCTCTAACTGATACCCTTGGCATACAGATTCCATAATCCATAACTTGCTAAAGTAAATATATTGCATATATATATATATATATATATATATATATATATATATATATATATATATATATAAACACACACACTAACGACTCCCAACACGAGTCTCGACCAAATCCCACCCAGTACATAACTCGTAACCTCAGATCCAAGGATTTACACTTGCATTTCACCTAAAATCTTCTTATTCACGATGACCTTTCACTAAACTGGGATATAAAAATTCCCAATGCATCGCCTAGACTGCCAGTCTCACACCTGGTCCCACACCCAAACTTGTTCAGAGAGTCTAACTGATAATGGCTACCTAAGCCAATGCAGCACGTGAATGCCAAACATTGACCATAGGTTCATCCTATTCTAACCAAAATCCAATACCTTGATCCAACTAATCTCCACTGGGGTCTTACCCATATTGTCCTAACCACACGGGCCTCACCGACGGGTCTCCGCCAGTCGAGTGGTACATGTCCTAACCTCGCTTCGGACCCCAATAATCCTCCTCCCACAACAAGGAGAAATTCTCCAAAAATATTATCCACCTCGCCTTAGGCATGTGTTGATCCCCTTTCGGCCCAACGACCACTCCTACCATGGCCTACCCCAATATGGTGAATACTACAACTACATTGCAAACTTACCACACATCCCTAACAACCCATCATCCTTGTATATGTTACGGCTACCCTGTAGTCTTACAACACTCCCATATTACCATGGACCCAAACCGTGGTTTTACCCAATCATACCACACCAATCAAAGACCCATCCCCATAAATCTAAACGACTCTCCCCCACTTGGATTCAATTACGTTTTTTCAATCCACAAGGTTTGATAGATTTTCAACTGATCTCACATCCTTTACATTTCAAGCTGTCGACAACCAGAGCTTACAATATCTGGCACTCCATTACCAGCCACCCTCACTGATCGCACGAGCATTAGAAGTCCAGAAGAATACTTTTCAATATCTCATCAAGTGCGATGATTTCAAGTACTTCCCATGATACATAACCAAATCCTTAATTCGTTTATACTTGTGACAAAAACTATGATCTTTGACCGGAACTGACGAATCACCCCTCCAACTATTCACTCTCCAAAGGATCCTTGCCTTCTAACCATCTTCAACCAATGTGATTATGAAATTCCTTTGGCACTTCTAATGTCTGAACATGCTCGGGCGACCGCCATCATCATCCTCTTGCTACCACTCCTTCCCTAGAAACGATAGTGATCCGACCCAAAAGTATTTCCATAAACAATTGTCATCCCCTATTGAAAATGCAATGCTTTGGAACTCTAAATTCATTGATAAAACAATCATGCCCATCCGACTACTGATCTTCCAAGTAATATCCCTGAATTCTTTCCATCAACGAACAAAAAGAACCACCAGGCGGACTAAACCCATCTCAACAATATGTGCCCCACTCATGGTTCTCGGCATGCAAAAATGCCATATAACAATTCTTGATACTAAATACCAGGAAATAATAGAGAACTAAACCAAAGATAATACTTACACATACCAACATGAGATTCCAAAGCATATATATATATATATATATATATATATATATATATATATATATATATATATATATATATATATATATACTAATAATAAGCATGAAGAAAGCAAAAGATAACATACCCACAATAGCATCTGATGAAATTCTAGCTTCCCCTTACTGACACTTTAATGCTCGGTTCCTTGCTATTGGGGATCCTGCCCTACCCTCATGACCGTCAGTGATCCTTAAAATAACTAGGGTAGGTGCACCTAATGCTCCACGCTTCAACACTGGATAGTTGGCCTTCTTGTGTCCCACCTGGTTGTAGTGAAAACATATCGAATCTGACCTATGAGGGCAATCCTTATTAAAATGACCCATTTGACCACTACTGAAACATCCTCATCTTGTCTACTAACATCCTCCCTCGGGAGTCCTCCCACACTTGGCACAATGGCCTCGACCCTGATGGCCTCCCAATCATGAATCCTAAGTCTTGAGCCTCTTCGCCTAGCCCACTGCGGTATGAATATGCTCTGACTTCCTCTTCCTGAGGTGCTCTAAATTGATCTCCCGCTCACGGGTTAAAGCAATCATATCATTCAGGGTCTCTCGCCATGACAAACTCACAAACTCATCGATGTCGTCTCTCAACATGTCATGAAGCCTTACATTCTTCATCTCATCGTCTGTTGCATACTGCGGAACCAATAAAGCCCTCTGCCAAAACTTGGTAGTGATCTCTACCATAGTCTCAGATGTCTGGCGAAGGTCCTGAAACCCCCTCGGTAACTACTGCACCTCAATAGGATGTCTACTAACATCCTGTTGGATAAGGTGTCTAAGTCCATAACTATTTCTGGTATGTACTTGACCTAACCCGGCATGGTCCATTTGGGTTGCAGGGCACCATGCAATTGAATATACTAAATGAGAGAAATAACACTTGTGAATTATTAATATATTATAAGTTCTAATATATTAATAATATTATTTAATTAGTTTGATCAAGAATTAATTTAGAATTAATTAAGTGATCAAAAGATAACTAGTTAAATATATGGGTTGATTATGTAAATCATCCATAACTTGTATAGTGGGCTAAGAGGCTCCATGGATTATCAAGTTGGGTTCCACCCGTAGGATGCTCCATGGATGCTCCATGGGAGTTACAAACCCATGGGTCATGGAAATGAAGAGTCATGACACACTAGGGTTTACATGGTGTAACCCTAGATGTGTCAACACTATATAAAGAACATATTATCCACCAAAATCGGCTACACACAAGAAACAAGAGGGCTAGGCCGATTTTAGAAGTGAGTATTCTCTCTAAAGTCATTCCAAAAGCATTTGGTGTTGTGTGAAGCATTTGAGGCATCACATTTGGGGTTCTAGGCTCACGAGGTTTCAAGGATCATAAGTAACAACAAGGTAAGTTATTCTATCTTTCATTCAAGTTAAAAATTGTTCCCCATGTATGCTAGATAAGAATATAACCTTGGAATTCAACTTTGCATGATAATTAGACACACATAGATCCAAGGTTATTAGGGTTGCATGTACACTTAGGAAGTGTTAGAGTGCTCAAAACCCATCAGTGGTATCAGAGCCTAGGCTTGTTTGTTTGTTATATGTGCAAAATTGTTGAAAAAAGTCGATATTGTGCAATCTGCCTGTTGAACTCGCCGAGTCCATGGGGGGACTCGCCGAGTTTATGTGTAAATTCATCCTACTCGCCGAGTAGGTTCGTGCACTCGACGAGTAGGAGTCTCAGAATGCAGATTTTCGACTTTTGTTGCTGGAAATGGACTAGAAACATTACCCTAAACTGTTTTGGTACTTGAAAACTTGTTTTAGATGGTGTAATGTTTATGCTAATCCATTTGCAATGGCAATTATCAAAATTACCAAGTTTTTAAGTGTAATTTTTGATTCTTGAAATGTTCACATTCATGTTCTTGAACTTATGAAGATTAGATGATCATAGGAATTGCGTGTAACCTTCATGGTAGTTTAATTCATGATCATAATGTGTTTTAATAGAGTCCATAACTTGTCCTCAAGTTATGGAAAACCAAAAGTCACACTTTTATTAAAACCATTAAAAGAACACATGAGTTATAAAAATGAAGAGTCTTCATTTTATTACTCAATTAACTCATAAGTTATAAGAAATGAAAAGTTATGAAAGTTTACAAAACTTGCCCTCAAGTTTTGGAACAAGTAGAGTCTTGATTAAAACTTTAGTTCCAACCCTTAGAATTTTAAAAGTTAAAATTCAACCCTTATACTTTATAATATTATAAGTTACTAATATATATATATATATATATATATATATATATATATATATATATATATATATATATATATATATGTATGTATGTATGTATAAGAGCAAGTCGTCTTACCGCTAGTACGCCTCATTCACGAAGCCGGTCTATAAGGAGTTATAAGGTTGTTGCCTATAAAATGGCAACTTAATGGGTGCCCACTCTCACCCACCGCTTCCTTGATCGGTGGAGGGTCGTTAGCCGAATGGGTAAGACAAGGACTTATAAGTTCTCATTAAAAGTATGATGAATATTATAAAGTAACTAAATGCTTTTATTAAATTCCCAATCTTAGTTACTTTAGGAAAAATGTGAATAAGGTGCTAATCCATGAAATTACACTTTACACTTTGTTTAAGTCGTTAGTGGAGCGTGTGTGGTTAACCGGCACACTAACTTGGACTGAACAAGGTAGGTAAAGGGTAACTTAAGGTTTAGCATAGTATCGGTGGAGCGTGTGTGGTTTACCGGTACATCGATTGAGTGATAAACTTTAAGGGTACCGAGTGATTTGCATGGTTACTTCACACCTCGTTTTGTGATCCTCGGTATCCCAGTCACAAAACATGGCGGGCACACTCGAGATTGAAACATGCCTTTGAAAAGTTCATTGAATCTCAAAAGAATCTAGGAATTTCTAAGAACCAATCAAAAACCTAATATTTAATATTTCATTTTTCATGGTGGAAATTGATGAATCGTCATTCACCTACCTTTCAAATATGTTATAGCTTGGATTACGGCATACCTCTTCTAAGCTATAATATATTGTGATTGGATCCTAGCCTTAATATTACATTTGGGTGTTTTATTAAGGACTCTCTTAATATCTAAACTAATCTTGTCCTCTTCTTTCAGATGTCTTCAAACAATGCTGCTTCTGGATCTAATCCTAATGGCTCCTTTACCCTTATGAACTTGTGTGGGAAAGTCAATTTTGATGGATCCAACTTCAATGAATGGATCAGAAACATCAGGATGATTACCCGCTATGAGGACAAAGAATATGTCCTTGACAAGGAGCTTAAGGAGATTGATGAGACCACTGCAACTCCCCAGGAGATCACTGACTTCCGGGCACATGAAAGGGATGCTACAAAAGTGGCATGCATCATGTTGGCCACCATGACAGTGGAACTCCAAAAGTCCTATGAGGACTTTTACCCTTTTGAAATGCACCTAGATCTGATGGAAAGATACCATCAAATTGCACGACAAGAGAGGTATGAAATCATTTGCTCCATGATAACAACCATGATGAAGGAAGGGGAATCCATCACGAACCACATGCAAAAAATGCAAAGGTATGTGGATCGGTTGCTGAAGCTTAATGTGAACTTCCATGAGGAGGTTGCAATGCCTCACCATTGTGCTATTATCAATTCTACATGACATATCACATGAATAAGGAAGAGGTCACACTCATCAAACTTCAGGGACTTCTCAAGACCGCAAAAACAAGTCTTAAGGGGAAGTTGGTTGTTAACACTCATACTCCAAACTCCGCCCCAGTTTTGGCAATCGGGAAAAGTCGAGGGAAGAAGAGGAAGAGCTCTTCGAAGGGTACCAAGGCTAGGACCCTTGATGGCTCTTCTTCAAGTGGAACCAAGA
Organism: Lactuca sativa; assembly: GCF_002870075.4. Taxonomy (NCBI): domain Eukaryota; kingdom Viridiplantae; phylum Streptophyta; class Magnoliopsida; order Asterales; family Asteraceae; genus Lactuca; species Lactuca sativa. The sequence continues at coordinate 156,663,381 of NC_056628.2, read as the reverse complement.
AAGGTTTCGTCACTCCTTCTTCTGACCCAAAAGAGGCTGAATGCTTCTATTGCCATGAAAAGTCACATTGGAAGCGGAACTGCCCAAAATACCAGCAAGATGTGAAGGATGGGAAAGTTAAACCCAACCATGCAGGTGTTTACACTATCTTATCTAATAACTCACCCCATTCTAACTCTTGGGTCCTTGATACCGGTTGTGGTATTCATATTTGTTCTGATTTGCAAGGACTAAGAAGAAGTGAGAATGTGGAGCATGGAAGAATAAACTTAATCATGGGGAATAGGAAAGCTTTACCTATCACCAAGATTGGAGTTTATACTTTATCACTAAGTAGTGGGTTTAGTTTAGATTTGAATAAGTGTTGTTATTCGCCAGAAATGGAGAGAAACATTATTTCCTTTCATGCATTGTATAAACAAGGTTTCACCTTTTCATTTGATAATGAAGTTGGTTCGATTAATGCTTTCTTTAATAATGTTCTTTATTTTAAAGCATTACCTTGTGATGGCGTGTATGAAATTGTATATGTGGTTGATAACTTAGGAAATAATGTGTTGTGTATTGATTCTGTTAATGATAATAACTTGGATAAAGCATCATTATGGCATTGTCGTCTTGGACATATAAGCAAGAAACACATAGGACAACTCCAAAAGGATGGAGTCTTGGAGTCATTTGACCTAAAGTCAGATGATAGTTGCGAATCATACTTACTTGGAAAAATGACAAAGTCACCCTTCACAGGTTCTTGTGAGAGGGGTGAAGGTTTGTTGGATCTTATACACACGGATGTGTGTGGACCCTTCAAACATGCCACAAGGGATGCTAATCGTTATTATTTGACTTTTACTGATAATTACAGTAGATATGGATATGTCTACTTAATCAAGCATAAGTCAGAGACTTTCGAAAGGTTTAAGGAATTTAAACAGGAAGTCAAGAATCAATTGGGCAGCAACATTAAGATGCTTCGATCCGATCGAGGTGGTGAGTATCTTAGTTCAGAGTTCCTCGACTATCTTAGGGAATGTGGGATTGTCTCACAATTGACACCTCCCAGGACACCGCAGTTGAATGGTGTGGCTGAGAGGCGTAATCAAAGAATGTTGGATATGGTTCATTCCATGATGAGTCGAGCTTCGCTACCAATCTCATTTTGGGGGTATGCCTTAGAGACTGCCGCCCATATCCTTAATCTGGTCCCTACAAAGAAAGTTGCCAAAACTCCTCATGAGATGTGGACTGGTAAAGTACCCAAACTAGACCACATCAAGATTTTGGGTTGCAAGACTTTCGTGAGACGCGAGACTCATGATAAGCTCGAACCTCAAAGCGAGAGGTGTATTTTCAATGGCTACCCACAACAATCCTTTGGTTACCTCATCTATAGAACTAGTGAAAATGTAGTCTTTGTAGCTAGGAGGGTGTTCTTGAGAGAGAGAGAGAGAGAGAGAGAGTTCATAAGCCAAGGAAACTGTGGGAGGCAAGTTGACCTTGAAGAAATTCAAGATTCAAGTGGTGAAGGAACTTCTAACCCTAGCACTCAACTTGATGAGGAAACTCCTGTTGAGCCAATTGAGATGTTTGTACCTCTAAGGCGTTCCACAAGGGTTAGGAGTGCACCTGAGCATTACTATGGATTCCATATTACTGCGGAAGGTGATACACTTATCAGTGATAAGACACTGATAGGTCTGGAGGAACCTAATAGTTACGCGGAAGCCATGGCAGGCCCTGAGTCAGCCAAGTGGAAAGAGGCAATGGATAGCAAGATACAATCCATGTATGACAATCAAGTTTGGAACTATGTTGAGAATCTACCAGGTCGTAAGACTGTAGGGTGCAAATGGATCTTCAAAAAGAAGACTGACATGGATGGTAAGGTACACACTTATAAGGCACGACTTGCAAAGGGTTTCTCACAAACTCTGGAAGTTGATTATGATGAGACCTTTTCTCCAGTGGCCAAGATTAAGTCTATTAGGGTTCTGTTAGCCATAGCCGCATTTCAAGACTATGAAATATGGCAAATGGATGTCAAAACCGCTTTCCTTAATGGAAAGTTGGCTGAGAATGTTTACATGAGTCAGCCAGAGGGTTTTGTCAATATATAGTACCCTAATAGAGTGTGTAAGCTCGAGAAATCCATTTATGGATTAAAGCAAGCACCTCACAGATGGAATCTTTGCTTTGATGAGAAAGTCAAAGAATTTGGCTTTTCTAGGAGTGAATATGAATCTTGTGTATATGTCAAGGCTAGTGGGAGCATAGTTAGCTTTTTGGTATTGTATGTGGATGACATACTACTTATAGGAAATGACATCCCAACTCTGCAGGAAGTTAAGTCCTAGCTTGGGAAGTGTTTCTCTATGAAGGACCTAGGAGAAGCTGCCTATATTCTAGGGATAAGGATCTTGAGAGACCGGAGTAAAAGACTAATTGGACTTAGTCAGAGTACCTACTTGGATAAAGTGCTGAAGAGATTCAGCATGCACGACTCCAAGAAAGGAGAGTTACCCATCCAGAGTAACACCAGATTGAGTAAGACACAAAGCCCTAGTACTGAGGCTGAGATAGCATAAATGAGTTGAATACCTTATGCTTCGGCTGTAGGATCGATCATGTATGCTATGACGTGTACTCGACCTGATGTAGCCTTTGCCTTGAGCATGGTTAGCAAGTATCAGGAGAACCCTGGCAAGGCACACTGGACTGCGATAAAGAATATCCTCAAGTACCTATGGAGGACTAAGTACTGGCTCCTTAACCTCGATGGGAGTGATGACTTGAGAGTTGTAGGGTATAGTGATGCTAGCTTTCAAACTGATAGGGATAATTTTTGCTCTCAGTCAGGCTGGGTCTTTACCCTAAATGGAGGAGTAATTTCTTGGAAGAGTTCCAAGCAAGAGACAGTGGCTGATTCAACTTGTGAATCAGAGTATATAGCAGCTAGCGAGGCAGCAAAGGATGCGATATGGCTGAAGAACTTCATTGGAGACCTTGGAGTTGTACCAGCTATTAAAGAGCCAATGGAAATTTTATGTGATAGTGGAAGTGTTGTTGCCTTAGCCAAGGAACCAAGGGATCACGGGAGATCCAGACACATCGACCGAAAATACCATTTCATCAGACATCGAATAGAAGAAGGACTCCTCGTGGCAAAGAGGATATCATCGGATGAGAATCCAGCAGATCCCCTCACGAAGGGACTGACTCAGGTTAAGCATCTCCAGCATGCTCGGAGCATAGGGCTGAAGGATGATATTAGATTTAGTAGTTAGATAACCTCAAAATTTGTAAAGTGTAATTGATATTATATGATGACTAAAAGGTGTTTTATTTATGAGTAAAGTGTTGCTATCTTTTTTCAATCGTTTACTATATTTCTTTTGCATGTTTTGACTTCCAGAATAATTATGTTTGATATATCATATTATTCGAACCTCCATAGTCGGTCATATGTCGGCAGTAGGTATGAATCAAGACTGTCATGATTGGTTGCAGAGGTCAAAGGTGTTGGACATGGCTACAACAATCATGAGTGCTCATAAGTTCTGAGCATTGGACTCAACCCACGCTCACTGGAATCACTTCATGGAATTTATCTTGAGTGATTGTGAGACGGTAATATCATATAAGTCTTCAAACCTAGAGATATGATTTGTTACTTATGAGTTGGTTATGCATTGATTGTATGAAAACGCATTGGTAACTCGATGTTATAAAACGTGCTTTTGTGTATAATTCAATGAGTAGTAGAACAAACATATGAGTCGAATTTTATCTGTTCCTTCTTGGATTAGAAGCTGATATCTAGGCCCCTCGATGATTTTGTTTTGACCTATGTACCGGGCCCGGTCAGAACTAAGTTGATGTGTTCAATTAAGTTCTTTGTCAAACACATCAGAAATCGAGAAACAAACTGCTGAACAATAAGTAAGACATTGTTCCATGTATTTGTCCGGCTGATATCTAGAACAGAGGATTATATGATCAATTATCTTAAATGGTGTATCATCATCTTCTTAGTTCCGAGAGACCTTGTAAGAGCTACGATTGCCATTCGGTTCCTGAAGTATTACAGTTATTATTATTAGACTGATCCAAGTGGGAGACTGTTGGATAAGGTGTCTAAGTCGATAACTATTTCTAGTATGTACTTGACCCGACCCGGCATGGTCCATTTGGGTTGCATGGCACCATGCAATTGATAGACTAAATGAGAGAAATAAAACTTGTGGATTATTAATATATTATAAGTTCTAATATATTAATAATATTATTTAATTAGTTTGATCAAGAATTAACTAAGTGATCAAAAGATAACTAGTTAAATATATGGGTTGATTATGTAAATCATCCATAACTTGTATAGTGGTCTAAGAGGCTCCATGGATTATCAAGTTGGGTTCCACCCATAGGATGCTCCATGGATGCTCCATGGGAGTTACAAACCCATGGGTCATGGAAATGAAGAGTCATGACACATTAGGGTTTACATGGTGTAACCATAGATGTGTCAACACTATATAAAGAACATATTCTCCACCAAAATCGGCTACACACAAGAAACAAGAGGGCTACGCCGATTTTAGAAGTGAGTATTCTCTCTAAAGTCATTCCAAAAGCATTTGGTGTTGTGTGAAGCATTTAAGGCATCACACTTGGGGTGATAGCTCACAAGGTTTCAAGGATCATAAGCAACAACAAGGTAAGTTATTCTATCTTTCATTCAAGTTAAAAATTGTTCCTCATGTATGCTAGATAGGAATATAACCTTGGAATTCAACTTTGCATGATAATTAGACAAACATAGATCCAAGGTTATTAGGGTTGCATGTACACTTAGGAAGTGTTAGAATGCACAAAACCCATCACATCCTCCTTCAGGAGTCATCCCACACTTGGCACAATGGCCCCGACCCTGATGGCCTCTCAATCATGAATCCTAAGTCTTAAGCATCTTCGCCTGGCCCACTGCGATCTGAATATGCTCTAACTTCCTCTTCCTGAGGTGCTCCAAATCGATCTTCTGCTCACAGGTTCAAGCAATCATATCATTCAGGGTCGCGCACCCTAAAAACCTCACAAACTCATCAATGTCATCGCTCAACATGTCATGATGCCTTACCTTCTTCATCTCCTCGTCTGTTGCATACTGCGGAGCCAATAAAGCCCTCTGTCAAAACTTGGTAGTGATCTCTGCCACAGTCTCAGATGACTGGCGAAGGTCCTGAAACCCCATTGGTAACTGCTGCACCTCAATAGGTGGTGAAACTCTGCCCTAAACTGGGTCACAAACTCGCTTCGCATCCCAAGGCGAAGTCTACCTCCTCCCACCAATCTTGAGCTCTATCTTTTAGAAGACAGGAAGCAAATCCTATTTTTGATCCCCAAGGCAGAAACTCATCTGGAAAGCATTCACCATATCTGCTAACCATATTGTACTGGCATTGGGGTCCTTCTCTCTAAAGAACGCTAGAGCTCCATGAACATGGAACTCACGGAAGAAAAGAGTGCAAGCTCCAACAATATTCATAATCTTAGTACGGAATGCACCCAGGATCTCATCCAAAATCTCCATAATCCCCTCCTTGACCATACCGAAAATCACCAGAGTTTGCTCTAAAATACCTCAGGTAATCTCTAATGAGATGAACTTCCGCATCCGCTCATCGATCGGCTCAGTACCTGCACTTGAGCCTAAACTAGAACCTGAACCTCCTCCATGTGTGCTCATCACCATTATGAAAATAAATCATAAAAATGATCAGAACATAACCATGAATTTGTTAGATAAGGTGTCTAAGTCCATAACTATATTTGGTATGTACTTGACCCGATTTGGCATGGTCCATTTGGGTTGCATGGCATCGAAACAATTTGGATAGACTTTTGTGAGAAGAGGATATTTATGGTTTATGAATATATTTTAAGTTCTAGTATATTAATGTGAATTATTTAATTAGTATTGATCAAGAATTAGTTTGGAATTAATTTTGTGATCAAAAGAGATTAATTAAATAATTGGGGATTGATTTGGTAAATCATTAATTCCTATATAGTGGGCTTATGATCCATAGTTCTTCATGATGGGCTAAACCCATGTGGTTACCCATGGATACTCCATAGAGGTTTAAACCGACGGATCATGAGGAATATGGAAAAGCATGAGTTACATGGTGTAACCCTAATGTGCACAATATATAAAGAAGCATCATCCTTGTAAAATCAGCACTTAAGTGATACAAGTGAGGGCTAGCCGATTATGGTTCATAGGAATGTTCTCTCAAGTTATTCCAAGCTGTTGGTGGTGTTGTGTGAAGCATTTGAGGCATCACATTTGGGGTGTTAGGCTCACAAGGTCTTAAGGAATCATAGCTACAAGAAAGGTATGTCATTCTACTAGGTTTTATATTACATATACCCCATGATATTCTAGTTAGGATGAAACCTTGGAAAAATGAAAGTTTGCATGTATAATAGAGAAAACATAGATCCAAGGTTTCTAGGGTTGCATGTACACCATAGGAGTGTTAGAATGCTCAAAACCCTTCAGTGGTATCAGATCCTAGGCTTGTTTTCAATTATACTTGATGCTACATGTTTTTCCAAAGTTGAAATTCTACCATTTTTGCATCTAACTTCTCACCACGACGTGGTAATGCACCTGTGTGCAGAATTTCGAGTTTTTGTTTGAAACTGGATTAGGACCATTACCCTAAGCTGTTTTTTGAACCTAGAAACCTATTTTTCTAAAGGGTAATGTTCTTGATTGTCCGATTGATAGATAATTGTCAATGTTTCAAATTTTATATTAAGTTCATATGATTCTTGAAAATTGTTGATATGAATTATGCATGCTTATGAGTTTTGTTAGATCATATAAATTAATTGACATGCTTGTTAGTTTAACTATTAATCTAAATGTTTTTATGGACTCCACTACTTGTCCTCAAGATATGGAATTCCAAAGGTCTTTTCCATTAAAATCATTAAAACTCATAAGTTATAGAAATGAAAGGTTTTGAATAGTTTCAAAACTTGCCCTCGCGTTTTGGAATTTGTAAAGTCACTTTAGAAAACTTTAATTCCAATCCCTAGAATTTTAAAATCTTAAAATTTAACCCTTATACTTTCTAGTATTATAACTTAATTATATATATATATATATATATATATATATATATATATATATATATATATATATGTATGTATGTATAAGAACAAGTTAGTCTTACCATTAGTAGGCCTCATTCACAAAGCCGGTCTATAAGGGGGGGGGGGGTATAAGGTTGTTGCCTATAAAATGGCAGCTTAATGGATGTCCACTCTCACCCACCGCTTCCTTGACTGGTGGAGGGTCGTTAGCCGAACGGGTAGTACAAAGACTATAATTCTCATTAAAAGTATAATGATAAATGTAAAGTAACTAAACCTTTTATAAATTCCCAATCTTAGTTACTTTAAGAAAATGTGAAATTGTTGCTAACCCATGAAATTACACTTTGCACCTTGCTAAAGTCGTTAGTGGAGCGTGTGTGCTTAACCGGCACACTAACTTGGACTTAACAAGCGTGGAAAAGGGTGGCTTAAGGTTTATCATAGATCGGTGGAGCGTGTGTGGTTAATCGGCACATCGATTAGGTGATAAAATTAAGATTACCAAGTTAATTTGCATGGTTATTCACACCTTTTTTGTGATCCTCGGCATCCCAATCACAAACCTGAAGGGCATAATCGAGATTTAAACATGCCATCGAATTGTCCAATGAATCTCAAAAGATCTAGGAGTTTCAATCCAATTAAAACCTAATAATCTATTTCGTTTTTCATGGTGGAAATTGGTAAATCGCCATTTACCTACCTTCAAATATTTTGTAGCTTGGATTATGGCATCCCTCTTCCATGTTATAAAATATTGTGTTAGGTCCTAGTGTTAATATTTCATTTCGGTGTCTTATTAAGGACTCTTTATCTAATCTAAACTTGTCTTTCTTCCTTTTCAGATGTCTTCTAACAATGCTTCTTGCTCAAACCCTATTGGCTCCTTCTCTCTCATGAACCTTTGTGGGAGAGTCATCTTTGATGGAACTAATTTCAATGATTGGATTAGGAACATAAGGATGGTCACTAATTATGAGGACAAGGAATATGTCCTCGACAAGGAGCTTAAGGTCATCGATGAGTCATCTGCTACTCGCAAGGAGATTACTGAGTACACTATCCATAAAAAGGATGACACTAAGGTATCTTGTATCATGTTGGCTACCATGACAGCAAAACTCCAGAAATCCTATGAAGATTTCTACCCTTATGAGATGCACCAGGACCTGATGGAAAGATACCATTAGAGTGCTCGTCAGGAAAGGTATGAAATCATCACCTCCATGATAACAACAAAAATGAAGGATGGAGAGTCTATCACCGGCCAACTGCAGAAAATGCAAAGATCCGTGGACCATTTTCTTAAGTTAAATGTGAACTTTGATGAGGAGTTAGCAATAGATATCATTCTACACTCCTTACCCTCCTGTTATGATCAGTTCCACATGACCTATCATATGAACAATGAGGAGGTCACACTTAGCAAACTTAAGGACTTTTGAGGACTGATGAAAGTAGTCTCAAAGGTAAGAATTTTGTTACCACTCCTACCACTGCCCCTGTTCTGGAAATTTGGAAAGGGAAAGGGAAAAAGAGGAAGACCCCTTCGAAGGGTACCAAGGGAAAGTCTCTTGATGGCTCCTCTTCTACTGGAACCAAAGGTGGTTCTGCCACTCCTTCTTCTAACCCGAAGGATGCACAATGTGTATACTGTCAGGAAAAAGGGCACTAGAAGCGAAGCTGCCCCAAGTACTTGCAGGATGTTAATAATGGGAAAGTTAAACCCACCCATATAGGTATTTACACTATATTGTCTAATAACTCACCACATACTAATTCTTGGGTCCTGGATATAGGGTGTGGAATTCATATTTGTTCTGATTTGTAGGGCCTAAAAAGAAGTGAGGATGTGGATCATGGGAAGATAAACTTGATCATGGGGAATAGGAAAGCTTCACCTGTCACCAAGATTGGTGTTAATTCTTTATTTCTTAGTAGTGGGTTAATATTAGATTTGAATAAATGTTGTTACTCGTCTGAAATGGAGAGAAATATTATTTCCTTTCATGGTTTGTATAAACAAAGATTTACTTTTCCATTTGATAATGAATGTGGTGGTATTAATGCCTTTTATAATGGTGTTTTTTATTTTAAAGCATTACCTTGTGATGGTGTATATGAAACTGTGTCGGTTCTAGGCAACTTAGAAAATAATGTATTGCATATTGATTCTTCCACTAGTTTGGATAAGGCATCTTTGTGGCATTGTCATCTTGGACAAGTCAACAAGAAGCGCATAAGCCAACTCCAAAAGGCTGGAGTCTTGGAGTCATTTGACTTAAAGTTAGATGATAGTTGCAAATCTTGTTTACTTGGAAAAATGACTAAGTCAACCTTCACTGGTACTTATGCTAGGGGTGAAGTTTTGTTGGACCTCATACACACATATGTGTGTGGACCCTTCAAAACCACCACAAGGGATGCTAACCGCTTCTATGTGACTTCTACTGATGATTACAGTAGATATGGTTATGTCTACATAATCAAGCATAAGTTAGAAACCTTTGAGAAATTCAAAGAATTTAAACAGGAAGTGGAGAATCAGTTGGGCGGGATGATAATGATGCTCCAATCCGATCGAGGTGGTGAGTATCTTAGTATCGAGTTCCTTGACTATCTTAAGGAATGTGGAATTGTTTCACAATTGACACCTCCTAGGACACCACAGCTAAATGGTGTGGCTGAGAGGCGTAATCGAACTTTTTTAGACATGGCTCGTTTCATGATGAGTCGAGCTTTGTTACCAGTCTCATTCTAGGGGTATGCCTTAGAGACTGTCGTCCATATCCTTAATCTAGTCCCTACCAAGAAGGTTGCCAAAACACCTCACGATATGTGGAATGGGAAAGTTCCCACTTTAGACACATCAAGATTTGGATTTGTAAGGCTTTCGTGAGGCGTGAGACTCACGACAAGCTCAAACCTCGAAGTGAGTGGTATATTTTCATCGGCTACCCACACAAATCCTTTGGTTGTCTCTTCTACAAACCGAGTGACAATGTTGTCTTCGTGGTGAGGAGAGGAGTCTTTCGTGAGAGAGAATTCATAAGTCAAGGAAACAGTGGGAGGCAAATTGACCTTGAAGAACTTCAAGAGTCAAGCGGTGAAGGAACGTCAAACACTAGCAATCAACCTGAGGAGGAAACTCCTACTGAGCCAATTGACGAGTCCGTACCTCTAAGGCGTTCCAAAAGAGTTAGGAACACACCTAATTTTTATTATGGTTTCCATATTACTACAGAAGGTGATGCATTTATCAGTGATAGTACACTGATAAATTTAGATGAACCTAACAGCTTTAAGGAAGCCATGGCAGGCCCTGAGTCTGCCAAATGGAAAGAGGCTATGGACAGTGAGATTCAGTCCATGTATGACAATCAAGTTTGGAACTTGGTTGACAATGTACCGGGTCGTAAAACAGTCGGGTGCAAATGGATCTTCAAGAAGAAGACCGACATGGATGGGAATGTACAAACTTATAAGGCGTAACTGGTTGCGAATGGTTTTATTCAAACTCCAGGAGTTGATTATGATGAGACCTTCTCACCAGTAGCGAAGATAAATTCTATTAGGGTTATGCTAGCCATAACTGCATTTCATGATTATGAAATATGGAAAATGGATGTCAAAACCTCTTTCCTTAATGGAAAGTTGGCTGAGGATGTTGACATGAGTCAGCCAGAGGGTTTTGTTGATGCAAAGTACCCTAATAGAGTGTGTAAGATTGAGAAATCCATCTATGAATTAAAACAAGCATCTCGTAGATGGAATCTTTGTTTCGATGAGAAAGTCAAAGAGTTTGGCTTTTCGAGGAACGAGGATGAGTCATATGTATATGTTAAGGCTAGTGGGAGTATAGTTAGCATTTTGGTATTGTATGTTGATGACATACTACTCGTAGGAAATGGCATCCCAACCTTGCAGGAGGTCAAGTCCTGGCTTGGGAAGTGTTTCGCTATGAAGGACCTTGGAGAAGTTTCCTATATCCTAGGGATAAGGATATTGAGAGACAGGAGTAAGAGACTAATTGGACTTAGTCAAAGTACCTACTTGGATAAGGTGCTGAAAAGATTCAGCATGCAAGATTCCAAGAAAGGTGACTTACCGATCCAGAGTAACGCCAAACGGAATGAGACTGAAAGCCCGACTACAGAGGCTGAGATAGCTGACATGATTCGAGTACCATATGATTCCACTGTAGGCTCGATCATGTATGCTATGAGTTGTACTCGCCCTGACGTGGCCTTTACTTTGAGCATGATCAGTAGATATCAAGGGAATCCGAGCAAGGCTCACTGGACTGCGGTGAAGAACATTCTCAAGTACCTACAGAGGACTAAGGATTGGGTCCTTACCTTTGGTGGGAGTGATGACTTGAGACTAGTGGGGTATAGTGACACTAGCTTTCAGACTGATAGGGATAATTTCCGCTCTCATTCGGGCTGGGTCTTTACCCTAAATGGAGGAGCAATTACTTTGAAAAGTTCCAAGCAGGAGACAATAGATGATTCAACTCGCGAATTAGAGTACATAGCAGCAAGCGAGGTGGCAAAGGAGGCAATATGGCTAAAGAACTTCATTAGAGACCTTGGAGTTGTACCAACTATAAAGGAGCCTATGGAGATTTTATGTGATAATGAGAGTGCAGTTGCCTTAGCCAAGGAACCAAGGGATCACGACAGATCCAGGCATATCGAAAGAAAATACCACTTCATTAGACATCGAATAGAAGAAGGACTCCTTGTGGCAAAGAGGGTATCATCGGATGAGAACCCATCAGATCCCCTCACGAAGGGACTGAGTAGGGTTAAGCACTTACAGTATGCGAGGCGCATCGGGCTGAAGGACGATATTAGTTTTAATGATTAGATAGCTTTCAAAACTTGTAATAGTTGAAATGTAATTGACATTTGATGCTTAAACAAAAGATGGTTTTTATTTACTAGTATGGTATTGTCTTATGTCAATCATTTACTATTGTTTCATTTTGCATGTTTTGACTTCCAGAATAATTATATTATTGAAACTATCCACAGTCGATCATACTTTGGAAGTAGGTATTGAAATAAGACTATCATAAATTGGGTTTGTAGATTTGTCTGAATTGTATTAGACATAGCAATTGTTTCTGCAACATTCATGAGTGTTCATAAGTTCTGAGTATTGGATTCAACCCATACTCACTTGGTATCACTTCATGGAATTTATCTCGAGTGATATTAAGACAGTAATATCATATAAGTCTTCAAAACAAGAGATATGAGTTGTTGACTATGAGTTGGTTGTACATTGATAGTATGAAAACGCATCAGTAACTTAATGTTATAAAACGTGTTGTTGTGTACATTTTGATGATTAGTTAGTAGAAGCATATGAGTCGAAGTTTATATGCTCATTTTATTTCAAGGAGGATTAAAAGCGATATCTTGGGCCCCTCGATTATTTTATTTTGACTTACGTGTCGGGCCCAGTCAGAACTAAGTTGATGTGCTCGATTAAGTTCTATGTCAAACAAATCGGAAATCGGGAGACAAACTGTTGGACAATAAGTATGACATAGTTCCATGTATTTGTCCGGCTGATATCTTGAGAACAGAGGATTATATGATCACTTATCTAAAATCGCACAACTTAGTTCCACGAGACTTTGAAAGAGCTTCAATTGTTGGTCGGATCTTGAAATCATACTTGCAGCTATAGTAATTTAAATTATCCAAGTGGGAGACTGTTGGATAAGGTGTCTAAGTCCATAACTATATTTGGTATGTACTTGACCCGATTTGGCATGGTCCATTTTGGTTGCATGACATCAAAACAATTTGGATAGACTTTTGTGAGAAGAGGATATTTATGGTTTATTAATATATTATAAGTTCTAATATATTAATATGAATTATTTAATTAGTATTGATCAAGAATTAGTTTGGAATTAATTTTGTGATCAAAAGAGATTAACTAAATAAATGGGGATTGATTTGGTAAACCGTTCATTCTTATATAGTGGGCTTATGATCCATCGTTCTTCATGATGGGTTAAACACATGTGGTTACCCATGGATACTCCATCGAGGTTTAAACCCATGGATCATGAGGAATATGGAAAGGGATGAGTTACATGGTGTATCCCTAATGTACACACTATATAAAGAAGCCTCATCCTTGTAAAATCGGCATTTAAGTGATACAAGTGAGGCTAGCCGATTTTGTTGCATAAGAATCTTCTCTCAAGTTATTCCAAGTTGTTGGTGGTGTTGTGTGAAGCATTTGAGGCATCACATTTGGGGTGCTAGGCTCACAAGGTCTTAAGGAATCAAAGCTACAAGAAAGGTATGTCATTCTACTAGGTTTTATATTACATATACCCCATGATATGCTAGTTAGAATGAAACCTTGGAAAAATGAAATTTTGCATGTATAATAGAGAAAACATAGATCCAAGGTTTCTAGGGTTGCATGTACACCATAGGAGTGTCAGAATGCTCAAAACCCTTCAGAATCCTCATCCTACAAGCTTCCTAGATTCTCCAAGACTATCCTCAATTCGAGTATGGATCCTGTGCTTTTAGTATTACGGGCCCAATACTACATTCCGAACTCATCCATACTTTCCTCAAAAATGATATCGAATCCTCTAGGTCACCTTCTCAAACTGGTACTCTAAGTACTCACGAAACATCGCAACAAAACCTATTGAAGCACTTCCTAGGCTTTGCTTGGTTTCCAACCTCACCCTGCTATCAGCTGCTGAAGAACTCCCCATAATGTCAGCTACCCACCGCATGAATACAGTCACATGAAACAAAGCTTATATAATCCTTTGAGTAAAAGACCCATCCCTATAATGGTTGGACTCAGACAAGAGCTGTACAATATGGCCAAATCCATCACTCTGAGATTATTCAACCTTTGCCACATGTAACTTAACATATTCACTCAATAGTTAACTCACATCGCCTAAGAGTTCCACAAAGCACAAAGCAAGCGGCATTCGTGCAGTAACACTCCAAGCCATAGATCAGACAAGGGATACTCACCACTCACTTACTACATTTCACGCTAGGAACTTCCACTCTCACTGTCGGTTGCCTCATGCATGCAAATTATAAACAATACAGGATCAAATAGACTGTCAAATAAAAGACTCTACCTTAGGACCACAACCAGACAAGCAATAGGAAATAAGGTTAAATCAATCATTCTAGGGCTATATGATCCTAGTCGTATACAATTTTTAAAGCATACACTTTGCCATTATTGGTATCATTACATATTCCCAATCTAGCATCCAATGATTCCTAGGCTACAAGGCATAACATATCTGGCCAATCTATCATGCAATTCTTGAAAGTATCCCTAGCCTTATCCGAGCATGCAGACATTCATATCATAGAACATACTAACATGTATGATTATTCTGGTAATCACTTACTTGAGCTCGGCCGATTGCACGCATCACACCCCCTTCGTCTTTATAGAATATTGTTAGAAATTTATTCCCTTTACAAAAATCTTTTATGAACTCATTTTTTTTTCAAAATATTATCAATCCCTCACTTTGAGTTCAAACACACCCGAAAGTGTGCCTGAAACCTTCAAACCAAGGCTCTGATACCAACTTCTAACGTCCCAAATTTTATAAGGTAAAAATTTCATTTTTAACTCAATAAAAAAAACTAATTATCTTTTATTCAAACATTCAAAAGTTTTTCATAATAAAACAGTCATCAGAGTACCAGCCCAAAATCATCACATTGCGGAAACATTGGTGGATGCACTGCGATCAAGTTGTGCCCTTCCTTTTCGAACCAGAAGTACCTAAAACTATAACCATAAAACTGTAAGCACAAATCTTAGTGAGTTCCCCAAAATACCACATACCATACATACTATTGCGCCTAGCCCTCATATTGGGCCTAACCCGCATATTGGGCCCAACCCATCATGATAGGCCTAACCCTACCAAATCAATGGGCCTAGCCCGGTCATACAAATACAAAAGTCCAAAGATAGTTAACACCCTACATAACATAAAATTGGTCCATCCCTTCATGATCCATTGGCCTAGCCCAACATACCATGCAAGAGTCATAAAGACAACTAGCATATCATATTCTAATGGGCCGTCGTTGGTGCCTTTGACCTATGAGTACAGTGAGGAGACTCACCTCAATAGTTGATAACCAGATAACTGCCTGGATCGTTGAACCAGATAACCTCGCCCCAACTAACAACAAATACAAGCTTAATTAATAATTAACCTGATAACCTAAAATCAAAGGCCCAAACTAATATCCATATTACTAAAGGGTAAAAGACCATTTTACCCTTCCTATAACTGGTCCAACTCATCATGCCCCAACATACCCAAAAGCCCTAAAGCCCAAAAGCCCCAAAATGGATTCCTAGGGAGTACGCCCTGCGTACTCGAAACATACGCCTAGCTTACCGATTGCCGAAGCATAATATACAAGTCACTATGGCATGCAATCCGCATTACATTGAGCTTACGCTCCTACGTAAGCCCAACGTACTCAGCAGAGGTCTAAATGTCCAAAATAAGCTCTTAATGATTGAGACCAAAGCATCCAAATACTTATCTGACCTTAAAGGATGTCTTAAGACATAAAGTTTGCAACTTTACTCCTTTGCATGACTTAATGAGATCAAATCCTAGTTTTTAACCATATTAATCACACCAACTCATGCATGCATCCATAAAAACTCTCAAGATGACATTTTCATGACTTAATAACTCAACAACGACCAAATATGAGGCTCAAACGTACTGGAGTAGCTCTTACTCACAAGATCAACAACCTTGGGACCAAAATATGGAAAAACACAACCTAAATCTAGATCTATACTTAAGAATCATAAAGTTTGAAGCTTTATACCTCCAGAAGGTAGATCAATATGCACAAATCCTAAATCGACAAGCTTCAAGCAATCCACACTTCTCCAAGAAGTTCCTTCTTATTCAAAGAACACCGAAATGCATGAAATATCACCAAAAGATCAAGAATCACACCAATGG
Organism: Lactuca sativa; assembly: GCF_002870075.4. Classification (NCBI taxonomy): domain Eukaryota; kingdom Viridiplantae; phylum Streptophyta; class Magnoliopsida; order Asterales; family Asteraceae; genus Lactuca; species Lactuca sativa. The sequence continues at coordinate 156,647,177 of NC_056628.2, read as the reverse complement.
AGGCTAGGGGATGTGTGACACCCTGGGAAGTTTTCGTGTCGGGAACCCAAAGCGGACAATATTGTGATACATTCCAGAGAGGGATGTTACAGTTTGTGACCTTGTTATGGATAAAGTTGGAAACTTTATCCATCAATACATCATATTGATTTAGATCTGAAGGTTGGAGACTTGGAGTTAATGGATTAAGTTGAGAAAGATGCATTTTCGTTCCCTTTGAAACTTAAAGACTAGAACTTGGTTGTTTGGACCATCCTAATGTATCAATTTGGAAACTTTATCCATTATGGAGCTATTAAGAACCATAAAAATGAAATTTTGGTCCTTATATCCCTTCCATGCAAGAGTCATAATGTCTTAATGGATTGTTAAGTTAGGGTTTTAACTTTTGGGCCTTGTCTAGCCATCGAAAGTCATAAACGTAGAAACTTTATGACTTAGAATGATGTTATAGGTCTGGATCTGAGTTTGGATGAGAGGTCTTTAAGGAATAAGTTCTTAATATGAAGTTTTGGATTCAGACGGAGTATGTTGGGCGTACCAATGGGTACGTTGCGCATACTGGGTTAGAGTCCCATGGTTTTGGATGAGATGCGACTACGCCCGACGTAGTAGCTGAGTACGTAGGGCATACTCAACCAGCTTGAACTTCCATTGCTTTTTTGATTTTTTGCTTTGACCGTTAATCAGTATTTTGACCAAATGTGATCTAAGGGCTTTTTCGGAATTTTGAGTGGTAATTTGAGTTTAAGGCCTAGATTTTTGTGTTGGAGATCAGTAGAGGCAGTAATTAGAGCAACGTTTGGTCCAACTATCTTTTCATACTGTGAGGTGAGTTTTTCTCACTTTACTTGTGGGTCGAAGGCACCAATGTTGGCCCACTGGGTTGTGTATCCTGGTATAGAGGATGTTGTTATGTTGTACTGATATGTTAGATCTGCATCCTGGTATATAGGATGTTGTTATGCGGTAGTGATTTGTAGATCTATCTATTTGTTTGTTGACTGATTATATGATTATTTGTTTACTTGATATATGTTATCTATTATATATATGTCGACATAGTGCGGTCGGGTTGAGGTAATATTTCTTTGTGCGGAAGCCAAGAAACTCGAGAGCAAGCCAGACATAAGCTTAGGGCTAGAAAGGCAAGCCAGACTTATGGTGTGTGCTTGGGAGCAAGCCAAACATAAGATGAGGGCCGGTAAGGCAAGCAAGACTTATGTTGTAGGCTCAGGAGCAATCAAGACATGGGTTGTGGGCCATAAAGACAAGCAAGACTCATATTGTGGGCTCAGGGGTAATCCAGCCCAACGGCTGTGGACCCAGTACGCATGTTGTTATATGTTTGTGTGGTGGTATTTTGGGGGAACTCACTAAGCTTTGGCTTACAATTTTAGTTTTATGTTTTAGGTACTTCAGATGATCAGGGCAAGGCGAAGGCTTGACTGTGCACATCCTTTAGATTTTATGAGATTTGTTTTTGGGATACTCTAATTTGTGATTTTGACTTTTGGAAACTAAGTTTGTGAACATTTATGGTTTGTGGTTTGGTTTTGAAAAATGAAAAATTTTACCTTAATTTTCGGGATGTTACACTCTTGGAGAGTTTGAGTGTCTGTTGTGAGTTTCCATCGCCACCGAGCACAATGTTTCTGCATCGAGCGTTTATTTGGGTTGTGTTATGGATATTTCTAGGGTGTCTTACCCGATTGATCGGATCTCTATCCCCATGGGGGATGTGTGTGTGTGTGTGATAGTAGGGATGGACTGGTTGAGCAGGTTTGGTGCGATTATTGATTATGAGGGGAAACGGGTGGTAGTTCGAACCCCAAGTAGGGGAGAACTGATTATTTATAGAGAGGGTACCAGGTTTGGATCAGCGTTTTGTTCTGCTATCAAGGCTGAAAAGTATTTAAAACGTAGGTGTATGGGTTACCTCGTGTATGTGGTTGACACTCGGTTGGAGAGGGATCTCTCGGTTTTGGATGTACCTGTAGTCAGGGAGTTCCCACATGTGTTTCCGGAGGAATTACCCAGTGTGCCTCCTGATAAGCAGGTTGATTTCAGGATCGATTTTGTCCCTGGTGCGGCTCCGATTTCTAAGGTGTCGTACCAATTACCACCACCATAGATGTAGGAGTTGTCCTCTCATCTTCTGGAGCTATTGGGCAAACAGTTTATCAGACCGAACATTTTTCCTTGGGGGGACCAATCTTGTTTGTGAAGAAGAAGGATATGTCTCACTGCATGTATATTGATTAACGGGAGTTGAACAAGTTAACGGTAAAGAACCATTACCCACTTGTGTGGATTGATGACTTCTTGGATTAGTTGCAGGTTGCATCTTGGTTCTCCAAGATTGATTTAAGGTCAGGGTATCACCAAACGAGGGTTAGAAAGGAGGATGTGGGGAAGACAACGTTTTAGATTTTTTATGGTCATTAGTCATTACGAATTCGTGGTGATGCCGTTTGGGCTCACCAATGCGCCGGCGACATTTATGTATTTGATGAATCGAGTGTGCAAGTCGATGCTCGATTGATCAGTTATGGTTATCATCAATGATGTCCTGCTCTATTCCAAGACCAGGGGGCAGCATGAGCATCACCTTCGAGGGCTTTTGGGGGTTTTGAGGTGGGAATGAATGTATGACAAGTTCTCGAAGTGTGAGTTTTGGTCATAAGAGATCTATTTCATGGGACACCTCTTAACCAGAACAAGATTTTGGTCGACCCGACCAAGATTGAGGCTGTTATGCAGTGGGAGGTCTCGAAGTCTCCCTTGGAGATTAAGAGTTTTCTAGGCTAAGCAGGGTATTATCAGAGATTTATTTAGGATTTCTCCAAGGTTGTTGTACCCCTCGCTCATCCGATGAGGAAGGGTGTGCATTTTCATTGGGGGCCTGAGCAGTAGGCTACATTCGAGACACTAAGCTAGAAGTTATGTGAGGCCCCAATGTTGACTCTTCCTGAGAGCATTGATGATTGTGTTGTATATTGCGATGCATCCATCATAGGTTTGGGGGCAGTACTAATGCAGAGAGAGAGAGGGTGACTACTTATGCTTTTAGGATGTTGAAGCCACATACGGTTCGGTATCCGACACATGATTTGGAGTTAGGAGCGGTGATGTTTGCCTTTAAGATTTAGCGACATTATCTGTAAGGATTATGGTGTACCATCTTCACGAATCACAAGAGTTTGAGATATCACGTGGATCAACCGAATCTAAACATGAGACAACGTAGGTGGCTTGATGTGGTCAAGGATTATGACTGCGAGATTATGTACCACTCGGGGAAAGCGAATGTGTTCGTTGATGCTTTGAGTCGCAAGTTGGCTGGTTCTTCTGTTGGAAGCTTATGTATGAGGATTTTTGTAACATCCTGTTTCGGATTGTTTTGCGATTCAAGGATCGTGGGTCGTAATCCAAGTATGAAGGTTTTGAGGCTTTCAAGGAGAAATGTTTAGGCTCTTTTTGGATATAGATAAGGTAGGTTGTGTGATGAAAGGGTTCGGGTTGTGCTTTAGAGCCCAAGAGTATCGGTGAAGGCGTTGGCTCGATCTTTCCTGAATTTTGGGTTTTTGTTCATGGAGTTTTAAGGCAGTGATGAGTTTCTAAAAGTGTAGGGCTTCTCTCTGCCTTTCTGTGGATATAAGGTTCGTGGGAAATGGACTTATAACGAAGAAGTTATGATAGTTTGAAGTTTTGGCAAGTTTATTCCATATTGAGAAATGGGTGGCAATTGAGTACGAATGGCGTACACTTGTGTACGCGTAGCATACTTATGCACTTTGCAGGATCGCCGAGGCCACCTAGTATGCAGGGTGTACCAGAGGGTTTGGATGCTTTAGGCTGAAGTGGTTAAGTTGAAAATAGAGTTTTTGGACCTAATCCGTACGCCCTGCGTACTGGTCTAGTTTCCCCGATTAGGAGTCGCGTGTACGCTGAGCGTGCCAAGGGAGGTACGCCCCGTGTAGTCTCGTTGTGGACTTGTTGATTTTTGGGCCTCACATCTTTGGGCCGTTTTGTTTGGACTTTCTGTTTGAGCCTCTATGCCATCTAAGATTATTTTTGGGCTAAGAGAAGCCTTGGGCTTAGGATAAGGCCCATATAGGGGTTGGGGCCAATTTGTAAAATGGGCCATTAGTGGGCATTTTGTGGATCACATGGTTCGGCCATGGAATGCTAATTGGGTTTGGGTCATTATGAGCCTATTTAGGCGGGGCCATCTTTGGGGCGTAGTATTGGGGTGTAGCCTTGCGTAGTTTTTTATTATGGGTTTGGGTTGTTTTGGCCCAGTTCAAGAGCCAGTTCGCAGCGGCAGCAGTAGTGTAGGATTTCTCGTGTAGCGGTTGAGGTAAGTCTTCTGACTATATTTACCTGTGTAGTAACGCATGAGTGACCGGGGTGTCTTATTTGTGTTATTGACCGGAGAGTCTTATTTATGTTGTTGAGCAAAGGGTCTGATTTATATTTTTGACCGGAGGGCCTTATTTATGTTGTTGACCGAAGGGTCTGATTTATATTACTGACTGGAGGGTCTTATTTATATTACTGACCGGAGGGTCTTATCTGTTTTATGTGTTATTATGCATTCTGTCTTTGTGATTTATGTTGTTATATTATTCTATATATATATATATATATATATATATATATATATATATATATATATATATATATAATATATATATATATATATATATATATATATATATATATATATGTTGAGCTATGACCATAGGGTCCATACCAAGCCATAAGATCGGAGGGTCTTCACTGAGACACGTGACCGGAGGGTCCATACCGAGATATAGCCATGAGAGGCTTATTTTTTGTGTATGTGGTATTTTGGGGAACTCACTAAGCTTTGTGCTTACAGTGTTTGTGTAAAATGTGTTTCAGGTACATCTCAGATCACGGGAAGGCGTCGACATGATTTTACATACAACAACTTGATGATTGAGTTTATATGGATTCTAGGATATTTGATAACAACTTATTATGTTTTGTGTTTGGGGAAAAATTTCAAATTGGCATGAGAATTGTTAAATTATGTTTTGTGAAACCTTAAAAATGAAAATTTTGTCTTGAGTTTTGAGGCATTACAATTTGGTATCAGAGCCTTGGTTTGAGGGATTCGGGCACACCCTCGGGTATGTCTGGACTCAAACTTAGGACTTGATAACTTTTCAAAAGAGAATGATTTTTCATCACATGATTTTCCAAAGAGATTAAAGAGTTTTGAAAGCAGATCCAAAGCAGTGTGTAGAATCAGCCAGAGCCTGAGCGGTGATTTCCTAAAATACCCTTACTTGATTATGTGTTGTTATTATGAGCTGATAGAACTGCACGCTAGTTTAGGACTAGGGATCTGCTCAGAATTTCATGCTAGTGTTCCTGCTTAGGAGAGATGCTTTTATGCTTGTTATGTGAGTTGGTAGTGTTGTATATGTATGATTAGAGATCTCCGAGGAGTTGAGAGGTAGGATTGCCTCAGTTCGGTGATGCCTTTTATGCTGTGGATAGAGCAACTGGAGTTGTATGCCAGAGTGGTTTTATGTGCTGGTGGAGGTTGATCGATGCTCGAACGCTGCTTTCTTTGTGCTTTGTGGAACTCATGAGTGATGCCAGTTAGCTAGAATAGCTAATTGACATTGCGAGGGGTTCTTCAGTAGTTGGTGGTAGAGAAGTGTGGGAACCTAGGAGAGCCTAGGGATTAATTTCAGTTCGATGAGTGAGATGTTTAGAGGTGAGTATTCGCTGGGAAGAGAGCATGTGGAATGGGATTGGTCGATCAGGAAGGTTGAGTAGCTACTTAGGAAATTTGGGACGATCCTTGTGGAAAGTGTCGGTAGATGTGGAAGGTAGTATTGGGCCCGTACTACTGAAAGCAGATGACCCATACTCGAAACAAGGAGAATTCTAGAGGTTCTAAGTAGCAGGTTGAGGGGAAATAACATGGTTCATGTAACACCCTGAATCTGGAAGGCTAATTATGGAAAACAAAACCTCAATTTTAAAGATCAACTCGTCGAGTTGTTAACTCAACGTGTAGAAATTATGAGTCACGCGCATTTTCGAAGATCAACTAGATGAGTTGGAGGGGACCAACTCGACGAGTTGGTCGCGGTTTGAGGGAACCTAATTCGGGGTTTTGCACCCTATTTGAACAACATAAGCTCTAGGGTATGGCCTCATTTCCAGCCTCCATCGTCCAAAACCGTAACCTCGAGATCCTAAGGCCATTTTTGAGTGTTGTGAGTACATAAAGAGTATTTTTTGGTGATTCTTTAAGGAGACTTGAAGAGGGAAGCACCTAGCTTGGAGTAGTGAATCTAGATCCTGAAACCCTTCATCAAGAGCTGCATCTTTGAGGTATAAAGTTGTCACCTTGACATATAGCTTACTAGATCTCTTTTCTTGAAGTTTTAGCTTGAGTCTTGGGGCTTTGATCAAATGGTCCGCAGAGAAGAGATTTCCAAGGTTAATGGAATAGATCTGACCCCTATATGACCTATTGAGGCTTAAAGTTGCAAACTTTAATGGCCTCCATGTCCCATTCATGAAATATGTCCTTTGTGAAGCCAAAAATGGACATTTGATGGTGTTTCTAGTATGCATGAACGTAAATATGGAAACTTTACGTGATTTTTCCACCTTGGGACATCAGATCTGTATGTTGGTGGGTTGTAGTTGGAGTTTAAGGGCTTAATGGATCAAGACCACCTTTAAAGAAATTAGGATTTGAGTTTTAAGCTTAGTAAATGGTTCTTGAGGGTAAAGTTGGAAAAATTACCCTTCTAGACATCATAATGGAAAGGACCTGAGGTTTGAAGCTATTGGATTTGAGAGAAATGGCTTAATGCATTAAGAACGGTTAACAGACTTAAGAACTCGATGATTTCACAAAGGAACTCGGCTAGTTGATGTGGGTGTGTCCCGATTCTGTTAAAAAGGAAAGAACTCGATGAGTTAAGGGAGAAATCGACAAGTTGATTCGTAATATCATGATTCTATGGTTTATGGGAACTCGTTGAGTTGTAGGGCAACTCGACGAGTTGAGTCAACTAGAAGCGTTGACTTTGACTGTGACTTAGATGTTGACTTTGACCTTAACTTGACTTTGACCAAGGTTGACCCTTGGAGGGTTATGATGTACGGAATGGGTTCTAAAGGGTAGTCCTATGTAAGGGTTTGGGCCTAATTTGGAAAAATAGGCCATTGATGGGTCGGGGGTGAAACGGTCATTTCACCCCAAGTAAGGATCAAGGATCATGGTTTGAGACCCAATTGCTAATTGGGTGATATTTTGGGTATTGATAGCTCAGGGAGTTGTCAGGGCAGCAACTAAGGATTTTCACAGTGGACTTCAACATTCGAGGTGAGTTACCTTCCCGATAGAAGTGGGTCGAAGGCACTAATGTCGGCCCACTAGTATATGTTTATAGGTAGATGATTGTATTTGTGATAATTGTCTGGTATGGCACTATCTGTTATGCTTTATGAGCTAGTATGCTATGATGATAGATGATAATGGTAGTGGTAACGGTGAAATAGTTCCTGTAGTCGGTCGAAAGACCGAAGTGGTAGGCCAGCACCCAGATATGCTAGGCAGTATGTGATTATGCATTTATAGGCTAGGATGCTATATGGTAGTGGTAGGGTTGAAATAGTCCCCGTGACCGGTTGAAAGAGACCGAAGGAGTAGACCAACACCCAGATATGCTAGACGTTTACCGGTTGAAAGAGACCGAAGGAGAGGCTAGCACCCCTGATACGCTAGGCAGTTACCGGTTGAAAGAGACCGAAGGGGTAGGCCAACACCCAGATATGCTTGGCAGTATGTTATTGTATGGTATGTGGCATGATGGGGGAACTCACTAAGCTTTGTGCTTACGGTTTTCGGTTTTGGTTTCAGGTACTTATTCTTCAGAAGGAAAGGATCCGGCCTGATCACAGCGTATCACACTATGATTTCCGCAGTGTGAGATCTTTGGGAGTTGTACTCTGATGTTGTTTTATCATGAAACGTTTTGACTATTGATACATTGGTTTTGATATATGTTGATACTATGGATGTTTTTAGATAAATGGTTTTATAATCATTAAATTAAAAATGAAATTTTTGGTTTTAAATTTTAGGATGTTACCGTTCGGGTACTATGATTCGTAGCAGAGTTTGTTTCCATCTTTACCGGTTATCCTGTTGTGGTTGTTCGGACAAAGAGTGGAAATGGTAAATTGTGGGCCCAGAGGGCCATGTCGGTCGAGCTTAAATGGAGTATACCTTGCGAGAAAAATTGAGTTTAAGTCTCGAGGGATTTGACCGGTAAGGTGCCAGTTGGAGTCGCAAGACTAAAAAAGGAAGTGGAGATGATGTGTTGTGGAGGATTGCAGTCGGAGTTGAGTGATCGGACGATGGACTGTGATGGCAATTTCTATGACGAGGATTATATTATTCCCGCTTTCCGTTTTGGAAGGAAGGCTAAGTGAGCTTTTGATTTCAGAGATTAGAGGAACACACCGTGGGGTACCAGATAGTTGCGGTAAATGGATTTTGGTGGTATGAGTGCCTTGAGATATTTCTTATACCGGGAGGGAGTCATCAGTGGGGACTATGACAGGCGAGGACAAGGATGCGTCTCAAATAATCATGACAAGGCGTATTCTAGCAACAGTTCCAGGTAACCCGGGGGAGTACCTCGGGATGACAACCTTCGTTGTCTATGCTGCGAATCGACAGTGAGAGTGAGGTCTCCTGTTTCTAAGTCGATTCTTGCGATGGGTTGCTGATTGAGGATTCAGAGAATGAAGTGTGTGATAGTCCATTATTTCCAAAGAAAGGGTCAGTGCGATTTTAGGACTGTCGAAATATTTGTCTGTGCAGCCGAATGAAATTCTGGGTGATTGGAGGCAGTCACATTGGGAAGTTTCCAAGGTTTCCATCTGAGATTCGGAATACTTGGAGTTGTTTGGTCTTTACCTGGAAGGTCATCGAGTGTTGCCTGGTACATTCCAATAGTCGGGTATAGTATATCTGGTGAGCCAGTCTGTAGTTTCGTCTTTTTGGTATGCTAATTGGTGATGGTTCGAACCCTAAGTGGGGGAGAACTGGGTATTCTATTGTGAGGATCGTCAATCTGTTAAGTTGCGGTTCAGAAGATTGGGTTATGGGGATCTACGGTCCAGATATATGAGACTTGGGTCCAGTAGTAGTCAAGGCAAGGTAAAGAGCGAGATGATGCATGTTATATGTGCTCAGAAAAGAATGAGTGCCTTCACGGCAGGTAGCCGTTGGTCAGGGATATTATTACGGTTAGTATTTCTTTCGAGTTCGCCAATGTTCGAGTTTCGAGGAGGTGGGGTCGTTGAGGTCAAGTTTCGATTGTGGAGAGATTTGCTAGTTCAACGTATAGATTGTTATCTATACTCCAAGTGGGACAGCATTTGGTCAATTTCAAAGTCGGTATGTGTAGTTTCGCATGGGTTTTGATCAGTAGAGGATGGGGTTTTGGATTGTCGTTAACGCATTCTCAGTCATTGATGATTCCTCCGTACTTCAATTATGAGTTGGAGTACTTCGAAGGTTTCGAGTTGTGTAAGTTGATGATCGGTGATCGTGGCAAACTATCGTGAGATTCTATGATGGTGTATTGTAGTATTCGAGTATGATGCCCTAAATTGTTGGATTATTATAAGACTTGGTTTTGTTAGACGGCAAGTGGAGCATCGAGCGACTATTATCTATTCCAGTTGTGGACCCATCAGTTAATTGTCGCCATACGGGGATTGTCTAAGGATGTAAATGTTGGATTAGTGTCTAAGTCCATAACTATTTTGGTATGTACTTGACCCGATGGTGCGTGGTCCTTTTGGGTTGCCTTCACCAAAGCAACTTGATAGGATGAATTATGGAGAGAAAGGATTAATTATGATTTATTAATATATTATGAGAATAATATATTAAAAGAGAAATCATATTGTTTAATTAATATTAGTCAATAATTAATTAGGAATTAATTTTGTGGCTAAAAGACATTAATTAAACTTAAGGGACTAGAACTGTCAATTGTATGATAGTTGAATATTGAGCTAATGGACTCCATATTAGAGGGGTGTACGAATTCTATGGGGAAACCAATTAGAAATCGTCCTGGGCCTTTAAGGAAGGAGTCCATGGGTTGCTTAGGGCCTAAGCAGTCAAATTTGGGTTTCCTTGTTTGATAACCCTAATAGCCTCACTATTTAAAGGACCCTTGAGACTCAAAAACGTGGTGAACTAATTGATTAGGTTTTCCATCCGTTTTTGGGTGTCTCCTCTCTCCTTATTCTTCAGCCTCTTGCTCTTGGTGTTTGTGAACCATTAGAGGAGTGACACTTGTGACTTTAAGCTTTCTAAAGTCATTACAAGGAGGATTTGAGATTGTTATTGCTACATAAAAATCAAGGTAAGATCTAAAAACCCTTTCTCATGTTAATATGATTAGTTGTATGCTATAACTAGGGTTCAAAGTCTTGGATGAATTACATGTACAATAGAGAAACCTAGATCCAAGCATTAGCGTTTGAATGAGCACATAGGATGTTCTAATGGCTAAAACCCATCAGTGGAATGCCAGGCGGAGGAGTGTAACCAGCTCGATCTAAGGTGGGAAGGGATCGAGACCTTTCTCGTGAAGATGGTCAGTCCACCGCGTGTCTGTCTTCCAGTTCCTTTACTTTCACTATACTTGCTCTTCTTGCCTGCTCCTCTGTCTTCCGCTTGTCACGAAAGATTATGCCTTGAAGAATGAACGACTGAAAGATAAAACTCCAGTGCGCTCCTGGAAACTAGAATGCAGCAAGTTCAAGCCTCGCATAGTTTTTGATAAGGCCCATATGGGGGTTGCGCCCAATTTGGAAAATGGGCCATTAGTGGACCTTTTGTGGATCTCTTGGTTGAACCATGGTGGGCCCATTGGGTTTAGGTCATTGTGAGCCTGTTTGGGTGGGGCCATCTTTGGGGCGTAGTATTGGGGTGTAGCCTTGCATAGTTTTTGATTATGGTATTGGGTTGTTTTGGCCCAGTTTAGGAGCCAGTGCGCAGCGGCAGCAACAGTGTAGGATTTCTTGTGTAGAGGTTAAGGTGAGTCTTCTCACTATATTTACCTGTGTGGATGCATGAGTGACCGGAGGGTCTTATTTGTGTTATTGACCAGTGGGTCTTATTTATGTTGTTGACCAGAGGGTCTTATTTATATTATTGACCGGAGGGTCTTATTTGTATTATTGACTGGAGGGTCTTATCTTCTTTATGTGTTATTATGCATTCTTTCTTTGTGACTTATGTTGTTATATTATTATGTATATATGTTGAGCTATGAATGGAGGGTCCATACCAAGCCGTGAGACCGGAGGGTCTTCACTGAGACACATGAACGGAGGTTCCACACCGAGATATAGCCATGAGAGGCTTATTGTTTCTGTATGTGGTATTTTGGGGAACTCACTAAGCTTTGTGCTTACAGTGTTTGTGTAAAATGTGTTTCAGGTACATCTCAGATCATGGGAAGGCACCAGCATGATTGTACACACACCAACTTGATGATTGAGTTAATGTGGATTTTGGGATATTTTGATAACAACTTATTATGTTTTGTGTTTGGGGAAAATTTTCAAATTGGCATGAGAATTGTTAAACTATGTTTTGTGAAACCTTAAAAATGAAAAAATTTGTCTTGAGTTTTGAGGCGTTACAATTTTGATCAATTCGCTACTTTTGGATTTGATTAGGGAGGGTATGTTAAGGGAGTCAAGAAAGAGAATTGGAAGCAGGAGCGAATTAGGGGTGAGATCGACAAGTTATCTACCGATAGTCGTGGATTATTGATCCGATGCGGTCAGGTTTGGGTACCAGATTTTGGCAGGATCAAACAGACTGTGCTGGAAGAGGCACATAAGTCCATATTTTTGGTACACCCTGGAGCCACCAGTATATATCGGGATTTGCAACTTAGTTACTGGTGTCCGTGTATGAAGAAGGAGATAGTATGGTATTTTTGATACACGCATGGAAAGCTTCAGCATTTGGAGATTACCATGTAGAAATGGCAGCAGATCACCATGGATTTCATCTCCAAGTTACCTTAGACTGCTAAGGGATTTGATGCGATTTGGGTTATAGCGCACCGTATGACCAAGAGTGCCACTTTATAGTTATTAGGGAGAGCTCTTCAGTCTAGAAATTGGCTGATTCTTATGTGCGCAAGATTGTCGCTCGGCATGGTGTTCCAGTTTCTATTGTATATGATTGAGATGCTCGATTTACTTCTCAATTTTGGCAGAGATTCCACGAGGAATTGGTTACGAGATTGCACTTTAGCACTGCTTATCATCCACGGACGAACGGCTAGAGCTAGAGGACCATCCAAATGCTCAAGGATATGTTGTGAGCCTGTGTGATCGATTTCATTCGGATTTGGGACTCCTACATTCCCCTGGCTAAGTTTTCTTACAACAACATTCATCACTCTAGTATCGGTGCGCCGCCATATGAGCTTCTCTATAGGAGGAAATGTCGTACCCTAGTATTTTAGGGATATGTCAGTCACAGGGTCATGGGAAAGCCTGAGGTAGTTCTCTAAACAACATAGCTTATTTAGTAGATCAGGCAGAGGTTGCAGACAACTCAGAGTCAGCAAAAGAGTTATGCTGACAGACATTAATCTGAGTTGGAGTTATGAGTTGGTGATATGGTTTTATTGAAGGTATCACCCTGGAAGGGTGTAATACGCTTCAGGAAGAGGGGCAAGTTGGGGCCCCAATATATTGGTTCGTTTCGACTGGTTGTCAGGGTTGGCAGGGCAACCTATCGACTAGATCTACTTGAGGAGCTCAGTCAGATTCACAACACCTTTCACATTTGTCAGCTATGGAAGTGTGTATTTGACGATTCAGCAGTGGTTCCTTTAGATGATAGTCAGGTCGATGATGCTTGAACTATGTTGAGTGGTTGGTGGCAACAAGGTGTCCCATTGGATGATTTTGGTCCTTCCATGGATGTTCTTGGAGTTGAGGAACTATATCGCTTGTTGTAGCTCTCAAATGGTCTTTAGATTTTTGAGAATGAGAAAAGAGTCATGTTTTGTTCTATCTTGTGTTCTTTAGTAAGATTTGGACATATTAAGGACTTAATGGACTTAGGGTTGAAAATCTTTCCTTGGAGTGAGGTCCTAATGGATAAAATTGGAAACTTTATCCATTAAGTCAATAAAAAGGATTAGATATGAAGTTTTGAGCCTTGATCTGTAAGGATTAAGCTCTTAATGAAGAATTTTAGAATCTGCCAATAACCACGATGTGGCCAAGGAATAACCACAACGTGGTGGAATCCAACTTCACGATTGTTTTATCCGGACATGCCTACGAAGTGGCCAAGGTGGGTCTAGGACTTGGCGATGTCCTGCATGTCGTCTATTTTTTCCTTTTATGCCCACGACGTGGTCAAGAGATCTCCATGTTGTGGTAGCTATTGACTTGGTTGATCCATGACCTTTGACTTTTGACCAGTTTGACATTGGGTCAAACTTGTAGGAGTTGGGTTGTTAATAGCGCTGACTTTTGACTATTGAATTTTGGTGTTTGTCAGTTCGCGAGATTGATCAGTACAAGGGGTGAGAGTGTTGTTGTCCTTCTCTAGTTCTTTAGTTCAGGTTATTTTCTCACCATGTCATGTACTCCATTGCATATCCTTTACATGGTATGATAGAGGTACTCTTAAAGTACAAGTTTGCTAGTTGACTAGGATAACTCCTTGTTATGCATGTGCAGTTTATAACAATTGGTGTTTTGGTATGCTAGATTGGTAAAGTTTTATCTGTTGATCATATGATACTGTTAGGAGTTATGTTTGGTTAGGGTAACTATGGAAGGCCAGTTATCAACATTATGTATGATTAACCAGCAAATGACTTAATTGAGAAGTGGTCAATAGTAGGGTAACTAGTGGAGGCTAAATGTCAAGGGTATGTAATATGCTAGTATATGTTATGTGTAACACATCTATCCCGATATTTTCCTTTTATACCCTTGGAATGAAATTACATTGTGGATTTGGTCCCTTGGCTCACTAGGAGAAGTCGCATGTTTTTGCCAAGTACGTTGGAGGTACTCAGCATACGCAGGGAGTACATGGTTGGGGGTCAAACCTTAATTTTTAGGGTTCGATCCCTATTTAAACAACATTATCTCTTCAAGACCCCTTCCCTCATCATCCTCCATCTCCCTAATTAGCCATCGCTAACCATAATCCATTGTGTGAGAATTTTGAGCTTACAAGTGTGCTTTTGGTGATCTTGAAGGAAGAAGGAAGAAAAAAGAAGTGGAACCAACTTGGAAGCTCAAGGCATCTTGGATCCAGAAGTATCTTGCCCTCAAGCATCATTTGGAGGCATAAATCTTGGATCTTGATGTGTTAATTTCTTAGACCTTCTAATGTCTATAGTTTGTATGCATTTTTAGTCCCATAGTTTGGTCTAATGAAGTATGAGCTACTCCAGGTCCTTGAAATGTAGTTTCCTATAGTTTTGAGCTCATAGATTCATAAAAATGAGAGCTTGGACACTCTCATTGAGCCATGCAAGAGTATTGGGACTTTCGATGACTATTGGACCAAGGGTTTGAGTTTTTACCCTCTTGTATGCATGCAAATGGATAAAGTTAGAGACTTTATTCATTAAGATGTCCCTTTTTATCTAGATATGAAGTTTGGAGCTTCGGCTTAATGAAATAAGAGCTTAATGGAAGATTAGGGGTTTAGCACTAGTACGTTGGGCGTACCTGGAGGTACGTTGCACATATTAGGGATCGATCTCGTGTTTTGGAAGGGCACCCTCTACGCTGGGTATGGAGGGGAGTGCGTAGGGCGTACTCAGCCCAGATGGATATCTTGACTTTTGACCTTGAATTTGACTAGGATTTTGACCAAGTTTGACCTAGGGATATTTTGGGTTATTTGAGTAGTAGTTTTAGATTAGGTCATTGTTTGTTGTATAGGTGACCTGTAGAGTTGGCATTTGGAACAACATTTTTTCTGCTATCTTTTCAGATTGTGAGGTGAGTTTTCCTCACTATACTTGTGGGTTGAAGGCAACAATACCGACCCACTGGACTATGTATCCTGGTATATTGGATTGATGGTATGTTGAGTATGTGTTAGATTGGTGTGTGTGTATATATATATATATATATATATATATATATATATATATATATATATATATATATATATATATATATATATATATATGATTACTTGTGTTGCTGGTTACTGATTGTTATTGTATATGTCGACATGCTCTGGTTTGTTGGGTTGTTGCTTTATGTTGAAGGCCAAGATACCTGGGGCGGTCCGGATAAACTGAAGGCCTACGAGGCAGTCCAGTCAGGATGAAGGCCCGGAGAGTGGTCCAGATAGGTTGTAGGCCCTGTGAGGCGGTCCGGTCAGAAGTATCTATCCGACGAGACTCTTGTAATCCCCCTCGACAAGATCGATTTCCACAAGAGCCTCACCTTCGTGGAAGAACCGTAGTGACCATGGACCGAGAGGCCAAGCAGACGAAGCAACGCCGCTTCCCATTAGTGAAAGTTCGCTGGAATACTAACCAAGGACCTGGAGTCACTTGGGAGCGCGAGAATCAGTCGATTAGGAGGTATCCCCACTTCTTGGCTCGATTATTCATGCCTACTCCTTGCCTAAATTCAAATTTCGTGACGAAATTCCCTCTAACGAGGGGATGATGTGACAACCGTCAATTTCTGGTCAAGTCAAAGTCAAATAAAGTCAACAAGTCAAACCGGTCGACTCATCTAACCCTTGTATATTAGGGTTTCCATTATGTTTCTTATTGAACAACTCGCAATCTTAACACAAAGTATCACTTAGAGTTTTCATGTGTCCGGAAATTCTATACCCCAATCGGGGTAAGTGATGAATCTACTCAATAAAACATTATTCCTTGACCCTCGGAGACATATAACAATCATAACGAAGCTTAACGAGGTTTACAAATCATACATTACAAAGCCTAGCACTCAGAAGGGTCTCAAAAGAAGTCTCTCTCTCGAACTCTTTCACTCTATCTCTGCCAAATCTCTCTCCATATGCGAAATCTCTTCGAGAATGTCAAATCTCTCCCAAATCTCTCCAAGAATGTGGAATATCTCCCAAATCTCTCTCTATATGTGAAATCTCTTCGAGAATGTCAAATCTCTCCAAAAATGTGGAATCTCTCCCAAATCTCTCTCCGTATGCGAAATCTCTTCGAGAATGACAAATCTCTCCTAAATCTCTCTCCGAATCTCTCTCAAACTTTTTATGCGCTTTTGGGGCATTCCGACACTCGACTTGGTGAAAAACCACTCGAAAAGGGAAGATTCATTGGAAATAAGCCTCTTAGGGCCGAAGCCTCTCTATAGGGGCCATACTCTTCTAGAACCGAGGTCAAAGGGGTGAGGACCGGAGTCCCCATGAGTAGCCATCCGAAGCCACAACCAAGGAGACCGCAGTCAGCGAGCCGCAGCAAGCCGACCGCAGCCAGCGAGCCGCAGCGCCGAATCCGGAACCGAGCCCCCTGCAGCGAGCTTCTCTTCGGACCACAGTCCCTTCCCTTCGGATTCACTTCAGTGACCAAGCCCTCCCTCCGGTTCTAAAGCTATTGAGACCGAGGCCCCCTCCCGACTTCGGATTTCACCATTTTTCACCCGATTTTCGATCATTTCTCCGTTTTAAGCCCGTTTTTAATTATTTTAACGCGAGATTTTCTCCAGAAATCATATTTTAACATATAAGACCCTAAATATTCACAATTTAATCATTTTTTTTATGAAAATACTTATTTAAGAATAAAATCTCGTGGGTGAATATTTAAGGTGGAGTGTTGACTTATCTTTGATTTATGACACAAGCAACCACCACACCCACTCCATGACTAACCCACACACATCCCCACCATCCCTAGTCACTTCATAGTCCTCTCCCACTCAATTTTCAGCCTCTCCCACGTTTTAGAGCTGGAACAACTCTCTCTCTCTCTCTCTCTCCTCATTCTCACTCATTTCTCTCATTTCTACCTAAGATCAAACCCACTTTTCTCTCAAATTCTCTCCCTCAAATTCGAGATTCAAGGGCTGATCATCAATTTTTCTCTCATTTGTGGTAATATTTATCACCTTTCACATGATTAATACATTTCCTTGTACTGAAATCATTGATTCTTACACAAATTTCCATCATAAATTGTGCTAGATTCTTGAATCTTCAAGTGTTCTTGAGTTGAACACTTCTCATCTCCAACACTCATCTTCTGAAATCACATAAGGTGAGTTAATACCCCTACATTTTCATGTTTTCTCAAGTTTTTAGGGGGGGAATACAAGTTAAAACACCAAGAACATAACTAAAATTTTCTAACAGCTTTCATCAGAAAAGTTGGGCTCCATTCACGGATTGTTTTGGACAACTTAAACATTTTTGTTTTCAAAAATGTTTTAGTTGTAAGTAGCTCCAGTTCTTAGCTTTAAAATGACTACTTGCACATCTCCAGACGATTTTTCTACAATTTATGGTGATTTGTACAAAATTGCCTATCATTTCAAACACCAATCCAGACCAGTCTGTGATTATGGACTTTTTCACTCAAGTTGGAGGTCATTAAAAATCATGATAAAAATTATGAGTAAACTAGACACATTTTGGGAACTCTCAGAATTTACGGATTTAGTTTTTGACTTCGTATGATTTTTCTTCGACTTTTCTAAAACAGTCGAGAAAGGTTAATAATTAGTTAACAGCTTATAACTTTCATAACACTTTGTATTATGTTGAGCAAAGTGTATAACAATAAGTTCTAAATATTGAATGTGTTTCCTTGTTAGTTTATCATCATAAACTGAAACCTAGTCATTCATGATAAGAATATTCATTCATTTAGAACACGTATATTAAGCTATAATAAGCATAGTTTATGGATTCATAACACAAATGCGTTTTCATAAAAGAGTTCTTATACATTACAAACGTTTTGGATAAACTATAATAGGTATGATTTATGTTTTCATTAACACAACAAACACATTTCGGAAGGTTTTATTCCCACAGAAAAAGGTTTTACACTCACGCACACCACACTTAAACTTGTTAGCCTAAATTGTGAGATAATCTCTTTCCGTACGTCCGAGTGCGGGATCTAAATTCCTAGTAGTTATAATCAGAGTCTCCTGGAGGGAGAACGTGATAGTTGTGTATAGATCTATATTGGGTTTGACACCCCACACCTGAGCTGCATGCAACAGCTAGACCGGCAGGTCTGTGGTGACAAGTGTCATTCCAGTTTCGTGACGCCTGAGAAACGTCGTGGCAGGTTCATTCAGTCATTAGTATGGTTATAGCAGCTCACATAGGGATTTAACAACATAAAGTACAGGGATTTTCATAAATCAAAAGGGGTTTTATGTCGATTTAGAATCGCTTTTTATATCAATAATTACAAATATTATGGTATATTTTCAGTCTTGGTATTTAAGATTACACACCATTCATTACAGGATTTTTCTCAAATCAGAAAGGGTTTTACGCCAATTTAAAACCACATTTATATCTTTAAGTATGACAAATACTTGTTCATTTTCGGTCCTGGTATTTAGGACCACATAGTTTTTATAAGGAAAATATTGGATTTTTCTTGGTAACATACATCTCTTTACGAAGATCAATCTTCAAACTCTTACTGTCAAAAGCTTATGAACTCACCAAACTTTGTGTTGACACTTTTCAAAACTACTTGTATTCTCAGGAATTCAGTGTAACAGGAAATCAACAGCATTTTGAGGATGGGACGATAAATCGTTAAACAGTTCATTTTGTATCATAATGTAATTGATTTGATTCATGTAAACATATACTTTGGTGTAACTTTTTCAATTATATTTATGATGGTTGTATTTACTTTGAGCACTATTATACACGTTGTTGTGGTATTATACATGAAGTCCTCCACCCTCAGACGTTTCCGCCATCCTTGGTTTGGGGGTGTGACATTTTGGATCGTATTATTTTGGAGATTTTGAATCATATGATCTTGGGTAATAATATGTGTTAATGTCATTAAAACCTAACAAAGTTTTGTGTTTGATTTTTAATGGTTGTTAACATTTTTGTGTCCATGAGGTCACTAAACTGTACATTTTACCTATTAAAAAGGGAAATATCACTTTTATTCCTGGTTTCACCTGTAAAACCTTGGTGATCTATCTCCATGTTGGAAAAAATCCTCTACGTCACCCGATCCCTCTTCCTCACCAGTCACAAAATTTCTTAAAAGAAATGTGCTTGTTTCTACCACACCCAAACAAAACCCTAATTAGAACCATCATAGTCACCAACCCACCATTATTGCACCATTTTACTCATTTTTCCACCATCGTTGATCTCTCACCCTATAACACATGTTTTCCAGGATGGATCAGTTGAGGACTTGGAGGGATCAAATGTAAGAGTTTTCGGAAAAATCTAGTGTCACAATGTGGCATGCGAAATACATGAAATGTGTATCTGATGGCCGCCAACCTGGAAGCAACTACAACTCAAGTACATGATCTTTTAGGGTTTCTTCCATATTTAAGTACCTAATCTCAAGGATTAGAGCATCCACTCCAGCCTCCAACCCTTCAACAATGAATCCCTACACTCCATTGATGTTTAGGAGCTTGTTTGCTTGATTGAAGACCTTGTTCTTAAATTTTAGTGGAGCTTAAGGAAGGTGAAAGATCATTTTTGTGCAAGCGAGTAAGGGAGCAGCTTGGAATCATCATCTTCTTTAGATTTCTAAGTTTTTGGAGGTATAAAGCACTCATCTTGACCTTTGTTGTTCTTGATGCTAGTTTAATCTCATTTTGTATGATTTTGGACCCTTCCTTAGATGCTCTTGGAGTTTGAAGAATTCCAGAGCTTGTGATGGCTTTCTAAGGTCATTAGACTTCTGTTGAATAAGAAAAATGGTCATGTCTGGTGTACCTTATTTCCATGCTCGAGTGATAGCCTCATTAAGGACTTAATGTACTTAGGGTTTTAGATCTTGCCTTGGGGTGAGGTCCTAATGGATAAAGTTGAAAATTTTATCCATTAAGTCGTTGAAAAGGACTAGATCTGAAGTTACAGTTTAAATCTGTAAGGATTACGCTCTTAATGAATAATATGACTTTCTGCCAGGGACCACGACATATCCAAGGGCTTGCCACATCGTGGTAGAATCCTGTATGTCGACTATATTTGTACTAATGTACCCACGACGTGGCCAAGAGGTCTCTGTATTGTGGTAAGAGTTGACTTGGTTGATGTAAGGTCACACCTTATGATCTGAAGAGTCAAACTCTCTACACGTTGTCTATCAACATCAACGTCTACATGCCGACAACGTCAACATATCACTACTATCAGCGTCTGCGAGTAGTATAGTTAATTCTATGTAATCTTTTGTATATTAGGTAATGATATAGCTCTGTATATAATAGATAAAGATCTGATATCCTTGTGATAAGGATCGGTTCTTATTATAGATAAGATACAATCCCATTAATTTAGTGATATACTTGTATAGATTAGTATATAAGTTACATTAGGGTAAACCCTAATGTAGAGAGAGTTCGTCTTAGTGACCGTCTTTGTGACAAATCGTCTTCTTGGTGAAGACAAATCATTTCTTGGTGAAAGACAAATTGGAGAAATCTTTGTGTTATTTACTTTCTATTTTTTGTTTTTTTAGATTAGTTTACTTCTGTTCTTTATACTTGAAGTGTATCCGTTCAACACAAAACCTTTAGTTGACCATTGACTTTTGTTGACCGTTTACCGTCGAATTTTAACTAGTTTGACTTTGGGTCAGTCTTAAAGGACTTAGGTAATTGATTAAATATTTATATGTATTTGGTGTCAGTCGGTTTGCGGGAGTGATAAGTGCATGGAATGAAGGTGTTGCTATATTTCCTAGGGTCTTCGATTCAAGTGAGTTTCTTCGTTATACTATGTGTTGCAGTATATATCCTTGTGTGTCAGGATATATGAGTAGTGGTATGTTGGTTAGAGTACCAGTAGGATGACAATCGTCGAGTGGAGTGCCCTAGGGGCTATATGTAGTCATGTAGGATAGCATGAGAACTCTTGATCTAGGCTTTCTTTCTTGTTTTTTGTTTGGTTGTAGCTCTAGAGTGGGATCACCTGTTCGAATGTCTATCGTACCTATGACTACATATAGTTATGCATTCTTGGAGTTCTGTTGGTTGTGGTGTAGTGTATTATATGATACTCTGTATGTAGTAGTGAGATGTTATACATGTAGAATAGTGTAAATAGTTGCATGTGTTTATGTTCTAGTTTATTTGCTTGCTTGATTTATTTGTTGACATATCGAGTGGTGGTTTGAGGCGGTCTTGCTCTGTGTAGTAGGCTAAGATACCCGGGCGGGCCAATGGTGTGTTGTAGGCCAGGTATTGACCAAATATGTACTGTAGGCATGGGAGGGGGACCAATTGTGGACTAGAAGCCTAGGAGAGTGGTCCATGTGTACTGTAGGCATTGTAAGGCGGTCCAGTCAAACTAAAGGCTCATGTGTGCATGCATTGTATGTGTATTGTGGTGTATGGTATTTTGGGGGAACTCATTAAACTTTGGCTTATATATGTGGATTAAATGTTTTTCAGTTACCATTGGTGATCTGGGAATGCACGACTGTACACACTTATCAACAGTATTGGAAATTCCACATATATTACTATACTATGATTTCTAAACACTTGTATTTTGGAACAAATGAGTATTTCTTAACTTGGGTTTTATGAAAAAATGTGTTTTACCTTAATTGAAAATGAATTTTTTTTGTGAAAATGGAAATTTCACACCCACACGAAGTTTCACAATAATTGTAAACACAACGACTTCAATAATAGGGTCCATCAGTATGAACACAACGACTTCAATAATAGGGTTCAACATCACCATCGCCAACAAAGACAAATAAATTGTCGATTGTGTCGATAGAAGTGATCCGGTTCATATTATTATTATGCCTCTTTCCTCTAAATCATCTCTGATTTAGGAGAATTCCAGATTGAAAATCTCTAAGAAGGCTTGCCTCTTTTATGCCACTGAAATGGAGACACTTGCACGGACGATTGTTGCCCAATCTGATGGCATTCGGGTTTCATGTAGAAATAAAACTAGGCGTTAGGCTTAGGAATTAGGATACGATCATACATTCATATGAACATGTTTATGTGATTTCATGTCCAAGGTTAGCTAAAATTTTGTGATTCATACTTAGTTTTGCATCTTACCGGTCGAAAGTAACTTACGAGGTCCAACCAGGTTGATGAATTTTTTATCGCAAGAGGAGTGAACCTGCATGCTTCCTCCAATTTAGTTTTCTATATTTTTTACAATGTTACTCTTCTATGCAATACGGTGAAAATTAAGGAAGCATGTCCAACCCCTGGATGATTGCCTACTTATATCTTAAACTCCGAGATGTCATACTTTGTTCGTTCATTTCTATTTGGACCTAGATTTATGATTGCCTACAATGTTACTCTTCTATGCAATACAGTGAAAATTAAGGAAGCATGTCCAACCCCCGGATCTAAATGCATTCTTCACCGCTTTACATGTTTTTAATCTTTAAGGTGTTATATTTGATTTCCATATATTACCATCAATTTCCTTATTGTATTTTTTTGTATGTTATGGATTTTTTTGTGTTGTCATTTGTTTGGATTGGTTGTCACTACACACATAGATTAAAAATTATAGAGATAGTTTTTTATGATGAAAGACATTTTTAGGATGGAGAAATGGGATTCTCAATTTCTTGTAATTTTTTTGTTGTGGAATTTTGTGGCGGCGCAGGTTTTGTTTGTGGGGCAGTTGCAGCTGAAGGAGATGATAACGAATGAGGTGACGGTGGTGGAAGAAGTTGGAACCACCTGGGAAAACATCGCTAGAGAATAGGGGTGGTGATGGTTGAATTAATGAAGATAAATTTTAAAGGGAAAGTGATTCGTACACAACACTTTTTATTTGTGCACAACAAATTAATGAAGTTGGAGAAGGAATGTGGGGGTGACGATTGTTTTTAAGGTTGGATTTTATCTAGGATACATATGGCAATCCTTGTCGGTATATATTTTGAAATTTTCGTGGTCAAAGTAAACATCATGAACTTTTAATAGGATGACCTCTTGAAAATTTATAAAATGGCTTTTTTACATAGTTTTTTAGACATTACCAGCTTAAAAGGCATAAAAAATGTTCATGGAACATTTAAAACAAAAAGAAAAAATACGTGTATTTTTGGTGACAATAACCTAATAATATAGAATTATATCATTTTCAACCAAATTAATAATAAGTTTTAGATCATAATATTTTTTTTGAACCATATAATTTTGAATAATAAAAAATACGATTAAATAATTATATTATTTTTGAATCATAATAAATTAAGTATAATCATTTAAAAAGATTTTTGATTTAAGACATCATCTATTAGTTGTTTTTATTAAAACTTAAATTCCTTAAAAAAGTACCATCGTTTTAAATGCAATATTTTATAAAAAAAAGTTTTATAAACTTCCTAAAATAATAATATGAAGAAACCCTGAATGTTACTTTGAATTAGAGATATACGAAAAGTTCAATAGATAACCATTATTAATCAAGTAACCAATGAACCAATCCAAAACGTCGAAATTTAAAACGATCAACGAAAAAAAAAGGATTGTAGACTTTTACAACGGACGCACATGTACTGGATTATAACAACACCCACTTCGTTTTTTAGTTTAATTTTTTTAGACCATGTTTTTTTTATCAAAAAAAGCAATATATAAAAAATGATTTTTTTTTCAAGAAACCCACTTCATTTTCATTGTTTGTTGAAAAGTTAAGGTTTATGTTTTTTATAGGAAAAAAAATAATAAATATATCAAGATTCATACTTTTTGGTATCTTTAAACATAGATTCATATTGATGTTAAAAAAATTGATATTTCAGCTCAAATTTACATTGCGAACCTATTCAGATTCACATTGTAAACCTACTCAAATTCACTGTGTGAATAAAGTAAGTCAGATTCATATTGCGAACATGTTCAGATTCACATTGTGAATCTGTTCAGATTCACTTTGTGAATTTCACTAAGTTAATTTGCGAATGATCAAATAGTTGAAATAGTAAGTCAAATTCACATTGTGAATGTTACAAATTGAAATATCTATAGTTTAGATTCACAGTGTGAATCTGAACCGATTGAGTTTTTCACTTTGTGAATGTTAAAAATTGAAATATTTACAATTTAGATTCATATTGTGAATCTACACTGATCGTGTTTTTTTTAATCGGTGTTGATGTTTATTAATAAAGTACAAAAAATAGCATTTTTGGTATAATTAGTTTTTTTTTTTTGGATAAAAATAAACTTAAATATTGAAAAAAATAACAAAATGAAGTGAGTTTTTTTCGAAAAAAAAAATTGTTTTTTATATATCAACATTGATCTCTATGGAAAGATAACGAAAAATTGTGAACAACGGTATATTAATGTTTTTTTTTCGATAAAAAATGTGGCCTAAAAGAATTTAAACAGAAAAAAAGATGTGAGTTTTTTGGTCAACATGTTTATTTTTTTGTATAATCCGGTGTGTGCGTCCAATGTACAAATGTACATCTATTTTCTTGACCGTTGATCATTATGATTTCCGACACTCACAATTGGTTTTTTGGTTCCTTGTTAATTATGATTTTCTGTTGAACCTCACCAAAATGAACTTTTTTAAAAAACTAATATTTTTTGAACTTCAACCTTTTAGAAATTTTATTTTTGGAGAGTCACTCATATAGTCATAAAAAGAGGCATAAATTTCATAATATTTGTAGAATTTTGTTTTGGAGGGTGTGGTTTATATAAAAATTTAAATATTTATTCAAATTTTCATAATTATAAATTTTATAGGGAATTAAATTTTATTTTATTTTTTGATATATCAACTT
This sequence comes from Lactuca sativa, assembly GCF_002870075.4. Lineage (NCBI taxonomy): Eukaryota > Viridiplantae > Streptophyta > Magnoliopsida > Asterales > Asteraceae > Lactuca > Lactuca sativa. The sequence goes on along the minus strand of NC_056628.2, from coordinate 156,622,092 downwards.
TTGTAATAAGAAATGAAATATGTGGAGAGAGAGAGAGAGAGAGAGAGAGAGAGAGAGAGAGAGAGAGAGAGAGAGAGAGAGAGAGAGAGAGAGAGAGAGAGAGAGAGAGAGAGAGAGAGAGAGAGAGATGTCGTCGTTTACTTAAGCAACAAAACCTCTTTGACTTCTGCAGAAATAAAATTCGTATGTGAGGGCGGGAATCTGTTGTTTTTCTTTTTCTTTATTTTTATTTAAATAACAAAAAGTACTTTTTTTTTTTGACAAAACATTGAGAAAGCTAATCAGGAAACTACATTATTTAATTAATATCACAGTCTCTTGTTACTGTTTTAGTAAACGATTATCTTTTATTTATTTAGATTCTCAAATAAATACAATATTTTTGGATTCTTTTAAACGAATATCTTGTTTTACAAAATACAAGTTTTGATGAATAGTCAAATACATAATATATTTACTAAATTAAAGTTAAAAATATTTCATACACCATCATTTTTATATACTAATGATTGTTAATTCTAAGTTATGTACATTAAAATCAAAATATTTTAAAAAGAATATATTTCTTGAAAAACAAAAAAAAAAAAAAAAAAAAAAAAAAAAAAAAAAAAAAAAAAAACCGAATAGTGCCATTACTTTTGAGATGAAAAAGAGCTTTAGATTGCCTTTTCTTTAAGATACATTTTCAGATTTATGAGTTTCATATTAGTAGTTACTTATGAAGATACTGTTAGAGATTGGTTATTCGTCTAAATATGTTGTGCATGCGTTTGCGTTAATTAATCTGTTGAAATGTATTCTTCCCATGATTAATATATTTTTACTACAGACATATAGATACAAATATAGGATCATTATGCTTGTATGAATGTAATAGATTAAACAAGGAATAGACAAGGTAATGATTTCTTTATTATAATTCATTTTCATATGTGGTTATATATTTTAATATTGATCTTTGTTGTTTGGTAGAAAAGAATAATAATTGAAAGAAGTGAATATATTCAACAATGGCAAAATGACATCAAATACAAAATGCATACAATCTGAAGTTTTTTACAATATTATCTGGTTAAAATTTGCAATTTATATCGTAATAAATAGGTGTATAAAAAAATATCATATTGTTATAAAATATATCTAATGTAGAATGTATTCTAATAGAACTCTATAAATAATAATCTTATAAATATGTGAATGTCTCCCCAATATAACAAAAAAGCAGTATCTCAATTCACAATTAAAAATGCAAAATGACCAAGAATTCCACATATATAGCATCAAATATCATCGTCAAACACGTCTTTCACACATCCAAAATTGTCTTCATCATCAACTATAAAAAAAAAAAAAAAATTATCATCAACTCTTCGACACTTTTATATAATGAGAGAGTTAGTCAGACAATCATTAAAAAAAAAAAAGCAAATAGAGTTGTTAAATAATAAAAAGAAAAACAACTTGTATATAACTACACTTATCATTCATTTCACTATTCAAACTATGTATGTGAGTATTATTGAATCAAATTGGTGAAGGGGATCTTTGAGATTTCACAACTTGATCGTAGATATGATTTGTATTTTGTATGTATGCATTATGTTCCAACACACAATCATGTTTGTGCCAATAGGCGGGGAAACATGAAGATGCCCTAAAACTTACAAATTTTTAAGGTCCTATTTTTATATATCTTATTACGTTAGTATAAAAAAATTTATAATATATCGGATATAACGACTGAGGGAAAAATGAAAGAAAGTTGAGCCAAAACAAAATTAATGGATAAGACTAAGGGACATGTGAGTCTTCTGGAATAATCATCGTATTGTGCTTCTCACCGCCATTGATTGATGAACTCTATGAATCATATATGATATTTCCAGTCGTAACAAAAAAACCATTTTTGAATTTTCACGCAACCTTATGATTTCAATTTTTCTTAATATATCGATTATGTTAATGTGATTTCATGCATCCTTAAGAAAACTGATCTTGCATTCGTGTTAATATGATTTTAGGCAGTCTTGCTGATTTTAATTTCTGATTTATGATTTTTGTTAATCTGATTTCTAATTCAAGTAAATTGTAAGATTTTGTTAGTGTTCTTCACTTTTTGGATGTTAATTTTATGATAAAGAGATCATTTATGTACTTTTTTTTCTAATTTTATATAAATAAATTTAAACATTTAACTCGCAAGTTTTTTGAAATCATTGTTGTTGGAGTCGCGAAAACGATTCAGAAACCCTTATCCTTGTTGTAGGAGAATGATTCGACATCATAAGTAGACAACTAGGTATTTATGTTTTTTTTTCTCATGTTTTATAAGTTGAAAATAAAAACATGTAGTCTAAAAAATATTTATCTCGTAGTGACAAAAGCAAAAAGAAAAACGAATAATTAAAACCACTTCAAAAACAATCTATGGACAAATATATAACAAAAGCATCATTGTAAAAAAAAACAACAAAAAAACCACATTCCTTTATATTTTTTTTAATATAATGACCTTGTTTTCATATTTTGTCCGGACCTCAAATTTGCTAGGACTGGCGCTGCACACAATGATATAACACCCTTTTCGGTGGCTTGTTTCGAGACTGAGACATCTTGTAGACTTATAACAACTCAAAAAGTGGTGTCTACAACTTCTAGATATAGTTTAAGTAAGACCAAAGTAACATCATTGCACAAGTACCATGAATAAGAAGATATGCACCGGTATAAAATTCCAATGTAACATCAATGAACATGTACCATGAATAACAAGACATGTACTATTATAAAAGTAATCATGTTCGTGTTTTTATCAACGTTCTAAAAAGTTGGTTATGGCTCCAAGGCTTGTATTTGACGTCATACTTTAACAAAATATCGTCTTAAGTCATATATGTATATAAAAATTAATAATAGTAGTGTGTGTGTGTGTGTATATATATATATATATATATATATATATATATATATATATATATATAGTTAGGTTATTGTGTTCTAACTATCTATTATGTGCATGTATGATTGATTATGGACCAATCATTTTAATTATTTTAATAAAGTAATTAATGCATATTGCATGTTAAAGATATAATGAATATTAATTATATCTTCAACATGTAATATGCATTAATTAATTTCTTAAAATAACTAAAATAATTGGTCCAGAATAAATCTTATATGCACACAATAGATACTAGAAACATTTGAACATAACTCTCTCTCTCTCTCTCTCTCTCTCTCTCTCTCTCTTTATATATATATATATATATATATATATATATATATATATATATATATATATATATATATACCACTGAGTAGACAATACTACTTCGGGGATTCCTTAGCAATGTATGTCAGTAACGCAACCATGGAGTAATTAGAATACCCATACGAATGTAACATCTACATATCGTAGGCCTGCCTATGTGTGGTTCATCTATCACAAATTCTAAGTCTATAAAATCTCAATTATATATAACCTTAACGCATACACGTAGTAATTATAGACCTATTAGGAAGGGTCTTTTAGTTTTCACATAAGTTAGTGATAGTGCCTAAAATACTCCTATAGTATTCTAATTGTATGTTTGATTCTAGTATTCCTTTGTATATAGAGTTGGTAAGTTTTAGACTTGTTGCAACACCACAATTTCTCCCACACACATGTTGGTCATATCTCGATTAAATATAGTTGATCAGGCTATATTTATCTCAAGTATGATTACATAGTTGTCGAGGTTTGACTGTAGTGTCTAACCTCTAAACACTTATGTTTTGTTCTTCTTGTAGTACTTGTTCTAGTATATATGTATGTATGTATGTTTGTATACTTCTCATAAAATTACTTATATTTTAAAAGTATACTTTTAGTCAGAGCACTTCAGCCCCTTTGTATTTATAGTTGTATATCTTCTTATAGGTTGATATACTGACTTCAAGTTAAACAATGCTCTAATACCAATCTGTCACACCCCCAAACCGAGACGGCGGAAACGTTCGGGGGCAGAGGACGTCATGTACAATATCATCACAATTGAATAATAGTAATCAAAGCAACAAAAAACATTGTATTGATATCATAGTGTTTACATCGAATTTGAAACATAGCTTGAATGACTTCCAAATGTATATAGTAAAAACTAAGACTAAAAGATCTTATGCTTCGTCTTCTTGAAAACCTGCATGTGTACCTGCCTACTGGATTCCTGAGAATACAACTAATTTTGAAAATGTATCAACATTTAAGTTGGTGAGTTCATAAGTATTTCGTTTTAGAAAATAAGTTCTTTGTACCTCGAAAATGTTCATATGGTCCTCCAAAAAATCCTATATTTTCTTAGTAAAATGGAATGTAGTTTGTAGTCCCTTTGGAACAAAATGTATAAATGTTATCGTATTCTTGGGAAATATTTTGTAGATTTTAAATATGTATAAAACCCTTTAGATGCATGAATTCCGAAATGAGATTTTTTTTGTACTTGAAACGATGTTATGTAGTTTTATGGTGATACACCCTTACGTGTGAATACTCTCGGGTTAAGTTACTCCATTTACGCGAGCTTCTGTATCTTAAAATAATGTACTCCTAGGAAGGCCTATAAGTTCCTTCTATAATCCTAGTGTATATAAGTCATATAGAATTCAAGATCGAATAATTCGTCAAAAATAATGGGTCTGCCTTAAGCGCACAACCATACGAGGAACAGGATCTAAGGCATTCCCAACCATTTCCATGTTGATCGAGCCTAAATTTTATATAACCCTGTCGTATACCCGTAGCAATTATAGATGGAAACTAACCATTCTAGGTGACATGCAGTCTTAAGTAACCTAATACCAATAATAGTGAGTGTTTGTTCGTGAAAATAGTATACTGTAGTAGTAGTAGTAGTAGTAGTACATAAAGAAAACTTCTTTCTTTATAAATGTAATGTATGTTCAAGAAAATCCAATATTTTCCTTATAGAATGAGTTATACTCTTAGAGCCTAAAGACCAAATTGTATATTGCGATTAGAATGAGCTGTACTCTTATAGAATGAGTTGTACTCTAAAGTAAAAATGGGAGTGCAATGTGTGTAATCAGCCGAGCTCAAGTAAGTGTTTCCCAAGTTATCCATACTTATATATTGTGATTATTATGCTTGATATGTGAACTACATGCTAGATTTAAGCTAAGGATTCCTTCAGGAAACATATGATAGAATTGCCTAATTTTTGTGATGCCTTATAGCTCAGTAGAACTTGATGTCCTGTATTACTTGGAATTGATATGGGCTCTATTATTTTCTAAGTGTATGCTTTCAAAGTTGTATATGTTTATGATTGTATAACCCTAGAGTGAATGATTTAGCATAATTTCTTGTTCCTTGTTTGGTTGAACTTAGGGTAGAATCTTCATTCGACGGTCTATGTGATCCTACTTTGTGTACAACTTGTGCGTATAAGGCAACCAATGGTGTAGATTGAGGTTCTTTGTACTGCTAGTGGTGAGGGTTGAGAGAGTTCCTAGAAGAGTCTAGGATATATATATATATATATATATATATATATATATATATATATATATATATATATATATGCTGTGTAGAATAGGTGGTTCTTGATTATAGTGTGGTAACTTAGAGGAATCAGAATTTACCTTGAGGAAGGTATAGGTAGGTGTGGAAGGTAGTATTGGGCCCATACTATTGGAAGCATAGGACATGTACTTGAGACAAGTTTAGATCTAGGGATCCTAAGGGTACTTGTCTGTTGTGAGTTTCCCTCGAGTGTTTTCTGATTGTTTATATGTTGTGTTTCAGTTAGAGGATGGTGGTCACTCGTTTAGGATCAGGAGGTACTGGTTCTGGCTCTGGATTGGGTTCAGATTATGCCTATGGCTCAGAACCGATTGATGAGAGGTTGTGTGAGCTTATTGCAACCGAGGTTACTCGTTGTCTTCTTGATGTTACCACCATGATTTTTGGTAACATCAAGGAGGGGATTATGGAACTTATGGAGGAGCAGATCAGGTCTTTTCGAGCCGAGATTGTTGCAGGGAAGGCTGGGGTGCAAACTCCCTCATTCTGGGTGTTCAAGGCTTGTGGAGCGCCTGGTTTCTTTGAGGTTAAGGACCTCATCGTTAGCCATCATAGGACCGCTGACATAGAGAATGCTCAGCGCACGAGCTTTTTCCCTGATGGGGTAAAGGTGGGATTTGTGTCTTGCTTACTAAGGGATAGAGCGCGAGACTGGTGGGACAAGGTTACCTGAGCTATGAGGACGGTAGGGGTGGTAGAGATTACAAGGGAGGACTTTGTTCAGAGGTTCCAGAGGGAGTTTGCACCAGTTATAGAGGTGCAACTGCTGGCGAGGGAGTTCCAGGACCTTTGCCAGACTACGGAGACTGTGGCGGAGATCACGACCAAATTCAGGGAGAGGGAATTACTGGTCCCACAGTATGTTGAGGATGAGAAGATGAGGAAGACGAGATATCATGGTATGTTGAGGGATGACATTAGGGAGTTTGTGAGGTTTTCGGGGTGTAAGACCCTGAATGACATGATCGAGACAGCCCGTGAGTGGGAGATTGAGTTGGAGCTCCAGATGAAGCGAAAGTCGGAGCAGGTTTAGATAGTTGTTGGTCAGGCCAAGAGGACCAAGACCACCGATACCCATACCAGAGGCCAACAAGGCTGAGGCCGTTGCACAAAGTACAACAAGCTGCATGGTGGAGCTTGTCTATCAATATGTCCAGGATGTTTTAGTAGTGGCCAGTCGGGTTACATAAGCAGGGATTGTCCCAAGAGGGCTCTGATTTGCTTTCATTGCAATCAGACCTACTATAAAAAGGCTGATTATCCGAGATTGTCTAGGGGAGCAGTGATGACACCTGCACCAGCCACTTTGAGGATTACCGATGGCCGCCAGGGCATGGCGGAGGCTCTTATGGTGAAGAGCTGGGATTTTCAGTTGACCACCGATGAGGCGCATGCAACGCCGGATGTATTGATTGGTATATTTTCTAACTCTATCTTTTATTATTTCCTTTGTTTATTCTTATGTTTATTATGATCTTGTATAGGGACCTTTTTGGTCAATGGTTTTTTTGCTCATGTTCTGTTTGATTCGGGGGGCTACCGGATCCTTCGTGTATCTTGCACTCAATAAGAAGTTCGAGACACTCCAAGGAGTTTGGATTCCCCTCTAGAGGTAGAGATTGCAGATGACCGTATCATGAGTGCATTAAGGGTTTTCCGTGGGTATGTCCTGAACATGTTTAGCGATATGTTCTTTATTTGTTAAATGTGACTCGAGCATTTGGATCATGTCATGGAGCATTTGGAACACTTGGAATTAAATAGAGCACTTGGGGTTCATGGATCATGTGACAAAGGAACGAATCATCGGAGAAAGGAACGGATCGACTGACAAAGGAACGAATCTTTAGAAGGGGGTTTAGAGCAACTGCAAGAAGTTTGGAGCACTTGGGAGTGATATGGAGCAACAAGGGAACCTTGTTGCGCCATATGATAAAAGTATGGGCCAAGAGTGATGCTCCTTCTCCATGGCACTCTCTCTTGTGCCATCATGTTCACTCTTGCGACATGAGGCTTGTTGTTGCATCATACATGGCCTTGTTGCCCCTTGCATGTGCTTGTTGCGCCATCGTAATGTTGTTGCTTAAAGTTTGAAGTTCTCACACCACTCTTGATTCCTATTTCACCATCCATACTCCTTTTTGCGCCATCTGGAGATGCTGTTGTGCCATGGAGAAGTTGTTGCACCATCATGGACAATCTTGGTACATGATGCGCCATATTGATTCCTTTTTTTGCCTTGATGAGCGAAGTATGCTATGAAGTCCTACATGATGCTCAATATCATTCAAGGATGCTCTGAGGTTGGTATTGCTCAAGGACTAAAACATGTTGTGCCACCATGATGGTTGTTGGGCCATTAGTGTTCATGATGCGCCGCTAGTACATCATGATGCTCCACTATGGCACAAGGTGCTCCATCATGTGTGTTACTTATGCTCCTGAGTTGTATGACATGGATGCATGTTCCAGAAGATGATGCATGGCAGATTGTGATTGGTTGACACCTTTCATGGGCCAATGGCCTTGGCCCATTAGGGTTTTAGGTCTGATCCCTCAAGTATAAAAAGGGATGCATGTTAGGTCATTTTATATCTTGAATTCTAGAGTGATAGGAGAATCTCTTTGTAATTGTACTTGTAACCTCTGTTTGAGAGCTCTAAAATAAAAGAAGAATCCCCTCCTATCCGTGGACGTAGCTCACCTTTACCGAACCACGTATATATTGTGTCTTGTGTGCTTATAATTTTGCTAGTTATCCGTTTTACTTCTTAACAAGTCGTATCAAAGCTGCGGTTTGTATTCCTGTGATTGAAGATGTCTACTCACAAGTTTGATTTGGATAAGTGCAATCGTTCAAATGACTTCACTTTTTGGAAGGTGAAGATGAGGGCTCTTCTAGTTCAACAAGGATGTGCAACAACAAAGGAAGGAGGTGGTTGATAAGAAGGTGGACATTCTGACGAAGGCACATAGTGCCATTTTGTTGAGCTTAACAGATGAAGTATTGAGGGAGGTCGTGGATCAAACAACTGCTTCTGGGCTTTGGGGTAAACTTTGTGACAAGTACCAGAAAAACTCAATGACGAACAGGTTGTATCAGAAGCAAAGGTTGTACACTCTCAGAATGTCTAAAAGTAACCAAGTGAAAGTGTTGGATTAGGTGTCTAAGCCCATGACTATAATTGGTATGTACTTAACCCGAGAGTAGCATGGTCCATTTTGGTTTGCATTCACCAGAACAATCTGATAGGATGGATATTTGAGGATGAGATTATTTTTGATTTATTAATAGACTATAAGTATAATATATTAATTGAGGAATCATATTATTTAATTTTTATTGATAAAAAATTAATATGGAATTAATTTAGTGATCAAAGAGACTAATTAAATTTACAGGGGAGATTATGTAAATCAATGATATATATAGGTTGGGCTAATAATCCATGATTGATTGGTGATGGGATAAGCTTATGTAAGTATACATATTGTGTTAGTCCATTACAAACCCAAGTGTAAGAATTAGGGTTTACACATAACCCTTGTAATTTTACACTATATATATATATATATATATATATATATATATATATATATATATATATACATATATATATATATATATATATATATATATATATATATATATATATATATATATATATGTAACCCCTTGGCCTAGTGATGTGTGTTGAATGCACTAGTTTTAATCCTACTTTTTAATATAAATTAGACACACAAAAGGTAGTGAACATCTCGATTGGTGGTATAGTTTAGCAAGTAGGGTATCAAACACAGGGGACAACAATTAAGCTAATTACTAATATTATCTAAAAGCTAGCAATAAAAGAAAAGGGTTTTCTCTAATTTTACAAGACTAGAAACTTAAGTATTTAACTAATACTCAACTAAACAACTAAAAGCTAAGCAAATGAGAATCAAAAAAATTCAATAATGGGAAAGACTTATGTTTAGGTTTTTAATCATCTATTCCTATGGTTGATTTTATGACAAGTGCAATGGATTAATTAGCATTGGCTACCAATTAGTGTGATTAGGTTTACGTTCGCTATTACTAATCCTTAGAAAACAGATTAATTTAAACAATGGCCAAGTGATTAAACTAATAAATTTCCTAGTTTATTGGTTTGGGTTAAGTAAGACTTGTAGTTGGTAATAAAATTGCTAATTCAGTTAACCTCTTGTTGATGGTTCGTCACACAAGGCTTACACATTAATTTTCCTATTTTCTAGTTAACCCTAGTTTCACGTTCGCTATTCCTAGGCATATAACAATGTTTTCACATAAATCATATGATATTAGCAATTAAGAGATGTTCATGCAACTTAATATGTTGGTTAATTAACAGACAATAGTTGTAATTAACACATAAGGTTCTTTAACAAGCTTAACAAAACAAAATCACCAAATTAAATTAATCCAATCATAAAATCAAACCATATTCATAAAATCATCTATCCTAAATAGAAGTTATGAGTTTTTAGCTCAAAAATAAAGTAGAAAACAACTCAAAAACGAAATCAATTGATGCAAACATAGTTTAAACAAAAGATTAGGTAAAGAGTACACTTGATTTGCCTTGATCTCCCAAAAATCGAATGATTAGACTTGATCTTCGAGTTCCAGAGCTTCACCAGCAGTTTGAATCGTAAATTGATCCCCATGGGTTCCAGAGAGAAGTCCCAAATTCGTGAGTTAAAGCCATTTATATAGTTGCTGAAAACAAGGGCTACTCGTTGAGTCCATAGACTGACTCGGCGAGTCCACCACTTAAAATCCATATACGATAAGGACTCTTGTTTGTTCACGAATCTTCGAGCCTACTCGGCGAGTAGGCGCCCAACTCGCTGAGTTGTTCAGGTTTTTTTCTTTCTTTCTTCAATTCTTCAATTCCCGAGCTTCCTATAGCTATATCTACTTCCTTTTGCTTCCAAGCTCATCTTTTAGGCTACAAATACATTTTAAACATATTTAAGTACCTTTGTTCATAATTTGCAATAAAATAGCCAAAAAATTTTAAGATTTAACACAAAATATATGACTAATTATGCACATATCAAAATACCCCACACTTGACTTTTGCTTACCCCCAAGCAGAACTGAATTTTAAACATACTAGCATCACATAAAACAATCCCAATCAAACCCAGCCATTATGCCAAGACCACAACACATGCATTTGTGTCTTAAATTTTTCCTAAGGACCCCCCTCAATTCTAAATACTAACAATCCTCATAAACACTCGCCCACTTGTTTTGAACTATGCTCATTTTAAGCATCCCTCCGAATCCATCCGCAGAAAACTTCCTAACCTCAAGGGATCTTTGGTCCAGCAACCCAAGCATACATAATCTAGAAAATTACAATTCTTCGATACCACTATGGAGCACTTTGGAATTCTTCACTTTTTTGATAAGTTGATCTTGATTTCTTTGAATTCACCACCTTTTTGTTCAATTTTTTGTATCTTCAACTTTTTGAATTTCTTCAGAACTTTCTTCTTTTGATCTTGTAACGACCAAAAATTTGAGCCAATTTTAAACATTTTATATCATTCAAAAACCATTAAGTTCATACATCTTATTTTCAAAATAGTTTAAACATCAGAGTATCCCCCAGAACCATATCACATGAATCATAAAACATGAGGAGCGGTACGATCACGCCTTCGCCTTGCCACAATCGCCTGAAGAACCTGAAAAAATACACTGAACTATAAGCGTGGAAGCTTAGTGAGTTAGCCCCAAAATACCAACCACATACAACCATAATCATAACATATTGTATCATAATACAGAACAACCATGCCTCTCAAGTCTGCAGCGTGACTGGTCCGCCCTCAAAAAACCTTCAGTTCACCTGGTCCACTCTCTGAGTCTACAGTACGACTGGAACGCCCGCACCGGGCCTTCAGTCTATCTATCCGAGCCTTCGGTATGACTGGACCGCCATACGGGCCTACAATCTATCCGGACTGCTCATAGGGTATGTTGGCCTTCAGCACAAAGCAAGGCCGCCTTAACACAAACATCAAGCAAATAACCATGTGTACATATAACAGGAAATCACATAACAGTCCATAGGCAAACAAATCGATCTAGCAGATCATAAAGCATAGCATCATCCTTACCAGGATATCAACCTAACCGGTCACTAACATAACATCATCCTATATACCAGGATACCGACCTAAACCAGGTCACTAACATAGCATCATCCTATATAGCAGGATACCGGCCTAAACCAGGTCACTGACATAATACTGTCCCAATTACCAGGACGCCGATCTAACAGATCAATAAGCACATCAAACAGTAAAAGTACAAATATCAGATATAACTATCTCACAGATCATCGATCATAGCAATCTCTCATGACCAAAGCATCTACTTAACCAGGTCACTAACATACCAATCCCAACAGATCACATGAGCATAACAACATACTGTCTATTCTGATACCAATCTAACAGATCATAACCACATGTAGCATACTGTAACCAAGATAAAAACTAAAAGGGCCAGCCTTGGTGCCTTAGACCCTATTGATATAGTGAGGATATGTAACACCGTAAAAATTTAAAACAATTTTTCGCATTTTCCAAACACATTTTTACAACTCATTCATTCATAAAATGACATAGTATCATGTCTTTGTTTCACAAAACATCTCCCAAGATCGAAATACATAAAATCCCATGTGTGTGTGTACGAATCAAGTCGGCGCCTTCCCGTGGTCATCACTGGTACCCGAAACACATAACACGTAACACCGTAAGCATAAGCTTAGTGGGTTCCCCAAAATACCACTCTAACATATGTTAGCCACTCGAGGCTATAACTCTGTTGACCCTCTGGTCAATGTGTCTCAGTGGGACCTTCCAGCCTCAACCCTCTGTGGGCCCTCTGGCCCTAACTCTATGGACCCGAAGGTCCTAACTCTATGGACCCACTGGTCCTACTCTGTAAACTATGAATCATGCACATCACATATAATAAATCACAACACATAAATAACATGCAAATACACTAGCACATAACTCTAAGATACACTATCACATAACTCTGTTACCACACTAGGTAAAGTATAGTGAGAAGACTCACCTCAGGCGTCTCGATAAATCTTTGACTCGGTAGAAATATTGCCTAGTCTCCGCCTATTCACATAAAGTAAATACTCTTATAAATATAACTCTCGAGACTAGACTCAACCTGCCATTGGCACCCTCAGAAGGGTAAAAGACTATTTTACCCCCCTCTCGACACAAGTACTCCAGTGCTGACCAAACCCTAAAAGTCAACGGTCACACTTTGACCCTACTCGCCGAGTGCACCCTGGTGACTCGGCGAGTTCACATATGTTCTCTAACACTTTGCCCCGCTTGGCACGCCGTGTCCCTCCCTATGCTCAACGAGTCATACCAGTCATGAATCGCGGGGCCACCACGACTCAACTCGCCGAGTCTCAAGAACAACTCAGCGAGTACCGCCTTGAACTCCAGTCCTCTAACCCCCCCCTTCTGACTCACTGAGTCATCCGCCAACTCGGCAAGTCTACTCACTGAGCAATTTACGTGAAACCCTAACCCTACTCGCCGAGTCCCAAGAACAACTCGGCGAGTTCATGCCATGCACAAACTCTACTGGCCTCCTGAGGTCAGATCTGTTTCCCTAAACCATAGATGTGGCCTTCCCAAGCATGAATGTCACGTAAAGTCCGAAACTTGACGCTTGTATAACAACAACAAGGCATCGAAAGGAGATTTAGTCCCTAAAATGGCAACCTAAGTCCAATAACCCCAAACTGATCCATAAAGCTCCAAGGGTTAAGGTCTCTGGACCACTTTGAGTTCAGATCCAAGGCACAAACTCGAAGAGGGACCATTTGCTCCACATAATCACTCTCCAAAGGGGTTAGAAAACCCTAACTCTAATGATCAACACCAAAACTGAAGGAGGTTTGAACTATTACCTCAAAATGAAGTCTCTGAACTCTGGAACTGCTAGAATCGCACCTCCTCTTTGCTCTTAGTCACCTCCTTCTTGCTAAACCAAAGGTACAAGGATCAAAAGTGACTTCTTCTTCCTCACAACGATTTGGCTCACTTAGGGTTCTCTCAAGGGACTGGTAGCCGCAATGGGAGGCTATATGTGCCCTTAAATAGGCTCCAAACCCGGGGGATTAGGGTTTCATTAAACAACGTGGACTCACCAAGTCCATAAATGGACTCGCCGAGTCCGAACGTGAGCCCGGATGAACATCCGCGACCCTACTCGGCGAGTCTTGGCTCCAACTCGCCGAGTTCCTCCACAAACTCCAAAATAATTAAATAAAATAATATACCTGGAAATCCGGATGTTACAAATCTCCCCCACTTGAATCAGACTTTGCCCTCGAAGTCTCATTCTGGAAACAACTCCGGATGCTGCTCACGCATCTCCGACTCTGACTCCTAAGTCATCTCGGACCCCTTCCGATGTTGCCACTGAACCAAAACTAGAGGCACTTCCTTGTTCCTCAAAACCTTGATCTTCTGATCCCTGATCGCCACCGGTCTCTCAGCATAATTCAGGCTCGCATCCACCTGAATATCCTCTAATGGCACCACTGCCGACTCATCGGCTATACATTTCCGCAACTGTGACACGTGGAAAGTATCATGAATCTACCCCAACTCCTCAGGTAGCTCCAAACGATATGCTACCCTGCCCACCCTCGCGATCATTCTAAACGTAACAATATACCGGGGCCCTAGCTTGCCTCTCTTCCTGAACCGGATCACTCCTTTCCAAGGAGATACCTTCAGGAGCACAAAATCTCTGACCTGAAACTCAAGCTCGGACCGACGCCTATCCGCATAACTCTTTCTGCGACTCTGAGCGGTCAGCAACCACTGTCTGACCTGATGAATCTGCTCTGTCGTCTGAAGTACTATCTCCGTACTACCCATCACACGTTGCCCTACCTCAACCCGGCAGATGGGAGTCCGACACCTCCTCCCATACAACAGCTCAAAAGGCGGCATACCGATGCTCGAATGATGGCTGTTGTTATAGGAAAATTCTGTCAAAGGTAGGTACGTGTCCCAACTCCCTCCGAAGTCCAATACACATGCCCGAAGCATGTCCTCGAGCGTCTGAATCGTCCGCTCGCTCTACCCGTCAGTCTGTGGGTGGTATGCGGTACTAAAATGCAGCCTCGTACCAAATTCCTCATGAAATTTATTCCAAAATCTAGAAGTGAAACGCACATGTCGATCTGAGACGATCGAGATAGGTACTCCATGCCGCGATACCACCTCTCTCACGTACAACTCTACCAACCTCTCAGCGGAAGAGCTCTCACTGATAGCAAGGAAGTGGGTGCTCTTCGTCAACCTGTCCATAATCACCCAAATTACATCGACTCCCCTGGTAGTCCTCGGCAATTTGGTGATAGAATCCATGGTAATCTGTTACCACTTCCACTCGGGAACCTCTAACGGCTCCAACTTACCATGCGGTCTCTGGTGCTCGGCCTTAACCTTACGATAGGTTAAGCACCTCTCAACAAACCACGCGGCATCCTTCTTCATACAGGGCCACCAATACTCTCTCTTTAGGTCCAAATACATCTTAGTGGCCCCAGGATGGATCGAGAACTTCGATCGATGAGCCTCTTCCATCAAAATGGTACGCGTCCCTCCCACAAACGGTACCCAGATTCGACCCTGTAATGTCATAAGCCCCCGGCTATCGGTAACGAACTCCGATACCAACCAGACAACTCGTTCTCTCTTCTGGTTTTTTGATCTCACGGCCTCAACCTGGGCCCCACGAATGGTATCCAACACTGGAGCCATCACGGTCAACCTCAAACAAACATCTCGTATCGGGGCGCTCTTCGCCCTTCGACTCAGTGCATCGGCTACAAATTAGCCTTACCCGGGTGGTACAGGATCTCGCAGTCATAATCCTTTACCACATCCAACAATTTCCTCTGCCGCATATTCAGGTTGGGCTGATCTATCAAGTACTTCAAGCTCTTGTGGTCTGTGTATATGGTACACCGAACCCCATACAGATAATGACACCAGATCTTAAGGGCGAACACCACTGCCCCCAACTCTAGATCGTGGGGTGGGATATCTCGTCTCATGAGGCTTCAGCTGCCTCAATGCGTATGCTATTGCATGCCCTCTCTGCATCAGTACCGCTCCCAACCCTGATATCGACGCATCACAATACACCACAAAGTCCTCCATCCCCTCCGGAAGGGCTAAAAACGGGGCTTCGCACAGTCTCTGGCGAAGTGTCTCGAAGGAGGCCTGCTGCTCTGGACCCCATGAAAAAGAAACACCCTTCCGGGTCAACCTGGTGAGTGGCACGGCGATCTTGGAGAAATCCCTGATAAATCTCCGATAATAGCCTGCCAGCCCTAAGAAACTCCTGATCTCGGTGGGTGACCTCGACACCTCCCAACTCATCACTGCCTCAATCTTGGGCGGGTCGACCAATATCCCTTTCTGGTTAACGAGGTGCCCTAGGAACTGGACCTCTCGCAACCAGAAATCATACTTGGAGAATTTGGCATAAAGCCTCTTCGATCTCAGAACTTTGAGGATCTCCCTCAAATGCTTCTCATGTTTCTCTCTGGATCTCGAATACACCAAAATATCATCGATGAAAACGATCACCGAGCGATCCAACATCGGCCTGCACACCCTGTTCATGAGATCCATGAACACCGCCGGTGCATTGGTGAGTCCGAAAGGCATCACCACAAACTCGTAATGCCCATAACGAGTCCTGAATGCTGTCTTCTGGATGTCCTCATCTCACACCCTCACCTGATGATACCCAGACCTCAAATCGATCTTGGAGAACCAAGACGCTCCCTGCAACTGATCGAACAAATCGTCGATCCTCGGCAACGGGTAACGGTTCTTGACCGTCAGCTTGTTCAACTCCCGGTAATTGATGCACATCCGATGTGGACCATCCTTTTTCCTGACAAAAAGGATAGGCGCTCCCACGGCGAGCTGCTCGGCCGAATAAACCCCTTCCCCAGTAACTCCTGAAGTTGTGAGGATAACTCCTACATCTCTGGAGGCACAAGGAGATATGGCACCTTGGCGATAGGCGCGGCCCCCGGAACCAAATCGATACTGAAATCCACCTGCCTCACGGGAGGTACACCTGACAACTTCTCCGGGAATATGTCCTGGAACTCACGCACTATCAGAACCTCATCAACTGACCTTGGTCTCTCTAAGTCAACCCTCGTATCCATCACATACGCTACAAAGCCCCTACAACCCTACTGTATACACTGTCTCGCTCTAGCGGCCGAACAAAATGCTGACCCAGAACGTGTACCCTCGCCATACACTGAAAGAACTCCCCCACTAGGGTCTCGTATGGTCACCAGCTGTCGCTCGCAGTCGATAACCGCTCCGAATATGCTTAACCAGTCCATGCCCACGATGACACAGACATCCCCCATCGCAATAGGAACTAAATCAATCGGGAATTCAACACCGAAAATCTCGAGTACACACCCTCAGATCACCTCTGTGGCATACACCGCCCTCTCGTCAGCTATGGAAACTCTCAGAGGTCAACTCAACGCCTCACGACTAACACTGATGTGCTGACTAAAAGCCAAAGATACAAAAGACCGACTCGCACTCGAGTCAAATAACACCAAGGAAGGTACAGAACTCACAAGAAAAGTACCTACGCATAACATAATATAAGCACAATACATCAACATCAAAATAAACACACGAAAGAATACATACCAGCCACGACATCAGGTACTGCGTGGACCTCCTCCGCGGTCAACTGAAAGGCTCTCCCCTGGGCCTTCGGTGCCTCGACCTTCACTGGCCGGCTCTCAGTAGCTCTGATAGCAGCAGGGGCAGATCCCTGAGATGCTCCCTGTGCTGATACCCACAACTGTGGACACTCTGCCTTCCGGTGTCCGGTCTGGTTGCAGTGAAAACATAATAAAACCCCTTGGGGCAATCCTTGGCCATATGCCCCTCCTTGCCACATTTGTAGCAAGACCCTGCTCTGAACACCCCATCGTGGCCCTTGCCGCACTTTCCATAAGTGCGGCCCCTCTGGTTCCCTGATCTCGAATCAGCGGGCTTGGCCCGCTTGGCTACCGGCTGAGACTGTATCGGTCGCCGATCCCTCCCCTGAGACTCAGCCTCTTCCCTAGCCTGGGCCTCCAGCTCTATCTCCCTCTTCCGGGCATTTGCCTTAAGCTCAGCAAATGTCTGGTACGTCGAGTTCGCCACGAACTCTCGTATATCCCTCCTCAAAATGCTCAGATATCGGCTCATACGTGCCTGCTCTGAGGACACGTGCTCTGGGCAGATCATCGCCCGCTCATGAAACATCCTTGTAATCACTGTAACAAACTCAGTACCCTGCTTGAGGGTCAGAAACTCATGGGCCAAATGCTCCCTCTCCACCTGGGGAACGTACTCATCTCGAAACATAGTAGTGAAACTCTCCCAGGTCACTGCAGCAAGCTCAGCAGGCGTATAGTGTGCTGTCACAAACTTCCACCAATCCTTCGCCCCCAAGCGAAGCTGGTTCAGCGCGAACCGAACTCTCAAATGCTCTGGAGATGAGCAAGTAAAGAAACACCCCTATATGTCTGAAATCCACCTCATCGCTGCAATCGGATCCTGGGTCCCGTCAAACTCCAGTGGTTTTGTGTTGCTGAACTCTCGGAACAGCAACGCATCACCACCCTGCGGCCTAGTCGCAGCTATAACTGCAGTGGCCGCAGCAACAACAGCCTCAGAACTCATCAGTGGTATCGGATCCTAGTTTAGGCTTCATGCTTTGTAAAAATTTTTATTTCATGTATAACTAGAGAAAACTTAGATCCAAAGTACTAGGGTTGTATGTGCACCTTAGGGATGTTATAGTGCTCAAAACTCATCAGTGGTATCGGATCCTAGGATTGTTTTCTGTTATATTGATGCTTGGTTGTTTTTTTAAAGTTGAAAAAGTCACATTTTTGGCCTCTGACTGATGAACTTGACGACTCCAATGATCTGACTCAACGAGTTCACTTTCAAACTGGTAACTCGACGAGTCTAGTTCATGCACTCGTCGAGTAGAATCTTATTCCAGCAGATTCTCGAGCTTTTTGGCTAGAATTAGATTCGGATCATTACCACAAACTATTTTGTATCATAAAATTCATTTTTTCGATATGGTAGTGATTACCCTCATCGAATTAAAGGACAATTGTTAAATTTTAACATAATAAGTTGATTATTTGTATTATTTGATTTGAATTGTCTTGCCTTATGAGTTAGATTAGATCAATGATAAATTATATGATAATTTTATTAATTAAAATTGATCTAAATGTTTTTTAAATAACTCCATAACTTGTCCTCAAGTTATGGAACATCAAGAGTCTCATTCATTAAAATACATTAACCCATAAGTTATGGAAAGCCAAAAGTTTTGAAGAGTTTCAAAACTTGCCCTCAAGTTTTGGAATTTGTAAAGTCTCACTTATGAAACATTTAATTCCAAACCTTAGAATTTTAAAAGTTTAAAATTCAACCCTTATACTATTATAAGACAAGTCATTTGCATGGTTATGAAACATTTAATTCCAAACCTTAGAATTTTAAAAGTTTAAAATTCAACCCTTATAATAGTCCAAGTCAGTCTTACCGTTAGTAGACCTCATTCACGAAGTCGGTCTATAAGGGGGGGGGGGGATAAGGATACTGCCTATAAAATGGTAGTTTAATGGGTGTCCACTCTCACCTACCGCTTCCTTGATTGGTGGAGGGTCGTTAGCCGAATGGGTAGGATAGGACATTAATTATAATTAAAAGTATAATGATAATTATAAAGTAACTAAATGTTTTAATAAATTCCCAATCTTAGTTACTTTAGGAAAAATGTGAAAATGATGTTATTCCATTAAATTGCACTTTGCACCTTGCCAAGTCGTTAGTGGAGCGTGTGTGGTTAACCGGCACACTGACTTGGACTATTATGGGTGGCAAAGGGTAGCTTTATGTTTATCATAGATCAATGGAGCATTTGTGGTTAACCGGCACATTGATTAGTTTATAAATGACATCAAGAGTACCAAGCACATTTTCATGGTTATTCACACCTTGTTTGTGATCTTCGGTATCCCAGTCACAAACTTGAAAGGCATAATCAATATTTAAACATGCCATTGAAAAGTTCAATGAATCTCAAAAGAATATAGGAATTTCAATCCAAATAAAACTTTATATTCAAATTCGTTTTTTATGATGGAAATTGGTAAATCGTCATTTACCTACCTTCAAATATTTTGCAATTGGATTACGGCATCCCTCTTCCGAATTGCAAAATATTGTGTTGGGTCCTAGCCTTAATATTTCATTTGGGTGTTATACTAAGGATTCTTATCTAATCTAAACTTTTTCTTTCTTTTTCAGATGTCTTCCAACACCGCTTCTAGCTCAAACCCTTCGGGCTCTTTCTCCTTCATGAACTAGTGTGGGAGGGTCATCTTTGATGGTTCGAACTTCAATGACTGGATTCAAAACATTAGGATGGTCACTCGTTACGAGGACAAAGAATATGTCCACGGCAAAGAGCTTAAGGATATTGATGAAACCACTGCTACTCCTGAAGAGGTTGTTGAGTGTAGGGCACATGAGAAGGATGCCACAAAGGTGTCTTGTATCATTCTTGCCACTAAGACAACATAACTTCAAAAGTCCTATGAGGACTACTACCCTTTCGAGATGCACCAAGACTTGATGGAAAGATACCATCAAAGTGCTCGTCAGGAAAGGTATGAAATCATTGCCTTTAGGATAACAACAAAAAGGAAGGATGGAGAGTCCATCACGACCCACTTGCAAAAAAATGCAAAGGTTTGTGGAGCACTTGCTGATGTTGAATGTTAACTATGATAAAGAGTTGGACATTGATATTATCCTACACTCTTTGCCTCCTTGTTATGATCAGTTTCGTATGACTTGTCATATGAACAAGGAGGAGGTCACTCTTAGAAAGCTTCAAGGCCTTTTGAGAACTGCTGGAAGTAGTCTAAAAGGAAAATCTATTGTATCTACTCCTACTCCTACTGTTGCTGCCCCAGTGCTGGAAATTGGACATGGGAAAGGGAACAAGAGGAAGGATCCTTCTAAGAGCCGCAAGGGAAAGTGTCATGATGGATCCTCTTCTAGTGGGACCAAAGTTGCTTCTACTAATCCCTCTACCAATCCAAAAGAAGCAGAGTGCTTCTTTGTCATGATAAAGAGCACTGGAAACGAAGCTACCCCAAATACTTGCAGGATGTCAAAGATGGGAAGATAAAGCCCACCCATGCATGTATTTACACTATTGTATCTAATAACTCTTCACATTCCAGTTCTTGGGTCCTTGATACAGGTTGTGGTTGCCACATTTTTTCTGATTTGCAGGGTTTAAGAAGAAGTAGGGATGTGGAGCACAGGAAGATGAACTTGATCATGGGGAATAGTAAAATGTCGCCTGTCATCCAGATTGGAGTTTTTTTTATATATTTCTTAGTATTGGGTTAGAATTAGATTTGAATAATTATTGCTACTTGTTCAATATGAAGAGAAACATTATTTCCTTTCATGGTTTGTACAAACAAGGTTGTAGATTTTCATTAGATAATGAAATTGGTTCTATTAATGCTTTTTATATTGGTGTATTTTATTTTATAGCATTGCCTTGTAATGGTGTATATGAAACTGTGATGGTTGTAGACAACTTAGGAAATAACGTATTGCATATTGATTTGTCCAATAATTTGGACAAAGCATGCTTGTGGCATTGTCATCTTGGACATGTCAACAAGAAGCGCATAGGCCAACTCTAAAAGGCGGATGTGTTAGAGTCATCCGACTAAAATCGGAGGAAACTTGTGAATCTTGTTTGCTTGGAAATATGAGCAAGTCACCCTTCACTGGTACTTGTGAATGGGGTGAGGTTTTTTTGGATCTCATACACACCGATGTGTGTGGACCCTTTAGAACCACCACAAGGGCTGCTAACTGCTTCTATGTGACTTTTACTGTTGATTACAACAGATATGACTATATCTACTTAATCAAAAATAAGTCTGAAACCTTTGAAAAGTTCAAAGAGTTTAAACAAGAAGTGGAGAATCAGCTGGGTAGGAAGATAAAGATGCTCTGAACCGATCGATGTGGTGAGTATTTTAGTATTGAGTTTCTAGACTATCTTTTGGAATGTGGAATTGTTTCACAATTAATGCCACCCAGGACACTACAGCTTAATGGTATGGCTGAGAGACGCAATCGAACCTTTTTGGACATGGTTCGTTCCATTTTGAGTCGAGCTTCATTACCTGTCTCATTCTAGGGGTATGCCTTAGAGACTTCCACCCATATCCTTAATCTAGTCCCAACCAAAAAGGTTTCCATAGCACCTCACGAGATGTGGACAGGGAAGGTTCCCTTGTTAGCGGACATCAAGGTTTGGGGTTGCGAGGCTTTCGTGAGGCGTGAGACTCACGACAAGCTCGAACCTCGAAGTGAGCAGTGTATTTTCATCGGCTACCCACAAAAGTCTTTTGTATATCTCTTCTACAGACCAAGTGACAATGGTGTCTTCGTTGCGTGGATAGTGTTTTTTTGTGAGAGAGAGAACTCATATGCCAAGAGGGCAGTGGGAGGAAAATTGACCTTGAAGAGCTTCAAGAGTTAAGTGATGAAGGAACCTTAAACACCAGCGCTCAACCTGAGGAGGAAACTCCTCTTGAACCAGTTGTCAAGTCCTTACCTTTGATGCATTCCAGTAGAGTTAGTGTTCCACATGTGTTATATGGTTTCCATATTCTTATAGATGGTGATACATTTGTCTGTGATAACACATCGGTAAATTTAGATGAACCTAACAACTACAAGGAAGCCATGGCAGGCCCCGAGTCTGCTAAATGGAAAGAGGCAATGGACAGCGAGATTCGGTCCATGTATGAAAATCAAGTTTGGAACTTGGTTGGAAATATACCATGCCGTAAGGCAGTTGGTTGAAAATGGATCTTGAAGAAGAAGACCGACATGGATGGGAAAGTACATACATATAATGGGTGATTGGTTGCGAAGGGATTTACTCAAAATCATGGAGTTGACTATGATGAGACCTTATAACAAGTAGAGAAGATTAAATCTATAAGGGTTATGCTTGCCATAGCCGCATTTCATGATTATGAAATATGGAAAATGGATGCCAAAACTGCTTTCCTTAATGGAAGTTGGATGAAGATGTTTACATGAGCCAGTTAGAGGGCTTTTTTCAGTACAAATTACCCTAATAGAGTGTGTAAGCTTGAGAAATCCATCTATGGATTGAAACAAGCATCTCGCAGATGGAATCTTTGTTTCGATGAGAAAGTCAAATAGTTTGGATTTTCGAGAAGCGAGGATGATTCCTATGTATATGTCAAAGCTAGTGGGAGTATAGTTAGCTTTCTGGTATTGTATGTGGATGACATACTTCTCATATGAAATGAAATCCCAACCTTGCAAGAGGTTAAGTCCTGGCTTGGGAACTGTTTCTCTATGAAGGACCTTGGGGAAGTTGCATATATATATTCTAGGGATAAGGATATTGAGAAACAGGAGTAAAATACTAAATGGACTTAGTTGAAACGGTTCAACATGGAGAATTCCAAGAAATGTAACTTACCTATCCAAAGCAGTACCAAGCTGAGTAAGACTCGGAGTCTGGGTACAGAGGCCGAGATAACATAGATGATTTGAGTACCATATGCTTCCTCAGTTGGCTCGATCATGTATGCTATGACTTGTACTTGCCTTGATGTAGCCTTTTCTTTAAGAATGATCAGCAGATATCAACGGAATCTTGTTAAAGCACACTGGACTGCGATAAAGAACATTATTAAGTACTTGCGGAGGACTAAGGACTGGATCCTTACCCTCGGTGGGAGTGATGACTTAAGAGTGACAGGGTATAGTGACTCCTGCTATCAGACCGACAGAGATAATTTCCGCTCTCAGTCGGGTTGGGTATTTACCCTGAATGGAGTAGAAATAACTTGGAAAAGTTCCAAACAGGAGACTATAGCTGATTCAATGTGAGAATCAGAGTACATAGTAGCAAGCGAAGCGTCGAAGGAGGCGATATGGCTGAAGAACTTCATCCGAGATCTTGGAGTTGTACCAGCTATAAATGAGCCTATGGAGATTTTATGTGACAGCGAGAGTGCGGTCGCCTGAGCCAAAGAATCGAGGGACCATGGCAGATCCTGACACATTGACAGAAAATATCACTTCCAAGTTTATGAAATATGGCAAATGGATGTCAAAACCGCTTTCCTTAATGAGAAGTTGGCTGAAGATGTTTACATGAGTCAGCCAGTGGGTTTTGTCAGTGCAAAGTACCCCAATAGAGTGTGTAAGCTTGAGAAACCCATTTATGGATTGTAACAACCCTCTTGCAGATGGAATCTTTGTTTCTATGAGAAAGTCAAAGAGTTTGGATTTTTGAGAAGCGAGGATGATTCCTGTGTATATGTAAAAGCTAGTGGGAGTATAGTTAGCCTTCTGGTGTTGTACGTCGATGACATACTTCTCATAGGAAATGGCATCCCAACCTTGCAGGAGGTTAAGTCCTGGCTTGGGAAGTGTTTCTCTATGTAGGACCTTAGGAAGCTACCTATATTCTAGGGATAATGATATTGAGAAACAGGAGTAAAAGACAGAATCTTTGTTTCGATGAGAAAGTCAAAAATTTTGGATTTTCGAGAAGCGAGGATGAGACTTGTGTATATGTCAAAGCTAGTGGGAGTATAGTTAGCTTTCTAGTGTTGTATGTGGATGACATACTTCTCATAGGAAATGACATCCTAACCATGCAGGAGGTTAAGTCGTGGAATGGGAAGTGTCTCTTTATGAAGGACCTTGGGAAAGCTGCCTATATTCTAAGGATAAGGATATTGAGAAATAGGAGTAGAAGAATAATTGGACATAGTAAAAGTACCTACTTGGATAATGTGTTGAAGTGGTTCAACATGGAGAATTCCAAGAAAGGTGAATTACCTATCCAAAGCAATACCAAGTTGAGTAAGACTCAGAGTCTGAGTACAGAGGCCGAGATAACATAGATGATTCGAGTACCATATGCTTCCTTAGTTGGCTTGATCATGTATGCTATGACTTATACTCACCTAATGTGGCCTTTTCTTTGAGCATGGTCAGCAGATATCAAGGGAATCTTGGTAAAGCTCACTGGACTGCGGTAAAGAACATTCTTAAGTAGTTGTGGAGGACTAAGGACTGGGTCCTTACCCTCGGTGGGAGTGATGACTTAAGTGTGAAAGGGTATAGTGACTCCAGCTTTCAGACCGACATACATAATTTCCGCTCTCAGTAGGGCTGGGTATTTACCCTGAATGGAGGAGCAATAACTTGGAAAAGTCCCAAACATGAGACTATAGCTAATTCAACGTGCGAATCAGAGTACATAGTAGCAAGGAGAAGTGTCGAAGGAGGCGATATGGCTGAAGAACTTCATCGGAGACCTTGGAGTTGTACCAGCTAGAAAGGAGCCTATGGAGATTTTCTGTAACGGCGAGAGTACGATCGCCTTAGCCAAGGAACCGAGAGATCATGGTAGATCCAGATTCATCAACAGAAAATATCACTTCCAAGATTATGAAAATGGAAAATGGATATCAAAACCGCTTTCCTTAAGGGGAAGTTGGCTGAAGGTGTTTACATGTGTCAGCCAGAGGGTTTTGTCAGTGCAAAGTACCCCAATAGAGTGTGTATGCTTGAGAAATCCATATATGGATTGAAACAAGCATTTGGCAGGTGGAATCTTTGTTTCGAGGAGAAAGTCAAAGAGTTTGGATTTTCGAGAAGCGAGGATTAGTCATGTGTATATGACAAAGCTAGTGGGAGTATAGTTAGATTTTTGGTGTTGTATGTGGATGACATACTTCTCAAAGGAAATGACATCCCAACCTTGCAGGAGGTTATGTCATGGCTTAGGAGGTGTCTCTTTATGAAGAACCTTGGGAAAGCTGCCTATATTCTAGGGATAAGGATATTGAGAAATAGGAGTAAAAGAATAATTGGACATAGTAAAAGTACCTACTTGGATAATGTGTTGAAATGGTTCAACATGGAGAATTCAAAGAAAGGTGACTTACCTATCCAAAGCAATACCAAGTTGAGTAAGACTCAGAGTCCAAGTACAGAGGCCGAGATAACATAGATGATTCGATTACCATATGCTTCCTCAGTTGGCTCGATCATGTATGCTATGACTTATACTCGCCTGATGTGGCCTTTTCTTTGAACATGGTCAGCAGATATCAAGGGAATCTTGGTAAAGCTCACTGGACTGCAGTAAAGAACATTCTTAAGTAGTTGCGGAGGACTAAGGACTGGGTCCTTACCCTCGGTGGGAGTGATGACTTAAGATTGATAGGGTATAGTGACGCCAGCTTTCAGACTGACAGAGATAATTTTTGCTCTCAGTCGGGTTGGGTATTTACCCCGAATGGAGGAGCAATGACTTGGAAAACTTCCAAATCGGAGATTGTAGTTGATTCAACATATGAATCAGAGTACATAGTAGCAAGCGAAATGTCGAATGAGGCGATATGGCTGAAGGACTTCATCGAAGACCTTGGAGTTGTAATAGTTATACAAAAGCCTATGGAGATTTTCTGTAACCACGAGAGTGCGGTCGCCTTAGCCAAGGAACTGAGGGATCATGGCAGATCCAAACTCATCGATAGAAAATATCACTTCATAAGACATCGGATAGAAGAAGGACTCCTCGTAGCAAAGAGGATAGTGTCAGAGGAGAACCTAGCAGATCCCCTTACGTAGGGACTGAGTAGGATTAAGCATTTGCAGCACGCGAGGAGCATTGGGATAAAGGACGATACCAGTTTTAATGATTATATAAAAGGAGTTTTATTTATGAGTAAAGTTACTATCTTGTGTTAATTGTTTACTATTGTTTCATTTAGCATGTTTTGACTTCCAGAATAATAAGATTATTCAAACTATCCACAACTAATCATACTTTGGATGTAGGTATTGAGGCAAGACTGTCATGAATTTCGCTTGTAGATTGTCTAAAGTGTTTAGACATAACAATAGTTTGCACCAACATTCATGAGTGCTCATAAGGTTTGAGTATTGGATTAAACCCATGCTCACATGAATCACTTCATGGAATTTATCCCGAGTGATTGTGAGATGATAATATCATATAGTCTTCAAACCGAGATATATGAGTTGTTGACTATGAGTGGGTTGTACATTGATAGTGCGAAAACGCATGAGTAACTTGATGTTATAAAACGTGCTATTGTGTATGATTTAACGAGTAGTTAGTACAAGCATATAAGTCTAAGTTTATCTATTCTGGAGGATTAAAAGCGATATCTTAGGCCCCTCGATGATTTTGTTTTGACTTATGTGTCGGGCCCAGTCAGGACTCAGTTGATGTGCTCAATTAAGTTATATGTGAAACAAATTGGAATTCGGGAAACAAACTACTAGATAATAAGTATGACTATGTTCCATGTATTTGTCCACATGATATCTTGAAGAACAGAGGATTATATGATCCATTATCTAAAATGGCGCATCTGAGTTCGACAAAGGCTTTTAAGAGCTACAATTGCTAGTCGGTTTCTAAGTTGTACTTGTAGATATAGTTATTAGACTTATCCAAGTGGGAGACTGTTGGATTAGGTGTCTAAGCCCATAACTATAATTGGTATGTACTTTACCCGATAGTAGCATGGTCCATTTTGGGTCGCATTCACCAGAACAATCTGATAGGATGGATATTTGAGAAAGAGGTTATTTATTATTTATTAATATATTATAAGTATAATATATTAACTGAGGAATCATATTATTTAATTAGTATTGATCAAGAATTAATTTGGAATTAATTTAGTGATCAAAAGAGACTAATTAAATTTACAGGGGTTGATTGTGTAAATCAATGATATATATAGGTTGGGCTAATAATCCATGATTGATTAGTGATGGGCTAAGCTTATGTAAGTATCCATATAGTGTTAGTCCATTACAATCCCAAGTGTAAGAATTAGGGTTTACACATAACCCTTGTAATTCTACACTATATATATGTAACCCCTTGGCCTAGAATGGGGACACTCGTCATCTTAGAGATATTATAGTCAATTATTGAGTGTGTCTAACCTCTCTCTCAAGTCCAAATGTTGGTGGTGTTTTGCGAACTATTTGAGGCATCACACTTGAGTTGATAAGTTCTTAAAGGCCAAATACAACAAGCTATAACAAAAGGTACCCTTCTAACTAGTTTTATGATTGATATATCAAGTTGTATGCTAGTTTAGGCTTCATGCTTTGGAAAATTGTTTATTGCATGTATAACTAGAGAAAACTTAGATCCAAAGTATTAGGGTTGTATGTGCGCCATATGGATGTTATAGTGCTCAAAACCCATCAGAAAGATCATATGTATAATTTCAATCGCATCATCTTGGATCTATAAGGTGTTGACGTGAAGATTGAAAATGAAGATCAGGTGCTCATTGTCTTATGTTCTCTTCCTAACTCATATGGGAATTTCGTTGATACCATGATCTATGGTAGGACAACAATCACTATGAATGATGTGAATGACTCTTTGATTTCCAAGGAACTTAAAGAAAAGTTTCAGTTAGACAGGAGGTGTCCAGTTCTGGTTCGTTTGCAGGGACAGGGAGGACAAAAGAGTGGAAAGTGGGAAACAGAGGGAAATCACATTCCAAATCGAAGTCTAATGGTTCATCGAATTCCTAGTGTTATAACTGTAAGTAGAATGGCCACTTAAAGCAAAATTGTCCACAACTTAAGAATGGGAAGTCCAAGAGTGAATCAAGCAGCAATAACACCGTTGTTGTGGTTCAGGAAAGTTCTAATGAAGGGGATGATGGTGAAATACTGACTGTATGTACATCAAGTTCTGTTGATGCTTGGGTCTTGGATTCTGGAGCATCCTATCAAATGAGGTATAATCGTGACTGGTTCAACTCCTTCAAAGAGTGGAATGGCACAGTCAAGATGGGTGACGATGGGTGAGCAGTATCAAAGGTCGTGGTATGGTGCAGATCAAGATGCACGATGGCATGGTCAGGAAGTTATATTTTTGGTATGTTCCAAAACTTAGTAAGAATCTAATTTCTCTTGGCACATTGGCTAAGAACGGGATGAGGTATGCTAGTGAAGGTGACTGGGTCAAAGTGACCACATGCTCTTTGATTATAATGAAATGTAAGATGAATCATAGAGGGATCTATATCCTAGAAGGCAGTACGGTTATGGGAACGGTGGCTATCTCCCAATCCTTGAATGAAGGTGATGATCAGAAAGAGTCTTGGCATTGTAGGTTTGGGCACATGAGTGAGAAAGGCATGTTAGTTCTAAGTAAACAAGGACTGTTTGGTGGAGAGGCTACTGGAAAGATAAAGTTTTGTGAAGATTGCATCAAAGTAAACAATCGCAAAGTGAAGTTCGGTACCGGTCAACACACAAGCAAGGAAATCCTAGAGTATGTTCACTCAAATATGTGGGGTCCTACACAAGTTAAGACTAAAGGAGGATGCCCATACTTTGTGACATTCATTGATGACTATTTAAGGAAGGTTTAGTTGTACTTTCTGAAGACCAATGATGATGTGTTTGGGAAGTTCAAGGAGTGGAAGACCATAGTTGAGAAAAGGACTGGAAAACCGATCAAGACTCTAAGGACTAACAATAGTTTGTAGTTTTGCAATGTTCCATTTGATAATTTATGCAAGGAAGAAGGTATAGTGAGGCACCAGAGTGTGCGACACACACCACAACAAAATGGAGTGGCAGGACGGATGGACTAAACACTCATGAAGCGTGCAAGGTGCTTGCGGATATTTGCTAACTTATCCAAGCAATTTTGAGAAAAATTAGTTAACACTACTTTCTATCTGGTGAACAGATCACCATCGAATGCTATTGACTTAAATACTCCTCAAGAGGTATGGTTAGGGAAACCCTCTGGCTATTTTGGTTTACGTATATTTGGATGCCCCGCATATGCTCATGTGAATGATGGTAAATTTGAGCCAAGGGAAATAAAGTGCATATTTATAGGATATGCGACAAGAGTAAAAGGTTATCAACGGTGGTGTCCAGAAGAAGGAAGAACTCCTAAATTCATCATGAGCGGAGATGTGACCTTTAATAAATCTCCATGGTAATCAGGGAGGAGGTGATACAAGTCAAGCAGGGAGCAAAGATTAGGATGCTATCCATAAGGTGGAGTTTGCAACTCAAACTCCAGATAGAGTTGTGATAAAAGACAAAGAGCAAGGAGGCAGTAAACAACCTGGACAAGATGAAACCCAAGAGCAACCCATGGGATATTCTTCCAGTTGTGATGATGTCGGGAAGGATGATGGATCTGAATCTATAGCAAAGAGAATATCTAATAGGGTTATTCGACAGCATGATAGATATGTGGGATGTGTGAACTCAGGTGAACTTGACTCTATTGTGTTTTGCTTTAGCAACTGGAGAAGACATTGAAACTGAGGAGCCTCAATCATTTAAAGAGGTTGTGGCGATTAAAGAAGCAAATGACTGGTCGATGGCCATGAATGAAGAAATGCAATCTTTAAAGAAGAATGAAACATGGGATCTTGTTCCATTACCAAAGGGAGCAAAGCCAATGGGATGCAAGTGGATCTTTAAGAAGAAGGAAGGGATACCAGGAGTTGAACCAGCTAGGCTTAAGGAAAGTTTGGTGGCAAAAGGGTTCTCTCATAAAGAAGGAATTGATTATCTTGAGGTGTTCTCACTAGTCGTGAAGCACAATACAATTCAGGTTCTTTTGGCCGTGGTGAGTGCATTTGATCTGGAGCTTGAACAACTTGATGTGAGAACTGCATTTCTTCATGGAAATTTAGAAGATAAGATTTATATGTTCCATCCAGAAGGATTCCTTGATGCTAATAAGTACTATGTATGTTTGCTGAAGAAATCCATATATGGTTTGAAGCAATCTCCAAGACAATGGTACAAGAGATTTGATTCATTCATGATCTCGAATGGCTACACTCGGAACCGGTTTGACAATTTTGTTTACTCAAAGGAATTGTCACAGGAATCCTACATATATTTGTTGCTATATGTTGATGATATGCTCATCGCAGCTACATACATGGCTGGAATAAATGACTTGAAGGCGACCCTAAAGAATGAGTGAAGGATTTGGAAGCCTCAAAGAAGATATTCGGGATGGAGATTCAAAGGGACAGAAGATCAGGACGGTTATGTATTTATCAACAAAAGTACATTGAGAAAATTCCACAATCCTTCAATTCTGATCAATCCAAGCCAATTGGAACTCCTTTGGTGACTCACTTTAAACTTGGTCCAAGCACTATACCCACTACAAATGAAAAGAGGAAGTACATGAGCAGGGTTCCATACTTAAGTGTTGTTGGAAGTCTCATGTATGTTATGGTCCGTACTAGACCTGATTTGGCTCATGTAGTTAATGTGGTTGCCATGTTTATGAGTAATTCAGGGAAGACTCGTTTGGAAGCTATAAATTAGATCTTCCGATACTTAAAGGGAAGGTCAGATGTTTGCTTGGCGTATTGAGCAAATAAGAAGGGTAGCTTGGTGGAATATGTTGACTCTGATTATGGTGTTGACTTTTTGAAGCGCGGGTCATGGACATGCTACATATTCACTTTATTCGAATGTGCCATCAGTTCGAAGTGAAAGTTACAAGATACTGTTGATTTGTCCAGAACTAAATCTGAGTACGTGTCCATGATAGAAGGAATAAAAGAGGAGATATGGTTGCAAAAGCTTATTCAGAGTCTTGGTCTGAAGGTGGAGAAGCATGTCTTGTTTTGTGTAACGCCCGTAGATCCGGGCTAGTCAATTTAGAGATGATAAGCGTCAAAAATGAATTTTGATAGAAGAGTATTTAGAATAAAAAATCTTAACCAAGTTGTAGTATATGTCACAAGGTTTCTGTACATATAAAGAATGCCAAAATCCGAGTTATAACGAAGGAGTTATGACCAGTCGAAGTTTCGCGACAGAACCGGTACGACATTGTGTGACGTAAATAGTGAATTTACGATAGAGCGATATTTAGCCTTAATGATCTAAACGAAAGTTGTATAATAAGTTAAACCGAGAGCGTGCATAAAAAGAGCGACTAAATCTGACTTCGTATGAGGAAGTTATGATTTTTCGAAGTCTCGACTTAGCGGTATGCAGCCCAAAGTTCAAATATGAGATCGAGTGATTTCTAGCCAAAGCAATCTAAACGAGAATCGAAGATCTCGTCGATAGTAATGCAACGGTAAAAATACAGAAGAAAACGAACGTCAGATGAAGGATTTATGAAATTTTAACGGACTCTTCCTGTCCCGGTCTATTAAAAACATAATAATATAAATAAAGTCAAAATTAGCCGACGAAGTCTAAATGAAAGTTGTACAGCATAGTCTCACCTACGCGTAGATATAAAGAACGTCAAAAATGGAGCTCATATGGGAAAGATACGAATTTTAGAAGTTTGGAAATGCGGAGTACGCACAGCGTACAGGAGTACGCCCAACATACTCATGGTTCATGATCTGGGTTGGGCCACATCACCCTACTCCACCACTCAAGTGTCTCGGGTCCGAAGCCGTGACAACTCCGATCAAATCCACCCAGTACGCCCAGCGTACATGTCGACGAAGGAGTACGCCCTGCATACTCTGAAGTTACACCCAGCGTAAATCGGGGGTTCAGCCCCTATAAATAGAAAGTGAGACCTCTGGGTTTTATTGCTAATTTCCACTTCTTTTCCCCTTTTTCTTTCTTCTACTGTGCGAGAAATACCCTTGAAGCCCCGGTATCATCCTGACACCCGAAGCAAGCCCTGAAGATCCTGAGAAGAAAAGAGTTTTAAGCCGAAGCTCTGCCTGCGAGAAGCCCGGATTTTGGAAGAAATCCCGGTTACATCAAAAGAATAGTACTTGAAGAGCCGTAGTGTTGTTCGAGCATCGTCTAATCAAGTGAGTGTGTAGTTACTTTCTTCTAACACATAGATATGAAGTATTTGCATATGAAATACATGTTATGTGTTTATATATTGTTTGTTTATTTGAGATGGATGTTGACTGAATGTTTTATACAGGTTTTTTTAAATGATTTAAACTATATATGTAAATTATATCTACAACTATGTTGGGTAGAACATGGGTAGATGAAATAGTTGGCTTGTGAGGAAAGATGAGTTTGAGGATGAGACGAAAGTTGATATAGATCATGTGATGAAGGTGACAGGTGAAAAATGAGTGAAACCTCTACCCAAACGATGGCCCCGTCATTCAGCAGAGTAGGGATGACAACCACGGACGATTTTAGACAGTCCAGTGGAACACTAGCAGGCTCGCAACTTGTAGGTATTGTGGACTTGATGTTCACCGGTGTACTCTAAAAACCCTGGCAGCTAGAGAATTAGTGCCTTATATAAATACGATGGTAGCTATGGATTTAGTACAGTGTAGATGAACCTTGGTAACTATGAATTTAGTGCTTGTTGAGAAAACCCTGGCAACGGTGGATTTCGTGCCTATTCCTTAGGATATTCCTTAGGAATAAATGAATGAGGAATAGCTGATTCTTAGGGTAAAACCTTAAGAAATAAAGAAGATAATGGGGGTGGGTAATTAGGTTGACTGTTTGATGATTAAATATAATAATTATATTATTGTGGGTTCAAAACCCTATATGCTCACCAGGATCCTAAGCCTGACCCACTTAGTTTTCAATACTGAAGATTTATACCAAGGTCAACCCATCATATATGTTGACAAATACGTTGCCCATAGATAGGTTCAAGCTTTTCTTGGACTTGGTTGATGTTCACAGGAGGTAGGTCCCTTCGGGGACGAGTGACAGGAAAGGAGAGGAAGTTCTTATTTGAGGTGGAGCTCAGAGGATGCTCAAGTCAAGGTGGAGATTGTTAAATGTGATTCGAGCATTTGGATCATGTTCATAGAGTATTTGGAGCACTTGGAACTAAATGGAGCACTTGGGGTTAGCCTTCGTATGATCCCTTTCTAGTACCTATGGAGCATGTGACGAAGGAACATATCATATGAGAAAGGAATGGATCAATTGAGAAAGGAACAGATCAAGTGCCAAAGGAAAGGATCATTCAGAAGGGGGTTTGGAGCAACTACAAGAAGTTTGGAGCATTTGCGAGTGATATGGAGAAACAAGGGAATCTTGTTGTGCCATATGATAAATGGATGGGCCAAGAGTGATGCTCTTGCACCATGGCACTCTCTTTCACGTCATCATGTTCACTCTTGCGCCATGAGGCTTGTTTTTGCGCCATGCATGTTTTTGATGCTCCATGGTAATGTTGTTGCTCAAAGTTTGATGTTCTTATGCCACTCTTGATGCCTATTGTGCCATCCATACTCCTTGTTGCACCACTTGGAGATGTTGTTGCACCATGGAGAAGTTGTTGCACCATCATGGACAATTTTGGTACATGATGCTCAAGATCATTCAAGGATGCTCTGAAGTTGGTATTGCTCAAGGATTACACCATGTTGTGCCACCATGATGGTTGTTGGGCCATTAGTGTTCATGATGTGCCACTTGTACATCATGATGCCCCACTATTACACAAGGTGCAACATCATGTGTGTTGTTGATGCTCATGAGTTGTAAGACATGGATGAATGTTTCAGAAGATGTTGCATGGTGGATTGTGATTAGTTGACACCTTTCATAGGCCCATGGGCCAATGGTCTTGGCCCATTAGGGTTTTAGGTCTGATCCCTCAAGTATAAATAGGGATGTATGTTAGGTCATTTTGTATCTTGAATTCTAGAGTGATAGGAGAATCATTGTGTAATTGTACTTGTAACATTTGTTTGAGAGCTCTGAAATAAAAAGAATACTCCCCTTCTGCCCATGGACGTAGGTCACCTTGACCGAACCACGTAAATATTCTGTCTTGTATGCTTATAGTTTTTCTAGTTATCAGCTTTACGTCCTAAAACTATTGATTTGGTGTCGATCCCCTTGAGAGTATCGAAGGTTATCATTGGGATGGATTGGTTGGTCCCCAATGGGGTTATGATTGATTGCGAGCAACAACTGGTGAGAGTATGAACCCTAAGTGGGGGAGAACTAGTTATTTCTGGAGAGAGAGCTTCGCATGGGCCAACTCTCTGTTCAGCTTTGAGGGTCAGGAGATATCTGCCGCAGGGCTGTTCTGGGTTCTTAGCTTATGTTTTGACACACGAGTAAAGGCCACGACGAAGTTGATCAGGGTGCCAATTGTGCGGGATTTTCTAGTTGTTTTCCCCGATGGTTTTACAGGAGTTCCTCCCGAGAGGCAGGTTGAGTTTCGGATTGATTTGGTGCTCGTTGCGACTCGGATAGCCAAGGCGTCGTATCGCTTGGCACCATCAGAGATGCAGGAGTTGTCTACATAGCTGCAGCAACTACTGGACAAGGGTTTTATTTGTCCAAGAAGTTCTCTGTGGGTAGCACCAATATTATTTGTGAAGTAGAAGGATGGTTCGCACAGGATGCTCATTGATTATTCGGAGTTGAATAAGCTAAAGTGAAGAACCTGATGGGTTTTAGGTAAAACAAATAAACTAGAATACAATTCCTAAGTTCACATGCAACCTACTTTGGATCTATGTTTTAGCTATTGAACATACAACTTTGAATTGCAAAATAAGAACCCAATAGGAGAGAGGCTAATTTTGAAATTAACAAACTAGGGTTTAGTAATTACATACCTTTCAATTGTTATAGTAAACAATTGATAATTCCCTTGATCTTGACCTTGATCTTCTTGGAAGCTTAGCACCACAAGTGTAATGCCTCTAATGGAATCACACCCAAACTAGCAAGAAGGAAAGTAGAGGAGAGAGGGAGTATGCAATTTTCGGCCCTAAGGGTTTCTTCCAAAGAAAGAGTGACCAAAATGTGAACCAGGAGGCTCCTTATATAGTTGAGGGATCTAGGGTTTAGGAAAAACCCTAATGCTCCTTGCTTAGGGCCTAAGCAAAGCCAAAGGCCTTATCCAAGCCCCCTTGGACGAAATCCTTAGGGTTTCCCCTATAGATTTCGTCCACCTCCTTCCAAGGAGGTTCTGGAGCCTTCCACTCAACTATTAGATAATTGCAAACTAGTCCCTACACTTTATAATTAATTCTTTTAACCCCAAAATTAATTCTAATTAATTTATGGCTAACAATTAATTAAACAAAATGATTTCTTATTAATATATTAATCTTTTAACATATTAATAAATTCATTTATATTAATTTATTAATCTTATAATAAATTAATATCTCTCCTTTCATAATTTCCTTGTCCGGTTGCTAGGTTTGAGGGCAACCCAAAAGGACTGTGCTGCTATCAATTCAAGTATATACCAATTATAGTTATGGGCTTAGACACCTAATCCAACAGTCTCCCACTTGGATAAGTCTGTAACTATAATTGCTAGTACGCCTTCTAAATTTGACCAACAAATTATGGCTTCCAAAAAGCTGCTGCCGAACTCTGACCCAGTCAGTTACGAGTCCTAAGATAAGAGATCACATGACCCTTCATTCTACTAGATATCTCTAGACATAAGACATGGAATACAATCAATCTCTTTGTCCAGAATCTATGTTTCCCGATTTCTGATTTGTGATGATATAGGACTTCTAATCGAACACATCAATTAGTCCTGGTTGGGCCCAGCACATAAGTCAACACCAAATCATCGAGGGGCCCACATATATCGCTTTTCAGGTTAGGGCAAAAGGAACGAATAAACATTGACTCATATGCTTGTATCTTTTACTCATCAAACCATACATGACAATACGTTTTATAACACCAAGTTACTTATGCGTTTTCGTATCACCAATGTATAGCCGACTTGCAAATTACAACTCATATATCTCTGTTTCAAGATCATAGATATTATCGTCTCAATATTACTCGTGATGAATTCCATGAAGTAATACTCTGAGCGTGGGTTTATCCAATACTCAAATCTCAATTTCTGAGTACTCATGAACGTTGCAGCAAATCTATTACCATGTCTATCCTTAGACAATTCTACAATCCAGTTCATGACAGTCTTGATTCACTACTTACTTCCAAAAGTACGAGCGACTGTGGAGTTTGAATAATCTTATTATTCGGGAAGTCAAAACATGCAAAGTGAAACGCAATAATAATATTAATCCTATATGGCCCCAAAGCTTTTGAGCATAAATAAAAACACTTTTATTTAAACACCATATTGATTACTCATTATTCATTTCTTAAAGTTTCAGAAAATCAACTTATTACTTGAATTATAACCACAATTGTCCCATGCTCCAAGCATGCACACTTTGGTTTCCTATGGTCCATACTTTGCAAAATAGATCAATTGAAAAACCTTTCCAATGATGCTCATTTCACAATTCCCAATCCCTATTATTAGTGTTAGAACACAAGGTTCTTGCAATTACTAGAATATGCTAGATTCTAACATTTTATGCAACGATCCTTTCGCAAAGTCACAGCACAAAAGTCACCAAGACTTGGCAAATGAAATTACAAAGTACTCTATCGGAAATTGTTACAAGATAATTCCATAGACGTGAAGTCTCACATTCAAAGTACATTCCTTTGAACATCCTTCTTGCATAAAAGTTTCTAATCTAGACACAGACTCTCAACATCCAACTCCCAATATGGAGACATTTCCATATTTGCCATATGACGACTTATTCTTAATAGAATCTTATCTATTCATAATAATGTCGACATGGCCCATTCATTACTATACTTCCAACTACTCACAGGCGACAAATCCTAAGTGAACCTCTAATTTTCCTTTGATAGTTGTTTAATTATTTTAGTCAGAACCGATTCTAGATCCTTTTTCCCTCTTAATACCCTAGGCATTTGGAAAATTTTAGAATGGTCAAATATTACAGCATATGCAATCAATCCTATACCCGAAGCGTATTGGACACAATGCATAATGTCTCACATAAAGACGTGATACTTTATCATCCTTCTGCCATAATATTTTATGTGTCCTGTTCCCACAATTCGATCTATGAAGAGGGATGTCGTGATCATAATCGAATTTGAGAATGCACTATATATCCTTGACTAAATTTATTAATGTTTCTCGATCTAAGCTTTAGAATTTTGAAACGAAGTATAATATTCTCTCCCTTAATTATAGCAAAACAACTTTTCAAACATTACAACTTTGCAAAGTGAATCTTTGTTTTCTATAATTAATATTGCTAACTCGCAATACTTTACCATAATAATCATGCTCCCACTAACATGATGATTATTTTCTTACCAACATAACACTTATGCTCCCACTAGCTTTGACATGTATTCAGAAAACAATTAAACTTCCAGAGAACAATGCTTATTGAATTCCTTAAGTTCATATTTCTAATACCTAATGCTTTGATAAGCCTTTATCAAAGCTTCTTAAAATCATACACCTTTGCCTTAGAAAGCTCATATGTGTGTCTAGAAAAATTCAGAACTTATGTCACTAAGTCCCAAATGTTCAGACTAATTGTCAAATCTCATAATTCGAACTATGGAAAGGGATGCCGTAACCATAATCGAACTTGAGAATACAATTTCCACAATCGCTATCTTCTTAAAATCTCTCTTAGTGAAAGCATTTCCTCACCGTCATTTTCATGAAGGAGGTAATCTTATGACACTTAGATTTTTGTGGTGTATAAGTTCCTATCCATGTGAATTTGTCAAAACCAAAGTTTGTGACAAATCCAAACTCATATGGACTAAACTTTCTTAATCTTGATTTCTTGCCTTATGGTAACACGAGTGCCCACCATATCTTCCAAGTGGTTTAGCAACTCATTCCTATCAATGTACTTTCCATTGATCAAGGTGCTTTGTCTTTATGCATTCACATGAGAACTCATAGAACTCACATGCATAATTAACTCAATTGGAATGGCACAGAAAAGGAGTATGTCATCCACGATAGGCTGTAAACCTCAAGTCGTGTGCTAGTGATGATTGATAAGTTTTATTCTTGATTTGTTCTTGAAACCTTTTTCAAGATCATTAAAACTCCCACTGACCTCTTGACATATATGATTCTCTTGTCAGGAAACTTTCCTCGACAAAACAAATATTCAAGAGTTAGTGTAGTTCTTATCAAGACAAAACACTTCACAAAATTTGTCCTAGTTGGTCTTTGTCTTATCCAAGACATCACAACTTAGCAATTTCAAATGTGCAAGAATAAAAAAACTGTTCAAAATTCCACATTTGATGAGTGTTATAAACTTTCTCGAGACTTGTCACTCAATTCACAATCTTGGAGTATAACTCTAAGACTTGATGTTGGAACGAAGTATGATTGACTTCTTGATTTTAACCATTTCCACAATTCTCTATCCCTCTTCTTAGACATGCAAATGCACTAAGACTTACTTAGAGGATCAATTGAGATATGGTTCCTAATCATTAAGACTTATCATAAAACACAATAAAAGGTACGCTCCCTTCTTCTTAGAATAGAGAAACTTTTATCTTTCTGCCTACTTGATTCTTCTTTATTCGTTCTGCTATTCATTGAAACCTTTTCAATCAACTCAGAGTTACACTTAATCTTATAAGTATAATCATATTTACCAAACTTTAGTAAATCATGAAGAATATCTTATCTATTTTGTGGTGGACTTGAT
The DNA here is from genome assembly GCF_002870075.4 of Lactuca sativa. Taxonomy (NCBI): domain Eukaryota; kingdom Viridiplantae; phylum Streptophyta; class Magnoliopsida; order Asterales; family Asteraceae; genus Lactuca; species Lactuca sativa. Next base: position 156,582,651 of record NC_056628.2, on the reverse strand, counting down.
CAAGACACAACCTAGTGTACTCGATCTCCTAGTCCTTCACTTGACACTTTGTCAAAGAATTAGTCTAGTTTCCAAATATGAAATTTTTTTTCATTCATCACGCAACCAGGTTGCATGATTCCAAGTTTCTGTCCAATTGAAACTTGGGCGATGAGAAACTCTCCCTATTTGGTAAATTCTCGAGATTTCTACAAATAACATAATTAAGAATCAAATCCATTATTGTTAATAATACACAAACATCAATTTTTCATAACGATTTCATTCCAAGGATATATATATATATATATATATATATATATATATATATATATATATATATATATATATAATTATTCAAACCAAAATTTCTTTTATTCATAAAAGCAGCGGAAAACTTGTCCTTACAATGCAAAATCAACTGAAAAACTATGTATTTATTCCTAACAAATTTATCATAACTTTCTAAGCTCAAAATCAGGTCTACGAATCCATGCGACGGTGATCCATTTCTTCGTGATCAGACTCATCTTGCTTTTCCATCAAGATTCCTCTCTTTTCTCTGATGTTGCAAAACATTCAAATGTAATCTTATCACATTATGTATTAAGAATCAATGAATAGGAACATGATGGAGTTAGATAGTGGATTTTATACCCGATGAGGAGTCATAACACTAGACTCTCCCATCTCTTAGATCTCTCAGATAGATAGGGCAGCTTCGTCTCCAATGCCCCTTCTCTTGGCAATAAAAGCAAATGGACTCTTTTGGAATGACACAAGGAACTATCTCAGAGTTTACCTTTTCTGGATCTCCAATGTCATCATTTTCAATGTCCATTGAAGTTTGGGAGTTTGATTCGCCAGACAAATTTGCTTGATCAGCATGCCAAATCATTGTTGATTCAGCAGCTATAAGCAAATAGGTGAGATCAATGAGGGTCACGTCGTTATCCATCATATAGTACTCTCTAACGAACTCACTATATGATTCAGGAAGTGACTGAAGAATCCAGTCAACAGCCAACTCACTTGAAATCTCGACACCAAACATGCTTAACCTATCAATGTGTGACTTCATCTATAAGACGTGTGCACACACAGGTTTCCCATCTTCGTGTTTACTTGCCAAAAGGGCTTGAGTGAGCTTGAACTTTTCAAGCCTTCGAACTTGTAGGTTTGGGAGAACAACGGGAGGAGGTGGAGGAAGTGGAATCAAGTTAGTCCACATGGTAGGGATTGATCTTTCACCTTCATAGTGGAACAGACTTTGAGCAGGAATACTTTTTCCTTTAGATTCGGGAAGACCATGGTTAGATTCAGACATCTACAAAAACGGGAGAAAATTCAAGTTAGTTGATAAGAATCCTTGATGTAACACCCAAAAGAAACATCGAGGCTAGGATCCAACACAACATTCCACAAATTGGAAGAGGGATGCCGTAATCCAATTTGCAGAATATTTGAAGGTAGGTAAATGACGATTTACCAATTTCCACCATGAAAAACGAAAAAGAAGGTTAAGTTTTAAATGTATTGGAAACTCCTAGATTCTTTGAGATACATTGAAACTATTCAATGGCATGTTTTAATCTCGGATTATGCTCTTCTATTTGTGACTGGGATGCCGAGGATCACAAACAAGATGTGAATAACCATGCAAATGTGCTTGGTAACCTCATTGTCTTTATCATTAACTATTGATGTGCCAGTAAACCACACACGCTCCATCAAAATGACAATTATGAGATACCCATTACTACTCTTTATTAGTACCTTTTAGTGTGCCGGTTAACCACACACGCTCCACTAACGACCAATAAAGCATTATGTGCAATTTCATGGATTATCATACTTTTCACATTTTTTCTAAAGTAACTAGAGTTGGGATTTTATAAAATAATGCTCTAGTACTTTCTTTAATAACATTATACTTTTAATGAGATGTAGTTGTCCTATCAAATCCGTTCTGCTAATGACCCTCCACTAATCAAGGAAGCGGTGGGTGAGAGTGGACACCCATTCAACTACCATTTTATAGGCAGTTTCCTTATACCCCCTTATAGATTAGCTTCGTGAATGAGGCATACTAGTGATTTGACTGACCATATTCTTATACATATATAATATTTAACTTTTAATTATAATATATATATATATATATATATATATATATATATATATATATATATATATATATATATATAAGGTGTGTTTCAAAACATTTTAAAACTCCAAGGGTTTATATAAATTTTTCGAAATTTAAACTATTAAATTTTAAATTTAAGTAAACCAATTAATTAGATTTAATATTTATCTATTAATTAACTTTTAATTAATTTATTAAATCTTTTAAGGATTATCTAATTAAATTAAACAATTAACTTAATCCTAATCCATATCCCTTCTAGATTTCGAAAATATGGGGATAGGATAATTTCCTTATTTATCTCAATAATCCAATAAGGCAACTATTATCCAAAACAAAGAAACCCTAAAAGAGGGAGCATATTTCGAAATTACAAGGGGATGAGGCTAGGGTATTGGAAACCCTAACCCTAATTTCGACTAGGGTTCATGGAGGCCAGGGTTTTCGAAAGCCCTTTGCACCAAAACCCTAAAATCAAAAATTTTGGCCTTTATGGTTTAATGGCTATAAACCCTAATTTGCAATTCAACTATTATAGCAATTCAATTTAAAAACAACAATGGCTCTGATACCACTGATGGGTTTTAGGTAAAACAAATAAACTAGAATACAATTCCTAAGTTCACATGCAACCTACTTTGGATCTATGTTTTAGCTATTGAACATACAACTTTGAATTGCAAAATAAGAACCCTATAGGAGAGAGGCTAATTTCGAAATTAACAAGCTAGGGTTTAGTAATTACATACCTTTTAATTGTTATAGTAAACAATTGATAATTCCCTTGATCTTGACCTTGATCTTCTTGGAAGCTTAGCACCACAAGTGTAATGCCTCTAATGGAATCACACCCAAACTAGCAAGAAGGAAAGTAGAGGAGAGAGGGAGTATGCAATTTTCGTCCCTAAGGGTTTCTTCCAAAGAAAGAGTGACCAAAATGTGAACCAGGAGGCTCCTTATATAGTTGAGGGATCTAGGGTTTAGGAAAAACCCTAATGCTCCTTGCTTAGGGCCTAAGCAAAGCCAAAGGTCTTATCCAAGCCCCCTTGGACGAAATCCTTAGGGTTTCCCCTATAGATTTCGTCCACCTCCTTCCAAGGAGGTTCTGGAGCCTTCCACTCAACTATTAGATAATTGCAAACTAGTCCCTGCACTTTATAATTAATTCTTTTAACCCCAAAATTAATTCTAATTAATTTCTGGCTAACAATTAATTAAACAAAATGATTTCTTATTAATATATTAATCTTTTAACATATTAATAAATTCATTTATATTAATTTATTAATCTTATAATAAATTAATATCTCTCCTTTCATAATTTCCTTGTCCGGTTGCTAGGTTTGAGGGCAACCCAAAAGGAATGTGCTGCTATCAATTCAAGTATATACCAATTATAGTTATGGGCTTAGACACCTAATCCAACAGAACCATTACCCACTCTCAATAATTGATGATTTATTTGATCAACTCCAGGGTGCATCTTGGTTTTCCAAGATTAATTTGCGATCAGGGTACCACCAGATGAGGGTTAGGGATGAGGATGTGAAGAAGACAACCTTCGGGACTCATTATGGTCATTACTCGTTAGTGGTGATGCCCTTCAGGCTCACTAATGCACTCTCAACTTTCATGGATCTCATTAACCGGGTGTGCAGGTCGATGCTGGATCGGTATGTGATTGTTTTCATTGATGATATTTGGTCTAGTCCAAGACCAAGGAGCAGCACGAGCAGCATTTACGAGAGGTGTTGGAGACCCTGAGGAGGGAGAGGCTTTATGGAAAATTCTCCAAATGGAATTTTTGGTTACGTGAGGTGCAGTTTGTAGGGCACATTGTCAACCAGAAGAGAATCTTCGTTGATCCAAGATTGAGGCTATGATGCATTGGGAGGTCCCAAGGACTGCATCGGAGATTCATAGTTTTTTAGGTCTTACGGAGTATTATCGGAGATTTAACCAGGATTTCTCCAAGATTGATGTGCCTTTGACCCGTTTGACAAAGAAAAGTGTGATCTTTTGTTGGGGGCTTGATTAGCAGTTGGCTTCTAAGACTTTGAGGCAGAAGTTGTGTGAGGTCCCAATTCTCACGCTACCAAAGGGTTTGGATGATTTTGTGGTTTTCTATGACGCCTCTATTTCAGGTTTGGGAGTTGTTCTTTTGCAGAGGGGACACATGATTGCTTATGCTCCGAGGTAGCTGAAGCCTCACGAGGCAAATTACCCCACACATGATTTGGAATTCGGGGTTGTGGTGTTTGCCCTCAAGATCTGGAGGCATTATCTATATTGGATTCAGTGTAATATTTACACCGACCACTAGAGTTTGAAGTATTTGATAGAGAAACAAAATTTAAATATGCGGCAACGGAGTTGGTTCGATGTAGTGAAGGATTATGATTGTGAGATCCTGTACCACCCTGGAAAGGCCAATGTGGTGGCCGATGCTTTGAGCCGCAAAGAGGCAAGCTTATCTATCCGAGATATTTGTTTGATGATGACTGTCACTTCGCCTCTGATGGATTTGATCAACAAGGCTCAGGTGGAAGGATTGAAAAAGGAAAATTGCAAGATGGAGTGGATTAGAGGATATATTCCTTTATTTGTTAGAGACGGTCGGGGGTTGTTGACGCAGTGTGCTAGTGTTTGGGTTCTGACATCAAGCGGGGTGAGACAGCGATTTTGGAGGAGGCACATAAATCAAAGTTTTCTATCTATCTGGGAGCCAAGAAGATGTATCAATATTTGAGGTTGAGTTACTGGCGGCCATGCAAGAAGAGGGAGGTTTCATGGTTTGTTGAGCAGTTTCTGACTTGCAAGTAAGTCAATGCTGAGAACCAAAGACCCCACGACAAGGTGCAGCCGTTACCCATTCCCATATAGAAGTGGGCGGATATCACTATGGACTTCATCACAAAATTTCCTAGGATGGCGTGTGGTGTTGATCCTATCTAGGTCATCATGTACAGATTGAAAAAGAGTTCACATTTCATTCTGATTGTAGAGAGCATATCCGCAGAGAAGCTAGTTGATATTTATGTCTGGGAGGTGGTGGTTCGGCATGGGGTGCCGGTTTTAGTTGTCTCGGACTGAGATGTCCGATGTCCGTTTCACCTCCAGGTTTTAGAGGAGGTTTCAGGAGGATTTGGGTACCCAGTTGCATGTTGGTACATCATACAACCCTCAGACCGATAGCCAAAGCGAGCGGACGATCCAGGCGCTCGAGGATATGCTTCGGGCTTATGTGTTGGATTTTAGAGGGAGTTGGGATACTTACCTTCCACTGGCTGAGTTCTCCTATAACAACAGTTATCATGCTATTATTGACCGACCACCATTTAAGATGTTGTATGGGAGGAGGTGCAAGAACCCGGTTTGTTGGGGCAAGGTTGGTCATCGAGTCAAGGGAAGCATTGAAGTGGTGCTTAAAACCACAGAGTTGATTCAACAGGTGTGCGACAGGTTGCATGTCGCGCAGAGTCGATAGAAGAGTTATGTTGACTGACGTCATTCAGACCTTGAGTTTTAGGTAGGAGTCTTGGTGTTGCTGAAGGTGTCACCTTGGAAAGGTGTCATTCGGTTTTGGAAGCGAGGCAAGTTGGGCCCCCGGTTTATTAGTCCTTTTAGGATTTCTGCTCATTTGGACAAGGTTTCATACTGGTTGGATATTCCTGATGAGCTCAGTCAGATCCATAACACTTTCCCCATGTCTTAGTTGCAGAAGTGTGTAGCCGACGATTCCGCAGTGATATCATTGGAAGATATTCAGGTCGATGAGCGTCTAAACTATGTGGAGAGACTGGTGGCAACTTTAGATCGAAAGACAAAGGATCTACGCAACAAGGAAGTGTCATTATTCGAGGTCCAGTGGCAGCATCAGAAGGGTTCTGAATGGACGTGGGAGTCGGAGGCAGAAATGCGAGAGCACTACCTGGATTTATTTACGGCATCAGACTTTGAGGGAGAAGTCAAGTTCATGTTGGAGAGAGTTGTAACACCTAGATTCCAGGTATCCGTTTTAACCCTTGAGTTATGATTATTTTGCAAGTTTAGTCCGAGATGGCAAATCTATAATTTTGAAGACCTTTGGAGTATGTGGGGCGTACACAAGTCGTACTCCGAAGCGCATTAAAAAGCTGAGCGTACACAGGTATGCATGGCATACGCAGTCAGAGTGCAAACCCTAAATTTTAGGTTTTGGACCCTATTTAAGCTCACATATGGCCTCAAGCACCTTTTTACCTTCAACATCTTTCCTTATCTCGAAAACCATAAGTGTGTTTGTGCTTGTGAAGCTTGTTGGGGCCATTTTGGTGCATTTTGGGAGCTCTTGGAGTAAAAGGAAGAACATTGAAGAGGTGGTGTTGCACTCAAGGCTTTGGATCTAGCATTTGGTCCCCCTTGTCTACCTTGAGGCGATAAATAGTTTCAAACTTCATGCTTGAATCTCGTGGATCTAGTTTTGCTCAAGTTGTTTCCTTTTTTGTTCCAAACTTAGCCTTTGTGAGTAAGAGGTACTCCAAGGCATTTGAGTTGTCCTTCCAGAGGTTTTTAGGGTTGTTAAGTCATAAAGTTGGGTTCCTGGTCACTAGTTTTCCTCCATGCAAGTGCTAGATAGTCTTAATGGGTTAATAGGCTAAAGATTTTTGGTTTTAAGGGCTTAATAGCCATGCTAGGCCACAAAGTTGGAAACTTTTGTTGGATTAGGTGTCTAAGCCCATAACTATAATTGGTATGTACTTGAATTGATAGCAGCACAATCCTTTTGGGTTGCCCTCAAACCTAGCAACCAGACAAGGAAATTATGAAAGGAGAGATATTAATTTATTATAAGATTAATAAATTAATATAAATGAATTTATTAATATGTTAAAAGATTAATATTTTAATAAGAAATCATTATGTTTAATTAATTGTTAGCCAGAAATTAATTGGAATTAATTTTGGGGTTAAAAGAATTAATTATAAAGTGTAGGGACTAGTTTGCATTTAATTGATAGTTGAATGGAAGGTTCCAGAACCCCCTTGGAAGGAGGTGGACGAAACCCTAGGGGAAACCGTAGAGAATTCGTCCAAGAGGTCCAAGATAAGGCCCTTGGGTTTTGCTTAGGCCCTAAGCAAAGGATAACTAGGGTTTCCCCCTAAACCCTAGATCCTTCAACTATTTAAGGAGCCTCCTGGCTCACATTTTAGAGCACTGATTTCTTTGGAAGAAACCCTGGTCAAATTGCATACTCCCTCCCCTCTCTCCTCTACTTTCCTTCTTGCTAGTTTGGGTGTGATTCCATTAGAGGCATTACACTTGTGGTGCTAAGCTTCCAAGAAGATCAAGATCAAGATCAAGGGAATTGTCAATTGTTTGCTATAACAATTGAAAGGTATGTAACTCCTAACTCTAGTTTATGAAATTTGAAAATAGTCACCTCCTCTAGGGTTCTTGTTTTGCAATTCAAAGTTGTGTGTTCAATAGTTAAAACATAGATCCAAAGTAGGTTGCATGTGAACTTAGGAATTGTTTTCTAGTTTATTTGTTTTACCTAAAACCCATCAGTGGTATCAGAGCGATTGTTTGTTTTAAATTGAATTGCTACAATTTTTGAATTGCAAATTAGGGTTTATAGCTATTAAACCCTAAAGGCCATTTTTTAGAAATTTAGGGTTGTGGATCAAAGGGTTTTCGAAAACCCTAGCCTCCAAAGAACCCTAATCGAAATTAGGGTTAGGGTTTTGAAAACCCTAGCCTCCTCCCTTGTGAATTTCGAAAATATGCTAGAAATTTTAGGGTTTCTTGTTTTGGATAATTGTTACTTGATTAGATTAATTGGATAATTATCTTTACCCTAATTTTCGAAATTTAGAGGGATAAGGCATAGGATTAAATTAATTGTTTAATTTAATTGGACAATCCTTACAAGATTTAATAAATTAATTAAAAGTTAATTAATAGATAAACATTAAATCTAAATAATTGGTTTATTTAAATTTAAAATTTAATAGTTTAAATTTCGAAATTTATATAAACCCTTAGAGTTTTAAAATGTTTTAAAACACACCTTATACATATTATAATTAAAAGTCTAATATTATATATGTATAGGAATAAGGTCAGTCAAATCGCTAGTATGCCTCATTCACGAAGCTAATCTATAAGGGGGGTATAAGGAAACTGCCTATAAAATGGTAGTTGAATGGGTGTCCACTCGCACCCTCCGCTTCCTTGATTAGTGGAGGGTCAATAGCAGAACGGATTTGACAGGACAACTACTTCTCATAAAAAGTATAATGCTATTAAAGAAAGTACTAGAACATTAATTTTTTTAAATCCCAACTCTAGCTACTTTAGGAAAAATGTCAAAAGTATGCTAATCCATGAAATTGCGCATTAAGCTTTATTGGTCGTTAGTGGAGCATGTGTGGTTAACTGTGACATCCCCAAAATCACGGCCATAAAACACCAGTTTGTTTATGCTTTGTTTAAAAATCAGAGTAACATTTTAAATAAAAGTGTTGCGGAATTTGTCCCAAAACAAAATATGATAAAGATTTATCAAAAGCATTTCCATAGAAATGTATTTCATTAAGAGACTTGGAATGTCATGTTCGTACAGATCAAAAGCATAAACAGTACAATATAAGCCTTACTACATTATTTCATATCTACAGGCCTATATCCGTAATCCCTCGTCCAAACATCATATCTATGCTCAAGCGCCACTACCTGTAATACAAGAAACTGAGTAGGTCAGGCTTGGGAGCCTGGTGAGCAAATAGGGTTTTCAACCCACAATAAATAAGTTATTAGCTTTATCAAACCAAACAAACCCGATTACCCGTTCCCGTTATCCTCACTTTACGTCCCTAAAACATCTAACACAAGGGACCTAGTTCTAAGGACTATAATCGGGATGGACACTACTGCTAAGGGGATTCCTCAGCAATAAATGTCCTTAAGGCACCCATGTGGGGGATGGAGTACATCTGGTGAGCACATAGTTCACACAGTCAAATAAACACACAGTTCGAATAAACACCTACAGGTTGCGAGCCTGCTAGTGTTCCACTGGACTGTCAACAATAGTCCATGGTCGTCATCTATACTCAGCTAGATGACTGGATCATCAATAACATCTATAACGAGGCATCTCATTATTTCATTTTATCACACAACATCTAATACATCAACTCATGTTTTACCCCAACATTTTCGTAGATATAAAATACATATACAGTTTAAATTATTGAAAACATGTATAAAAATGTTCATCCAGCATAGATAGTAAGTATTCAGATAATATGCACACACATCACGTAATTTATATAAAATACTTCATATCTATGTGTAAGCTGAAAGGGACTATGCACTCACCTGAAAGGTGGTGACTCAGGACTCGGACAGCGCTTCGATACTCTCAAAACGATTTTCCTTCGATAAAACCAAGTACCAATACCACTAGGGTTTAGTCTATTGATAATCGCGACAAATTAATTAGTCTGACTATTATTATTATTATATAAGCGTTAATAACACTCAATATAACTCATAATAATAGCCCAAATAATTATTTTAAGGACCTAATAACATTCCTATAATTATTCGAAAGCTATATTAAAAATTGCGTAAGCGTAGCACACTTACAGCGAATTTTATCGAAAACCGGAACTTAATTGGAGCAGCGTTTCGAAACCGAAAGGCTCTTTTTCTCAGGACTCCGGGAGCCTCGGGGCTTCCCTCGGGAGCTAAGGATTTTATCTAGGGCTTAGGGGTGGTTTGGAACCTTAGAGAGAGAAAGATTTTAGAAAGAGAAGGAGAATGGTGTGGAAAATGAAGGCTGCCCTCGCAGCTATTTATAGGCGCGAGCCTCCTCGGATTATGTTGGGCGTCGGAGGAGCTACGCTGTGCGTAGTCTGGGATATGGTTGCCAGCTCGCACCAGCTGGCTCGCACTCGGACTCGGAAGGGATAAGACCGGAGGTGCGTGGGGCGTACAAACTTCGGACGCGGGGTGTAAAGTGAGGCTTCGTGGCATGATCCGAAGCGAGATCTGATCAGCGATAGAAGGTTGCGATGAGGCCACGTCATCTATTCCTTATCAGCCTTCGCAAATTCGATCATAAACTTTGAAAATTCGTAACTTTCGCATACGAGCTCCGTTTTCGACGTTCTTTATATCCACGCGAAGGTGGGAACGTACTCTACAACTTTTTTTTAGACTCCGTCGGCTAATTTTGAATCAATTTTAAATTTTATATTATTAACAGGTCGGGACAGGATTGGTCCGTTAAATCATCATAACTTCTTCATCCGATGTCCGTTTTCGCCCATCTTTTTCTCGTTACGCTAATCTTAACGAGATCTTTGATTCTCGTTTAGGTTGTGTCGGCTAAAAATCGTTCGATCAAATATTCGGATTTCGGGTTGTACACTGCTAATCCGAAACTTCGAAAAATCATAACTTCTTCGTACGAAGTCAGATTTGGGCGTTCTTTTTATCGATGTTCTTAGTTTAACATACTCTACGACTTTTGTTTAGATCGCTAAGGCCAAATCTCGCTCTATCGTAAATTCACTATTTACGCTTCCCGGTGCCGTGCCGGTTCCGTCGCGAAACTTCGACGGGTCATAACTTCTTCGTTATAACTCGGATTTCGGCGTTCTTTATATGTATGGAAACCTTATGACCTATTCTACAACTTGGTTAAGATTATTTATTCTAAATAATCTTTTGTCAAAAAGTCGTTTTCGACCCCTATTGCCTCTAATTTGACTAGCCCGGATCTGCGGGCGTTACAATTATCTCCCCCTTAGGATGATTACGTCCCGGAATCATCAACGAAACAGGGCTCGTATAATGACTCCATGCGTCATCTCTTCATCCTAGGTAATAATTATAACTTCTATATTCCTTTAAGTCTATGTCTTAGACTCATTGACTATAAGCAGTACTTGATCGTGCACCTGCTCTCTACCTCAGGCTAGACTCCAAATTATGACCTTCAAGTCACAACCTCGATCCTTACTAGATACGAACTTGAGATAAGTTCTTTTATTACTACTATGGATCGATGTGTCATATTCTAATGACCTATCATCGTATGTTGCAACGCTTAGACTTAGGTCTCTTAGAGTCAAATTCCGGAAAGGAATATGCCTTCCTTCATGGTCTAATGTGATATAATCATATTTTAACATGTAGCATTTCTAGCCACCAACTTCTTTAACAACGAGCATGATACTTCTATTTATTGCTTTGATTTCAATCGTTTGGTTTAAGTCGGACACTACTTCAAACTTGGTTCTCTGAACCACGTAACCTACTCATCGTATTTTGACTCAACGTGATATGACCACTACGGTCGGGATAACAACAATCTTCTTAGTAATTACCAAAACAATGGTAACGACATACTTGAATAAAATGAAATCAATTACTAGCTTCTTGGTAACCTTGTGACTTTCCCTGATCTAAGTGTGAGTCTTGTGCTTCCGGTAGTATAGGCCTATACTACCATTCTCACCTACTCATACTCGTCCCAAGTATTGTCCCGCAGTTTTCCAAGTCACCATACAAGAAAATCACATAGAAACTTAACACAAAAAATATCAAAACGAAGGTTTTATATTATTCTTTGAAACGATTACATGGGTGTTCAAGTTCACCCTAGATTATGCCTCTAATTGGCTACACCATATGACACTATCTACATGGCTTCTTCATAACTTGATCTCCATGTATCCATCCTCACTCCTGATTCCTTGCATCGTCAGCTACTTCGTCTAGGATCATATGGAATGCTCTTGCCTTTGGTTTTGACGGAATGTTTGGTCTTGCCGCCTCTTTCTTTTTCGGGCAATCCTTAGCAACATGCCTTTCTTCACGACATTCATAATACACCCTTTTGTTGGCGGTGCACTCGTTGGCGTAATGTCCAGTCTTCCCACACTTGTAGCAAGTCACTTCTTCGCTACATTTCCCAAATTGATTCTTCTTGCACTTCTCGCCCCATTTCACTTTGTTTCCTCCTCCGTTAAACTCCTTTGAACCAGACTTGATCTTCTTATTGGGCCTCGTAGACCCCTCAAACTTCCTCTTTTCGCCAACCTCAATCTTGTTGGCAGCTCTTCCCTTAATCATATCTTCCACAGACATGGCAGCCCAGATAGTTGCCTCCAAAGTAGGTGCCTGACGCACTGGCACTGCATATTCCCATGGAAGTCCGTTTGCGTACTTATCAATTTTCTTCAGCTCATCCGGAACAAGACGCAAGGCAAACTCCATCTTTTCTGTGAAGTTGTTCGTGTATTCATCGATTGACATGCTTCCCTTCTTCAGGGTTAGAAACTGGTTCTCTAGCTCGAGTAGGTTTTGAGCTGAGTAGTACTTTCGTTTGAATTGCACCAGAAATTCTGCCCATGTCAGTTGTAGGGGCTCATTGGGGCTCAGATTCTTTCCCAAGGTATTCCACCAACGTACAGCGCCTCCTCGAACCTGACGCACTGCAAATGTGGTCTGTTGTTTTCCCTTGCAACCGCACGTCATGAAAGCTAATTCCATCTCCGAGATCCAATCCATGACCCCGATCGGATCCTCCTTTCCAGTGAAATTCGATGGCTTGCAAGTCAAAAAATCCTTGTACTTGCATCCATTCCTCTCGACTTCGTCATCGTGGTTGTTTTGTCGAACTATTGGTGGGTTGACTTGACCAACAGTCCCACTGTAGTCTCCCTCCTCAGTCTGCCCTTCGTTCAACTCGGGTTGTTCGACCTGAATGGTTGCTTCCTCTCAATTTTGCTGGAGCAAACGTCTGCTTTCCTCCATTTGACGATCCAACATCGCCTAGATCATTGCTTGCACTCCGGCCATTGTTATTGGCTCAGCAGCGGCTACCACAACCGGTATTTGCTCAATCACTGGGGGTTGGTTTCAGTTCCCATTTGCATTCACGTTTCCGCTACGGGTCCTTGCCATCTTGATCTATACACTGAATAAGGTGAATCTAGACCTTTACTTAGGATTGACGTTTAAATCATTCTTATCGCTACGAAACGTTTATATGCTAGTTCTAATATCGTAGTTAAACGCTTACAATCCTAAACACATAAGGTTTCCAGATCCGGTCGGCAACAGACCATAGATCCGAACAAATAACAGCATATCAGGCACAAGCATTTAGCACATAAAAGCATTTTAGGCACAATTCCTAAGATAATCTAGTGCTCACACCTCACAATCATCGCTTAGCATTCTAAGTTTAAGTCTAGAAATAAATCCATATTCCTAGTTCGCTTAAACTAATGCTCTGATACCAACTGTGACATCCCCAAAATCACGGCCAGAAAAGACTGGTTTGTTTATGCTTTGTTTAAAAATCAGAGTAACATTTTAAATAAAAGTGTTTCGGAATTTGTCCCAAAACAAAATATGATAAATATTTATCAAAATCATTTCCATAGAAATGTATTTCATTAAAAGACTTGGGATGTCATGTTCGTACAGATCAAAAGCATAAACAGTACAATATAAGCCTTACTACATTATTTCATATCTACAGGCCTATATCTGTAATCCCTCGTCCAAACATCGTATCTATGCTCAAGCGCCACTACCTGTAATACAAGAAACTGAGTGGGTCAGGCTTGGGAGCCTGGTGAGCAAATAGGGTTTTCAACCCACAATAAATAAGTTATTAGCTTTATCAAACCAAACAAACCCGATTACCCGTTCCCGTTATCCTCACTTTACGTCCCTAAAACATCTAACACAAGGGACCTAGTTCTAAGGACTATCATCGGGATGGACACTACTACTAAGGGGATTCCTCAGCAATAAATGTCCTTAAGGCAACCATGTGGGGGATGGAGTACATCTGGTGAGCACACAGTTCACACAGTCAAATAAACACACAGTTCGAATAAACACACAGTTCGAATAAACACCTACAGGTTGCGAGCCTGCTAGTGTTCCACTGGACTGTCTAGAATAGTCCGTGGTCGTCATCTATACTCCGCTAGATGATTGGATCATCAATAACATCTATAACGAGGCCTCTCATTATTTCATTTTATCACACAGCATCTAATACATCTACCCATGTTTTACCCCAACATTTTCGTAGATATAAAATACATATACAGTTTAAATTATTGAAAACATGTATAAAAATATTCATCCAGCATAGATAGCAAGTATTCAGATAATACGCACACACAGCACGTAATTTATATAAAATACTTCATATCTATGTGTAAGCTGAAAGGGACTATGCACTCACCTGAAAGGTGGTGACTCAGCACTCGGACAGCGCTTAGATACTCTCAAAACGATTTTCCTTTGATAAAATCTAGTACCAATACCACTAGAGTTTAGTCTATCGATAATCACGACAAATTAATTAGTCTGACTATTATTATTATTATTATTATTATATAAGCATTAATAACACTCAATATAACTCATAATAATAGCCCAAATAATTATTTTAAGGACCTAATAACATTCCTATAATTATTCGAAAGCTATATTAAAAATTGCGTAAGCATAGCACACTTATAGCGAATTTTATCGAAAACCGGAACTTAATTGGAGCTGCGTTTCGAAACCGAAAGGTTCTTTTTCTCGGGACTCCGGAAGCCTCGGGGCTTCCCTCGGGAGCTAAGGATTTTATCTAGGGCTTAGGGGTGGTTTGGAACCTTAGAGAGAGAAAAATTTTAGAGAGAGAAGGAGAATGGTGTGGAAAATGAAGGCTGCCCTTGCAGCTATTTATAGGCGCGAGCCTCCTCGGATTACACTGGGCGTCGGAGGAGCTATGTTGGGCGTAGTCTCGGATATGGTTGCCAGCTCGCACCAACTGGCTCGCACTCAGACTCGGAAGGGATAAGACCAGAGGTACACGGGGCGTACAAACTTCATACGCGGGGCGTAATAGCGAGGCTTCGTGGCATGATCCGAAGCGAGATCTGATCAGTGATGGACGGCTGCGATGAGGCCACGTCATCTATTCCTTATCAGCCTTTGCAAATTCGATCATAAATTTTGAAAATTCGTAAATTTCGCATATGAGCTCCGTTTTCGACGTTCTTTATATCCACGCGAAGGTGGGAACGTACTCTACATTTTTCTTTAGACTCCGTCGGCTAATTTTGACTTAATTTTAAATTTTATATTATTAACAGGCCAGGACAGGATTGGTCCGTTAAATCCTCATAACTTCTTCATCCGACGTCCGTTTTCGCCCATCTTTTTCTCGTTACGCTACTCTTAACGAGATTTTCGATTCTCGTTTAGGTCGTGTCGGCTAAAAATCGCTCGATCTAATATTCGAATTTCGGGTTGTACACTGCTAATCCGAAACTTCGAAAAATCATAACTTCTTCATACGAAGTCAGATTTGGGCGTTCTTTTTATCGATGTTCTTAGTTTAACATACTCCACAAATTTTGTTTAGATTGCTAAGGCTAAATCTCGCTCTATCGTAAATTCACTATTTACGCTTCCCGGTGCCATGTCGGTTCCGTCGTGAAACTTAGACGGGTCATAACTTCTTCGTTATAACTCGGATTTCGGCGTTCTTGATATGTTCGGAAACCATATGACCTATTCTACAACTTGGTTAAGATTATTTATTCTAAATAATCTTTTGTCAAAAAGTCGTTTTCGACCCCTATTGCCTCTAATTTGACTAGCCCGGATCTGCGGGCGTTACATTAACCAACACACTAAAAGTCACTAATAAAGAGTAGTAATGGGTATCTTATAATTATCATTTTGATGGAGCGTGTGTGGTTTACCGGCACATCAATAGTTAATGATAAAGACAATAATGTTACCAAGCACATTTGCATGGTTATTCACAACTAGTTTGTGATCCTCGGTATCCCAATCACAAATAGTAGAGCATAATCCGAGATTAAAACATGCCATTAAATAGTTTTAATGTATCTCAAAAGAGTTAGGAATTTCATTTCGTTTATTTTGTCTAGTGGTGGAATTGATGAATCGTCATTCACCTACCTTTATGAGATTTGAAATTGGATCTCGGCATCCCATTTCTAAGTTGTAAATCGTCATAGTTGGGTCCTAACCTTGATATGATATATTTGGGTTATTGTATTGAGGTGTCCTAAAATCTAAACTAAACTATCCTTCTTTTCAGATGTCTACTCCTGGAAACACTTCTGTTTCTTCATCCTCCAA
This sequence comes from Lactuca sativa, assembly GCF_002870075.4. Classification (NCBI taxonomy): domain Eukaryota; kingdom Viridiplantae; phylum Streptophyta; class Magnoliopsida; order Asterales; family Asteraceae; genus Lactuca; species Lactuca sativa. The sequence continues at coordinate 156,566,332 of NC_056628.2, read as the reverse complement.
CCACAACTTCTCTTTGCTCAACATTTGCGCTAAAGTCGTTATGGATGGCTCAAACTATATCGATTGGATGCGTAACATCAAGATGGTGCTCAGATTCGAGGACAAAGAGTATGTCCTTGAAAAGGAGCTCAAAGAACTTGATGTGTCCAAAGCCACTCCCGAAGAGTATGTTGCATACAAGAAGCACTATGATGATGCTACCAAAGTGGCATGCATCATGGTCACAACCATGTCCCCAGAACTGCAAAGGTACTATGAGGACGACTGGCCTTTTGAGATAAACAAGAACCTTATGGAAAAGTACCATAAGCGAGCTCGTCAAGAAAAGTTTAAAGTAGTCAAGTCACTCATGGCTTGCAAGATGAAAGAGGGGAATCGGTTGTGTCTCATGTGCAAAGAATGAAACACTACATAGAGCGCTTGGTCAAGCTCAACATTCATTTTGATGAGGAATTGGCCATTGACATGGTCTTGAACTCGTTGCCTGATTGTTATGGTCAGTTTATCTTGACTTACCATTTGAACAACACTGAGCAGACATTGGCCCAATTGCACAACTTGTTGCAGACTGCTGAAGCAGGGATGAAGGGTAAAAGTATAGCCTCCACTCCTGCAAGGGCTCCTATTCTAACTATTGTACAGGGAAAGGGGAAAAAGAGGAAAGGTCCTCCTAAGCAAAACTGGAAGGCAAAGGTCCAAGTAGGGTCATCTAGCAATGGCCCGAAAGCCAAGCCCAATGCTTCCATTCCCCATGTCTCTGATCCAAAGGAAGTTGTTTGCTTTTATTGCAATCAAAAAGGGCATTGGAAGAGAACCTGCCCACAATATCTGCAGGACATCAATGATGGCAAAGTGAAGCCATCTTCGGCAGGTATTTACACCATTTCTTCTAATAACTCATTATCTCCTTGTTCATGGGTCCTTGATACAGGATGTGGTTTTCACATCTGTTCTGATTTGCAAGGGCTAAGGGAAAGTGAGGAGATAGAGCGAGGTAGGATAAACTTGATCATGGGAAACAAGAAGTCTTCACCAGTAACCAAGATCGGAGTTTATCAACTTTTGCTTAGTAATGATGTTAGATTAGATTTGTTGAATTGTTGCTATTCCTCTGAGATGATGAGAAACATTATTTCATTTCATGTATTGTTCAGACAAGGTTTTAAATACTCTTTTAATGATTTGAATGGTTCAATTTCTGTTTATAAGAATGGTGGTTTTGTGTTTGAAGCTTTACCTTGTGATGACGTGTATGAAACAGTGACTTGTGTTGATAGCTTAGGAAATAGTATGTTTAATATTGACTTGTCTAATAGTGTAGACAAGGCATGCTTGAGGCATTGTCGTCTTGGACACATTAACAAGAATCGCATAGTCCAACTCCAAAAGGATGGAGTCTTGGAATCATTTGACCTAAAATCAGATGATCTGTGTGAATCTTGTCTTTTGGGAAAGATGACAAAATCACTATTCACGGGGTCTTGTGAAAGAGGTGAAGGTCTGTTGGATCTCATACACACAGATGCGTGTGGGCCCTTCAGATCAACCACAAGAGATGCTAATCGATTTTATGTGACTTTCACAGATGATTATAGTAGATATGGTTATGTATACTTAATCAAACATAAGTCAGAAACCTTTGAAAAGTTCAAAGAGTTTAAACATGAGGTCGAAAATCAATTAGGCAGGAAAATAAAGGTACTTAGATCCGATAGAGGCAGAGAGTATCTTAGCATTGAGTTCAATGACTATCTAAAGGAATGTGGGATAGTCTCACAATTGACTCCTCCTAGGACACCACAGTTAAATGGTGTAGCCGAGAGGCATAATCGAACCTTGTGAGACATGGTTCGTTCTATGATGAGTCGTGCTCCACATCCAATTCATTTTTGGGGCTATGCCTTAGAAACAGCCGCCCACATCCTAAATCTTATCCCAACAAAGAAGGTTGCCAAAACACCTCACGAAATGTGGACAGGGAAAGTTCCCTCGTTAGCACATATTAAAGTATGGGGTTGTGAGGCTTTCGTAAGACGAGAGACTCACGACAAGCTAGCAGCAAGAAGTGAGAAATGTGTTTTCATTGGTTACCCAAAACAGTCTTTTGGATATTTGTTCTACAGACCTAGTGAGAACGTGGTGTTTGTAGCTCGTAGAGGATTCTTTTTAGAAAGAGAGCTCATATCCAAAGAGGACAGTGGGAGTACCATTGACCTTGAAGAGATTCAAGAGTCAACCAATGAAGGAACCTTAGAAGACACTAGCACTCAACCAGGGGAAACAGTTCCTATTGAACCAGTTGATAAATCATTACCTCTTCGTAGATCCACTAGGGTGAGTGTGCCACCTGAGTTGTATGGTTTTCATATCACTTCAGACGGTGACACATTCATCAGTGATAGGACACTAGTGAATTTAGATGAACCAGTCTCTTACAAGGAAGCAATGGCAGGCCCAGAGGCTTCCAAGTGGAAAGAGGCAATGGAAAGCGAGATAAAATCCATGTATGACAACCAAGTTTAGAATTTGGTTGATAATGCACCAGGTCGTAATACAGTTGGTTTCAAATGGATCTTCAAGAAGAAGACATACATGGATGGGAATGTACACACATTCAAGGCTAGACTGTTGCGAAAGGTTTCACACAAACCCCAGGGGTTGACTATGATGAAACTTTCTCACCAGTAGCCAAGATCAAATCTATCAGGATATTGCTCGTCGTAGCTGCCTTTCATGACTATGAAATCTGGCAGATGGATGTTAAGACTGCCTTCCTTAATGGGAAGCTGGCTAAGGATGTTTACATGAATCAGCCAGAGGGTTTTGTCGATGCAAAGTTTCCCAATAGAGTGTGTAAGCTTGAGATATCCATTTATGGATTGAAACAAGCATCTCGCAGCTGGAATCTTTGCTTCCATGAGAAAGTCAAAGAGTTTAGTTTCTCTAGAAGTGAAGATGAGTTTTGTGTGTATATCAAGGCTAGTGGGAGTATAGTAACTTTTCTGGTGTTATAGGTCGATGACATATTACTCATTGGTAACGACATTCCAACCTTGAATGAAGTTAAGTCTTGGCTTGGAAAGTGTTTTGCCATGAAGGACCTTGGAGAAGCTGCCTATATTCTTGGGATTAGGATATTGAGAGATAGAAATAAGAGACTAATTGGACTTAGTCAGAGCAGATACTTGGATAAGGTACTAAAAAGGTTTAGTATGGAAAATTCCAAGAAGGGAGAGCTGCCTATCTAGAGCAACACAAAATTGAGTAAGACTCAATGCCCTAGTACAGACGAGGAAATAGCAGACATGAGTCATGTACCTTATGCTTCCGCTGTCGGATCGATCATGTACGCTATGACATGTACTCGCCCTGATGTGGCCTTTGCTTTGAGCATGGTCAGTCGCTATCAGGGAAATCCAGGTAGAGCTCATTGGATAGCAGTAAAGAATATACTCAAGTATTTGCGAAGAACGAAGGATTGGGTCCTTGTACATGGTGGCAATCATACTTTGAGAGTCAATGGTTACAGTGATGCCAGTTTTCAAACGGATAGAGATAACTTCTGTTCTCAATCTGGTTGGGTATTTCTACTGAATGGAGGAGCAGTTACTTGGAAAAGTTCCAAGCAAGATACAGTGGCTGATTCTACTTGTGAATCAGAGTACATAGCAGCGAGTGAAGCGTCTAAAGAAGCAGCTTGGTTGAGGAAATTTATCGGGGACCTCGGAGTTGTTCCAACCATCCAGGAGCCTATGGAACTGTTCTGCGATAATGAGGGAGCGGTTGCCTTAACTAAGGAACCCAGAGACCATGGTAAAACCAAACATATTGATAGAAAGTACCATTTCATCAGGCATAGAGTAGAAGAAGGCCATCTTGTTGTAAAGAGGGTATCATCTAAAGACAACCCAGCAGACCCTCTCACAAAGGGTCTGAGTAGGGTTAAGCATATTCAGCATGCTCAGAGCATAGGTCTGAAAGATGATATTAGTTTTAGTAGTTAGATTAGTTTTGCCCTGAAACTTGTAACAAAGTGAATGTAATTGACTTTTGGTGATTAAATAATAAAGTATTATTTATGGGTTTACTACCTTTTGTCAAATTTTTATTGTTGTGTTTCATATTTTGCATGTTTTACTTCCCGAATAATATGATTGTTCAAACTCCACAGTCGCTCGTACTTCTGGAAGTAAGTAGTGAATTAAGACTGTCATGAATTGGATTGCAGATTGTCTAAGGATAGACATGGAAATAGAATTGTTGCAATGTTCATGAGTACTCAGAGAGTGAGATTTGAGTATTGGATAAACCCATGCTCAGAATATTACTTCATGGAATTCATCACGAGTAATACTGAGATGATAATAAATATATTCTTGGAACAGAGACATATGAGTTGTAATTTGCAAGTCGTTTGTACATTGGTAATACGAAAACGCATCAGTAACTTGGTGTTATAAAATGTATTGTCATGTATGTTTTGATGAGTAAAAGATACAAGCATATGAGTCAATGTTTATTCGTTCCTTTTTCCCTAATGGGAAAAGCGATATATGTGGACCCCTCGATGATTTGGTGTTGACTTTTGTGTTGGGCCCAGCCAGGACTGAATTGATGTGTTCGATTAGAAGTCCTATATCATCACAAATCAGGAATCGGGAAACATAGATTATGGACAAAAGAGATTGATTACATTCCATGTCTTTTGTCTGGGGATATCTAGAAAAACGAAGGATTATATGATCACTTATCTTAGGACACGAAACTACTAGGTCAGAGTTCGGCAACAACTTTTTGGAAGCTACAATTTGCTGGTCAAATTTAGAAGGCATATTAGAAATTATAGTTACAGACTTATCCAAGTGGGAGACTATTGGATTAGGTGTCTAAGCCCATAACTATAATTGGTATGTACTTGAATTGATAGCAGCATAGTCCTTTTGGGTTACCCTCAAACCTAGCAACCGGACAAGGAAATTATGAAATGAGAGATATTAATTTATTATAAGATTAATAAATTAATATAAATGAATTTATTAATATGTTAAAAGATTAATATATTAATAAGAAATCATTATGTTTAATTAATTGTTAGCCAAAAATTAATTGGAATTAATTTGGGGGTTAAAAGAATTAATTATAAAGTGTAGGGACTAGTTTGCAATTAACTGATAGTTGAATGGAAGGTTCCAGAACCCCCTTGGAAGGAGGTGGACGAAAACCTAGAGAATTCGTCCAAGGGGTCCAAGATAAGGCCCTTGGGTTTTGCTTAGGCCCTAAGCAAAGGATAACTAGGATTTCCCCCTAAACCCTAGATCCTTCAACTATTTAAGGAGCCTCCTAGCTCACATTTTAGAGCACTGATTTCTTTGGAAGAAACCCTGGTCGAATTGCATACTCCCTCCCCTCTCTCCTCTACTTTCCTTCTTGCTAGTTTGGGTGTGATTCCATTAAAGGCATTACACTTGTGGTGCTAAGCTTCCAAGAAGATCAAGATCAAGATCAAGGGAATTGTCAATTGTTTGCTATAACAATTGAAAGGTATGTAACTCCTAACCCTAGTTTATGAATTTTGAAAACAGTCACCTCCTCTAGGGTTCTTGTTTTGCAATTCAAAGTTGTATGTTCAATAGTTAAAACATAGATCCAAAGTAGGTTGCATGTGAACTTAGGAATTGTTTTCTAGTTTATTTGTTTTACCTAAAACCCATCAACTTTATGGCTTAGGACATCTTATGTGACCTAGATCTGAAGTTTAGACGTGGTTTCTTAAGGGATTAAGCAATTGGTTAAGAAGTTGGCAAGCAGCCTCGTATGCAGGGTGTCTTGAAGGGTACGTTGAGCGTACAAGGTCAGTGCCCCATCTTCTGGTCAACCGTGAGTTACGCCCCGTGTGCACGAGTAATATGGCTTGCGTAATGACTGAGTCAACTCGGTTCTTTGACCTGGTTTTGACTAGGTTTTGACCTTGGGGCATTTTAGGTATTTTGATTGGTAGACTAAGTTTGGTGGTTTTTAATTGTAAATGTGATTAGTAGTGTGAGTTTCAGAGCAGTATGTCAATTCATTTTTTCGTCTTCCTATGAGGTGAGTTTTCTCAATGTGTCAATGGGTCAAAGGCACCAAGGTCGACCCATTATTTGTGATATAGGGTGTTAGTTATATTTAAGATATGTATATGGAAGACCATGACTAAGCCCCTGGCAACTGTTTGAAAGACCAGGTATGGCCCTGGCGTTTGTATGAAAGACCAGGATTTAGCCCCTAGTAACTGTATGAAAGACAAAGATTTGGCCCTCGGCAGGAAATTGTTTGTAAGAATATGGTTTGGACCTTAGAACTAGCTTATATATGTTTTGGTATGTGCTACTTTGGGGAAACTCACTAAGATTTTGCTTACATTTTGTATTTATGTTTTCAGGTACTTTCAGTACTAAACGGAAAGGCCCGACGTGATGGCACGTCATTCTCCCCACACCGTTTTCCACACTTATTCATTTTATTACTCTGATGATTTGCCATTTTTATTATGTAACGGGTTTTGGAATAATATACTGACTATTTCTTATTTAAAAATGAAAAATTTTATCCTGGTTTTTGGGTTGTTACATGAGTATTGATAATGGAGAGTGTGAAAGCCAAAAATAAAGTAAAAAGGCACAACAAAAATTGTTCGGACCATGATATTTCATGGGAGGCCTTGGAGAAATCTACTGGATGGTGTCATCCCTTCGCGAAGTACATTACCTGATCAACATTATACCTTGGTGGATTGATTTATTCTTCTCACCTTGGCACCGAACTTGGAATGGAATCCAAGGGAATAATATGATATGATAAGTTATGTTATTTATGGAGTAATATGTTATATTATGTTATGTATAAAGTTATTCTCATGTAAATGTTTGAAATGTTTTGGGTCACAGACCTGTGTATCTCTGATCCATTATTTTCTTATGTATCTCTTTTAATGTCATAGTAACATTCCTATTTTCATATAAAATTTTCATTTGAAATTGGCACTCATCTTCGTAAAGGTACATTCAAATCAAAACCATTTGTTCATAAATTGAAATCCATAAATCATAGTTATAACAAAAATATCATGGAATCTCAAATCATAAAATTGTTGATGTGTGTGTACATTCGTGTCTTCACAACCCCACAAACTGATAATGTACCTAAAAACATTTAATCCACAATTATAAGCACAAATCATAGTGAGTTTCCCAAAGTATCATTGACAATACAACACAACAAAATGTATAAAACATCATTGGTTTATTGTAACGCCCATAATTTGGGGTTAGACGTATATAGTATACTCGTACTAAGTATACATTTACCAAACAGTTAAAGTTGTTAATTAAAATAATTGTTCTTCGTATGTGTTATGATAAAATAAATAATTATCGTTTACACGTTAAGTGGACAAATATTCGGAGTATAAAATATTTGTAGAAAACATGAATATAGAATTTATCGTTAAAACGATAAAATAAACATTAAAAATAAAATATTATTTTGGGTAAATAATCTTATCGAAAGTTGTAGTAGTAGTGACGGTGATTCCATGGATATAAAGAACACTCACATCTGACTTTGTATGAAGAAGTTATGATTTATCTAAGTTTCGCCTTCAAACAGATACGAAAAATGTGCATCATAAAAGTGAACCGGAGATAGGTTAATTTTTAGTCCAAGTGATCTAAAAAAATCGTAGTGCTCTCCAATAGGAACTCGTCGATATAAACTGTCAAATCCGACTTCGTATGAGGAATTTATGATTTTTCATAGTTTCGAGTGTGACACAGTACAACTGTGTGCGACACAGAAATGGAAATCAAAATCATTTGGTTGTTAGCCGAAAAAATCTAAATAAAAGTTGTAGTACTCTTCAGTATGAAGTCAAAGATATAGAGAATGTTGAAAACGGAGCTCATATGAAGAAGTTAAGCTTTTCACCACGTTATTTACAGTCCAAACCTTCTCGGACCATTAAACAAAAAATAAAGTGAAAATTTACCTGGCGGAGTCTAAACTAAAGTTGTGGTACTCATCGAGGTCTCGAGGCCTTGTTCTAGTACTTCTTAAGTGTTACTAGTGAAGCTTTGTAGCATCAGAGAGCCCCGATAAATGGAGCTTTCAGTTTTGAAGTTATGTATGCGTGATGTTCGATTTTTCGTCAATCAACCTGTTCGTTGAGTTATGATTCTCGTGTTTTAAGTATAACTTATATTTATGTTTATAATCATTATTATAAACTTATAAATAAGATCTATCAATAATACCATCGTTATATTGACCGGTCTACTTACATAAATGATGACAATGTAAGAACAGTGAGGTATTTAAAGTGGATTTTCCCAACAATATATCTTTATATGTCAAACGGATCCTACCTTCGGTACGATTTTATCTGGTTGTTTCTTATCAGTTATACGTTAGTGTTTCATTTGGGATTATTGATTAATCTGATAAAAACTTATAATGACTAAACTTTATAAATATGAACAAATACGAAGGCTTAAATGCTTAATAATATTCATTTTTAGGCCATTTTAAAGGGAAATCTAAAGCGTCAGTCAATGATCTAACTTTCTAATGAGTCTTCCACCTAAATCTGGTGAATGCATAGTTACTTTCATGAACATAATTTAATACTTGTAATTGTTAAAAAGTATTAAATAACTGTTGAAAGTTTATGTGTGAAGTTAGATGTTATTATCTAAAATATTTGTTAAATGTATATTTGATAACATGCATTATGTGAAACAATTATGGTTAATTATTTGTTAAAATGTTTATATGATATTATTACGTGATAATCTTAAAAATAAGTATTATTACTTAATAGATTATGTCACACCCCGAAAACCGAAGGCGGAAACATTTCCGGGGTTGACTCCACGTTGAGTATCAAATCCGATGCACATAGTAAGTAAAGTAGAACAACCATTACATTACATTATAAAGTTTTACAGTTGTTTTAAAAGTAAAGTTTGTACAGTTGTGATACATAGTATATATAGACAAAAGAAACGGATCTTCATGTACTCCATCTTCTGATCAAAAGAAATCTCCGGGTACCTGTTCTAACGTTGACCTGAGAACACAAGCGGTTTGAAAATCAGCATAAAGCTGGTGAGTTCATAAGTAGTTTTGTTTTGTGAAAATGTTTATGATTCCTTTCTATTTCTGAAAATGTATCAGTGTATTCCCAGGAAAGTCCCATACTTTCCTGAATAGTTAGTTATTGTAAAAGATGTAATGATATACAATTTGTTACACTTTTCTGGTTATATGAATGTTACCCAGGAATGCCCCATGCTTTCCTGTATGTTGGTTTTTAATGTAAAAGATGTATTCTATCAAACCTGGTTATGTACAAGTTTTCCCCAGGAAGGTCCCATACCTTCCTGAATGTTGGTTATTGTTTGTAAAAAAAAATATAAAAGATGTAAAAGATGTAAAAGATGTAAACTGAATCCTGGTTGTCTGCAAAATGTAGTATATGGTTCATTATTACTGTAAGTAAATCTCTGTTATCCTAATTGCGAGTTCCATAACCATACTAAAGACTGAACCTGTGGCAATAAGTAGTCCACAATTCTCATGACTTTCGTCACCCTTGAACCATTTCAGTTCGGCTGTAGCTAGCAGCCAGGTGTGGGGTAGTCAACCCCGTATAGATCTATACACTTAAGTCACGCTCTCTAAATTCCAGAGATTCTGGTTACGGGTGTAGTCCTCCACTCGCGTATCTCTGTGGAGTGTTCGCCGAGGACGTGTCTCCAATCATACGGAATAACAAATTTATTAGTAATAAATAGAATAATCCTCCATTCGCGTATCTCTGTGGAATGTTACCGAGGACAAGACAGGGTACGAATTACATTATTCATGTGTTATAATGTCATGCTTTTAACTGATAAAATGTGGAAACCATTTATGAATATATATATATATATATATATATATATATATATATATATATATATATATATATATATATATATATATATATATATATATATATATATAACATAACCATTTATAAAATCCATTTCACAAATAAATGTTTAAGTGGACTGTATAACCTACTGGATTTCAGTTACGTATATCAGTATTAAAAGCATAAGAAGTGTGAAACACACACACAAAAAATAAGTTTTGAGTACAAGAAAACCCCTGTACTTTGCTTGTGTTCCCCCCTGAAAACAGTGAAAAACAGTGAAAAAGGTAGGGGTATGAACTCACCGGACTCGGAAACGTGTCGGTTTTGAATGCTAGACGTTGGTTCAGGGTTTGATTACTCGCGATGACCCTATGTAAAATGAAATAATGTCCATATATATACAATTAGGGATACATTCACTAATCATATGGAACATTACACTCCAATGAGGTTAAACACCTTAAAATGAGTGTTTGGAGTGACCCGGGTGGCGTTTAAGGACTTGTAATGGCACTAGGGACTTGGGACATGAGTTTTCTCCCCATAAGTAAACATTTTAAAGATTTCACAACAATGGAACACCCACATACATGAGTTTACGGCCGTAAACTCATGTGGGTGAGGTTTTGGTGTTTTAAGGACTCAAATGGACTTAGGGATTGCTAGGAATGATTATCTAGACACCTTGGAACACTTGGAATGAAATTAAAACATTTAAAGCATGAGTTTACGGCCACACTCATAGAGTTTACGGCCGTAAACTCACCAAGGCTAAGAAAAATTGATTTGTGCTATTTAGGGCAATCACATGTGATTCAAACTAATTTTCTAAGCATTGTTATGAATTTAGAATATCAATTAAGACATTTATTGGAGTTTACGGCCTAGAGGTATGTTCTAAGGCCGTAAACTCTCCTTTACAATTGAACAAAATAGTTTTTGGTGCTTAAAACAATCACATGTGATTCTATAAATTTACACAAGACATTTGAGTGTGTTTAATGCCTCATAAACATTGTTTTATGAGTTTACGGCCAAGAATATGTTCTTAGGCCGTAAACTCCCATAAATCATACTTTTGTTGTGTTTTAATCCTTTAAACCATTTTTAGATGCATCTAGATTTTACCACAAAGCCATATATTGAGTTTGGAAGCATTTGAACATGTTTAAAGGCCTTAAATCACTCTTTTAGAGGAGTTTACGGCCCAAGAGAGTGTCTTGGCCGTAAACTCTTCTTTGTTACACAAAAATCAAATTTAAAGTGTTCCAAGTCTAGATTAGCAAGTCCAAGGTTCATGTCTAAGTCTCAACTAGGTTTTGGAAGGGTTAATTGGCTTAAATATCCCTTGTATATGAGTTTACGGCCCAAGAATGTTCCTTGGCCGTAAACTCACTTTTGTCCCTCTAAATCCATGTTCTACATGTTATAATTTCTTCCCTTTAAGCCCTTAAGTCATATCTAGTGTCCAACTATGCAAAGGAAGGGTTTTAGGGCTTAAAAACCCTTGAAATATGAGTTTACGGCCCATGAATGTTCTATGGCCGTAAACTCATGAATGTTAGGCCTAATTCATGTCTTAAACTCGAAATTGGATGTCAAATATGTTATAGGTTAAGGCTAGGAAGGTACCTTAGAGATTAGAAGCCTTAATTTGAGTTTTGATCCCTTAAACTTGGATTAGGAGAGAGGTGGGAAATGTTTAGTGATAATTTGGCCAAAGGCTTCAAATGGAGTCTTAAACATGTTTATATAATGTTCGGGAAATGGACACGATAGAATTCTACCCGATACCGACGTTAATTGAGGTTTTTGGTCGTACCCGATTGGGTTACCGTAACCCGACATAGTAATTTCTATTATATTAAGACACCTATTAAATTATTTTAAGTCAATATAAATTAATGACCTAATAAAATGGCGAATATTGGGAACTAAATTGAGAATGACGTTTGGTTGATCGACTCGAGTCATAAGTTGTGGTACAGGAATTTACATGATATTTCGGGTTGTTACATTATCCCCCCGTTAGAGGGAATTTCGTCCCGAAATTCAAAGTTTAAAACACAAGACAAGTTACAAATCATGGATTAGAAAAGAGTTGTGGATATTTTTGTTTCATTGAGTCTTCTCGCTCCCAAGTGAATTCCGGTCCTCGCTTGGCATTCCAGTGAACCTTCACCAACGGGATGCGACTCTGTTTCGTACGTTTGACTTCTCGATCCATGATTTCGATTGGCTCCTCCACAAAGTTGAGGTTTTCATCGACCTCAATCTCGTCTAACGGGATCACTAGGGTTTCATCGGATAGGCACTTCTTGAGGTTTGAAACATGAAAGACAGGATGAATGTTACTGAGTTCGTGAGGTAAATGAAGCTTATAGGCTACCGGACCAACTCTGGCGATGATTTCAAAAGGTCCAATGTACCTCGGATTGAGTTTCCCACGTTTACCGAAACGTACAGTGCCTTTCCAGGGCGAGACTTTCAACAGAACACGGTCCCCAATCTGAAATTCTAGTGGTTTCCGACGATTATCAGCGTAACTCTTTTGACGATCACGTGAGGCCTTTAGTCGTTCACGGATTTGAATAATTTTCTCAGTGGTTTCACGGATGATTTCAGGACCGGTAAGTGCACTGTCGGGGACTCGACTCTTTGCTAATTGTGTATCTCCTACCTCGGCCCAGCACAGAGGGGATCTGCACTTGCGACCGTATAGGGCTTCGAACGGGGCAGCCCTAATGCTGGTGTGGTAACTGTTGTTGTATGAGAATTCGATCAATGGTAGATGTGCGTCCCACGACTTTCCAAAATCAATGACACATGCCCTAAGCATGTCCTCCAGAGTTTGGATTGTTCTCTCGCTTTGACCGTCAGTCTGAGGATGGTATGCTGTGCTCATGTCTAGTTGGGTTCCAAGGGCTATCTGAAGGGATTGCCAGAATCTGGAAGTAAACCTGCTATCTCGATCAGAGATAATGGATACAGGTACACCGTGTAGACGTACTACCTCTTGGATGTAGATTCGCGTAAGTCTTTCCATTTTGAATGATTCTTTAATTGGAATGAAGTGAGCGGATTTTGTCAAACGATCAACAATCACCCAAATGGTATCATTCCCATTCAAGCACTTGGGTAGTTTGGTGATGAAGTCCATGGTAATCATCTCCCATTTCCACTCGGGAATCTCGGGTTGTTGAAGCAGACCTGAAGGTTTCTGATGTTCAACTTTGACTTTGGCGCAAGTCAAGCACTTGCCCACGAATGTGGCTATCTCAGCTTTCATGTTTGGCCACCAATATTGTTTCTTGAGATCTAAGTACATCTTGTCAGAGCCCGGGTGAACAGAGTATTTGGTTCTATGTGCTTCCTCCATGACTAACTCTCTTAATCCTCCAGACTTGGGAATCCAGATTCGATCCATAAAACACTGGACTCCGTCACTTCTGATCTCAAGTTCTTTTCCATCCGTCTCAAAGCTTCAGTTGTCACGTTCTCAGGTTTCAGGGCTTCTATCTGAGCTCCTCGGATTTGCATGGGTAGGTTGGAATGGATGGTTATCGACTGACTCTTCACTTTGTTACTAGTATTCTCCTTTCGGCTAAGGGCATCTGCTACCATATTCTTACCTGATAATAAAATAAAAATTATAAAAAAAATGCTTAGTTCGATTTAAATTAAAAAAGTGTTTAATTACACCATATATTGTAGAAATATTAGATATACAAGAAATCGTGTTGATTACAAGCTTTGTAATCTTATCTAATTATACACTAGGACTTAAAGGGAATGCTTAGTTCAATTAAGTTTGAATTTTGGGTAGCATCATATTAAGGGTGTGTGCGATAGGAACGAAGAGTACAACTTTGTTCTATGACATTATCTCGTATCGATGTATAGTTTTACGTATTAGAGTATGAATAGTGTTCCTTTGGATAGTCAATTTTGGCAGGTCCAACTCAGACATTCGGAGGGTATGTCTGGTTATCTCCGAGAGTAAGATAACAACACTTGATCATTCTATACGGTCTTGTGAATTACGTTGCTTGTGTGGATTTATAACCCATGAACATAGATGTAGTGGCAATGTCATAGTCATGGGAATGTTTGGCTAATTAAAAATGAAAATTTTATTTGAAAATTTTGGATCGGTACAAGTTGGTATCAGAGCCTTGGTTTGGGGGATTCGGGCACACTCTCGAGTGTGTCAGGACTCAAACTCAGGAAATGGTAAAATTGTTTTAGAAAATAAAAGTTAAAAACTTTTTAGAATGAGAAAAAGGAGAGTGAAATACGCACAATCGGCCAAGCCAAGTAAGTAGTTCCCCCAGTATATTAGCCATGTTATACAGATATGTGAGTTATGATAAGTGTATGAAACTTGCTATGTGTATGATTTCAAAATTGTATACGGTTAGGGTCTTATAGCCTCAGAATGATTGATTTGGCCTTATTTCCTGATCCTTGTTTGGTTGTGGTCTTAGGGTAGAGTCTATTATTTGAAAGTCTATTTAATCATGTTCTGTGTATAATTTGCATGCATAAGGCAACCTTGTATGATTGAGTTCTGGTTTGATTTGGATGGAGTGAATCTTAGGATAGTCTAGGATTTGAGCTATGCGGTAGCTTGTGAGATATGTTTTGCTCTGGGATGAATTAGAGTTATCAGGTAGAGCCTTGGGGAAGGTACATGTAGGTGTGGAAGGTAGTATTAGGCCCGTACTACTGAAAGCACATGACTTATACCCGAACCACTGTTAGACCTGGAGGCTCTAAGGAGGACCGGTGTGGAAAGATCCCCTCTATGGACATCCTGATCATTATATTTTATGGTATTGTAGTACAGTATGGTGGTGACATGACATGGAGATGGGGGATCAGTATCAGGATCCGGATCTGGGTCGTGAGATGGTACCGAGCCCATTGACGAGATGTTATGTGAGCTCATCGCAACCAAGGTTACGAGGGGTATCCTTGACGTTACCCCAGTTTGGAACGGTCAAGGAGGGTATGATGGAGATCATGGAGAAGAGGCTCAAGGCATTCAGATTCGAGATTGTTGTGGGCCAGGTTGGGGCCCGAAGTCCTTCATTCCAAGAGTTCAAGGCGTGTAGTGTGTCGAAGTTTTTTAGGGTCAGGGACCCTATTGTTATTCAATGCTGGGTGGCAGACATAGAGAACACCCAACGCACGAGTTCTTTCCCTGATGCGACAAAGGTGATGTTTGCTTCATGTATGCTGAGGGATCGACCCCGCGATTGGTGGGGAGAGGTGACTAGCTAGGTGGGAGCAGCCGTTTTGGCTGAGATGACATGGATCGAGTTTGTTAGGCGATTTGATTTGGAGTTCGCACCACTTATCGAGGTGCAACAGCTAGTGAGGGAGTTTCATGAACTCCAGCAGACCACCAAGACTGTGGCGAAGATCACCGCCAAGTTTCAAGAATGAGCATTGTCGATTGCACAGTATGCTACTGACGAGGACATGAGGAGGACGAGGTATCATTCCATGTTGAGGGATGTTATCCGCGAGTTTGTGAGCTTTTCAGGGTGCAAAACCCTAAACGAGATGGTAGAGAAGGCCCGTGAGCGGGAGATGGAGTTGGACTTCTGCAAGCGGAAGTCGGAGCAGGCACAAACGACAGTAGGTCAGGCTAAAAAGCCTAAGACCTCGAATTCATCCAGTAGGGGGAAAGCAAGGCCTTAGCCGGTGTACCAAGTGTGGGAGGTCTCATGGTGGATCTTTTCGGGTGACGGGCCCGGTATGTTATACGTGTAGTTAACCGAGCCACGTGATCATGGACTACCCCAAGAAGGGTCTGATTTGTTTCCACTGCAACCAGACTGGCCATAAAAAGGCCGATTGTCCGAGGCTGCAGGGAGGGGTAGGAGTAGTTGCGGTGCCTACACCCGCCCCATTGAGGATTACTGATGGCTGCCCTGTTAAGGTAGATGCTACTACGGTGAAGGGTCGCGCATTTCAGTTGACCATCGAGGAGGCTTGGGCAGCGCCATACGTTGTGGCTGGTGCATATTTTATCTTCCTGCTCTATATTTATTGCATTTCTTATGTGTATATTGTGCTTATTATGTATAGGGACCTTTTTGGTCAATGGTATGTCTTCCCACATTTTGTTCAATTCGGGAGCTACCCGATCGTTTGTATCTCTTGCACTTAGCAAGAAGTTTCGGGATGCGTCGGGGACCTTGGAATCCCCGCTTGAGGTTGACATTATGTACGACCGCACTGTGAGTGCTACGAGGATGTATCGGGACTGTTTCATGAATGTGCTTGAGGAGAGGTTCTGTGTTGATCTATTCCCGAAACTGTTGCGAGGGCTGAAGGTGATTGTCGGGATGGAATGGTTGGGGGCCAACAAGTCCATGATTGACTGCGAGTGCCAGCTGGTGAGGGTTCGAACCCCTAGTGGGGGAGAAATGGTTATTCATAGAGAGAGAGACCTGCAGGGGCCAACCCTCTATTCTGTTGTGAGGGCTAGGAGATTTCTGCAGCATGGTTGTACAAGATTTCTGGCATATATCACAGATACAAGGATCAAGACCCCGAGGGATTTGGACAATGTATCGGTTGTACAAAATTTTTAGGATGTCTTTCCCGAGGAGTTACCCGAAGTGCATCCGGAGAGGCAGGTGGAGTTTCGCATTGATTTGATACTGGGTTCCGCTCCGATAGCCAAGGAACCGTACCGGCTAGCTCCACCGAGATGTAGGAGCTATCTATGCAGCTTCAGGAGCTGCTAGACCAGGGGTTTATCCGTCCGAGTAGTTCCTCGTAGGGAGCTCTGATCCTGTTCATGAAAAGGAAGGAGGGGTCACACAGGATGTGTATCGATTATCGAGAGCTGAACAAACTAACGGTGAAAAAATGTTATCTGCTATCGAGGATCGATGATTTGTTCGATCAGTTGCAGGATGTGTCTTGGTTTTCCAAAATTAATCTTCGGTCAGGGTACCATCAGATGAGGATATACCGAAGACGGCTTTCAGGACTCAATATGGGCACTACGAGTTTGTGGTGATGCCATTTAGGCTCACCAATGCCCCAACAGTGTTCGTGGATCACATGAACAGAGTGTGTAGACCGGTGTTGGATCGGTCGGTGATTGTTTTTATTGATGATATCCTGGTCTATTCTAAGACCAAGGAGCAACATCTGAGGGAGGTATTGGAGACACTGAGAACGGAAAGGCTTTATGCCAAGTTCTCAAAGTGTGATTTTTGGTTGCACGAGGTGCAGTTTTTAGGGCACATTATCAACCAGGAGAGCATTTCGGTTGATCCGGCCAAGGTTAAGGCTGTGATGCGGTGGGAAGTATCGAAGAACGCATCTAAGATTTGTAGCCTCTTGGGTTTAGCGAGGTACTATCAGAGATTCATCCAAGATTTCTCTAAGATCGTCGTACCTTTGACCCACTTGACCAAGAAGAATGTGAGATTCCGATGGGGCACGAATCAGCAGTAGGCTTTTAAGACCCTTAGACAGAGGTTATGCGAGGCTCTGATTGTAGTACTACCTAAGGAGCTGGATGATTTGGTAGTGTACTGTGATGCATCAATCTCAGGGTTAGGCATGATATTGATGCAGAGAGGGCATGTGATCTCGTACGCTTCGAGGCAGTTGAAGCCTCACGGGGCGAACGACCCCATTCATGACTTGGAATTGGGGGTCGTGGTGTTTTCCCTCAAGAATTGGAGGCATTACTTGTACGGAATGCAGTGCACTATTTATACTAATCATAAGAGTTTGAAGTATTTGATGGATCAGCAGAACCTCAACATGCGACAGAGGAGGTGGTTGGATGTGTTGAAATATTATGATTGCGAGATCTTATACCATCCGGGGACGGCCAACATGGTGGACGATGCTTTGACCCGCAAGACGACAGGTTATCCAATTGGCAGCGTTTGTCTGAGGATGAAGGTGGTCTCTCCACTACTAGATATGATCAAGAAGGATCAAGTGGAGGGTTTGAAGAAAGAGAACTGGAAATTAGAGTGGATGCAAGTTCTTCGAGATCTTATACCATCCGGGGAAGGCCAACGTGGTGGACGATACTTTTATCCGCAAGACGACAGGTTATCCGATTGGGAGCGTTTGTCTAAGGATGAAGGTGGTCTCTCCACTACTAGATATGATCAAGAAGGCTCAAGTGGAGGGTTTGAAGAAAGAGAACTGGAAATTAGAGCGGATCCGGGGGTAGTTTCCCTTATTTGTACGGGATGGTAGGGGGCTCTTGACATAGTGTGGTCGGGTCTGGGTACCGGTCACCAAGGGAGTGAGATAGAAGATATTGTAGGAGGCGCATAAGTCCAAGTTCTGTATACATCGGGGAGCTATGAAAATGTATAGAGATCTGAGACCGAGCTATTAGTGGTCCTTCATAAAGTGGGAGATCGCTTGGTTCGTGGAGCGGTGCTTGACCTGCAGGAAGGTCAAGGCCGAACATTAGTGGCCATATGGCAAGGTTCAGCCGCTATCCATTCCCATGTGGAAGTGGGAAGAGATCACTATGGACTTCATCATGAAGTTACCGAGGAAAACGAGGGGTGTGGATGCCATATGGGTGATTGTGGATAGGTTGACGAAGAGTGCCCACTTTATTCTGATCTCCGAGAGCATCTCCATAGAGAAATTTCCGGATATTTATGTATGAGAAAGCGGTGGTTAGGCACGGGGTGCTAGTGTCAATAGTCTTTGACTGAGATGTTCGTTTCACATCTAGATTTCAGAGGAAGTTCCATGAGGAATTGGGCACTCAATTGCATTTCAGCACGACATACCACCTCGAGACGGATGGCAAAAGTGAGGATGATCCATACACTCGAGGATATGCTTCGGGCATGCGTGTTGGATTTTGAAGGTAGTTGGGATACATACCTCCCATTGGAATATACAACAATAGTTTCCATGCCAGTATCGATCGACCACCGTTCGAGATGTTGTATCGACGGAGGTGTACGACCCTTGTTTGTTAGGGTGAGGTAGGTCACCGGGTCATGGGGAGCACCGAAGTGGTGCTCAAGACTACTAAGTTGATTCAATAGGTGCGTAACAGGCTACGAGTAGCACAGATCCGTCATAAAAAGCTATGCTGACCGGCTTTGATCGGATCTTGAGTTCTAGGTGGGGGACTCTGTGTCACTAAAGGTGTCACCATGGAAGGGAGTCATTAGGTTTCATAAGAGAGGCAAGATAGGGCCGCGATATATTTCCCCATTCAGGATTTCGGCCCGGTTAGGCAAGGTGGCTTATCGCTTAGATATGTCGGACAAGCTTAGCCAGATAGACAACACCTTCCATGTGTCACAACTTTGGAAGTGTGTCGCCGACGAGGCCACGGTCATTTCTCTGGACGACATTCAGGTGGACGAGATCCTGAACTACATTGGGAGGCCTGTTGCAATTTTGGATAGGAAGATCAACGTTCTTCGGAACAAGGAACTGAAGCTAGTAAAGGTGAAATGTCAGCACCGAAGGGGCTCCGAATGGACATGGGAGCCGAGAGGATGAGATGCGAGATCACAATCCATACTTATTCGCTTCAGCAGACTTCAAGGACGAAGTCTAGTTCAAGTGGAGGAGATTTGTAACACCTGCTTCAGGTATCATTTAATTTATTTAATTTTTTAGCGTTTTGTGCTTGGACACGGCGAGTTGGGGAGCTCCAACTCGTCGAGTAGAGATCATTTATGAGGACGTGGGATTCAGATCCTACTCGACGAGTCGGAAGGCCCTGAATTGACGAGTAGGCGATGTAAAGGAAAACCCTAATTTTTAGGGTCTGCACCCTATTTTATGGACTTAATCCGCCTCTTGTGGCCTCCCTTACCACTTCACTACCCAGAGAAGAAACCCTAAGTCGTTCTTTGTTATTTCCTTGTGATTGAGAGATTAAGAGAGAGTTTTGGGTGCATATAGTTGAAGGAGTTTGAAGACCGAGGAGCTTTGAGCGAGAATGAGACTATAGATCCAACATCTACAACATTTGGACACCCATTTGAAAGTAATAAGTTGTTACCTTGACCATTCTAGCATTAGATCCCCTTTTCCTTGGGTTTTAGGCCATTTCTATATATTTGTGAAGCATTTCGAGTGTTGGGTAAGATTTGGAGTTGCAACTTTACGTGGAAACCATGCCTTAAGAGGCTAGATCTACAATCTGGAGCTTTGGGGTAGCTAAAAAACGTCTGAACACAAAAATGACTAAAGGAGCTCGTCGAGTCCCTTAGCCGACTCGACGAGTCGAGTAGGATTTACCCGTTTTCAAGATTTCAAGTGATTTCTGTGAAGGAATGGGTTTTTCGGTCTACATGAGTTTTCGGTCTTCTGGATATTGAGGAGCTCGACGAGTTACACAGGTAACTCGGAAAGTTGAAGAGTTACTCGGGTAACTCGATGAGTTGCTGGATGTACTCGACGAGTTGAGGTCAACATGGACTGTTGACCTGGACTTTGACCAGGGTTGACTTTGAGGACATTTATGGTATTTCGGGATTGTGACAATTTAATCACATGATGATTATAGGCGGTTGATTTGGAGTAATGTGAGGGAATATCTGATCTTATCTTGTCAGTTCAGTATTTACGAGAGGTGAGTCTCCTCACCATACCAATGGGTCTAAGGCACCAAGGTCGACCCATTATTGTTATGATTTATGATTAGTTGGTTATAGGATATGTGATATGGTATTTATTTGTGATACTCACATGAAAGACCTCAAGGGGTTCCCAAGGCACTTATATGTAAGACCTTGGAGGGTTTCTATGGCATTCTAGTATATTTCCCTGTGTAGTTTGTATGTTATCTCTTGGTTGTAAAGATTGTGGGGGGGGGGGGGATCCCACGGTAGGAAGACCATGTGGGGGTTCCCATGACAGGAAGACCATGTGGGGGTTCTCATGGCAATTAGTTAAGACCACGTGGGGGTTCCATTGGCACTAGGTGTAAGACCTTGGAGGGTTTCCATGACTTACTTATATGTTTATGTGCATGGCTTATGTGGTTTATGTAGATTCTATAGCTTATCTGATTATGTGATTATGTAGATTATGTGGGGTATGCTATGGGGAACTCACTAAGAATTAGCTTACAGTTTGTTGATTTGTTCCAGGTACTTCTGAGCCTAAGGGAAAGGACAAGGCTTGATGGCGCGGCATGCACTATCCAGCATTTGTTTTGATGGGACACTCAGATGTTTTCAATAAAATGTTAATGTTATGAATTTTGAAAGCAGTGGTTAATGTTATTTCATATTTTATGGGAATGTTTGGCTAATTAAAAATGAAAATTTTTATTTGAAAAGTTTTGGTCGTTACAAGTTTAATAGATACATAAGTTAAGGATATATCTATATTGTTTGGTAATAGTTAGTTTTGAAGGTTTTATAATTAAAATTTATTATCATAATATTATTATGGGATTGAAACCCCTATGTGTCTCACCAAGTTTCCTAGCCTGACCACTCAATTATATGCATCACATGTAACAGAGATAAAGCTTCTGGATCTTGATTAGGATGTCGAGAAATTAAGAGACAACCTACAATAGTGTTCAGGACCATTACGTCTTTGTGTTGTAACAATGGTATGTATTGATTATGACATCGTTGAGTTTTTTTATTCTGAAACAACATCTTTCCTCAAAGATATTTTAACAAAATGAAACAGTTTCCGCAAATTTTGTATTATACGGTGATTTTCCGCAAACATAACTACTATGGTGTTAAAACGTAAAAAAAAAGTTTTTTTTTTTGGTTCTGGAAAATATAGGATGTCACGTTTATCAGCAATGCTACAGGACTATCACCAGCCCTAAGTTATCAACAAATCAAATACAACAATGTAGATTATCAGCAACCTCGAGGTATCAGAAGCTCACATACATCAAATTGAGTTATTAGCAACATTGAGCTATTAGTATCTTACATGCAACAAATAGGTTATCAGCAACCACGAGCTATCAACAACTCACATACATGATATGATATAAGTAACACAATAAGAAAACTCACCTGAACTAAAGAACAGAAGCTCAACCACAACCTTAGCAACAAGAGCAACTAACACAAACTACCTAAATCCAAACCCAAACGAGTCCTTAGCTAAACACTCATTTCTACCAAGGTTTGACTAGAAGTCAAACCTCTCAAAAAGTCAATGGTCGACAAGTCAACAACCCCCGTGTCATGGTGAGATCTTGTCCACGTCGTGGCCACGTTCAGAAAAAGTAGGTGAATTGCAGTGCACCACCACGTCGTGGGACTTCCTTGGCTATGTTGTGTTTTCGGTAAGGAAGCTTCCGGATTTAGTCGTCACGTCATGGTAAATGCTATAATTTAGTCGTTTATATAAGTTTCCATAATTTAGTTTCCACATCATGGCATATGGCTCACCACGTCGTAGTGTCGTGTTCTTATGCGTGCTCTCCAAGTTCTCCAAGAAAATCATTTGAGAATCTTCCAATTTTTGACATGTCACCACGTCGTGGCATGCATATCACCATGACATAGCAGACACTTTTGCTCACAAATTCTTTCTTTTGTTGAATACTTCCAGTCCTTAGCTTCCAACTTGCATTTTAACTCCTTTTTCCGTGAGAGTGTCTTTTCGACTAAAATGTAGCTAAATGTACTAAAATATTACACATAATATACGACTATATATAGAAATATCACCTCCTATTCATTAAGAGCTTAATCATTTAAGACTATTCCTAACCATTTCCAGAAATCATCTTTGTATCACAATGGATCATAAAAATCACAACTTTATAGACGTGCATGTCCAATGTATGTCCTCCCTTAAACTTAGGTCCAACGTAGATTCAAGTAGATTTGAGGCCCTAGGCAAAATAGAAAAAATGAGGCCCTTAAAAGTATTTTTTAAGTAAAAAATTATTATGTAACATCTGGATCCTTGAGGTGTGAAACTTTAAGTAAATATGAGTTTTGAGGTGGGTCACGACATGAGGAAAGCACCATCATGTCGTGACATGGTCGTAAAAGTCGAGGGTCTAATTTAAATTTCATGACGTGACACCTGATCTGAGGAAACCCCGAATTTTCGGGCTTAGGCCATATTTAAAGGAAACGAGGGGATAAGTTTTCCTTCATCCTCAACCTCCATCACCTCCAAAACCTGTTGAAGAAACCTTGATCCCTCTCATTCATGGTAAGCTCATTTTGATACTTTTGGTAGCTTCTAAAGGAATAAGCAAGCATTGTGAGTGTTGTGTGCACCTTGGCAAGCTTTATCAGTCTAAGTTGCTACATCTTAGGTTTTGTCCCATATTCTTCAAGTTTGAGCTAATTAGAATGGTAAGATTCCATAAAGTTAGCAACTTTATGGATCCATGAGGTCCGTTGAGTATTATACAGTATAGATATCATATTTGCTTGTATGATTGAATCCATGCATGAGATTCTTAGTGTAATTTCTCCATTTTGACATATTTTGAGCTTTAGACTCACAATGGACATGCATGGATGAAAAGCATTGACCTTTAGGTGGTAATGGATGTTAGGAAGCCTTTTGGAAAGGCTGGATAGGAGGCTTAATGGATTGAGATATGAATCCATTAAGCTGAGAAAACCCATTTTGACGACGTGACAGCTTCCTTGTCACGATGTGACGACATGGAATTCCCCCGGTTATTTTGGACAGACTCTATCACGATGTGACGACCTGTCCATCACGACGCAACGATATCCTGGATTAAGACTGAGTTGGTTGAGTTGGATCATGACTGAGTTGGGATCGAGTCGAGTGTGTTTCTCACGACGTGACCATGGATTGGTCATGACGTGAGGGACAACTGATGGTGATGTTGACTGTTGACTTTGACCTTGATTGCTGACTTGTTGACTTGGGTTGACTTTTGGTTAAATTGCTAGTTATTAAGTATAAATTAAGGTTGGACCTGTTTGATTTGTTAGGTGTGTTGTAGCACCGATTGTGTGGATTTGAGTTGTGGGTTATTTGATTTCTTGAGACGGGCGAGTCTTCTCACTATAATATGCAGGTTACTGACTCTTTCATGAAAGACTGTGGTTGGATCACAACACTTGTATGAAAGCGATGGTATATTTGTCATTTCATAGACATCTAACATAATTCGGTATACATTAACAAAATTAGGGACCATGCTTGTAATTATTGGAAACCATAGGGATGAACCATGTCAAAAGTTGAAAGTTTGGACTAAACATGCTTATAGATGTAAACCATAGGGACCAAAACTGTAATTTACTATTTTTAAAATAAAGTCTCAAGGTTACGGACAAAAAGGAAGTGGCCTTTGACTATCAGATACAGCTATACAGCGACAGCATTATCCTCATCACAGCTTAAATCTCCACCGTTCACGTGTACTGTAGTTCCTAGTTTTGTACAGCATTATAAATAATTTACCTAGGGTTCACTGTCAAGTCAAACTCATAGAAAACCATAATAATAACAAAAAACTAAACTTCGGTTTTCAACACCAACTAATTAAACCTTTCTATATAAAATTGGAAATGTTTCTCTTTTAACTCGTTTCATAATCATAATTATTATTGTAGGTTGTTTTCCTTACTTAGATATATGAACCTATTTGTTTAATCATTGTGTTGTGCCAAATATAAAAGAACACAATTATTTATATATCTGCATTCAAAAAAATCTTTATAATTTGTTTTTATGTAGAAAATTCTTTGCAGTTTTAGTTACTTTTCATATTTAACCAATTATCCAGTTTTTTTTAAAGAAGTTATTGGTTTTTTAGTAATATGACATTTATCTTGTTCGTTTTTAGGTTTATATATATATATATATATATATATATATATATATATATATATATATATATATATATATATATATATATATATATATATAAGAACAAGTAAATAATGTATTTCTCATATTTTACCTTAAAGAAGAGGCAACGTCATCTATTTTTGTTTCCATGTTAAACTAAAGACAAAAAAAGTTAAATGTCATGTCACAAAATAATCGATTTTTTTAAAAAAAATCAAGATATTTGCGTTAATATGAAAGATAACTGAAAATATAAAAGTTTTTTTAGATATAAACAAAATATAATGGTTTTTATGAATACAAATGAACATTTGAAAACAAATGAACATTTTATGACGATGATGACTTCATTGCTGAAAAAAAAAATGAAAGCTAGCAATAAGCTATCAATAGAAAAAAAAAGTCTAAAGGAAGTTACAAATTAGAAGTCAAGTATGGAGAGAACTCGAATGGACTGAATGAACACAAATAAGAACTTGTTCATATCCGTTCATTTAAATTAACCGAATAAGCGAATGAACATGAACAAATAAATGAAAGAATTTATTGTTCATGCTCGTTCGTTTAACAAATTATATTGTTTGTGATCGTTTATTTATATTTATGAAGATGATAAACGAACATAAACGATCATAAATAAACAAACATAAAAATGTAACATCTATAAAAATCATGAAAAAATTAAATTTTTAAAACCGATCCAAAATCATAACTTGTTTACAACATAGCTTTCAAAACATGTTTAATATCAGATTTTTCCCAAGATCATAAGTCTAAAACATGAGGATGTGTACGAAAACGCCTTCATCTTCCCACGATCATCAGAAGTACCTGAATCATAACCCAAAACAATAAGCCAACGTTTAGTGAGTTTCCCCCAAAGTACCAACACAACACATGATCATAATAACAACAGCAAACAACATGCATATGGAACCTTCAGTCTGACTGGAACGCCCCACCGGCCTACAGTCTATCTGGTACGCTCACAGGACCTTCAGCATGACTAGTACGCCTCACCGGGCCTTCAGCCTATTTGGAACGTCCCTAGGGCCTCCAGCCTGACAGGTACGCCCCTCGGCCTGCAGTCTATTCGGGACGCCTTGGGTCTCTCGGCCTTCGGCATACAACGAGACCGCCTCAACCCAAAACACCATCACATATCAACATATAACATATCAAACCCTAGCTAGCACATACAGACAACCATACAGATCTAACAGATCACTAAGCATAACATCATTCTATATACCAAGATACAAATCTAACAGATCACTATAGCATACAAATCTAACATATCACTACAGCAAAACAACATACTCGATACCCGAACACAAATCTAACAAATCACTATCACATAGTAGTATACTTAATACCATAACACAGATCTAACAAATCACTACATCATACAATCATGTGATTAACTAGGATAACAATCCAAAGGGGTCGGCCTTGGTGCCTTCGACCAAAAAGTACAATGAGAAAAACTCACCTCGCACTGCCGAATCTCACAAAAAGAATCTCTAGTTGCTGCCCCGCTAAAATCACCGCACTACAATCACCAAAATAATCATCTGTCACACCCCCAAACCTAGAACGACAGAAACATTCCGGGGCGGAGGACGTCATGTACAGTATCATAACAATGCATAATAGTAAAACAAGCAACAACATCCATTGCATTAATAATATAGTTAATACAAGTGTGTTCTGTGAATAGTTGTATAACACCAAATATATATATATATATATATATATATATATATATATATATATATATATATATATATATATATATATATATATATATAACAAAATAAAAGACGAGTCTTGAACATGCTCTGTCTTCTCAAAACCTGGTCTAGTGTACCTGTCTACTAGTGACCTGAGAATACAAGTTGTTTTGAAAGAGAGTATCAACATTTAAGTTGGTGAGTTCATAAGTATTTTAGTGTCAAATGTTTGCATTTGTTTCATGAAAATATTTGTATATGTATAGTAAAAAAAATGTGTACCTGTCTAGTGAAAATGTTTGTATCTTTCCCAGAAAATCCTATATTTTCTGCTATAAAATGAAAAGTAGTCTTCTACCAAGACTCGAATGTTTGTATGTTTTGTTCCATTGAAAATAGTGTAAATGTATGTTTGTTCTCTGTAATTGTATAATGTATGTTTTCCATAAAAGTAGACTGTCTTTACTAGAAAAATAGAATGCTTGTTCATGTATGAACCTTTCTGTGTATAGATAATGGAAAATGATAACTTGCAGTAGTATTGTTTAAAATAACACCACTGAAGTAAGTTTGTTTTGTAAACCGACTGTAAGATTACTAATCAATTGAAGTTATATATATATATATATATATATATATATATATATATATATATATATATATATATATATATATATATATATATATATATATTACTCGTAAACAAGTCGGGGATTTCTCCCTGTGAGTCCCTATAACCATACTAACCCTGAAGGCCTGATAACGACGTTTTTCAGGCGTCAAAACTTGTAACAACATTTGTCATCCCGGGTCTGTCGACCTGACTGTAGCTAACAGTCGAGATGTGGGATTGTCAGTCCCAACATAGATCTATACACAATTTTCATCGTTCTCCCTACAAGAGACTCTGGTTATAAAATCAGGACTTTTTCCCGTACTTAGATAAGTACACAAGAATGACTCACAAAATATTTATTCGCATTACGAGTAGTAACTGAAATTCCTTTTCGTTTATAACTTAACCTTGTGAAAATAGTTTTTGTTTGTCCCTTAACTATATTCATTATATATAGTAAGTTTGTTTCCATTTTGATATGAAAACTGTTTTGTTCTAACATGTTTGTAAATTGTTTGTAGTTGTAATGTTTCTCTGATCTAGAAAATAGTATGAGTTGTTTCCTTAAACTATACCTATTATAGTTTACTAGTAGGTTTCTCTGAACTATAATTGTTTTGAAGAAAAGACCCATTTGCCTAATGTATACAACTCAGTTAAGTATGTACTTTAAAACTGGGTTTTAATATTCATGTATATATTTTGCAAGTATACTTATGATTTAGCCGACGGTCAGACTAGTGATCCTACCCTAAGCCCACAACCAAACAAGGAACAGGAGTCAAGGTATTTAGCTATACTCCTAAGTTCGTTAAAGCATACTTATACATAAATACATAAATAAATAGGATTATGATAATAAACAACAATCTAAAATAGTTTAAAAGAGTTTTTAAAATGATTTTAATAACTTATAAAAACATAAAAAATCATTTGTTTGTTTGTTTTCACATGTAAATGTTAACACAATATAAATTGTGTTCTACTTGTATTCCCCCCTAAAAGCATTTAAAAAGGTAAATTGTATGGGTATGAACTCACCTGTTAGGAGTGATTCGATTGAATGTTCGATATAGGAGGATTGTCTCCACTAGATAAATCCCGAGACAAAACAAGTCCTAAAATGCATACCACATAGTATATAGGCATACAATTAGTGAATATAACCTCTAAGGCATTAAGGGAACAACCTAGGATGTAAGAATTACTTACAAAAGAAGTGTTAGAACTGAAATCAAATGACTGCTTGGAGTTCACGGCTGGCTTCGGTGTTTACGGCTGTAAACAGTTCACGACCACTTGAAGATTCAAGTGTTTTCGGCTGTAAACTCAAGTGTGTCATCTTGGTGAAATGAAGGAGATGTAAGTGTTTACGACTGAGTGTTCATGGTGAAAAGAAGGTGATTCAAGGGTTTTCGGCCTAATGGTCTTGATGAATGTAGAACACTTGAAGATCCTAAGCAATATCCTAAGAAGACTCAAAAGATTTGAAGGATGATATTTGAGAGAGAAATGTGTTTGCGGTTGAAGATCTTGAGAGAGAAGGGATATGATTTCGGCTGGAAATGAAGAAGTGAGGAGGAGTTCATGGCACATCCCCTAAATAGGGTCGAAATTGACGGGACACCTTCGTTGGAAACCACACCGAAGGGATAAGACCGAGCGTTTGCGGCCGAAGGGTTCACGGCTGTGAAGGGTTTACGGTCTGAAGGTTTACTGCCCATGCGAGGGTTTGCGGCTCATGCGAAGGTCCTCAGTCCTAATTGATTCACTCATTTAACACACAACACCCTTGAATACAAGGTCTATACACCTATAACTCATTAATCTAACCATTATAAGATAATTAAAGAAATAAGTTTGACCTTTATTGGATAAGTTTGACTTTCGTTGACCAAGTTTAACTTTTACATGATTGAAATTACGAGTTGTCACATCATCCCCCCATTAGAGGGAATTTCGTCCTGAAATTAAGACTAAGAAATACACATGGACTAAGGGAAAAGATGAGGATACTTATTTTTCATTTGATCCTCCCGCTTCCAAGTGAATTCAGGTCCCTGTTTTGCATTCCAGTGGACCTTTAATATCAAAATACTGCTTTGTTTGGTTTGCTTGACTTCCCTATCCATGATCTCTACTAGTTCTTCCACGAAGTTGAGGCTCTCATTGATCTCGATTTCATCGAGTGGGATAAAAAGAGTCTCATCAGACAGACACTTCTTTAGGTTCGAAACGTGGAAGGTAGGGTGTACGTTGCTAAGTTCTTGAGGTAGTCGGAGTTTGTAAGCTACAAGGCCGATTCTAGCGAGAATCTCAATAGGCCCAGTGTACCTTGGATTTAGTTTGACATCCTTTCCAAAGCATATCAAACCTTTCTAGGGTGAGACCTTCAATAGAACAAGGTCACCAACCTGAAATTCCAAGTGCTTCCATCTTTTATCAACGTAGCTTTTCTATCGGTGTTTAGAGGCTTTCAATTGTTCACGAATCTGAACAATCTTCTTTGTCATTTCCCGGATGATTTCCAGACCCGTGAGAGTGCTGTCAGGAACATGTCCTTTAGCTAGTTGTGTGTCACCCACCTCAGCCCAACACAGAGGGGATCTGCACTTCTGGCCATAGAGGGCTTCAAATGGAGCAACTTTGATACTAGAATGGTAGTTGTTGTTGTACGAAAACTAGACCAATGGTAAATGGATATCCCATGCTTTACCAAAGTCGATCACACAAGCTCTCAACATGTCTTCCAACATTTGTATCGTCCTCTCACTCTGTCCATCAGTTTGTGGGTGGTAGGTTCTATTCATGTCCAACCTAGTTCCCAGGGACTTTTGTAGCGACTGCCAGAATCTTGAAGTGAATCTAGTGTCTCTATCAGAGATGATAGATATGGGAGCACCATGCAGTCGTACAATCTCCCTAATGTATGTTCTTGTCAGTTTCTCCATCTTGTCGGTTTATTTGATTGTCAAGAGATGTGCGGACTTAGTTAATCTGTCTACGATCACCCAAATGGTATCGAGACCACCCGTGGTCTTGGGCAACTTGGTTATGAAGTCCATTGTAATCCGCTCCCACTTCCACTCAAGTATCTCCGGTTTTTGTAGCAAACCTGAGGGCTTTTGGTATTCAACCTTAACCTTGGCGCAAGTAAGACACTTGCCCAGGAAGGTAGCAATCTCTGTTTTCATGTTAGGCCGCCAGTATAACTTTTTGAGATCCAGATACATCTTATCTGAACCTGGATGAACAGAGTATCGAGTATTGTGCGCCTCACGTATGACAACGTTTCTGAAACCACTGAGTTTCGGCGTCCAGATCTGATCCATAAGGTATAAGGCTCCATTGCCCTTGACTTCTAAGTTCTTATCCATCCCTCTAAGGGATTCACATGCCATATTTTTAGGCTTTAAGGCTTCCTACTGAGCCTCCTTAATTTGTATGGATAGATGTGAATGGATTGCTATAGCCAATGCCTTGACTCTATGACCCGAGTATTCTTTTCGGCTTAGGGCGTCAGCCACTATGTTGGCTTTACCGGGATGATAACGAATTTTGCATGCGTAGTCATTGAGTAGCTAAACCCATCTTCGTCTCATGTTGAGCTCCTTCTGGTCGAATATGTGTTGAAGGCTTTTGTTGTCTGTAAAGATAGTGCTTTTCATACCATACAGGTAGTGTCTCCAGATCTTTAGAGCAAATACCACAACTCATAACTCAAGATCATGTGTAGTGTAGTTAACTTCATGTGTCTTAAGCTGCCTTGAGGCATAGGCGATGACCTTTCCCCGTTGCATAAGAACACAGCCAAGCCCTTGGTTGGATGCATCGCAGTATACCATGAAATCTTCTATCCCTTATGGGAGAGATAATATTAGTGCGCTGCATAAGGCTTGCTTAGGCATTTGGAACACCTTTTCTTGTTTCTCTTCCCAATGAAAGGTTACACCTTTATGGGTCAATGTAGTAAGCGGTTTCGCGATCCTAGAGAAGTTTTGTATGAATCTGCGATAATAGCCGGCAAGGCCTAGAAATTGACGGATTTCTGTAAGCGTCCTTGGTACCAACTAGTTCTTGATGGCTTTGATTTTGGAAGGGTCCACGTGAATTCCCTCTTCGCTAACCACGTAACCTAATAATTCGACTCTTCGAATCCAAGATTCGCATTTGGAGAACTTCGCATAAAGTTTCTCTGCTCGTAGTGTTTCCAAGATCTGTCGTAAGTGTTGACTATGCTCCTCCTTACTATGAGAGTGGATAAGTATGTCATCGATGAATGCAATAATGGACTGATCTAAGTAAGGATGGCACACCCGGTTCATCAAGTCCATGAACACTTCAGGCGCATTGGTTAATCAGAAAGGCATCACTACAAACTCATAGTGACCATAACAAGTTTGGAAAGCTGTTTTGGGAACATCTTCCTCAAACACTCGTAACTAGTGATACCCGGATCTCAGGTCAATCTTTGAAAAGTAGCTTGCCCCTTGAAGTTGGTCGAACAAATCGTCTATACGAGGTAGAGGGTATCAGTTCTTAACGGTAAGTTTGTTTAGTTCTCTATAGTTGATGCACATACGGAACGATCTGTCTTTTATTCTTTACGAACAAGACCGGTGCACCCCAGGGCGAGAAGCTTTGTCTTATAAATCCATTGTTGAGTAGTTCATTCAGTTGACCACATAGTTCCTGCATTTCATCTAGTGCTAGTCGGTAAGGCGATTTGGTTACAGGGGTAGCTCCTAGAATTAAGTTGATTTTGAACTCGACTTGACGTTGTGGAGGTAATCCTGGAAGTTCTTCGGGAAAGATGTCGGGAAAGTCGTGGACTTCTAGGATGTTCTTTATGTCATTCACCTTTTAGTTCACGTCAACCACTTAAGCAAGGAACACATGATATTCATTTTGTAAGTACTTTTGGTCTTGAATACTTGAGATGATTTGAAGGTTTGTTCCTGGTTTGTCGTCGTAGATAACTATGGTTTCGCTATTCGGTAGATTAAGACGAACGGCTTTCTCAAAACACATGATGTCATCACGATGAGGACTCAACAAATCCATGTCGATAATGACATCGAAACTTTTAATTAAGATAGGCATGAGGTCGATTTCAAATGAATAGTTATCTAGAGAGAGGGTACATCCTATGTATATATCGTTAGTGCTCTCAGTTTTCCTGTTAGCCATTTCTACGGTGAACATTTCTTTTAGTGCTTGTGGTTGCTGTTTAAGTAAGTGTGCAAATTTGTGATTCGCAAAACTCATCTTTGCTTCACTATCAAATAATATGCACGCATATGAGTTATCGAGGAGAAACCTACCCGTGACCACTATAGGGTCTGCTATGGCTTCCTCATGGCCAATAGCCAAAACTCTTCCCACTCCGCCAGTATTCCCTGCCTTTGGGCAGTTCCGTTTGTAGTGTCCAACTTCACCGCACCTGTAGCAGACCTGGCCTACTCCAGTACTAGGGACCTAGAAGATTGGTCTTGTCAGTGCCTTACAGAAACGGGCTGTGTGCCACTTCCTGTTGCAGTTAGCACAGTGCATCTCCCGGCAAGGTCCATTATGATGGAAGTTACACTTGGTGCATCTTGGCAAACTCCCAGCATATTGTTTTGCTGGTGCAGGGACAACAATGGTTGTTGCAGCATGAACAACCACAAATTTTTGTTTCTTGGCGGAGTTCTATGCCGACTGGTTCTTCTTTCTGTCCCAAGACTTCCTCTTGTTGTCGTTTGTTTTGGTCGGTTCTCGGACAGCAGGGGTAGTTTCCTGAGGACAAACTCCATGGTCGATGAGTCTCTGTGCCAATTGTAACGCCTGTGTTTCTGGGCTTGTCATTAATGTTGATATAATAGTCTAGGTTAACCTTTGTAACCCGTTTTGAAATAATAGAAGTGTATTATTTGAGTATTATGTGTTTTGTGCTTAATTGCTTAATTATGTGATTTGATTAATTAAGATAAAAATAAGAGTCAAAATTTAAGTCAAAAATAAACTCGATATCTTTACATGAAGTTGTAGTGGCCTAAACGAGGTTTCTGAATATATATAGAACGCCCAAATCTGACTTCGTATGAGGAAGTTATGATTTTCTGAAGTTTCGACTTGGCAGTACGCAGCCCGAATACTCGATTTGAGATCGAGTGGTTTTTAGCCGCAACAATCTAAACGAGAATCGAAGATCTCATTGTTAGTAGCGAAACGATGAAAAGTTAGGCGAGAACGGACATCAGATAAAGAAGTTATAAATTTATAACGAAGTTTTCCTGTCCTGGCCTACTAAAAATAAATAATAAAAATAAAATCAAAATTAGCCGACGGAGTCTAAATGAATGTTGTAGAGCGTAGTCTCACCTACGTGTGGATATAAAGAATGTCGAAAACGGAGTTCGTATGAAGAATATATGAATTTTCTGAGTTTATTAAATAATTAAAATTAAAATTTAATTATTAAATTCCGATATTATCCGAAGGAAAGGGAGGAGTCATCGATCCGATCCGAAATACGCCCAGCGTACCCTGATGCATGCACCGCCTCGGACTCGAGTGCTCCGATGACGCATGCAATGGCAAACCGAGGCGTACGCCCCGTGTAAAGCTGTACGCCCAGCGTACGGCGAGGCCTCAGCCTCCTATAAAAGGGATGCGAGGGCAACCGACTCCATTTGCCAAATTCTCTTCTCTTTCTCCCGTTTTGTATCGTTTTGCGTGCCAGAAGTATCCTGAAGCCGCGGTATCAATCCCGAGCCCCGAAGCAAGTTTCGAAGACCCGAAGATCCCGAGAAGTGCGATTCCTGAGCCGAAGCTCTGCCCGCGAGAAGTTCGATTTTTGTGAAGATCTTCTAGATCTACCGAAGAACACTACTTCTGTACGTCGTAGTGCTGTCTGATCATCTTCTGATCAAGTGAGTGTGTAGCTACTTTCTTCTAACGCATAATTATGAAGTATTTTATACGAAATACGTGTTATGTGTATAATTTTGTTGTTATCTGTGTGAATGTATATTCACTCTCTTCTATCTCATAGATCTGATTTACTTTCTATGAAATACGTGTTATGTGGGTGTGCTTCATCTGTTATGTGGAATATGTATTGAATGAAAAATGCTATACAGGTTTTAAACTATGTATAAAGATATATATTTTTATCCACTAATATGTTGGGTAGAACATGGGTAGATAGTTGGTGTGTGATAAACAGATGAGAGGCCTCGATGGTGTTGTTGTTGATCTAGTTATTCAGCGGAGTATGGATAACGACCACGGACTCCTTCTAGACAGTCCTGTGGAACGCTAGCAGGTTCATAACCTATAGGTGTTGTGAACGATGTGTTCACCGGTGTACTCTATCCCCCTCATGGTTGCCTTTAGGACATCTATTGTTGAGGAAACCCCTTAGCAGTAATGTCCGTCCCGATGAAAATCCTAGATTAGGTCCCTTGAGATAGATGTTGTTTTAGGGACGTAAAGTGAGGATAACGGCAGTGGGTAATTGGAATTTTGTTGGTTGGCGAGATTAAATATAATTATTTATTGTGGGTTGAAAACCCTATATGCTCACCAGGCTCCCAAGCCTGACCCACTCAGTTTTATTTGTATTACAGGAAGTGGCGCAAGGGCATAAGATGGATGAATCATCGAGTTGTTTTGTTTACAAGTCTGTATATGTATATATTTGTTGAATGACTTGTAATGTTATCGTTTATGCTTTATGGTCTGTATCGGAACATGACATCCCGAGTTTTGATTATATAATGAAAATGCATCTCTTGATGAAATGCTTTGATAAATATTATTTTATCATATTTTGTTTTGGGAACAAATTCCGCAACTCTTTTAAATCAAAAGGATTTACTCTGAAATTATTTTAAAAGCATAAATGAAATCGGTCCTTTCTGGCCGAGATTTTGCGGATGTCACAGTTGGTATCAGAGCATTAGTTTAAGCGAACTTGGAATTTGTAGGATTTCTAGACTTAAACTTAGAATGCTAAGTGAAGGTTGTTAGATGTGTGTCTGTTATATTTTAGACATGAGCACTAGTTTATTTTAGGAAAGTTGTCTAAAATGCTTTTGTGTGGTAAATTTTATACGTTGCCATATATGATATTATTTGTTCGGATCTATGGTCTGTTGCCGACCGGATCTGGAAACCTTATGTGTGTAGGATTCTAAGCGTATGTCTACGTTATTAGAACTAACATGTAATCGTTTCGGAGTGATAAGGATGATTTGATTATCTATCGTGATTGAGGACCTAATTTCACCTTATTTGCTGTGTAGATAAAAAACGGTAAGAACAAGGAGTGGCGTTGGAAACGCGGATGAAAACAGGAATCAACCACCAATGATTGAGTAAATACTTGTTGTAGCAGCAGCACCAGAACCAATAACGATGGCCGGGGTGCAAGCCATGATTCGGGCTATGTTAGCCGAACAAAGGGATGAAATGCGACAGAAGTTGCATGATAATAGGAATGAACCTATCATACCTATTGAGGAACCCGAATTGATTCCTGAGCAATCGAAGGAAGGGAACAATAGTCGCATGGTGAGTCAATTTGGGACTCATGGAGAACGAAGGAACGATCCGAAAAGGAGAAACAACAAAGATGGGCGTATGTACAAGAATTTCTTGGGCGCCAAGCCGCCAAGTATTTCTGGAAGCCCAAAGCCTGTTGAGATTATGGATTGGATCTCCGAAATGGAGATGGTGTTTGAAAGTTGTGATTGTAGAAACAAACAGAAGACTGTCTTTGCAGTTAGACAACTGAAGACTGGAGTCTTGAGTTGGTGGAAGTTGTTGGCAGATACTATGCCATGAGGAGAAGCCCTGAAAATGTCATGGGAGGAGTTCTTGGAACAGTTAAGGGTACAGTATTGTTTAGAGATAGATCTGATTGATCTGAACAATGAGTTCCAAAACTTAAAGAAGGGGAGGATGAGCATAGATGACTATGTTACCGCATTCACTGAGAAAATGAAGTTATTTCTGTACCTAGTGCCAACGGAACTCTCCAAGATTGAGAGGTTTGCTAATGGAATGCCTGCCAACTTTGGTCCGACAGTCAAGATGGCAACTACTCTGAAAACAGTTGTTCGTGCAGCTAAGAATGTGGAGGCCCAGCAGAAGGAAAAGGGTCTGGAAAGGATAGATGTTGGTGAAAAGAGGAAGTTCGATGGAACTTCAGGGTCCAACAAGAAAAACAAGTTCTCGAAGTCTAGTTCGAGAGGAGGAGGAGGGGAAGCGAAATGGTGCGACAAATGTAAGAAGAAGCATCATGGAAAATGTGAGGTAGTGGCCACGTGCTACAAGTGTGGAAAGCCAGGTCACTATGCCAATGAATGTACCCTCACTAAGAAAGTTTGTTATGGTTGTGGTGAGGAGGGACACATGTCGAGGGACTACCCGAAGAAGAAGGAGGCAGCTAGACCCAACATTCCGCCAAAGCCGAAGGCGAGAGCATTCGAGATGACATTGGAAGCTGCTAAAGATGAAGCTGATGTCGCTTTAGGTACCTTTCTCGTAAACAAATTGCCTAACCAAATTTTATTTGATTCTGGAGCCAACTACTCCTTTATATCGCATGAATTTGGTAGAAAACTAGCTTTGCCTGTTGATAGACTAGATACTGCTTTATTTGTCGAAGTTGCTAGTGGCAAGTTTGTACCTGTTAGCCATCGTATGAAAAACATCTTAATTGACTTGAATGGGAATAAGTTCCACGAGGAATTATTGCCTATAGAACTTAATGGTTTCGACATCGTGTTGGGAATGGATTGGCTTAGCGCCAATGACGCCGAGATATTGTGCAAGAAAAAGATAGTCAAAGTAAACCCGCCAGGGAAAGAGTCGTTTATGGTGTATGGAGATAAACGTAGAGTAAATTATGGAATCATTTCATTGATGAAAGCCAGAAAGTGTTTGGCTAAAGGATGTACGTCATATCTAGCATTCGTGATCGATTCTAAAAAAGAGAAAAAGGCGATGCAGAGCATTCCTGTCGTATGTGATTATCCGGAAGTATTTCCCGAAGATCTTCCCGGATTACCGCCTGATAGACAAGTGGAGTTTAGAATAGACTTGTTACCAGGGACGACGCCAATAGCAAAAGCACCTTACCGATTAGCACCGACGGAGATGAAGGAGCTGATGATGCAACTTCAGGAGTTATTGGACAAAGGTTTCATTAGACCTAGTTCATCACCCTGGGGAGCTCCAGTGTTATTTTTAAAGAAGAAAGACGGGAGCATGAGGATGTGCATTGATTACAGAGAGCTGAATAAAGCAACAATAAAGAATAGATATCCATTGACGAGGATTGATGACCTGTTCGATCAACTTCAAGGATCGAGCTATTTCTCAAAGATCGACTTGAGGTCAGGATATCATCAGCTGAAAGTAAGAGAGCAGGATATAGAGAAGACTGCATTCAGAACACGATATGGGCACTACGAGTTTTTGGTTATGTCATTTGGACTAACCAATGCTCCAGCAGCATTCATGGATTTAATGAACAGGGTTTGTAATCCGTTCCTAGATAAATCTGTGATAGTGTTCATAGATGACATTCTGATTTATTCGAAAAGCCAAGAGGAGCATGGCAGACACTTGCGAGAAGTGTTGGAAGTCTTAAAGAAGGAGAAGTTGTATGCTAAGTTCTCCAAATGTGATTTTTGGATTCGAGAAGTCCAATTCTTGGGTCACGTGGTCAACCAAGAAGGGATAATGGTTGATCCAGCAAAGATTGAAGTTGTAATGAAGTGGGAACAACCAAAAAGTCCCACGGAAATCCGAAGCTTTTTGGGATTAGCCAGATATTACCGAAGGTTTATCCAAGGATTTTCTTCGATTCCTAGTGCATTGATGGCTTTGACCCACAAAGGAGCTACTTATGCTTGGAATGATAAGCATAAAGAAGCATTCGGGAAGCTAAAGAAGAAACTATGTGAGGCACCGATACTTTCTCTACCCGATGGAGTTGAAGACTTCGTTGTTTATAGCGATGCGTCTGGGGTTGGATTGGGTTGTCTTTTGACCCAAAGAGATAAGGTGATCGCATATGCGTCTTGACAATTGAAAGAGCATGAAAAGAACTACCCGAATCATGATTTGGAGTTGGCAGCGGTAGTTTTCGCTTTGAATATATGGAGGCATTACCTCTATGGAACAAAGTGCAAATTGTTCACTGATCATAAGAGTCTCCAATATCTCTTTAGTCAGAAAGAATTAAACATGACACAGCGACGCTGGCTAGAATTACTTAAAGACTATGACTGTAAGATACTTTACCACCCCGGTAAAGCTAATGTTGTTGCTGATGCTCTCAGTCGGAAAGTCAATCTTGAAAGGAAAAGGCCAAGAGCGTTGAGAATTGAAGTTGTCTCTACAATTGTGGAAAGTATAAAGAAAGCTCAAGAGGAAGCTTCTGGGAAGAATGACCGAAAGGAGGAACGTTTGGGCAAAACGTTGGTGTTCGGCATAAACAGTCATGGACTGAAGGTGTTCCAAGATCGGATTTGGATACCTAAGACAGGAGGAGTCAGAGATCTTCTTATGGAAGAATCTCACAAGACCATGTACTCGATTCATCCTGGTAGCACTAAAATGTATAGGGACCTGAAACCCTACTACTGGTGGCCGACGATGAAGCTTGATGTTGCAAAGTATGTGGCCGAGTGTGTGACTTGTGCGAGATTCAAGACACAACATCAGAAACCATATGGGAGTTTAGAACCTTTACCTGTGCCTATGGGTAAGTGGGAAGACATTGCTATGGATTTTGTCACTAAACTGCCCAGAACAAAGAACGGTCACGACATGATTTGGGTGGTCGTTGATCGATTCACTAAGAGTGCGCATTTCATAGCAGCCAAGGAGAAATGGTCTATGGATAAGCTTGCAAATTCTTACGTGAAGGAAATTGTGAGGCTTCATGGTGTTTCGTTAACGATTGTGTCAGATCGTGACAGTCGTTTCACCTCGCGATTTTGGAAAAGTCTACAAGAGGAATTGGGTACCAAGTTGTGTTTAAGTACAACTTACCATCCGCAGACTGATGGTCAGAGCGAAAGGACGATACAGACACTTGAAAATATGCTGAGAGCATGTACCCTGGAATTCCAAGGTAACTGGGATGAACATTTACCTTTGGTAGAATTTTCCTACAATAATAGTTTCCACTCGAGCATTAAGATGGCACCTTATCAAGCTTTGTATGGACAGAAGTGTCGTACGCTGTCTTGTTGGCTTGAGGCTGGGGAAAAGCAGTTTATGGGACCGGAGATAGTCCCTCAAACTACTGAAAAGTTGAAAATAATTAGGGAAAGAATGTTAGCAGCTCAGGATCGTCAAAAGAGCTATGCTGACAACAAGCGAAGACCGATGACTTTCGAAGTTGGAGATTCGGTTTTGCTTAAAGTCTCGTCGTGGAAGGGACTTATAAGATTTGGTAAAAGGGGAAAATTAAGTCCAAGGTTTATTAGACCGTTTAAAGCTCTTCATAGGATTGGGAACCAAGCTTACAAGCTCAAACTACCAGAAGAACTTAATGGAATTCATAACACTTTTCATGTGTGTTATTTGAGGAAGTTCACAGGAGAAGTTCCCGATATGATTCCACTTTCGGAGTTGAGAATCGATGAGAACAAAAGGTTGATTGAAGAACCAGAGGCAATCGTTGACTGAAAGACTAAGAAGTTGCGACGCAAGATGGTCGAGTTAGTGCTTGTCCGATGGAAACACACGAATGGGTCAAATCTCACCTGGGACACGGAGAGTGACATGATGGGTCGCTATCCGCATTTGTTTGTTGATATGTGATTCCGAGGACGGAATCATTCTAAGGTGGATAGAATTGTAACGCATGTGTTTCTGGGCTTGTCATTAATGTTGATATAATAGTCTAGGTTAACCTTTGTAACCCGTTTTGAAATAATAGAAGTGTATTATTTGAGTATTATGTGTTTTGTACTTAATTGTTTAATTATGTGATTTGATTAATTAAGATAAAAATAAGAGTCAAAATTTAAGTGAAAAATAAACTCGATATCTTTACATGAAGTTGTAGTGGCCTAAACGAGGTTTCCGAATATATATAGAACGCCCAAATCTGACTTCGTATGAGGAAGTTATGATTTTCTGAAGTTTCGACTAGGCAGTACGCAGCCCGAATACTCGATTTGAGATCGAGTGGTTTTTAGCCGCAACAATCTAAACGAGAATCGAAGATCTCATTGTTAGTAGCGAAACGATGAAAAGTGAGGCGAGAACGGACATCGGATAAAGAAGTTATAAATTTATAACGAAGTTTTCCTGTCTCGGCCTACTAAAAATAAATAATAAAAATAAAATCAAAATTAGCCGACGGAGTCTAAATGAAAGTTGTAGAGCGTAGTCTCACCTACGCGTGGATATAAAGAATGTTGAAAACGGAGTTCGTATGAAGAAGATATGAATTTTCGAAGTTTATTAAATAATTAAAATTAAAATTTAATTATTAAATTTCGATATTATCCGAAGGAAGGGGGGGAGTCATCGATCCGATCCGAACTACGCCCAGCGTAGTTGAGTACGCCCAACGTACCCCGATGCATGCACCACCTCAGACTCGAGTGCTCCGATGACGCATGCAATGACGAACCGAGGCGTACGCCCCGCGTAAAGCTGTACGCCCGGCATACGGCGAGGCCTCAGCCTCCTATAAAAGGGATACGAGGGCAACCGACTCCATTTGCCAAATTCTCTTCTCTTTCTCCCGTTTTGCATCGTTTTGCGTGCCAGAAGTATCCCGAAGCCCCGGTATCAATCCCGAGCCCCGAAGCAAGCTTTGAAGACCCGAAGATCACGAGAAGTGCGCTTCCCAAGCCGAAGCTCTACCCGCGAGAAGTTCGATTTTTGTGAAGATCTTCTAGATCTACCGAAGAACACTACTTCTGCACGTCGTAATGCTGTCTGATCATTTTCTGATCAAGTGAGTGTGTAGTTACTTTCTTCTAATGCATAATTGTGAAGTATTTTATACGAAATATGTGTTATGTGTATAATTTTGTTGTTATCTGTGTGAATGTATATTCACTCTCTTCTATCTCATAGATCTGATTTACTTTCTATGACATACGTGTTATGTGGGTGTGCCTCATATGTTATGTGGAATATGTATTGAATGAAAAATGATATGCAGGTTTTAAACTATGTATAAAGATATATATTTCTATCTACTAATATGTTGGGTAGAACATGGGTAGATAGTTGGTGTGTGATAAACAGATGAGAGGCCTCGATGGTGTTGTTGTTGATCTAGTTATTCAGCGGGGTATGAATAACGACCACGGACTCCTTCTAGACAGTCATGTGGAACGCTAGCAGGTTCATAACCTGTAGGTGTTGTGAACGATGTGTTCACCTGTGTACTCTATCCCCCTCATGGTTGCCTTTAGGACATCTATTGTTGAGGAAACCCCTTAACAGTAATGTCCGTCCCGATGAAAATCCTAGATTAGGTCCCTTGAGATAGATGTTGTTTTAGGGACGTAAAGTGAGGATAACGGGAATGGGTAATCGGAATTTTGTTGGTTGGTGAAATTAAATATAATTATTTATTGTAGGTTGAAAACCCTATATGCTCACCAGGCTCCCAAGCCTGACCCACTAAGTTTTATTTGTATTACAGGAAGTGGTGCAAGGGCATAAGATGGATGAATCATCGAGTTGTTTTGTTTACAAGTCTGTATATGTATATATTTGTTGAATGACTTGTAATGTTATCTTTTATGCTTTATGATCTGTATCGGAACATGACATCCCGAGTTTTGATTATATAATGAAAATGCATCTCTTGATGAAATGCTTTGATAAATATTATTTTATCATATTTTGTTTTGGGAACAAATTCCGCAACTCTTTTAAATGAAAAGGATTTACTCTGAAATTATTTTAAAAGCATAAATGAAATCGGTCTTTTCTGGCTGAGATTTTGGGGATGTCACACCAATCGCTTGGCACTGTCAAATGTAGAGGGGTTCAAAGACAACACGTTCCCCTGAAATGGAGGTACCAGTCCCCAGATGTACCTCTCGATCTTTTTGCCCTCAGTGGGAGCTATCCCCGGACATAAAGCCACGAGATCACTGAATCTAGTCGTGTAGGTTACTATGTCAGAACCTTTCATTGTAAGGCTCCAAAGTTCATGTTCAAGTTTCTTAACTTCTTCCCTCGGGTAGTATTCCCCTATCTTAAGGTCCTTCAATGTTTCCCAGCCCATCAAGTTAGCCACTATGAGAGTAAGTGACTTAACATGACCATTCCACCATGTGAGGGCTCTGTCGGAGAAGGTGTAGGCATCAAATTTTACTTTGCTTCCTTCTGGGCAGGAGCATATCTCAAAGATAGACTATGTTTTCTCAAACCATTGCAACAGAGCAATGATTCCCCTGGTACCATTAAAGGCCTTGGGTTTTCAGTTGGTGAAGTCCTTGTATGAACACTCCCTAGGGTGTCCATGGCTATCACCTTGGGTAGAGTTAATACCCGTTCCACCCCTGCTAGTACAGCTAGTGTTGACTTGAGTTAAGGTTGTCGTTACAGCTGCAGTCACTCCACCTTAAAAAACTACAGGATCAAATTGAGGTGGAGGTGGTGGTTGAGTGGGAGTTATTGGCGGATTGCGCTTGCTTGATTTACAAGGAGGTATCTTTCAACTATAAGTTTTCAAAGATGAAGATAATTGTAAAAATTCAATAGTGAGTAAAATAAGAGTATTCCTTGAACTAAATCACCATAGTTCAACATGTAATTGATTGCAATATAGATCTACCACTAGAAAGATGAAAGAATCTGGATAGTGATTTTCCAAGAGAATTAGATGTCTATCAATATCATTGGTATTATAGATGTATAGATTTCGGGAAAAATTGACCTTGTAAAAGGTCTACAACATACCAATATAAAGAAAACTTTGACAGCACAAGGACCTAACGAAACTTGACTGTTCAAGGTCTAAACATAAGTAGGAAAATAATACTAGAGTCTAAAAGTATACTTAATCTATATCCAAAAGAGAGAGTAGAGTATGCTCTACTCGCGAGAAGTGTTGTTCTGGTTGGTACCAGATTCTGCCCTGGATTCAGCCAGCTGCTATTCTATTTCCCACACATGCCTTTGCAATGCCACTTGGTTCTGTTGAAGATCCCTAACTTCGGATTGGTAGACATTCAGTTCTATCTGTAGGGTGTCGGTGTGATTCGTTGTTAACTCCTTGTCATCGATCAGATGGTGGAGACGAACTGTGTTGACTCCTGAGTTAGCACGGATTTCCATGACTTGGTCGATGGTTGCTCTTCCTTTCTCAGCATTACGAGCAAAACGACGGACCAAGATAGGGAGGATTTTGTCTACTGAGCCTCCCTCATTCAAGTTGTAAAAGCTTTTGTCTCCATTATAAGGAGGTGGTTGTCCCTGTTCGTGGCTCCACCTTCCCAAGTTTACTGCCCACAGAGGCGTCGGGCCTTGAAAATCGTGTCGAGGGTTAGGATTTTGGGCAACTTGAAGTGGTTTATAGACCTTGGGTTCTGAGTTAGAGTCTTCTTGAATCTCATCTTCGTTCTCCTCCTCAGAACTCTCCTCGAAGTCTTCTTCCTCTGGGACTACCGGGTTATCTTCTTGTGGATCAGCTTTGAACCATCTACCATTACCTAGATCGGGAAAGTACGAGTCTCCTGGTAGATGAAATCCAGCCATGATATCTATGCGAGAATAGGGGTGTAAGAATCATATAATCGATGTATTACTAAAGATAATTATAGGATGATCTTTACCAGTTACTTCTATACTTACGTAGTGCATACCAGCTATATATAAATAAAGATAGAATAAACCTTCAAATAAGCGATCCTACTCTAAGTCCACAACCAAACAAGGAACAGGAAGTAAAGCAAAGATCACATATTCTAAGTCTATAATATCTTGGTCACATATAACCTAAGTGTATCCACTCAGCAACTATAGACCTACTAGTAAGGGTTGTTTTTAGTTTTCACATAAGTAATTATAGTACAAAAAAATACTCCTATAGTATTTTAAGTTTATGTTATGTTCTAGTGTTTCTCTGTAATGTAGTTGGTAAGTTTTTAGACTTGTTGCAACACCACAACCATTCCTAAACTTTTGTTAATCACTTCTCGGATATATATAGTTGATCAGGCTATATCAATCCCAGACCTGATTATATATCCCCAAGCCTACCTGTGTTGTTCAACAATCATAATACTTTTGTAGAACACCGTTCTAGTATGAATGCATGTATGTATACTTTAGTAAAATATTTGATTATTTAAAAAGTATAACTCTTGGCC
This sequence comes from Lactuca sativa, assembly GCF_002870075.4. Classification (NCBI taxonomy): domain Eukaryota; kingdom Viridiplantae; phylum Streptophyta; class Magnoliopsida; order Asterales; family Asteraceae; genus Lactuca; species Lactuca sativa. The sequence goes on along the minus strand of NC_056628.2, from coordinate 156,521,842 downwards.
AGAGTGACTTAATCCCATTGGGTTTATATTTTTATATCTTTTATGGGTTGATATACTTAGTTCACTATAAACAATGCTCTGATACAAATCTGTCACACCCCCAAACCTAGAATGGTAGAAGCGTTCGGGGGCGGAGGACGTCATGTACGGTACCATAAAAATGCATAATTGTAAAACAAGCAACAACATCCATTGCATTAATAATATAGTTAATAAAAGTGTGTTCTATGAATAGTTGTATGACACCAAAAATGTATATATAACAAAATAAAATACGAGTCCTGAACATGTTCCGTCTTCTCAAAACCTGTTCCAGTATACCTGTCTATTGGTGACCTGAGAATACAAGTTATTTTGAAAGAGAGTATCAACATTTAAGTTGGTCAGTTCATAAGTATTTTAGTTTCAAATGTTTGCATTTTCTCATGAAAATGTTTGTATATGTATAGTAAAAAATGTTTGTATCTGTCTAGTGAAAATGTTTGTATCTTTCCCAGAAAATCCTATATTTTCTGCTTTAAAATGAAACGTAGTCTTCTACCAAGACTCGAATGTTTGTATGTTTTGTTCTCTTGAAAATAGTGTAAATGTATGTTTGTTCTCTGTAATTGTATAATGTATGTTTTCCATAAAAGTAGACTATCTTTACTAGAAAAATAGAATGCTTGTTCATGTATGAACCTTTCTGTGTATAGATAATGGAAAATGATAACTTGCAGTAGTATTGTTTAAAATAACATCACTGAACTAAGTTTGTTCAAAATAGAATGCTTGTTCATGTATTCCCTGTAATTGTTTTGAAGAAAAGACCCATTTGCCTAATGTATGCAACTCAGTTCAGTATGTACTTTAAAACTGGGTTTTAATATTCATGTCTATATTTAGCAAGTATAGCTTTGATTTAGCCGATGGTCGGACTAGTGATCCTACCCTAAGCCCACAACCAAACAAGGAATAGGAGTCAAGGTATTTAGCAATACTCCTAAGTTTGTTAAAGTGTACTTATACATAAATACATAAATGAATAGGATTATGATAATAAAGAACAATCTAAAATAATTTAAAAGAGTTTTTGAAATGATTTTAAAAACTTATAAAATCATAATAAATCCTTTGTTTGTTTTTTTTCACATGTAAATATTAACATAATATAAATTGTGCTCTACTTGTATTCCCCCTAAAAGCATTTAAAAAGGTAAATTGTATGGGTAGGAACTCACCTGTTAGGAGTGATTCGATTGAATGTTTGATATAGGAGGATTGTCTCCACTAGATAAATCCCGAGACAAAACAAGTCCTAAAATGCATATCACATAGTATATAGGCATACAATTAGTGAATATAACCTCCAAGGCATTAAGGAAACAACATAGGATGTAAGAATTACTTACAAAATAAGTGTTAGAACCGAAATCAAGTGACTGCTTGGAGTTCACAACTGGTTTCAGTGTTTACGGATTTAAACAGTTCATGACCACTTGAAGAATCAAGTGTTTTCGGCTGTAAACTCAAGTGTTTCATCTTGGTGAAATGAAGGAGATGTAGGTGTTTACGACTGAGTGTTCATGGTGAAAAGAAGGTGATTCAAGGGTTTTCGGCCTAATGATCTTGATAAATGTAGAACACTTGAAGATCATAAGCAATATCCTAAGAAGACCCAAAGGATTTGAAGGATGATATTTGAAAGAGAAATGTGTTTGCGGTTGAAGATGTTGAGAGAGAAGGGATGTGATTTCGGTTGGAAATGAAGAAGTTAGGAGGAGTTCATGGCTCATCCCCTAAATAGGGTCGAAATTGATGGGACACCTTCGTTGGAAACCACACCGAAGGGATAAGACCGAGCGTTTGCGGCCGAAGGGTTCATGGTTGCGAACCATTTGCGGTCCGAAGGTTTACTGCCCATGTGAGGGTTTGCGGCTGCGAGGGTTTGCGGCTCATGCGAAGGTCCTCAGTCCTAGTTGGTTCCCTCATTTAACATATAACACCCTTGAATATAAGTTCTATACACCTATATCTCATTAATCTAACCATAATAAGATAATTAAAGAAATAAGTTTGACCTTTATTGGATAAGTTTGACTTTTGTTGACCAAGTTTGACTTTTACAGGATTGAAATTATGGATTGTCATATCATCCATCAATAATCGGATCTGGACCACACTAAGTTCCCAAACTAGGGTAAAAGACTTAACATGACCCAAACCAACAATCCAAAGGCCCAAAATCCAAATAAACACTCAAGGCCCATACATGGCTCGGTTTTCCAAATTGGGCCCAAACCCTTACATGGGCCTTAGCCAAGGCCCAACAACATTCCTAGTCCAAAACAATTGCATTCAAATGGCCCATAAAGCCTTAAGCATCAATGCCCAATAGAATCTCCTAAACCGAAGCCCAAAACGTCTGAAGCCCACTAACTAAGTACGTGGGGGCGTACTTAGTTGTGCTTTAAGCATACATGCTTTAGGGATTGTATGTTGCGCGTACTGGCATATACGCCAAACATACTCCTCCCATTCAGCCTTCTTCTGCATTTAGCCCTTAATCCATTAAGACATTGCACCAAAATGTAGATCTGACATCCTTGAGTTGGATTATCATGTAATGTTGCTAACTTTACATTCATGCACGACTAAATGAAGCTATTAAAGCTCAAAAGGACTTAATAGGTGACTTAATGCGTGCATGTGACCAAAAATCCCATAAATCTTGCACCTTTATGCTTATGGAATCCATAATAAGCTCAGATCTAAAAGAATAAGTCCTTAAAACGTCCCAACTCCTCAAACCAACCCAAAAGGGACCAAAAGCATAAAAACTAAGATGTGAAGAGATCTAAGCATGGAGAAGACAAGGTTTGAACTTGATACCTCAATAAGCTTGCAACAAGGGTGATGATTCTAGATCTATAACCTTCTCACCAAGCAAAGCACCTTCAATCTTCTTTACTTCCTTCACAAAGGGAAAAATAACCACCAAAATTTTCTCAAGAGCTCAAGAATACCAAAAAGAAGGATTAAGGGTCGATTTAGGGTTTTAATAGGTTTGGGGCTGGTAAAAAGGCCAACCCAAAAGACTCAAGGTGCTTAAATAAGGTACAACACACTTAAATTAAGGTTCCTTGCACTCCTTGTATGCCCAATGCACGAGGTCGAAGCTTCGTGATCATTCTTCTTAGTACACTAAGCGTACACCAGTGTAAGCCCCGCGTACTTCACTTTGTACTAGTATGCCCCGCGTAATCCCTATGTACGCCCCACGTACTCCCTATGTACTCCCTGCGTACTAGGGTTACCCTTAAACCCTAAATTCTCCCGAATACCATAAATTCTTCATTATAAATCTAATTTTGACGATCGTTATATCCATGAAAAGGTAATGATAAGCTCTACGCTTTTATCATCTCATAATCACTTTAAAATCTCCTAAATAAAAATCCAATTTCTATAAAAGTCCGAGTTGACACTTTACCCAAACACTCCATTGGCTCCAAAACACAAACTGAACCCCCAGATCATCTAAATTTACATTACGCACATCTAAATAGGTCTAGATCTCATTTCCTCAAGGGTCCTAAGCCTGATAATTCTCGATCTTTGGTCACCATCCCGAAATAGGAAACTATTCGGAACAGGGCATTACAAAAAAAACATATATGAAGATAATTATTCAAATTCAAATTAATCATCTTAAAATGTGACGTCAAAGCTTCTATTTTGTTTAGCATACTAACATTTATCAAATCTCTTAGGTGCAAAACTTGAATTATTCTTAAAAACGTCACTTTCACTATAATATAATATAATAACGAACTTAAACAAATGATCATGAGCATAAATGAAAGAACGAAATCATTGTTCGTGTTCGTTCGTTTCACTAAACGAACAAAACTTATGTTCATGTTTGTTCATTTATTAAATAAACAAACTTGCTGTCAAATGATTTTCTAAGTAGTTCGTTGAAATTTCGGTTCATTTACAGCCCTAGGAACACCAACCTATCCAATCTAAGTTAAACATAGAAAAAAGCGTCAGTTGTACATCATCCATCGGCTTTTAAATCGAGGTTATATTTGTTGGATAATTGGTTTTACTAATTGTCAGAAATAGGGGTCTCCCCATTTTTGAGCACCAATTTCGCATTCTAAATATATTCAAAATAGAAGAATTATTATATATTCATGTTCTCCTTCGTGATATCTTCATTTTGATATATCACACGTCCAAAACGGATTAAAAGTAAATGAGAAATTACTTATCAAAGTAAGGTAGTTGAAAGTGAATAATAAGTGGGTTAAGTGGGTTTTAACTCGTCCCACATTGGTGGGAGTATGAAAAGAAAATGAGTTCATAACTACAAAGACTAGTTAGATTTGTAAGACTTATAGAACTAAAGCTCTCTTTTGCGCACACACGCAGAGCATATTGTGGGTATGAATGCGCCACCGGTCGATCACAAAAGATTAAGGACATTTTTTTACAATTATTTTCTTTTCAATTTTCAGTTACAAACCTGAATTAAAGACCAAGTTTTGATTTCTTACTTAAATTGGGTTCTTTAATTCTTCATCAGTTACATTTTGGACCTTTATTACTCTAAGTATAAATACAAGTCTCGGGCTATCGATTTAAATTACCAGACGGTCGAATCGTCTCTTTCTCTCTTGCAATTTTACTTCTGCTTATTTCTCCTACTGAAACCAAGGTATTATCCAGGCTAAGAGAAGGTTCGAGTGATCTCGAGGAATCGTCTTTCGCTGTTGTATCTTGGGAAATAAACAACCATATACAGAGAATTTTTTTTAAGGAAATTGTGTCAAAAATAGGCCTCATCAACAATTTACTGTGTGTTCTTTCGTACAGATCATAAGGGTTATATTTTCCTAACAATATTCTTATTGTAGATCATGTAATTTTTTGCCTCGATACTGCCCGAATGATTGTTCTGTCAAAATCATGTAACAATTTCTTTTTCTTGATAGTAGCACTTAAGCATGCTTCCACAACCTCCAACAGGTCTGAGAATGATCATTTAGCTCCAAAGTCAGCACCACACCATCCTGCAGCCTTTGCCCATACTCCACTCTCGAATAACCAAATATGATACAAATCCAACAATACAATCACTCAAATAAGATAGTTCAAGAAACAATATCACTAATGCAATATCGATCTATCCCATTCCCCAAATTCATTCTAACATTCCAAGCTCACAAGGGTGGTTCAAGTTCGAGCTACTATAGTTTAGAACATATAGTGTTACCCTTAAACTAGGAATCTTGTGAATTACCATACAAGACCCACATAAAGGGGTAGATCGCCTCATTTGTTCATAGCGATGATTACCTATAAATCTAATCACCCAAAAATTTCAAAATCCCAATTGGATATCTTGAGTGACACCCGTAGCCTCTCATCATAAATGAATAAAGGGACCAAGATCTTAGATGGCTACTAAAACATCAAGGTCCCTAACTATGATGTCATGACATCATATTGGGCGTCTTACATGCCAACTAGGATGTCACTGAATATAATATTTCCCTTTAAGTATTGAAACTTGCTCATTTTGCTCCCAAACTTACTCCAACCTTACAAATGGTTAACTATGCTTCATAAGTCATATAATCTATTATTAACCCTCAAATAAGTATTATTCCACTAATAGTTAGTTTGGCAATGTAAATTGTGGTATTTTTATGGTTTATTACAGTTTTGGATCAAATTGTTTGTATTAGCTTCCTATTTTGACATATTTTATGGTTTTAAAACGTTGTTGGAATTTGAGCATTATTTAGTTACAAATTATAACATGAGATTTGGATCATAATATATTTAAATCATAATATTATTTTCATCATATCACTATTTTTTTATACTCTTTTGGATCAGATAAAATGATTTATTTCTTTATCATCTTATTTGTAGCATTGGATCATGAAATGTTTGGATCATAAAACTATTCAGATCATAAATTATTGATAGTGGATCATTATAGAGTTTAGGATCATATTGTGTTTGTAGATATAAATTTTGGAGCATTTATGGTGTTTCGGAGCACAAAATATTTGCATCATATAGTTTTGGATCATAAAAAATCAATTTAACTATTTGTATTTGGATAATAATGTAACATCTGGTGTTTCGTAACATGTATTATTTTTCGAGATATGAATTTTTTGAGATAAGTAGATGAAATAAGCCTTGAGTTGCTTTAAATTGATAAATACTATTTAGCAAAAGATAATCTAGGAATGTTGTATATCTTGTTGAGTGGATTCCGTGGATATAAAGATCATCAGAAACTGAGTTCGTATGAGAAGGTTATGGCCGTTTAAAGTTGAGACAAAAGTACATTTTTATCTTGAGAAATTCAATGGAAGTCAAAGTCAACGGTCAACTCTTAAACCTAATGATGTGGATGAATGTTTTCCATGACATGAAGAGTGATGAGTCATTAGAACATTTGAGATTTATACATGTCAAAAACAGAGTCTATTGACCATCATGATGTGATGCACATATGATCACGACGTGACATGAGTCAAATCATTCAGACACATGGCAAAATAGTACAATATGTGTCAAAGTCAAAAGTGTAAGGTCTTCACGATGTGAATGTTGGGTTTTGAGCATTCTAAGACTCCTAAGTGTACATGCAACCCTAAATACCTTGGATCTATGTTTTTTCTATTATACATGCCAATATGAACATCCAAGGTATTATCCTAATCTAGCATACAAAACAATGAATATAACAAGATAGAATACATACCTCTTTGATGTATAATATCTTCATGAAGCTTGAGTGCCTAGTGCCTCAAGTGTGACACCTCAAATGGTTCACACAACACCAAATACACTTGGAATAACTTGAGAGAAATCCACAACTCATGAAATCGGCTAGCCCTTCTCTTACACACACTAGTGTCCGATTTTGGTGAATAATATGATGCTTATATAGTGTGTTACAATTAGGGTAAACCCTAATTGTCATGACTTTCAATTTCCTTGGATCCATGGGTTCAAATACACCATGGAGCATCCATGGAGCATCCTATGGGTTTTAGCCCAACTTGATAATCCATGGTGCATTAGCCCACTATACAAGTATGGATGATTTACACAATCAACCCATATATTTAATTAGTCTTCTTTTGATCACTTAATTAATCCTAGATTAATTCTTGATCAATACTAATTAAATAATCCTATTAATATAATAGAACTTATAATATATTAATAATCCTTAAGTGTTATTTCTCTCATTATAGTCTATCCAAATGCATGATGCCATGCAACCCAAATGGACCATGCCGGCTCGGGTCAAGTCTCACCAATTATAGTTATGGACTTAGACATTAATCCAACAGTGACATGCGTCTGGCTATAAATATGATAGTTTTCGTGTCACTATGCTGGATCGGAGATTCTGCTCGGGATCCGTTTACGGGAGATTACTATTGGGAAATTATATTGTTGTACGGGTAATACGAGGGCCGAGTTACAGGATACATTTGTTGGATTACGTGTCTAAGTTCATAACTATTTCTAGAATGTACTTGACCCGGTTGGCATGGTACATTTGGGTTGCATGTTATCATGACACTTGGAAGGACAAAATGAGAGAAAGGACACATTATAAGTTCTAATATATTAATAATATTATTTAATTAGTATTGATCAAGAATTAATTTAGAATTAATTTGGTGATCAAAAGGATAATAATTAAATATATGGGGTTGATTGTGTAAATGATCCATTCTTTTATAGTGGGCTAATGATCCATGGTTTATTGAATTGGGATAAAACACATAGGATGCTCCATGGATAGTCCATGGAGGATAAAACCCATGGATCATGTAGGAAATGAAAAGCCATGTCAATTAGGGTTTACATGATGTAACCCTACTTGTGACACAACTATAAAAGGACCCCACGGGCTACCAAAATCGGCACTAAGTGAAGAACTAAGAGGGCTAGCCGATTTTGAGTGTGTGAACTTCTCTCATAGTTATTCCAAGAGTTGTGGTGCTGTGTGAGACATTTGAGGCATCACATTTGGGGTGCTAGGCTCACAAAGTTCTCAAGGAATCTAGAAACAAGAAAGGTATGTTCTTCTACTGGCTTTTATGTTTCATGTTCCCCATGCCATGCTAGTTAGGTTAAGAACCTTGGAAAATCAAATTTGCATGTATCTTAGTAAAACATAGATCCAAGGTTTCTAGGGTTGCATGTACACCTTAGGAGTGTTAGAATGCTCAAAACCCTTCAACATTGAGGTATCTTTTACTCGTTAAATTGTAATTGAGATATGTGATTATTATTTAGATTTGATGGACCCAAGTATATTACGGGTATTCGTGATATGGTGTTATAACAAACCCGTTGGTAAGATTGTAAGTAAATCTTATGATTATAGATTTAGTTTAGACTATCAGGGTTATACACCCTGATATTTGAGAGTTACCAATTATGAGAGATTTAGCTGATGACATACAGGTTAAGCATATTATAATTATATTATGAGATTTGATTATGATTGTGACGAGTGGTCATAGAGTATACCTAGTAGTGCGTTGAGATAGGTTCTGAAGAACTTTTTATGTGATGGCTAGGTGCTACCATGTGATAAATTGATAGGCAACGAAGGATGAAACCAGGATTTGAATTAGTATGTCGACTGACCATGTGAGTAACACTACTCTAACATCCATTGTTGTGATATCTGTTATATGCATTATATGATTTTATATATAATTGATTAATTATTGATCGATAGATTGATGTTTGATGAGATAGATTATGATTGAGAGATAGAGTACATTTGATAGATTGATTGTGATTGAGATATGGATTATTGAAAGAGTTGTTTATGATTGATGAGATAGATCATTAATGAGAGGAGAATCTGATTGAGATAGATCATGATTGAGAGATTTTATTTTGATCGAGTAAAAGATAGATCATCACTGAGAGATAGATATTTCTAAATATTAGATTACATTAGATCTTGATGCGCGAGTTACATGATTTAAATGATTTATATGATTATATGATCTACGTAATTTTATGTTATTGTAGCTGTCATTAAATAAGCCACGAGTCTTATGTTTTTTTGATTATTTGTTTTGCAAGTAGATTATTTGTGATGCCAGACTCAACCCTGTACTTGTGGTCAGTACAAACATTGTGATAACTTCTTGTATGCCAGTTCGCCAGTGTACAACAAAATAAATTATAAATTTTTAAATGAGAAATGAAATCTTTGGGGTGTACTTGGTATGAATTCATGGGCGTTACATAATAGTTTTGGATTATAACACATTATTATCATAACAATTTTTAGATCATAATAGGTAATGGTTCATGAAAATGATAAGTCAAGAATGAATAATGTGTCATGAAATGCTTAGAGGTTTTACAATTCGCAACAAAATAAAAGTATACTAAATTGTTTTTATATGTGATATCATTGTAGATCATTTTGCATTGTAATATTGGAATATATAATTTTATAGTTGTAACAGTTGGACCCAGGTATTTTTCCTTTATAGCCCTTGAAGCAAAATTTATTTTTAAAAGGAGTCCCCACGTACGCTAGGCGTATGTTTGTGTACGCTTAGCGTACATGGGTATATGGAAGCAGGAACCTGATCCACGTATGCCGGGAGTACGAGGCATACGCGGGGTGTACGTGGCCTTTTTGGTGTTTTGCAAGAAGAAGAACTTGGTGGGCAAGCCTTGGACATGGTTGAGCTTCAAGATCCTAAATCTGCATCATCTTAGGAAGATTTTGAAGCTAAAAAGCTCATATCTTGTTGTATCCTTTGATAGTTAGAGTTAGGGCTTTCTTGTGAGTTCTTTTGGGTCCATGGATTCTCTTTTGTGAGTTTGGGCAACTCCAGAAGCTTCTAATGCTAGATCTTAGTCCCTTTGGTGTGTTAGAGGCATAAACATGCTATCTTGATGGTTGTTATGACACCATGCATGGATCTAGGTCCTTAAAGTGAGTCTTGATGGACAAAATAGGATGTTGGGCTCCCATAAGACATGAAAAGGCATAAAGTTGCCAACTTTATGCCCTAGGACCTCTTAAATGACCAAGATATGGAGGTTGGTGTAAGAGACTGCATGGATTAAGCACTTAATGGCTGAAAGTGTTTAATAGCTTAGTACGTTGGGCATACTAAGATGTATGTTGCGAGTACTGCTTAGGATTTGAGTACGCCAAGTGTACTGGTATTACGCTGCGCATACACCCCAGTGGGCCTTCGGACAATTATTGGACTTTTGTGGCTTTTGGGCCTTAGCTAGTTTTGAGCTTTGGCCTGTTTAGGGTAGGTGGGCCTTAGATTTTTGTTGTGGGCCTTAAGTGTTATGAGTTGGGCCTTTTAGGCCTTAGGGCCCATTATTATGTTTTGGGATAGGTATGATTAAGTCCTTTATAGGTAAGGTGAAGGGGCCTTGCCGCTAGGAGTTGGAAAGGAATTTAGGCCTATAGTCATGATTGTTAACCCATTCCTAATTAGGGTAATTTATGTATGTTCCATTTGAGATTTCCCTGATCAATAGCCAAGCAGTTAGTATTTACCAGCAGACGGAGGTGAGTCTCCTTCCTGTATCCATGGGTCGAAGGTACCAAGGTCGGCCCATTATTCGGTTATGTAATATGCTAGTTGTTGTGTGATATATATTGTGTTTGCATGATCGGTTTGAAATATACCACAAGGCAGGATCAAATATGGCATGTCAGGTTGAAATATAGCCCAGGGCGGGGCCCATTATGGCATGTTCAGGTTGAAATATACGGGTGGGGCCCACTCTTGTACTATCGGGTTTAAATATACCCCAGGGAGAGGCCCCTGAGGGGCCCATACTTGCTTATTTGGTTAGAATATACCCCAGGGCTAAAGGAGAATGATATAACCACTTCTACTCTTGAACAAATCGTTGAACACACTACTCATGAGAGGGATGCGACAAAGGTGTCGTGTCTTATGATTGCAACCATGACTGTAGTGCTACAGAAGTCCTATGAGGACTACTATCCCTATGAAAGGTATCATGATTTGATGGAAAGATACCATCAAAGTGCTCGGCAGGAGAGGTATGAGATCATTGCCTCCATGATCACAACCAAAATGAAGGATGGTGAACCCATCACGACCCACTTGCAAAAGGTGCAGAGATTCGTGGACCGCTTGCTTAAATTGAATGTCAATTTTGATGAAGAGTTGTCCATAGATATTATTCTACACTCTTTACCTCCTTGTTATGATCAGTTTCGTATGACTTATTACATGAACAAGGAGGATATCACTCTTAGCAAGCTTCAAGGACTTTTAAGGACTACTGAAAGCAAACTGAAAGGCAAATCGGTTGTGTCTACTTCTACTACTACTTCTGCCCCTGTTCTGGCAATCGGACATGGAAAGGGAAAGAAGAGGAAGGCTCCCTCCAAGAGCCGCAAGGGAAAGTCTCTTGATTGATCCTCTTCTAGTGGGACCAAAGCTGGTTCTGCTAATTCCTCCAATCTAAAGGATGCCGAGTGCTTCCATTGCCATGAAAAAGGGAACTGGAAACGAAGCTGCCCCAAGTACTTGCAGGACATAAAGGATGGGAAGATCAAACCCTCCTTTGCAGGTATTTACACTATTCAATCTAAAAACTCATCACATGCTAATTCTTGGGTCCTTGATACAGGTTGTGGATTTCACATTTGTTCTTATTTGCAGGGACTAAAAAGAAGTAGTGATGTGGAGCACGGGAAGATAAACTTAATCATCGGAAATAGGAAAATGTTGCATGCGACCAATATTGCAGTTTATTCTTTATTGCTTAGTAATGGTTTAGATTTAGATTTGAATAATTGTTGTTACTCGGACGATATAGCAAGAAATATTATTTCCTTTCACAGTTTGTAGATGCATGGTTTTACCTTTTCTTTTAATAATGAAATTGGTGGTATTAATGCTTATTACAATGGTGTATTTTATTATGAAGCGTTACTTTGCAATGGTGTATATGAAACTGTGATTGTTGTAGATAACCTAGGAAATAATGTGTTACACATTTATTCTTCCAATAATTTGGATAAAGCATGCTTGTGGCATTGTCGTCTTGGACATGTGAATAAGAAGCGCATAGCCCAACTCAAAAAGGATGGAGTTTTAGAGTCATTCGACTTAAAGTCGGATGATACTTGCGAATCTTGTTTACTTGGAAAGATGACCAAGTCACTCTTCACTACTACTTGTGAAAGGTGCGAAGGTCTGTTGGATCTCATACACACTGATGTGTGTGGACCATTCAAAACCACCACAAGGGATGTTAATCGCTTCTATGTGACTTTTACTAATGATTACAGCAGATATGGATATCTACTTAATCAAGCATAAGTCGGAAACCTTTGAAAACCTCAAAGAGTTTAAGTAAGAAGTGGAGAATCAATTGGGCAGGAAGATAAAGATGTTGCGATCCGTTTGAGGAGGAGAGTATCTTAGTATCGAGTTCCTTGAATATCTTAAGGAATGTGGAATTACTTCACAATTGATGCCACCTACGACACCACAGCTTAATGGTGTGGCTGAGAGGCGCAATAGAACCTGTCTAGATATGGTTCGTTCCATGATGAGTCGAGCTTCATTACCTATCTCATTCTTGTAGTGTGCCTTAGAGATTGCCGCCCATATCCTTAATCTAGTTCCTACCAAAAATGTTTCCAAAACACCTCACAAGATGTGGATTTGGAAGGTTCCCACATTAGACCACATCAAGGTTTGGGGTTTCGAGGCTTTCGTGAGATGCGAAACTCACAACAAGCTCAAACCTCGATGTGAGCGGTGTATTTTCATCAGCTACCCGCAGAAGTCCTTTGGGTATCTCTTATATAGATCGAGTGACAATGTTCTCTTCATCACGAGGAGAGGAGTCTTTCGTGAAAGAGAACTCATATGCCAAGGGGACAGTGGGAGGCAAATTGACCTTGAAGAGCTTCAAGAGTCAAGCGGTGAAGGAACCTCAAACACTAGCACTCAACCCAAGGAGGAAACTTTGGTTGAACCAATTGACAAGTCTGTACCTCTGAGCTGTTCCACTAGAGTTAGAGTTCCACCTGAGTTTTATGGTTTCCATATTACTGCAGAAGGTGATACATTTATCAGTGATAGCATACTGGTAGATCTGGATGAACCTAATAACTACAAGGAAGCCATGGCAGGCCCCGAGTCTGCTAAATGGAAAGTGGCTATGGAGAATGAGATTCAGACCATGTATGACAATCAAGTTTGGAACTTGGTTGACAATGTACTGGGTCGAAAGACAGTCGGGTGCAAATGGATCTTCAAGAAGAAGAACGACATGGATGGGAATGTACACAAATATAAGGCACGACTGGTTGCGAAGGGCTTCACTCAAACTCCGGGAGTTAATTATGATGAGACCTTCTCACCAGTAGCGAAGATTAAATCTATAACAGTTATGTCGTCCATTATTGCATTTCATGACTGTGAAATATGGAAAATGGATGTCAAAACCGCTTTCCTTAATGGAAAGTTGGCTGAAGATGTTTACATGAGTCAGACAAAGGGATTTGTCAATGCAAAGTACCCTAATAGAGTGTGTAAGCTTGAGAAATCCATTTATGGATTGAAACATGCATCTCGCAGATGGAATCTTTGTTTTGATGAGAAAGTCAAAGACTTTGGATTTTCCAGAAGCAAGAATGAGTCTTGTGTATATGTCAAAACTAGTGGGAGTATAGTGAGCTTTCTGGTATTGTATGTAGATGATATACTAATCATAGGAAATGACATCCATGCTTGGGAAGTGTTTTGCTATGAAGGACCTTAGAGAAGCTGCCTATATCCTACGGATAAGGATATTGAGAAACAGAAGTAAAAGACTAATAGGACTTAGGAAAAGTACCTACTTAGACAAGGTGTTGAAGCGTTTCAGCATGGATAACTTAAAGAAAGGTAACCTACCTATCCTAAGAAATACCAAACTGAGTAAGACTCAAAGTCCGTGTACAGAGGCTGAGATAGCAGAAATGAGTCATATACCATATGCTTCCGCAGTTGGTATGATCATGCATGATATGACTTGTACTCTCCCTGCTGTGGTCTTTGCTTTGAGCATGGTTAGCAAATATCAAGTGAAGCCTGGTAAAGCTCATTGGACTGCGGTTAAGAACATTCTCAAGTACCTGTGGAGGACTAAGGATTGGGTCCTTACCCTTGGTGGGAGTGATGACTTTTGAGTGACAGGTTATAGTGACGCCAACTTTCAAACTGCAGAGATAATTTCCGCTCTCAGTCGGGCTGGGTGTTTACCCTGAATAGAGGAGCAGTGATATGGAAAAGTTTCGAGCAGGAGACTGTAGCTGATTCAACGTGTGAATCATAGTACATATCAGCAAGCGAAGCAACAAAGGAGGAAATATGGTTGAAAAACTTCATCGCATACCATGGAGTTATTCCTTCCATAATGGATCTTGTGGAAATTTTTTGCGATAATGAAGGGGTGGTTTCCTTAATCAAGGAACCAAGAGATCATCGAAGATCCATGCATATCGGCGGAAAGTACCACTTCATAAGACATCAAGTAGAGGAAGGGCACCTCATAGTGAATAGGATATCGTCAGAGGACAACCCATCAGATCCTCTTACAAATAGACTGACTTGGGTTAAGCACTTGCGGCATGCGAGGGGCATTGGGCTAAAGGACGATATTAGTTTTAGTGATTAGATAAACCGAAACTTGTAATAGCTAAATTGTAATTGACATTTGTTGATGAATAAAAGGAGTTTTATTTATAAGTAAAGTTATTGTCTTGTGTCAATCGTTTACTATTGTTTCACTTTGCATGTTTTGACTTCCAGAATAATAAGATTTATTCAAACTATCCACAGTCGATTATACTTTGGAAGTAGGTATAAAAGAAGACTATCATGAGTTGGCTTGTAGATTTGTCTAAGGAGTTAGGCATAGCAACAGGTTTGCTACACCATTCATGAGTACTTCTGAAATAAGATTTGAGTATTGGATCAACCCGCGCTCACTTGAATCACTTCATGGAATTTATCTCGAGTGATCGTGAGACGATAATATCATATAAGTCTTCAAACCAAGATATATGAATTGTTAACTACAATTTGGTTGTGCATTAATGATACAAAAACGCATCAGTAACTTGATGTTATAAAACGTATCGTTGTGCATGATTTAATGAGTAGTTAGTAAAAGCATATAATGTTGAAGTTTATTCGTTCCCTTTTATCCTAATAGGATTAAAAGCGATATCTTGGGCCCCTCGATGATTTTGTTTTGACTTATGTGTCGGACCCGGTCTGAACTAAATTGATGTGTTCGGTTATGTTTTATGTAAGACGAATCGGAAATCGGGAAACAAACTTTTGGACAATAAGTATGACATCATTCCATGTATTTGTCCGACTGATATCTTGAGAACAGAGGATTATATGATCCCTTACCTAAAGGATGTGTCACTGACTGTATTCGAGTTGACAGAGGCTTTTAAAAGCTGACGATTGCTAAGTCGGATCCTGCACTTTGGCAGTTATAGTTACTAGACTTATCCAAGTGGGAGACTATTGGATTTGGTGTCTAAGACCATAACTATAACTGGGATGTACTTGACCCGATTGTGTCATGGTCTTTTTTGGGTTGCCTTCACCAGTGCAACTTGATAGGATGGATTAGGGGAATAAGGTTGTTTATGGTTTATTAATATATTAAAAGTATAATATATTAATATGAAATCATATTATTTAATTATTATTGAACAAGAATTAATTTGGAATTAATTTTGTGATCAAAAGAGACTAATTAAATATAGGGGGATTGATTATGTAAATCAACCATTCTTGTAGTGTGGGCCAATGATCCATGATTATGTAGGTGGGCTAAACTAATCTATGGATAGTCCATGGAGGTTAAACCATGGAGCATGAGAATGTGGAAAGTCATGGGTTATAAGGGTTTACAAAGGGTAACCCTAGCATGTGCAACACTATAAATAGAACCCCCCTAGAGCCAAAATCGGCTACACCATATCTTGGAGATAGACAGCTTATTCTCTTAAGCCTCATCTTCCATTTTGGTGTTTGTGAACCAATAGAGGCATCACACTTGAGGTGCTCAAGTTTTCAAACGTCAAGAACTCTACCCTACTCAAGAGGTAAGCATCCAAACCAAGTTTATATTGTATAGCTTCAATTGTATGCTAGATAGGGAGAATGCTTTGGAAAAATTGAAAATGCATGTATAATTAGAGAAAACATAGATACAAAGCATTTTGGGTTGCATGTGCACCATAGGAGTGTTATAGTGCTCAAAAACCAACAGATTATGTAATGGATTTTAGAATCAAACTTATGATTGTAAATCTTAATTAAAAATGAAAAATTTTCTCCAGGTTTTTGGGTTATTACAAGTTGGTATCAGAGCCATAGTTTAATGGATTCGGGCACACTCCTAGGTGTGTCAAAACTCAAACTAAGGAAATGATAATCTTTTCAAAATAAAAATAATCAAATTTTTCTGAAAAAGGCTTTCTTAAGTAAAAAGGGAGAGTGCAGTGTGTGCGATCGGCCGAGCTTAATTAAGTGTTTCCCAAATTACCCATGCTTATGTATTGCGATTAGTATGATTGATATGTGAAGTGCATGCTAGAGTAGGGCTAAGAATACCTTCAGGAATTATGTGATAGAATTGCCTGATTTGTGTGATGCCTTATACTATAGGAAAATTAGATGTCGTATATTTCTTTGAATCGATGTTGACTTTGTATTTGTTAAGTGTATGATTTTAAAGTTATATACGATTAGGATTGCATAGCCCTAGAATGATGAACACTTCTTTATTTCTTGTTCTTTGTTTGGTTGTAGACTTAGGGTAGAAACGTTATTTAAAAGTCTATGTGATTATATTTGTGTATAAATTGCATGCATAAGGCAACCAACGGTGTTGATTAAATTTTCTAATTTTGTGAGGGTTGAGTAATTCTAGAAGAGTCTAGTGTGTGTGTGTGTATGTTTGTGTGCTATGTTATATGAGCTATGTTTCTAAGTATAGTATGGTGGAATTAAGGAATCAGGTCTGACCTTGAGGAAGGTACAAGTAGGTGTGGAAGGTAGTATTGGGCCCATACTACTGGAAGCACATGACATGTACCTGAGATGAGTGCAAACCTGGAAACTCCAAGTAGACCAATGAGGAGAAGCCTCTCGAACCTCTTTATCAATTGTTTTCTATGTTGTATTTTCAGTTTGAGGATGGTGATGGCTACACGAGGAGGTTCAGGTTAAGTTTCATGTACAGGATCAGGCTCTATTTGGGTTCAGGTTCCGGTGCTAAGCCGATTGATGAGAGGCTGCGCGAGCTTATCACAACCGAGGTTACTCACGACATCCTTGATGCTACCCAAATGTTTTTAGGTATCGTCAAGGAGGTATTATGGAGATCATGGAAGAGCAGCTCAGGCCATTTCGAGCTGAGACTGCTGCAGGACAGATTAGGGCTCGTACTCCCTCGTTCCGGGAGTTCAAGGCATGCGGAGCACTTGAGTTATTTGGGGCTAAGGACCCCTTCGCTAGTTGCTGCTGGATCACTGACATGGAGAATGCTTAGCAAACGAGCTTTTTCCCTGAGGTAGCAAAGGTGGGATTCGCGTCCTGCTTGCTGAGGAACCGAGCGCAGGACTGGTGGGAGGAGGTTACCGGAGCAGTTATTACGGCGACTATTACAGTGATGACTTGGGAGGATTTTATGTAGAGGTTTGATTGGGAGTTTTCACCAACCATTGAGGTATAGTAGCTGGTGAGGAAGTTACATGACCTTTACCAAACTATGGAGACTGTGGTGGAGATCACCGCCAAGTTCAGAGAGAGGGCATTGCTAGTTCCGCAGCAAGTTGTAGATTAGGAGATGAGGAAGGCGAGATATCATGAACTGCTGAGGGATGATATCAAGGAGTTCGTGAGCTTTTCAGGGTGCAAGATCCTGAATGATATGATTGAGAAGGACTATGAGCAGAAAATTGAGTTGGAGCTCCGGACGAAGCGGAAGCCAGATTAGGTACAGATAGCAGTGGGTCAGGCCAAGAAGCTCAAGACCTCTGATGTTCACAACAAAGGCCAGCAAGGTCGAGGCTGATGTGCCAAGTGCGGCAAGCCACACAGTGGAGCCTATCGATTTGTGGGCTCCGGATGTTTCAGTTGTTGTCAAGCAGGTCCCATGAGCAAGGACTACCCTCAAGAGGGATCTGATTTGTTTTCACTACAACTAGACCGGCCATAAAAAGGCCAATTATCTGAGATTGTCTGGGGGGAGCAGTGGTGGCACCTACGCCAGCCACCTTAATGATTACTGATGGCTTTCAGGGCCAGCAAAGGCTCCTGCGGTGAAGAGCAGGGCATTTCGGTTGACCACCTATGAGTCCCATGCAGTGCCGGATATAGTTACTGGTATGTGACTTAACTTTATCTTTTATTGCTTTCTTGTTATGCTCATGTTTATTATGATTTTGTATAGGGACCTTTTTGGTCAATGGGTTGTCTGTTCTTGTTATGTTTGATTCGGGGGCTAGTCAATCCTTTATATCTCTTGCACTCATCAAGAAGTTTCGAGACGCATCGGGGACTTTAGACTCCCCTCTGGAGGTGGAGATCACGGATGATTGTATCATGAGTGTTGCAAAGGTATTATGAGGATGTTTTCTAAACATGTTTAGTGAAAGATTTCCTATTGATTTGGTACCGATCCCCTTGAGGGGGTTGAAGGTGATCATCGGGATGGAGTGGTTGGGGCCCAATAGGGTGTGATTGTGAGCGGTATTTGGTGAAAGTTCGATCCCCGAGTGAGGGAGAAATCATCATTCCTGGTGAGAGAGCTTCGCATGGACCAACTCTCTATTTAGTTGTGAGGTCTAGGAGGTTTCTTCAGTAGGGTTGTTTTGGATTTTTGTCGTATGTTTCAGACACACGGGTTGAGGCCATCTCAGAGTTGAGCAGGGTACCCATTGTATGTGATTTTCCCGATGTTATTCCTGAGGAGTTTTCGGGATTTCCTCCCGAGAGGCAGGTTGAGTTTCGAATTGATTTGATGCCTGGTTCGACTCCGATAGCCAAGGCTCCATATCGCCTACTACCGACTGAGATGCAAGAGTCGTCTACGCAGTTGCAGGAGCTATTAGATAGGGGTTTTATTTGTCCAAGTTGTTCCCCATGGGGAGCACCGATCCTATTCATGAAAAAGAAAGACAGGTCACACAGGATATGTATCGATTATCGGTAACTGAAAAAGCTAACGGTGAAGAACCGTTACCCACTTTCGAAGATCGATGATCTATTTGATCAGCTTCATGGTGCATCTTGGTTTTCCAAGATTGATCTATGGTCAGGATACCATCAGATAAGGATCAGGGATGAGGATATGCATAAGACGACCTTTATAACTCGTTATGGTCATTACGAGTTCGTGGTGATACCTTTCGGGCTCACCAATGCACCAATAGCGTTTGTGGATCTATTGATTCAGGTTTGCAGGCTGATGCTGGATCGGTCTGTGATTGTTTTCATTGATGATATTTTGGTCTACTCCAAGACCAAGGAGCAGCATAAGCAGAATTTACGTGAGGTGTTGGAGACCTTGAGGAGGGAGAGGCTTTATACCAAATTCTCCAAATGCGAGTTTTGGTTGCGTGAGGTGCAGTCTTTGGGGCACATCATCAACCAGGATGGAATCATGGTGGACCCTGGCAAGATCGAGGTTGTGATGCGTTAGGAGGTTCTGAAAAACGCATATGGGATTTGGAGCTTTTTGGCTCTTACGGGGTATTACCAGAGATTTATTCAGGACTTCTCCATGATTGCGATGCTACTGACCCGACCCACCAAGAAGATTGTGACCTTTCGGTGGGGTCTAGATTAGCAGTTGGCCTTTGAGACTCTGAGACAGAGATTATGCGAGGCCCCATTTCTCGCGTTACCCGATGGGTTGGATGATTTTGTGGTTTACTGTGAAGCTTCTATTTCAGGATTGGGAGTTTTCCTTATACAGATAGGGAATGTGATTCTGTACACCTCGAGGCAGTTGAAGCCTCATGAGTCGAATTACCCCACGCATGATTTTGAGTTAGGGGCAATGGTGTTTGCCCTCATGATATGGAGGCACTATTTGTACAGGGTCTTATGCACTATTTACACCGATCATAAAATTTGAAGTATTTTATGTATCAGCCGAACTTGAATATGTGGCAGCGGAGGTGGTTGGATGTGGTAAAAGACCATGCCTGTGATATTTTGTACCACCCTGGGAAGGCCAATGTGGTGGTCGATGCATTGAACCGTAAGGTGGTGTGCTCATCGATCCAAGATTTTTGTTTGAGGATGACTGTCACTTCACCTGTGATGGATTTGATCAAGGAGGCTCGGGTGGAGGGATTGAAAAAGGAAAATTGGAAGACTGAGCGGATTCGAGGGAAAATTCCTTTATTAGTTAGGGATAGTCGGGGGTTATTGACTCAATGTGGAAGGGTCTGGGTTCCAGCATCCGGTGGGGTGAGACAGAAGATTTTGGAAGAGGCGCATAAATCCAAGTTTTCTATCCATCTGGGGGCCAAGAAGATGTACCAAGACTTGAGATTGAGCTACTGGTCGCTCTGCATGAACAGGAAAGTTGCTTGGTTTGTTGAGCAGTGTTTGACTTGTAGGAAGGTCAAAGCCGAACATCAGAGACGTCATGAACAGATTCAGTCATTTCCCATCCCTATGTGGAAATGGGAGGAGATCATTATGGATTTCATCACCAAATTGCCTAAGGCAGTGGGGGGGGCTGATTTGATCTGTGTTGTTGTCGACAGATTTACCAAGAGTGCATATTTTATGCCGATTGCCAAGAGTATATCCTCAGAAAAGCTAGCTGAGATTTATATCCAGGAGGTGGTGGTTAGGCATGGGGTAACACTCGTGTTTCTAGCCTAGGCATTTATATTGAGGTGATAGTCTAGGTTAACCTTTGTAACTCATTTTGAAGAAATGAAAAGGAATTATGTGAATTTTGTGTTTTATGCTTAATTATTAGGGTTTAATTAATTAAGAATAAAAATAAGCGTCAAAATTAAAGTGTGAGATAAAGCCGATACCTTTACATAAATTTGTAGTGGTCGAAACAAGGATTACGGAGATATAAATAATACCAAAATCCGAGTTATAACAAATAAGTTATGACCTGTCGAAGTTTCGCGACAAAACCGGCACGGTGCCGAGTGTCGTAAAAAGTAAGTTTTTGATAAACTACTTTTTAGCCTTAGTGGTCTAAACGAAATTCATAGTATTCATTAAACCGAGAAGTTCGATAAAAAGAACGCCCAAATCTGACTTCGTATGAGGAAGTTATGATTTTCCGAAGTTTCAGCTTACCAGTAGACAACTAAAAACTTGAATTTTAGATCGATTGATTTTTAGCCTACACAACCTAAACGAGAATTGAAGGTCTCGTCATTAGTAGCACAACGGTAAAAAGTCTGACGAAAACGAAAGTCGGATGAAGAAGTTATGAATTTTTAACGGATTTCCTGTCCCGGTCTGTTAAAAATAATAATATAAAAATTTAAGTCAAATATAGCCGACGAAGTCTAAACAAAAGTTGTAGAGCGTAATTTTACCTACACGTGCATATAAAGAATGTCAAAAACGGAGCTCGTATGCGAAAGTTATGGATTTTAGAAGTTTTGGCGCGAAAAACGAGAAAAGTCCCCAAAACCGAGGAATTCCGCACACGTGGACTTCGGCCACGTCACCCTCTCTTAAAACGCGCCACGTGTCTGAAGTCTGCTGAGTCATCCGAAGGGGTCCACTAGGAGTCCGACGCCTGTCGCCTTCCCTCGCAAGAACAGTAGTTGCGTGTCGGATTCTGATTCGACCGAAGGGAGGCCCAATCCAAAGCTCGCAGCTGGATAGAGCCTTGCACCGCCTAGCCTCTGAGCCACGCAGATGGACCAGTAGACCGCGGTCCAATCAGCAACTGCCACCGAGGCCTCCGCACGTACAGCCACCTGCGGACCCTCACCTGCGGACCCCACCACCAAGCCGACTTCGTACCCCTATAAATACAAGGGGTATGCGAGCCTTCCCGGTTAGATTTGGAATTTTTCCATATTTAGCCCCTTTCTTCATATTTTCTTCATCTTAGCATCCCTCAAAGCCCCGGTATCGATTATAAACCCCAAAATACTCCACGAAGTGCCCGAGAAGCCCGGAAAATTTATCTTTTCGGTTTCGAAGCTCAACCTTCGCAAAGCCCGATTTCTCAATAAAACTCCCGGTTTTATTAGAAACGATCGTTTTAAGCAACGAATTGCTGCCCGTTTATCATCAAATGATGTGAGTGTGTAGTCACTTTCATCTTACACCTAGATATGAAGTATTTTCTATAAAATACGTGTTATGTGTAATTATATTAAGTGTTTATTTGAGGTGACTGTTGAATAAATGTTTTATACAAGTTTTAAACTGTATATGTATTTTATCTACAAAATATGTTGGGTAGAACATGGGTAGATGAAATAGTTGATGTGTGTTAAAAGGGTGAGAGGCCTCGATGTTGTTGTTGTAGTCATCTAGCGGAGTATATATGACGACCACGGACCATTCTAGACAGTCCAGTGGAACACTAGCAGGTTCGCAACTTGTAGGTGTTGATGAATTAAATGTTCATTGGCGTACTCCATCCCCCTCATGGTTGCCTTTAGGACATGTATGGCCAAAGAGACCCCTTAGCAGTAGTGTCCATCCCGATGATATTCCTTAGGCTAGGTCCCTTGTGAAAGGTTTTTAGGGATGTAAAGTGAGGACAACGGGAATGGGTAATCAGGTTTAATGTTGATTGGTGAACTTAATAAGTATATTATTATTGTGGGTTGAAAACCCTATATGCTCACTAGGATCCCAAGCCTGACCCACTCAGTTTTTATGATTACAGGTAGTGGACCACGAGCATAGTCAGAGGACGATGAGAGATTTTTGATTATAGGCCAGTAGTTGTAAATAACTGTTGAAAGGCTTATAATGTCTTGTTTATGCTTTTGATCTGTATCGGAACATGACATCCCGAGGTCTTGATATGAAATGAAACTATACATTTCTTAGAGAAATGTTTTAATAAACTTTTATCATGTTTTGTTTTGGGGACCAATTCCGCAATGTCTTTTAAAAAGATTTCTCTTATTTTATTTTAAAAAGCATAAATTAAATCGGTCTTTTCTAGCCGAGATATTAGGGGATGTCACAGTTGGTATCAGAGCATTAGTTTAAGCGAACTAAGAAATTGTAGAATTTCTAGACTTGAACTTAGAATGTTGAGTGATGATTGTGAGGTGAGTGTCTACCATATTTTAAACACGAGCACTAGTTTATTTTAGGAAAGTTGCCTAAAATGCCTTTATGTGCTAAATGTTATATGTTGCCATATATGGCATTATTTGTTCAGATCTATGGTCTGTTGTCGACCGGATCTGGAAATCTTATGTGTGTAGGATTCTAAGCGTATAATTACGAGATTAGAACTTACATGTAATGGCAAGAACTCAAAGTGGAGCGGGAAATGCAAACAGAAACCAACAACCTCAACCTCAAGTGGTGGAACAAGTGCCGATAGTAGGAGCTGCACCCGAACCCATCACCATGGCTGGAGTACGAACTATGATTCAGACCATGTTGGCGGAACAAAGGGAGGAATTGAGGCAAATGTTGTTGAACGACAAGGATGAACCTTCAGTTCCTGTTGAACAACGTGAACTAAATGACGATCGATCTGAAGAAGGGAACAACAGTAGATCGGTTGGTCATAGTGAACCGCTTGTGGTTGGGAGAAATAACCACGAGGGTAGAATGGAGAGAAATAGGTGCATGTATAAGGACTTTATGACTAGCAAGCCATCAACCTTCACTGGAAAAGAAGATCCTGTCAGAGTAATGGACAGGATCTCAGAAATGGAGTTGGCTTTCATGACTTGTGATTGCCAAGGCAAGTTACAAACCACGTTTACACTACGTCGGTTCAAGGGTAGTGTTGCTCGATGGTGGAGCACTTTGGGGAAAACCATAAGCCCTAATGATCCACTGCAACTAACTTGGACAGAGTTCTTGGTGCACTTTAAGTGCAAGTACTGCTCGGCCCAAAACGTGATTGAGTTAGAAAACCAATTTCTAACGCTGAAGAAGGGGAGTATGACCGTTGATGAATATACGAATAACTTCACAGACAAAATGGAGTTTGCTTTGCGTATTGTCCCAGATGAGTTGGCAAAAATTGACAGGTACACAAAGGGACTTCCATGGGAGTACACGGTGCTAGTACGTCAGGCACTTACTTTGGAGGAAGCTATCTGGGCTGCCAAGTTTGTCGAAGATATGATAAAAGGGAGAGCCGCCAGCAAGGTTGAAGTTGGCGAAAAGAGAAAGTTTGAAGGAACTTCGGGTTCCAATAAAAACAACAAATTCTCGAAGACTGGTTCGAGAAAATTTGGAAGAGGAGCCGAAGCCAAGTGGTGTGACAAGTGTAAGAAGAAACATGCTAGGAAGTCCAGCGTGGAAGTCACTTGTTACAAATGTGGAAAGCATGGGCATTATGCCAATGAATGCACCTTCAATAAGAACGTATGTTTTGGGTGCAATGAAGAAGGGCATATTTTGAGGGATTGCCTGAAGAAGGATGCAGCAAAACCCAATCTTCCACCAAAGCCGAAGGAGAGAGCCTTTCAGATGACACTTGAGGCTATGAAAGAAGAATCCGATGTCGCTTCAGGTACCTTTCTCGTAAACAAATTGCCTGCCCAAATTTTGTTTTTGATTCTGGAGCCAATTACTCCTTTATTTCGCATGAATTTGGTAGAAAACTAGCTTTGCCTGTAGATAGACTAGTTAATGTTATAATAGTCAAGATTGCTAGTGGCAAGTTTGTACCTGTTAGCCATCGAATGAAAAACATCCTCATTGACTTGGATGGGAATAAGTTCCATGAGGAATTATTGCCTATCGACTTAAATGGTTTCGACATAGTTCTAGGAATGGATTGGCTTAGCGCCAATGATGTAGAAATATTATGTAGAAAGAAAATAGTAAAAGTAAACCCGCCAGGGAAGGAGTCGTTTATGGTGTATGAAGAAAAACGCAGAGTAAATTCTGGAATCATTTCTCTAATGAAAGACAGAAAGTGTTTGGCCAACGGGTGTACATCCTATTTAGCATTCGTGATCGATGCTAAGAAGGAAAATAAGGAGGTGCAGAATATTCCGGTGGTGTGTGATTATCCGGAAGTCTTTCCCGAAAATCTTCCCGGATTGCCCCCTAATCGACAAATAGAATTTCGTATCGACTTGTTACCAGGAACGACGCCGATAGAAAAAGCACCGTATCGATTAGCACCAACAGAGATGGAAGAACTTATGACACAACTTCAGGAGTTATTGGACAAAGGTTTCATTCGACCTAGTTCATCACCCTGGGGAGCCCCTGTGTTATTTGTAAAAAAGAAAGACGGGAGCATGAAAATGTGCATCGATTACAGAGAGCTGAATAAAGCAACAATAAAAAACAAGTACCCGTTGCCGAGGATCGATGACATGTTCGACCAGTTGCAAGGTTCGAGCTATTTCTCGAAGATCGATCTTAGGTCAGGATACCATCAACTAAAGGTGAGAGAGAAGGATATCGAAAAAACTGCGTTCAGAACAAGATATGGACACTATGAATTTTTGGTTATGTCATTCGTATTAACCAATGTCCCAACAGCTTTCATGGATTTGATGAATAGGGTTTGTAAACCATTCCTAGATAAATCCATGATAGTGTTCATAGATGACATTCTGATTTACTCGAAAAGCCAGGAGAAGCATGGCAAACACTTGAGAGAGGTGTTAGAGGTATTAAAGAAGGAGAAGATGTATGCAAAGTTCTCCAAATGTGATTTTTGGATTCAAGAAGTCCAATTTTTGGGTCATGTGGTTAACCAAGAAGGGAGAATGGTTGACCCAGCGAAGATTGAAGTTGTAACGAAGTGGGAACAACCAAAAAGTCCTACGGAGATTCGATGCTTTTTAGGATGAGCTAGATATTACCGAAGGTTTATCCAAGGCTTTTCTTCGATTGCTACTCCATTAACAGCTTTGACCCACAAAGGAGCTACTTATGCTTGGAATGAGAATCATAAGGAAGCCTTTGAGAAGTTGAAGAAGAGATTGTGTGAAGCACCGATTCTTTCGTTGCCTGAAGGAGTTGATGACTTTGCAGTTTATAGCGATGCATCTGGAGTTGGGTTAGGTTCTGTTCTGACCCAAAGGGATAAAGTGGTAGCGTATGCATCGAGGCAATTGAAGGAGCATGAAAAGAACTACTCCACTCATGATTTGGAGTTGGCAGCGGTAGTATTCGCCCTAAAGATATGGAGGCATTATCTTTATAGCACAAAGTGTAAACTTTTCACTGATCATAAGAGTCTTCAATATCTCTTTAATTAGAAGGAATTGAACATGAGGCAACGACGCTGGCTAGAGTTACTCAAGGATTACGACTGTGGGATACTTTACCACCCTGGTAAAGCAAATGTTGTTGCTGATGCTCTCAGTCGGAAGGTAAACCTTGAAAAGAAAAGGCCAAGAGCATTGAGAATTTAAGTTGTCTCGACAATTGTGGAAAGTATAAAGAAAGCTCAAGAGGAAGCTTTAGAGAAAAATGACCGAAAGGAAGAACGTTTGGGAAAAATGTTAGTATTCGGTACAAACAACCAAGGGTTGAAGGTATTCCAAGATAGGATTTGGGTACCTAAGACGGGAGGAGTAAGAGATTTTCTGATGGAAGAAGCTCACAAGACCATGTACTCGATTCATCCCGGCAGTACAAAAATGTATAGGGATTTAAAGCCCTATTATTGGTGGCCGACGATGAAGCTTGATGTTGCTAAGTATGTAACCGAGTGTGTAATTTGTGCTAGGGTTAAGCGCAACATCAGAAACCGTATGGGAGTTTAGAACCTTTACCCATACCCATGGGTAAATGGGAAGACATCACCATGGATTTTGTGACTAAACTGCCCAAAACAAGGAACGGTCACGACATGATTTGGGTGGTCGTTGATCCCTTCACTAAGAGTGCGCATTTCATAGCAGCCAAAGAGAAATGGTCTATGGATAAAATTGTGAATTCTTATGTGAAGGAAATTGTGAGGCTTCACGGTGTTCCGTTAACGATTGTATCCAATCGTGACAGCCGTTTTACCTCAAGGTTTTGGAGGAGTCTACAAGAGGAATTGGGTACCAAGTTGTGTTTGAGTACATCTTACCATCTGCAAACCGATGGTCAGAGCGAACGAACGATTCAAACATTGGAGGATATGCTGAGAGCATGTACCCTAGAATTCCAAGGTAACTGGGATGAACACTTACCTCTAGTAGAATTCTCCTATAATAATAGTTTCCACTCAAGCATTAAGATGGCACCTTATCATGCTTTGTATGGGGAAAAGTGTCGAACGCCATCATGTTGGCTGGAAGCTGGGGAAAAGCAGTTTATGGGACCTGAAATAGTCCATCAGACTGCTAAAAAGTAGAAAGTGATAAGGGAAAGGATGTTAGCTGCTCAAGATCGACAAAAGAGTTATGCTGACAAGAAAAGACAACTGATAACCTTTGAAGTTAGAGATTCAATTTTACTTAAAGTCTCGCCATGGAAGGGATTTATAAGATTTGGTAAAAGAGGAAAGTTAAGTCCAAGGTTTATTGGACCATTTAAAGTTCTTCAGAGGATCGGGAATCAAGCTTACAAGCTAGAATTACCGGAAGAACTGGAGGGTATTCATAACACCTTTCATGTGTGTTATTTGAGAAAGTTCACGGGAGATGTGCCCGAAATAATTTCTATTTCTGAGTTAAGGTTGGATGAAAACAAGAGGTTGATCGAAGAACCTGAGGCAATCGTTGACCGTAAGACTATGAAGTTGAGACGCAAGATAGTCGATTTAGTGCTTGTGCGTTGGAAACATACGAATGGGCCAAATCTCACTTGGGAAACGGAGAGTGACATGATGAGTCGCTACCCGTAGATGTTTGGTGATATGTGATTCTGGGGACGGAATCATCCTAAAGGGGAGAGAATTGTAACACTGGTGTTTCTAGCCTAGGCATTTATATTGAGGTGATAGTCTAGGTTAACATTTGTAACTCATTTTGAATAAATGAAAAGGAATTATGCGAATATTATGTGAATTTTGTGTTTTATGCTTAATTATTAGGGCTTAATTAATTAAGAATAAAAATAAGCGTCAAAATTAAAGTGTGAGATAAAGCATATATCTTTACATAAAGTTGTAGTGGTTGAAACAAGGATTACGGGGATATAAAGAATACCAAAATCCGAGTTATAACGAAGAAGTTATGACTTGTCGAAGTTTTGCGACAAAACCGGCATGGTGCCGAGTGTCGTAAAAAGTGAGTTTTTGACAAACTACTTTTTAGCCTTAGTGATCTAAACAAAAGTCGTAGTATTCGTTAAACCGAGAAGTTCGATAAAAAGAACGCCCAAATCTGACTTCATATGAGGAAGTTATGATTTTTCGAAGTTTCAGCTTAGCAAAAGAGAGCTAAAAACTCGAATTTTAGATCGAGTGATTTTTAGCCAACACAACCTAAACGAGAATTGAAGTTCTCGTCATTAGTAGCACAACGGTAAAAAGTCTGACGAAAACGGACGTCGGATGAAAAAGTTATGAATTTTTAACGGATTTCCCGTCTTGGTCTGTTAAAAATAATAATATAGAAATTAAATTCAAAATTAGCCGACGAAGTCAAAATGAAAGTTGTAAAGCGTAATTTTACCTGAGCGTGCATATATAGAACATCAAAAACAGAGCTCATATGCGAAAGTTATGGATTTTAGAAGTTTTGGCGCGAAAAACGAGAAAAATCCCCAAAACCGAGGAATTTCGCACACGTGGACTTCGGCCACGTCACCCTCGCTCAAAACACGCCACGTGTCTGAAGTCTGCTGAGTCATCCGAAGGGGTCCACTAGGAGTCTGACGCGTGTCGCCTTCCCTCGCATGAACAGTAGCTGCGTGTCGGATTCTGATTCGACCGAAGGGAGGCCTAATCTGAAGCTCACAGGTGGACAGAGCCTCGCACCGCCTAGCCTCCGAGCCACGCAGATGGACCAGTAGACCGCGGTCCAATCAGCAACTGCCATTGAGGCCTTCGCACGTGCAGCCACCTGCGGACCCCACCACCAAGCCGACTTCGAACCCCTATAAATACAAGGGGTATGCGAGCCTTCCCGGTTAGATTTGGAATTTTGCAATATTTAGCCCCTTTCTTCATGTTTTCTTCATCTTAGCATCCCCCAAAGCCCCGGTATCGATTCTAACCCCCAGAATACTCCACGAAGTGCCCGAGAATCCCAGAAAATTTATCTTTTCGGTTTCGAAGCCTGACCTTCGCAAAGCCCGGTTTCTCAATAAAACTCCTGGTTTTTGTTAGAAACGATCGTTTTAAGCAACGAATTGTTGCCCGTTTATCATCAAATCATGTGAGTGTTTAGTCACTTTCATCTTACACCTAGATATGAAGTATTTTCTATAAAATACGTGCTATGTGTAATTATATTAAGTGTTTATTTGAGGTGACTGTTGAATAAATGTTTTATACAAGTTTTAAACTGTATATGTATTTTATCTACAAAATATGTTGGGTAGAACATGGGTAGATGAAATAGTTGATGTGTGTTAAAAGGGTGAGAGTCCTCGATGTTGTTGTTGTAGTCATCTAGCGGAGTATAGATGACGACCACGGACCTTTATAGACAGTCCAGTGGAACACTAGCAGGTTCGCAACTTGTAGGTGTTGATGAATTAAATGTTCATTGGCGTACTCCATCCCCCTCATGGTTGCCTTTAGGACATGTATGGCTAAGGAGACGCCTTAGCAGTAGTGTCCATCCCGATGATATTCCTTAGGCTAGGACCCTTGTGATAGCTTTTTAGTGACGTAAAGTGAGGACAACGGGAATGGGTAATCAGGGTTAATGTTGATTGGTGAACTTAATAAGTATATTATTATTGTGGGTTGAAAACCCTATATGCTCACTAGGCTCCCAAGCCTGACCCACTCAGTTTTTATGATTACAGGTAGTGGACCACGAGCATAGTCAGAGGACGATGAGAGATATTTGATTATAGGCCAGTAGTTGTAAATAACTGTTGAAAGGCTTATAATGTCTTGTTTATGCTTTTGATCTGTATCGGAACATGACATCCCGAGGTTTTGATATGAAATGAAACTATACATTTCTTAAAGAAAGGTTTTGATAAACTTTTATCATGTTTTGTTTTACGAACCAATTCCGCAACGTCTTTTAAAAAGATTTCTCTGATTTTATTTTAAAAAACATAAATTAAATCGGTCTTTTCTGGCCGAGAAAATAGGGGATGTCACAGGGTGCCTGTATCAGTGGTCTCGGATTGAGATGTCCGTTTCAAATCCTGAGTTTGGAGGAAGTTCCAAAAAGAGTTGGAAACTCAGCTGCATATTAGTACAACATACTACCCTCAGACCGATGGACAGAGTGAGCGAACAATCCAAACGCTCGGGGATATACTTCGGGTTTGGGTGTTGGATTTGAAGGGAGTTGGGGTACTTACCTTCCACTAGAAGAGTTCTCCTACAACAACAGTTATCATGCTAGTATTGATTCACCACCATTTGAGATGTTGTATGGAAGGAGGTGTAGGACCCCAGTTTGTTGGGGATAGGTCGGACATCGTGTTGTGGAGAGCACTATGGTGGTTCTTAAGACCACCGAGTTGATTCAGCAGGTGCATGACAGGTTGCAGGTCACATAGAGTCCCCAGAAGAGTTACGATGACCGACGTTGTTCAGACCTTGAGCTTTAGGTGGGAGACTTTGTGTTTTTGAATTTGTCACCTTGGAAAGGTATCATCCGATTTCGGAAGCGGGGTAAGCTGGGTCCCCAATTCATTGGTACATTCAGGATTACTGCCTTGGTGGGCATAGTTGCATACCGGCTGGATCTTCCTGATGAGCCCATTCAGATCTATAACATTTTCCATGTGCCCTAGTTGCGGAAATGTGTAGTTGATGATTCAACGGTAATCTCATTGGATGATATTCAAGTGGATGAGCGCCTGAGTTAAGTGGAGAAGGCGGTCGCGATTCTTTATAGGAAAACTAAAACTCTATGTAACAAGGTGGTGAACCTATTAAATGTGCAATGGCAACACTGTAAGGGCTCTAAGTGGACCTGGGAGCCAAAGGATGAGATGAGAGAGCACTACCCAACATTATTCGCATCAGCGGACTTCGAGGACGAAGTCTAGTTCAAGTGGGGGAGATTTGTAACACTTGGACCCATGTATTTTTCCCTTTTAACCCTTGAAGAAAAAATTTATTTTCGGAAGGAGTCCTCATGTATGTTGGCCGTATGTTTTTGTACGCTTAGCGTACATGGGTATGTGGAAGCGGGAGCCTGAGCCATGTACGCGGGGTGTACGTGGCTAATGCTAAAACCCTAATTTTAGGGCATAAGCCCAATTTTAGCTCACTTATGACTCTTGGAACCTCACCCTTATCAGCCTCCACTACTTGTTATCATCCCTTAAACCCTTGTTTGCTATTGAGAGTGATCTTTGAGCTTCAAAGTAACTTTGGTGGCCTTTTTGGTGTGTTTGCAAGAAGAAGAACTTGGTGGGCAAGCCTTGGACATGGTTGAGCTTCAAGATCCTGAATCTACATCATCTTAGGAAGCTTTTGAAGGTAAAAGGCCATACCTTGTTGTCTCCTTTGATAATTAGAGTTAGGGTTTGCTTATGAGTTCTTTTGGGTCCATGGATTCTGTTTTGTGAGTTTGAGCAACTCTAGAACCTTGTAATGCTAGATCTTAGTCCATTTGGTGTGTTAGAGGCATAAAAATGCTATCTTGATGGTTTCTATGACACCATGCATGGATCTAGGTCCTTAAAGTGAGTCTTGATGGACAAAATAGGATGTTGGGCATCCATAAGACATGCAAAGGCATAAAGTTGCCAACTTTATGCCCTAGGACCTATTAAATGACCAAGATATAGAGGTTGGTGTAAGAGACTAAATGGATTAAACACTTAATGGTTGAAAGTGCTTAACAGCTTAGTACGCTAGGCATACTAAGATGTATGCCACACGTACTGCTTGGGATTCGAGTACGCCAAGCATATTGGTATTATGCTGCGCATATGCCCCAATGGGCCTTTGGACAATTATTAGACTTTTGTGGCTTTTGGTCTTTATCTAGTTTTGGTCTTTGACATTTTTAGGGTAGGTAGGCCTCAGATTTTTGTTATGGGCCTTAAGTGTTATGAGTTGGGTCTTTGGGACTTAGGGCCCATTATTGTGTTTTGGGCGAGGGGTGATTAAGTCCTTTAAGGGTAAGGTGAAGGGGGCCTTGACCATAAGAGTTTGATTAGAATTTAGGCCCATAGACCATATTCATAATTGTTAACCCATTCTTAATTATGGTAATGTGTGTATGTTCAGTGTGGGATTTCCCGAATCAGTAGTTGAGTAGTTAGTATTTACCAGCAGATGGAGGTGAGTCTCCTCCCTGTATCCATGGGTCGAAGGCACCAAGGTCAGACCATTATTCGGTTATGTAGTATGCAAGCTGTTGTGTGATATATATTGTGTTTTCATGATCGGGATGAAATATATCCCAAGGCGGGGCCCAATATGGCATGCCGGGTTGAAATATACCCTAGGGTGGGGCCCATTATGGCATATTCGGGTTGAAATATACCCTAGGGCGGGGCCCACTATCATACGATCGGGATGAAATATATCACAGGGCGAGACCCCAGGGAGGAGCCCATACTTTCTTATTGGGTTGGAATATACCCAGGGATTGACCCAATTATGTGACAATCCGAACCTTTTTCCATTTCCGTTATCCAAATTCCGTTAATAAAATTTGAATTTCATTAAGTTTCCGTCAAACTTCTTGGTTTAGAAAAAAATCATTTCGTTTTATGTAATTAAATTTTATATACAAGTCGGAACCAAAATCACGCAAAAACCCAAAGTCCTTGAAAAACAAACCAGTTTTCGGCCTAGATGAGTCTACGGCCGTAAACCTGTGTACGGTCGTACACTCGTTTACAACCAATGTCGGGTGGACCCCACCACCGACCAACGAAAACCCCTATAAATACGAGACCCTACCCCCTCATTTACACTTTTCTAGCCGAACACCCTCTCTTTCTCTCTCTAGACTCTTGACCGTACACCCCAAAAATACTCATTCTTCCGAAATTCATCAAGAATCGTGGTTGGGAGATGATTTGGAGCATATCGAACACGTTTTACATCGAATCCAACATCCTCATTCTTGAAGTATACAGTTGTACACCTTCAAAGGCCGTACACCCTCCGAGAGGCAGTCTACGGCCGTACTGTAGTGACAAAGAACATGGTTTGGCATGCAGAATTAAAGCTTGCACAATTGAACATGATGATTTGGGTGTTTAAGAGATGTATTGATTGCATATGGTGTTACAAAAAGGATCTAGATCTAGACTACATAAATAACACACACTTACACACTCAACTTTTACATCTCTCAAGCACACCTCTACAAGTGGTATGAACCCACTATTTATAGGGGTGTTTACATGTCTCTCTCTCACTCTCTATCTCTCATGTGTCACAAGACTAATACTCCACATGCAAGTGGGTTTTACAAAAGTCAAACATTACAAAGTCATTCATGGGAAACTTTGTACCCTAACATTCTCCCCCTCAAAGTTAGGAATGAATGACCCACTTCAAATCTTCCAAAATCAAGCACTACGCGGTTCGAGCCTCAAAGGTGACACATGTCAAAACGAACTTCAATCTTCAATTGTTCCATGACTCTTCAATTTGGGCTCTAGGATGTGAGACCATACAATCCGAGCAACAACGAATGATCAAGAGTATTCCAAACTCCAAATAATCACCCTAAAGTTGCGCATAAAAACACACCCCAAAAATTTTCAATAAAACAAACCCATTTCGAATACATCACTTCCGAACTTCCAATTGCATCATCTCGTAGACTTCAAAACTTCAAGATCACTTCGGTCTTCAAATCCGCGTAATATGAAAAATTCATGTTTGAATTTCCATATAAAACTTCTCCCCCTTTTTATAATCGAAATTTGATTATAAAACTCCAAGGAAAAAGAACGTGCTCTATTCAGAATTTTTCATGTCAAAACTCCCCTTTAACATGTGGCATAAACTTTGTGCTTCAATCCGGAAAACCCAAAAAATATTGAATTTTTATTGCAGTTAACGGATTGCCTTTGACAAAATTTCTCAAAATGGGTAGAAATTGTCAATTTCAAAATTCTGCAGTGACCCGTTGCGCCAAAAACAACCAAATATGCGAAACACACCCCCATTTGCAAAACTGGGTAGAATGTGTAAATTCGCACAAACTGCATGGACCAGATTCGAAGATATTCCAATTTCTCAAAAATTTTACCCCAATTGCGAAACTGGGTAAAATTTGTCACCTTGCGAAGATTGCAGGGATGTGAAATGGAAATTCTGCATTTTTGTCATTTTATAACCCCATTTGCGAAGTTGGACCAATTGTGTCATTTCGTGAAAAGATCAGGGACCCAATTCGAAAATATTTGTTTTCTTCTTCATTGAACGAGTTATAATAGGAACGCTTCGCATATTCACATTCAGTCAAATTCTTCGCATCGTAATCTTCGCAAATCACTTGCAAAACAGATGCGAATGAACAATTTTCACATATGCGAACTCAATCATCAATCTTAGATGCGAATGAAACACTTTTATACCAACCCAATCATCAAATGCGAACATTATTGACCTTATTTGCAAACTGCTTTTGAGACACAAATGCGAACTTTCACAAATCAAATTCGCAATTATCAACATCAGAATATGCGAATCTAAAATCGATTAGCCCAAATTCCATTTTTCTTGACTTCCCATCGATCATCTGTTCTCTATCTCTTCATAGCTCAAGGCCGTTCATCAAATCGACTCCAAACATCACCAAATCTTTTTTCGAAACGACATCACCCTTCGCATTTCATTCAGCAACCCAAAACCTTCATTAGTCAATCAAACCCAAATTTTCCCATTCCTGTAGATGCGAACGAACACACATACAACATACAGGCAAGAAATCGACTTCAAATCATATGAAATCAAAAATCAATTCACCAATCAAGTTCCCTTCATTCAAACTCCAACTGTTCCAAATCACAGGACTTTGCTTTTTGTTCAAGAACTCAAAATCAATAATCAACATTGATTTCTTAACTCCATTCGTTCATCAATCGATTTCAACATCTTTTAAAATGAATCAACATCCAAATCACGAATCGGTAATCATCAAGCCATCAACATTGACCTTTTTGCAGTTTGACTTTTCAGAGTCAAAGATCAACAAAAACCAAATTGATGATTCTCACATACAATTTCAGATCAAAAAGTGTTTGTTCAACTGTTCTTCATCTCCTTCAACTGTTCATGACTATATTCATCCAAATCAAGGAAGAAATTGGCGATTTCTTAACTTCAACTTGATCACAATCGATTTGCAATAGAACAAAACTAATTAAATCGATTCACAAGTTTTGAATCACAAGCAGAAATTGAATATTAGGAATGAAGAAACACAAACGAAATGTTTGATCATTAGAATCGGATCGATTTATGAACATCTATACGTTCGTGAGAGCAGATGACAAATAGATTTACTCAAACCAAACTTTTAATGATTTTGGGTTTCAATCATATTGATATCGCATCGATTGGTTTATGAGCTCAAAAAGGTTCATAACAGTAACAGATTCAAGAAGTTTGGGCTTGGAATTTGATGAACAGTACTCAAAATTTTTGTTTGGGCTCGTGATGAACAGTAATATATTGAAATTTGGGCTGAATCAAGAATAAATGGATCACAATTAATTTTGGCTTTAAATCTTGATTCAAACGAACAATTGAAAATTTAGAATCAAATCAACAAACAGATTTTAGATTGGATCGGGACTTGATCAACAAAAAATTATTGGATCATAACAAATGGGTTTTTCAAATAAAATTTGATCCAACAAGTCAAATGATCATGAATCAAAAACACAACGCACGATTCAAAGAAACTAAGAGAGATCATAGAGAGAGACTCGCCAAAATTGTTCAGATTGCAACAAAAATTGCCAAACCGAGAATCGTTCTTCAAAAATCACCTTGTTCTTGAAGACCCGCTCTGATACCAATTGTAGTGACAAAGAACATGGTTTGGCATGCGGAATTAAAGCTTGCACAATTGAACATGGTGATTTGGGTGTTTAAGAGATGTATTGATTGCATATAGTGTTACAAAAAGGATCTAGATCTAGACTACATAAATAACACACACTTACACACTCAACTTTTACATCTCTCAAGCACACCTCTACAAGTGGTGTGAACCCACTATTTATAG
The DNA here is from genome assembly GCF_002870075.4 of Lactuca sativa. Taxonomy (NCBI): domain Eukaryota; kingdom Viridiplantae; phylum Streptophyta; class Magnoliopsida; order Asterales; family Asteraceae; genus Lactuca; species Lactuca sativa. The sequence goes on along the minus strand of NC_056628.2, from coordinate 156,485,271 downwards.
AGGTGTTTACATGTCTCTCTCTCACTCTTTATCTCTCATGTGTCACAAGGCTAATACTCCACATGCAAGTGGATTTTACAAAAGTCAAACATTGCAAAGTCATTCATGGAAAACTTCGTACCCTAACACATACACTCTCTTTCATGGCCGAACACACTCCCTAAGTGTTACATTATACTGAAAAGCCGCTTTCCTCGATTCAATCAAGTCCCGATAACATTCCTTAACCGAAAGCAAGTGTTTTTCCAACACTTTATCTAACGAAATTGCTAATTTAGATACATATATGTATTTAATTGTTATTAGGAAGTGTCGCGTATAACAACTCGAGGGTCTTCGTTTCCAGTTCATTGATTCGACGCTTGCACATAACTAACTGTGAGTTCATACCCCTATATTTTTTAAAGTTTTTAAAGTTTTTAGGGGGGGGGGGGGGGGAATACAAGTAAAAGCACAAGTAATCTTGTGTTTAAAAATATAATTTGGTTTATTATATTTTCCTATCATTATCATCCATTGAACATAGAACTTACTAAACATGATGAACATAGTTACTACTTGATTTACGGACAACTTTATAAACATATTAAGATACAAACGTTGCAAATATAGTTTTCAGAACAAAGGAAACAAACTTATGAATTATAAAATAAAAGATACTATTTTATAAGGATTCATGTTAATAACAAAAATGGTTTTCTTAGTATTATTCGTGAATTCGTTGAGAGAACTACAGTATGAGACACCTTGTAACCAGAGTCTCCTGGAGGGAGAGCATGAGTTTGTGTATAGATCAATACGAGATTGACACTCCCGCACCCTGACTATTAGCTACAGTCAACCGGTGGTGACAAATGAATCATTCACGTAATAATATACCTAGCAAACAATAAGAATCATTTTCACTTAACTTTCATTACAGTAGAAAATATAAGGTTTTCTGGAGGAACATAACGCACTTTTCAAAAGAACAATGAACAGTTTTCCAAAACAAAACGCTTATGAACTCACCAGCTTTATGATGATACTCTTTCAAAACCTACTTGTATTCTCAGGTCACTAGTAGACATGTATACGCACCGGGTTCAAGATGATGGAGCATAGTAGCTTCGAGTCTTTACTTGTTATTTACTTTTGGAGTCAATCGTGTATGATTCAAATACTATGTAAACATTATTCTATTAAAACAATGGTTGTTGTTGCTTTGATTACTATTATTCAATAGTTGTGATACTATACATGACATCCTTTGCCCCCGAACATTTCTGCCGTTTCGGTTTAGGGGTGTGACAGATTGGTATCAGTGCATTGTTTATAGTGAACTTAGTATATCAACCAGTAAAAGATATACAACTATAAATACAATGGGTCCAGAGTGCTCTGACTAAAAGTGTACTTTTAAAATATAAGTATTTTATGAGAAGTATACTAATAAGCATACATACTAAGAACAAGTATCACAATAAGAACAAATAAGAACAAAACAAACAAAATTATTTAGATGATGGACACTACAGTCAAACCTAAGCAGTTACGTAATCATATCTGGAATACATATAACCTGATCAACTATATTTATTTGAGATATGACCAAAATTTGTTTTGGAGTGATGGTGGTGTTGCAACGAGTCGAAAACTTACCTGACTCTATAAACAAAGGATTCCTAGAACAAAACATAAAGATAAAAGACTATAGGAGTATTTTAGGCACTATAACAAACTTATATGGTAACTAAAAGACCTTTGCCGGTAGGTCTATAGTTGCGAAGTGCATGCTTCCAGGGTTATATATAATTGGGATCATATAGACGTAGAATTGGTGATCTTCGATCTACTACCTGTTCCTTGTTTGGTTGTGGTTTTGGAGTAGGATCACTTATTCGAAGGTCTATTTGATCTTGGTCATATACAGCTTGTATGCACTGCTTGGCTATAGGAGGACCCAGTTTGAATCATCAATAACTACAGAAGAAATGTCTTACTTAATCTCATAGGAATCCTTAGACATTCCCATTCTCACGCGAACAACCTAGACATAGATAGCCGCTCCATTACGACCACCAAAAGAGAAGCCAACAAGGAATCATACGAGGAGGCAAATCTTCCATCAGGAAGTGATGAAGATCTATGGTAAAACCCGAAGCATGATCTAAAGTGAATAGGAAAACCATAAGAAAGCCCAAAAACAACAAACCCTCACAGCTGAATTCAGGACCATCATAACTAGAACAGAAACCCCTCCCGAGGCGCGCAAGGTGGTAGAGCACCATATACGGCATACTGATAAATAACTAATAAATATGATTTACTGAGTTAGTGATTACACTTCTCACACGATGTGTCAGGCTTATCGCCTTTATCATATCAACTAGTAACAGTAAACCACATCACAGAACTTCACTAAGAGGGTAGTCATTATCAAAAAAAAATTCATAAGTCTAATTTTGCATAGACCTCTGTTATGAATTAATTCAAGAGTCAGAACATGATACACTCAGAACTAAGATAACATCGATTCAGATAACACTCGACTTGTAACCACTAAGGACTTACCCTCGTTTCGTCTTTTAAACCTTATGGCAAAAAGATGCCACCAAAGAAGTCGAACAAAAACAAAAACAACGCACCACCGCCACCACCTCCTCAGTATGACCCAGTTGTCTTTCAGGCGGCAATAACAGCCGAAGTGACAATTTTCATGACTCAAATTAATGCAAGTGGTACCGGTGGATCGGGTAGTGGTACAAACAACACTAACCATGGACACACAAGGGAGTGCTCATACAAAGACTTCATGATTTGTGGACCCAAATCCTTCAATGGAAATGGGGGAGTCATCGCCCTGATGTGATGGTTCGAAAAGACATAATCGATTTTAGAGTTATGTGCGTGCCCCTAAGGAAGAAAAGTGAAGTTTGCTGCCTGCACCTTCTCTGAAAGGGCCCTTACATGGTGGAATAGCCATGTCAAGTCATTGACTCTTCCAATAGCAAACGCAATGGGCTGGGAAATTCTACAGGAGATGACACTGGAAGAATACTGCCCGAGGGGCAAGGTACATAAGCTAGAGCACGAGCTGTGGAATCTTACCATGGCAGGCTCGGACATAGAAGCCTACACCGATAGATTCAGCGGCTTAGCTGCACTATGCCCCGGGATGGTTACCCTGGAGAGCAAGAAGGTAGAGAGATACATTTGGGGACTACCTTCTCCAATCCAAGGAAACGTATTAGCAGTGAAACCTCTTACGTTTGACAGTGCGAAACGCCTGGCTCGAACATTGGTGGATTATTGGATCCGCCAAGGCATAATGGACCCCATTCATGGGTCAACCAAAGGAGGTGATGATAATCAAAGGCCCGAGAGCAGAAAGAAGAGACAATAAACACAAGAACCCTCCGAGGGACAACAGACAGGTGCAGCCTATGCTGCTACGACACCAACCACATCAACACCAGGTAGTCGTTATGCTGGAACCCTTCCTAAATGCAATAAGTGCAACTTCCATCATATTGGTAGGTATCGGAAGTTGTATTGCAAGAACTGCCTCAGAAGGGGACACACCATCCGCTTCTGTAGGGCACTAACACGACCAATCTCTCAAGTCCCATTTGAGGAAGTAATTCAAACCTGCCAAGAATGTGGTGAAACGGGACACTACAGGAGAGATTTTCCATTGGCCAGGAACCCTGGTGAGGAGGGAACAATGATAATAATCATTGTAGAAGAGTCTACCCCAGAAACCCCCGAGAACAACGGTGCGTCTTCCAACTCGAATCATTTCTCAAACCTACATTTTCAAGGAAACCGTCTCACAACTAAATTCTAAATATTTTCTTCCTCGTTTAAACAAAGCACATAGTTTATGTAGAAACTAAATACTCTTTCTGGTAAGCTATAATGACTTGGTGTAGACATTAGGGCCATAAATAATTAAGAACCAATAGACTTAGAGTGCGTGATTCCGCCTTATTTCGTGTTCCTTGTCTGGTTGTGGATTTAGGGCAGAGTCACTCAGTTAACCATCTTATCAATCTTAATTATATATGACTTTTAGACACCAATCGATTATAGAGAGACTGGATAGAGATCATAATATCAAGTATCATTCACTAGAACAATCTTTCAGTTAGTACACACTTAATGCAGTACAAAACATTCGCGATAATAAATAATAAGGCCAAAACGCTCTTTTTGAACTAACTCAACACGCGATCCTACAATGTCATCCCGCCTAGTCTAACTGAGTCCACGTTATACCAAACCCACGTGTCACCGAGGAGACCCTTTGCCTTAAACCGACCGAATAACAAAACTCTCGTCACTCATAACGACAAAATAGAAGCGGACCTCAGAATCATCTCTCGCTTCAAACCTTCGAGGTATTCATGTGAGGAGTACGACATCCTCTTGTAACCTTCCTTAAGTATTCCCATCAGACCATTTTGGAAATACCACTCGTGCAGCAAGTCAAGTTCAAGCACATAGGCTAGGGACAGATACGGTTATCCTATCAATGTTAATTGTACACACGAGGGTAATATATAATTAAGATTCTACTGACTTAGGATGTGTGATTCCACCATATCTCCTGTTCCATGTCTGGTTATGGACCTGGGGCATAGCCACCCATCCAACCGTCTTATCAATCTTAATTATATATGAATTATTTACACGAGACAACGATAGATGAACCATGTATGAGTCTTACCATGAACATCATGACAAAATCTACTCGGATCTACGAATGGGCATCCTACCAATTGGATGAACATAGTTGAGCAAGCTAAACCTACACACCCTTCACATACCAGAACAACAGATACAACAGTGATGATCCGCTGAAACACCCAGCAAGGATATGAATTCATTGAAAGAATGCAAGGATTGTATGGAACCAAAGTAACCGTCTCTTTTCCTTATCCTTAACCAACCACCTGGAGTCTGAATTTCGGGACGAAATTCCCTCTATCGGGGGGATGATGTGACAACCCGAACCTTTTTCCATTTCCTTTATCCAAATTTCGTTAGTAAAATTTGAATTTCATTAAGTTTCCATCAAACTTCTTGGTTTAGAAAAAAAAAATCATTTAGTTTTATATAATTAAATTTTATATACAAGCCGGAACCAAAATCAACCCGAAGTCCTTGAAAAACAAACCAGTTTTCAGCCTAGATGAGTCTACGGCCGTAAACCTGTGTACGGTCGTACACTCGTTTACGACCAATGTTGGGTGGACCCCACCACCGACCAACAACAACCCCTATAAATATGAGACCCTACCCCTTCATTTTCACTTTTCTGGCCGAACACCCTATCTTTCTCTCTCTAGACTCTTAACCGTACACCCCAAAAACACTCATTCTTCTGAAATTCATCAAGAATCGTTTTTGGGAGATGATTTGGAGCATCTAGAACACGTTTTACATCAAATCCATCATCCTCATTCTTGAAGTATACGACCGTACACCTTCAAAGGCCGTCCACCCTCCGAGAGGCAGTCTACCGCCGTACACGGTTCACGGCCGTACACTCTCTTTCATGGCCAAACACACTCCTAAGTGGTACATTAGACTGAAAACCCACTTTCCTCGATTCAATCAAGTCCCGGTAACATTCCTTAACAGAAAGCAAGTGTTTTTCGAACACTTTATCTAACGAAATCGCTAATTTAGATACATATATGTATTTAATTGTTATTAGGATTCCATTAAGTGCCACGTACTACAACTCGAGGGTCTTCGTTTCCAGTTCATTGATTCAACGCTTGCACACAACTAACTATGAGTTCATACCCCTATATTTTTCCGAGTTTTTAATGTTTTCAGGGGGGTACAAGTAAAAGCACAAGTAATCTTGTGTTTAAAAATATAATTTGGTTTATTATATTTTCCTATCATTAGCATCCACTGAACATAGAACTTACTAAACATGATGAACATAGTTACTACTAGATTTGTGGACAGCTTTATATACATATTAAGATATAAACGGTGCAAATATAGTTTTCAGAACAAAGGAGACAAACTTATGAATTATAAAATAAAAGATACTATTTTATAAGGATTCATGTTAATAACAAAAAGGATTTTCTTAGTATTATTCGTGAATCCGTTGAGAGAACTACAGTGTGAGACGCCTTGTAACCAAAGTCTCCTAGAGGGAGATCGTGAGTTTGTGTATAGATCTATACGGGATTGACAATCCCGCACCTTGACTATTAGCTACAGTCAACCGGGGTGACAAACGTTTGTTCAGTTTCGACGTCCGAAGTACGTCGTTTTGTTATTCGTCCATCAGTATGGTTATAAGAATCCATAGGTGAAACAATAACTCGTTCACGTAATAATATACCTAGTAAACATTCAACAGGGTTAGTAACTAGGTAATGACTTAGTATGTACATTAGGGTAATATGAAATTAACATCGGACTTGCAGTGAGATGTGTGATCTCCGCCTCATTTCCTGTTCCTTGTCTGGTTGTGGTCTTAGGGAAGAATCACCCAATCGACTGTCTGTTCGATCTAGGTTTCTATAACTCGTATGTACTAGGTGATCACAGTAGGGTATTAACAACACTTTTAGTATACCGTACAATACGTTTTCAACTGGTTTTATTTATGTAATAAGACTACTATTTATTACTGGGGGTAGCCAAGGTTTTCATACAAGGGTTTTCAAAAAGAACAATACTTAAACAACATAAGTATGGTAGATACTTATACTCTACGAATGGGAACAGATAATTCAACACTTATACTTAAGGAAAATATAGGATTTTCCAGGATAAACATTAGTACTTTACAACCAAATGGTTCATTATTCAACTAACAAATATTCATTATTAATTCCATGACTCCTTAGTTTATGCATTCGGGTTACGTATGAAGAATATCTGATAGACTATGAAATATGACGTTTTCGCCTCATTCCCTGTTCCTTCTTTGGTTGTGGGTTTAGGTCAGATCCACACAATTAACTGTCTATTCGATATTGGTTTATACGTAACTAGTATGAACTAAGAAGTCATAGAAGGAATGGGTTATTCATGCTTTACATAAGAAAATATTGGATTTTCATAAGGAACACTTTCAACAAATATCAAAGGACCGGTATAGTTAATTTTGTAAGTATCTAGTGAATACTTCAGGATTATGCACATGAGGATCTGACAACCAGTGGAATGTGTGGCCTCCACCTTATTTCTTGTTCCTTGTTTGGTTGTGGGCTTGGGGCAGAACCACACAATCGATTGTTTGTTCGATCTGGAATGTACATGATTTGTATACACTAAGTACTCGCAGAAGGAACCAGTAAGAATCATTTTCACTTAACTTTCATTACAATAGAAAATATAAAGTTTTCAGGAGGAGCATAACGCACTTTTCGAAAGAACAATGAACAGTTTTCCAAAACAAAACGCTTATGAACTCACCATCTTTATGTTGATACTCTTTCAAAACCTACTTGTATTCTTAGGTCACTAGTAGACAGGTATACGCACCGGGTTCAAGATGATGGAGCATAGTAGCTTCGAGTCCTTACTTGTTATTTACTTTTGGAGTCAATCGTGTATGTTCAAATACTATGTAAACATTATCTTATTAAAACAATGGTTGTTATTGCTTTGATTACTATTATTCAATTGTTGTGATACTATACATGACGTCCTCCGCCCCCGAACGTTTCTGCCGTTTCGGTTTGGGGTGTGACAAATTCTATGTTTGGTATGTGGTACTTTGGGAAAATTCACTAATCTTTTGCTTATAGTTTTGTATTGTGGTTTCAGGTACTTCCGGTACTAAGGGGAAGGGTCCGGCTTAATGACGCAGCATTCACTCCCCACCATTTTCCACATTTATGGATATTGTCACTCTGATGATTTCATATGATGATTATGTAATGGATTATGGAATCTAACTTATGATTATAAATCTTAATTAAAAATGGAATAAAAATCCTGGTTTTGGGTTGTTACAAATTGGTATCAGAGCCTTAGTTTGAGTGATTCGGGTACACTCTCGGGTGTGTCCGAACTCAAACTAAGGAAATGATAATCTTTTCAAAAGAAAAAGAATCAAATTTTTATGAAAAAGGTTTTCTTAAGTAAAAAAGGAGACTGCAATGTGTGCGATCGGCCAAGCTTAAGTAAGTGTTTCCCAAACTACCCATGCTTATGTATTGTGATTATTATGATTGATATGTGAAGTGCATGCTAGAGTAGGGCTAAAGACACATTCAGGAATTATGTGATAGAATTTCCTGATTTATGTGATGCCTTATAGCCTAGGAAAATTGGATGCCATATATTTCTTGGAATCGATGTTGACTCTGTATTTGCTAAGTGTATGCGTTCAAAGTTATATATGATTAGGATTGCATAGCCCTAGAATGATGAATCCTACATCATTTCTTGTTCCTTTTTTGGTTGTGGACTTAGGGTAGAAACGTTATTTGACAATCTATGTGATTCTATTTGTGTATAACTTGCATGCACAAGGAAACTGTTGAGAATAAATCTTGAATGATCGATAGATTCAAACCGGTAAAGAAATTAAGAACACATAATGAATATCAAATATGTCGTATGATTAAACATCACAACCATAGAAGAGCTCGATAAAGACCTGCTACTATAAAGGCGTGTAGGGTTTACAAAGATGATTTGAAGATTACAAGATACAGTGCATGCATCCACCTTAAATAACTAAACCCTAATAATAAATAACGGGTGGATAGGCCCAACCCGGATACAAAATATACTAAGCTAAAAGCCCACAATGACACAACACTAATTACCCAACAATCTCCCCCTTTGTGTCAATTGAGGCTGGAGGCCTTCACTGTGGAGTTCGCTTCTGCACTTCAAAAAATTCTGGAATTACGCTGAGCAGAGCTTTGCGAACCTGTATGTACCACAGGATCATATCCAAAAAGCCCTTCTTATCAATTTTGGTGTTCCCTTTGCTTTTACCCACAAAGTCCAAGATGTATTGCAGGCACGGAGTGGTGTAGAGATATTTATTAGCAAGCAAGAAGCAAACTTTGTGAAAGTCATCATCACTTCGCTCTCTCATTTTAAATGCTAACCACTAGCCATCCTTTTGTATTTTCCTTGGCTTCATTTTATCAAAGTCTTCAGGAGCTTCTTTGGGTAGCACAGATGGTTTCTTTCGCAAGACAGATGTTATCTCAACGTCCATTTTGCCAATCTCTTGAATGTATGAAATTAACATTCATTTGAGATGAGCAAAAATGGGTTCGTACTTCTATTAATCCTTTAGCAACACGTTAAACTGCATAATCCAGTCGTACGGGTTAAGGCAAGGATGATCTGCAAGAGTGAATTCGCACACCTAACTTGTAGAACCTTTAGCAACCTTAATGCGAGCATTCGGGAAGCTATCAGTTTCGATCAGACCTGAAACCTTTACGACAATTATCTTCTTCGCACTCCAGGTTTCGTATTGTGGTTTCATGTGCTTCAAGTAGAACGAGATGAGAAAATGGTCACCACCACTATCTGTTGGAGGGACGTTCGCAACTTTAACAAAGCTATGAAACTTGAAGGCTTTCAGAGTGATTGGAAGCTCTAGTTGTAAATCTTGACTGTTTTGCAAATCGAAAGATACAACTTGTTCTAACCAATACTGGCTTGGAATATCTACAACCTCGCTCATGATTCGCTCCAAAGTCCACAATGGAAACAAAACCTTTCAGCTTTCCAATGTGACTTGAGCTTCACGTTCAACCCATTCTTTTTCTTCTGCTTCTCTCACAATCTGATTGTGTTCGTCCATTTGAGCTTCACGATCCTTCCTTCTTTTAAGATCATGCTCATCGGGCTCTTCTTCTTCGCTGTCATCAATGATTCTTTCATCATTGAGCTTTTACTTTCCTTTCGAATCCAAAGCTACATTATCCTTTGGTTCGTTTTCTTTCTTCGACTTGATTGTTGGCTTGATAGTTGGTTTGGGGTTTTCTTTCTTAGCTTGCTTCACATTTTCTCGCCCTTGTTTCGGACTTGAGCTCGACTTTGAAACACCTTCCAACCTGTTCAACATAGCGAACATAGGGTGAAGCTTTTCATCCAGATGCTTCTTGACAGTAATCGTGATCATAGAGTCACGAGTATCGATTATATCAGAGAGCAAGGTGTTCACGTCTACAACACAACTCTTCATAACAACTTTTTCCAATAAGAGTTCATTGATCTTCTTCTCAGCATGCTCCATCTTAACAGTGAGAACCTTCACTTTTTCCATTTTTACAGCGAGGTTGTCCACAATTGAGTTCTTAATCGCCAAGTCTTCATGCAGCTTGTCGATCTTTGAAGTTATGGAGGATTTGAGCGTTGAGTTGTCTGATTGGAGCAGTGAGAACTTCTTCAAGCTTTTCCTTATTTGTATGAAGAGTAGATCCAAGTCTAAAAATGACTTCATTCGCCCCTGTAGTGTTTAACTCAAACGAGTTCTAAAAAGTCCTCATGAAAGATCGAGCATCAGTAATTAGTTTATCGACTTTTTCGGTCGTTTCCTTACAAACTAAAGCAGAAGCATCAACAGTGTGATTCGTCATTTCAAGATTTGCAGTGTGTTCTTTGGTAAGGGTCTCAAGAAAATACTTGATCGTGGCCTGAGAATAATCATCGTTTTTGAGGTTTTGGAGGATTGTAGCAGCGAATCCAACTTCTCGTTAATGGCCTTGAGTTGCCCTTTGGTGACTGGAGCTTCATCATCACTCACAGTCCTAATGTTGAAAGGATTGTAAGTGAAGCCTACAAAGTCTTCTTCTTCTTCACCAAAAATTGTATCTGGATCGTCTTGGCGAAGAGGTTAGAGTGGTGATGTAGAATTACCAAAAGTGAAACTTGAAGTACCTGCCCCCGCATCAGATGCATTGACAGATACTGGAGGTTCAACAGTGATAGTCGTTGTGGTGGCTGTTGAATCCGTGAATAGTGGGGTTGATTGTGCGAGAGTGGTCTGGGTCTATGAAAACCCCATAGAGATAGGTGGGAATGGAGCAATGGTGATTGGAGTTGTGAAAGTAGAGGTAGATTAAGGAACAGAGAAATCATGGAACAAATCTTCTGTGATCTGAATGGAAGTAGGTATTTAAAAAGATACCTCAGGATTTGTAGAGACTAGTTGCGAGAATGTGATTATGAAGATGCAATGCTATCATCTTCTTCGTTGTGAGTTCCTTCTTGAACAGGAATCTTCAGAACCGTGTTTGACTGCGAATCTTCATGGTCACTCGGTGTTGGAGTTCGTGGCCTGCGATCCGCTTGCTTTACCTTCTTCCTTTTCGGAGCTTGAGGAGGTTCAGATGGACCAGCTTTCGCACCTCTTTTCTTTCCTCCTTTCTTTGGTTTGTCTGCCTTGTCAAGGATCTTTTGCACTTCATCATTCATTGGGCGAAAATCAGAGACTGGTAGACTTCTATAGGTTCGCAGTACGTCGCTTTCAGCTAGGACATCTCGAAGCATAGATTCCTGAATTGAACTAATGAAGTTGAACTTGGAATTATCTGTGAGAATGATGTTGGTGGTGTGGAAGATCTGAATAGCATCGTCCATACAAGAATCTTCGAGGACGGGGATGTTAAGCTTGTCAATCGCCCGTTGAACCACAATAGTCCAGAAACAAGCACAAGAAATCTCACATTGTCGTGTAGTGGAAAGGGCACTTTGGACCAATTGACCCCAAATCACGGATCCATAGTCCAGATTGATGCCAGAGAAGATCCCGTACATAATCGTCGTAAAAATTTTGTTGGCACAGTCAGAACCAGTAACTCTCTCAGAAAAACTCTTAAAGATGAGGGTGAACAATCTGTTCCACATCGGCGGTAGGTTTGGTTTCTTGAACTTTGAGATGGAGGTTAGAGTTTCCTTGTACCCCATCTGGTAAAACATCTCAAAGATGTCAGACTTGGAGATGGTCTCAAGGTCCACCAGTTCATGTCGTTGAGGAAGCCCTAGTAGGATACAAAACCGAGATTTGGTGATGTTGGTTTTCTTGTTGAAGATCTCGAACATAATCATCTCATCTCCTTTTTGGTAACTGGTTGTAAAGTACACCTTGGACGGATGAACCAAGGGAACTATCTCTGATTTCGTCAAAGCGATGACCAATGGAGAGTATCTCAAGCACTCAATGATTGGCTGAAGAAAGCCGTCATATTTAGTCGGATCAAGGTCCAGAATAAGGTTCTGGTTTGCCTTGATGTTAAGAATCAAAGATTGAGCCATTTGTTCTGTAACGGAGGCGGTCTCTGATGAAGCGACCATGGAAGCTTTGATGAAGACGATGATGAACAATAGAGAGTATAATCGCCGGGAAGATTTTAAATTATTTTGAAAGTGGTAAGTAATTATCAAATCGTCAAAATCCTTTTATACCATATAGTAAGTGAGAGAAAACCGATAGTTGGTTGCATCGATTACTGAAAAGTCGCCTAAAAAGGCGTCAAAGACAGTTGTGACATTTTTCACCCGGCGTCAAATCAACGTCCGTTCATATTCACACGCCCAAATCTTATCCTTTTAAAGTGTCGTTTCAGTTATGCCCTTTCGCAGTTGATCCATATATGAACTTTCGCAATTAATCGCCATCAATAGTTATGCGAAACTGAAAGTAATCATGAGTACCACGAACCAAACTTTGGAAAATCATAAAGATCTTCGTGCAAGAGTGTGCCAAAGATAAAGAAATAAATCAACATTATTCTAAGGGATTCTAGTGATGTCTATTAAGACATGAAGCAGATGGATTTTGGGTAATGATCTCTTCCTTTAGAGTCAAGAAAGACTCTAAGGTGTCTGTGTGGTTTCCCGTTGAATTACGATCATCTGTTTGTAGAGAAACAGTGAAAGGCTTCTTTTCATTAAGCTTAAAGGGTGGCTTTATCTTCAACTAAACTACGAAACTTGATGTAAGTCTAAACGTTAGGATGAAGTACTTGTCTAACCAGTGTAGCCATAAAAACAAATATGCTTTGGAATTATTTTAAGTGACTAGGATAAGTATAGAAATCTCAAGAAGAAAATAAAAATTAGATCTATTAGGAAGAAATGTCTTAGGACTAGAACGTCTCATTAAGATCACACAAAAAGAAAAAAAGATTTCATGGTACTAACCACAAAGGTGGACATTCGTTAATTCCATGGTGAATAAGCTAGAACATGTAAATTGTTCACCGTCAATTCATATATATGTGTTGGATTTTGGGTTTCACTCAATTCGTGGTAATAACGAATTTAAGATCATAAACACATAATTAATTATAACCATAAACCTCAGTGGTAATATATGAGAGTCTCAAGGGTTACATTTATAAATGTGAAAGTGATGGAGAAGTAGTATGAAGTGGTTCCAAAGAAATAATGTACCTCTTTTATGTGAAAGTGACCAAGCAGTTAACTCTTAACTCAATGTGAGAACAGTCGGGTAGCTCTTGACTTATGTGAATGAACAACCTTATTAGGAAGAAATAATTGGTGTTATCGATTAGTTAAGGCTTCAACATAGAGTCTTTCAGGCTTCGAACTACATGCAATAGCATGCTTCTAGGGACACTTAACTAGTGCATAGAGTAGAAAATTTATACCTGCCCCATCATTCGTAATTGGGATCTCCAAAATATGTACCTTCAAACTTGCTCAATTATCTAATATTTTTGGTATTTTTGATTATTTTATGAAAATAAATAATGAAAATATTTTTGTATTTTTGTCTTTCTGAAAAAGAAATAAAAACATAGAGAAATAAAATATTTTTGATTTTCAATTTTCTGAAAAAGAAATAAAAACAAAACAAAAATATTTTTGGATTTTCGGTTTTCTAAAAAAGAAATAAAAACAAAAATTAGTAAGAAGAAATAAAGAAAATGTACAAAGGATACATGAAGTTCCTAACCACGAATGAATAGTAGACTACGAGTCACTACGAACATTCACACCGGTTCGAAGCGTGAACAGTTGACTACGAGTTACTATGAGGGTTCGCACCAATTCGCAGTATGAACAGTGGACTGTGAGTCACTGCGAGCATTCACACCAATCCCCAAGACTATCAAAACCTTATGACTATGAAGGTGGTTTCAGAATAGATTCAGCCTCTATCATTCCTAAGCCTTGAAGAATGCGATTGAAGGTTTGACCAGGCAACGCTTTCGTGAAGATTTCGGCTAGTTGATCAGCGGATCTAAAAAAGTGTATCTCGACATTTCCATATTCCACATGATCTTTGATGAAGTGATACCTCAGTGCGATGTGTTTAGTGTTTGAATGTTGCACTAGGTTGTGACATATGCGAATGGCGCTCTCAGAATCGCAATACAAAGGGATTCGCTACATATTAATGCCATAGTCATTAAGCTGACTTTGAATCCAGATAACTTATGAAGTACATGAGGCAACGGCTATGTACTCTGCTTCTGCAGTTGATAGGGAGACGCAAGTTTTCTTTATAGATTGCCAACTTATGAGTTTTCCATCAAGGAATTGGCATCCTCCCGTTGTACGCTTTCGATCTAAATCGCAACCTCCATGATCAGCATCCGAAAATGCTTGTACAAAGAAACTCGAACTTGAAAGGTACCATATTCCTAGTGAGGATGTTCGTTTGAGATACTTGAAGATATTCTTAACAGCAGTCATGTGCGGTTCACGAGGATTCGCTTGAAACCTAGCACAATAGCAAACAGAAAACATGATATCTTGACGACTAGCAGTTAGATACATCAATGAACGTATCATTTGACGATAGAGAGTTATATCAGCAGGTGGCTTGTCCAGAGACAGTGTTAGTTTCATTCCGAATGCCATTGGAACCTTCACTTTTGAATCTCCCATCATTCCAAACTTGGAGAGTAAGGTCTTTGTATAAACCTCCTGAATGAGAAAGATACCTTCCTGACTCTGTCTTATATTCAAACCAAGGAAAAACTTAATAGGACCCATGGAGCTCATCTAAAATTTAGTTTCCATAGGATGAAGCTTTATGGTTCAAATTCATATCCTAGGCTTAGGGTTGCCACCCTTGGTGCTATTTGAGTCGCTAAGACAGAAAGTTGCCATCTTGAAGGTCTTGATGTGTTCATGCATGAGATAAGGCCAATTTTATGGAAGTAGAATGCCATTTTTTGAGTTTGGGCTTATTTGGGGCATGAAAAGTCACCAAGTCAATGACTTTATGGACTTAGATGTTAAGTAGAGGTCAGATCTGTGATATGGAGCATTTGTTTGAAGCATTAAGTGCTTAATAGAAAAAAGGGCTTAACAGAAGAGTACGATGGTCGTACAAGCTGGCACGCACAACGTACAAGTCATGAACCCAGTACGCGCTGCGTACAGCTGAGTACGCCCTGCGTACTCAGTTAGAGTGGGCTTCACACATGTGGGCTTCAGTTTGGGCCATTCCTTGGACTTATTTACTTTGGGCCTTGGTCGACCATCAGAAATTATATATTTTTAGGCTAAGAATATGTTTGGGCTTCAAGGGAAGGTCCATTTAAGGAGATTGGCCTAATTTGGAAAATTAGGCCATTAGTGGGATTTTATGGAATTTATAGTTTTGGGCCTTGTCAGTTTGGGCTTGGGACTTAGTTATGAATCTTGTTGGGCCAGGGTTAAAATGGTCAATTTACCCCCAAGTAAGGGTTATGGATCATGGTTTGAGACCTAATTGCTAATTGGGTGATATTTTGGTATTGATAGCTCTTGGAGTTGTCAGGGCAGTAGTTAAGGATTCTTGCAGTTTGTATGGGTTGAAAGCACCAATGCCAACCCATTTGGTTTATGTATTGTAGGAAGACCCGGGGGTTAGCCCTAATCATTATGTATGAAAGACCAGGAGGCGGCTCCTGGCACACTGTATGCTATTATGTGTTTTAGGAAGACCCGGGGGTTAGCCCTAGGCGTTATGTACGAAAGACCAAGAGGTGGCTCCTAGCATACTATATGCTAATTACCTAAGTAGAATAGTATGTATTCTAGTTGTATTTTTGATGCTTGCATGGAAGAATAGGAGGTGACTCTTGGCACTTGTCTATAAGACCCAGGGGGTGGCCCCCATCTTGGCAATAAAGACCACGAGGCAGCCCGTGACATAATGGCTAGGCTATGTGCGGCATATATCATCTTTATTGATTATGATATATGTATGGCTCACGGTTATGTATGGTGATGGAACCTTGTTCCCCGTTTGACCTCGCTTGTACTTCGGTTAGGTTCTTCCTGATTGCCTGAGTACTACTGCAAGATCATAGAGAACAAAGGTCGTCAGCCGCTTTCCGGGAGGAGCTCCCGGAAGAATGCTCTGACGGTCAAGTTAGAGGATGATTTAGGGTTTGTGTATGTATTCTCTAGAATGGCCAGAGAACTTACCTCGCTAGCCTGAGAATGCATCCTTTTATACCTAGCGCCCTTGTCTGGTACGTACTAGACAGGATCGCTTTTCTGGGGAGACAAGACCAGAGGCGCTGATTGGAGGGTCATGCACCTTCAACTGCTAGAGCACCCTCATTGGCTCTGACAGGAAAAGCTCTGATCCCACTGTTTGTCTCCTGACCGTATCCTTTGTCTTGGAGCACGGAGCATCACTTGGCGGGCACGAGCCTTCCGCCCGGGCGTTCTGCTCCCGGGACGCCAGCGGGCGCTGAGCCTGGCTAGTGTGCCCGACTTTAGGGCTTGGACGCGACTCTGTTGTGCTGCCCTAGGCACACCATCAAGTCCCCCAGTCCAATAGCCGTAGCGTTCTGGCGTTAGTTATGGCGTTCTGGACTTAGATGATTGACATGTGTTCGCTTTTCTCTACCCGTCGCTCCGTTTTTAATGGCGACGTGACTGGACCTGACTACTAGTAGTTACATCATTTCGTCAGATATTTAAATGTCCCGCCTCTTCCCCTTCTTTAAGAGGGTATCTGTATAACTTTTTTTGCTTCCTCTGTTCTTCCTTTCCTCTTCGTGTTCATTCTTCTTTTTCTCCCATGACTAACCTTCCTGGAATTGTCCCTTCTGTTGCTGAGTATCGACAACTGGAGACCACATATGGCTTATCCTCCTTAGAAGGTGTGGAATTTCCTGCCCCTAGTTCTTACATCTCTTCCCCCCCCCCTCCTGGCAAAATTCGGGTTTTCCTGAAAACCCTGGATGCTGGCATACGATTTCCCCTGACGGACTTTCAGGAGGAAGTTTTTCAGAAGGATGGCTGTAGTCTTCAAATGTTGACCCCTAACGTTGTCTACAAGGTGGTTGCTTTTGAGATGATCAGTAGGGCAAATGGGTATCTTCCCGACTACTTTGTCTTAAAGTTCTTCTTTCGATTCTGCCTCACCAGAGATAAATGTACCTTCTCAGTTCGGCGAGGGGGGGGGGCACACCTTGGTCCCTGATGGTCGTACCCCCAAGAACTGGCAAGATAAGTGGCTATGGGTGAACCAGGGACTGGTTGGAAGTGGCCGTTATCGTGCCAATGCATTCATTGATACTATTCCAAAGCTTTCCCCTCATAATCAAGGTGTCGCCGATTATCTGAAGAGTGTGCAGGTGACCGCCGAAGATTACTCTGAGGCACTTCTTTCCGGTGCGGGGATGAGTCCTTCGTGGCGGCGACGTGGCAAGATGGCGGTGTTCTTCTCCGTCGTTGATGGTTAGTGTAGTATCTTCCCTCTTTTTCTTTTTTTTTCTTTTTTGTTTCTCTTCGTTGCTTCTGTATTTTTGATATCTCTACTCTGTTTTCCCCTAGGCACCGAGTCTTCTTTGTCTTTGGATGAGGTACTGTGCAAACGCTATCGGGGTAAACTGGAGTTTCGTGAGGTAGACCTGGTCGATAGTCTTCCCCCTCCTCGCCAGGCAGACCGTCTTGCTCTGACCGTTGCGCCTCCTGTTCCTCCAGTAAGCTCATCGGTAATCAAGGAAGATCTGTCACATTTTCTCCTTATCTCCTCTGTTATGCCCTTGGGTGGCGCTCCCTCTTCCTCCCTGGAGGATAGTGAAAATAGCAAAGAGGGCATCATTGGTTACGTCCGACGGATGCAGGCGAAGCGAAAAGCTATGCAGGCCATGGGCGGGCCGGTTACCGGCGCCCCTACTGCTAAGAGGGTTCATACTATGCGTAGCTTTTCCCGCCTGCTGTGTTCGATGAGTTCCGCACCTGTGAGTTCCACCTCCACCAGTGTGGTTGTGATTCCCGATGATGATGTGCAACAGTCTGAGGGAATTGATAGGGCGACTGAACAACCCGTTATTCCGGATTTCTCTTCCATTCCTTTTCCAACTATTCTGTTTGCTCCCTCCAAGCTTTCCCCGACGAAAGAATTCGGCTCTCCTGGGCCAGTTATAGCTTCCAATGACAATGGTCCTGGTGGCGATGCCTCTGGGCCTACAGTCTTTGTGCCATCTTGGAATCTTCATGATGATTCTCATTTTTCTGTTCGTTCCAACGCTCTGGAATTCTCGCGCCATGCCTTCCCCCCAGCTGCTGTTGAGGATATGGAAGCGATGGGTAATCCTGCCCTTGCTTCCAATATGGCTTATGCTGCTGCACAGGCGATGTTTTATCTCGTTGCAGGTTCTTGGCGTATCCACACCCTGGGCGAGGTGGAGGCTACACATGCCACCTGTGGATCGCATGTGGCAAGCTTGGAGCGCCGTCTGAATGAGCTTGGGGATGATCTTCGCTCTTCTGAGAAGAGATGTGAATTGCTGGCCTCCGAAAAGAACATTCTTGACGAGGCTAGGTCTGCATTGGAAATCAAAGTTGATTCTCTCACACAAGCGAATGAAGGCTTGATGATCCAGGTTGAAGTCTTGAGCGCGATGTCGTCGATCGTGACAAACTTATGTCGTCATTGTAGTCAGACGTGGATGTTGTTTGGCGAGATTTGGATTGGTTGTTGCATGTTGGCGTTGTCCGTATTGTTGATAAACTTATAGAGCATCATGATTTTACCAATGCCATTAGCCTTATCCACCATGCTGCGTTCATGGCTGGAGTCAAATCTGTTCAGAAGGCTTCTGGTGGCGGTGGGGGTGGTGAGGCGGTTGTTGGTGTGTCGTCTGTGGGCCCCACGGTGAGTATAAATGATGCTCTTTTTTCCTTTGCTAGTATGGACCATGCAAGTCTGCTAGGTTTGGGGGAGGTGGGTATTGAAGACCTGCGAGAATTATGCTCCTTTGGTGGTTCAGAGGGTACGCCTGAGAGTACTGTGGGTGATGGTAAGGACCGCGGGTCTGGTGGTGGTACCGTTAGCGAAACGGTTGTGGGTGAACAGGGCGATGGAAAAAGTGTAGGAGTGGTGGCTGTGGCGGGTGAGAATGCTGGAAAAAGTGTTGGAGTGGAGGCTGTGGCAGGTGAGAAGAATGTTCGTGAGGATGATCTGGAGCCGTGAGTTTTCCCTTTTCTTGTTGGTTTAATATTTGGTATTTTGCTGTAGTATTGGGACCTCTGAAACAATATTTTCCTTTTTTGGATGTATGTTTGGCCTGTTCTAGGCATTATCAACTTGTCTGCTTGTTTTGCTTTGCTCTTTTTTTTGTGTGTTGTTTCTCTTGCTCGCTTTTTGCGCCTTGTTCAGGACATACAGCGCCTTGATGCGTCAGGTTCTTTGTTTTATCCTTGTTATCGCTGACGCCCCAAGCATCTATATTGGACACACTAACGTCCACGATTGAGTTTCATATGTGATCACTCATACACTAAGTATGTAAAGATCTTGTAATTATATTTTTTAGCCGCGGGTCCTCTGAATACACTAAGCGTTTAACTCATGACGCTCAGCATGGCACTTTTAAATACGCTAAGTATTGGACTCATGTCACTTCGCATGGAATTGTAAAATATATATACACTAAGTATTTAGCTCATGTATGGATCAGTTGATATGTATGGTATGTGGTATTTGGGGAACTCACTAAGCTTCGTGCTTACAGTTTTCATTATTGGTTTCAGGTACCTCCAGTTTTCAAATAAAGGAGCTCGGTATGATCACAGCACATGCACCTATGTTTTCCATAATATTTGATTTTTAGGAATGAACTCTGATAAGTGATTTATTTGAAATGTTTTTTAATGATCATCGGGATGGACTGGTTGGGGCCCAATGGGTCGTGATTGATTGTGAGCGGCAGTTGGTGAGAGTTTGAACCCTAAATGGGGGAGAACTTGTCATTCCTGGTGAGAGAGCTTCACATGGACCGACTCTCTGTTTAGTTGCGAGGTCTAGGAGGTTTCTATAGGGTTGTTCTGGATTTTTGGCTTATGTTTTAGATACACAGGTTGAGGCCATGTCAGAGTTAAGCAGGGTACCTATTGTGCGGGATTTTCTCGATGTTTTCCGGAGGAGTTGTCGGGATTTCCTCCCGAGAGGTAGGCTGAGTTTTAGAATGATTTGATGGTTGGTTCAACTTTAGTAGCCAAGGCGTAATATCGCGTAGCCCTACTTGAGATGTAGGAGTTGTCTACGCAGCTACAGGAGCTATTAGACAGGGTTTTATCTGTCCGAGCGGTTCCACTTGGAGAACACTGATCCTATTCCTCAAAAATAAGGACGGGTATGTAGCTTTGGTTTCTCGAAAGGAAACAATGAAGCACTTCAATGACTCAGATGACTCAGATCAGGGTGAAGAGAGTGGTGAAGATATCACTGATAAACTATTTGCCAGAGTTGCACTTATTGTTTAATGTTATGAAGAAAGCAGGTCAAATGGGGTTATAAGATTTAAGTTCAAGGGAGGCAGTTCAATAAGAAGATCCACTTTAGAAAAGAAAAACTCGGCTTATTGTTTTAATTGTGGAAGCCCTGACCATTTTGCCATGGACTGCAAAGAGAAGAAAGAAGATCAAAGTGCTGATAATTATGAAGTGATGTACAAGAAGCTGTTGGCTCACATGAAGAAGGAAAACATCTCTCTTCCAAAAGCTTTCATTGCAAAATGAGAGGATCGTGAAGAATGGATGGAAGAAAAGGATACATGTGAATATGAGAGGATAAATGTTAAGGGTCTATGGATCTTATCAATGATTCCCCTGATGATAATCATATCATGTGAGATACTGATAATCCTCATGCTGTCCAAGGACTAAGTCAAAATCTGGAACATACTTGATTCCTAGATAGTGGATGTTTTAAACACATGACTAGTTTCAAGTCTCTCTTAACAGACTTTACAGAGAAGGATGGTCTAATGGTGATTTTTGGTGACAATTATGGAAGAGCTGTTATGGGTGTTGGAACTTTTGAGTGCAGGGCGTTCAAGCTGAAGGATGTGTTCTATGTCAAAGGCCTAAAAAGCAATCTCATCTGCATCAGTCAACTTTGTGACGTTGGTTATAAAGTTCTTTTCGATTGCCATGAAGGAAAGGTTTTTTATTCTGAAAACAAAATTATGTTTACTGCACTCAAGGACAACTACATTTATATGGTTTGATTTTACTTGTTTAGACAATGCTACTTTGTGTTTTTGACTTTATGCTTCACTACCTTAAAACTTTTGAAAATAAGCTGCTCAATTTTTGGTTTACTTTGATATTTTCTTTGCTTCAAAAATTCTTTTTTTAATTTTTATTTTACCAAATAAGTATACATTTTACATTATTCTTCTAATATTTCCTATACATGTTCTTCTCCCTCAATAATGATCTTAACTGATTTGTTCCTTTGGAAAGGATCAACATTTCATTCCTTGAATGTAACACCTTCTAAGTAGAGTTAGTTGAAGTTTTCTTTACATCTTTTCTTCAACGCCAACCACTCTCTCCCTGATGCGGATGCTCACGCTGATTCACTAGTTATATCATGTTGATGAGACAACATAGGAGAGAGCTGTGTCATAAAGTGTTCTTTTGGTCACATATCTCTTCCGTCTTGAATAGCATATCTCTGTTGAAATGGGATGAGGTGAAGTTAGGTAAAATAATACATCTATTTCATAGATGCTTAGACTGCAACACCAACTCCCCTAAGAAATCCAGAGGCATCTTCAATAAGATAGTGGTCCCACGTTCTCTTCCTTTAATGATCACAACGATTGGAACCTTCAAGTTTTGTCTTGGTGACTCCCATAACTCGAAGATTACAAAGATTGGATCCTCTTAACTCGTTGGTTACAAATATTGGTTCATATCGTTCTCTTTTTCTTGGTGAACATGAAGCTTGGAATCAATCTGCAAAACCTCAACGATTAAAGGCATTCTCTCTTTGTGTACTATGAATTGTGTTTTTGTTTGATTTGGTTAATATTGTTTTCTCTTTTATAGACAGTTTCAAGGGGTAGATATCTCGAAAAATGGAAGTACATTTATGGCCCTTCTATTCAAAAGATTTGGTGGATCGAGTCTTTATCATCTTTTGGAAAAAGCCGCACATATTTTACCTTTAGAATATTTCCTCGTTTGACTAACTCCTTTTGTTTGTATTCTTATATGATTTGTTATTAATTATTCTGTACCATTCCTATTGAGGTTGAAAGTGGCATTTTTCAAGCCATGTATGTAACTATTAACAAATTATTGTCCCTGGAAGCATGTTGTTGTATGTGCCTAAATCTCTCTAAGTATCTCATCAACGAGACCATTTGCTGAGAACATTGAGTCACCCCCTCACACTGATTATCTAGCATTGTCTAAACTTTCTAAGTGAGATTTCCTGGTCCAAATAAAAAATTGATAAAAGGAATTGGGTGTTTATTCTTATTTAACTATCTTACCTAACTCTGTCTCTAGAAGCATGCTTGTCGTATGCATCAAGTCTCATGCTCTGGTGAAACATTGAACATAACCCAATGGCTTACCCTGATTGCATAGTCATCAGTGTAAGAGTTACTTGTCTGGTCCTTAAATGAAAAAGGGTTATTCATGTCCCTGACCTCCTAATCTGATGTATGACATGGTACCATAATGAATTAACAGTGAATCTTTGATTCTAGGCTGCAACTAACTCTATGATGCAAGGATTGAACCATTTCTAGTTAATGGGTTATCACTATTGATGATTCATGTTGATTCCACCTCAGCATGACTAAAACAATCAATTCTCTCCGTAAATTCTTCTTTAGAATTTTATGATTTAGCGTATAAAGCCAGGCATTGATGAGAATTCGAAAAATCTATGTCGATGGGTATATCATTGTCTGTGATATATTACACGTACCTACCACTATTTCCTAACAATTATTCTATTGAGGAGTTAATGATTCACTGTATTAGCCATACACTGATAAAACTTCGAAACTCTTTGTCGATGGGTACATTTCATACTGGAATGTATTACACGCATCATACCACTCTTGCCCTTTTCTTCTAATAAAAGTAATTAAGGAGTCAGCGTATAAAACCACACGCTGAAGAGATCTCGTAATACTATGTCAGTGAATGGTAGTTTAAGCCCACATTATAAGGAGACATCACAAACTTACTGGGTGACCATCACACGCCACATGCTGATCACTTATGATGATGTTCATTGATGCTGATACTATGTCTTACTGATGTAACTTCCTTGTCTCAAAGGTAACTGTTGGATAATGATTAAAAGATCGATCAATATCTTGGGATATGAGATATTTAAGGCAACAATTTGTTCATTCATGATTACATAAAAGGGGAGAAACTTTTTGGTATAAATTGGGAATACTCCGTCCTAGGTCACTTTTACAAGTTATTCGAGCAATTGGCTCTTTATCTCTCGAAAAAGGCTTTCTCAACCATCATCTTCCTCAAGCTTTCACCATGACAAAGCCTCTGTACGAGTTTGTCCCTAGCACTAATGTTTTCAAAGCTCCTCATGCCCCTGATTCTCCCATCATCATTCAACGAAACAATGTGGTGTTCTCTGATGACATCCCAAAGCAGTTCGCGAACTTAGGAATTGAAGATTTCGTCGACTATGTCAAGATCTGTCCTCTTCGATATGCCTTCTACGACTTGCCAGTCCCATTCTATCCTAAACATGTATGTGAGTTCTACTATTCATGCTCAGTTGATTTTGATTCTCAAACCATTTTCGGAACCATTGGAGATGGTCAATATAGGGTTACTATTGATGTGGAATCTTTTCGAACTACTCTTCATCTTCCTGGACTAGAAAATTACTCTGAAACTCCCTCGAAAGAAAATTGCAAGTCCGTTCATGAAAGACTAGGGTATACTTTTAAGCTTTAGGGAATCACTCGTGATCCATACAAAAACACTCTTCATTAGTGTTTTGGTGTAGGATAGAAGTACTTAACTGGGGTTATTGGCAAATTTCTTGTACACAAGACTGGGAGTTTGGATCAACTGAATATGTTTGAGCAAAGAGTCTTATTTTGTATTGTGTACAACAAAAAACTGGATTTTGCTCAACTTTTTCTTGATCAAGTGATTGATTGCATCACTGGGAACAAGAAGCCAATGTATGTTCCTTATCCCTGATGTCTTAGACTGATCTTAGCTTGTAATGAAGGCTATGTTGAAAGTCATGGGATTATCATTCCAATTCCTGCCCTTTCCTCAAATATCATTAATACTGCTCCTACTGAAGATGATTTGTATATTACTGTGAGGATGCAAAAATTGATTAACAAACCCTATGTGGTTGAATCCTCTGGCTCTGAAGAAGAGAATGATGAGGATGATAATGAAGAAGGCACTGGTAATAAAGAAGGGATTGATGAAGAAGAATACATTGATGATGATGAAGAAGATCCAACCACTAATAAAGGAGAAGACTTTGTTCAAGGAATGAATTCTCCTCTAAGGTTGAACAAGCATATTCGATTCTCATCCACTTCTTCATCTACTCCCTCTGTAAATGATGTTGTACAAGGTAGATCAACCCCACCTTTAATGGAAATTGACGAGCCAATGATCCAAGATGAGATTTCTCCAAGATTAGCGTCTCCTTCTCCTCAAGTTGAGATTGTTCCTCCTCTACCAACACCTATTAAGATTGTTGCTTTTCATCCGGAAGAATCCAACACCAACTTTCAAACTGTTGTGCTTTCTAAACTCTATATAATACTGCAGGTAACTCAACCGCTAGGAAAAAGGTTGACTAAAGTAGAAAAGGATGTGGCTGACATGAAGCGATTTATGGCCTTAGTTGATGATGATGTTGATGATATGGTTGTTGATGACACCCCCGCCAAACTCTCCAGGTGATAATCCTCCACCACCTCCACCTCTATCATCAAATCCTCCTCCACCATCTCATTCTCCTCCTTACACTCCTTAACCACCTCCTGGTTCTCCTCTCTAATATGATGCTGCAAAAAAGGAGAGAATAATCAAGAGAGCCCTGATCAGCAAATGAAAATGGTGGTGATTTCACCAACTCCATCTCAGCCTGAGATGCCTAAAACTGGAAGAGTTGAACCTAAAATTAGAAGAGTTGAAGCAGGTTTTCAATAGGAAATTGTTGTTGCTGACATTGCAAAAGCTGATGCAACAACTGATGATCAACCCATTCTAGACACTGGTGATCAATCAGAGACTGATGACTATGAAGGGTTACTTGATCTAGGATTCATGCCATAAGTTACTTTTCCTGCTGTTCCTTTGAATGTAGTCTACACTGATTCATACTTTAAGGTGGAGGTTCCTCAAGGAACTAATATTGACATTGAGTCTCATAATGATTAGCTCAATCCTCGAAAGAGGAAGGCATCCTTCTTAGCAGGAGCTCATGACGCTGAAGCTGGAAGTTCTTCTATTGTTGGTGATCCTTCACCACCTCCTCCTAAGAAAAGCAAACTCATTTTGATCTGAATGTATTGGCTAAAGCATGGGACATAACTGTTTATGAAGTAACAAAAATCATGATAGAGAATAATGCTTCTATTATAGAAAAGAAACAATCTAGAAAAGGAGAATGTATGTCTGCCAAACTTGCTCAAGCGCTTGTTTCCGCTGATAAAAATGTTGATGTTCAAAGTGCTAATGATCAGGTCAAGATAATTCAACTCCTCAATAATATTGTGGAGAAACAAAAAAGGGTTTCAGAGTTGAATGACAGCATTAACAGGAAGAAGTTTGGAGACGTTCTGACTCGTAGAACAGAGCTTGATCCCATTATCAAGGTGAGATGCAGCAAACCAAGAAACGAGTCACTGAAGCTTCACTTGGTCAGGAAGAAGACTGAATATGAATACATTAAGGTTGTATTTGATCATGAGCTAGTCAAATTTGGCTACAACAAGTGGATGCGAATTCAAGAAATTATTGACAAACACAAGGGTATTCATGCTCAGGAGGTGAAGTTGGAAATTCAACAGCTACTAAAAAAACTCAAGAAGTTGAACCTTGTGCCATCAGTTGACCATCCTCCTAAGGAAGAACAAGCGCTCCCAGACAGTCTAAGAATACCAAGTTTCTTCTTCCTTATGGAACTAGCTACATCAACAACAAACTACTAGCGGATGTTGAACCAGTTCAGTACATGCTCATTAGAGAACCAGAGCACAACATTTTCTATCTTGACAGTCAAAATCACATGTGCTTTCAATGCACTGATGATCTTCCTGCTGCTCTAACTAAACATTTTTTTCATCTTCGCATGGAAGGACTTATTCATTTTGAACTGGAACGAGGATATCGTGTGTTGATATCTCTAGATCTTAGTAAAAGATTATAAGAGCTTTAAATTGATGAATACAGATAGGTTAGGCCTGAGATCTTGAAAGAAGTTGACAAGTTCTACAATGGTTCTTCTGATGATTCTAGAGAAGAAGATTAGTTTTGACATCATCAGATAGGGAGGATTGTAAGATGAGACCTTATGATATGATGATTCAAACACTCCTCTTGTTAACTATCAGTGTCAGCGTCTACATCACCATCAACGTCAGCGTATCAAGTCCATCAGCATCAACATCAGCATGTAATTAGTTATTATATATAACCTTTTATATATTAGGTAATGATACATACATATATATATATATATAATAGATAGCATATCTGATATCTTTGTGATAAGGATCGATTCTTAGTATATATTAGATACAATCCCTTCAATCAATGGATATACTTGTATAGATTAGTATATATTAAACATTAGGGTAAACCCAAATGTGTAGTTCGTCTTGGTGACCCTGTTTCTTTATCATGCTATCAGATCTATGGCCTATTGTCGACCGGATCTGGAAATTTTATGTGTTCAGATTTCTAAACGCTTAATTACGGTATTAGAGCTGTCATATAACTTTTCAGAGTGATAAGGAGATTTATACGTCTGTTGTAAATAAAGCTTTCCCTATCTTAATTCATGTCGTTGTACACTGAACATCTGCTTAAGTGTGTAGATTGAAATGGTGAGAACTCGTAGCGGATTAGGAATGCTAATGGAAACCAACAGCCTAAACCATGAGTAATTGAGCGTGCACCAGAGGTAGCAACTGCACCCGAGCCAATCACGATGACATGAGTCTAATAAATGATTCGGGCTATGATGGTCGAACAAAGGGAGGAGATGAGACAAATGTTTCTTAATAATAGGGATGAACCTACTGTGCCTATCATGCAGCCTGAACAGAATGAAGAATTGTCGGAGGAGGGAAAGTACAGTCTTACGGTGAGTCAAGCTGAACGCCGAATGGTCAGGATGAACGACCCAAACAGAGGGAATGACAGGGATGGGCGTATGTATAAGAACTTTTTGGGTGCCAAACCACCAAGTCTTTATGGAAGCCCCAATCCAATAGAGATTATGGACTAGATCTCTTAGATGGAGATGGTATTTGAAAGTTGCAACTGTAGCAACAAGCAGAAAACTGTCTTTGCAGTTAGACAACTAAAGACCGCAGTTTTAAGTTGGTGGAAGTTGTTGGCAGATACAATGCCATGGGGAAAAGCCTTGAGGATGTCTTAGGAATCATTCATGGAGCTATTGAAAATGCAATACTGCTCAGAGATATATCTGATAGACCTAAACAATGAGTTTCAGGACCTGAAGAAAGGGAAGATGAGTATTGATGAGTATGCCACCGCATTCACCGAGAAGACGAAGCTATTCCCCTACTTGGTGCCTACTGAACTCTCCAAGATAGATAGGTTTGCTAACAGATTGCCAGCGGACTTTGGTGTGACGGTAAAAATGGCAACTACTTTTAAGACAGCTGTTAGAATAGCCAAGAATATAGAAACCCAACGTAGGGAAAAAGGTCTGGAAAGAGCTGAGGTAGGGGATAAGAGGAAGTTTGGGGTCTTCAAGATCCGACAAGAAAAATAGGTTCCCGAAGTATAAACCCAACAACAAGAGGTATGGGGATAGAAATGAAGAAAAGTGGTGTGAGAAGTGCAAAAAGAAGTATTATGGGAGATGATACGGATAAGTGACTTGTTATAAGTGTGGGTGGATCGATCACTATTCCAAGGACTGTATGTTTAATGATAAGGGATGCTACAGATGTGGAGACAACGGGCATATGTCAAAAGATTGCCCAAAGAAAAATAAAGCAGTATTGCATTCCAAATGATCCTTGATGAAGCATGTGACGATGCAAGGGAGTAGGAGTAAGGGTGTATATATCTGAAGATCAAGATATAAGGTAGCCATATAGATAGTATCGTGTGGTGTAGCCTAATATAAGAGGCCTAGTGTAGGCTGCACTTGAATATCTATGCAATCATTTCAAGACATAATATAAAACTTAGTTATGTTATCCGATGTGTTAAATGACTATGTGAAATTCTTGTATGGTGACTTAGAGAACTGCGAGACAATACTTGGGATGAGTATAAGTGTGAAAGGTAGTAGAAGTTTATACTATCGGACGCACATGAATCACAATGGATCAGGGAAAGTCACTAGGTTACCAAGACGCTAGTAATTGATTATGTTTTGTTCATGTCTATCATTACCATCATTTCGGTAATGACTAAGAAGATTATTGTTATTCCGACCCTAGTGGTCATATCAATCAAGTCCGACTAAGATAAGTATGTTACGTGGTTCATATAACCAAGTTCGATGTAGCATTCGACTTAAGCAAGAATATCGAAGTAAATGATAATCGAAGCGATCAATAGAAGTATCGCGATCGCCGTTAAAGTAAGAAGCTTGTAGCTAGAAGTGCTACATGCTAGAATGTGATTAAATCACATTAGAACATGAAGAAAGGTATCTTCCATTCTGGAACCTAACTCAAAAAGACCTGAGTCTAAGCATTGCAACATACGATGAGAGGTCGTTAGAACATGGCCCATTGGGTTGTTATGATAATCGAAGTAAAGGCCTTATCTTAAGTTAAATATGTTTAAGAAGAAGCAGGAGTGTCTAATAAAGAACTAGTTTGTAAGTCGAAGGTTACGATTGAAAGTCCAATATAGGATAAAGAGCGGGTGCAAGATTGCACACTGCCAGCAATCAAGGAGTCCTAGAGTTAGATACTCATTTGAAAGGACATAAGAGGTACGATTACCACCTAGGATGGAAATGAAACGTACAGACTCATTATACAAGCCCTGTATTGTTGATGATTAAGGGACGTAATCATCCTAAGGGGGGGATAATTGTAACACTCGCAGATTCGAGCTAGTCAATTAAGATATAATAAGCGTTAAAAATGATTTATAGAAGGTTATCTAGGATAAATAATCTTAACCAAAGTAATAGTTAGGGTCGACAATTGTAGCCTATTTGACGTAATAAAGAAGAAATATATGAATATTATGTGTACCATGATTATTATAATATAATAGGAAAAATCAGTCGAATCGTCCGTAAATCATAAAAATAAGTGCGCTAAAACATATATATATGATTATATATTTAGAAAGTACACGTCTTCCCGATCCCAAAAATATAAATTTCGTAGAAATCCGACTCCGTATGAATCAGATATGATTTTTATAAGATATAAAAGTCAGTCCGGCACAATAAATGTATGACGTAAAAAGCAACGAAGAGAATGGTTGACTTTTAGCTAAAGCGACCAAAAAGAAAATCATAGTACTCTTTAAAATAGAATTTTTGAGAAAAAGAATGTCAAAAACGGAGTCCGTACGAGAGAGTTATGATTTTAACAAAATCATTTAATTTTATAAAAACGTGGACAAAAAAATAAAGTCAAAATTAGCCGACGGAGTCAAAACGAAAGTTGTAGATCCCGTCGATAGCTACACGTTGATATAATTAACGTCAAAACGGAGTTCGTATGAATGAGTTATAATTTATAATAGCATATTTACGTATTAAAATAAAGTATAAATCATATATATATATATATATATATATATATATATATATATATATATATATATATATGCATACATACATATATATCATTAGAAAGGTATTGACAATGTGGTCGTCATAAGACTAGTGTTGAGTACTTTCGACATACTTTAGTACAAATATCATTAAATCTATTTAAAATAGTATTATAAAAGGGTGTTTAATCGTTTAAATAGCTATAAGGTCATCTAAGCAACTATAGAGGGTGATTTTTGAAAATTCAATTTCTATAAATAAGAGCCTCTAGGCTCTCATATTTTTTGCACCATTCTCTTGATTCAAGAGTCTTTCTATTCTTATCCCCAAGCATTTTGGTCCATCGTGATTCGACTTCTCTTTCTGTAGTTTTAGTATAGTAAGGTGAGCGCTAAAGCGCTACAAGAGTCTTTTTAGAAAAAAAAAGATTCAACGACGAAGTTCTGACCATAGAGTTCTAAGTTTTCGCTAGAAACCCTGTAAGTTGAGCTACACCTATTTCGCTTTAAGTGTAACTTATGATTAAATTCATTATCGTTATTATAAACTTATAAACAAGATTGACCAGTGATTCAAACTTGTTATACTGATTGATCTTCTTACGGGAGAGGTGTCTAAGAATGGTCACGTTGGCTTGGTTGTTTGATTTCAGAAAAGCTATATGTCGAAATGGTCCTGCCTCCTAACTGTCCTGCCTGGCTAATCCTTACTTGATAGATTTTGAAGTATACTTTGAGTTAATGATGAATCTAGACTAGTAATCAGTCGCAATAAATATTATATTAAAACTTAGCGATAATAATATCGGTTATGTTAAAGGAAAAGACAATTGCTAAAAGCGAAACGTTGTCCAAATTTCGAATCGTCAAGTGAGCGCATAGTTACTTTCATCTTACACATAGATTTGAAGTATTTAATATTAATACATGTTATATGTGCTTATTATTTGTGTTCCTGATATCTATGTGTCACACCCCAAAACCATAAACGGTGGAAACGTTCTGGGGGCGGAGAACGTCATGTACAGTATCACAACAATGAAAAGTAGTAAACAAGAAACAACATCATCCATTGCATTAATAATATAATTTTAATACAAGTGTGTTATGTCAAATTATGATAAACACTAAAGTATAAATAAAAATGAAAGATGAGTCTTGAACGGGCTCCATCTTCTCTAAACCTTGCATCGGTACCTGTCTATCGTTCACCTGAGGATACAAGTTATTTTGAAAGAGAGTATCAGCTTTAAAGCTGGTGAGATCATAAGTATTTTATTGTCTTAATTTGTATGTAAGTATTTGTATGTATATGAATTGTAAGTATTTGTATGTATATCAACTGTAAGTAATGAAAACGTTTTGAACATCCTAGGAAACCATATGTTTCCTACTAAAAGTATCCTTCTACCAAGGCATCTAGTATCTGTGTGTGTGTCTCTTGTAAGAGTGTGTATTTTCCCAAATCCGACTAGCATTATCCATAATATAGCTTCTACATTACCGTGCATCATGCGAATGTTCACGAAGTGAATGTAATGGGAAAATGAAATAGTACTATGGTGTAGTATCAAATAACTACAACCGTACTAACTACTTTAAGTCTATTGTAATCTTGTAAGTACTGTAGTATTTGTAATAAGTGACTACTTCTATACTAATATTGCCTTATTTGAGGGATAAGGCATAATGTGATGGCTAGATCCCAGGCTAGACGCTCCCATGTCAAAGGGATTTTGGGACCCATACATGACCCCTGCATATTTGCAAGCCGTGAACATCCACATTACTATGATCATGTATACCTAATATAACTATCACAATGCGTTGTGATTCATTGGTATAGTTAGATCCTGAAATCGTTCCATATTATAGAACCTAGTGATGCCTGTCCTATTATCGTATATGTAAACGCACTCATGTAAACGTATTTATGTAAACATACTCATGTAAGCGTAATCATGTAAACATATCTATGTAATAGTATAGTAATGTACTGTAATGTTCTGCATTTGCTAGCTGTAACGTGTGTTCTCTCTCTATCTAGCATGTATAGTAATGTATTGTATGTACTAGCTGTAATGTGGGTTCTCTCTCTGTCTAGCATGTATAGACTCATGAATGAACTGACTCGTGGTATGATTCTGCATTCTAGTAAACGTATTAGTATCTTCCTAAACTACCCATATGGTAGCTTACAAGTAATATAACTGGTACGTATGAACATGGAAGTATACCCTTGCTACCCAAGGGTATTGAACTGACTGGAAGAACCTTTATGACTATATATGTACACATGATACATAACTAATATTTAAACGACCTTCGGACGGATACCCGGTACCCCACCAGACCACATCTCAACGGCGAAAAGGAAATAAGGCGGATAGCTTTCCTAAGTCCTTTAAACATTTCTTATATAACTATACATATATAGGCATGCAATTGACAATATAAAAGCATAAAATAAGTTGTGTAAAACCTTTGAACATGATTATTATCTAAGAAAAGATCGACTTGATGTCAATCTATAAAACGAGTTGAAAGCATTTGTTTGATAAAACAGTTTAAGTATAAAGAAACATTTGATTGAAACACAATTGTAAATGAGTTTGAAATGAAACATACAGTGTAAAATGAACAGTTTAATAACGAGTTTTAAACATATGAAATGTTTATGAAAATCATGTGAAGAAAACTGTTTGGTAAAACAACTAATGAGTAGTAAATCATTTGAATGCTGCTTATTAATCACATGTGATTGATCTAATAAATAGCATGATTCTACTTTTATCCCTCCCCCCCCCCCCATAAAACATTTAAACACATTTAAAATATTGATTAAGGGGTATGAACTCACCTGTTGTGAGTGGTATTGATGAACTGAAGCGGTAGGACTGCTAGGTGTCAAGTGATGTCTTGAACACACTGTTTGATCCTAGTTAACATATAATATCACATATATGTGACAAATTAGTCTATAAACAACTAATAAACAAAGTCAAGACACCCTAGGACATGCTAAACACCTTTAACAAGTGTTATTAGCCTCTAGGATTGCATCTAAGTGTTGTAGGGAAAAGCTATTATGTGTTGGGTTCAAGGAAAACTCCCTAATGGAGTTCACGGACCTAATGTCACTAACAAATGAGTTTACGGCCGTAAGCTCATACTTACATGACCATTTGATGTTTGAGGCTCTACGAGACCCTAAGAAGCATTTCTACTTAATGGCAAGGTCTTTGGAAGAGTTTAGGGCATCCTATAACTCCTTTGAGGATTTCACGGCTCTGGGACCAAACCCCTTGGAGATTATGGCCATAATCTCCCATGGAAAGGGTGTTTTTGGTGTTTTCAAGCCCCTAACTTAACTAGGAATGAATCTAGGCTAGTGTCCAAGGCTTAAGGAGAGTTTAAAGCACCTTTTGCCCCTATTGTTTGGAGTTCACGGTCCAAGAACTCCTTGGGCCGTGAACACCTTACTCTTGGTGTTCTAGGGGTGTTTTCTAGTCCTAAATACATTAGGATACGAGTCTAAGCTAGTTGCATTGCAAGAGGAAGGGACTAGGGCATCATTTGTCCCTTAAAGAAGGGTTTACGGTCCAAGATGTTCTTGGGTCGTAAACTCTTAAATCTTGATGGTTTCCTATGATTTCTAGTGTATTAGACATATATCAAGCCTTATAACACACTTAGATAGAAGTACTCACGTTTTGGGACGAAAGTCCAAAGATCCGTGACAGAGAAATTGGCTTTTCTCTAGTTGGAAATGTAACTAATGAATAAATATGGCTCAGAATCCTATATATACTCCTTGGATTTTTGGAAAAAAATATTTTATTCATGCAATGAACTCTAATATCATAGATTTTTGAAATAACAGGGTTGCACAAAACTCTAGTGCCTCCTCTCTCCTTATATCTCTTTGAGTGTGAATCCTGAAATACTCAAACTTATACCAAAAGTCTGAAAATTTACTGCTACTGATCTAACTTCTATTGACTTGATATTGTTTGTACATAATGGAAATTTCGGGTGGTCACATCATCCCCCTGTTAAAGGGAATTTCATCCCGAAATTAGAATGTAGGTAAGGAAGTAGGCATGAATGATCGAGTCGTGAGGTGGAAACTTCCTACTCGATTGGTTCTCACGCTCATAAGTGAATTCGGGTCCTCGGTTGGTATCCCAACAAACCTTCACTAAAGGGAAGCGGCGCTACTTCGTCCGCTTGACCTCTCGGGCGAGGGTCACTACGGTTATTATACGAAGGCGAGGATCTCGTTAATTCGATTTCGTCGAGTGGACTTTCGAGAGTCCTGACGGAAAGGTACGGTTTCAAGAACGAGACTTGAAGGATAAAATGTACGTTATTGAGTTCGCGGAGTAGGTCTACTTTGTGAGATACAGGACCAATTATGGTAAGAATCTCGGGGGTCCTAACTATCTTGGATTTAGCTTTCCACACTTTACGAAGCGTATTATGCTATTCCCAGAGTGAGACTTCCTAAAGAATTTGGTCTCTCACTTGGATTTCCAAAGGTTCTTTCTCTTGCTTAACTTCCCAGTCAAGGGCCACCCCCTACTGGGTCAAAGTCGTAAGGGTTTCTGTAATTTGCGAGGAGTTCTGAATGGACTACGATAGTAGGTCTACAAGACCTAGAATTCGGCGAATTTCTGTCGGCGTCTATGGTGTCGACAAATTCTCGACGGTTTTGGATAAATTGAAAGAGTACTCAAGAATTTCCACATCACTAATAGTGTGTCTTAGGAAATTTTGACTCTTCAATTCCAAAATTCGTGTTCAGATAACTTTGCGAAAAGTATCTCCGAGGGTAATGTTTCCATGGGTTCCTTCTTACTATGAGGGTAGATAAGTAAATCATTACAAGGAGAATGACGAGCTGATCTAAGTAAGAATGGCCTACCCTACTCATTAAGCTCATGAATATTATGGGCGTATTGGTCCTATCTGAGGGGTATCACTACGGACTCGAAGTGTCCGCATCGAGTTCGGAGGTAGTCTTCAGGACATCCTTCCTTAACACTCGAACTGGTGATATTCGGATCTCAGGTCCATTTCTGAAAGTAATTCTTTCCTTGCGTTTGCTCAACCGATTCATCTATGCGAGGCAGAGGTAACGATTTCTAATGGAAATCTTGACGGAGTCCTTGATAGCCGAGGTACATATGATACAATCCGTCTACTCCTGGAAGGATAAGACTAGAGCTCTCCAGGGTGAGAAGCCTGGTCTTCCAATTCTATTGCTGAGTAGTTCGCTAAGTTGTCCGGACTGTTCTTGTATCTCCGTAGGTGTTTAGACTGTAAGACGATCGGTTTACAGAAGTCATATTGGGTTCTAAGTTTGTTCACATGACGATGCGATTACTCGTAGTATTGGGCAGTCACCTTCCTGAGGTTCACATTTAGAATTCATACATGGTTTCACAATCACAATCTCGTGTATACGAGTCATATATAATTAAGATTGAAAAGGTAGTCAAATAACTGATTCTTCTTTAAGCTCACACCCCATCGAGGAAAAATAAGTTAAAGTGGAATCATCAATTCTAAACCTGTAGAACCTTGATTATATATCACCACTATGTATACATTCTTCAGCGACAGATCAACCGTATGGATCTTTGGATTGAACTTGACATACTGTACGAGTGGTACTTCGGGAATTTCTTCAGAAAGGAAAAGAACTGTGAGGTACTCCATGCATGAGTACTTTGGTATTCTGATATGACGGCTTCGCTGGAAAGGCGATTTCGAAGAAAGAGGTGTACGTATGAAGCTGGTATGGTGCGGATCAAATTGAATCTAGTTGTATGATAATGTCGGAATCATAAGGAAAATTAAAGACATTAGATTTGAACATAAGGCATTACAGACAAAACACATCCGTGCAACCATCAACAGAGTTATAGTACTTTAGACTTACTACAAGACTATTGCTGCGAACAAATTATACTACAAAAGACAAGTATACGCAGCACAGCATCCCTTTACCGATGGGATCTCGCAGAAGGTAAGACTCTAGTTGCACTAGTTTTGGATGGTTTATAAGCTTGTTACAACGAAACGCCTAAATTACATTAACGTGGGTCCGGAGTAGTCTCCCTTGCGGCAGTGATCCTTAGAATTCTGTCGTCAGCGCCGGAGTTCTTTGTTATAGGACAATCCTTCTTGAAGTGCCCTATCTCACCGCATTAGTGGCG
Source organism: Lactuca sativa (assembly GCF_002870075.4). Taxonomy (NCBI): domain Eukaryota; kingdom Viridiplantae; phylum Streptophyta; class Magnoliopsida; order Asterales; family Asteraceae; genus Lactuca; species Lactuca sativa. The sequence goes on along the minus strand of NC_056628.2, from coordinate 156,448,846 downwards.
TGACTGGCTAGTACTAGCATTGGTGGCGGGAGTGAGGTGTTTAGCCAGTGTTATGTGGACACAAGTGCCTTCCTCATTACTCCACCTTGGAAATTGCTTCCTAAAGCGTTCTGCAGGAGTTGCCACTTGTTGATGTGGCATGGCAAGTCTTTGGGATCTCTTGCGCTCCTTTAGGGCTTGACGATATCGTCTCTTCCTTTTGGTCTTACGGCTTCGCAAGTCTATGACTGTTGCCATTTGTTGGTTTCTCGGTTTGGTACTACCATCGGAACTCTCGACTCCTTTGTCAGTCTTGCTTGTGTTGCCTGAGTTGATGTGTGTAAGGAAAGTTGTCACAGCAGCTGCTACTACAGCTTGTAATGTAGCAGCGTCGATATGGAGGATAGGGGTTTCGGTGCTCGACTGATTGTTTCCAGATGACGACATGATTTTGTAACACGAAAGATAAGGATTTTGTGAGCGATTCTGGTTGACCCTAGATGTACTTCGATTGTTCAAGTAAGGAGTAAGACTATGTTCTCGAAATTTTGACCTACATCCCTATGATGCAGTCCTAGTACGGATTGGAAGTATGTTCGCGAAGGTTTGACCTACATCCCTATGATGCGGTCCTAGTACTGAGTGGAAGTGAGTTTGTAGAATGGTCTCAAGACGTTTGACGTTCATGCCGAGGTATCGTTGGTTGGTGAATAACATGATCCAACCACTAAAAGAGACTTGGAAATGTCTCCGGAGCTAAATTGCTATAGTCCAATGACTTGACTAAAGCATGTTTCAGGTATACTCAAATGAAAGTATGATGAGAGTACTTGAATAAAGAATGACACAGAAGTTGGCCGACTGTCAATATCTTTGATATTCATGACGTAAAAATTCGGGAAAATGACCTTGTAAAAGGTCTTACATCATATCCAGAGAAGATAGTTCTTGACAACATAAAGACCTAACTAAAGTACTTATAGTACAAGATAGTTTCATAGAAAATGCCACATCAGGCATAGACAGAAAACGATTCCTTTTTAACAAGGAAAATAAAGTAAAGCATCTACTACTGGCAACGGTCATCCCTCTGGTGAACTCTCAGTTCAGCCAGTTGGCGTTCCATATCAAGCAGGTGTCTTTCGTACACCCTTTGGCGTACACGGAGTTCTATGACTTCGGCTCGTAATTCAGCCAGTGCTTGCAGAAGGGTTTCATGGTCTCTCTCAGATCTCTCCTGAGCATCTTCTAGACGAATGGTGTAGAGGGTATGCATTCTCGCATCGGTGACACCTTCGGTGATCTGATGTAGGGTTGTCCTACCTTGAATCTCATTTCGGGCCACTCTACGGACCAGGATTGGCAAGATTCTATCTGCTGAGCCCCCATTGTTTAGGTCATAAAAGCTTCGGTCACCATTAAATGGCATGGGATGATCTTGTCCTTGGCTCCATGTTTCCAAGCATTCCACCCACTCAGGTGTCGGGACATGAAAAGTCGGACGAGGGTTAGGAATTGGAAAGGGAGCTACCTGGGGTAGGTTGTCAACCTCGGGTTCGGAGTTATCACCTTCCGAAAGGTCTTCATCATGGTAATCATTCACATGGATAGGATGATCATTCTCTGGTTCTTCTTCAAACCATCCAGCAATGACCTCATTCGGAAGGTACTGGTTGCCGTGGGGATGGAGTCCAGCCATGTTATCTATGCGAGAATTTGGGGTAAGAAAATAATTATTAGACGAACTATCTAGATAATTATTTAGAAAATCTTCATTAGTTACATCACTATTTGTGAAGTGCATACCAATTATATGTAATCGAAACAGGATAGGCCTTCGAATAAGTGACCTTAACTCCAAATTCACACAAAATAGGGGTAAAGCAAAATTTTCACAGATTCTAAGTCTATAACATCCTAGTTACATATAACTTTAGTGTATCCACTTAGCAACTATCAACTTAGTAATGAAGATCCCATTTTAGTTCTCAAGTATAAAGTACTTATAGTAACACCAAATACCTCTATGGTATTTTAAGTTTAATGTTATGTTTTACTGTTCTCATTGTGGTATTGTTGGTAAGATTTTAGACTTGTTGCAACCACACAAATACACTTAGGCACATGCTAGTCAACCCTCAGATAATATAGTTGATCAGGCTATATCTTCCCAGTTTTGACCATATGTCTCTAAGTCCACCTGTGTTGCCCAACAATCGTAATTCTTTTGTATTGTCCAAGTGACACTGATTTTAGTATGAATGCAGGCATGTATACTTAATTAAATATTTTATTATTTAAAGTATAAACTCTTGGTCAGAGTATTTTTAATCTCAATGTATTTATAGTCTATATATCTTTTATGGGTTGATATACTTATTTCACTATAAACAATGCTCTGATACCAATCTGTCACACCCCAAAACCATGAACGGCGGAAACGTTCTGGGGCGAAGGACGTCATGTACAGTATCACAATAATGAAAAGTAGTAAACAAGCAACAACATCATCCATTGCATTAATAATATAATTTTAATACAAGTGTGTTATGTCAAATTATGATAAACACTAAAGTATAAATAAAAATGAAAGATGAGTCTTGAACGGGCTCCATCTTCTCTAAACCTTGCATCGGTACCTGTCTATCGTTCACCTGAGGATACAAGTTATTTTGAAAGAGAGTATCAGCTTTAAAGCTGGTGAGATCATAAGTATTTTATTGTCTTAATTTGTATGTAAGTATTTGTATGTATATGAATTGTAAGTATTTGTATGTATATCAACTGTAAGTAATGAAAACGTTTTGAACATCCTAGGAAACCATATGTTTCCTACTAAAAGTATCCTTCTACCAAGGCATCTAGTATCTGTGTGTGTGTCTCTTGTAAGAGTGTGTATTTTCCCAAATCCGACTAGCATTATCCATAATATAGCTTCTACATTACCGTGCATCATGCGAATGTTCACGAAGTGAATGTAATGGGAAAATGAAATAGTACTATGGTGTAGTATCAAATAACTACAACCGTACTAACTACTTTAAGTCTATTGTAATCTTGTAAGTACTGTAGTATTTGTAATAAGTGACTACTTCTATACTAATATTGCCTTATTTGAGGGATAAGGCATAATGTGATGGCTAGATCCCAGGCTAGACGCTCCCATGTCAAAGGGATTTTGGGACCCATACATGACCCCTGCATATTTGCAAGCCGTGAACATCCACATTACTATGATCATGTATACCTAATATAACTATCACAATGCGTTGTGATTCATTGGTATAGTTAGATCCTGAAATCGTTCCATATTATAGAACCTAGTGATGCCTGTCCTATTATCGTATATGTAAACGCACTCATGTAAACGTATTTATGTAAACATACTCATGTAAGCGTAATCATGTAAACATATCTATGTAATAGTATAGTAATGTACTGTAATGTTCTGCATTTGCTAGCTGTAACGTGTGTTCTCTCTCTATCTAGCATGTATAGTAATGTATTGTATGTACTAGCTGTAATGTGGGTTCTCTCTCTGTCTAGCATGTATAGACTCATGAATGAACTGACTCGTGGTATGATTCTGCATTCTAGTAAACGTATTAGTATCTTCCTAAACTACCCATATGGTAGCTTACAAGTAATATAACTGGTACGTATGAACATGGAAGTATACCCTTGCTACCCAAGGGTATTGAACTGACTGGAAGAACCTTTATGACTATATATGTACACATGATACATAACTAATATTTAAACGACCTTCGGACGGATACCCGGTACCCTACCAGACCACATCTCAACGGCGAAAAGGAAATAAGGCGGATAGCTTTCCTAAGTCCTTTAAACATTTCTTATATAACTATACATATATAGGCATGCAATTGACAATATAAAAGCATAAAATAAGTTGTGTAAAACCTTTGAACATGATTATTATCTAAGAAAAGATCGACTTGATGTCAATCTATAAAACGGGTTGAAAGCATTTGTTTGATAAAACAGTTTAAGTATAAAGAAACATTTGATTGAAACACAATTGTAAATGAGTTTGAAATGAAACATACAGTGTAAAATGAACAGTTTAATAACGAGTTTTAAACATATGAAATGTTTATGAAAATCATGTGAAGAAAACTGTTTGGTAAAACAACTAATGAGTAGTAAATCATTTGAATGCTGCTTATTAATCACATGTGATTGATCTAATAAATAGCATGATTCTACTTGTATCCCCCCCCCATAAAACATTTAAACACATTTAAAATATTGATTAAGGGGTATGAACTCACCTGTTGTGAGTGGTACTGATGAACTGAAGCGGTAGGACTGCTAGGTGTCAAGTGATGTCTTGAACACACTCTATGATCCTAGTTAACATATAATATCACATATATGTAACAAATTAGTCTATAAACAACTAATAAACAAAGTCAAGACACCCTAGGACATGCTAAACACCTTTAACAAGTGTTATTAGCCTCTAGGATTGCATCTAAGTGTTGTAGGGAAAAGCTATTATGTGTAGGGTTCAAGGAAAACTCCCTAATGGAGTTCACGGACCTAATGTCACTAACAAATGAGTTTATGGTCGTAAACTCATGAGTTTACGGCCGTAAGCTCATACTTACATGACCATTTGATGTTTGAGGCTCTACATGACCCTAAGAAGCATTTCTACTTAATGGCAAGGTCTTTGGAAGAGTTTAGGGCATCCTATAACTCCTTTGAGGAATTCACGGCCCTGGGACCAAACCCCTTGGAGATTATGGTCGTAATCTCCCATGGAAAGGGTGTTTTTGGTGTTTTCAAGCCCCTAACTTAACTAGGAATGAATCTAGGCTAGTGTCCAAGGCTTAAGGAGAGTTTAAAGCACATTTTGGCTCTATTGTTTGGAGTTCACGGTCCAAGAACTTCTTGGGCCATGAACACCTTACTCTTGGTGTTCTAGGGGTGTTTTCTAGTCATAAATACATTAGGATATGAGTCTAAGCTAGTTGCATTGCAAGAGGAAGGGACTAGGGCATCATTTGTCCCTTAAAGAAGGGTTTACGGTCCAAGATGTTCTTGGGCCGTAAACTCTAAAATCTTGATGGTTTCTTATGATTTCTAGTGTATTAGACATATATCAAGCCTTATAACACACTTAGATAGAAGTACTCACATTTTGGGACGAAAGTCCAAAGATCCGTGAGAGAGAAATTGGCTTTTCTCTAGTTGGAAATGTAACTAATGAATAAATATGGCTCAGAATCCTATATATACTCCTGGGACTTTTGGCAGAAAATATTTTAGTCACGCAATGAACTCTAATATCATAGAGTTTTGAAATAACAGGGTTGCATAAAACCCTAGTGCATCCTCTTTCCTAATATCTCTTTGAGTGTGAATCCTGAATTACTCAAACTTATACAAAAAAGTCTGAAAATTTACTGCTACTGATCTAACTTCTATTGACTTGATATTGTTTGTACAAAATGGAAATTTCGGGTTGTCACACTATGGTAGATGAACGATTTAGACATGTTTTACATGATTTAAACTGTATATGTATTTTTATACCTATAAATATATTGGGTAAAGATGGGTAGATGGATGATGAAAGATGAAAGATGATATAGATGATGAGAGGTGAAAGATGATGAGAAGCCTTGAATTTAATGATGATCCAATCATCTAGCAAGGTATAGATGACGACCACAAATTATTCTCGACGGTCCAGTGGAATGCTAGCAGGTTCACAACCTGTATGTGTTTGTGAACGACGTGTTCACCAGATGTACTCTTAAAATCCTGGTAGTTATGGACTTAGTTCTTTACAAATAAACATTGACAGTTATAGACTGAGTGCCTAACAGATAACATTAGCAGTTGTGCCTAATGGATAACATTGACAACTATGGACTTAGTGTCTGTTAGATAAACCCTGGCAGTGATGGACTTCGTGCATATTCCTTAGGACAATCCTTAGGAATGAATAAATTAAGAATAGATGATTCTTAGGAAAGATCTTTAAGAATAAAGAAGATAATGGGAATGGGAAATTGGGTGAATTGTTTGATGATTAAACACAATAATTATATTATTGTGGGTGAAAACCCTATGTACTCACCAGGTTTCCCAACCTGACCCGCTCAGTTTGTTGTATCACAGGTGGCAATATGAAAGATACATTTTGTTGAGGGATTCAAGGAGTATGAGGCCACTAGTTTAATTACTGTAAGACTTGTAATATTTCGTTATGCTTATGTTTTTGTATCGACGATGACATCCTAATGTTTTAAATAAAATATATTTATTCGAAAATGCTTTGATAACATCTTTATCATGTTTTCTGGGAACAAATTCAGCAATACTATTTTTCAAAAAGGATACTCTGATTTTTAAATAAGCATAAACAAATCGGTCTTTTCTGGTCGTGAAAAATGGGGATGTCACATGGTATGTTCGGCTAGGCCCATTGTATAACAGGATAGGCCCATTTGTATGCTAGGTTGGTCCCATGAATCAGGATGGGCAAGGCCTAATGTATGTTATGTAGGATGTTAGTTATCTCTATAACTCTTGTATTTGTATGTTGGGCTTGCCCATTGATTTGGAAGTGCTAGTCCCATTATGGTGGGTTGGGCCCATTGTACGGGCTAGGCCCAATGATATGTATGGTATGTGGTATTTTAAAGAACTCACTAAGATTTGTGCTTAAAATTTATGATTATAGTTTCAGGTGCTTCCGGTTCGAAGGGGAAGAGCCCATCTTGATCGTAACGCATCCACCCATGTTTCCACAACTATATGATTTTGGGATTGTACTCTGATAACTATTTTTACTCTGATACTTTTGAATGATTGAAATGGAAATATGGCGTTTATGGTTAAATTAAAAATGAAAATTTTACCTTATAATTTTTGGGACGTTACAAGTTGGTATCAGAGCCTTGGTTTGAGGGATTCGGGCACACTTTTAGGTGTGACTGAACTCAAAATGAGGAATTGGTAATCTTTTAAAAGAAAACGAATTTCTAAAAATACTTTTGTAAAGAAAAAGAGGGTGTGATGCGTGCAATCGGACGAGCTCAAGTAAGTGATTCCCAGAATACCCATACTTGTTGTTATGTTATATATATATATATATATATATATATATATATATATATATATATATATATATATATATATATATATATATATATATATATATATATAACACATGATACATGGATATAGTTAATCTCAAACGTTTAAAATTATGTTTCCTGATAATGACTTGTGTCAATCAAAAGCAAATTGCATAATTCATCAATCAATTCTGTCTGAGCACCACCATGCATTTTAATGTCGACACCAGATCATCGAGGGGCCCAAAGATAACTACTTCAAGAATAAGTGAAAAAAATAAACTTTGACTACATAGATTATGCCTATTCCTCATGTTATATCTAATCAGGCCCTATATGATTTCCATTTACGAACAACGTTAGTGAGAAACCAAGATATAACATATTGTAGGAGAAAATATCATGCATCTCCGTTTGTAGAATATATGATATTACTAGTCTTAGAATTACTTGTGTCAAAATCCAGGATGTAATCTCTAAGTGCGGGTTACTCCAATACCTTAAAATCCCCATTTAAAGTACTCATGAGTATTGGTCTCAAACTTTGCTATGTTCATCCCCGCGGGCAATCTACCAATGCTCCATGACAATCTTAAATCAATACTTACTTCCAGGACTATGACCAGTTGTGGAAGTTTGAATAAATTAATATTCTATAAATGGTTATAGACATGAAAAAGTGAAACACAATGATAATCTAAATGAGATGAGTGATCTCCATCAAATATTAAGTTCTCCACTTAATAATCGTCAAATAAAATAGTGACTCATATTGCTTTAGTTCCTAAATTTAAAACAAACTAAACTAAATGTGCTCAAGTTAATACACATGCAAATCTAAAGTCATTATATCTTTATGTGGCTATTAATCTTGGTTAGTGACTTTAGTTTAAAGGAATGAATCGACAAGATTCTCTTCAATTGACTATTGAAGAGCACACCTACTTTCCTACTAGGCTGATTAAAAGTTGCACACAGGGTTACCTTGCAAACCAGATCCTTCAAAAAATGTCTATGAATCCTAATATCCATATGGCTGTTTTAAAATATCAATTGCATATTTCTAAGATGAAGGTTTTCATGGAAAGAATGATAAGAAAAAACACATTGCATGGTAACTATGAGAAGCAATACAATTTGCTTAGGAAGTATGTGTTGGAGCTTCAAAGAACCAACAAGGGAACAATAGTTAAGATTGAAGTACAATCTTAGCCTAACATGAAAATGTAACAACAAAGTTCAAGAGAATCTTCATATGTTTAAGAGCTCTGAAACAAGGTTTCAGATCTGGTAGGAGATATTTGTTGGGCCTTGATGGATGTTTCATGAAAGGTCCTTTTCCAGATCAAATCTTGACAGTTGTTGGCCTAGATGTAAAAAATGGTGTCTACCCTCTTGCATATGTTTTGGTTGAGGCAGAGACAACAAAACTCTTGAACATGGTTCTTGGAGTGTTTGAGTGAGGAATTGGATTTGGGAACAAATTCAAAAAAAAACTTTATGTTATGTAGGGTGTTTTACCAACAGTTTCAAGAGTTTTCCCTTTACCTGAGCATAGGTTTTGCCTAAGACATATACTTGAAGATATGAAGCTTCATTGGAAGGAAAATCCACTTAAAGAATACCTATGGAGGTGCGCCACAATTACTCTTCCACATATTAAACATAGTATGGAAGCACTACAGAACTTGAACCCTAAAGCTCATCAATGTTTATTGAAGATACCAACAAATCATTGGGTTAGGAGCCACTTTTTGGTAAGAATTCCTACTACTTTACTATTAAATACATGGAATGGTTTACTTATGTTGTTATGTAATATCAGGGAGAGCCCATTTTGATGTCTTATCAATTAAACAACATTTGTTAAGCATTCAATTCCAAACTAGGTGATTGAAGGGATAAAGTAATTATCTCAACTCTAGAGTACATTAGGGGATATATTATGAAGAAGATATGTATTATGGAGAATGTTATTAATAAGACCCATAGAGTAATCATGCCAACTACCTAAGCTTTGATAAATATAGTTCAAGAGGAAACTTGCAACTACACTTGCATTTACAGTGGTGATCACAAGTATGAAGTTACTAGGAATTTTTTTTGAATAGCTTGTTGTCAGCACAAGGGAAAAGACATGTACTTGTAGAAAACGAGAGTTGAATAAGATTCCTTGTGTTCATGCTATTTCTATAATGTATGACATGGCTAAGCATTAAAAGGTTGTTGGTTACCTTAAAGGTTGGGTGCATCCTTGTTACAAAATGGAAACATGGAAAAAGATGTACAATTTTAAAGTGGATCCAATCAATGGTATAAATATATGGCCAAAGAGTGACTGTCCTACCATACTAACACCCCCTTTACACCACAAGTAGGTAAAACAATTATTTGTTTTCTATGATGTTCAAAACCTTTAGTAATACTTTCATTTAATTGATATATGAGTGCGGGTAGGAAGAGAAAAGAATAAAAGGAGAAAGGGCCCTGATGAGACACCTTCCCAAGGAGTCAGACTAGAAACCAAGTCACAAAACTACCAAGGAAGCATATGACTGCTACCTATTCCAAATGCTACAACATAGGTCATATTTCTTGGTATTGTAAGGTGCAAGGACGGAATAATGATGGAGGTTCAGGTTTAACAAGTTTGAGGAGATAATCTACGAAGGGAAGGCCTCCAAGTACTAACATAAGTGGATTGGGGATGAAAGATCCAACCGGGAGAGGGATTCCACGTGGTGATGAAGGTTTTGGTTCTACTGTCACTTAGATGCAACATGATAATGGAGAAAAATAGACAATGTTTGTTGGTAGTTAACTGTACTTGTTTGCATCTTATCTTTTGGGATTCATATTCATGAACTCTAATATCTATTATGTTTCGAGAGTCATATTTATGAACTCTGGTGATTCAATAAGGTGGTATAATTAAGTCATGGGTTCCAATTTGAAGTGGGTAAAAAGTATCTCATTTTGGTGAATGTATCAATTAATTATGAATGAAACTTATGGATGCTTTGGTTAAATCAACAATTGGTTTATAGTTGCATTACATACTCCTATTCTTTACCGTTTGCATTATATCACTCACTATACAACCAATTTGATAAATATGCAATCAGTGTGTTGAACTTCTGCAAAAGATATGTAGTCACTATGAGGCCAATTTGGTAAATATGCAGTCAATAGGGTTAACATCAACATGAACATTTGCAAACGATCACTAAACTGCAACATTGCCCATGAAATTAACTTCATAATAAATTGCATCATTATATATATAATTGATCAAATATAATTACAACTACCAAATATATTTTAACATACTACAATTAACTTCTTTCATTACTTCAACATTGTAGCCATTACAACATAACCCATATGCCATGAATAAGTACCAAAATATCCTAACATATTACCAACTATCTCACAAACTAAGAACATCCCAAAACCATTGTACTCCATCCAAAAACCACGAACCCCCCACTGTCTATAAACTCCTATTACATCTTCATAGTACTAACAAAATAAACAAAGAGGGAAAAAACCCACAAACCAAAGAAAAAGCAACTTGTACTTTTTAGCTTCTACAACAGCTTCATGGAGCACATTCATAGACCTAAGCAATTTGAGAATTACTTCTACAACTCTTGCACACATTGGAGCATCATACCATCTCACAAATCAACATGAGTTGCCAGCCTTTAAACAACACCAAAACCTTCTACCAGGGTTCATATTTGTCCAAGAAGTCACAAGCATTGCATTACTTCAACACCACATCCACAAATCACCATTGTTGTTGGATGGAAAACCTTCGTCTTCACAAAGACGAAAGAAGGAAAGAAGAGAGAAAGAAATGATGATGTGCAATTGTACTTTTGATCAACATTTAAGCTGATGTAAGGGTGTCTAATGGGAAATGACAAAATTACCCTCATGTGAAGGGAACATGGAGGTGGTCTAACGGGAGAATCAAACATATGTCAGGGGGAGGGATGAATTTGAAACAAAAAGTAAATTAAAGGGACCACCGGTGTTACTTTTTCAATACTTGGACTAAAGGTGTGAAGTTGGCCCTACCTCATGGACGAAATATGTAATTTACTCTTGAAATTATTATGGATTTTTAATGAATAAAACTCGCTTTCTCCCACGACAGTTTTCTTCCTATTTAAAGCAAAGTCTTCTTTCTCTCTCCAATTTTTAAATCATCAACTCACTTTCTCTCTCTAAAGCCAATCTTTCTCTCTCTAAAATTCCTTGATTCACACACACCACTGTGTGTATGCAAAATTTGTTGGAAAAAAGTGACAGTGGTTTGAATCAAATGTGATGGGAGGAGGATTCTCGCAGCTCCTCCCCTGCTTCAATCCGGCAGAGAAACGGCGGACTGAATCACCGGAGCTGATTTTCACGGCTACCGACCCTTTAGACGAAACCCTAGGTCACTCCTTTTGTTATGTTCGTTCATCAGCTCGGTTCCTCTCTCCTTCTCACTCCGATCATTTTGTTTCTCCTTCGCAATCTCTGCGATTCTCTCCGTCGCACGAATCTTCCTCGACGAGGTCGCGGCAACCGTACGGCGTGTCGGAGACTGGTTTCAAAGCGATTTCAGGTGCCTCGGTAAGTGCGAATACCTCCACTCCCCGGACTGTCCTTCAGTTAGAGAATATTTACGATGATGCCACTGATTCTGTTGGTGGCGGGGTCAAGTCTAGTATAGTCAATGGATTTGAAAGTACGTCTTCGTTTAGTGCGCTTCCGTTGCAACCTCTGCCACGAGGAGACTCTGCGAGGGCGGCGTCCGGTCAAATGGAGAGAGCATTCTTCATGTCTGGTCCGATCGAGCGCGGGGCTCTATCCGGTCCGTTAGATTCAAACCTCGGCTCGGATTCTAACAATGGTATCCCGTTCTCCGCGCCGCTCAATGGTGGCATGTACGTCAAAAAGAAGAGAAGGAAATCCATTCCTGGGATCCGGAAGGCGTTCAATCGGAACTTCCCTCGGCCTTGGGTAGTTCCCGTACGGAGCTTCGTCGGAGGCCGGAAGGAAGCTCCGGCAGGTGGTGGGGGAGGAGAAGAATCGGAGAGGAAGAACGAGAACGACGTTCAGTGGGCTTTGATGAAAGCGGGGGAGGATCGGGTGCACGTCGTCGTATCAGAAGAACACGGGTGGCTATTTGTTGGCATTTATGACGGATTCAACGGTCCTGATGCTCCGGAATTCCTGATGGGAAATTTATATAAAGCCATGTATAAAGAGCTCGAAGGTTTGTTTTGGGATTTAGAAGATGAACCTCCCGCTCAAGATCAATCTTCTCCACCACAACTACAACAAGTAGAATCAACAGATATAAATTCAATTCCTGTAAAGAAGGTTTCATTTCAACCTGGAGAAGAACTAGCAACCAGAAGGAGAAGATTATGGGAATACCTTGCGGAAGAAGAACCTGAAGATGGACTCGATCTTTCTGGTTCTGAAAGGTTTGCATTTTCAGTCGATGATGCACTCAGTATAAGCAAAACCAGCTCCACAGTTGGTCGCAGGTCTTTATTGTTGTCCAGATGGAGAAACGGGTTTGGTAAACATAAGGAAGGCAGTAAATTATTTGCTTGGAAATTCGGGTTGGATGCCAAAGAGCAAAAAGAAGTGGAAAACAGAACAGAGGAGACATGTAATGTTATTAAAAGTGGTAGGAAGAAGAAATCTGGTCCAGTAGACCATGAGTTAGTCTTGAAAGCAATGTCAAGAGCTTTGGAAGTAACAGAGCTTGCATATCTGGATATGACTGATAAGGTCATGGATCAATATCCCGAGCTTGCTCTTATGGGTTCCTGCTTATTGGCTGTGTTGATGAGAGATGAAGATGTGTATGTAATGAATTTAGGAGATAGTCGTGCCATTGTTGCACAACATGATGAAATTGAAGAAGTTGGTTCATCTCACACAGAGGATAATGTAGTTAAGGAATCCATAGAAGTTCCTATTGAAGATTCGAGGTTGACAGCTTTGCAACTTTCTACCGATCATAGCACAAGCATCGAAGAAGTAAGTTTCTAAGTTCTTGATCTTAAAATTCAACCGTTTTGATGTCTTTAAGAGATCTTGTTTCTTCTCTAATTATAATTTAAACATGATATATCTTCTTGATTGTGGATTACGATAGAGACTACTGAAATACTGGAAATTTAATCCTTTATTTGTTAATTCAATGATTTGAGGTTTTTGAATCATTTTAAAGTAGACTATCTTGTATCTTTGTGCTACCTTCCTACCCATGTGCTTTTACTGAATATATTTTGACTTAATGGGGACATGACTCGTTTAAGTCGTACCTTTATACAAATTTGGCCTCATTTATATTTTCCTTGTGTGCTATCATTTTCTAAAATACTTTGAACATCATTTCTGATTTATCCATATCGTAAGGAATCTTAATTGCGGATTATGTTTAAGGTTCTTTCTTTTCTATCATGTCTAATGTCACTATCATGAGCATTGGATACTAATCGTATCTCAAATTTTTATGACTTTATCCTCATTGACTTAAAATATTTTTGGTTAGACTTTTTGGTTTGGACAAGATTGGAGTCCATTAGTTAGTGAATTTGGTATCACATGATTAGATAAGGTATGAGCCAACAAGTTAACTTTAGTCCTTGTCTTTGCTTTCTCTTTCTTTAACTCTTTATTGATGTCATGTCGTTTGTTTCCTTAAATTTGAACCACATTTCAACTTACATAATCACTTCAAACTTTCTTCCTGCATTTAATCCATGACACATGTCCACATAATTTTTTCATCCCATTATAAAGTTTAGAGTAAGATCCCGTTTTATTAAATGTTTTTAGATTTTTGGATATGGTTTTAAGATTTTCTTATGTCGAATATGATATATAAATTTATTAAAGATGTTTTAAATTATCGCAGAAATGTTGTTGCTATTGCAGGAAGTTACTAGAATCAAGAATGAGCATCCGGATGACAGTAATTGTATTGTGAATGATAGAGTGAAAGGTCGTCTTAAAGTAACTCGTGCTTTTGGGGCTGGATCCCTTAAAAAGGTTTGTTGCTTCATTCTTTCTTTTGTTTGAAAAATATTCAAGAAAATGGTGACCCACTTGAGGAAATGAATTGAAAAAAAAATAATAATAATAATTCAGGGCAAATTTGTAAAAAGTTAAGGACTTTAACTGACTTATTCTATTAAGTCGTTCTTTCTGCATTGAATCAAAAAGAAACAATGATTCTTTTATTTTTTTTTCATCTTTGATGTCTGTCTGGAGTAAGAGGGGTATGAATAAAGACTGTTTCTTTATTGGACCAATGAACTATCTGAATGAGAGTAAATGACGATTTTACCCTTCCATGTTCATGAACTGTCTGAACGAGCGTAAATGATGATTTTACCTTTTCATCTTAATGCACTGTCTGAATGGGTGTAAATGACGATCTTACCCTTCCATCTTTAATGGACTGTCTAAATGGCGATTTTACCCTTCCGTCTTAATGAGTTGTCTGAATGACGATTCTGCCCTTCCAATGTGTCTGAACAGAGTGTAAATGACCAGTTTACCCTTCCATCTTAATGAAGTGTCTTGAGGAGTGTAAATGATGAATTTACCCTTCTGTCTTAATGAAATGTCTGAATGAGTGCAAATGATGATTTTACCCTTCTGTCTTCATGAATTGTCCGATGATTTTACGCTTCTCATATTTAATGAACTGTCCGAATTAGTGTAAATGACGAGTCAACCCTTCCGTCGTTAATGGACTGTCGAATGACGATTTTACCCTTCCCATCTTAATTAAGGAAGTGTCTGAATGAGTGTAAATGACGATTTTAGCCTTCCCATTTAAATGTTTAATTAAGGAAGTGTTTGAATGAATGAGTGTGTGTTAATGACTGATTCTAGCCTTTTCCATCTTAATAAATGAAAACTGTCTGAACGAGTGGTAAATAAATGACGATTTTACCCTTTAACCATGTGTGTTTCAGGCGAAATGGAACGACTCGTTATTGGAGATGTTTCGCAACGATTATATCGGAAACGCACCGTACATATCTTGCGTGCCTTCTGTAAGACACCATCAACTGTGTCAAAGAGACCAATTTGTGGTTCTTTCATCAGATGGATTGTATCAATATTTTAGCAACCAAGAAGTCGTTTCTCATGTCCACAATTTCATCCACAAGTTTCCAGATGGTGACCCCGCCCAACACCTCATAGAGGAGCTTCTTCTACGCGCCGCCAACAAAGCCGGTAATCCCCCACTTCTCCACCAACATACTTTTTTTTTTATTTTTTTTTATTTTTATAAATAATAAATTTGTGTATAGGGATGGATTTGCATGAACTGTTGGACATCCCACAAGGTGACAGGAGGAAGTACCATGATGATGTAACAGTCATGGTCATTTCTCTCGAAGGCCGAATTTGGAAATCATCAGGAAAATACCTCTAAAACCAAACCAAACCAAACATATAAATCCTAAATTTTGCATTATTAAAACTTGGGGGGTGTAATTGGTCTTTTAAGAAAAGAGGGAGTTGTTGATCTTTGTTTTTTTCTTTTTCTTTTTTTGGGAGGGGGGGTGGTAAATTATTTTAATCTTTTGATTTGTAATTTGTGTTAGATTTTTTACATAGGTGGGAAATCTTTGTTTTATTTTTAGTAGTTTTAAGGGATGTGTTGTAAGTTGGGGAGGGTTTTTTTTTTTTTTTTTTTTTTTTGGTACATTTTTTTTTTGCTACATCTATTTAGACATTGAGAAATTTTCACTTGCAAAAGTGAAAATATGTAATTTTGATGGAGGGTGGGTTACAAGAATTTAGAGATTATATTGTACGTGTCAAATGTCAATTTCAATTTCAATTTAGTTGTTGAAAGTAAAACAGGTTTAATCTTATATATTCAAAAAGGATAATTTTCCATTTTAGAAGAATTATTGTTAATAAAATAAATGTACAACTTGTTTGGTAAGAGAAGTTGGACGACTTTTACTTTTGATTATCTTCAAGATATTTTTTTGGTACAAATTAATTATAAATTCGTATATATTTGAATTTGTACGTACCTCGTTTTATTTATTTATTTTATTGTTAGTCAGTCATTATTATCTTTGTCATTATCATAATATCATCACAACCAACTACTATTTTATGTCATTACGTGTTCACCCACCTTTTAGTTTTAAATAATATTAATCGCATTCGATAACAATTTGCATTTGCTTCCATTTATTTTTATTTATAAAAAGACATTGTGTGTGAAGACAGAATATTCAGTTCATAGAGAAAAATTAAAGACCATAATTAAATCAAAAAAAGAGTCGAAAAGTTGTCCAAATTATATTTAATATATAAATATTGTAATTAATATGCGGATCTATAATTATTTTAAATACTCACTTGTTTAGTTAAATCAAACGGACACAACATGTTTGCAGCTTAACCTCTTTAAACATAAATAATTTACTGGTATTGATAACTTAATTTCAATTTTACCCAAAGTAACAAACATATTCACTAAACTGTTGTTTATAACTTTTTATTTGATAGGCCAATGGTGTTTGCTCACCACAATCATATTTTTGAGTTGGAATGGCTTGTATGACTTGGGATTGCCTAAAAGAGACAATGTACTTTGAGTAGTTATGATGTTGAATAGCACATCCAAGTTTAATTTTCTGCTATACAAGGCGCCACCTCTTCTTTTAATTTTAGTAATGTTTGATTTATGGGAAATACCATTTTCTATCTCATCTATAACAACTCTAGATGATGGGGACATCAAATAAGTGTAGACTCTGTATTTGGCCATGCGCATTATAGACATTAATTTCTTTGTGATCTCTCACATATTTCCCTAACTTTACCACATCTTGGTTGAATATACTATTAACGTTGCATAAAGTTCATGGATTGAGAAAACATTTATGCCCATATAGTCTATGTAATAAACTCTTACACCCACATAACTATGTCCTTTGTACTTTGAAAACAACCCTACATAATTATATGATAGAACTTTCAGTGTAAAGTAATTTGGTCTACCCATGAAAAAACAAATAAGAAAGGATTTTGGTTAGAAAGCATAATGGCATGTAAAATTGTTAGAAGTTTAATGTTTTCCAGACAATGGACATAATACCTTCCTCACGGCTTCCTTCACATTCCTTAGACGAACTGACCACAATGTCAACACCATTTTTGAAATCACACTTCGTTAAACTTGTTTACTGATTAATCATTCTCTTATGACCTTTCCGCTTTATGATGATATCGTTAAAGAAGCTAATGAGTTTTTTGGGGTACAAGTTATGAATACACAAGGATGATAACCGTTCATAAATATGATCAAATGATGGGGGCATAGTAAAAAGATGAATATACCCTCCAGTAAAGGGCATGTGGGATTGAATAACGTCTAAAATCAGACACAATAAAGCAAAATGACTAGGTGGACTATTTTTTCAAACCACAAGGACTAAACATGTAAATGTTTTCTTAATTATCCTCACCATTTAAGTTTTAGGAAATCTGTAACGCCCTGTTCCCGGTGCATATTTAGTTCATTAAATATTCATTTTATAAGAGCTACTCGATGAGTTGGTAGCCCTAAATCGTCGAGTAGATGCCAGTTTAATCGCGGGGTTTAAGTGGACTACTCGATGAGTCCGGATTGGACTCGGCGAGTAGGTCCATCAGGAGGAAACCTAATCCTTAGGGTTTGCACCCTATTTAAGAAACATTATGGGTCTTCACCCCAACCCCCATCACCTTCACAGCCTACTCTCGAAATCTTAATCAATCTTGTGCATTCTTGAGCCATTTTTCCTTACTTTTGTGTGGTTGAAGCTAGGAAAAGGAAGGCAAAGAGTGAGCTCAACAAAGGAGGGCAGAAGATCTAGAGCTCTTGGGTCATCTCAGACTTGTTAAAGGTATAAAGATAATGTCACACCCCAAAACCAAGAACGGCGGAAAAGTTCTGGGGCGGAGGACGTCATGTAGAGTATCACAACACAGTAAAAGTAAACAAGCAAACAACATCATCCATTGCATTAAATATATAATTTTAATACAAGCGTGTTCAATACAGTTATAAACACCAAAAATATAATGTAAATCAAAATAATAAGATGAGTCTTGGATGCGCTCCATCTTCTCAAAAGCTGGCCTCGGTACCTGTCTACTGATGACCTGAGAATACAAGTTATTTTGAAAGAGTTTATCAGCATTAAGCTGGTGAGTTCATAAGTATTTTAGTGTCGGTGTTTGTTATCAAAACGTTTGAACATGTCTCAAGTGTAAGTTTGTAAAATGTATGTAAATGTTTGTAAGTGTTTGTAAAAGTTTGAATCTCTCAGAAAAACCTATATTTTCTATTAAAGTAGCCTTCTACCAAGGCTGAATTGTTTTGTATGCTCGTTTGTTGTAAAAGTGTGTAATTTCCCAAGTGTAACTATCATTTAACAAAATATAGTTTTGTACATAAATGTTTAAGTGAAATAATAACTAAATATATGTAATGGGTAAATTATTGTAGTACTGTAGTGTTGTATTATAGGAACTATTGCTGTACTAATTTCCTTAAACCGGATTTATATTAAGGTATCATGTGACTAATTGCACCATACTATCGACTGGTAACAACGACATACGAATGGTCGTAATAACGGAATGACGTTTGGCACCCGTAGACCTGCAGGTCCGGCTGTAGCTAGCAGCAAGGTGTAGGATAGTCAATCCAGTATAGATCTATACGCAAAATCACGCTCTCCCTTCAAGAGACTCTGGCTACAACTCGGGCCATGGCATTTAAGTCATGCTCCGATTCATATCACAATAATGAACGTATTCTTGTATATGTAATGTAATGAACTGTTCTAGTATAGTTGTATATGTTCTTCCTCTAGTATAGTTGTATATGTTCTCTGTCTAGTATAGTTGTATATGTTCTCTCTCTAGTATAGTTGTATGTGTTCTCTTTCTAGTATAGTTGTATATGTTCTCTTTCTAGTATAGTTATATATGTACTTGTAGTAATAAGTATTGACTCATGAATGAACTGACTTATTGATCTAGAAATTGTAGTAGTATGATCCTGTGTTACCCCGATGGTAACTTACTAATGATGTACTGATATGCATAAATAAAGGAGTACTTTTATGTCTATATATGTACATTTGATATATAATCAATATTGGAACGACCTTCGGAGGGCTACCCGAAATCCCACCAGACCACATCTCAAGCGCGAAAAGGAAATAGGGCGGATGACCTTCCTAAGACCTTTAAACATTGCTTATATATCTATACATATATGGGCATGCAATTTATAAGAAGTATAACAAAGTTTAAATAAAAGTATTTGATAAGTAAAAGAGTTTGAAAAACAGTTTGAAGTAAAACAGTTTGATAAACAGTTTGAATAGTAATAAAATCATTGGTTTTCTAGTTATTAATCACATGTGATTGATGTAATAACTAATAGTATTTAACTTGTATCCCCCCATAAAGTATTTAAAACATTTAAAAGTATTTCAAAGATTAATTAAAGGGGTATGAACTCACTTGTGGTGAGTGGATTGGATTGAAGTGTCGGATACCGTGCTAGGTGGCAAACGGAGACTTGTTCACACGCACAAGCCTAGTTATAATATAATGAACATATATATAACTAATTAGCCAAATAATAACTAATGAAATTTATTTGGGACACTCAGGAACATGTAAACACTTTGTATAAGTGTTATAGGTCCTAATGGTTGCATCTAAGTTGTTGTGGGACAAGGCTAAAGGGGTTTAATGTACCAAAGGGCCTTGTATAAGTGTTTACTCCTCAATAAACCCCACACAAGGAGTTTACGGTCGTAAAACCTTGAGTTTACGGCCGTGAACTCTTAACTTGGTGGTACATGGTGTTTTTGAAGTGCTAATTGATTTCTAGAATAACTCTTACTTGGTGGTTTAATCCTTTGGGTGGTTTAGGGCATAGAAACACTCCCTTAAGGAGTTTACGGCCTCAAGGCTAATTCCCTTAGAGTTTATGGCCGTAAACTCTCATGGGATGGGTATTTTATTCTTTCAAGCCCCAAGCACAAGTAGGATAATTTCTAGGCATTTGTTTAAGGCTAAAGAGGACCCTAGGCACACTTTGGTGCCCTTGTTTGGAGTTTACGGCCTATGAGTATTCCTTGGACGTAAACTCACTTTGAGGGGTGCTTTTGATGTTTCTAAGTCCACAAATTAGCTAGGAGTAAATGGGTATTAATGTCTAAAGCCTTAGGAGTGATTAGGGTACATTTTGGCCCTTGAATTTGGAGTTCACGGTCTAAGAAGTTCTTGGGCCGTGAACACCCTAAGCTAGGTGTTTTTGATTGTTTTCTAGTCTCAAATGTACATACATATTATCCTTAGCTAGTTACTTAACAAGGAAATGGGACTAGATAGCCTTTAAGCTTCATTTTGGAGTTTACTCCCCAAGAACGTTCTTGGGTGGTAAACTCCCGGATCTCACGTATTTGACATGTAATCTATGTTATTAAGCATATAATAAGCATTATAAAACAACTAGAGAAGTGTACTCACGATTTGGGATGAAAACCCGAAGATCCGTGAGAGAGAAAATGGCTTTTCTCTAGTTGGAAATGTGAATAATGAATGAATTTGGTTCAGAAATCTATTTATAGTCCTGAGATATTTTGGACAGAAAATATTTTTATTCCTGAAATGATTTCTATTATAACAGAGTGTTGGAATAACAGTGTTGCACAAAACCATAGTGCATCCACTCTCCTGATATTTACTGAAGTGTAAACCCTGGATTACTCCAACTTATACGAAAAGTCTAAAAATTGACTATGACTGTTATAACTTCTATTGAAGTGATATTGTTTGTACAGAATGGAAATTTCGGGTTGTCACAGATAATACCTTGGCTTCTACCCATTTAGATTTCCTTATAGACTTGATATTTGTACTTTTTGGGTCCTTTCCAAGGTCATTCCGAGATTTGAACCTTGGGGGAGGAAAGGACTTTAGATCTTGACATTTCTGAGCTTTAGAATCCCAAAGTTGTCACCTTTATTCAACCATGACTCCATGACATGTTATAGACCTTCATTTTTGGCTTGGAATAAGTGTTTTAGCTTCATAGCATCATGCATGGACGTAAAGTTAGCAACTTTACATGTAATGCTAGTCTAAGGAGTCCAGATCTATGAGTTAGAAACATTGAAATGGATTAGAATCGAATGAATGGATATGTCACAAGGAGGATTCGGCGAGTCGGGTCGTGAACCCTAACTCCTTTTTCTGATTTGTAGTAGGACCAGTGAGTGGAGGTGGTGACTCAGTGGGTGGAACAGGACTTGGACACGAAAGTTGAAGAACACGACGAGTGTACGAAGGGACTCGACGAGTTAGAGTCGAGAAGTCCCTTTTCTGATTACGCTAGGACTCGGCGAGTCTGAGGACGACTCGACGGGTCAGTTCATCTAGTCGCGATGTCGATTAGCATGGAGACTCGGCGAGTCGAGTCGCGAATCTTAGGGTTTCTGAGTTCTAGAACTCGGCGAGTCAATAGGATGACTCGGCGAGTAAGTCAACCTAGAAGGTTGACTTTGGTCAGGACGTTGACTTTGACCAGGGGTAAAATGGTCATTTTACCCTAAGAAGGATTATCAGTTTTTGATTAAGTGTTGTTATGGGATTTATAGTCGGAGAGTCGCTGGAGCAGCAGATAGGGATCCCTTACCCAGTTTTTCAGCAGTCAGTCATACGATGTGAGTTTCCTTCTAGTAGGAATGGGTCTATGGCCACAATTCCGACTCGTTTAGATGATTGTAGTTCCGGACTTCGATCCGATGCCGGGGTGGTCCCGAGAAGTAGTTATGTATGCTTGATGTCTTCGTGATTCATGTATGTTTATGATATGTGTATATGTTCCGGATTCCGGTCCGATGTCGGGCAAGCCCGATGCAGTATATGTTATTATGTTATATGTTCATGCTTATGTTATGTTCAGTTTATTCCGGACTTCGTTCCGATGCCGGGTGGGGCCCGATGCAGTATGCGGGGCCCAAGTTATTCCGGACTTCGGTCCGATGTCGGGCGGGGCCCGATGCAGTGGGCGAGGCCCAATTTATGCCAAACTTTGGTCCGATGCCGGGTCGGGCCCGATATAGGGGGCAAGGCCCAGTATGTGTTATTGTATGGTATGTGGTAGTTTAGGGGAGTTCACTAAGCTTCATGCTTACAGTTTCCAATTTTGGTTTCAGGTACTCTAATATTTTGATATGACATTTGACACAAGATTTGTCACAACTAGGAATTTGAAGCCTTGTAAACATTGAACAATGATAACAAATGTGAACCAACAATGTGAAAGCATGTAAGGTGCTTATTCAATAACAACAAAATTTCAATCAAACACTTCACACATGCACTGCAAATAGCCAACAAACAATTGGAAACCCTAGAAATCCTTGTTTGAGTCCATTTTGGACTAGGATTTCCTTATTGGGCCCAATGGACCAATAAGCTTCCAATTGGACTATCTTGGGCTTAAAACTTTTGAATGGGCTCTAATTTGGACCCACTTTCATTTACATTAATATTTTGGGCCATATTGGGCCTAGAATGAAACAAAATATTTAAATGGACCTTATTGGGCCATAACTAACCTAATTTAGCCCTAATAGGTCATTAAAATCATATTTATAATTATTTGGGCCAAAAATCACTCAACATAACCATAAAATTTGGGCTTAAGCATTTAAGGCCCAAATACTCTTTCTTCCCTCTCCATTCTCGGCCCAAGCCCAATCCATGAAGAAGAGTTGACTTATGCTTGCCACCTCATTTTTACATGGAGGTTATCCATGCAATTGACCCAAATCTCTATGCACCATCTCATCACACTCTCTCTTCTTCCTCTCTCTCTTTTCTTCGGAAATGAGCAAGAGAAACACAAACACTTCACAACTAAATTTCTCTCTAAACCACTCAAGAATCATCCACTCTCCTTCATCGAAAAATCTCGAAATGTCTTGTGTTTCAAGAGGCTTTCACCAAGTAATTCATCATCTAAGGTAAGTTGATGACAAATCTATAATCTAACTCACTTCTTTTCATCAAAAATCATCTCTTAATCCATTCAAACTCACGATCTTGCATCTTAGAGCACACTAAGTTCGAGATCCATCCAAGGAACTTGCTAGGGCCGAAAATAGCACCGAACTTCTCCAAATCTTCTTCAAAAAAAACCGAAACAACACTCAAGTGAGCTTCATACCCCTTTCTTTTCGGTTTTTATGAGTTTTATGGGGGAGAATACAAGAAAATGTGTAGATCTATGTGTATATGTATGCTATGTGTGATTTGATGCATGTATGTGTGTGATTTCTTGTGTGTTGTGATGAATATGTTACCAAAAAGGGTGTAAACCCAAGATCTAAGACATGAGAAAGGAAATAAACATAACTTAAGCTATTTTACACTAAACAAGTCAAAAAAAAAATAAGTTGATAAGGTTGTGATGAACATACTATAACATAAAACCCATTTTTGGGCTTAAAATGTCAAAAATACAAACTTGGGGTAAAAATCAACAAGTCATGGTTTTTTGAACGTTAAAAAGATTCAAAACAGTTTCTATAAGTATTTTTCTTAATATTAGAAATTTCTAGGGACTTAAAATGTAAAATTTTAACCTAATGGGCTAATTATGGGCTTCTCGGCCCAATAAGCCTCAAAATGCGAAATTTATAAGTTTGAGGGGCTGGAAATGCAATTTTCTGTAAAACAGGGGGTAATTAGCATAACAAAATATTTATAAGGTTCAAAAATGCTTTTCATTATCAAAAAGGACTAAAAATGCAAACTTGTTAGATTTTGTGCCAGAACTGTAAAAGTTGTGAAAAATGGGTCCTTAACCGAGAATCACTATTCTAGAGGGGCTGAAGCTGTCAACTAAATAAACTTTGGGTTAAAATCATGTTTTCATCAAATAAATTATACAAAAGTGTCAAGAAAAGTGTTTTAAGGACTAAAAATGAAATTCTTTTATATAAAAGGACCAAAAGTGTTATTTTTATAAAAGGAAGGAAATGAAAAGGACCAAGCTCCATCTTCAAACAAATTAAGTCAATAATACAAAATACAAGATCCACGACTATCGACGAAATGGAAAACAATTACACTTTCAACAACAAATATCGTTATAAAACAAATTGATTCGGTCTCGAATCAATAACAAAACAAAATCGATAAACCCATGCATTTCAATGAACACGCGATAATTATGATGTACTAACTTACAAACTTTGGGCTTAGAAGTTTCAAATCATGCTTGTTGGGCCTTGCTAGTCCATCAACATGATCTTTGGGCCCAAAGGGAATATGCTTACGTGATATTGGGCCTTCTATGACCCAGTTCCACGTAAAAGGACTTTCAATAGCTCTAATGTGATATTGGGCCCTAATGGCCCATTAGTGCTACTAGCGAGGTCGAGAAGTCAAATGCGAGTGGGGCCAAGTGTCTTTCGCATTCCCGGTAGCCTTGAATAACTCATGGAAATAAAGGGACTTCGTACTCTCCTATCTCCTCGGTTGTTGGGCTTATGAGAAATCAAAGTTAACAGATTTAGGACGATAAACAAGAGTAATCATGGTGGGTGGATTAAGTGAGTAGTAACGGCCGACGCCTTTAAGGATCGTTCGTAAACTGTAGTTATAAACTAGTCATTTTCTCTAATGCGTGATTATAACAACTCACAACCCTAATTAATCCAATGCCACCCGGGTAATCAAAATCATTTGACGTATTGGTATAACAATAGACAAGTCACCGTATTTTATGTGTTGGGAAAACGTCGGGTTTTCCCGGGAAGTTCAACAATTTCACTTGCGTGATTTATACAAAAGTTTAACAATTATACATGTTTTAACAATCAACAAGCATATATTCACGGATCTTCACACTTTTTATAAACAATGATCTTTTCAAAAAATATTGGATTTTCTGGGTTTTACAAACTACACCAAATCATTTTACTACAACATTACTTATGAACTCACCAACATTTCATATGTTGACGTTTTTCAAAATAACTTGTATTCTCAGGTAACAGGTAAGCCGAAGAATAAGTACCAAGTTATGTCATGGTGTTTTGCTTAGATTATCTATCGAACAATTTATGTTATGAAATTGTAATGTCTAAAACAATGTACTGGATGTAAACAATATCAGTTGTATTATTTCAATGCATGGTGATGAATGATGTTATGATTCATGTATATTCATTGTGATGGTATTCAATTTAAGTCACAAGAGCCCTCGGACGTTTCCGCCGTATGGTTCGGGGGTGTGACAGGTTGGTATCAGAGCTTTGTTTATAGTGAACTAGCATATCTAACAACCCATTGATATGCAACTATAAACCAAAAGTGGGACTAACACAACTTTGAACAAAACAAGTAAAACATAACAATAAAAACATCCTTTCTTGTATTAGGAAAAAGAACATAATACTGGACCAAACAAGATAATGCTAGCATCTCGGTTAAGCCATGACTGTTCTTAGTCGTATCAAGGAGTGGATGTAGCCTGATCAACTACATTTCCTCCAAGGTGCAACTATCACATGTCCCGAGGAAATCGTGATGACTAGGGAACCTAAAAACATACCCCTTTATCACCCAGAAGAGAACACCCGTTCAATCTATACAATAATTGTAGCGTCTTAGGAATAATGTTAGCCTATTTACACACTCTCGCAGACAGCATGACTGGTTTCCATCACCTCGAAGATCCTTATTTCCCTAACCAGGGGAATAATGGATGGTTGGAAGAGTCCGAGGAGGAACCCAAGGAAGACCCCGAGGAGGAATCCGAAGGGGAACCTGAGGCGGAAGCCGAAGGCGGACCTGCCGAGCCAGTGGTAGACCAAGAAGAGGAGGAAGTCGAAGGAAATCTCGAGGAGGAACCCAGCGATAACGAAGAGGATGATTCGGACGCAGAGTCCGAAGTCATCAACCCCCCTTATCTGATTAGAGTGCCTGCTTACCGGGTGGGCCCCACTGGTCCTACACCCCCTGGGGTATTGATCTTTGGAGGTGGAGCAGACAGCAGGGACAGCGACCCCCGTTCGGCATGTCACGCGAGTTCTTTGACCTGAGGGACGGAGGACCGACTGACCGTGCTATTCCAGTCATGGTGAGACGATTACGGAACACAGGCGACCTAGCTCAGAGTACCACCGATCAGGTATGCCAGATGTGGACTAGGGTTGAGCGTGCGGAGCAGGAGAAGCGAGACGTCCTCCGAGAGTTCCACATGAGGCAGGTAAGGTGGGAGTCCCGACTCCAGGATGCAGAACGACAGGTGGCTCGTCTTCAGGGAGCATCCACTTCCTCAGCACCACCCCCTGGCACATCCCACCGCGATTAGGGCTAGCCATCTCAGTCTTTAGTACTATGTTACTAGGATGTATGTTATGTATCATCGACTCTATGTTTAAGTGATTACACTACTCATAGAGCCGTTATGCTGTCGGACTTGTACCGCTTATATATGCTCTTTCGGGCAAAATTTTCATGTATCAAAGTGCGGGTAATAGTGATGAAAAATTTTATATGTTTTACTGTGACGTTATAATCTGCTATGTGTTACATATCTATGATTGTATGCTAAATTGTGGAATTACTTAAGTTTGTGCCACACACCTAGTTTATAGGATCACAACCTCACAAAAACCACAGACACTCAACATCTTTCCGTTCCATGATAGAAAGATGCCTCAACGACCCACCCGCAGAAACCCTGGGCCAACCCCACCCGAAGTCGACTCGGCTGCATTCCAAGCAGTTGTATCTGCTGCGATCACCGCAGCAATGGCACAAATTCACCAAGGGAACAATGGAGGAGTCAATGGACAAGGGGCTGGAAGTTCAAACAACGGGATGAATCAAGGACCTACCAAAACATGTTCCAACAAAGACTTCACCAACGCCAAACCACGGACCTTTAACGACACTGGAGGAATGATCACCCTGAAACGATGGACCGAGAAGGTGGAATCGGTGTTCGAGATATGTGATTGCCCTGAGGAGATGAAGGTGAAGTTTGCCGCATGCACTTTCGTTGACCAAGCGCTCACTTGGTGGAACGGACACGTGGAAGCCATGACACTCCTCGTAGCCAATTCCATGCCATGGACAGAGATGAAAGAAATGTTGATGGCCGAGTATTGCCCTCGAGGCGAAATTCAGAAAATGAAACAAGAGCTGTGGAATCTCACTGTCCAAAACGCTGATATAGATGCATACATATCAAGGTTTACCGAACTGTCTCTGCTGTATCCTGGCATGATCACCTCAGAAGGTAAGAAGATCGAATGATTCATCTGGGGATTGACCTCCCCGATCCAAGGGAACGTGATAGCCGCAAATCCCAAAACTTTCGACAGTGCCAAGAGATTGGCCAAGAAGCTGTATGAACACAACAACAAGAAGGGTGAGAAGCCAGTGGAGGCTGAAAGTAAGAAGGAAAATGATAACAAAAAGGGGAAGAACAACAAGAGGAAGGGACGTCAAGGCTCCGAATCATCCAAGAAGCAGCAAACAGTGGCAGTCAATGCTGCGACCAGTCAAGTTCCATCCACACCACATGCTCCAGCCTCAGCTGCTCCAAGTGCTCCTAGACCTTATTCCGACAATCTTCCTAAGTGCAACAAGTGCGGTCTCCATCATAATGGAGAATGCAGAGAGATGTAGTGCACCAGTTGCAATCGGAAGGGGCACACGGCAAAGTACTACAGGACCTACCCTCCTCAGAACCAACAACAGGGAAACAACAACAACAATAACCGCAACAACAACAACACCAACAATGGTTGCAACAATGCAGGACCTAGCCACACCTGCTATGGATATGGAAGGACTGGGCATTTCCGTCGAAACTGCCCCAACAACAACAATCCCGGAAATGGAGGAACAGGAAGGGTGCTGACCATGGGTTAGGGAGAAGCGGTTCAGGATCCCGCTGTCATTACCGGTACGTTCCTCCTAAACCACACTTATGCATTCATCCTATTTGATACCGGAGCAGAACGAAGTTTTGTGAGCAATAAGTTTAAACATTTGTTAAAACAACAACCCCGGAAGCTCAATGAAACCTTTACGGTGGAAATGGCCAATGGGAAAATAGAATCCACTTGGGAAATCTATATCGGATGTACCCTAGCCCTAAATCAACACGTCTTTCAAATAAACTTAATGCCTGTTTCCATTAGGAGTTTTGATGTGATTATTGGCATGGACTGGTTAAGCCCCCACCATGCTGAAATTATGTGCCACGAGAAGGCCGTTCGCCTTCACCTTCCAAATCATGAAACCCTATTTATTTACGGAGACAAACCTAGCACGAACCTTCGTCTCATCTCGTGCGTCCAGGCACAGAAGCATCTGCGAAAGAACGATTTGACGTTCCTGGCGCACATAGTGGATAAAACCAAGGAAGATGTTAACGTTCAAGACATTCCTGTAGCACGTGAATTCCCAGACATATTTCCTGAAGATCTTCCTGGAGTACCCCCAGAAAGACAAGTTGAATTCCAAATTGATCTTGTTCCAGGAGCTACTCCCATCGCTAAATCGCCTTACCGATTGGCTCCTGCTGATATGCAGGAATTGTCCAGCCAACTCAGTGAACTCCTGGACAAGGGATTCATCCGACCCAGCTTCTCGCCATGGGGATCTCCAGTCCTCTTTGTCAAGAAGAAAGATGGATCTTTTAGGATGTGCATTGATTATAGAGAGTTGAATAAGCTCACTGTCAAAAATCGCTATCCACTCCCACGAATCGACGATCTATTTGACCAGCTCCAAGGAGCTAGTTACTTCTCTAAGATAGATCTACGATTCGGGTACCATCAACTCAAGGTACGGGAAGAGGATATTCCCAAAACCGCTTTCCGAACTCGTTACAGACATTATGAATTTGTCGTAATGCCCTTCGGTCTAACGAATGCCCCTGCCGCATTCATGGACCTAATGAATCGAATCTGCCGACCATTCCTCGACAACTTTGTTATTGTATTCATTGACAACATTCTAGTTTATTCTCGAAGTGAAGAAGAGCATGGCCAACATCTCCGACAAATCCTGGAAACCCTGCGAACTGAGAAGCTATACGCAAAACTCTCCAAGTGTGAGTTCTGGCTCCGTAGCGTGAACTTTTTGGGCCAAGTTGTTAGTCAGGAAGGAATACATATGGATCCTTCTAAGGTCAAAGCCATCGAAGGATGGACAGTCCTGACAACACCCACAGAGATTCGCCAATTCTTAGGGCTAGCAGGTTACTACAGGAGGTTCATTCAAAACTTCTCTAAGATCGCCAAGCCACTTACCTCGCTTACACAAAAGGGCGTACCATTCAAATGGACGGACAAACAAGAAGTTGCATTCCGAACTTTGAAGCAAGCACTGTGCAGTGCCCCGGTACTATCACTACTAGAGGGAACATAAGATTTCGTAGTCTACTGTGACGCGTCAAATCAGGGTTTATGTTGCGTTCTCATGCAGCGTGAAAAAGTGATAGCTTACACGTCCCAACAACTAAAGACACACGAAGTGAATTATACAACCCACAATCTGGAATTGGGAGCAGTGGTCTTCGCCCTAAAGATTTGGAGGCATTACCTTTATGGTACGAAGTGCACCATCTTCACGGACCACAAGATTCTCTAGCACATCTTGAATCAAAAAGAGTTGAATATGAGGCAACGAAGATGGGTTCAACTATTAAACGATAATGAGTGTGAAATCAAGTATCACCCAGGCAAGGCTAATGTGGTAGATGATGCCTTGAGCCGAAAAGAGTACTCTAATCGTCATGTGAAAACTCTCTCAATAACTATCCAATCTCACCTAACCACTCAGATCAGGGCAGCCCAATCAGATGCCATGAAGGCGGAAAACAAAACAAGCGAAGCGTTACGCGGAATGGAGAAGAATCTCGAGATGAAAGAAGGCGGAGTATATTATTTCATGAACTGTATTTGGGTCCCTAAACTTGGAGGATTTAGGGAAGTAGCCATGAATGAAGCTCACAAGACGCGATACTCCGTCCATCCGGATTCGGAAAAAATGTACTTGGATATTAAACCACATTATTGGTGGCCTAACATGAAGGCAGAGATTGCCACCTATGTTAGCAAATGCCTTACTTGTGCCAAAGTAAAGGTGGAATACCAGAAGCCCTCGGGGTTATTACAGCAACCAATAATTCCCAAGTGGAAATGGGAAAGGATTACTATGGATTTTGTGACCAAGCTGCCCAAGACGTCAGATGGATTGGACACTATATGGGTAATAGTTGATAGACTGACGAAATCCGCTCATTTCCTGCCAATAAAAGAATCCTACAAGATGGAGAGATTGACAAGAATATACATTCGAGAAATCGTGAGACTTCACGGAGTGACGGTGTCTATCATCTCAGATAGAGATAGTAGATTCACCTCACATTTTTGGCAATCCCTTCAGAAAGCACTGGGAACCCATCTGGACATGAGCACTGCTTATCACCCACAAATGGATGGTCAAAGCGAACGAACCATTCAGACGCTTGAAGACATGCTTCGCGCATGTGTGATAGACTTTGGGAAGTCCTGGGATACCCACTTACCCTTAGTTGAATTCTCATACAACAACAGTTACCACACAAGCATCAAAGTTGCTCCTTTCGAGGCGCTATATGGAAGTAAGTGTAGATCACCGTTATGTTGGGCTGAGGTGGGCGACACCCAGTGATGAGATTAAAACTTAATCTTGAAGATCGATTAGATCTCAAACAGGTAAATAATGACTTAAACAACAAGAACGCAAAAATAATAAGTAACACAAGAATGAATCAAACGTGTCGAATGATTATAAAACAACCCTTAGAAGAGCTCGATCAAGAACATCAACTGTAGAGAGTTAGAAGGTTTACAGGAACGATAAATAAAATTAAAGCTATCGTAATTCTCTATCTTGTCTTCTAGATCGTTGACCTAATTATGCATGCAAGCATATATTTATATAATAAACCTAACAGACTCTCGGTTGGACAGGCCCAAACCGGAGTACAAAACAAATGGACTAACAGCCGAGCCCAATGACGCAACACATAGATGAATCTTCAACTCAACAATCTCCCCCTTTGCGTCAATTGGAGCGAGATCTTCACTTGTTACTTGGGCCAGCAGCGGAGGCAGGTACTTTCTTCTTCACATTCTGGAACAGACGAGAGATAAGAGCCAGTATCGTCTGTCTAAACCTGATGTACCATTGGATCATATCGTTGAAGTACTTGACATCGTCTGCTGCATTCTCTTTACACCTTCAGATGATCGACAGCACGTGCTCTAGACAAGCAGTGGTGTAAAGATGTTTGTCTGCTAAAGCAAAGAGACATTTCTGTCCTTCTGCTCTAGTGAACATGACCGAATTGCGCTTCAGGTCGATCTTGCCCATCTGCATTTGATTGAGATCACTGGCCGATCCCACAGGAGATATCTTTGGTTTCTTCTTGAAGACTGTGGCTACCTCCTGATCCATTAGGGCTACCTCCATGATGTAACAGACTAACATCCTTTTGAGATGGTCTATAATCGGACCATATTCAGCTTCATTCGTCAAAAGGATGTTATGCAAAACGATCCAATCATGAGGATTTAGGTTCGGTAGATCTGCCAGGGATATAAGATGTTCAGTTCTTGCAGACCCTCGAATCACCCTGAACTGAACATTGATGAATCTTCCTTCGGTATAAGGCTTCAAAACCCGAACATTCACTATCTTCTGAGCGCTCCATGTTTGATATTGTGGTTGAGCGGCCTTCAGATAGAATTCGATCAGCTCCCTATCAACCTCAGGGTTAGGATGAGGGACTTCAAAAATATTGGAGAAGGCGTGGAAGATAAACGCCTTTCGAGTCAACGGCATGTCGAACTGCGAATCGACAGAATTATAGCAGTCGAAGGAGATCACCGGCTCGAGCCATAGAATGCTAGGAGTATCTATGGCCTCCTTTATCATTCTCTCCCGAGTCCAGGCAGGGAAGAGAGTCTTCCTGCTCTCAAGGAGATCGTGGGCTTCTTTCTTCTTGCGTTCGGCTTCTTCAGCCTCTCGCGCCACATGAATATAGTCATCATCAACATTGCGACTGTTTTTGCGCTTCAACATGTCCGCAATGGTTTCTTTATCTTCATCTTCATCTTCTTCCTCTGCTATGTTCTTTCCTTTATCCTTCACACCAGAACCCGAAGTTTGACCAGTCGGAGGTGGTTCGGTTGTGTGAGCAGCTGTTGAGGAAGGAGGTGGTTTCGATCCGGACTTCACTTCTCCCCCTTGTTTCGGATTGGACACGAAACTAGGTAGCCCTTCTATTTTGCTGAGGAGGTCCAGGGCCGGAGCAAGTTTTTCAGCAAGGGTTCGCCTCACCGAATGATTGAGAATCGGATCGTGTGCTTCCAGGATGTTGGATAGGGCAGAGTGTACATCCGAAACACATGTTTTGATAACCTCCCTTTCGGATCGAAGAGCTTCAATCTGTTGCTGTGAGTTTGAAAGCTGAGTGCTCTTGACCTTTAGGGCGGTGGTTTTACTTGCCAGAACGTCCATTAACGAGTTTTCTGCTGCGAGATCCTCTTGTAGTTTAGCGAGGCGCTCGTCAATGGAGGCACGTAGGGCCGAGTTGTCGTCGCTGATAGATTGGTGAAGGGTAGCGAACGACTGTAACTCCATTGAGACGAACTTGGCCAATTGCTGAACGATTGGTTCCAAAGTTGTCTTGGTAGAATCAGCGCTCTCCTGTAAGGACTTCAACAGGGAAGAGGCGTCAGTGAATAGTTTATCGACTTTTGCGGTCGCTGCCTCACATGCTTTAGTGGAGGCGTCTATGGCTGCAGTGGCTGAAGCGACGGAATCATGCTGAGCCCTGGAGAAGGCATCAACAATCTTCTGAAGAGAGGCTTCAGAGAGAGAGGACTGAGTGTTAGAGGATGCAGCAATAAGCAAGTCAACCTTCTCGTTGAGCTCATTAAGATGCTTCTTTGTTACTGGAGCATCGTCCTCTTCGTCGCTTTGAACCTGAAACGGACTAAAGTAGACCGAATCGAAGGTCATATTTTCCCCTCCAAGGAAAGGATTATCTCCGTCAGAGGCATGACCGGGAGATGGTGGTGGTGGTGAAGCTGGGGGTGTGGTGGTATGAGTAGGTTCAGGTTGAGTGTTGGTGGGGGTAGTTTCGGGTGGTGGTTGAGTATGGATTGGGGTAGGTTCGGGTGGTTGTTGGGTTTCGGTTGTGGGTATGGGTTCGGTTACAGGTGGTGGTTCGGTTGCATCGGTATGAACCCCCGTATCAGATACGTTGGTTGGAACCTTTGCGGATGTGGTTGTAGTTGTATCAGTGAAAATGGGTGGTGGTATAGAGAAAGAGGTTAGAGGAATAGTGGTAGTGGGGGTTATGGTGGGAATGGAAGTAGGGATTGTTTGAGTGGGTGAAGGAATGGGTGAATTATGGATTTCCCTGTCTGGGGTAGGAGATCGGGGTGGGGTGTTGCCTCTTGGAGGGGTTTCGCCTCGTTGAGAGCCGTCCGAATCCGAACTCTCGCCTTCTGAGTCACTCGAAGAAGAAGGGATGACAAGCTTTCGCTTTGGTTGAGTCTTCCTTCTCTTCGGCTGCGGGGATGTTGCAGGTTTGGTTGGTTTCCTCTTCCTGGGAGAAGGACCTTTAGCAGCTTTGGTCACTTGCTTCCCTTTATCCGCCTTTTTACCCCTATTAACCGGTTTGTCAGCATCATGGATGGACTTGAGCATTTCCTGTGTGAGTTCCCTCGGTCCTGACTGTTTGAACTCCTTAATCGTCCTGATGATCCTGCTATCAGAAGGAACATCGCCGTACATTGTCTCCGGAATAGAGCCAATGAAAGAAAACTTGGATGCATCGGAGATGATGATCTTCGTGGTATGAAAAGTACCAACCGAAGACATCGATGCACCAGCAGCAGTGGGGACATCGAACTTATCCATCGCCCATTTGGTAATGAGAATCCAGAACCGGGCATCCGACACCTCAGAATGTCGTGATGAAGAAGAGAGGCTCTGGATGAGTTGTTGCCAGAGAACAAACCCATAGTCAAGATTGACTCCGTTGTAGACGCCATACATAATCGACAAGAACAGTCGACTGGAACCGTCAGATCCTGAGCTCCGTTCTGATAAGCCCTTGAAGAGGACTGTGAACATGCCGTTCCATTGTGGCGGCAAGCAGGATTTATTAAACTTCGCGACGGAGGTGAGCACCTCCGTGTACCCCATATTGTAAAACATGTTGTAAAGATGGCCCACCGGAATCGTCTCCGGATTGATTCTTGAAGGGTCAGCAGCAAACCCTAGCAGCGTACCAAATCGTTGCCTTGAAATCGAGGTCTTGTGATCAGACACCTCGAAGAACACCATGTCGACTGCTTTGTCGTAATGTGCAGTCGCATACACCTGCGATAGGAGCTCCATGGGCACAGACTCCACCCTTGAAAGTGCAGGAGCGATTTGCGAGTACTTCAGGCACTCGATGATCGGAAACATGTAAGAATCATACGCCTGAGGTGTTAGGTCAATCACCAAGCACTGTTGGGGACGAATGGGAAGGATGTGTGAGGTGGCATGGACGGATGATGATTCTGCCATTGTTGAAGGTAGGAAGAAGAAGATGAACAGGAAAGCTTTAGGGTAATTTTTTGCTCTCTTGGAAATTTGGATGCAGTAAAGAGGTAAATGGGAGTGGAGACTGCCTTTTATAGTGATTGTAAGGAGAGAGAAAAATCTGTTCAAATCTTCTATGGAAATACGAAAAGGTTTCCCGGAATGATAGATGCGTGACAGTTAAGGCATGCGACGATCACGTAGGAGAGAGAGTGTCAGATTCCTAGGAACACGCCGCCCAGCAAGCGCCGTTTCAGAACAAATCGTTTCAAATCCTCACGTGCCTTTAAGTGCCAGAGAGGATACGCTTGAAAGTCGCACACGCGTCCATTACGTCAGTAATAGAGTGGGCATTTCAAATTCACACGCGCCCCTTTTTACCACCGGTTGAAATTCAATCCTTTTATTTCCCGCCTAAGCCAGCAACCCTTCGTCTTATCTTTTGAATCGCATCTTTTGAATAAATTGCCCACGTGGACGATTGTTGATCACGTCTGAATAATTAACCACCAATGCAATAAAACAGCCTGAAATTATTAGTACTAGATTTTTGGAAAATCAAGGATTTTCGTGCTAAGAGTGTAAAAAGAAAAGAAATAAAGCAACTCTTTGTGGGAATAAATGTGATGTCAATAATGACACGAAACAAATGATCCCGGGCACGAATCTCTTCCTTCAAGGTCAAGAGAGACCCTAAAGTGTTAATGTGGATTCCCGTTGAATTACGATCAAACACTTATTAATAAATGTTGAAAGGCTTCTTTTAATTAGGCTACTTCAGGGTGGCTTTCGCTTTGATGCAACAATTCTAATCTTGAAATAAGAAAGAAAGTGATCAAGGTACGTGTGAGACCAGTGTAGTCTGTTGAACAAGTAGGTAGGAATTAATTTTAAATTGCTTGGAAAATATAAAATCTCAAAAAAAAATTAAAAACTGGATCCCAAGGGAAGAAATGTTATTGTGTTTAACAATTTCATAGGAATCACACAAAATAAAATTTGAGATTTCATGAAGGTACATCCGTCAATTCTTTGGTGAAAACTTGAGCAAATTAATTGTTCACCGTCAATTCAGATTTGGTGTTGAATTTTGGGTTTCACTCAGCTCGTAGTGACACGAATCTAAGATCATAAACACAGTTGTTGTGTAACCATAAACCTCAGTGGTAATTTCTGAGAGTCTCAAGGGTTACGTTAATGAAACGAATGTAATGGAGAAATGTAATTGAGATGGTGTAAGAAAATAAAGTACCTCAGCTGCAAAAAGAAGGACCAAGCAGAAAACTCTTATCTCATGTGAGAAGAGAGTGAGGTAGCTCAGTAGCTCACGATTAGAATAAATGGGGTAGCCTTATTGGGAAGACAAGGTTTGTTTATACCAGGTCATGAAGGCTATTATTCAAAATCTTATGAGGCTTGGGACACATACAGCAGCATGCTTCTAGGGACACTTAACTAATCCAACAATTTTTATCCCCATAGACGAACAAACACACAAAAATATTTTTGGAGTTTTTGATATATATAAAAAAATTAAAAGAAAATAAAGAAATAATAAAAAGAATTAAGCAAAAAAAAACTTAGAAAGAGTAAAAAAAAACTTTGGAAAAATATGGTAACCGAACCCGAGTGTTCGGTTGGATTCGGTTGAGAAAAGTTTGAAAAACCGAACCCGAGCGTTCGGTTGGTTTCGGTTTAAGAAAATTTTGAAAAACCGAACCCGAGCGTTCGGTTGGTTTCGGTTTAAGAAAATTTTGAAAAACCGAACCCGAACCTTCGGTAGGTTTCGGTTTTGGAAAATTTTGAGAAACCGAAGAATTTAGGTTTGCAAATAGAAAAAAACTTTTGATGATAAGATAAACAACTTTGTACAAGAAATTTACAACAAAGAAATATACCTTTGTAGTGATGAGCGAGTCAGATAATTTAACTGAACCTGTACGTTCGGTCAATTTCGCTTCTTACGTTTGAGGTTGAGAGGTAGATTGAGGTACTGACTCTGATTCCATCATACCTAGCCCTTGTAAAATTCTGTTGAATGATGCTTCAGGAAGAGCTTTGGTAAAGACGTCAGCCAGTTGATCAGTGGTTCGAACAAAGTGTACTTCTACGTTTCCATCTTCCACATGATCTTTGATGAAGTGATACCTCAGTGCTATGTGTTTGGTTTTAGAGTGTTGCACTGGGTTATGACAGATCCTAATTGCACTTTCAGAGTCACAATATAGTGAGATCTTCTTCATATTGAGTCCATAGTCTCGAAGTTGACTCTGGATCCAAATCACTTGAGAGGTGCAGGATGCAGCGGCTATGTATTCAGCTTCAGCAGTAGACAACGACACACACGTTTGTTTCTTTGATTGCCAGCTAACCAACTTCCCGTCAAGGAATTGACAGCCGCTAGTGGTGCTTTTTCTGTCGAGTCCACATCCTCCAAGGTCTGCATCTGAGTAGGCTTGAACGAAGAAGCCTGAGTTGGAAGGATACCATAGACCTAAGGAAGCGGTTCGCTTGAGATATCGTAGGATGTTCTTCACTGCAAGCATGTGAGGTTCGCGTGGGTTTGCCTGAAATCTAGCACAGTAACACACAGAAAACATGATGTCAGGCCTGCTAGCAGTAAGATACATCAGTGAGCCTATCATTTGACGATAGAGCGTGATATCAACAGCCGGTTTGTCTAGGGATGGAGTGAGCTTGGTGCCGAATGCCATAGAGACTTTGACTTTGGAGTCTCCCATCATACCAAACTTTGCTAGGAGAGTCTTCGTGTAAGCTTCCTGATTGATAAAGATGCCTTCGGGTCCCTGTCTAATATTTAAACCAAGGAAAAAATTAATAGGACCCATTGAGCTCATTTCAAATTTAGTCTCCATCAGCTTTCTGAATTCAGCTGTTAGGCTGGGATTCGTTGAGCCAAAGATGATATCATCGACGTAAATTTGAACTATCATAAGGTGGTTACCTTCCTTTTTGCGAAAGAAGGTTGGGTCAACCGAACCTTGTTTGAATTTAGACATCTTTAAGAATTTAGTTAGCGTTTCATACCAGGCTCTCGGAGCTTGTTTGAGTCCATACACGACTTTATCCAGAATATAGCAATGATTGGGATATTTTTCGTTCACGAACCAAGGAGGTTGCTCCACATACACTGTTTCTTCGAGTTCTCCATTAAGAAATGCACACTTGACGTCCATTTGGAAAACTTCAAAATTTTTGTGGGCAGCATAAGCAAGAAATATTCTTACAGATTCCAGCCTAGCTACAGGAGCGAAAGTCTCTTCATAATCAATCCCTTCCTCCTGACAATATCCTTTTACAACCAGACAAGCTTTGTTCCTTATAACGTTACCTTCCTTGTCCATTTTATTCCTAAAGACCCATTTGAGACCAACAACCGAGGCATCTGGAGGAGTTGGAATGAGGCGCCAGACTTTGTTCCTTTCAAATTCGTTCAGTTCGTCTTGCATCGCTTGAACCCAATCGGAGTGATCAAGAGCAGTGTTAACTGTCTTTGGTTCAACTTTTGATACGAATGAGTTATACATGCAAAATTCAACTTTGGAAAATAAGGATGTCTGTTTTGCCTTGAGTTGTGATCGGGTCAGAACCTTTTCAGAGACATCACCAACAACTTGAGAGAAAGGATGATCTCTGGTCCATTTGGTAAGCGGAGGGTAGTTTGGATCAAAAGTTGGGTCCAATTCAGCATTGATCATTTCTTCTGGCTCGGATTGGCTTTCGTAGTCGAATGACATATCAGCTTGCTCCCCCTCGATAGATGAGCTTTCTGGAATGCTTTGAGAAACGTGAGGTTCAGAGGTTTCTTGTGGTGCTGGATATTCAGGCGTTGATGCACCTTTAGATAGTGAAGCACTTTCGGTTGGAGAAGTACTTTCGGTAGCAGTGGGAGAGCTTGGCTCCCCCTCAACATGTGAGGTCGGCTGAGTTGATGACGGTTGATCCTCCCCCTCGACTGAAGCATCGTTTGATGGAGGTTCGTCAGAATTCGATCCTCCTTCGTTCATTCTCATGGCAGCTTCTTCGACAATTTGCTTCATATGGTCTACCTTGTTGTCTGCTGTGCCTGCTTCTGAGAGAATAGCTTTCTCTGGTTCGTCAAATAGCTCCATAAACTTTCCGAATAGATTAGCGATCGAGACTATGACTTGGCCAGTTTGAGGAAAGATTTCCCCAGCTGTGTCGACTTTGGTCTGTAGCTTTTTGACATAGCTATCGTCGAAAGTCACGTAATAAGTCTCTTCGATTTTTCTCGAACGCTTGTTTAGAACTCTGTATGCTTTGGAAGTGAGAGAGTAGCCCAGAAAGATTCCCTCGTCGGCTTTGACATCGAACTTGTTGCGGTGTTCCTTAGAGTTAAAAATAAAACACCTTGAACCGAACACGTGGAAAAATTTCACATTGGGCTTTCTGTTGTTGAGAATCTCATAAGGTGTGAGCGTGAATCGTTTGTTGAGATAAGACCTGTTCTGTGTAAAACAAGCAGCAGAAATAGCATCAGCCCAAGAATAAAGAGGTAAGGAAGCGAAACTTAGCATTGTTCGGGCAGCTTCACACAGAGATCGGTTTTGTCTTTCGACAATTCCGTTCTGTTGAGGTGTGTAGGGAGCTGAGAAGTTGTGACTAATTCCTTTTTCTGCTAGAAATTCTTCAAATTCTCTGTTTTTGAATTCCAGGCCATTGTCGCTTCTGATGTTGCGAACGACCTTCTTGAGCTGTACTTCAATCTGCTTGATGAACAATTTCAGCTTATGAGTCGCTTCAGATTTGAGCTTTAGAAAGAACACCCATGTAAACCGCGAAAAGTCATCAACAATAACAAGAATATACTTGCTACCACCGATGCTTTCGATAGATGATGGACCACATAAATCAATATGAAGTAATTCGAGTGGTTCAACAACTTTCGTGTTAATTATAGATGGATGACTTTGACGACTCAGCTTCCCCATTTCGCATGCAACACACAAATGATCTCTATCGAACTTGAGCAATGGAAGACCTCGAACATGACCTCCAGTGACAAGTTTGTTGATATCTTTAAAGTTGAGATGAGAGAGTCTTCGGTGCCACAACCAGCTTTCGTCAGATTGTGCTTTTGATAATAGGCATATACCTGGGTTTCCTTTGATGGGTTTGAGGTTTAGAGGAAACATTTCACCCTTACGCTCTGATTTGAGAATAACTTTCTTTGTCTTCTTCTCAATAATTTCAGAACCTTCATCGTCGAATGAGACTTTGAGACCTGTACCTCCAACAAGCTGAGATACACTGATGAGGTTGTGTTGAAGTCCTTCCACGTATGCCACCTTTCTTATAGTGAAATCACCATTGGTAATCATTCCGTATCCCTTTATGGTGCCGAAGGAGTTATTTCCAAACTTGACGTTGCCACCATTTGCAAGAGACCTGTATTCCCTGAGTTCTTCTTTCCTCCCTGTCATGTGACGCGAGCAGCCACTATCAATGTACCATTCTTCGTCAAACTGCTCGTCACTTATAACCTGCAAAAATCAAGCAGATTTAGGAACCCAAAGTTTCTTGGGTCCACGTGAGCCTTTCACATGTACAGGAATAGTAAGAGAGATGTCAACAAGATATGTTCGTTTTATTGGTGGGACTGACCTTAGAGTTTTGATCTCTTTTGATTTCGGAACCGAACCTTTGCTTTCGGTTGGAGTCATCCTCTGAACCGAACCTTTGCTTTCGGTTGGAGTCATTCTTTGAACCGAACCTTTGCTTTCGGTTGTTGTGGCTCTCGTGCTTTTTAATAGGATTATTCTCAAACTTTAGATTCTTGTCTTGATGTGAGAAATATGCATTTTGGGATTGCCAGAATTGTTTCCTTTCAGAGAGATTCTTCCTGTATCTCTGGTTCCTTTGACGTTTCTGATTCCGCATCTGCTTCGGTTGATGATGGATGTTGGCTTTCATTTTTGGTTTCTCTTTGGCTGGTTCACTTTGAACTGTGGAAGTTTCACTTTGAACTGAGGAACTAGAGGGAATATCTTGTTTTGCCGAACTTCCATTTTCTTGAGGAATGTCTTTCGTACCACTGGTACTTGGCACATCGAAATTATCTGGCTTGTTCAAGGGTTCTGGTACGTATCGTCCTTTACTTTTCCATGAGGTCCTTTCAGATAACCCTACCGTTTCATCAGCATTATCGATTGGAGCTGACCAGAAGAACTCATCGCAGCCATCAGCATTGTCTTCGTTTACAATTGCTGTGAGTTCAGCAGTTTGATGTTCGGTTACTCCTGTGACCTTGTATACTTGATTTGGAGTGGTCCTAACCTTTTGATATACAACCGCTTTCTCTGCTAAGATCGGGGACTTTTGTTGGGACAATCGAGCGAACTCCACTAAATTTTCTGAAATTAGATTCTTGTGGTTTTCAGGTTCGCTTTTCACAAATTCTGAGCAGTCAACCGTGTCCTCTACAGAAATTTCACTCATATTGTCATCCTCATTAAGCTCAGATGCATTTTCAACATCAATTTTGTTTTCTGAGCTCAAGTTGGCGTTTAAAGAGTCAAATTTTTGTATGGTTTCGGTTCTCAGTTTAAGTCTATCATTTTCATCCAAAAGGTTTTTAAGCATGTCCTTATGGTCCTTGGATTTAATGAAAGATTCTATTTTGTCCAGTCCATACATATAGGTCGGATTGATGTCATCAGATGATATCACACTCTCACAATTATAAGCTTCAGCATCAATTTCATCCTCCTTAAACTCAAGGAAGGGAAAAATCATGCGATGAATCTTTTGTCCTATTTCACAATCCAAGTGGAGCTGAGTAATATTAGTGTAAAGACGTTTGACAATTAAACAAAAAACATTTCGATGTTTCAACAACTTTAAATTGTCTCTTTGTAAATAAATGTTTTCATCTTTTGTTTTAACTAATTCTGACTCCTTCAGCTCGATCCACATGCGCCGTTCCTCACTCTTTGAAGACACCCTGCTTAATTGATCAGTTAGGTTAGAATTGGTGACTCGAGTTTGAGTTAAACTACTATCTAGATGAGAGATTCGAGAATTAACACTTTTTAGTTCTTTTTCATATGAGCATTGTGGTACTTTGAATGAAACAAAAACCGATTGTACCTTCTTGATTAGTTCATCGAGTTCGTTGAACTGCACGCTGAGCGGTTTGGCTGTAAAGCACATATCCTGCTGCTCCTTCGGTTCATTGCTTCCACCATCAGTGTTGTATCCCCTCATCTGAGATACTTCAGACACCATCAAGTACCTTCCTCCACTGCTCTCCTCTTTTGCCACACAAGCCTTTCCATGAGAAGGCTTCCTCACTTCATCGTCTTTAGAGTCGGTTGACCAAACTTCCATGCCACCGAACTCGTCATCAGCAACCGAACCCTGCACAATTAGAGCATTCATAGAAGGGTTAGCGGTAGATTTCTTCTTCCTCATCTCATCAAGCTTTTTCTGCAGCAAAGCTTCCTCATCCTTTTCCTCATCCTTTTCAGCCATCTTTTTGAGAACACAATCCTTAGCATAGTGGTTTTTCCCTCCACAGTAGTAACAGCTTACTCCAGAATCACCCTCTGCCTTCGGTTCCTTCTTAGACTCATCGACCTTCGGTTCATCTTTAACCTTTTCTGAACTATAACTCCCCTGCCAGTTTCGGTTTTTGTTGCTGGGGAATCTCTTCTTAATGAACCTCTTGGGGTTAGACACCATCATAGCATAATCCTCAGCAGTGAGGTCATACTCCTCCAAGTTGAGGTCTTCTTCCTCCATCACAGCTTTACTTTTTGACAGGAGGGCCAGCGAACCAAGGCTTGAGACAACGTTCTTTTCCTGCAGCACAATTTTCTCCTGAGACTTGAGAATACCCACCAGTTTCGCCAAAGAATATGATTTAAACTGCTCATGGGCTTTAACTGTAGACACCACTGCTCTCCACTCTGATCTTAGACCATTTAAAAACGTAACCTTCTGCTCGATAAGCTTCCTTTCGATGTCATGTTTGATCATCTTGCTGAGAAGATGATTGAAGCGATCGAACGTTTGGGTCACAGTTTCTTCGGCTCCTTGCCTGAATTCTCCAAACTCAGATAAGAGCAAGGTTTGGATAGAGTGTTCAAGATCCTCGTCTGTAGAGTACAGTTCACGAAGCCTATCCCAGACTTCCTTTGCCGTCGTGCATGAGCTTACCAACCTGAAAGTGTCGGACTGAAGGGCGAATCTGATCAATCTTAACGCCTTGATATTGAATTGGAATTTATCCTTTTCATCTTGCGCAATATCTTTAACATCCTTCAGCAGATCATTGTACTCCTTTTGAGTTTTGATAATCCTCGACGTTGCAGAGTGAGAAAACGGTCCATTGATAATTGCTTCCCATATGAGGTATCCATTATCCTCAGATCCTATAACATAGTCTTCGAAGTGATGCGCCCAGACTTCATAATCATGGGTATATAAGATGGGAATCTTCATGGTTGAACCAATGTTGTTGGAAATATTAATGGGATTCGATTGTGTCTCGTCCATAATGATCGAATAACCTGTTTAAAGATCAGACTTGTAATAAATCAGATTAGGGCAAAACAATAAATATCAAGATACGTCAATAATGAGATGACGGCTCAATAAATATCAGTAATTGCGGAAAAACCCTAATTAAAACCTTTTCACAGAAAAGAAGTGTATCGATTACACAGCCTCCTGCTCTGATACCAATTGATGAGATTAAAACTTAATCTTGAAGATCGATTAGATCTCAAACATGTAAATAATGACTTAAACAGCAAGAACGCAAAAACAATAAGTAACACAAGAATGAATCAAACGTGTCGAATGATTATAAAACAACCCTCAGAAGAGCTCGATCAAGAACATCAACTGTAGAGAGTTAGAAGGTTTACAGGAACGATAAAGAAAATTAAAGCTATCGTAATTCTCTATCTTGTCTTCTAGATCGTTGACCTAATTATGCATGCAAGCATATATTTATATAATAAACCTAACAGGCTCTCGGTTGGACAGGCCCAAACCGGAGTACAAAACAAATGGACTAACAGCCGAGCCCAATGACGCAACACATAGATGAATCTTCAACTCAACACCCAGCTAGCGAGGGAACTAGCATCAGACACGACGTTAACGGGACCGGAGATCAAACGTGAAACCACGGAAAAGATAGTTCAAATAAGAGCTTGACTACAAGCATCACGCGACCGACAAAAGAGCTACGCTGATAAACGGCGAAAGCCCTTAGAGTTTCAGGTCGGGGATCGAGTGCTGTTAAAAGTTTCTCCCTGGAAAGGGGTCATTCGTTTTGGAAAACGGGGAAAATTGAATCCGCGATACATTGGACCTTTCGAGATCCTTGCCCG
This sequence comes from Lactuca sativa, assembly GCF_002870075.4. Classification (NCBI taxonomy): domain Eukaryota; kingdom Viridiplantae; phylum Streptophyta; class Magnoliopsida; order Asterales; family Asteraceae; genus Lactuca; species Lactuca sativa. Next base: position 156,404,598 of record NC_056628.2, on the reverse strand, counting down.
AATTGGTCCAGTAGCGTACAGACTGCAGCTACCCGCTGAGCTCAGCAGCGTACACCCCGTGTTCCATGTTTCCAACCTAAAGAAGTGTTTATCCGACGAAACTCCCGTCATTCCCCTTGACGAAATTGAAATCAATGAGAATCTCCTGTTCGTCGAAGAACCAGCCGAAATCATGGACAGGGAGGTGAAGCGTACCAAGCAAAGTCGCATCCCGATTGTGAAGGTACGGTGGAATGCAAAGCGTGGACCCGAATTCACGTGGGAACGCGAAGATCAAATGAAGCAAAAGTACCCTCATCTATTCTAACATTCTCAAATCGGGCTTTCAAAAGAATTTCGGGACGAAATTCCCTCTAACGGGGGGATGATGTCACAACTAGGAATTTGAAGCCTTGTAAACATTGAACAATGATAACAAATGTGAACCAACAATGTGAAAGCATGTAAGGTGCTTATTCAATAACAATAAAATTTCAATCAAACACTTCATACATGCACTGCAAATAGCCAACAAACAATTGGAAACCCTAGAAATCCTTGTTTGAGTCCATTTTGGACTAGGATTTCCTTATTGGGCCCAATGGACCAATAAGCTTCCAATTGGACTATCTTGGGCTTAAAACTTTTGAATGGGCTCTAATTTGGACCCACTTTCATTTATTTTAATATTTTGGGCCATATTGGGCCTAGAATGAAACAAAATATTTAAATGGACCTTATTGGGCCATAACTAACCTAATTTAGCCCTAATAGGTCATTAAAATCATATTTATATTTATTTGGGCCAAAAATCACTCAACATAACCATAAAATTTGGGCTTAAGCATTTAAGGCCCAAATACTCTTTCTTCCCTCTCCATTCTCGGCCCAAGCCCAATCCATGAAGAAGAGTTGACTTATGCTTGCCACCTCATTTTTACATGGAGGTTATCCATGCAATTGACCCAAATCTCCATGCACCATCTCATCACACTCTCTCTTCTTCCTCTCTCTCTTTTCTTCGGCCAAGAGCAAGAGAAACACACACACTTCACAACTAAATTTCTCTCTAAACCAGTCAAGAATCATCCACTCTCCTTCATCCAAAAATCTCGAAATTTCTTGTGTTTCAAGAGGCTTTCAACAAGTAATTCATCATCTAAGGTAAGTTGATGACAAATCTATGATCTAACTCACTTTTTTTCATCAAAAATCATCTCTTAATCCATTCAAACTCATGATCTTGCATCTTTGAGCACACTAAGTTCAAGATCCATCCAAGGAACTTGCTAGGGCCGAAAATAGCACCAAACTTCTCCAAATCTTCTTCAAAAAACACCGAAACCACACTCAAGGTGAGCTTCATACCCCTTTATTTTTTGTTTTTTTGAGTTTTATGGGGGAGAATACAAGAAAATGTGTAGATCTATGTGTATATGTATGCTATGTGTGATTTGATGCATGTATGTGTGTCATTTCTTGTGTATTGTGATGAATATGTTACCAAAAAGGGTGTAAACCCGAGATCTAAGAAATGAAAAAGGAAATAAACATAACTTAATCTATTTTACACTAAACAAGTAAAAAAAAATAAGTTGATAAGGTTGTGATGAACATACTATAACATAAAACCCATTTTTTGGGCTTAAAATGTCAAAAATACAAACTTGGGGTAAAAATCAACAAGTCACGGTTTCTTGATGGTTAAAAAGATTCAAAACAGTTTCTATAAGTATTTTTCTGAATATTAGAAATTTCTAGGGACTTAAAATGTAAATTTTTAACCTAATGGGCTAATTATGGGCTTCTCGGCCCAATAAGCCTCAAAATGCGAAATTTATAAGTTTGAGGGGTTGGAAATGCAATTTTCTGTAAAACAGGGGGTAATTAGCATAACAAAATGTTTATAAGGTTCAAAAATGCTTTTCATTATCAAAAAGGACTAAAAATGCAAACTTTTTAGATTTTGTGCCAAAACTGTAAAAGTTGTGAAAATGGGTCCTTAACCGAGAATCACTATTCTAGAGGGGCTGAAGCTGTCAAATAAATAAACTTTGGGTTAAAATCATGTTTTCATCAAATAAATTATACAAAAGTGTCAAGAAAAGTGTTTTAAGGACTAAAAATGAAATTCTTTTATATAAAAGGACCAAAAGTGTTATTTTTATAAAAGGAAGGAAATGAAAAGGACCAAGCTCCATCTTCAAACAAATTAAGTCAATAATACAAAATACAAGATCCACGACTATCGACGAAATGGAAAACAATTACACTTTCAACAACAAATATCGTTACAAAACAAATTGATTTGGTCTCGAATCAATAACAAAACAAAATCGATAAACCCATGCATTTCAATGAACACGCGATAATTATGATGAACTAACTTACAAACTTTGGGCTTAGAAGTTTCAAATCATGCTTTTTGGGCCTTGCTAGCCCATCAACATGATATTTGGGCCCAAAGGGAATATGCTTACGTGATATTGGGCCTTCTATGACCCAGTTCCACGTAAAAGGACTTTCAATATCTCTAATGTGATATTGGGCCCTAATGGCCCATTAGTACTGCTAGCGAGGTCGAGAAGTCAAATGCGAGTGGGGCCAAGTGTCTTTCGCATTCCCGGTAGCCTTGAATAACTCATGGAAATAAAGGGACTTCGTACTCTCCTATCTCCTCGGTTGTTGGGCTTATGAGAAATCAAAGTTAACAGATTCAGGACGATAAACAAGAGTAATCATGGTGGGTGGATTAAGTGAGTAGTAACGGCCGACGCCTTTAAGGATTGTTCGTAAACTGTAGTTATAAACTAGTCATTTTCTCTAATGCGTGATTATAACAACTCACAACCCTAATTAATCCAATGCCACCCGGGTAATCAAAATCATTCGACGTATTGGTATAACAATAGACAAGTCACCGTATTTTATGTGTTGGGAAAACGTCGGGTTTTCCCGGGAAGTTCAACAATTTCACTTGCGTGATTTATACAAAAGTTCAACAATTATACATGTTTTAACAATCAACAAGCATATATTCATGGATCTTCACACTTTTTATAAACAATGATCTTTTCAGAAAATATCGGATTTTCTGGGTTTTACAAACTACACCAAATCATTTTACTACAACATTACTTATGAACTCACCAACATTTCATATGTTGACGTTTTTCAAAATAACTTGTATTCTCAGGTAACAGGTAAGCCGAAGAATAAGTACCAAGTTATGTCATGGTGTTTTGCTTAGATTATCTATCGAACAGTTTATGTTATGAAATTGTAATGTCTAAAACAATGTACTGGATGTAAACAATATCAGTTGTATTATTTCAATGCATGGTGATGAATGATGTTATGATTCATGTATATTCATTGTGATGGTATTCAATTTAAGTCACAAGAGCCCTCAGATGTTTCCGCCGTCTGGTTCGGGGGTGTGACAAGATTTGATATGTGATAGATATTATGAGATTTTGAAACACATAGTTTATGATGAAATGATGGTTTTAATGATGTTTTAAAAACGAAAATTTTGGGTTGTAACCTTGGGATGTTTCAAAATCACAAGGACCCATCGTGTTATTTTGTCAAAAGAATATGTATTATCATAAAAATTTGACAAAATTTCATAATTGGTCGTTGCAAAATATTTCATTTTGAGGACTTTCAAGGAAAACGTCACGCTATTGGTCTCTATGGTTTGCAAAATTACATGAAAGATCCTCCTGTCGTTAAATCTAACTTTTTCAGTTGTTAGATTTTAATGAAAAAGACTAATTTATCCTTGTACCAAATTTGCAATATACTACAAACCTTAAGGACCATTTGTGTAATTTTCTATATACATAAATTATAAATATAAATTTTGTATATTTACAAATAAATAAACTTAAATTCGATAAACTACGTCCAAGTCGTTTTTTCTTTAATTTTTTTTATTTGTGAATTGAAACGTTAATGTTTTTTTTTAAATTTTATGCCGTTACGGTTCATGGTGTTTTTACATGTATGCCCCATAATTAATATCGTTATCAACATTATGTTTGTATTTATTATTATCATTATTTCATCTTTTGTTTTATATATATATATATATATATATATATATATATATATATATATATATATATATTTATAATTTTAGTTATTATTATTCTTCTATTGTTTTTTATTTATTTTGATTCAAGTAATAAAAAATAAAAAAACAAAAAACAAAAGCTCAAAAACCAAAATTGTAATATACTCTAATATATTATTACATTTTACACTTTTCATTTTTTTTCATTTTTTTTCGTATTTTTTTTATTTTTTCTTATTATTTTTTTTTAAAATTTTTTCTTATTATTTTTTTAAAAAAAATTGTATTATTTTTTTGTATTTTTATTTTTTTCGTTGTTTCCTTTTATTTTTCATCAAGTTGATATTTTTTTTACATTTTCCAAAAAGTGTGAAATGTATGAATATATTAGAGTATATTATAATTTTGGTGTATGTGTTTTTTTTGGTTTTCTACCTTTTTTTTATAACTTTGGTTTTTTATGGTTTTTATAACTATTCTTATTTTGATTGAAGTAAATAAAAAAGTTATATATTTATATTTGTAATTTTGCTCCATTTTTTTCTTCTTTAGTGGTTATTTTATATATGTTATGAAAAATTAAAATTAAAAATTTCAAATGGTTTGTCTATTGATAATTAATTTTTCAATCTGTGATACTTAAGATTTATAATTATTAAAACAAAAAAAACTAGCTAATATTTTTAAAATGTAACTTGCAAATTAAATCATATTTCTAAATGAGATATCAATAGTTTAAATTCAAAATAATATTCTTAAATTTGATAATAAACTAAAATAAAGAACAAAAAAATAATAAGAGTCGGACTCTACAAAAAAAGTTGTTACAATATTTTAAATTGAAGTTTTTATTTCATTTACTTAAATAAAAATATTAGAAAACTACAAATAACTAAAATTATATATATATATATATATATATATATATATATATATATATATATATATATATATATATATATATATATATATATATATATATATACACATATACACACATAAAATTTCAAATTTACAAAATTACACAAATGGGCCGTGAGGTTTGTACTATATTGTCAATTTGATACAAAGGTAAAATAGTATTTTTCATTAAAATCTAACAGCTGAAAATTTAGACTTAACGATAGAAGGATCTTTCATGTAATTTTGCAAACCACAGGGACCAGTGACATGACGTTTTCTATGAAAATCCTCAAAATAAAATATTTTGCAACCACATGAACAATTATGAATTTTGTCTAAAATTTATTATATTATTTTTAATTTATCATAAGACTGGAGGGAGTGATGTTACAAAAATTGTACTCGATTCTTTCACTGCCACATAGGCGACACGTTATACTTTACCACAAATGTGTGTTTTCATGCCACACTTGATTTTTTTAATTAAATAAAAACTACATTTTTAGGAAAAAAACATTCATTTTATTACTTCAAAATAAGAATAACATTACATTCCATTGCCTAAATAAAAATACTAAAAACTTCAAAAAAAAAAAAAACACTAGAAATTTTTAACCTACAAACTTAAAAAAAACATACATTAAACGATTAAAAATAAAACACACTACATGAAGTCGTCCTTCCAGAACTCGTCTTCCAGGTCATCATCCGGATCCAAATTGAGGTTAATGTGTTGAATCCCGTAAATGTGTTCCACCAAACCCATACGAAGATTGTGAAATGTTTCATTGCAACGAACCTCTACTCTCTTTCCAATGTACTCGTCGCCCCCAATTTCTATTGCTTGTGTCGTGAGAATGGTTTCCTCTTCATCATACTCATATATCGTTCTTCCTTCATTTTCAATAACTATATTATGCAATATTATACATGCATACATGACTTCATGCATTTTTTCCTCGTTGAAAAAAATTCTTGGTTTTTTTCAGTATAAACCAACATTTCTTGAGAGCTTCAAAAGCCCGCTTGACATCCTTCCTAACTCTTTCTTGAGCTTTCTTAAATTTTTTCCGATGAGTATCATTCGTTAGATCTTCGACTATACGTTCGTACAATGATATGAACATTCTGAAGCGAATTCTAAAGTAGTATCACTGAAAAGTGGCATTTTCTTGTAAGTAGTCTTGTATTAGACGTTGGTTTGCATCTTCACGATTTGTACAAATAAATCTTCGGGTTCTCTGTTCAGCACTATCGGATGCCCTACTGCATGCCGCTTCATACGTTTGTTCCGCAAATTTAGCAACGACAAAAACATCGAACATAACATCAAATTCTCCAGAAGAATCGGACGAAGACATTTTTTGATTTTTTTTTGAAAGATAATGTAGTAGAAAGATAAAAAAAAAATGAAGGGTTGAGAGGTTTAAATAGATGTTAAAGGTTAAAAGGGAAAAAATAATTAAAAACCCAAATTATTACCATTTTCAACGGTCAAATGGGCTAGCCAATCAAAATCAAGCATGAAGCGTTCCCTCCGAAAGCCGCATCGCATCCCTAGCCGTACCTGGACCACACCCAGGGGATGATGTTTGTGCTTATTTGGCAAGGGGAGTGTGGCCTCAGCCGCGGCCACTCCGTCTGGTCTAAGCGATTGATCCTTGAGATTTGTGTTTGAAGACAAAAATTTCTACTATATAATTATAAATTAAAAATAAAGTTTATTTAAAATGATTATGTCCGCGATATAAATTCTATTTTCCTCATATTTCAAGGGCTACATAATTGTGTGTTTCTAGATTTTTGGTTTTCTAGTATAAATTTGACAGTAGATATTTTTCCAACTTAAATTGAGAACTGAACAAGATTCAAATTCGTCGTTTATCAGAAAGAACTAATTTAAGGTTTGGACTCCGTTTGGTTAAATTTAAAGTCAGAAACCCTAACTTAATACATGTACAAGTGTTGAAACATCAAATTAGGCTGAAATACGAGAAAGTGAGATATTTTTGATAAAACGTATAAACAAACATATTTAAATCTTTTGTTTGTTTAGGACATTGGACAAACTATCAAAATATTAAGCTTTTAATTGAAAAATTAAGCTTTTAGTTGGAAAGCTAGCTTTGTTTGATAAACTAGTTAGTTGATGATAAAATAATATAAATGACGATAAAAGACATTAGCGGGAAATAAACATATACAGATCAAGGGCGGTTTTAGGGTGGGTCCATCGTGACACCGGCAAATCCTTGATTTTTCCGGACGCAATGATTTTTTTTTTTGAAAATTTTCGGAAAATTTATTTTTTCTAGTATCGTGCTACTCCCGAGTCCCGACTTTCCCGTGACCCTCATACTGTGAAATTCTACGTCCGCCCCTGATATATCTGGAAAATTTATGTTATGACCTTTTCAGTAAGCGCCAAGTTTATTTCTAATTTAAATCGATCTACAAAAGAAATCCAAATTCTAAATTTAGGAATTAATCTATTTGGATCCGCGCTAAATACATAGAAGGGATGGGTAGAATGAAAAGCATATAATGAATTAGAAAATAACAACAACCACAACATAAATGGGTTGAATTTTGAAGAGCCATGAACCGTTGATTGGAAGGGTGAGACCAATGGGTTGGCTTGGGTTCGAGACAATGAACCGAAAGCATTGGACCCGACAAGAGACAAGGATAACGTTATCTCTATCCTTTTCATTTTCCCCATAAAAACCACTTAAACCTTCTTTTATTTTCTTCATCTTACCCCATTTCACACCAAGATTGTAACACATCCAATATTATTGATGAATGTACACATTTTAATAACAATGATCGTTTATAAAAAAAGGTAAATAAAAATACAAATATTAGAAAATCACAATCTATTATAAGATAATTACTGAACAAATTATTACATTGATTTTGTGTCTATTAAAACATTTAGGTCGGAAGGAGTACTCCCACCTAATAGTGCGGTGGGGTGAGTTGGGCCTTTCACTGTGATGGTGAATACCATATTGTTGGTTGGTGAAGGGAAGAACTGTATGTGGTAGATATCATGTTCTCTCTCTCTCTCTCTCTCTCTCTCTCTCTCTCTCTCTCTCTCTCTCTCTCTCTCTCTCTCTCTCTCTCTCTCTCTCTCTCTCTCTCTCTCTCTCTCTCTCTCTCTCTCTCTCTCTCTCTCTCTCTCTCTCTCTCTCTCTCTCTCTCTCTCTCTCTCTCTCTCTCTTTTCCTTTTCGTTTTAATGATTTAGCAAGTTGTATATTATCACATACTAATGCTTTAAAAAACGGAGAGAATGAGGGAAAATACGACTATTTATTGGGTTTTGCACGCTGATAAGAAAATGAGGTGACGTTGAGATGATAAAGAAATAATAAATTTGAAATATGAGTATACCCTCGATCTAATAATTTCAATGTATATGCAAAAAAAGCTTATATTAAACAGAAAACAACTATATTAAACTGTAAACTATTTAAAATCTCTTTTTTTTTTTCAATAGATGCGAAAAAAACCTTTATATTAAATGACTTGTTAAGAAGAAAGAAAAACGCTAAACCTAACTTATTGGAAAGAAAAAAAAACATTAGGAGAATGACGTTGGAAATTTTGAAAAAAGGAAGACTTTTAATGCTCATGATATTAATATGATGTTTTTTTTTTCAGTAATTTGTCATTAATAAATTATAAATATTGTTTTCTCTTACATTTAACGAAATAAAAACAGTTGTTTATAATTTTACACTATAAAAAACATATTCAAATTACCTATATGCATATACCCTACAAAGTTTATCATATGAATATCTTCTAACTATTGGTAAAGTTTAGTTATTGCTTTTTCAAAGCAAAACGTGTCAAGTTAATTTGTATTGACGTGGAAAATCTAACGCGTAAATGAGTGTTTTGTCGTTTTATTTTAGCAATTAGGAAGGAATATAGGGTGATTTCCATAATTAACCAATGTTTTAAAAACCGGTTTGAACCGGCCGGTCGAACCGGTTGGACCGAGAATTGGGAGAGGAAGCAGTTCAACTATCACCGATTTTATATTGATTTCAGAACTGAATTGAACCGGCCGGTTTTTAGAAAAAACCGGTTGAACCGGTCAAAATAAACCGATTGAACCGAATAAAAACATATGAAAAAGAACCATTTACATAATAAACTTTGATAATTTTTTTTCAAATCAATTTAGTTTTCTCTAAATAAAAACATATGGTAAATGTTATAATTTTTTTTGATGTGTTTTTATTCATCAAAAACTATATTTCGTTTCAGTATTATATTTTATTTTCTTTTTGACGTATATAAATTGATGTAAAAACACTAAAACTTATGGTTATGTATTATTTTAATGTATTTGGATTCATCTACAACTTATTTTTATGTGTATTTTTAATGTTTGAACTTGTAAACATCAAATTCATAATTTCTATATATATGTATGTGTAGGAAAATAGAAAAAAACATGAAAAATATAGAAACCGGTTCACCCGGCGGTTGAACCGGGAATCGATCACCATACCGGTTCAACTAAAAAACCGGTTTTTAAAACATTGGAATTAACACATTCCTACATTACTTGAAAGATCAAATAGAATATTATTCAAATATGATATTTGAAACTTATCTTTGAATATCACGAAATGTAGATTATGAAGATAATTCTGAAGATACTTTAAAGAACACTCGTAAAAAATTATGAACACTAGTAACATACTTAAAAGATACTTTAAAATACACTTGCCATCATTTTAGTAAAAAAAAAACAAAACAAAAGGTAGGAAAATATTTACTTTCTCTTATAATAAGAATTCAACATTTTTTAATTTCCAAATAGTACCGAGCAATCAACATTAGACGCTCATTATATCCCATAGTTATAGAGTCACAACTTTGGATAATAATTATATGCTCATTATAGTCCATAATTTTAGGACCTCGTTAGGGGCAACCTGCTTTGGACCCTATTAGGGGCGTAATCCCTTGACCCCTGCCATTTGGTTGAATCGAGATTAAATCTATTTTATACAAACATGCACTTCGCGCCTCTTAACTTATTTAGAATCAAGACTGAATTCGATGGTAATCTTGTAAATTCCATTGTACTAAAATGACCACATGATACTAAAATTACCAACAATTTATGAATTAATATTCACATGAAGAATTAAAGAAGTTTATCACTAAAATCCAAAATGACAAGAACTGGTAAGCTAATTAAACATCATAGCCATGTTTTAGACTTTCTAACAAAATAGTGATAAGTATCAGACCCTGTTTGATAGACATCTTTCCAGGCCCAAACATATATTCCTTGCTGAATGTGTAACAGTTGGAATTTAGGTATGTTACCTTTTAGCCATTGGGTTAAGATTTATTTTACATAAGACGCCCCTCCGTACACTGGGCGTACATGGGTGTTATGGACGCAGACTTCAACCACGTACGTTGGGCGTACGTAGCCAGAGACAATAACCCTAATATTAGTGGATGAGCCCAATTTAAGCTCACTTACGACATTTGGACCTTACCCTTATCAACCTCCACTGCTTGATATCGTCCCTTAAACCCTAATTTGCTAGTGAGTGTGATCCTTGAGCTTTAAAGTGTCTTTGGTGGCCATTTTAGTGGGTTTGCAAGAAGAAGAGATTGGTGTGCACGCCTTGGACGTAGTTGAGCTTCTAGATATTGCATCTACATCATCTTGGAGAGCTTTTGAAGGTAAAAAGTTCAGACCTTGCTAATCCTTTTGCTAATTTGAGTTAGGGTTTGGTAGTGAGTTCATTTTTGGTCCATGGATCCTCTTTTGTGAGTTTAAGCAACTCCAGAGGTTAGAAATGTTAGATCTGAGTCCCTTTGGCATGTTAGAAGCATAAAAATACTATATTGATGGTTTTTTATGACACCATGCATGGGTTTGAGTTCTTAAAGTGAGTATTAATTGACAAAATGGGATGTTGGGCTCCTATGAAGCATGCAAAGGCATAAAGTTGCCAACTTTATGCCCTAGGACCTTTAAAATGACCAAGATCTGGAATTTGATGAAGTAGCTGCATGGATTAAGCTCTTAATGGTTGATTATGATTAGCAACCTTGTACAATGGGCATACTAGGATATACGCTACAACTACTACCTTAAGACCAAGTATGCTAAGCTTACTGATGGTGTACGTTGCATGTATGTCCTCTGGGCTGATGAGGTAAGTTTTGGACTTTTAGGACTCTTGAGACTTATCTAGTGTTGGGCCATGGCCCGTTTAGGGTAAGTGGGCTTAGTTTTCCTTCATGGGCCTTGTGTGTCATGGAATGGGCCTTAGGTGGCATCGTTGAGCCTTATAGCCCGTTATTGATTTTGGAAAAAGGGTAGCTGGGCCTATTAAAGGAGAAAGGCCTTTGGGTCTTATTTGAAGAGTTTGGACTTAGGGATTTTGGGCCCATGAGTGGGTTTGTGTCATAATTCTAATTAGGGTAATTTGTATATTTACAGTGTGAGATTTCTGGATCGGTAGCTGAGCAGTTGTTATTTATCAACAGTCTGAGGTGAGCCTTCTCACCATATCAATGGGTCGAAGGCACCAATGCTGACCCATTACTTGACATGTGGATTGATAGTTGTTTATGTACTTAATTTTTTGAAGACCCCGGGGGTAGCCTGTGGCACTTTTATGAACACCACGGGGGTATCCCATGACATGGAATACCATGGGGTTAGCCCATGGCACTTGGATATCAGACCATGGGGGTAGCCTATTGTTGGATTAGATGTCTAAGCCTATAACTATTATTGGTATGTACTCGACCCGAGGGTAGCATTGTCCATTTGGGTTGCATGGCATCAGAACAATTGGTTAGACAAGTGAGAAAAGGTTATTTGTGATTTATATTAATTTATTATAAGTTCTAATACATTAATATGAAATCATATTATTTAATTATCATTGATCAAGAATTAATTTGGGATTAATTTTGTGATCAAAAGAGACTAATTAAATATATGGGGATTGATTATGTAAATCATTCATTCTTATATATGTGGGGTTGTGATCCATTGTCCTTCATGTTGGGCTTAACCCATGTGGTAACCCATAGATACTCCATGGAGGTTAAAACCCATGGATCATGAAGGAAATGGAAAGTCATGCACATTAGGGTTTACATGGTGTAACCCTAATGAGCTACACTATATAAAGGATCCCGTGGTTCATGAAATGGCACTAGTGGATACATATAGTGAGGGCAAGGGACGATTTCATAGGGAGAACCAAAGTAACCTTCTTCTCAAGTTATTCCATTTGTTGGTGGTGTTGTGTGATTCCATTTGAGGCTTCCACACTATTGGGGCTATGCTCTTAAAGTTTCAAGACTTCAAGCTCCATCAAATGGTCTGTCATCTAACTAGACTTTTGTAGTATAGTTGCTCCATAGAATGCTAGTTAGGATGATGCTTTGGAATTCTGTATTTTTGCATGTATAATAGTGAAAACATAGATACAAGGCACATAGGGTTGCATGCACACCATAGGAGTGTTAGAATGCTCAAAACCCATCAGTGGTATCAGAGCCTAGGCTTGGTTTTCAATTATACTTGATGCAATTGCTGAAAAATCGAAAAATTGGCTTTCTGAACAGTGGACTCGCCGAATCCATTGGTGGAATCGCCGAGTCCAAGGAAAAATCTGACTAACTCACCGAGTTTGTTCATACACTCGACAAGTAGAAGACCCAGAGCGCAGATTTTCGACTTTTAAGGCTGGAATTGGACTAGAATCATTACCCTAAGCTGTTTTTGAACTTATAAACCTGTTTCTGATGTGGTAATGATCATTCTAATCCAATTCAAAAGATAATTTCAAAAGTTTCATGTTTTTTATTAGGTTAATGGTTAGGCTAATTACATGAAAATTGTTTGATTTGAATTGTCTTGTTCATATGAGTTTAATTTAGATCATAGTTTTTCTTGACATGTTTGTTTGTTTATTAGATGATCTAAATGGCCTTTAATGGATCCCACAACTTGTCCTCAAGTTATGGAAAATCAAAAGTCTTTCTTGTTAATGAGTCTTTAAAAAGTCACAAGTTATAGTTTTGAAGAGTTTTTTTCCCATAAATTGTTTTATGACATCCATAACTTGTCCTTAAGTTATGGATTTTCAAGAGTCTTGCCATTAAAAGTCACATTAAACTCATATGTTATACATTCCAGAAGTTTTTGAATTGTTCAAAACTTGCCCTCAAGTTTTGGAATTTGTAAAGTTACACTTTTGAATACTTTAGTTCCAAACCCTAGAATTTTAAATAGTTTAAAGTTCAACCCTTATACTATTACAATATTATAGGTTTAATATTTATATATGTATAAGAGTAAAAGCCAATCTTACCGTTAGTATGCCTCATTCACGAAGCCGGTTTATAAGGGGGGGGGGGGGGTATAAGGTTACTGCCTATAAAATGGAAGTTTAATGAGTGTCCACTCTCACCCACCGCTTCCATGACTGATGGAGGGTCGTTAGCCGAACTGGTAGGATAGGACTCTTGTTATCCCTTCATTAAAAGTATAATGATAAATATAAAGTAACTAAACACTTATAAATTCCCAATCTTAGTTAGTTTAGGAAAATGTGAATATGGTGCTAACCCATGAAATTACACTTTGTACCTTACCAAGTCATTGGTGGAGCGTGTGTGGTTAACCGACACACTAACATGGACTAGTAAGAGTGGAAAAGGGTAACTTAATGTTTATCATAGATTGGTGGAGTGTATGTGGTTAACCGACACATTGATTAGGTGATAAAGTTAAGGGTACCAAGTTAATTTGCATGGTTATTCACACTTTGTTTGTGATCCTCGACATCCCAGTCACAAAATTGAGAGGGCACAACCGAGATTTAAATATGCCATTGAAAATTTCAATGAATCTCAAAATATCTAGGAGTTTCAATCCAATTAAAACCTAATACCTATTTCTTTTTTCATGGTGGAAATTGGTGAATCGTTATTCGCCTAACTTCAAATATTTTATAGCTTGGATTACAACATCCCTCTTCCAAGTTATAAAATATTGTGTTGGGTCCTAGCCTTAATATTTCATATTGGGTGTTATATTAAGGACTTAAATCAACTAAATTTAATTTCTCCCATTGTAGATGTCTGGTTCAGACAATTATGGTCTTCCCAAATCCCTTGGAACAAGCTTTCCTAATGAAGATGATGTCCCATGATTGGATCATGGAAATCATACTTCTCTTCCTCCACCTCCTCCAATTATTATGCTTGACCCACAAGCTCGAAGACTTGAAAAATTCAAGGTCACTCAAGCCTTACTTGTAATGAAACATGAAGATGGAAGGCCAATGTGTGCACATGTCTTAGAGATGAAGGCAACCATTGATAGGCTGAGAGTGTTGTGTGTCGTTTTCCCAAGGAAGTTGGCTATTGACTGGGTTCTTTAGTCACTTCCTGAGTCATATAGCGAGTTCATTAAAGACTACTATGTGACAGATCACGACATGACCCTAATAGATCTTACTTATTTGCTAATTGTTGCTGAATCAGCAATGATTTGGCGCAATGGTCAAACAAATTTGATTGGAAGGTCTGCCTCTCAAGCTAACATGGACATTCCAGAAATGATTCCTTCTCCTAAAGGAAAGGAATTGGCCATGATCAAAGGTGTTAATCATAAGAGAAAGGCCAGTAGTGAGATTGTACCGAATGATCCTGTGTGTTTCTATTGCTAAAGAAAGGGGCATTGGAATCGAAGATGCCCTGACTATCTGAAAGAAAGTCGAGACAAAATGTTTGACTCTGCTTCAAGTAAGTACACTATCTAACTCTGCTAAGTTTCTAATTGTTGATTCTTAATACATGATGTGACAAGGTAGCATTTTGATATTTGGCAGGATCAAACAAAGGGAAGGAAGCTTAAAAGAAGAGTATGCTGAATCTGATCGCGAAGATGGATTTCAATCGCATGGTTTGAATATCGGATTTTTGAGCTACTACTTGGGAGTTATGATAGATTGCTAGGAAATATGTAATAGCATAGTTTTTCACTTGTAATTGCATTGTAAGGAAAAGTATTTCTGCATTTTATAAATAAATAAAATTTTATTTTTCTTTTATATCTCTCTGCAATGGCATTTATGAAAATTGATGTTTGTATGTTTCTAGCAATATTGGAAATATGAATTTGATTCTTTCATTTGTGGTAGTGTCTAAATTTACAAAATAAGGAAAGATTCTCATCACCCAAGTTTCAATTGGACAGAAACTTGGAATCATGCAAGTTGTATTGTATGATGAATGAGAATTTTCATCTTTGGAAAATTAAGACTAATTCCTTGTTCACATGTATATCTAAGTCAAGTGAAGGACTAAGGTATCGAGTACACGTTCTTCTACACTGGTCAAGTCCACCACAAAGATCGATAAAACTATTCGTCATGATTTACTAAAGTTTAGTAAATATGGTTATACTTACAAGTTGAAGTATAATTTTGAAACATTGGAAAAGTTTCAATGTATGGTAGAACGAATGAGAAGAATCAAATTAGGCAGAAAGATAAAAGTTTCTCAAATCTGAAAAGATGGGAAAGTACTTTAGCATCATGTTGTATGACCATCTTAATGATTATGAAACCATATCACAATTGATCATCTAAGGACATCTTAGTGCATTCTTATGGCTAAGAAGAGGAGTCATGAATTGTTGAAGTGGTTAAATCAAGAAGATGAGTCATACTTCGTTCCAAAGTAATTCTTAGAGTCATACTCCAAGATTGTAACTTGAGTGACATATCTTAAAGAAGGTTTATAATACTTGTCAAATGTAAGAGTAATGTTTTCTACTATTGTATATTTGAAATTGGTAAGTTGTGATGTTTTGGATAAAACCAAGACCAACTAAGGCCAATTGTGTGAAGTGTTTGTCTTGATAAGAATCCGCACTAACTCTTGAATATTTGTTGTCAAGCAATGGTATTTGACAAAGAGAAACTTATATGTCAAGAGGTCAGCGGGAGTCTTAAAGATCCTGAAAGAGTTTCAAGAACTAATCAAGAATAAAACCTGCAATTTATCACTAGCACACGACTTGAGGTTTGTAACCTATCATGATGACATAATTCTTGTTTCTGTGCCTATTCCGGTAAATTTGACTATGTATGCGAGTTCTATGAGTTTACAATTGTTTGCATAACAACTTGGAAGCAATGGTAGGCCCTTGTGCTGCTAGGTGGCAAGAAATTAAGATTGAACTAGTTCAGTCCATATGAGTTTGAATTTGTCACTAACATTATCTTGTGATTATGGTTTTGACAAATTCTGTGACAACCCGAAATTTCCATTCTGAACAAACCATTTGAAGCCAATAGAAGTAGAACAGTTACAATGAAAACTCAGATTTCGAGAATAAGTTTGGCAGTTTTCAGGATTTTACACTTAAGGAGATATTAGGAGAGTGGATGCACTAGGGTTTTGTGCAGCACTGTTATTCCAATACTCTAGGTTATTAGAGTTCATTCCGAGAATAGAAATATTTTCTGCCAAAAATCCCAGGACTATATATAGAAAACTGAACAAAACAGTTCATTAGTTGAATTCAAATTAGGGAAAAGCCAAAATTCTCACTCACGGATCTTCGGGTTTTTATCCCAAATTGTGAGTAACTCTTTCTAGTAGTGTTAGAAAGCTTTAAATGTGTTCATAACATAGATTACATAGCTAAATCATCCGATTTAGGAGTTTACTCCCCAAGGTGTTCTTGGGCGGTAAACTCCCGAAACCAAGCCTAGATTGTCCCCCGTGATTTGTAACTACCTTGGACTTGTATAGGAGTGTGTTAGGGACATGAAATCAACCAAGAATCACCCAAGTTTGGGAGTTCACGGCCCAAGAATATCTTAGGCCGTAAACTCCAAAGAGCATACTCAAAATGGTGCTTTTAAGGCACCTAAGGCTTAGACTTGATTTTAGACATGTACCCTAAAGTGTTTAAAGCCTAGAAAACATAAGGAATCACAAGTGTTGAGGAGTTTACGGCCAAGACAAGTTCTTGGGCCGTAAACCCCTATAAAGGGGTCAAATGACACCCTAACTCCTTCCTTATGCCTAGAACCCAACATAGATCATAACCTTGAAATGTTAGAGACTTGAAAACACCATAAACACGCTCCCAAGGGAGTTTACAGCCGTAAACTCCAAGGGAATATGGTCCCAGGGCCGTAAACTCCTTAAAAGAGTTAATAGGAAGCCCAAACACTTGATTTAGCCTGGAAACAATTCACCACTAGAGTTGTAGTAATTCTAAGCTTCATTTAGTGACCCTAAGGAGAGTTTACGGCCAGGAGTTTACTCCCCTGGGCCGTAAACTCCAAAACATATGGTCATTAGACCTTAAACTCCCATTAGAGGCCTTGCACTACTTTGTTGCAACCCATTAGCCTCCTAGCACTTGACCAAAAGTGTTTTCCTCGCGTTAAAATGTTTATACTTGTATAATTAGTGTTTTAATCACTAATTATTTATATACATATGTCTTCATATGTAATTAGGATCATTGTGTGTGTCTAAAGTCTTCACTTGACACCAAGCACTTGCCCGATCCTTCCTTACGATAACAGTCCGTTCAATTCCAGTCACTTACTGCAGGTGAGTTCATACCCCTTAAATAATGTTTTAAACTATTTTTAAATGTTTTATGGGGGGGGGGGGATACAAGTAGAATTATGCTATTTATTATATCAATCATGTGTGATTAATAAGTAGAATTATGCTAGTTATTATATCAATCACATGTGATTAATATGCAACATTCAAATGATTTACTACACATTAGCCGTTTTACCAAACAATTTCCTTCAAATGTTTTTCATAAACACTTTATGTGTTTAAAAACTCCTTATTACATTGTACATTTTATTCTGTATGTTACATTTCAAACTTATTTACAATTGTGTTTCAAACAAATGTTCTTTATACTAAATTGTTTTATCAAACCCATGCCTTCGAAACCATTTTATAGATCGACATCAATTCGATATTTTCTTAGAAAATATTTATGTTCAAAGGTTTTACAAATCTTATTTTATGCTTTTATATTATAAATTGCATGCCTTTATATGTATAGTTATATAAGAAATGTTTAAAAGACTTAGGAAGGCTATCCACCCTATTTCCTTTTCGCGCTTGAGATGTGGTCTGGTGGGATATCGGGTACTCGTCCGAAGGTCGTTTAAATATTAGTTATATATATCATGTGTACATATATAGTCATAAAAGGTCCTTCCAGTTCATCCCATGCCCTTGGGTAACAAGGGTATTCATCCATGTTCATATGTCCCAGTTAGATTACTAGTAAACTACGATATGGGTAGTTTAGGAAGATACTAGAACGCGATATCATACAATGAGTCAGTTCATTCATGAGTCTATACTTGCTAGATAGAGAGCACATACATTATAGCTAGAACATTTCATTACTATGAGTACATATACAACTATACTAGGAAGAGAACATATACAACGATACTAGAGCGAGTACATGACTATACTTGCTAGATAGAGAGAGAACACACATTACAAATAGCACACGTCGAACATTTCCGTACATTACACTTACATTAATACGTTCATAAAATTGTGATCCACTGTATCGGATGTAACGCCTGTGTTTTTGGGCTTGCCATTTTTAGCAATGTAATAGTCTAGGTTAACCTTTGTAACTAAGTTTGAAATAATAAAAATGTATTATTTGTGAATTATGTGAATTATGTGTTTATTTTCTTGATTTTTATAATTTAATGAATTAATATTAAAATACGCGTCAAAATTAAAGTGTGAGATAAGCCCGATGTCTTTGCATAAAGTTGTAGTGGTCGAAACAAGGATTCCAGAGATATAAGGAATGCCAAAATCCGAGTTATAACGAAGAAGTTATGACCTGTCAAAGTTTCGCGACAGAACCGGGACGACGCCGAGTGACGTAAAATATGAATTTAAGATAGAGTGATATTTATCCTTAGCGATCTAAACGAAAGTCGTAGATTTCGTTAAACCGAGAGCGTGCATAAAAGGAACGCCCAAATCTGACTTTGTATGAGGAAGTTATGATTTTTCTAAGTTTCGACTTAGCAGTATGCAGCCCGAATACTCGATTTGAGATTGAGCGGTTTTTAGCCGAAACAATCTAAATGAGAATCGAAGCTCTCATTGTTAGTAGCGAAACAATGAAAAGATAGGCGAGAACGGACGTCGGACGAAGAAGTTATGATTTTATAACGAAGTTTTCCTGTCTGGGCCTTCTAAAAATAAATAATAAAAAATAAATTCAAAATTAGCCGACGGAGTCCAAACGAAAGTTGTAGAGCGTAGTCTCACCTACGCGTGGATATAAAGAACGTCGAAAACGGAGCTCGTATGCGAAAGTTACAGAATTTCGAAGTTTGACGAGTCAAATTACGCCCAACGTAATTTGAGTACGCCCCGCGTACTCAGGCGGATGCAAGTTGCCTGACCAATACTCGAGTGCCACAGATCGATGCATGCAGTGACGTCAAAGTACGCCCCGCGTAACCAAGTTACGCCCTGCGTAATTTGAGATTACGCCCCGCGTAATTCCAGACCCTCAACCTATAAATAGAACTCGAAATCAACCATTTTCTCTTGTTCAAACTCTTCCTTCTCTCTAAGTTTTGCCTCGATTTGCATGCCAATCATATCCCTAAGCCCCGGTATCATTCCCGAGCCCCGAAGCAAGATCCGAAGCCCCGAGGATCCCGAAGAGCGTTATTCCCGAGCCGAAGCTCTGCCCGCGAGGAGTTCGATTTTGTTGAAGATCTTCCAGATCTATCGAAGTATACTACTTCTATAAGCCGTAGCGCTGTCGGATCATCTTCTGATCAAGTGAGTGTATAGCCCCTTTCAATACGCAATATTATACAAGTAATCGTTAAACGTATATAAGAATACGGGATGTGAGTGTGTAGTTACCTTCTTCCAACACATTATTATAAAGTATTTTATATAAAATACGTGCTATGTGTATATAGTTTGTTGTTATATGTGTGAATGTATATTCACTCTCTTCTATCTCATAGATCTGAGTTATTCTCTATGAAATACGTGTTATGTGTGTGTGCCTCATCTGTTATGTGGAATATGTATTGATTAAAGCATGCTATACAGGTTTTAAACTATGTATAAAAATATATATTTTTATCTACTAATATGTTGGGTAGAGCATGGGTAGATAGTTGGTGTGTAATAAACAGATGAGAGGCCTCGATGTTGTTTTGATTTAGTCATCTAGCAGAGTTTAGATGACGACCACAAACTTTTCTAGACAGTCCTGTGGAACACTAGCAGGCTCGCCACCTGTAGGTGTTAATGAACTTGGGTGTTCATTCGTTGTACTCCACCCCCACGGTTGACTTATTTGACATATATTACCGGGAAACCCCCGAATGCATGTGTTGTCCCCCCGATGAAATATTCCTAGACTAGGTCCCTTGTGTTAGTTATTTTAGGGACATAAAGTGAGAATAACATGAATGGGTAATTGGGTTATCGTTGGTTGATGAAAAATTAATTTAATTATTGTGGGTTGAAAACCCTATATGCTCACCAGGCTCCCAAGCCTGACCCACTCAGTTTCTTTGTATTACAGGAAGTGGCGCAAGGGCATGAGATGGATAATCATCAAGTTGTTTTTGTTTACAAGTCTGTATATGTATATATTTGTTGAATGACTTGTAATGTTTATCGTTTATGCTTTATGGTCTGTATCGGAACATGACATCCCGAGTTTTGGTTATATAATGAAAATACATTTCTTTATGAAATGCTTTGGTAAATATTATTTTATTATACTTTGTTTTTGGGAACAAATTCTGCATCTCTTTTAAAATCAAAAGGATTTACTCTGAAAATGTTTAAAAAGCATAATGAAACCGGTCTTTTCTGGCCGAGATTTTGGGGATGTCACAATTGGTATCAGAGCATTAGTTTAAGCGAACTAGGAATTTGTAGGATTTCTAGACTTAAACTTAAAATGCTAAGTGAAATTTTGAGATGTGTGTCTGTTATGTTTTAGACACGAGCACTAGTTTATTTTAGGAAAGTTGCCTAAAATACTTGATGTGCTAAATGTTATATGTTGCCATATATGATATTATTTGTTCGGATCTATGGTCTGTTGCCGACCGGATCTAGAAACTTTGTGTGTGTAGGATTCTAAGCGTACGTCTACGATATTAGAACTAGCATGTAAACGTTTCGGAGCGATAAGGATGATTTGAATATCTATCGTGATTGAGGATCTAATTTCACGTTATTCGGTGTATAGATCAAAAATGGTGAGACAAGAAGTGGAGTTGGAAATGCTGATGAAAACAGGAATCAACCATCAATGATTGAACAAATACCTATCGTAGCAGCAGCACCTGAGCCAATAACCATGGCCGGTGTGCAAATGATGATTCAGACGATGTTGGATCATTAGATGGATGAAACTAGACGGTTGCTTCAACAGAATCGTGAAGAACTGTCAATTCGTGTGGAAGAGCCTAAATTAAATGAAGGGCACTCGGAAGGTGGAAACTTCAGTGGGTCTATTGGTCAAGCCAACCCATCGATAGTTAGGCAAGACAACCATGATGGAAGGAATGATGGAATGGGATGCAGGTACAAAGACTTTCTAACTTGCAAACCATCGACCTTCAATGGAAAGGAGGATCCCATCGGAGTTATGGATTGGATCTCAGAAATGGAGTTAGCCTTCATGACTTGTGGCTGCAGAGGCAAGTTGCAGACTATCTATGCAGTGCGTCAGTTCCGAGGTGGAGCCATTCGTTGGTGGAACACTCTAGGGAAGACTTTAATCCCTAATGAGCCACTGCAATTGACATGGGCAGAGTTCTTGGCGCAGTTCAAGCGCAAGTTCTGTTCAGCCCAAAATTTGTTGGAGTTGGAGAATAAGTTTTTGGCATTGACGAAAGGCAGCATGTCAGTCGATGAATACACCAATAACTTCACCGATAAGATGGAGTTTGCTTTGCGCATCGTTCCAGATGAGCTAACAAAGGTGGACCGGTATGCAAAGGGACTCCCATGGGAGTACGAGGTGCCAGTACGTCAGACACATACTCTAGAGGTAGTTATCTGGGCTGCCAAGTCTGTTGAGAACATGATTAAGGGGAGAACCACCGACAAGGTTGAGGTTGGTGAGAAGAGAAAGTTTGAGGGAACATCTGGTTCCGGTAAGAAAAGCAAATTTTCGAAATCTGATTCGAAAAAGTTTGGAGGAAAAGGAGGCGAAGCGAAGTGGTGTGATAAGTGTAAGAAAAAGCACTTTGGGAAATGTAGCGAGGATGTAACCTGCTACAAGTGTGGAAAGGTTGGACATTTTGCCAATGAGTGTCCGAAAAACAAAAGGATGTGTTTTGGTTGTAATGAAGGGGGGCACATTTTGAAAGACTGACCGAAGAAGAAGGAGGCAGCGAAGCCCAACATTCCACTGAAGCCGAAGGCGAGAGCCTTCCAGATGACACTTGAGGCTGCGAAAGATGAAGTTGATGTCGCTTCAGGTACCTTTCTTGTAAACGAATTACCTGCTCAAATTTTGTTTGATTCTGGAGCCAACTACTCCTTTATTTCGCATGAGTTTGGTAGAAAACTAGCTTTGCCTGTTGATAGACTAGATGATGCTTTACTAGTCGAAGTTGCTAGTGACAAGTTTATACCTGTTAGTCATCGTATAAAAAACATCTTAATCGACCTTAATGGGAGTAAGTTTCACGAGGAATTATTGCCTATCGAACTTAATGGTTTCGACATCGTGTTGGGAATGGATTGGCTTAGCGCCAATGATGCCGAAATTTTATGCAAGAAGAAGATAGTTAAAGTAAACCCGCCTGGGAAAGATTCGTTTATGGTGTATGGGGACAAACGCAGAGTGAATTTTGGAATCATTTCCCTAATGAAAGCCAGAAAGTGTTTGACCAAGGGATGTACATCATATTTAGCATTCGTGAAAGATGCTAAGAAGGAAAAGAAGGTGATGCAGAATATTCCAGTGGTGTGTGATTATCCGGAAGTATTTCCCGAAGATCTTCCTGGATTACCAACTGATAGACAAGTGGAGTTCAGAATAGACTTGTTACCAGGAACCACGCCAATAGCAAAAGCACCTTACCGATTAGCACCGACGGAGATGAAGGAGCTGATGATGCAACTTCAGGAGTTGTTGGACAAAGGTTTCATTAGACCTAGTTCATCACCCTGGGGAGCTCCGGTGTTATTTGTGAAAAAGAAAGATGGAAGTATGAGAATGTGCATTGATTACAGAGAGCTGAATAAGGCAACAATAAAGAATAGATATCCGTTGCCAAGGATTGATGACCTGTTTGATCAATTGCAAGGTTCGAGCTATTTCTCGAAGATCGATCTTAGGTCAGGATATCATCAGCTAAAAGTAAGAGAGCAAGATATCGAGAAAACTGCATTCAGAACTAGATATGGACACTACGAGTTCTTGGTTATGTCGTTTGGACTAACCAATGCTCCAGCAGCGTTCATAGATTTGATGAATAAGGTTTGTAATCTGTTCCTTGATAAATCTGTGATAGTGTTCATAGACGACATTCTGATTTACTCGAAAAGCCAGGAGGAGCATGGCAGACACTTGCGAGAAGTGTTGGAAGTCTTGAAGAAGGAGAAGATGTATGCGAAGTTCTCCAAATGTGATTTTTGGATTCGAGAAGTCCAATTCTTGGGTCACGTGGTCAACCAAGAAGGGATAATGGTTGATCCAGCGAAGATTGAAGCTGTAATGAAGTGGGAACAACCAAAAAGTCCCACAGAGATCCGAAGCTTTTTAGGATTAGCCGGATATTATCGAAGGTTTATCCAAGGCTTTTCTTCGATCGCTACTCCATTAACAGCTTTGACCCACAAAGGAGCTACTTATGCTTGGAGTGATAAGCATAAAGAAGCATTTGAGCAGCTAAAGAAGAAACTATGTAAGGCACCGATACTTTCTCTACCCGATGGAGTTGAAGACTTCGTTGTTTATAGCGATGCTTCTGGGGTTGGATTGAGTTGTGTTTTGACCCAAAGAGAAAAGGTGATAGCATATGCGTCTCGAAAGTTGAAGGAGCATGAAAAGAATTACCCGATTCATGATTTGGAGTTGGCAGCGGTAGTTTTCGCTCTGAAAATATGGAGGCATTACCTCTATGGCACGAAGTGTAAACTTTTCACTGATCATAAGAGTCTCCAATATCTATTTAATCAAAAAGAGTTAAATATGAGGCAACGACGCTGGCTAGAGTTACTCAAGGACTACGGCTGTGAGATATTTTACCATCCCGGTAAAGCTAATGTTGTTGCTGATGCTCTCAGTCGGAAAGTCAATCTTGAAAGGAAAAGGCCAAGAGCGTTGAGAATTAAAGTTGTATCGACTATTTTGGAAAGTATAAAGAAAGCTCTAAGCGAAGCTTCTGAGAAGAATGACCGAAAGGAGGAACGTTTGGGCAAAACGTTGGTGTTCGGTGTAAACAGTCATGGACTGAAGGTGTTCCAAGATCGGATTTGGATACCTAATACAGGAGGAGTCAGAGATCTTCTGATGGAAGAAGCTCACAAGACCATGTACTCGATTCATCCTGGTAGCACTAAAATGTATAGGGACCTGAAACCCTACTACTGGTGGCCGACGATGAAGCTTGATGTTGCAAAGTATGTGGCTGAGTGTGTGACTTGTGCGAGAGTAAAGACACAACATCAGAAACCGTACGAGAGTTTAGAACCATTTCATGTGCCTATGGGTAAGTGGGAAGACATTGCTATGGATTTTGTCACTAAACTGCCCCGAACAAAGAATGGTCACGACATGATTTGGGTGGTCGTTGATCGATTCACTAAGAGTGCGCATTTCATAGTAGCCAAGGAGAAATGGTCTATGGAGAAGCTTGCAAATTCTTACGTGAGGGAAATTTTGAGGCTTCACGGTATTCCGTTAACGATTGTGTCGGATCGTGATAGCCGTTTCACCTCGAGGTTTTGGAAAAGTCTACAAGAGGAATTGAGTACCAAGTTGTGTTTAAGTACAACTTACCATCCACAAACTGATGGCCAGAGTGAAAGAACAATACAAACACTTGAAGATATGCTGAGAGCATGTACCCTGGAATTCCTAGGTAACTGGGATGAACATTTACCTTTGGTAGAATTTTCCTACAATAATAGTTTCCACTCGAGCATAAAGATGGCACCTTATCAAGCTTTGTACGGACAGAAGTGTCGTACGTCGTCTTGTTGGCTTTAGGCTGGGGAAAAGCAGTTTATGGGTCCCGAGATGGTCCATCAAATCGCTGAAAAGTTGAAAATAATTAGAGAAAGAATGTTAGTAGCTCAAGATCGTCAAAAGAGCTATGCTGACAAGAAGCGAAGGCCAATGACCTTCGAAGTTGGAGATTCGGTTTTGCTTAAAGTCTCGCCGTGGAAGGGACTTATAAGATTTGGTAAAAGGGGAAAGTTGAGTCCAAGGTTTATTGGACCGTTTAAAGTTCTTCAGAGAGTTGGGAACCAAGCTTACAAGCTCGAACTACCAGAAGAACTGACTGGAATTCATAACACTTTCCATGTGTGTTATTTGAGGAAGTTCGTGGGAGAAGTTCCCGATATGATTCCAATTTCTGAATTGAGAATTGATGAAAACAAGAGGTTAATTGAAGAACCAGAGGCAATCGTTGACCGAAAGACTAAGAAATTGCAACGTAAGATGGTTGAGTTAGTGCTTGTCCAATGGAAACACACGAATGGGTCGAATCTCACCTGGGAGACGGAGAGCAACATGATGAGTCGCTATCCGCATTTGTTTGCTGTTGTGTGATTCCGAGGACGGAATCATTCCAAGGTGGAGAGAATTGTAACGCCTGTGTTTCTGGGCTTGCCATTTTTAGCAATGTAATAGTCTAGGTTAACCTTTGTAACTAAGTTTGAAATAATAAAAATGTATTATTTGTGAATTATGTGAATTATGTGTTTATTTTCTTGATTTTTATAATTTAATGAATTAAGAATAAAATAAGCGTCAAAATTAAAGTGTGAGATAAGCCCGATATCTTTGCATAAAGTTGTAGTGGTCGAAACAAGGATTCCGGAGATATAAGGAATGTTAAAATCCGAGTTATAACGAAGAAGTTATGACCTGTCAAAGTTTCGCGACAGAACCGACACGACGCCGAGTGACGTAAAATATGAATTTAAGATAGAGCGATATTTAGCCTTAGCGATCTAAACAAAAGTCGTAGATTTCATTAAACCGAGAGCGTGCATAAAAGGAACGCCCAAATCTGACTTCGTTAAACCCCGCGTAACCAAGTTACGCCCCGCGTAACCAAGTTACGCCCTGCGTAATTTGAGATTACGCCCCGCGTAATCCCAGACCCTCAACCTATAAATAGAACTCGAAATCAGCCATTTTCTCTTGTTCAAACTCTTCCTTCTCTCTAAGTTTTGCCTCGATTTGCATGCCAATCATATCCCTAAGCCCCGGTATCATTCCCGAGCCCCGAAGCAAGATCCGAAGCCCCGAGGATCCCGAAGAGTGTTATTCCCAAGCCGAAGCTCTGCCCGCGAGGAGTTCGATTTTGTTGAAGATCTTCCAGATCTATCGAAGTATACTACTTCTATAAGCCGTAGCGCTGTCGGATCATCTTCTGATCAAGTGAGTGTATAGCCCCTTTCAATACGCAATATTATACAAGTAATCGTTAAACGTATTTAAGAATACGGGATGTGAGTGTGGTGTTACCTTCTTCCAACACATTATTATAAAGTATTTTGTATAAAATACGTGCTATGTGTATATATTTTGTTGTTATATGTGTGAATGTATATTCACTCTCTTATATCTCATATATCTGAGTTATTCTCTATGAAATACGTGTTATGTGTGTGTGCCTCATCTGTTATGTGGAATATGTATTGATTAAAGCATGCTATACAGGTTTTAAACTATGTATAAAAATATATATTTTTATCTACTAATATGTTGGGTAGAGCATGGGTAGATAGTTGGTGTGTAATAAACAGATGAGAGGCCTCGATGTTGTTTTGATTTAGTCATCTAGAGGAGTTTAGATGACGACCACAGACTTTTCTAGACAGTCCTGTGGAACACTAGCAGGCTCGCCACCTGTAGGTGTTAATGAACTTGGGTGTTCATTCGTTGTACTCCACCCCCACGGTTGACTTATTTGACATATATTACCGGGAAACCCCCGAATGCATGTGTTGTCCCCCCGATGAAATATTCCTAGACTAGGTCCCTTGTGTTAGTTATTTTAGGGACATAAAGTGAGAATAACATGAATGGGTAATTGGGTTATCGTTGGTTGATGAAAAATTAATTTAATTATTGTGGGTTGAAAACCCTATATGCTCACCAGGCTCCCAAGCCTGACCCACTCAGTTTCTTTGTATTACAGGAAGTGGCGCAAGGGCATGAGATGGATAATCATCAAGTTGTTTTTGTTTACAAGTCTGTATATGTATATATTTGTTGAATGACTTGTAATGTTTATCGTTTATGCTTTATGGTCTGTATCGGAACATGACATCCCGAGTTTTGGTTATATAATGAAAATACATTTCTTTATGAAATGCTTTGGTAAATATTATTTTATTATACTTTGTTTTTGGGAACAAATTCTGCATCTCTTTTAAAATCAAAAGGATTTACTCTGAAAATGTTTAAAAAGCATAATGAAACCGGTCTTTTCTGGCCGAGATTTTGGGGATGTCACATCGGAGCATGACTTAAATGTCATGGCCCGAGTTGTAGCCAGAGTCTCTTGAAGGGAGAGCGTGAGTTTGTGTATAGATCTATACTGGATTGACTATCCTACACCTTGCTGCTAGCTACAGCGGGACCTGCAGGTCTGCGGGTGCCAAACGTCATTCCGTTATTACGACCATTCTTATGTCGTTGTTACCAGTCAATAGTATGGTACAATTAATCACATGATGCCTTAATATAAATCCGGTTTAAGGTAGTTAGTACAGCAGTAGTTCCTATAATACAACACTACAGTACTACATTTATTTTCCCTTTACATATATTTAGTGATCTTTTCACTTAAACATTTAATGTAAAAACTATATTTTATAAATGATAGTTATACTTGGGAAAATTACACACTTTTACAAGAAACGAACATTTAGAGCAGTTAAGTCTTGGTAGAAGACTACATTGAGAACAGTTAGGTCTTCGTAGTAGACGCACTTTAGATAATAGTAGGAATCATAGGGATTTCTAGGGTTTTTCAAACGTTTATAGTTGTTTTACAAACATTTTCATACTTACAGTTCATATACATTTTCAATACTTACGATTTACATACATTTTCAATACTTACAATTCATTTACTTACAAATTCTTACATACAAATTAAGACACTAAATACTTATGATCTCACCAGCTTCAAAGCTGATACTCGCTTTCAAAATTACTTGTATCCTCAGGTCATCATAGACAGGTACCGATGCAAGGAGAAAGGAAGATGGAGCTTGTTCAAGACTCATCTTTCATTTTGATTTATGCTTTAGTGTTTATCAAAATTTGACAGAACACTTGTATAATAATTATATTATTAATGCAATGGATGATGTTGTTGCTTGTTTACTACTTTTCATTGTTGTGATACTGTACATGACGTCCTCCGCCCCAGAACGTTTCCGCCGTTCTTGGTTTTGGGGTGTGACAAATTCACATGGATAGGAACACATACACCATAAAATCTAAGTCTCATAAGCTTTCTCTTTGATTCATGAAAAGGATGGTGAGGAAACGCTTTCACTAAGAAGATTTTAAGGATATCGCAATTGTGATGTTTGCATTCTCAAATTTGATCATGATTACGACATCCCTCTTCATGGTTTGAATTGTGAGCATGGCAAAAGGTCTATACATTATGATTACATCATCCCTATTCATAATTGTTTAGACACACATGTGAGCTATCTAAGGAAAGGTGTATGATTTTGAAAACCTTAGATAAAGTTTTATCGAAGCATCTTGTATCGAAATATGAACTTTGGTAATGAAAGTCAATGAAGCATAAGTGTTATGCTGGTAAGATAATAATTATTATGCTAGTGGAAGCATAATTAATAATGGTAAATATTGCAAGTTAGCAATGTTAATTATAGAAAACAAAAGTTTCAATTCATGAAGTTGCAGGGGTTGAAAAAGTTGTTTTGCTATATTTAAGGGACAAGAAATTATACTTCATTTCAAATCTAAAAGCTTAGATTGTGAGATTTTAATCAAATTTAGTCATGATTACATTATTTGCGTTCTTAAATTCGATTATGATTACGACATCCCTTTTCATAATTCGAATTATGAGAACATGGAAAATTATAAGAAATATTGTAGCAAAAGACTGGTCAAGTATCATATCTTTATGTGTGACATCATGAATCATGTCTTGTATGCTTTGGATATATGATCGATTGAATGTGCTACAATACTTATCCGTTCTAAATTTTCCAAATGCCTAGGGCATTAAGACGGAAAAAGGAATGGAACCAGATATGATTGAAATGATTAAGCAATTGTCGAGGGCAATCCGAGGTTTACCTAAGATTGGTTTCTCATGGACAGTTGGAAGTATGGTGTAAAATTTTGGAGAGGGACCATATTGACATATTATGAAAAAAAGACAACTCTTTTTCATAAGTAAGAGTCAAAATGGGAATCTAGAAATGGTTCCATAGGAGGAAGTTATTCTTCAAAATCTGTGTAAGATTAGAAAAACTTAATGCAAGAAGGATGTTCAAAGGAATGTACTTTGAATGTGAGACTTCGTTTCCATGGAATTGATCTCCATTAGAATACTTTGTAATGTCAGTTGCCAAGTCTTTGTGACTTTTGTGCATAGTCATTACAAAAGGACCAATGCATATGAATTTAAAATCTAACAAATTACAGTAAATGACAAGAATTTGGTATTCTTAAATTTACGGTAAGGATTTGGGATTGTGAAATGAGCATCATTGGAATCATGTTCAATTGGTCTATTTCAGAAAATAAGGATCATAGACAAACATAGTGTGCATACTTGGAGTATGGCATAACTGTTGTTTAGAAAACATAGTATGCATGCTTGGAGCATGGGACAACTATTGTAATCCAAAGGTTACAGATGGTGGATCAGATCAAAAGACGGAGAAAACCAAAGCTCCAACACGTGCTTTTCAGATGACAGTCGAGGAGGTCAGACGTGATGATAAGGTGATTCTTGGAACCTTTTTGGTTAATGATTTGCTTGCCTTTGTTTTATTTGATGCTGGTGCCAGTAGATCGTTTGTATCCTCTATGTTTTGTGCTTAGTTTGTGATACATCATAGTCTTTTGAGTCCAATGTTAGATATTGAGGTAGCAGTAAGGAGTTCCATTTTGCTGAGGGGAAAATTTGATGGGTGTTCGACAATTATCTATGGTTACACTTTTCCTCTTACTCTGATTCCGATAAGAATCAAATCCTTTGATGTTGTCTTGGGTATGGAATGGTTGTCTGCCAATCGAGCTGAGATCCTTTGTTTCGAAAAAAGCGATCGTATCAAGCTTGCCGAGGGAGGGAGTATTATGGCTCATGGGAAGAAGTCTGGGGGAACTATATTGATTATCTCTATGATGAAGGCACGTAAGTGCCTAGTGAGAGGTTGTAAAGTATTCTTGGCTCATCCGATAAAGAGTCCAAGGAAAGCAGTGGATCTCGCCGACATGAAGGTGTTTAGGGAGTTTAGTGATGTTTTCCCTAATGAGTTGCCTGTTTTACAACCACCACGAGAGGTAGAGTTCCAAATTGATCTTGTTCCTGGCACGACTCCAATAGCCAAGGTGCCATATTAGTTAGATCCATCAGAGATGAAGGAGATATGGACTTAGCTTCAGGAATTATTAGAGCGGGGGTTCATCAAACCGAGTTCCTCACCTTGGGGAGCATCGGTACTCATTGTGAAGAAGAATGAAGGTTCCATGCGGATGTGTATTGATTATAGGGAACTGAATAAAGTAACTGTGAAGAATAAGTACCCACTCCCAAGGATTGATGATCTCTTTGATCAGTTGCAGGGGTTAGTCACTTTTCAAAGATAGATTTGCGATCGGGGTATCATCAGGTGTAGGTCTATGAGCGGGATGTTCCTAAAACTGCTTTCAGGACCCGTTATGAACATTATGAGTTTCAGGTAATGCCTTTTGGTTTGACGAATGCAACTATGGTATTTATGGACCTGATGAATCAGGTATGCCGACCATTCTTGGACAGATCGGTGATAGTATTTATCGACAACTTTCTGGTATACTCTGGGAGTGCCGAGGATCATCAGGGGCATTTGCGATCGGTTTTGGAGACACTTTATAAAGAGAAAATTTATGAAAAGTTCTCCAACTGTGAATTTTGGTTGAGAGAGTTCCAATTTCTTGGACACATTGTGTCACACCCCGGCCGTTGCGGAAACACCGGGCGGTGTAACGTCATTTCTCGTATCATAGTTATCAACTTCCTGAAAACACATGCAATTTAAAATACATCAACATAAAGTTGGTGAGTCCACAGGTTTTGACTCCATATAAAAATAAGACATTTTCCAAGTTCAACAGTATAGTTTTGAAAGTATCATTTTGACTCTCCAACGTTTAGCATATATATCCTAGGTATAAAAGTTTACTTACCAAATAAGTAGTTTACCTATAAGTCTCATATACTATGAATATAAGTGTTTGTAATTCCATACAAACGAAAGTTGCTATGTATAAATCTTATTTTAATTCTATACGAGTAATACAACTACGTATAAATCTATTTCAATTATATAGGAGTAAAACCGCTACGTATAAATCTATTTCAATTCTATACGAGTAAAACCGCTACATATAAATCTATTTCAATTCTATACGAGTATGTGTGTTAGGTATAATTATCTACTTAATATACAAGTAGTATACCTACCAGTTTCTTGTACCTAGAGTATAAGTGTTTGGGAAACTTATACTTAACATTAATACTTGTATAACGACAAAGTATAATGCTTCTAACAATTTGCTACCATGAGTCTGTAACCGCGGCTGTATGACTAGTTTCAAACCTCTGATTGTTGCTACAAGTTTTGCATCTTAAGATAAGTTCCAAACGCTTCATCAACGTCGGAACAATAAACAAATAAAAGGACAGTTCGTCACTCGCAAACCCTTGTGTTGTAGCTAGCAACCACGAGTGGGGTTGTCAACCCGTATCTTATTCATACACGACTTCCTCACTCACATGTGATTAGCGGTTACAAGTCAAAGGACTTTCCCTTAGATTTCCAATCTTAGTTGATGAATACAATAACTCATGTAGACATGTCGAGTTCCATTAGTTCTAGTAGTAAAAACATATTCGTGTCTAAAACCCTAAGTTATTAGACTATGCTTTAAGCATTACTCCTAATATTTATAATACTTAGGCAGTACAATAGCTAATTAGAATTAAAACCAAGTTTTATCTTAACATAAAACCGACAATAACAACATATAACGTTCCTAGTTTTATCTTGACATAAAACCAACAATAACGTACCTATCAATTAACATATAGAACTTCCGAGTACAACTCTAGAACTATATCGCACATGAAATATATATATAGAATCCTAAGTATAACTTAAGATCTACATTAGTACAAGAACATGCTAACAACTTGATAATAGTTGTATATATTCAAAATATTATACTTAGAACAACTATATCCCGGTTATTATAAGTATCTACGTTGATACTAATATACTATCATATAGACATAATAGTAACGTATATACTATATTTAGCATGCATTTCCCCCCGAAAATATCAGAAAGTGGGGTCGTGAAACTCACCCTAGTAGTGTGATCTATAGAATCTAAACGAACAGAGGCTCGTCGTTGTCAGGCTCAGGAAGGAAAACGGCCTTTAGAAACGAGAGAAAGTGAAAGGAAAAGGTGTAAGGAATGAATGAGCTTCGATCGCTATTTATAGGCTGTTCTGGGCCATTTCACGTCGTGACATACCTAGGGTCATGTCATGAACATCCATGAGTCACCCCGTAGCTTTAACACGTGTTTTATAGCCCCGATTAGTGTCCCTGACACGTTTCACATCGTCAACTTCATTTTCACGTTGGGGCGGATGGGATCAAAGTAGACCCAACCAACGTAGTAACAGTCAAAGAGGGGCCAAGGCCGAAGACTCCTACATACATTTGTAGTTTCTTGGGTTTGGAGGGTTATTATAGGAGATTTGTCAAAGATTTCTCCAAGGTAGCAGGTTCACCGACTAAGATGATGAAGAATTCAGAGTCATTTGTTTGGTCAGATAACCAGGAGGACACATTTCGGACGTTGAAGAAGAGTTTATGTGAAGCTCCTATCCTATCTATTCCCAAGGGGAATGAGGATTTTGTGGTTTTAAGTGACGCGTCATATTCAGGATTGGGTTGTGTACTGATGCAACGGGAGAAGGTGATTACTTATGCTTCCTGACAACTAAAGAATATGGAGAGAAATTACTCAATACATGATTTAGAGTTGGCAGCCGTGGTATTTGCACTCAAGTTATGGCGACATTATATGTATGGGACAAAATCCTCGCTATATACTGACCATAAGAGCTTGCAACATATTCAGAACCAGAAGGAGCTAAATATGAGACAACGACGATGGGTGGAGTTGTTAGCATATTGTAACTATAAGATAAGTTATCACCTGGGAAAACAAATGGTGTAGCTGATGCACTAAGTTGTAAGGAGTCGAGTGTATCATATCACCTGAATCTATGGAATTAATTGTGATGTATGGTATATTTGAGCAGTTATGGGATGCTCAGTATGAGGTTTTGAAAGAAGAAAATGTGAAAGAAGAGGTAATGATTAAACAGAAGACATGATTGGTCGAAGATGAGCGGGGACTTTTGACTTTTCTGGGTCGATTATGGGTCCCACAGGTGGGTGGTGTTCATGACACCATGTTATGTGATACACATATATCGAAGTACTCTCTCCATCCAGGTACGACGAAAATGTGTCGAGACCTGAAATCCAATTATTGGTGGCTGGGTATGAAGCCGGAGATAGCAAAATACGTGGTAGAATGTGTGACTTGTGCGCAAGTCAAAGCTAATCACTAACAACCATATTGTTAATTGCAGCAGCATGAGATTCCCGAGTGGAGGTGGGATAAGATTACGATGGATTTTGTCACAAAGTTACCTAAGACTGCACATGGTAATGACATGATTTAGGTAATAGTGGACCAGTTGAAGAAAAGTACCCACTTTCTGGGGTACCATTGTCTATTATCTCAGATCGTAGTAGAAAAGTTGGCCAAGATGTACGTGGAGGAGATCGTTTTACATCATGGGGTACCATTGTCTATTTTCTCATATTGTGGTAGTCGGTTGCTTTGAGATTTTGGCAGAAGATTCAGGAGAAATTGAGTACTAGAGTGCATTTGAGCACAACCTATCATCCCCATATTGATGGTCAGAGCAAGAGAACCATACATACTCTAGAGGATATGCTACGAGCATGTGTTATTGAGTATGGTGGGAGTTGGGATACTCACTTACCCTAGGTGGAGTTTGCCTACAACAACACTTACCATTCCAATATTGAAATAGCACTTTATAAGATGCTCTTCGGGAGAAAATGTCATACTCCTACATGTTGGTTGGAATCGGGCGAGAAACAGCTTGCAAGTTCAGAAATGAAAATTACTGAGGATAAGGTGAGAATAGCTCGTGATAATTTGCGGGTAGCTCGGGAGAGAAAAAAGACGTACTCAGACCGGAAGTACATACCAAAGACTTTTGAGGGGGCCAAGAAAGTGATGTTGAAAGTCGCACCTTGGAAGGGTATTATTCGCTTCAAGAAACGAGGCAAGATGAGACCCCAATACATTGGTCCACTTGTATTGGAATGTATTGGCGACCAGGTGTATAGATTGGTGTTACCACCAGATTTTGAGGGGATTCACGATCTGTTCCACATGTGTTACTTACGAAAATATGTAGCAGAGGAACCCAACATCTTGCCATCGGATGAGCTACGGGTTGACTAGTCTAAATTACTGGTGGAAGAACCTATAACAATCTTCATTCTGGTTCTTGATTATGGGACGTAATCCTTTTAAGGAGGGGAGGATTGTAACGGCACAAATTTTCCTACTTCAATTTGGAGGCTAATTCTGTTACATTCTCATGTTAAGTTATATTTTATGTTGATTAAAGTTAACTTAAGGGGTTTATAGTGTAGAAAATGATTCGTTGATTAAATACATGGGTCATGTGATCATTTTTACACACTTTGAGGGGCTTACATGAAGGATTAAAATACATTTATACCATACTAAACCCAAATCCGAGATCAATCTCTCATTTGCAGCCAACAAATCCTACTCCAAGCCTCCATCTTCTTGGGAGAGTGTCCTAGGGTTATTTCCATTAGAGTTTTGTTGAAGTGAAGAAGAAAGGTGGAAAATTTGGTTTACTTGGTCGACTTGTGGTGGGACTCATATAATCTCTTCTTGGCATCCTTTTGTGGTTCATTTCCGAATTTCTAGAAGGCAATACATCTATATTAAGTTCATCTTTTTGTCCTTCAATACACACGCAAGGAGAAGCCAAATTCTTGGTTTTGGTGTATTTGATTGTCACACTCATGTCCATATCATTGAGGTCACCTAAAAAGGGAGTTTAGGGGTTAAGAACACCTCAACGAAGGCTTTGATCGGAACCATATGGAGCAAGGGTAAGTGATCAATTTATGATCAAGAATTTGTAACAGTCACTTCTCACGACGTAATCATTGCCCTGTCACGTCGTGAGAATGAATCTGGATTGACTGAGTTTCGCAGTTGTTTACTTAGTCATGACATGCACAACCCTTTGTCACATCTTGATGACATGGCCTTGACTGGTCAAACCCTAATAGTCATTTGAAGTCACGAAGTGAACACCCTAAGTTTCACGACGGGAAGAAGGAACTGACTGGGCTTGAAACGCGAAGAAGCCTGTGCTCACGCTGTAAGACCCCTTGGTCATGACGTGGGAATCGTATTGACAAAAACCATATCGATTTTTTTGAGCTATTTGTGATCAGTTCAGGGTATTCATTTAGGGGCATTAGAGTGCTTATGAGAATGTGGTTTTCCTCTGTTCTTAGTGTAACATCCCAAAAATTTCAACAAATTCAAACCTTTCAAAACAACCCATTTACTAATAAAAGTGTTTACAAAATCATTGTTTTCTAATCATTATTTAAAATCAGAGTCACCCAAGATCCACTCAATCGTAGAACCAAGGATGTGTAAGGTCACGCCTTCACCTTGCCATGGTCTACTTGAAACCATAAATCGAAACTGTAAGCATGAAGCTTAGTGATTTCCCCCAAAATACAACCACACAACAAATCACATGCATAAACACTCATGTCTGGCCGAATTAGCCTTGGGCTGGAATACCAGGCATGTCTACAATGGGCCCAGTCATCCTCGAGATGGAATACCCACGTATCACAAGCATGTTTGGTCCAATCAAACACCGGGTTGGAATACCACCGGCCCGTTGACTGACGTACACAACAGTCTGGTCTCACCATGTACCATACAAGCATGTCGGGTCCAATCAACCATCAGGTTGGAATACACCCAGGCCCAGTCAACCTCCGGTCCAGTCATCCATCGGGGTGGAATACCCTAGGTTCGAATGGCAATATATATATATATATATATATATATATATATATATATATATATATATATATATATATATATATATATATATATATATATATCGGGTTCGGTTATCATCGGGATGGAATATCGTCGGCCCAATCAACCATTGGGTTGGAATGCCCCGGTCTGTTGGCTCACACACATAGCAGTAAATCCTCAACCACCCACAATATGTGCCCATATAACCAATACACATATACACAGTTTACAGATAGTCAGGCAAGTCTACAAATCACTTAGCATAGCATCATCCTATGTACCAGGATACTGATCTAATAGATCACTATAACACAGTAACATACTATCACATAACAGGATATCAAATCTAAAGGGCCAGCCTTGGTGCCTTCGAATCACAAGTATAGTGAGGAAGGACTTACCTAAATCCGCTGATAATCAAATGCCTGCTCGGGTTGCTAAACCGGATAACCTCGCATCAACTAACAAAATACAATCTTAATCAATAATTATCCCAGTAATCCAAAATCCGAAACACACTCCATAAACCAATTTCCTAAAGGGTAAAAGACCATTTTACCCTTTTCTCATTTGGCCCAAAACTAAGGCGCAGTCCAGTCGCACAAAAGCCCAAGATGGAAACTCCAATCACAATATGGCCCAACTTCCTAATTGGCCCAAAACTATCATAGGACCAAAACCAGGAAGCCCACACCATAACCATGGCCCACAATCAGAAATCCATTGGCCCAATAAAGCCCAAAACCACATCTCATGTGCTGACCAACCTTGGTCACGTCGTGAGAGCTCACTTAAAAAGATCCAAATTCATCACGACTCAACCTAGCCGACTTAGCCAAGAAAAAGTCAACGGGACTGTCCTCACATTGTGAGAAGCCTTCTCATGTCATGAACCTCAAGCAGATAACCAGAAACGGGGTCAAAGGCTTCTCACGTAGTGAGGCCTTGTTTCTCGCGTCGTGAGAACAGTATGAGGCTAAAAACTCAGCTTTTAAGTCCTTAACCCATTAAGCTTTCAATCCTAAATCTTCCAGAAGCTATCAAGGACTCCAAAGGCCAATAAAAACGATTACTTGATGGACATGCATGTCCTAAACCTATCTTAGGTCAAAATGACAAGAAATGGCCCCAAACTCAAACAATATTTGTAACACCGAGAATCAAAAAGACCAAGAAAAGAAAGTAAAAGCTCTAAGTCAAGAGTCAACTCGTTGAGTCCAGGGAGGAACTCGACGAGTCAGAGCAGGATCCGTGGCATAGAGTGAGTGACCGACTCGGCGAGTCGGCTAGTGGACTCGACGAGTCTGGTCTGGACGAGAAAAACCCTAATCTTGGGGGTTTTTCCCTATTTAAAGAACATTACATCCATTCCCCATCCACTTTACTCCCCTTTTGAGATCTAGAAACCCTAAATCGTGAGTGAGAGCCCTTGGAAGCAAATTGGGACCTTGATAAGGGGGTTTTGTGAAGAGATATTGAAGATCAGGAAACTTGGAGCAAGGGGGTTTGTAGAGATTTGGATTATTCATCAGTGGGAGGTCATCCTTGAGCTCGGGGAGCTAGTGGAGTAGTGGTTCAAAGAGTTGTCAGACAACAACCAGAGGGTTATCGGCAAAGTCCAGCAGTGCATGTGAGTTTTCCCTTTGTGTGAATGGGTCTACGGCCACAATGCTGGCCCATGTAGTTATGAGTAGGAAGACCCGGGGGTTAGCCCTAAGCACCGTATGCTAGTATGGTATTCCGGACCAAGGTCCAATGATAGCGGGCGAGTGCCAAAGGAATGGTTTATATGATAGTTTATACATGTTATCTGTGTGATACATGTATATGCCTGGTAGGGAGATGAGTGTGGGCGAGGTCCCGTATCTCACCAATAGCAGAGTATGGACGGTGTTCCATATCTCCTTAGCAGCAGAGCAGGGGCGAGGCCCAAGTCAGGAAAGGAGTGAGTGGGGGCTGGGCCCGTATCTCACTATCAGAAGGAGTGTGGACGGGTTTCCACGACTCATCATTAGCAGGACAAGGGCGAGGCCCAAGATAGGCGAGGCCTTAGAACAAGATTTAGTAGTATATATTCAGTTATGTTTTGTGGTATGTTTATGTGTTAGTATATGTTAGTGGGCGGGGCCTAAAGACAGGCGGGGCCTAAGAGAAATAGATCTGTATCCGAGGGGGGCTTGAAGCCAGGCGGGGACTGGAGCGGTGGGGCCGCTGTAGCAGGCGAGGCCCGAGGTAGTGGGCGAGGCCCGAAGTAGTGGGTGTGACCCAATATATGCAGTATGTGATTATGTAGGGTATGTGGTAGGTTGGGGAACTCACTAAGATTCATGCTTACAATTTTCAGTTTTGGTTTCAGGTACTTCTGGTAGCGGAGGGAAGAGCTCGGGATGATCGCATGACACACACACCATAGTTAGTCAGCCTAGGATGTTTTACTCTGATAATAAGAACATGTTTTGAATTAATACTCCAAACTTATGTTATAACTTATGATTTGGATTTATAAATATGGTTTTAGTGATGTTTTAAAAGAAATTTTTAGTCGTGATTTTTTGGGTCGTTTCAACATTCATAAATTATAACCATACTTTAGATCCATAAGACTAAATCACAGAGAATAACTCATTGATCCATAAAGTTGCCAACTTTATGGATCTCAAGCATGAAATCCATCATAAAAAAGAAAAAAGAAGCTTAGATATAGCATTTTGAGCTCATAAATATTTGATACTGGATACTTATAATGGTACAAAATGTGCACAAGATGATGATGATGAAGCCTACTTGTTGAACCAACACTCTAGGACTTCTTCTTCTTCTTCTTTCTTCTAGCAACCAAAGCACCAAAATGGATCCAAAATCACCAAGATGGATTAGGATTAGGGTTTTCTAAGTTAGGGGAAGGTGGAGGTTGATAAATGAACCCTAAAAACGAGTTAAGGGGGATTAAATACATTGGAAACCCTAAAACTTTATGGGATTGGGTTGCAGCGATCCTCACGTTGTGAGTTATTATTTCTCATGTCGTGAGCTCAGTCCCAAATAAGATCTTCATGCGGCTCTCCTCATGTTGTGAGCCTCCAATATCCATGCTTCACGTCTTGAGGACCCCTTTTCTCAAAAATCTAACCTTTTGACCCTCTAAAAGCTGAATTCGATTCCTCCAAGAAAACAGATGGTACACTTAGCTTCACAAAACTTAAACAATAGATGAATCATTTCTTGTGTGGTTTTAACACTAGTTTGTAAGGATATCTTACACCTATGTTGTGTTATTGTCTTTTGATGTTGTATGAAGTTTGAAGCTGAATGTTAAAGGTAGAATAAAAACTTCACATATAATGTTATTGATGAGGAAATTAAACTAGGTAATTAATGCATGCTAGATTCCTTGAACTAATCAATTAGTTCAACATGTGAGTGTTAGGTCCATGCTAGAGGTGAGTACTTTTGTGTGGTTGTAATGTCATCTTATGCATGTTATATTTTTTGTTTTGTCACTCTTGAATGAAAGTAGTAAATGTATGCTAGATGTTGTGTGATTGAAAGGTGTATCTTATTAGAAGCCATGACATACTGTTATGTATATATTTTATCTGATATGCATTGGATGTGTGTTTGATAGGTGTAGTATGCCATGGATTAATGCTAATAAGTCACTTGAATGATTACATAATAATATTGGTGAGTTGTATGTTTTATCTGTGTGAGAGAAAATTAATTAATTAGATAAAAAAGGGAAAATACACATAGTGGGGTTGAAGGGTTGAAACCTAACTTAGGTACGTGCCCTTATGAGATATCGTGACGGAAGGATACCATGGAGGAAAAGAGCTTAAGCCAAGTTGACATCGAATGGTTTTCTAGATGACCATATCGAGACATGGTACTGGAACAATCGTGTGCCAGGACTAGAGTGATGTTGGTGATTGATGAGGTCAGATCAAGCATTAGGTTTGGGTGTAGGCATGCAATCGATGTTCTACTAAAACACCCTCGAACGACAATGCATTGTCTGGTATGCCAAGGTCGAAGTAGTGAAGACGTTGAACCAAGGACAGTGTTACGGGTGGGAGATGCTCCTGATTTTGTGCACTGGGTCTCTAGGTCACGTTAGTAGCCGATGAGTTCTTTATTTGTGGAGTGTTAGCGATGAAATAGACCCTAGTTAATGAGGGACATTAATAGTAATTAAATCAAAGCAAATATATAAATAATTACTGCTACGAAAGAATGTCCAGATTAATGTATATATGTATACGTTAATACTTATCGATAAAAAATGCATGGATTGATGTGATTACATGACTTGACATGAAGTATGTGTATTTTTTTTTCATTTTTATGTGCTTAAGATTGACTCATTGTGTTGATGTTGACACTTGTTTCTTTCCTGTTATTGTGGCATTGCATTAGTACAGGTAGCTTGACTATTGATTTCCTGGTGAGGTTGGGTTCTTACGGGTAGTTATAGTCCTTTGAGTAATAAGGATGATACCGGTTTGAGACTTCTTGTGTTGTTTCATTTACATTTGGTTTTTGGTGTTTGTTTTGGTTGGATTTTACAACTATGCATTTTGATGGGTTTTTTTTGAATGGTTTTCAAATGAACTATTGACGATGTTTTTATAAGACTTCTGCTAATATTTTTATGATAATAAATGATTAAAATAAAAAAATGGTGAAAAATCATGGTGTTAAAAAAATGGTAATAGGTCTTCATCAGTTTGGCTCATGCAACAAAGTGTGTGCAAATTTTCTTGTTGGGAAGTAGAAAAGAGACTCATTCCCAAAGAAAATCTCATGGAAATCTTCAAGGAACTTGCAATTGGAACATTCTGACATATGTGGTCCAGTTACCTCAACTTCAACGACGGTAATAGGTATCTTCTCAGATTCATTGATGAATATGGCAGAAAAACATGAAGTTGTTTAATTGCAAAAAAATCAGAGGTTTTTTGCATGTTCAAATACTACAAAGCTTCTTGTTAGAAAAAAAATCAGGCTTATCTCTATGTTGCTTGAGGACATGTTGGGAGAATGTTGCTAAGGTGAAATTAGAGATTTTTGCAAAGCTCATGGCATCAAATGATAATTAACAACAACCTACACTCCTCAATAAAAAAAATTGGCTGAAAGGAGAAACCAAACAACACACT
Source organism: Lactuca sativa (assembly GCF_002870075.4). NCBI lineage: Eukaryota > Viridiplantae > Streptophyta > Magnoliopsida > Asterales > Asteraceae > Lactuca > Lactuca sativa. Next base: position 156,362,669 of record NC_056628.2, on the reverse strand, counting down.
TAGAGAAAAAAAAGTTAAAAGAGTTTTAGGCTGGGGAGTCAATTGGATATCCTACATTCAGAATCGTAGTCTCACTGTATAATTAAAATATTAAACTATAGAAAAATCATGGACCAGTCTCAAATGTGACGTGGAGCGCTACAAAAAATTTAGGCGTATTGGGCATGTGTATATACCAGAATCAAACCTAATAAAGCTCGATGACAAGAGTTGCAAGTGCGTTTTTCTTGGAATCAGGGAAGACTCAAAAGCTTAAAAATGTACAATCTTGTCTTGAAGAAGACCAATAAGAGGAGATGTGTTCTTCAAAGAAATAGAGAATTAGGATCGGGGGAGGAATATGGAAGGAGTGAGTAGAACATCAAATGTATTCACTTGGGAAGATGATGAAGATGATATACATTTTAGGGAAGAGTTCTTTCAAATATGGAATATGGTGGTGTTGAAGCATACTAAGAAATAAGTTCAATATCTAACCATGAATAGAAGAATGAAAGAGTAGACAAACCAAAAATCCTAGCTATCTGTTGGATTACAAATCCGAATAAGGGCTCTCAAATGAGGAAGCCTTTGCTTTTTTGTCGATGCTCAAGTATTGTAAGTTATTACCTCATTTGACGACCATGCTACATATGATTAGGATGCAACATATTTTAGATAGAGTGAATCCATGTAGAAAAAATCAAATCGGTTGAAAGAAATAAAACATGGAAGCTATATCAGATAGCCAAAGGTACACAAACTATTAAATCCAATGGAATTTTAAGACTAAGTACAATGAACTTGGTGATATATATAAATGCAAAGCGAGGCGTGAGGCTAGTTTCTAAAGGATATGCGCATAAATTTAGGCTGAATATATCTAGGTTTATAAACCGATGGCTAGCCGAGATACAAATTGAATTATTCTTGCAACTAAAGTATACCAAAAGTATAGCATATTTCAACATGGTGTGAAAACTGCATTCTTACATGGAGAGTTTCATGAGATCGTGTACATCGATCAACTGCAAGGCTTCATAAAGAAAGGAAATAAAGGAAAACTAACCAACTAAAAAGGTTCTTTATGCCTTGAAACAAACCCTAAGGAGTTGGTTTAGAAAGATTGATAGCTATTTTATATGGGAATAATTTGAAAAGTGTGATTTTGGACACACTTTATTTATCAAAATAGGATTGCAAGGAAAATTATTTTTGTGAGTTTAAATGTTGATGACCTAATTTTATTGGAAATAGTGAAAGTATGTTTAATAACTTTAAAGAGTCCATGAAGAAAATCTTTGATATGATAAATATTGGGAATATGAGATATTTCTAAGGGGGATATTACAAAGAGAAAAAGCCATTTAAATAGGTTAAAGAAAGTTTGAAAAAGCAATACTTGAAAGATTCAAAATGGATATGAGAAACAGAGTAACAATCTTATTGTTCAAGGAGTGAAAATATCAAAAAAGGGAGGAGCATCTCTGGATACCACACTCTATAAGCAGATGATAGGTAACATGATGTACCATACCGTGACTCGTCTTGATTTGACGTTTATTGTATGTCTTGCAAGTCATTACATGGAAAATCCTACAGACGCAAACCTTCAGGTGGTTAAAATAGTCCTTAGATATGTGAAGAACTCTATAAAGCTTAGGATTATAGACAAATGAGGAGGAAGCAAGTTGTTTCAAGCATATACAAATATTAATTATGCAGGAAATTTTAACAATCAAAAAACACTTCTGGTTTTATGTTTTCAGTTACTAGAGGAGTTGTTTCTTGAAGCTTAATGAAGTAGCCTATTGTAGCCTTATTAATAATTGAGGCATAATATATTTTAGTTGTACGATATTTGGAAAACTTTGAGAGAACCATGACGAATTTGTCACAGTTAAATGTGATAATAGCTCGATGATTCAACTTTCTAAAAATCTAGTACTCCATGGACGCAACAAACATATTGAAGTGTGGTTTCACTACTTGAGAAATTTAATTGGAGAAGACAAGGTAAAATTGATACACTATAGTACACAAGATCAACTTGTAATGTCCTAAAAATTTCGAAGAGATTTTTCTTCATAAAACATATTAACCAATTAAACCTTTATTTTGAAAACTATTGAATAACATTTCATTTGTTGAAATACATACATTATCAAAGTTAAGTTTACATTATCAAAGGAGGGTTGAGGCCCCGAAGACCAGATTTCAAGTCTTTCATTTGACTATAGAGGAGGCCAGGGTGGCACCTAATGTCGTTACTAGTATGTATTCATTTATATTATTGTCAAGTTATTTCCAGTGTGCTTAAATTTATGTTTATGTTAGGTACCTTTTTAGTGAATTCATTATCTTATATAGTTCTTATTGTCGGGTACGAGTCGGCCATTTGTATCTCAGTCCTTCGACATAAGTTTTGGTATCTCTATTGGGGAGTTTGAGTGTTTGTTGCGAGTTTCCATAGCCAATGAACACAAGGTTTCTGCTTCAAGAGTCTTTTGTGACTATGTCTTGGAGATATTTAGGGTGCCTTACTCGAGGTATCTGATTCCCATCCCTATGGAGGATGTGTGCATGATTGTGGAGATGGATTGGTTGAGCAGATTTGAAGCAATGGCTGATTAAGAGAGGTAGCACGTGGTGGTTTGAACTCCTAGTGAGGGAGAACTAACCATTTATGGTGAGGGTACCAGGGATGGTTCAACTTTTTGTTCTTCTGCCAAGGCTACACAGTATCTTCAACATGTATATACGATTTATCTTGCGTATGTAGTTGACACTGAGGTGGAAAGGAAGAAGTCAATTTTTGATTTGCCGGTGGTTATTAATTTTTCGGATGTCTTCCCAGAAGATTTACCAGGTGTGCCTCCTATGAGGCAGGTGGAGTTTAGGATCAATATGATCCCCGTTGAGGCCCCTATTGCTAAGGCGTTGTATCACGTTGCATCACCTGAGATAGATGAGTTTTCCTCTCATCTTTAGGAGTTGTTGGGGAAGGAATTTCATCCGACGAGTAGCTTTCCTTGGGGAGCATTGATCCTTTTCGTAAAAAATACGGATGGTTCTCATAGGATGTGAACTCTTCTACAGTTGTTTTAATCGAAGCATTAGGCACACTTTTGATCATTGTTTCTTGTCATTATTCCGTTTCTCAAATATAGAATCTATCGATCGTTATTATTCTTAAAATTGGTATTAGAGCAGGAGATAGTGTAATAAATTTGCAATTCTTCTGTCGATTAAAGGGTTTTGTTAGGGTTTTACGATATTCTTGGATCTGATCTTGTTGTCTCAATCGTCTCAATTGTTTATAGATTCCAGATCTAGATATCTAGTTTTTCCCTTGAAATCGATTCACATTTAATACATCTGGTTCTATATTTGTTTCAGTGAATTCTGATAATATGCCTAACGACGATCTTCACTCCCTTTCGTTCAATCTATCAAGTAGCATTGGATCTACGACAAGGATCCCAATCCTTTTTCCAATAGATTATGAAGTCTGGGCTCTCCATTTTGAAGATTACATTCTTGGAATTGAAGAACATGGTTCCATGATATGGCATGCAATGACGCATGAAATGTACATGCATACATGTACCAGAAAAGAAATCAAAACTCTTGCGGATAACAATGCACTTATTGCTGAACACACGTATGCATGTACTTTTATAAGCTGATGAGCAAATAAAAGCAATAAGAATGATTCGATTTACTCTTCCTCCAGACACTTTTTGTATTGTTAGTGCATGTGATAATACAAAAGGTATATGGGATAGGCTGAAAGAATTGTATTCAGGTGATGCTAATTTAAAACACTCTTTGCAAACAATGTTCTTATCAGAGTTTAGAGGGTTTGTTTAAAAACCTGATGAGAAGTTAGATCAGACGTTCAATCGATTCAATCATTTGTTAAGCAGAATGCTGAAACACAATCTCAAGTGTCAAGTTATTAAACATAAAGTCATGTTCATGAATGGACTCAGATTCGAATGGAAGGCTACTGTTTCCACTATTAAGGCACACAAACAATTTAAAAGCTACTCGTTGGCCAAATTCGTGGGTATTCTGAGATCTCACGAAGATGAAGTCTCTAAGGAAGTGATGCTTGTTTACAATGTTGGATCCTTGGCAATAGTTGCGAAAGGAAAGAAGTTAGCAGAAGATGATTCCAAATCTGACCTTTCGAATAGTGAAATGTCAAAAGAAGACAAGGCTCTAATGGTGTCCAATCCTAAGAACTTCTTTAAGAAGAATTTATCTCGTTACAGAAATAAGTTCAAACAGGGCAATTCCAATTCAGAAAAGCCAAAGGATGAGAGTTACAAGAACTCTCAGAATGATAAAAAGAAAAAGGAAAGAAGTTTTTGGGTGATTCAAGTTATGACTGTAATTATTGTCTTGGAAAAAATCACCTCGCAAAGGAATGCATGCCTAGGAAGCAAAATGAGAAGAAAGAAAAGGAGTAAAGATGTTTGCCTCGCAAAAAGAACATGCATTTCTGAATTGCTACTCCTTCCTTTCTGTTGTAAACTATGCTCTAATGCGCTTTTAAGATAATTCCCACTTTCAACTTCTGAATATCCTTTCATTGCTCTTCCGGCTTCAGAATGGGCCTCTTTTTCAGAACAGAGGCGATCACAACATCAATCTTTGCAACTTCGTGAATGTAGAAAATGATCATTCTTTTCAAATGGGAAACAATAGGCTCATACTTCTTTTCATCTTTCGAAACAATGTGGACCAAGGAGATCCAATCATATGGGTTCATAAATGGAAATTCCGCCAAAGTGAACTCATCCACAATGTGATTAGCTCCTATGAATCCCTTGAACTGTATGTTCAGAAAGTCTTCGGTCTGAACATGAAGTTCAACCTTTACTGCACTTATCTTCTTCAAACTCCAAGACTTGTACTATGATTTGTCATACTTCAAGTAGAAAGCAAAGAACATCTGATTAAGTGCACTGTCTGAGATCAAAGACTTCTCAATTTTCTCAAAACACCGAAAGAGAAATGCCATTGGTGTGATGGGAAAGTCAAATTGAGATTCCACATCATTGTTCAAATCAAATGAGATCGAGGGATCCAACTAATAGATGATCAGATCGTCAATTGCCTCTTTCTGAATGCGCTCCATTGTCCAATATGGAAATAACGATTTCTAAGTTTCAAGCATAATCTTCACATTTTTAACCTCAACTTCTAATTTCTTCCGAAGAGCCTGGAGATCATCTAGCTCTTTGTCTCATTTTTCCATAGCAATCCCTTCGGATTCAGTCATCTTCGAAATATCATTATCTGCATCTTCCAAAATGCCTTTTCCTTTGTCTTTGTCTTTTCTTGAACCAAAAGCTACATTATCCTTCTGTTTAGTTTTAGCCTTTGGTTGTTGGTCCTTGTCTCCCCCTTGTTTTGAAAAATCTCCGCTTCCCGAAACACCTTTGATTTGATTGAGCATAGTAAAGACCGGTTAAAGCTTGTCAGATAATTGTTTTCGAACTGAGACAGTGAACAAGGAGTCACGAGTCTCAACAAGCCTCATCAAATATTGATTGACCTCTAAAACTCAGCTTTTGACTATTGTTCTTTCATCTTCAAGATCAACGATATCCTTGGTAGCACTCTTTAGTTTCACCGAAAAGACCTTGGCCTTCTGAGTTTTCTCAGTCAACTCATCCATTATCTTGTTCTCAGCTGCCAATTCTTCTTGCAGCTTTTCAATCTTTGAGACAATGGAGGAAGTAAGCTCAACATTTTCAACTTTGATGTCCGAAAGAATAAGCGAGTGAGCCTCCTTCTCATCTTTCAATGAATTGAGAAAGCCTTTAATAACCTTATTCATGTTTGCAGTATTTTTGTTAGAAGAGGTTATGAAATCATTCATAAACATTGTCACCTCTTGATGTGGTTTTTTGATTGTTGCGGTCGTTTCAGAAATCGTCTGCTGAGAGGCTTGGATTGCCTTGGTTGCTTCTTTAAGAACTTTGGCGTTCGATGATGTGAGCATCTCAACAGTGGCTTTGTGAGATGTCAGCATATATTCCCACTTGAACGAAGATGAAGAGGTTATAAACACCAAATTGAATCCAACTTTTCGTTAAGCTTCTTGAACTGCCCTTTGGTCATTGGGGAATCATCATCATCGCTATTGACGTTTATTATAAAGGGGATGAACATAAAATCAGAAATAGGCTCCTGATCATCTCCAAATAAGATTTCTTCTTCCTCATCGAAAGGAGAAGCAGTTCAAAAATGCATGTTCTTTTTGCGAGAGAAACATCTTTACTCCTCAGCCGCTCTGAAGACTATATTTTCTATGGCTGAAGCATGCAAAGCAAACTCTACTACTGACCTCAAGTGCTTTTCAGATGTGATCAAATGGTACTTATGTGTCCAAAGCATGCTTATGAAGATAATGCCAAAATTGTTTGACGCACAGAGAAGACAATGAAGACACTCCTTCTAAATTTGACACAAAAGGGGGTATTGTTAGGATTTACTATATGTTGTGTCAAATATGTAATTCCAAAATGGGCCTGTCCATGTTCGGAACCGCTATGTACTTTTGTCTATATATATATATATATATATATATATATATATATATATATATATATATATATATATATATATATATATATATATCGTGCATGTACTCTATTAGGGTTACGCCATTTTTTTACGCTCTCACAGTAAAGTTCCATCATTGTGAACTCTTCTAGAGTTGTTTTAATCAAAGCATTAGGCACACTTTTGATCATTTTTTCTTTTCATTAATTTGTTTCTCAAATATAGAATCTATCGATAATTATTATTCACACAACCTGTGGGAGTTACTTGGAGTGTTGAAGAAGGAGAGGTTGTATGCAAGTTCTCCAAGTGTGACTTTTGGTTATGAGAGGTCTACTTCTTGGGATACCTTGTCAATCAGAATGATATTTTGATCAATACGGACAAGAACAAGGCGGTTATACGGTGGGAGATCCCAAAGTCTCCATATGAGATCCATAGTTTTCTTGGGCTGGCAGGTCACTAGAGGTTAATTCAGGATTTCTCCAAGATTGTTGTTCCTCTAACCTGCTTGACAAAAAAAAGTTAATATTTTCATTGGGGACCTGAGCAGCAAGCGGAGTTTGTGATTCTGAGGCAAAAGCTATGTGAGGCCCCATTATTGACCCTTCCTGAGGGCATTGGGGATTTTGTGGTGTATTGTGAAACTTCGATCACTGGTTCGCGGGCGGTGCTTATGCAGTGAGTTAGGGTTATTGCTTATGCTTCCAGACAGTTGAAGCCTCACGAGGCTAGGTATCCTACGCACGATTAGAGTTAGGGGCAATGGTGTTTTCCATCAATATTTAAAGGCACTACCTTTGTGAGGTCCGTTGTACTATATACATGGATCATAAAAGTTAGAGATATCTTATGGACCGGCCGAACCTGAATATGAGGAAGTATAGGTGGTTTGATGTCATCAAGGATTATGATTGTGACATCCATTACCACCCGGGAAGGCCAATGTGGCCGTTGATGCCTAGAGCCGCAAGGCGACTAGTGCTCCTATTCGAGACTTATGTTTGAGGATGACCATCATTTTGACACTTCTATATAAGATCATGGAGGCTCAGGTCGGGGAAATCAAGAAGGACAACTAGAAAAAAGATAAGATTAGGGGACAGATTGCTAGCTTTATCACTAACAATCAAGGGTTATTGACCCAGTGTGGACGAGTTTTGATTCCATTTCCTGGTGGGGTCCGTCAGACATTATTGGAGGAGGCACATTATTCCTGTTGGATATAGTGTCTAAGTCCATAACTATATTTGGTATGTACTTGACCCGACCCGGCATGGTCCATTTGGGTTGCACTTCACCCGAACAATTTATGAATAATCTTTTGAGAATAGTACAAGTTATGATTTATTAATATATTATAAGTTCTAATATATTAATATAAGATCATATTATTTAATTAATATTGATCTATAATTAATCTAGGATTAATTTAGAGATCAAAGATATTACTAATTAAATATGGGCTTCTATATTTATATAGTGTGGGCTAATGCTTATTTGGAATGGGCTAGGCTTGCATGGAAAGTCCATGGATACTCCATGGAGCTTTACCCATGGATCTCATGGAAATGAAGAGACATGGGTATTAGGGTTTACATGGATGTAACCCTAATCCACCACACTATATAAAGGAGGCTTTGGCTCTTGAAATCATACTAGTTGAGGTGAGTAACGAAAGAGGTCCGATTTCAAGATAGTAGTGACTATTCTCTCAAAGTTCTAAGTTTGTGGTGATTTGTGATTTCCATTTGAGGCATCCACACTATTGGTGCTAGGCTCTAAAACTCCAAGCAATCAACTACTACTACAAGGTAAGTATTTCTACTAGCTTTATTTGATTCATGTTCCCTATGCCATGCTAGTTAGGATATGAACCTTGGAAAAATAATTATTTTCATGTATCTTAGACAAACATAGATCCAAGGTTTATTAGGGTTGCATGTACACTTAGGAAGTGTTAGAATGCTCAAAACCCATCAGTGGTATCAGAGCCTAGGCTTGTTTTTTTGATACTTGATGCAAAATATTGGAAAAAGTTGGAAACTTGTTGTCTGCCTGATGAGCTCGCCGAGTCCATGGGGGGCTCGCCGAGTTCATGTGTATCTTCATCCTACTCGGCGAATAGGTTCGTGCACTCGACGAGTAGGAGCCACAAAATGCAGATTTTCGACTTTTGCTGCTGGAAATGGACAAGAAACATTACCCTAAACTGTTTTGGTGTTATAAAACTTGTTTTAGATAGTGTAATGTTTGTTCTAATCCATTTACAATGGCTAATATCAATTTTTCATGATTATATGTGTTCATATGATCTTGAAACTTTGATATGGATATTCATGTTCTTGATCTTATGAATTTAGATGATCTTAGGAATTACTTGTAACCAACTTGGTAGTTTAATTCTTGATCATAATGTGTTTTAATGGAGTCCATAACTTGTCCTCAGAAAACCAAGAGTCACACTTGAATTAAAACCATTAAAAGAACACAAGAGTTAGAAAAATGAAGAGTCTTCATTTTTATTACTTTATTTAACTCATAAGTTACAAGAAATGAAAAGTTTTGAAAGTTTACAAAACTTGCCCGCAAGTTTTGGAACAAGTAAAGTCATATTAAAAACTTTAGTTCCAACCCTTAGAATTTTAAAAGTTAAAATTCAACCCTTATACTTATAATATTATATGTTAATAATATATATATATATATATATATATATATATATATATATATATATATATATATATATATATATATATATATATGTATAAGATCAAAGTCGTCTTACCGCTAGTACGCCTCATTCACGAAGCTAGTCTATAAGGTGGGTATAAGGTTGTTGCCTATAAAATGGCAACTTAATGGGTTTCCACTCTCACCCACCGCTTGCTTGACTAGTGGAGGGTCGTTAGCCGAACGGGTAGGACAAGGACTTATAAATTCTCATTAAAAGTATAATGGTAATTATAAATTAACTAAATGTTTTATTAAATTCCCAATCTTAGTTACTTTAGGAAAATGTGAATAAGGTACTAATCCATGAAATTACACTTTACACTTTGTTTAAGTCGTTAGTGGAGCGTGTGTGGTTAACCGGCACACTAACTTGAACTTAACAAGGTAGGTGAAGGGTGACTTAATGTTTATCATAGTATCGATGGAGCGTGTGTGGTTAACCGGCACATCGATTAAGGGGTAGTACATTAAGGGTACCAAGTAATTTGCGTGGTTACTTCACACCTTGTTTTGTGATCCTCGGCATCCCAGTCACAAAACCTGAAGGGCACACTCGAGATTGAAACATGCCATTGAAGAAAGTTCAATGAATCTCAAAGAATCTAGGAGTTTCTAAACCAATTAAAACCTAATTAAAATTTCGTTTTTTCATGGTGGAAATTGGTGAATCGTCATTCACCTACCTTCAAATATCTTATAGCTTAGATTACGACATCCCTCTTCTAAGTTATAAAATATTGTGTTGGGTCCTAGCCTTAATACTACATTTGGGTGTTTTATTAAGGACTATCTCTAAATCTAATATAATCTATTCCCTCTTCTTTCCAGATGTCTTCCAATAACAATGCTTCTGGCTCTAACCCTACTAGCTCTTTCTCTCTCATGAATCTTTGTGGGAGAGTCATCTTCGATGGATCCAACTTTACTGATTGGATCAGGAACATCAGGATGGTCACTCGGTATGAGAACAAAGAATATGTTCTTGACAAGGAGCTAAAGGTACCCGATCTAACTGCTTCTCCTGAAGAGCTTGCTGATTATGAGGTACACGAAAGGGATGCTACAAAAGTAGCATGCATCATGATGGCCACCATGACAGCCGAGCTCCAAAAGTCCTATGAGGACTATTATCCTTTTGAGATGCACTAGGATTTGATGGACCGTTACCATCAAAGTGCACGCCAAGAGCGATATGAAATAATCTCCTCCATGATAACAACCCGAATGAAGGATGGTGAACCCATCACGGGCCACTTGCAGAAAATGCAAAGGTATGTGGACCGTTTACTGAAGCTGAATGTGAACTTCCCCGAGGAGTTAGCAATAGACATCATTTTGCACTCCTTACCATAGTGTTATGATCAATTCCGCATGACATATCACATGAACAAGGAAGAAGTCACTCTCAGTAAAATTCAGGGACTCTTGAAGACCGCGGAAAGTGGTCTAAAGGGTAAGTCGGTTGTTACTACTTTTACTCATACTCCTACTGCGGCCAATGTCTTGGAAATCGGGCATGGCAAAGGGAAGAAGAGAAAGAACCCCTCTAAGGGTACCAAGGGTAAGACCCTTGAAGGCTCCTCTTCAAGAAAAACCAAGAAAGGTTTTGTCACTCCTTCTGCTAACCCTAATGAGGCTGAATGCTTCTATTGTCATGAAAAGTCACACTCGAAGCAAAACTGCCCAAAGTACTAGCAAGATGTGAAGGATGGGAAAGTAAAACCCAACCATGCAGGTATATACACTATATTGTCTAATAACTCACCTCATTCTAAGTCTTGGGTCCTTAATACCGGTTGTGGTATTCACATATGTTGTGATTTGCAGGGACTAAGAAGAAGTGAGAATGTGGAGCAAGGAAAGATAAACTTGATCATGGGAAACATGAAAACTTCACCTGTCACCAAGATAGGAGTTTATTCCCTAGTGCTAAATAATGGGTTTACATTAGATTTGAATAAGTGTTATTATTCGCCAGAAATGGCAAGAAATGTTATTTCCTTTCATGCATTGTATAAACAAGGTTTTACCTTTTATTTTGATAATAATAATGGTAGTATTGATGCTTTCTTTAATAATGTTCATTATTTTAAAGCATTACATTGTGATGGCGTGTATGAAACTGTATCTGTTGTAGATAATCTAGGAAATAATGTATTGTATATTGACTCTTCCACTAGCTTAGATAAAGCATCTTTATGGCATTGTCGTCTTGGACATGTAAGCAAGAAACGCATAGGCCAACTCCAAAAGGATGGAGTCTTGGAGTCATTTGACCTAAAGTAAGATGATAGTTGTGAATCTTTTTTGCTTGGTAAAATGACAAAGTCACCTTTTACTGGCACTTATGCTAGGGGTGAAGGTTTGTTGGACCTCATACACACGGATGTGTGTGGACCCTTCAGAACCGCCACAAGAGATGCTAATCGGTTTTATGTGACTTTCACTGATGATTTTAGTAGATATGGATACGTCTACTTAATCAAGCATAAGTCAGAAACATTTGAGAAATTCAAAGAGTTTAAGCAAGAAGTAGAGAATCAGTTGGGCAGGAGCATTAAGATGCTTCGATCCGATCGTGGTGGTGAGTATCTTAGTACTGAGTTCCTTGACTATCTTAAGGAATGTGGGATTATCTCACAATTGACACCTCCTAGGACACCACAGTTGAATGGTGTAGCTGAGAGGCGCAATCGGACCTTGTTGGACATGGTTCGTTCCATGATGAGTCGAGCTTCGCTACCAATCTCATTTTGGGGGTATGCCTTAGACACTGCCGCCCATATCCTTAATCTAGTCCCTACAAAGAAGGTTGCCAAAACACCTCACGGGATGTGGACTGGAAAAGTTCCCAATCTAGACCACATCAAGATTTGGGGTTGTGAGGCTTTCGTGAGACGCGAGACTCACGATAAGCTTGAACCCCGAAGCGAAATGTGTATTTTCATCGGCTATCCACAGAAATCCTTTGGCTACATCTTCTATATACCCAGTAATAATGTGGTCTTTATAGCAAGAAGAAGATTCTTTCGAGAGAGAGAGAATTCATGAGTCAAGGAGACAGTGGGAGGCAAATTGACCTTGAGGAACTTCAAGAGTCAAGTGATGAAGGAACCTCAAACCCTAGCCCTCAACCTAAAGAGGAAACTCCTGTTGAGCCAACTGAAGAATCTATACCTCTGAGGCGTTCCACCAGAGTTAGGAATGCACCTGAGCATTATTATGGTTTCCATATTACTGCAGAAGGTGAGACACTTATCAGTGATGACACACTGGTAAATCTGGATGAGCCTAACAGCTACACGGAAGCCATGGCAGGCCCTGAGGCTGCTAAATGGAAAGAGGCTATGGATAGCGAGATACAATCCATGTATGACAATCAAGTTTGGAACTTGGTTGACAATGTACCTGATCGTAAGGTAGTTGGGTGCAAATGGATCTTCAAGAAGAAGACCGACATGGATGGTAATGTACACACTTATAAGGCACGACTGGTTGCAAAAGGGTTATTCTCAAACTCCAGGAGTTGATTATGATGAGACCTTTTCACCAGTGGCCAAGATTAAGTCTATTATGGTTTTGTTAGCCATTGCTGCATTTCATGACTATGAAATATGGCAAATGGATCTCAAAACCGTTTTCCTTAATGGAAAGTTGGCTGAAGATGTTTACATGGTTCAACCAGAGGGTTTTGTCAATACAGAGTACCCCAATAGAGTGTGTAAACTCGAGAAATCCATTTATGGATTGAAACAGGCACCTCGCAGATGGAATCTTTGCTTTGATGAGAAAGTCAAGGAATTTGTCTTTTCAAGGAGTGAAGATGAATCTTGTGTCTATATCAAGGCGAGTGGGAGCATAGTCAGCTTTTTGGTACTGTATGTGGATGACATACTACTCATAGGAAATGACATCCCAACCCTGCAGGAAGTAAAGTCCTGGCTTGGGAAGTGTTTCGCTATGAAGGACCTTGGTGAAGCTGCCTATATCCTAGGGATAAGGATTTTGAGAAACAGGAGTAAAAGGCTAATTGGACTTAGTCAAAGCACCTATGTGGACAAAGTGTTGAAAAGATTCAACATGCATAACTCCAAGAAAGGAGAGTTACCCATTCAGAGTAATGCCAGATTGAGTAAGACACAAAGCCCTAGTACTGAGGCGGAGATAGCAAAAATGAGTCGACTACCTTATGCTTCGGCTGTAGGATCGATCATGTATGCTATGATGTGTACTCGACCTGATGTAGCCTTTGCTTTGAGCATGGTTAGCAGGTATCAGGGGAACCCTGGCAAGGCACACTGGACTGCGGTAAGAATATCCTCAAGTACCTGCAAAGGACTAAGGACTGGGTCCTTACCCTTGGTGGGAGTGATGACTTGAGAGTTGTAGGGTACAATGATGCTAGCTTTCAGACTGACAGGGATAATTTCCGCTCCCAGTTGGGCTGGGTCTTTACCTTAAACGGAGGGGCAATTACTTGGAGAAGTTCCAAGCAGGAGACAATGGCTGATTCCACTTGTGAATCAGAGTATATAGCAGCAAGCGAGGCTGCAAAGGAGGCTATATGGCTAAAGAACTTCATCGGAGACCTTGGATTTGTACCAGCTATAAAGGAACCAATGGAGATTTTCTGTGACAGCAATAGTGCGGTTGTCTTAGCCAAGGAACCAAGAGATCATGGAAGATCTAGACACATTGACAGAAAATATCACTTCATCAGACATCGAATAGAAGAAGGAATCCTTGTGGCAAAGAGGGTATCATCAGATGAGAACCCAACAGATCCCCTCACGAAGGGACTGACTCGGGCCAAGCATCTCCAGCATGCTCAGAGCATAGGGCTGAAGGATGATATTAGTTTTAGTAGTTAGATAATCTCGAAATTTGTAAAGTGTAATTGACATTAGATGATGAATAAAAGGTGTTTTTTTATGAGCAAAGTGTTGCTATCTCTTGTCAATCGTTTACTATATTTCTTTTGCATGTTTTGACTTCCAGAATAATTATGTTTGGTATATCATATTATTCAAACCTCCACAGTCGGTCATATGTCGGAAGTAGGTATGAATCAAGACTGTCATGATTAGTTGCAGAGGTCTAAGGTGTTAGACATGGCTACAACAATCATGAGTGCTCATAAGTTCTGAGCATTGGACTCAACCCACGCTCACTGGAATCACTTCATGGAATTTATCTCGAGTGATCGTGAGATGGTAATATCATATAAGTCTTCAAACCTAGAGATATGATTTGTTACTTACGAGTTGGTTATGCATTGATTGTACAAAAACGCATTGGTAACTCGATGTTATAAAACGTTCCTTTGTGTATAATTCAATGAGTGGTAGAACAAACATATGAGTCAAAGTTTATATGTTCCTTCTACGATTAGAAGCGATATCTGGGCCCCTCGATGATTTTGTTTTGACCTATGTACCGGGCCCGGTCAGAACTAAATTGATGTGTTCAGTTAAGTTCTATGTCAAACAAATCGGAAATCGGGAAACAAATGTTGGACAATAAGTAAGACCATGTTCCATGTATTTGTCCGGCTGATATCTAGAACAGAGGATTATATGATCACTTATCTAAAATGGCGCGTTCTAGTTCAACAGAGTTTAAAGAGCTACGATTGCTGATCGATTCCTGAAGTCATACTTGCAACTATAGTTATTAGACTTATCCATGTGGGAGACTGTTGGATATAGTGTCTAAGTCCATAACTATATTTGGTATGTACTTGACCCGACTCGGCATGGTCCATTTGGGTTGCACTTCACCCAAACAATTTATGGATAATCTTTTGAGAATAGTACAAGTTATGATTTATTAATATATTATAAGTTCTAATATATTAATATAAGATCATATTATTTAATTAGTATTGATCTATAATTAATCTAGGATTAATTTAGAGATCAAAGATATTACTAATTAAATATGGGCTTCTATATTTATATAGTGTGGGCTAATGCTTATTTGGAATGGTCTAGGCTTGCATGGAAAGTCCATGGATACTCCATGGAGCTTTAACCCATGGATCTCATGGAAATGAAGACATGGGTATTAGGGTTTACATGGATGTAACCCTAATCCACCACACTATATAAAAGAGGCTTTGGCTCTTGAAATCATACTAGTTGAGGTGAGTAAAGCAAGAGGGCCAATTTCAAGATAGTAGTGACTATTCTCTCAAAGTTCCAAGTTTGTGGTGATTTGTGATTTCCATTTGAGGCATCCACACTATTGGTGCTAGGCTCTAAAACTCCAAGCAATCAACTACTACTACAAGGTAAGTATTTCTACTAGCTTTATCTGATTCATGTTCCCCATGCCATGCTAGTTAGGATATGAACCTTGGAAAAATAATTATTTGCATGTATCTTAGACAAACATAGATCCAAGGTTTATTAGGGTTGCATGTACACTTAGGAAGTGTTAGAATGCTCAAAACCCATCAATTCCAAGTTCTCGATTCACCCTAGAGCCACACAAATGAATCAAGACTTGAGGCTTAGTTATTGGTACCCTTGCATGAAGATATATATATATATATATATATATATATATATATATATATATATATATATATATATATATATATATATATATATATATATATAGAGAGAGAGAGAGAGAGAGAGAGAGCTTGTTGTGTTGAGAGATACCTAAACTATCAGAAGGTCAAGGCCGAACATTAGAGACTGCACGATAAGTTACAGCCTTTAGAGATTCCTATGTGGAAATGTGAACAGATCACCATGGATTTTATAACAAAACTGCCAAGGACGGCTAAGGGATTATGTAACGTCCCAAAAATTAGAGCTAAAAAGTTCATTTTTATTTAATTGAAATACCATCAACCAAACATTTCATGTAAAACCATAGTGAAATAAGAGTATGTCAATAATCATCCAAATACATCAAGTAAACAAAAATGCGGAACAACATGGTGTGTGCGATGCGATCATTCCGAGCTCTTCCCCTTTGATTCGGATGTACCTGAAACATAAAATGAAAACCGTAAGCACGAAGATTAGCGAGTTCCTCAAAATACCGCATACCATACATATCAAACATACAATGGGCCATGACTGACAATCTATCGGGCCCCGCCCGGCATCGAGCCCCGCTCGTAACAGATCTGTCTATATTATGTGATGGGCTTACCCAACGCACCCATCAGGCCCCACCTGGTATAAAAACAATACATACACACATGCAAGGTCACAAAGACATCTAGCATACATATATCCATAATCCATGGGTCGACATTGGTGCCTTCGACCCGACAAACACTGTAAGGAGACTCACCTCAACTATTGAACGAATTAGATAAATGCTCGAGCTACTAGACTGGAAAATCCCCGCGCTAATCAATCAAATAAAACTCCAATTAATTATTGGGTCATAATTATAACTGGAAATCTAATTCACTTGTCCAACACCCAGGGTAAAAGACCATTTTACCATTTCCTCTATTGGCCTAAAATTCAAGGCCCAACCTAATGGCACTAATAGCTTAATAGTGGCCCAATTTCCCAAAGGGTTATCCAAAGTATAATATGGCCCCAAATCCAAAAGTCTCAAAGCCTAACAATGGCCGAAAGTCAGAAAGGCTAATGGCCCAACAAGTCCCACAACCCCCAATAACATAAATATGGCCCAAAACGCAAAGCCCAATACCAGGCCTGATATGTTATGTGTACCAGACGTACGCCCGATGTACTAGGCATCGTGCCTTGATCAGGAACTCAGCCGCATAGACGCAGTGTACACTTGCGTACACCAAGCGTACGCACCCATTAAGCACCCTTTTCCATTAAGTGCTTAATACTTGCAACCAAACGTCCAAACTTCAAATCCAATCATTGTGGAACGTCTTAATCCATAAAATCATTAACTTGGAGCCTTTGTATGGCTCGAATGAACCCAAACCCTACTTTTAGCATTATACTTTCACCAAATGGACCTAAACACATGCATGGTTGATCCACAACCATCAAGATGCTAACTTTATGGACTAGGGACCTTAGAAACATCAAGAGAAGCAACTCCTAACTTCTGGAGTGGAAGAAACCTACTAGATCTCATAATAGGACCAAAAAGGGACCAAAACTTCATAAAGACTAGATCTAAGCATACAAGGAGCAAGTTCCGAGCTTTATACCTTAATGAAGCTGGAAATGATGTGTGGAATCTAGATCTATAGGTTCTACTTTGATCAAGGCTCCTTCTTCCAAGCTCTTCCTCCTCAAATCTCACCAACACACACTAAAAACACACACAAGAAGGTCATATCTCCTCAAGAGGGGCTAGGGTTTCGAAATGGGGCTCAAAGGGTAATGAAGGCTGAGAAATGAGAGGATCATGGGTCATAATGTTGTTTAAATAGGATCGAAACCCTAAATTTTAGGGTTTGCCCCCTGAGTATGTATGCCCAACGTACTCCTAACTTTCCAAAAATGGAAAAACTGACCCCTACAGAACAAATCTGAAAAAAAAACATTTACATACCAAAGGTCAAAAATGAAAAGTACTTTGAATCGGGTGTTATAGATTAGATGTTATTTGGGTGATTGTCGACCGCCAGAACAAGAGTGCACATTTCCTTTCTATTCAGGAGAGCTCTTCGGCTGAGAAATTAGTTGATATCTACGTGCAAGAAATTATTGCTCACCACGGTGTGCCTATTTCCATTGTATACGATCGAGATGTTTGCTGTACTTCCAGGTTTTGGAAGAGGTTACATGATGAGCTAGGTACTCAATTTATTTTTGGTACTTTTTATCATCTGTAGACATATGGACAGAGTGAGCGGATTATTCACACTCGAGGATATATTGAGAGCTTGCGTTATCAATTTTGGTGGGAGTTGGGAATTCTACCTCCCTTTGGCTGAGTTTTCATACAATAACAACGATTATTCCAGCATTGGTGCACCTCCTTATGAGCTTCTTTATGGGAGGAAGTATCGGACCCCATTTTTCTAGGGAGAAGTTGGCCATAGGGTCATGTGGGGCACTTAGGTAGTGCTCCAGATGACATAGCTCATCCAATAGATCCGAACGAGATTGCAAATAGCGTAGAGCAGATAGAAGAGCTATATGGATAGTCGATGATCGGAGTTGGAGTTTCAGGTTGGGGATATGGTATTGTTGAAGGTATCACCATGGAAGGGTGTTATACACGTCAAGAAGTAGTGCAAGTTGGGCCCAAGATTCATCGGGCCATTTCGGGTTGTGGCCAGAGTGGGCAAGGTGGCACATCGGTTGGATTTACCAAAGGAGCTTTGTCAGATTCAGCTGTGAAAGTGCTTAGTATATGATTCGGCTATGGTCCCTTTGGAAAACATCCGGTTCTATGAGTGCCTAAACTACGTGGGGAGACCAATGACAATTATTTATAGGAAGATGAAGACCTTACGCAACAAGGTGGTGCATTTGGTGAGGTGCAATGGCCACACCGTAAGGGTTTTGAGTGGACTTGGGAACCTAATGATGAGATGAGGGAGCATTATCCTGAGTAGTTTGTATCAACGGATTTTAGGGACAAAATCCGATTCAAGTGGGGGAGAGTTGTAACATCCATTTTCTCGTACATAACTGCTTTAGCTTTAATCTGTTTAAATTATTGAAAAAATGAAAATTTGTGACTTAAACCTAGGGATGAGCGTGGGACATAACCGATACTGACCGGTACCGTTCCCGATTTCCTGAAAACCGAATTTGATCAAAAGTCAATTCCAAGTACTGAACCGAATTAACATTACCGGTACTGATACCAGTTTTCGGTACTAGTACTAGTACCGATAGTACTTAATCTTGAATTTCGTGATTTTGGAGTACTGAGTATCGTCCCATATTTTAAATTTGATATAGTTTTGTACCAGTTCTGGTATGGTATCGGGACAAGATCGAGATTTGGTATAAATTGATTATCCCTACTTAAACCAAAAGCACCAGGGGGGCTTCTTATTGGGCGCAAAGCGCTTTTGGCCCAACCTAATTACGGGATTTTAGGGTTTGTTGAGTATTTAATCACATTTATGGCCTAAGGTTGGATCATTTACAACATCTATTACTCTTAAATAAACCCTAGAGAAACCCTCTCTCCTCTCTCTCTCTCTTTATTTTTGGAGCTTGAAATCTCTTTTAGAAGCTTGCTCTTCATGTTTTGGTGTAAAGCTGGAAGATCAAGTTATTTGCAAAGTGTTTGGGTGAAGAGCTCAAGTGTAGACCTCGCAAAGCTACTTCATCTCTGGACCATTGTAAGTAAAAAGCTTAAATCTTGACTTCTAGTTTGATAGATCTAGCTTATGGTCCATTTTTATGTTTTTGGTTTCATTTTGGTGGTGAGCTTGGAGTTAAGATGACTCCAGCTCCTTCTAAGCACTAAGGATTGTCATTTGGACATTTTCTAGTTGTAAAGTTGTTATCTTGATCTTTTCCTTGGAGCCATGCATGTTTTATCATATATTTATGTCATTTTGGACTTATTAATCTATATCTAGTGAGTTTTGGTTGGTCTTAATGGATAAAGCTGGAAGCTTTGCTCATTTAGACCTCATGAGAGTTCAGATCTAGAAGTTGAGGAATCGACTTAACTGATTATCATTTCACCCTTTGGATTAACCCAAAGTGTGGGGAGCTTTTCTTAAGCACGGGGTAAGTAGTAGGGCCTATCCCTATGCACCAAAGTATTTATTGAGTAAAAATCAATGCACCAGTTCTAGTGATGAACTGGACAGGATGAGTCGAGTCCTATATGCTTCGACTATAGGATCGATTTTGGTTGGTCTTAATGGATAAAACTGGAAGCTTTGCTCATTTAGACCTCATGAGAGTTCAGATCTAGAAGTTGAGGAATCGACTTAACTAATTATCATTTTACCCTTTGGATTAACCCAAAGTGTGGGGAGCTTTTCTTAAGCGCGGGGTAAGTCGTAGGGGCTATCCCTATGCTCCAAAGTATTTTATTGAGTAAAAATCAATGTATCAATTCTAGTGATGAACTGGATACGATGAGTCGAGTTCTATATGCTTCGACTATATGATCGATCATGTACGTTATGACTTGTACTCATCCTGATGTAGCACATGCTTTGAGCATGGTGATTCGACATTAGGAAAATTTAGGAATAAGTCATTGGACGGCAGCCAAAAACATTTTTTAAGTATTTAAGAAATAATGGGTCTTAATATTTCTTTAATTGCTTTAGACTTTTGGTATATCTAAAACATATGCTTTTAGCATTATAAATAGTGTTCATAATTGTACTTGAAAAATCAACTATTGGTTAAATAATAAGAATTTCATTTTCCTGCCAAAATTCTATGTGTTTGAAACCTAATTTCATGGTATTCTTTGAATCAACATGGTTTTGTAGAGATTAACATGGATATTCTGGTTTTGTAGAGATTAACATGGATATTCTGTAAAAATCAAGATGTTCAGTCTTGTTTATATTTTCTAGTTTTTTCACGCTGCATCATATATATTGGGAAAAAAACAAGACACAGGTGCTAGTACACATATGAGCAAGCTACGTGCTAGTACACGTATGAACAAGCTACTTGTCATTATTAGAAACAATATTTGCTGCATCATATATATTGGGAAAAAAAACAAGACACAGTGCTAGTACATGTATGAACAAGCTGCTTGTCATTATTAGAAACAATATTTCAATACTTTACCACTGAAAGCTATAAGATGAACAAAGATTTGACATGATAAAATATGTTTGATTCTACTACGTACCTAATCATTTTGTCTTCTTTAATGGATACACAATTGTACATAGTAACATTTTCTCTTTTTATGTATACATCTATTCACATCTCATTTATGGAATTGAGAGTTGAACTCCATACATCACACCTTAAATGCATGCAAAAATCATATGTGCATGCATCTCCTTATTACCTCTCTTTTACCGGCGTTTGAGTTTTGTAATTTTCTTCATCAAATAGGTTTCATGATAAATCAAATATGCGACGTGGTTGTGTTCGATCCAAAACAAAAACTAGTAAGAATCAATTTTATATTAAAAAAATAATAATAAAGAGAAAAAAATAGTTAAAAATGAATTTCTAAAGGTCTTTTTAGAGTTTTTAGTAAAACTGGATGCCAAAAAGATTTGAGTGGTTACTAATTATATAATTTTGAAAATAAAAAAAATTCTTGCCGAATGGGCTCCATATTTTCTAAGTGAGGTCCATGCATCCCACTAGAACTATATTTGCCACCAGAAGAACATGTTGGAAAGGGAGTATGATGCATCGATGGAGGTAAGCTGCGAGTTTAGAGGCTTGTCCATTTTTACTTTTAGTTAAATCAACTATGTGTCAATAAATTTGTTTGGCAACATGGATACGGTAATTATATACTATTTAAAAAAGAAGAATACAAACATGCTAAAGAAGACAAACACAATGTGAGACTACTTTTCTAACACAAATCATGATGTATGGAAGAAATTCAACAACAAAAACTTTGAGATTCAAATGTGTTGAAAAGAATCCAAATAATTTAATGATTACTAACATTTAACTTTAACTTAGGGAACCGTCTTAATTTGTAATTTTTTGAAGGTTGTGTCCTTTGTTGAAAAAAGATTATAGTTGCAAGTCTAAATCATTGGCATACAAGTCGTTGCTATAAAAGCCTTGGGTCATGGTCCTCTTTTTTTCCCTTTATTTACCTTTTCTACCATCTAGTTTATCTCCAATGTCTTTGGTTGTAACTTTTTCTAAAAGAAATATTATAATTTCGTATTCTTTGAAAATTTCAAATAAACCAAATGAAATTACAACTTTTTGTTCAAACTCATTTTTTTTTTTAATTTCCTCATACTTCGTTCATTGAAACATCATAATTCCTAGAAATAGAACAAAATATTGTAACAAATCTGATGAGTTTGACATGGGCCAAGGAATTGACGGGGAGCAAATATAGTTATATGCATGGAAAGTGGAAGAGATAATGATTTCATAGGGTAAGATATTTTTTAAAATGTACATATTTAGTCCTTATTTTTTTTTTTATAAAATAAACCCTTATACTTTATTAATATGTACACATTAGGTCCTTTTCACAGGATTTTACAGGTTTTGCTGACGTGGAAGAGTTTATTTTAAAAAAAAAAGAATAACGACTAAATGCGTACATTTCAAAAAGTATCTTACCCTATCAAGTCATTTTCCCTTTCTTTTATTTTGTTGAAATTAAATACCTATGTGACATCCACATATCCACAACGAGATTTTTCCAACTTTTTATTCATCTTGAAAAAGAGGGAGAACCCCAATCTCCGGCGACTCGTTTGTGTGTTCCTACACATCACTGGTGGTGGCAAGGAGGAATGATGGAAAAAACAACAAGGTCGAAGGGGGAGGCAGGAGGAAGTAGAGATGGTAGTTGGCGGCGAGGAGCTGCTCTGGTAGCCTCCTCGTCGATTTTTTTTTTTTCTGGCAACATATCTCAAAGATGGAGTAAAAGAGAGACAAATCGGAGAAACACAACATGTAAAGGGTGTTTGCTGTTGCCGTTCGATCGGAAGGAAGAGAGACGAGAAAGAGAAGGGCCGCCGCCCTTTTCTTGTTACTGGAGGATCACCCACCTCCGGTGACTAAGCTAATTAATTGCTATTTAGTGCTACTTGTGCTTCCACATTAGCAAAACCTGTAGAATCCGGTGAAAAGGACCTAATATGTACATAATAATAAAGTATAAGGGTTTATTTTACAAAAAAAGAATAAGGACTAAATGTGTATAATTCAAAAAGTATCTTACCCTATCAAGTCATTTTCCCTAAAAGAAAATTCGTATATGACCGGTATACCGGGTATAGCCGGTCACAAGGATTGTATTGTTACAAAAAATAAAGTATAAGAGTTTATTTTACAAAAAAAATGACTAAATGTGTACATTTCAAAAAGTATCTTACCCTATCAAGTCATTATCCCAAAGTGGAACACCTAAAGAATTGGGACAATGTAAGATTGGGATGCAATAGTAGAGTTTTTCAAGTAGAAACGAAAATCTGAGAAGAACTCGGGACTTGAGTCTGGTGGATATTAGCTAAATTCCTTTATCTAGAGGGTCAAATTCGTGAATTCGTTTTGCCATCCAGAAAAAACGGCGCAACTTGTTCTCCGTTTGCCTTGAATCAATTTGTATTGAACTATATTTTCTCATTAATGCAAACAGTATTCACTTGAATTCGTGACCTATAGGTTTTTTGGTAATATTTTAGTTTTTTAAGTGTTGAGCATTTTATGTAATTTATTTATTTTATATGCGGCTAGGGTTTTACTATTAACGACTCATTGGTTTTTCTTTTGAAACAATTTTTTTGATCATAAATAAAATCGAAGTTTCCTAAAATATGTTTGTTTTTGGTATTATACGGAATCAACAAATTTTGAGTATTGTCATTTTTTTGTTCAAATATGGTAAATCAGGAATATATATATATATATATATATATATATATATATATATATATATATATATATATATATATATATATATATATATATATATATATATATATATATATATATATATATATGCGGTCCGGTTCTGATGAATGTTATTTTTTCAGCGAGGACTCGTGAGAACACCTTAAAAAATTGAAAAAAAAAATAAAAAAATATAAATCATAAAATCGAGCATAGTACTATATTGGAGAGAAAAAAATTAGAAAAATTATTTTGAATTATTAAAATTGAATCATAAATCATAAAAAGTGAATCATGGATCATAAAAATGATCCATGATTCAATTTTAGTGATCCAAAAAAAAAAAAAAAAAAATTTCTCTCTAATATAGTACTATGTTCGATTTTATGATTTGCATTTTTTTTTAAAAAAAATTTCAATTTTTTAAGATGTCTTCACGAGTCCTCACATGATCATATTTGTGTGTGTGTATATATATATATATATATATATATATATATATATATATATATATATATATATATATATATATATATATATATATATATATATATATATATATATATATATATATATGTTCAATAGAAAGTCATTATTAATTAAGGGACCAACGAACCAATCTAAAACATCAGAATTTAAACCAATCAACAACAAAATGAAGAATTGTAGACTTTTACAATGGACGCACATGCATCAGATTATAACAAAACTCATTTCGTTTTTTCATTTAAGTTTTTTAGGCCATGTTTTTATCGATAAAAAAACGAATATACCATTGCTTATGATTATTCGTCATCTTTCCTAGAGATCAATATTAAAATACAAAAAAATGATTTTTTTTTTCAAAAAAAACTCACTTCATTTCTTTGTTTTTTAAAAATATTAAGGCTTATTTTTTATCGAAAAAAATTTAATAAATATACCAAAATTTATATTTTTTTCGTACTCGTTAAACATAGATTCATATAAAAAAATGAATTTTCAGTTAAAATTGACATTGTGAGTCTGCTCAGATTCACATTACGAATTTAGTCAGATTCACATTGCGAATCTACTCAAATTCACATTGTGAATTCTGAAAACTAAATTATATAAAGTTCATATTTACAATGTGAATAAATCCATTTGTTGGTTTTAAAAGAGTAATTTATTAGTGATCAAAACGTTAAAATATTATTAAATGACATAAAAATATATTTTGATTCATACGTAAATTTTATTAAATTAATTTGTGAATGATCAAAGAGTTGAAATAGTAAGTCAGGTTCACATTATGAATGTTAAAATTGAAATATTACATTTCAGATTTACAGTGTGAATCTGAACTGATCAATGTTTTTTTTTTCGATCGATGTTGATGTTAATTAATAGAAGACAAAAAATTGAGATTTTTTGTATAGTTAATTTTTTTGGATAAAAATAAAATTAAATATCGAAAAAAAAAACAATAAAACGAAATAAGTTTTTTTTATATATCAATATTGATATCTATGGAAAATTGACGAAATATCGTTAACAACATTATAGTTTTTTGTTTTTGATAAAAAAACAAATTCTAAAAAAATTTAAACAAAAAAAAATGTGGATTTTTTAGTATAATCTAATATATATATGCGTATAATGTATATATAAATGTACATTTTCATACCCATTGATCATTATAATTTCCAACTTTCAGGATTAGTTTTTTGGTTAGTTGTTAATAATTGTTTTGTATTGAACCCCTCCTCTCTCTCTCTCTGTATATATATATATATATATATATATATATATATATATATATATATATATATATATATATATATATATATATATATAGGGCTAGGTTATATTGTTTCTAGTAACTATCGTGTGCCAGAATGCACAGATCTGGACCACCGGATGAATAGAATCAACAATCATGATATGAGGGTCTATGATATTACAATAGGGTATCATGTATCCTATAATCACACAAATTTCAGCAAAAATGTATTTTGGTCAATTAACCTATTTTAAAAAAGGAAATTTTCGGATTTTAAGGGATCATTAATTCCCTTATTTTTAAAAAATATGAAATTTTTTAAATTAATTCTAATTCAAATTTTAATATTACTTTTAATAACAACCGATTTTATTATGTCAGAATGACAAAAAAGTCAAGAATAAACTAATAGACATATTGCGGTTTTATTCTTGCAGAATATTGTTTCATTTAATATATATTTTATACTAAACATGCTTAAAGAATTATACAACATATTATCAAGAATAACATTTTCTAAATAATACGGATTTTATTCTTTAAGAATCATTATTTACATTCATCGGTCAAGAAAAATACTATAAACAATTATTACAATCATTCTAAAAAAATTATGACTAATAATGGTTTAATGATTACATTTATTCTTAAAGATTAAAACTAAAAATGGTTAAAAAAAAAACCATCAAAATCTAACAAAAAAACTACTGTATTCCGAAAGAATATTATTGCTAAGAAACAATTTATAAATTCTGACAGAATACATTATGTTAGAATACAAATATCGTTCTCCATGTTTTCTTCATTTTCCACATTAATGGCAACATCTTCAAAACCTAAATTCACAAGGAAAACATAATCAATTTTCAAAATAATAAAATTTTTAGTGCATTAAATAGAATAAAACAATTAATCCATATTCCATTCCAACAGAATTGGAATTCGTGATTCAAAATCAAAATCAAGAAGCAATTGGATGAAAAGTTCATAGATGATGGTTCATTTTAATTAATAAAGTTTGCAAAGTAAATGAGTTACACAGGAGGGTATATCTCCTGTGTTCGGTTTCTAAGAGAATAAAAACTATAAAAAATATTCATATTCCATTCCAACAGAATTGGAATTCTTGATTCCATTCCGATAGAATTTGAATTCAAGATTCAGTTACTGTATGCTTTCTATTGGAAAAATATCAAAGTGAAAAATGCATAAATCAGTAGAACAATGGAGATGATATGCAGAATCGATAAACATTCGATAAAAATTCAATTACTAACCATGAATACAATTTGAAGCCATGACATGTTGAGCGATCAATACGGTAACATTTCTCTTTGACATTTCATCAAACACTTTTAGGGCAACTGTTAATTTGGTCCTAACAAAACCGTCCAATTACAGTAAAATCGAAGCACACTGATCAAATCTCAGATAATAGAATATTGTAATCAATAAAGAAAATAAGACACCTGATTGAGTTTTAAATTAACTTTTATTCTGTTTCAACATGTGTTTCCTTTTGATTGACAGTCAATGAATCACCAAAGAAGCAACATCCAGTTACCTTATTTCTTCTTCTGAGCATCACGTTCCAGTTAAGAACACGGTGTTGTTCTTGACAAATTAATCAAGAAAATGGGACATCACACCTTCATTGCTTCTCCTTCATTTTCCCTGTCAAAACACCAAAGCTCAAACACCCAATCAAAACACCCATGGATTTCCTTCAAAACTCAAACCCATATCCCCTTCATTATATCAATTTTCCAGGAAAACCCAAACACCGCAATGATTTCTATTAAACATCCAATAAAAAAAAGAATTTTTTTACTTGATTGATGATCGACGACCGATAAACCAGCCAAACACCCCTTGATCAACGAATGATAACACCTCCTGCGGCCAGTCAAAGACCGGAGACCCTTTCCCTTACTTCCCGTCGATCCTTACTGCCAAACCACTCTCATCGGAGATGCTGTTTGTCACCACCCACGTTATTGGCTGCAAATCCTTCCTCCCTCGTTCTTTCTGTAAATCAACAACAGCCAAACACCCATAGAATCATCGACCACCACCAAGTTCTCTCATCCCCCACTCGTTTTCCTGTCGGGTTTAAGGCTTCAAGGGTGGCTCCCTGCCATACACCACTGTCTTCTCCATCGTAAATCTTCGATTAAAACTTCCATTCTCCTACAAGAAATTCTCGAGAAATTATTTTGAGACGAGATGATTTTGTGATCGACGGCCAACTGATAAAGGGATGTTAGTTTGGTAGGGTTTAACTAATTAAGGAGAGATTAATTGAACTATTTTTTTACCATAATTAGATAAACCAAGTTTACCATTATACCCTTTTTAATTTATTTAATGTTTTATTAATTCCTGAATTCTTATTGGTGCATTTAGGCAGACAATACTTGCTAAAAACATTTGAACCTAACTATATATATATATATATATATATATATATATATATATATATATATATATATATATATATATATATATATATATATATATATATATATATATATATATATATACACACACAACAAAGGTAGACACCCTGTCCCAAGAGTGGGGCCACCAAAAAAACACCCTGAAGTCTTTAATGCAGCATGTATACTTTTGAAGTGTGTTAACGCATAACGAAAATAATATAATGATATGAGTTGATGACTATAATATTTTGAGGAATTGTCTAAAGCACCCTTTGTTGTAGGCCCATCAAATTAAGTGTTTTATAACTCAAAAGCAAGTGTGAAATGGAAGAAAAAGAAAGTGATAACCTACCAAAAGCTTCGAGGCTTGAAGCTCTCGTCATCAAGCTTTATGTTATTCTCAAGATTTGGTCTTGTACCAGGGAAATTATTAGTAAACCCAGATCAGTTGTAACTTCTTAAACAATAAGTTACAAGTCAACTGGATCAGATGGTTTGGGTTTAGAGATTATGGGTCTGGGAATAAGGATTTAACAGTCTATGAAAGTAGGTAATAAACTGAAGAAGCACTTTTTGGTTTATGATGATGATTGATGAGTAGATGCTGATGACCAAATCACCAAAAGAACGTAAAGGGTAAAAAAGGGATTTTGTCTGACTCAGGCTGGCGTGTAAAATGAATGTGTTATTTCTTATTTTAGAAATCATAAATTATTATATGATAAATAAATTGTTTAAAAATAAATTTGTTTGCAATACTTGATTATATTATACTACTATATATTAGTTTTGATTTATAGTAAAAGAAGTTATTAAATTATGTAAAAATGTAAGCGTATCTCGGTTTTGATTAAGATAAGTGCAAACATAGAAATGTTTTTTTTTTCTTACAGCTTAATTTTATGTTTTCTATAACAACATTGTATTTTCTATTAAAATAATTTATTTTGCAAAATACATTCTCTTATAGAATTAAAATTTTAAACTCCTTTATTTGAAATATATATATATATATATATATATATATATATATATATATATATATATAGATAGATAGAGAGAGAGAGAGAGAGAGAGAGAGAGAAAAGTAGGTTCATGTGAAAATATAAATATCTTACGAAAACGCGAAAACAGATTTTATCTTATAAAAATTAAACACATGTACTATAAAAAATAAATTTATTAGCAATAAATTAAAGATAATAAGTTTACATTGAATTATGTTATGATAATATAGACTTAAAAACTTTTTAATAATTACTTTTTTTCACATCCTTAACCATTTTTAAATTCACGTTTTCATAATAAAAATATCAAAAATCATATTTTGCTAATATGACACAATTTCTCATCTATTATCGATTATCATCATGTATTTCAAAGTTTGGATGATTTATTGTCCAAAAAGATAATGTTGAGGTGACACAATCTCATAGGTTTTTCTTATTTTTGCGTTTTCGCAAATTATTTGCATTTCCGCATGAACCCTTGCACACACACACACACACACACACACACACACACACACATATATATATATATATATATATATATATATATATATATATATATTGGTTCTATTGATATTCTAAAAAAAATCTTGAAATTTAATCTTAGCAAAATATTTCACTTTAGTTGCTCTAACATCCCAACATACTGGCATGGTAATATATATATATATATATATATATATATATATATATATATATATATATATATGCTAATTATATCAATAAAATTATTTAGTATTACACGTCATTAAAACTAGAAGAGAATCTAAAATATGTTGATAATTTTGGTGGTATCAAAACATTTAGTATAATCATGATTAATTTGAGATAGATTGAACTCAATTTTAGCTACAGTGTAAATTTAGAGGTGCGGAATACACACTCGGATGAGCTAAAGTAAATTTGGAGATATGGGGTACGGAGTCAGCACCTCTAGTGGGGTTCCAAGGGACCGTCCGAAAAGAATCCATAGAGGATGAATATATTCGTCAGAGGTGGTTCAACCTTATATTTTGGTAAGCTATGACTTAGTACCACCAATTCTAAAGGACTTCATATTCTTCAAACTTAACCCAATATTAATATACTTAAAATCTCAATTAGTCCATTACTAATTGCCCGATAGGCTTCATCACAGTGAGCGATCTTGATTCTTGAAATCGCAACGCATGCGGTACATCTGTAACGATGTAAATTTTCAGAACAAATTTTCATTTTTCAAACACAACATGTCTCATAAAGTAATCTCAAAACTCAAAATGTATCACATGTTATCACAGTAAAACATATCCCAGGATATCGAAAACATAAAACTCCATCAGTGTGTACAGATCATGTCGGCGCCTTCCCGCGATCCTTGCTAGTACCTGAAACACATATCACATAACACGGTAAGCATAAATGCTTAGCGAGTTCCCAAAATACCACATACAGCACATACGCCACTCAAGGCTATAACTCGGTACGACCCTCCGGTCGATGTGTCTCAACGGGACCCTCCAGTCCCGTAGCTCATTGGACCCTCTGGTCCGGTCTAGCTCGTTTGACCCTTCAATTCGATCTAAATCGTTGGACCCTCCGGTCCGGTCTAATCGAGGACCCTCTGGCCTCGTAAGTTATTGGACCCTCCGGTTTGGTCTATATAACACATAGCATACACGTAACACCATGAACCTAATCTCAATTATACACATAGCACATAAGACCCTCTGGTCTGCACATATATACCACTCTAGGTAATGTATTGTGAGAAGACTCACCTCAGGTAATCTCGGAAAGTCTCGAACTCAAATCACTGATCTAGCCTCCGCCTAATCACATAAGTAATTATCTCTAATTTATACGGCTCTCAAAGACTAGACTAGTTCCTTCCTATGTTCTCTCAGAAGGGGAAAAGATCATTTTACCCCTCCAATGGTCCAATGTCCAATTGTTGACCAATCCCTGAGGTCAACTGAAGTCAACTCCAGTCAACGGTCAACCTTTGACCAGACTCGCCGAGTGTACTAAGGTGACTCGGCGAGTCCATGCGTGTCCTCTAAATCCTCTTAAGGCCTTACTCGACTCGTCGATTTAACCTTTCACTCGACAGGGTGCCACTGATCACGAATCGCGGGGCAACCCGATCCGACTCGTCGAGTCCTCTCATGAACTCGGCGAGTTTCTTCCATGGCAATACTCATTTGACCTCCTGAGTTCAGATCTGTTTCTCTAACTTATAGATCCGGCCTTCTAACACCCAAAAATCACGTAAAGGTCTGAACTTTACGTTCATGCATCGCACATATGGATCTTGTTGATGAAATAGCTCTAAACATGAAGTCCTAGGCTCAATGTTCTCATGTGACAACATAAATCTTGGTTATTGGGACACTCTGGACCTCTCAAGGTCCAGATCTGAAGTCTATTCCTCAATGGGACTTCACATGCTCCATATTCCAACTAAAGAAAGGGTAAAGAAACCCTAGATTCAAGAGATCTACTATATACACGAAATAGGCATGGATTCATACCTCACACAACAACCTTTGAAGAAGTAATGGTAGGTCTGAGCTCCTCAATCAGCCTAGCTTGAATCCCTTGTCTCCTTCTTGTTGGATTAGTGTCTAAGTCCATAACTATTTTGGTATGTACTTGACCCGATGGTGCATGGTCCTTTTGGGTTGCCTTCACCAAAGCAACTTGATAGGATTAATAATGGAGAGAAAGTATTAAATCTGATTTATTAATATATTATGAGAATAATATATTAAAGGAGAAATCATATTGTTTAATTAATATTAGTCATGAATTAATAAGAATTAAGTTTGTGGCTAAAAAAGATTAATTAACCTTAAGGGACTGGAATTGTAATTATCAGATAATTGCAATTGGGCCATGGATTGCCTTATATTATAAGGTTGGACGAATTCTATGGGGAAACCCATTGGAAATCGTCCAAGGCCTTTAAGGAAAGGAGTCCATGGGTTGCTTAGGGCTTAAGCATCCAAATTAGGGTTTCCTTGTTTGATAACTCTAATAGCCTCACTATATATAGAACCCTTATGCTCCAAAAACGTGGTGAACTTGTTCTCTAAGGTTTCCACACATTTTTGAGAGCCTCCTTCTCTTATCTTCTTCATCCTCTTGCTCTTGGTGTTTGTGAACCATTAGAGGAGTGACATTTGTGACTCTAAGCTTTCTAAAGTCAATACAAGAAGGATTTGGGATTGTTATTGCTATATAACAATCAAGGTAATATCTTAAACCCATTCTTATGTTAATATGATTACTTGTATGCTAGAATTAGGGTTTATAGTCTTGGATAACTTGCATGTACAATAGAGAAACCTAGATCCAAGCATTAGGGTTTGTATGAGCACATAGGATGTTCTTATGACCAAAAGCCATTAGTGGTATTAGAGCCTTGATTGGTTTCTATTGTATTGATGCATTATGTAGCTGAAAATCGAATTATGGCTTACTGTTTGACCTGACATGGTGAGTCACTACTTGGACTCGGCGAGTCAGCCCTACTCGGCGAGTTCCAAAGTGTGACTCGGCGAGTCGGAGCGTTAGACAGAGGAAATTTCGGATTTTGTTGCTGTTTTGCTTAAGGATAATTACCATATTCGTTTCAAACCTATAAAATACGAATTTTATTGTTTCTTAAAGAATATCCTTGCCAAAACACAAGATAATTACCAATTGATTAGATAATAACTTCCTTATATGATAAAGATTGGATTATTTGTATTAATTGGGTAACTTATTTTGCAAGAAATTGAAAATTAGGTCAAATATAGATAATGACAAAATTAATTGTTTAATTTATATTATTTGTTATTTGATCCTTGTGTTATGAAAAGTTTCAATTTTTCCCCTTTAGGTTTTATAGTTTAAATTTAAACTCAAAAGTTTAGTTTTGAAATTTAAATAGTTGAAACCCTAATGTTTTGAAAAGGTTTCAAAACTTGCCCTCAAGTTTTGGAATTTAAATTTTGATTAAAAGTTTAATTTTGATGTATATTTAAATTCTAAACCTAAATGTTTTGAAATGTTTCAAAACTTCCCCTCAAGTTTTGGAATTTAAAAGTTGATTAAAAGGTTTAATTTAGGAATGTTAAATTCTAAAACCCTAGTATTGTTTTGAAAAGTTCAAATCACACCCTTATGGTTTTATTAATTAATTAAGGTGTATAATTAAAAAAGGTTTAATAAATCCATAAAATTTTAGGTTTACAATTTACTTGAATTAAAAGTATAATTGTTAAATTTGACCTCCTAGTATTTTAAAAGTATAAAATACACCCTATACTATATATAACATTAAAAGTCTAACATTATATATATGTATGAGTAAAAGTCAGTCTTACTGTTAGTACGCCTCATTCACGAAGCTGGTCTATAAGGGGTGTTTAAGGAAATTGCCTATAAAATGACGATTGAATGGGTATCCACTCTTACCCACCGCACTCTTGACTAGTGGAGGGTCGTTAGCCGAGCGGGTAGGATAGGACAAAACCTTCCATTATAAGTATAATGAAGTACAAAAGTAACTAAATGTTTTACAAATTCCCAATCTTAGTTACTTAGGCAAAAGTGAATTGATGCAATTCCATGAAATTACACTTTGTGCCCTTGCGAAGACGTTAGTGGAGCGTGTGTGGTTAACCGGCACACTAAATGGTTCTAAGCAAAGGTAGCAAAGGGTGACTCAATGTTTGTCATAGTTCGGTGGACGTGTGTGGTTTACCGGCACATCGAATAGATGACTGTAACATGTGAGGGAACCATGTAAGTTTGCATGGTTATTCACACCCGCTTTGTGATCCTCGGCATCCCAGTCACAAACAAGAGGGGCATATCGAGATTTAAACATGCCATTGAAACGTTCAATGAATCTCAAAGGATCTAGGAGTTTTCATAGATTTAAAACTTTAATTTCTTTTTCGTTTTTCGTGGTGGAAATTAGTGAATCGTCATTCACTTACCTTCAAATATTCTGCAACTAGATTAAGGCATCCCTTTTCTAGGTTGTAGCATATTGTGTTGGGTCCTAGCCTTAGTATCTCATTTGGGTGATTTACTAAGGACTCAATCAATCAACTAACTTGAATTCGTTTTCTCCCGTTTTGTAGATGTCAAAGTATGACAATTATGGTCTTCCCAAATCCCGTGGAACAAGCATTCCACATGAAGATGATATTCCACGATTCGATCGAGGAACAAGAGATCATGCTTCACTTCCTCCACCCCCTCCAATTATTCTCCCTAACCCACAAGTTCGAAGGCTTGAAAAGTTCAAACTCACTCAAGCCCTTTTGGCAAGTAAACATAAAGAAGGAAAGTCAGTATGTGCACACGTCCTAGGGATGAAGTCACACATTGATAGGTTAAGAATGTTGGGATCTATTGTCTGTGAGGAGATGGCTGTTGACTGGGTTCTTTAGTCACTTCCTAACTCGTATAGTGAGTTCGTAAGAGAGTACTATATGATGAACCACGACGTGACCCTTATAGATCTCACCTACATGCTTATTGCCGCTGAATCAACAATGGTTTGGCACAATGGAAAAGCAAAGTTGATTGGTGAATCTGCCTTCAAGACCTCTATGGATATAGGCAATGACAACGAAAGACATGCCATGATCGAAGAGTTTGATCATAAGAGAAAGGCAATATCTGAAGTAGTTCCATGTGTTGTTCCTAAAGAGTCAATTTGCTTTTATTGCCAAGAGAAGGGGCATTGGAGACGAAGCTGCCCTATTTACCTAAGAGATCTAAGAGATGGGAGAATCAAAACGTATGGCTCTGCTTTAGGTAAAATCCATTGACTAACTCTTTTAAGCTCCTATTCTGGACTCTTAATACACAATGTGATAAGATTACAATTGATGTTTTGTAGGATCGAAGAAAAGAGAGGAAGCTTAAGGGAAGAAGTGAGCTGAATCTAACCGTGAAGAAATGGATTTCGATCGCATTACTTGAGGATTAGATTCTTGATCTACTACTTAGAGTTATAATTAGATTGCTAAGAAATATGTATTAGCATAGTTTTTCAATGAATTGCATTGTAAGGACAAATTTTTCCACAATAAAATAAATTTTAATTTTATACTATTTATTTATCCTTGCAATGGCGTATATGAAAAATTGATGTTTGAATGTTTCTATTATTAGCAATAATGGATTTGATTCTTAATTATATTATTTGTGGAAATGTCGAGAATTTACCAAATAGGGAGAGTTTCTCATCGCCCAAGTTTCAATTGGAAAGAAACTTGGAATCATGCAACTTGGTTGCACGATGAATGAGAAATTTCATATTTGGAAATTAGACTAATTCATTGACAAAGTGTCAAGTGAAGGACTAGGAGATCAAGTACACAAAGTTGCGTGTTGATCAAGTCCACCATAAGAGTAACAAAGATATTCGTCATGATTTACTAAAAGATTAAGCGTAATTCTGAATTGATTGAAAAAAGTTTAAATCAATAGCAGAACGAATAAGAAGAAGCAAGTAGGCAGAAAGATAAAAGTTTCTCCATTCTAAGAAGAAGGGAGAGTACCTTTTATGCTTTATGATAGGTCTTAATGATTAAGAACCATATCTCAATTGATCCTCTAAATGAGTCTTAGTACAATTGTATGTCTAAGAAGAGGAATCAAGAATTGAAAAAATGGTTAAATCAAGAAGTCAATCATACTTCGTTCCAAAACAAGTATTAGAGTTAAGATTGTGAAATTGAGTGATAAGTATTAAGAAGGTTTATAACATTCACCAAATGTGGAAAGTTGTGATGTCTTGGATAAGACAAAGACCAACTAGGACCAATTTATGAAGTGTTTTGATAAAAACTACACTAACTCTTGAATATTTGTTTGTCAAGAAATGTTTATTGACAAGAGAATCTTATATGTCAAGGAGTCAGTGGGAGTCTTAATGGTCTTGAAAGGTTTCAAGAACAAATCAAAATAAACCTTATCGATCATCACTAGCACACGATTTGAGGTTTACAACCTATCATGTTGACACTATTTTGTTTCTGTGCCATTCCAATTGAGTTAATTATGCATGTGAGTTCTATGAGTTCTCATTTGAACGCATAAAAGGCAGGCACCTTGATCAATGGAAAGTACATTGATAGGAAAGGGTGAGCTGTTTAACTACTTGGAAGACATGGTGGGCAGCTGTGTTACCATAAGGCAAGAAGTCAAGATTAAGGAAGTTCGGTCCATATGAGTTTGAATTTGTCGTAAACTTTGGTTTTGACAAATTCACATGGATAGGAACACATACACCATTAAAATCTAAGTGTCATAAGATTCCCTCCTTCATGAAAATGACTGTGAGGAAATGCTTTCACTAAGAGAGATTTTAAAAAGATAGTGACTGTGAAAATTGGATTCTCGAATTCAATTATGGTTACGATATCCCTTTCCATGATTCGAATTGTGAGATTTGGCAATTAGTCTGAATTGTTTAGACACACATATGAGCTATCTAAGGGAAAGGTGTATAAGCTTAAATAAAGGATTATCAAAGCATTAGGTATTAGAAACATGAACTTAAGAAATTCAATAAGTATT
This sequence comes from Lactuca sativa, assembly GCF_002870075.4. NCBI lineage: Eukaryota > Viridiplantae > Streptophyta > Magnoliopsida > Asterales > Asteraceae > Lactuca > Lactuca sativa. The sequence continues at coordinate 156,326,137 of NC_056628.2, read as the reverse complement.
GTTTTTCTGGAAGTTAAGCTGGTTTCTGAATACATGTCAAAGCTAGTGGGAGCATAAGTGTTATGTTTATAATAATTATCATGATAGTGGGAGCATAAATGTTATGATTGCATGATTATTATGGAAAGTATTGCAAGTTAGCAATATTAATTATAGAAAAACAAAAGTCATACTTTGCAAAGTTGTAAAGGTTGAATAGTTGTTTTGCTATAATTAAGGGAGAGAATATTATGCTTCATTTCAAATCTAAAGGCTTAGGTTGTGGAATGTTAATAATTTAGTCAAGGAAACATAGTGTGTTCTCAAATTTCGATTATGATTATGGCATTCCTCTTCATAGTTCGAATTTCGAGAACGTAGCACATAAAATATTACGATAGAAGATTGATAAAGTATCAAATCTTTATGTAAGACATTATGCATCGTGTTCCATACGCTTCGGGTATAGGATCGATTGCAAATGCTATAATATTTGACCATTCTAAAATTTTCCAAATGTCTAGCGCATTTAGAGGGAAAAAGGACAAGAATCGGTTTTGACTAAGATAATTAAACAACTATCAAAGGACAATCCAAAGTTCGCCTAGGATTGGTCGCTTGTGAGTAGTTGGAAGTATAGTATTGGATGGACCATATCGACATTATTATGAATAGATAAGATTCTATTGAGAATGAGTTGTCATATGGTAAGTATGGAAAGTTTTCCATATTGGGAATTGAATATTGAAAATCTATGTCTAGATTAGAAAGTTTTATGCAAAAGGATGTTCAAAGGAATGTACTTTGAGTGAGAGACATCATATCTAAGAAATTGTATTGTAACAATCTCCAATAGAGGACTTTGTAAAATCATTGGCAATAGTCATTGTGACTTTAGTGCAGTGACATTACAAAAGGATTATTGCATAAAATGTTAGAATCTAACATATTCCATAAGTGACAAGAATTTGATATTCTTTCACTTGTGAAAAGGATTGGAAGTTGTGAAATGAGTATGATTGGAAATGTGTTCATTTGATCTATTTCACAAAGTAAGAACCATAGGTAAAACATTGTGTGCATGCTAAGAGCATGGGACAAGTGTAATAATTCAAGTAAGAAGTTGATTAACTGAAACAACAAATAATGAGTAATCGATATGGTGATAAATAAAAGGTGTTTTATTTATGCTCAAAGGTTTGAGGCCATATGGGATTAGTATTATTCTTGTGTTTCACTTTGCATGTTTTGACTTCCTGAATAATTTAATTGGTTGAGAACAGTAAAACTATTCAAACGGGCCACAGTCGTTCATATGTTGGAAGTAGGTATGGATGAAGATTGTCGTGAATTGGTGTGTGGATTGTGTAAAGAGTATTAGACATAAGCAAATGTTTGCTGCAACGTTCATGAGTGCTTATGAATAAGATTTGAGCATTGTATTAAACCCACGCTCACTTGGATCACTCCATGAATTGTATCACGAGTGACTGGTGAGACGATAACATCTTATATTCTTGAAACTGAGATGTGTGATTTGTATCTTGCAAATCAGTTGCACATTGATAATATGTAAACGCACCAGTAGCTTGGTGTCATAAAACATATTGTTGTGTGTGATTCGGTAAGTGAGTGCAAGCGAGCATTGAATCAAAGTTTATCCGTTCCTTTTATCCACTGAAGGATAAAAGAGATATCTTTGGCCCCCTCGATGATTTAGTGATGACAAACGTAAATGCTCGGCCAGGCTAGGGCTAATTTGATTTGTTCAATTAGTCAGTCGTCATAAATCGGAAGTCGAGAAATAGTACAGAGAGAATGATTAGAAATCATGTCTCATACGATATCTAGAATGGAGGAATATATGATCCCTTATCTAAAGGACACGCGTATCTGATAGGATCAGAGTTGACAGCGGCTTGGGAAAGCTACGATTGCAGATCAGGATCTGAAGTCATACGCATAATAGTTATTAGACTTATCCAAGTGGGAGACTGTTGGATTAGTGTCTAAGTCCATAACTATTTTGGTATGTACTTGACCCGATGGTGCATGGTCCTTTTGGGTTGCCTTCACCAAAGCAACTTGATAGGATGAATAATGGAAAGAAAGGATTAAATATTATTTATTAATATATTATGAGAATAATATATTAAAGGAGAAATCATATTGTTTAATTAATATTAGTCATGAATTAATAAGAATTAAGTTTGTGGCTAAAAAAGATTAATTAAACTTAAGGGAATGGAATTGTAATTATAAGATAATTGCAATTGGGCCATGGATTGCCTTATATTATAAGGTTGGACGAATTCTATGGGGAAACCCATTGGAAATCGTCCAAGGCCTTTAAGGAAAGGAGTCCATGGGTTTCTTAGGGCTTAAGCATCCAAATTAGGGTTTCCTTGTTTGATAACCCTAATAGCCTCACTATATATAGAACCCTTATGCTCCAAAAACGTGGTGAACTTGTTCTCTAGAGTTTCCACACGTTTTTGAGAGCCTCCTTCTCTTATCTTCTTCATCCTCTTGCTCTTGGTGTTTGTGAACCATTAGAGGAGTGACATTTGTGACTCTAAGCTTTCTAAAGTCAATACAAGAAGGATTTGGGATTGTTATTGCTATATAACAATCAAGGTAATATCTTAAACCCATTCTTATGTTAATATGATTACTTGTATGCTAGAATTAGGGTTTATAGTCTTGGATAACTTGCATGTACAATAGAGAAACCTAGATCCAAACATTAGGGTTTGTATGAGCACATAGGATGTTCTTATGACCAAAACCCATCACTTCTTGCAAGAATGCACTAATGGTGATGAAATTAGCTCCTTACTTCACTTTCTATGCTCTCTGATTCGTTTAGGGTTTCTCAAGGGCGTGTGGCCACAAATGAAGGCCATAAGGACCTTTAAATAGGGCTAAGGGACAAGGATTTAGGGTTTCTGTCCACAGCGTGGACTCGTCGAGTCAACTCTCCGACTCGTCGAGTCCATTCATTAATCCTAGTCAACAGTCGCGATCCTACTCGACGAGTTTAGGCGTCAACTCGTCGAGTACCTCTCCTTGACTCAAAATAAATACTCAATTTATGATACCTGGAAATCTGGATGTTACAACATCAGTGTGATCTGGAAAACTAAAATGGCGGATTTGTTTTCTGTTCTTCTATCTCAATTCTCAGTTGTTCAAATCCTCAATGTAAAATAGTATGTGTTTCACTTCTTTTCCAGTGTTCCATTATCTGTTAGGTTTAGCCGATTAAGGTTAATTATTTTCAATTATCAATTGATTACAGAATACAAAATTTCAATTGTCAAGTCTAGAATACTTATGTGTGGATTTTGTAATCTCCCATTTCCACAACTAAAAATTTCATTTTATTTAAGTAAATCTTCCCAATTATAACTCCGTTATGGAGAAAACCGTTTATTCCAAATACATTTATAAAAATCAGAGTAATATTTAAGCGCATAATCTTCATTTTTGTTGATGAATGTGTACAGTCACACATTCGCCTTCCCATGATGATCGATGATACATGAAACAATAAACAAGTGGGTAAGCACAAACCTTAGTGAGTATCCCCTAAGATACCACATACGATAAACATCTAAGCATGCATCAGGTCCACTCGGGCTGGAATATACTGAGTTTGTTGGCCTACCACCTCAACCCAACCGTTCTTCCCGAGCTTCCGTGACTACGGCTTACAGCCAGTCCGAACCGGGTATCTTAGCCTACAGTACAAAGTAGGACCGCCTCAACCCACTACTACCATATGTCGACATATAAACAAATAGGATCAAGTAGGCACATAATAACAGGAAAGCAACATCATACAACTCACTACTGCCTAATAGTCCTAATGTTGTGCACTGTCTCGCTACGGGCTATCCTCCACGAAATGCGTAATCATAAGTAACCAGAGGTGAGATAGCCTCCCGAACAGATGATCCTACTGTAGAGCCACAACCAAACAAGGAATAGGCATGAAAGCCTAGATCAAGATTTCTCATTTTGTCCTACATGACCACATACAACCCCTAGGACACTCCACTTGATGATAACCATCAAGTATAGATAGACATACAGATCTACAGATCACTATAGCATAGCAACATCCTAAATACCAGGATACATATCTACAGATCACTACCACATAGCAACATCCTAAATACCATGATACATTTCTAACATATCATTATAACATAGCAACATACCAACTACTAGGATATAGATCTAACAGGTCACTACAACAAAGCAACATACTAATTACCCACAATCATAAGAATGCATAATTGTATATACTTAGAGGTGAGATAGTCACCCGGACAGGTGATCCTACTCTAGAACCACAACTAAACAAGGAATATGTAAAAGATCCTAGATTAAGAGTCCTAAATCCATCCTACATGATTATATACAGTCCCTAAGGCATCCTTCTACTAACAGATAACCAAAACTAGTGGACCGACATTGGTGCCTTTGACACACGGTACAGTAAGGTGAAGCTCACCTGAATCGAATAACTCTGAGCACTGCGATACGACCCCCTTTCAGCACTGCTTGCTCCTACGAATCGACTAACACTAGAATCGGATAGAATCTAAACGAATAGCCGAAAATCCTAAAGTTTGACCCAAAATCAAACTTGGTCAAAAAGTCATTGATCAATGAAAGTCAACAGTCAATAGACCCTCACGACGTGACCATCTATGGCTCACATCGTGAGCCACTACAGGACAAAATAATCGAGTCTGACCACCCTCATGATGTGACATACATCTTCTCAAATCGTGAGATCCGTCTGAATGCCATGTTGATTAAAAAACCTCTTAATCAATTAAGCTACTAATCCATCTGTTCTCAGAGGCTTCCTAACACTCCAAGGATCATAAAAATTGATGCTTTAAGGTCTTGTATGTCCAATACAAGACTTGAGCTCAAACTAGGATATTTATGAAGAAAATGAAGATAAATTCTCATGCATGAACTCCAACATCATTCAAACTCTAGATCTATAACATATAAGCACTAAAGGACCCTAAGGACCCATAAAGTTTCCAACTTTATGGAGTCCCAACACCCCAACTCTTAAGATCTTGGATAAATATGCTTAAAAACATAGATCTAGAAATAAGGAAACATAAAGCTTGGATCTTGATTACTCACACTGGTCTACAAGTGTAGCTAAGGGGTGTAAATGAAACTTCCAAGCTGAAACTATGCTTCCATGGTGATCTCTTCCTCTTCAAACCACCAAAACTCCACCAAAAACTCAAGAAACACAAAGAGAGGCTAGGGTTAGGGTTTTACCGAGTTTAGGGACGTAGGAGGCTGGTTTGGAACCCTAAAATGAACTTTATGGGGTTTAAATATGATGGAAACCCTAAAAGATCACGGGCTTACGCTGCAGCGCATCTTACGTCGTGATATCTTATTGCTCACATCATGAGCTCAGTTTAAATCAAAATCTTCATTTGATCACTCCTCACGTCGTGAGCCTTGATTTTACCCAAAAACCATGCCTTTGACTCTTGGAAGCCTAAGTTGTAACACCCATAAAATTCAAGCCAATTTAAAACTTTTTAAAACATTAAAAACCATTAAGTTATTACAGTTTGTTTTCAAAATAGGTTAAACATCAGAATATCCCCAGAATGTAAATCAATAAGCATATCATGAAATAACCTGGATACAAATCCAAAAAGGGCCGGCAGCGGTGCCTTATACCCTGTTGATATAGTGAGGACAACTCACCTCACAACTAGTGTTGAACTGGACTACAAGTCTCTGATTGTCGTCTCACCGAAAATCCCGAACTATCCAAAATAACAATTAGTAAGTCAACACATGGGATATCAATCTTGACTAAGGGTTAACATGGTCCATTTTGCTTTTTCTCTAATTTGGGCCAAGACCAAGTCATCAAATCCACTGTCCAGAAGTCCATATACTTAAGGCCCATTATTGGCCCAATTTTCCCAATTGGACCCCAACTCCCAAATCGACCTCATTTAAGATCTATTACCATTAATAGCCCAAAAACATTTATTCAGAAAGCCCAACAAGGCCCATGTCAAACAGGCACAAAAAGGAGCCCAATCCCGAAGCCCAAATCATCAAAAGCCCAACAGAGGGCATACGCGGGGCGTACTTCCGTTTTACATTAGCCATAATCGGGGTGGTTGACTCAGTATGCTGGGCGTACATAAATTACGCAGGGCGTACGCGAGGTTTTGACAAAACCCTAATAAGTGCTTAATGGCTTAAGCACTTAAGTCCAAACTCCAGATCCATCGACCAAATGTGCCTTAGAACCATAAACTCTTGAACTTTAAGACTTTTGACATCCAAAAAGTTCCTAATACATGATCTTAACCCATTAAGACCTTCCTACTACATGCATGGGACACTTTCAGCCAATTCGACATTATTTTTATCACTTCGGACCCTCTCTAGGGTCTGAAAGTACAGTTTATTTCGTTCAAATCATAACATGCACCAACTTGGGACTTTTGGGACAAGAAATGGTTCCATAAAGCTAGAATGGCAAGATCTACATCATACAAGCATAAAGTTTGGAGCTTTTTACCTCATGGAGCTTCTATAGCACAAAGAAACCCCATATCTACAAGCTTGTCTTCCATCTCCAACTTCTTGATGTAAGACCTTCTTCTCCAACTACTCAAAATACCCACTTTTAGCTCACACACTCAAGAAAGGGGTTAGGGTTTGGGGAAAACGACTCAAAACTATAGAGGCTGAGATGATGGAAGGTTTTGAGCTCATAAGGATGTTTATATAGCACTCAAACCCTAAATATTAGGGTTTCCATCTGACGTGAGTACGCCTAGCGTACACAAGTGTACGCCCAACGTACTAGGGCACGCCTAGTACGCTTAGCGTACCTTATATACGCTTAGCATACTAGTCTTGTTCTCAAAGTTGCAACTTTAGGCCTTAGGCTCCTCATGGTTCGACTCTTCTAATCCCAAGGACTACAAATGACAAAATAATAATAGAAGAGAGGATTCATAAATACCTGCAAAATCTTGGGATGTTACATAAGTCGATCTGATCTGGAAACGGGGTGTTAGAGATTTAAACTTTAGAATTTATGAATTTGGGTTGAAACGAACTCAAGGAAGTAATCAGCGAGTCAAGGGTTTCAAGAATAAGATATTTCAATAAATCCATTACTTCTAGTATCCTGTTTGTTCATTTGTAGTTGTCTTGGTGATTCACAATAAATCTTTTGAGTTTGTTGGCTCTTAAAGGAACTAAATGTTGAAGTCACCAGACCAACCCCTCTCTTCTGTAACAACCAATGTGCATGCCACATAGCAAACAACCCAGTCATCCATGAACGTACGAAGCACGTGAAGATGGATTGTTACTTTGTGTGAGAAAGAGTAGATTCTAACGAAATACAACCTCGTCACATTGACACCAAAATGTAAATTGCTTATCTGCTTACAAAAGGGTCGGGAACACATCAACTTAAGTTTTTTTTTTTTTTTGGCAAGTTGGGTGCTCAAGACCTGCACGCTCCAATTTGAGGGGGAGTATTAGATATAACATATCTTTATTTATATTTATCTTCTGTTATCTTATATACTCATCTAGTTTTCCTATATAAACCCTCTTTTGTAATCGTTTTAATTCAATTGAAATATACAGAAGATTTATTTGATCAATTTCAATAAAAAATTTATTAGTTTTTTTATGACCACATACTATAACTTTGTACACTCTCTCGCATACAAATGAAATATGTTATATTTCTTTTAGGCCTTTTCAAATGCAATCTAGATAGAGTCTTTTACCATATAGATGGTCTTTTTGCAAGGACTTAAAGGTACAGGAGATGACGAATACTCAAGAACGATTCTTTTTGAAGAGGTGGAAATGATTACGGAAACAATGCTAAAAGAAGAAAGTAGCATGCATGTCTCAACAAAGAAAAAAAAAGATGTATCAATGTAGTGCTCCTAGCGAACCGCTTCTTAGCCCTTATATATTTATTTTTTGTATTTATTTATTTTAGAGTCTTATAGTATTATATATATGGCTAATGGTTATTTAACGTACAGCCTTTCTAGAGTTCATAAAGAACTTGATACAAAGCCTTATGGTATGCATGCCATGAGTTCTTCTTGTAGGTGACAGGGTGGCCACAGCCGTGCACACCATCCCGAGTGCCACAACCATGGTGTTTCGTGGTGTGTGACACGGGAAGCAACGGACGAATCAGAAAGAAGCTTGAAGCATTTACTCTTTGATCATCTTGACTAGCCCTTAACAACTATATGTAATTTTGTAAAAAAATTCATATTACTCTAGAAGTTTACTACTTCAAACCATTATTTTTCACACCATTCTTTTCTTCTTCTATCAACATTAATAAATACATTTTGCCATCTCTCTAACCATAGAACAAAACCTCAACACCCCAGCAACAAATCGATTCCAGAATCTCGACAAGGTGTTTTCGCTAGATATGACGCCACGTCAATTTCTAAGTTTAGATTCACCACAATGTGGTTTCATTAACTTGCTCCAAAGCCCCCTTTCCCACAACAAACACTCTTCCAACACACTTTTCTACAAAATTATGGTAATTTTTTAGTAAGACTTGTTTTTGATAAAATTATAAAGTTTGAATTAGAGCAAATTACATAAAAGATACTAAGTTTACCTAAATGTTTGCCAACTTAGATCATATGTAGAACCACATCAGTTTTTTGTATAGTCAACAAGTAAGAAGATAAAACATGTGAACCAAACCGATCAATTGTTTAAATTTGCCACAAAAGTATAAATTTAATGATTTAATTGAGAAAAAATAAAACACAACATCAAAATCAAAATTTTGTGTCAACTTAGTGTATTTTATGTAATTTGCTCTTTAAATAACACATATTATGTTATTTTTCAGTTTTACATTTTTAGCCCGAGTTTTACCTTTTATTTTTCTTACAAACTTAAATTTAGTTATGAATATAGTTCAATTTTCTTTTCATCAAATTTGTACCCAATTTATATTCTTTTTACAAATTTACAATATTTTTACAGCCTTTTTAAACCTAGATTACAACTTTTATCTAAATTTCTTTGTACACTTTTATACAATTTTTTTTTTATAATTTTTTACTTATGTTTTTCACATTTCGGATTTTTTTTTCATATTTTTCTATACAAAAAAAAGTTTATAATAGGTTTTAAAATAAAAAAGATAAAATGGTTATAAAAAACTTACAAAATTTAAGAAATTATTAAAAGGTTAAATTTTTTAATAAAAAGTTTAAAAAATTAGTATAAAAGTGTAAAATAACTTTTAAAAGGTTGCATAAAAGTGTAAAAAAAACTTATAAAAAATTATAATACAAGTTTAAAAAGGCTAACAGAAAGTATAAAATATGCAAAAATAATAAAAAATAAAGAAAAAAATTTAATGATATAAAAAGTAAATGTGTAAAAATAATTTAATTTTAGGGTGAATTTTAAAAAAAAATGGACCAACTTCCTAACAGAATTTCATAACAAACCTTAAAAATTAGACAAAAAATATATAACTGAAAAATAACATGTTATACATGCTATAGCAGGTAAAAAATGCATTATCTTTTTGTATAATCAATTAGATTTGCTAGAAATTTAATACAATTAGAACAGTTATTTCTCAAAAATAATATTAAATGTAATATTTTACCATTTTATGGAAAAACTAAGATTTTATTCTATTTATTTATAATATAATAAATTGTATATAAATAATTGTCTCCAGTTATTAGGAAAATTTTATTTTTATTTAAAAAATAATAAAGTGTAATTTGTAATATATAAAGTTTACTTGAAAAAAAAACATTGGGATATTGACACATTGCTTGAACTGTTGAACATACTTTTTGGAGATGTTGGGTGGACTGCTGCTGCTGATCCCCTCTTCACATCTCTTTAACCTTCTTTTATTATTTTTATTGTTATTTTGTTTTATTGATGATTCAATATCGACAAATACATGACTTGAATTTTTTTTAAAGAGAATATAACATTTTGTAAGTTTTTATTAAATTATCATATGTTTATATTTATATAGATCTAATTTTTTAATAACAAATAACAATAATTCTACTACAAATTAATGGGAGAACCGCCCAACTCTACTTGTGGATCATATCATATTACAAAAAAGAAACACTTCGAACCCGATTCCTTAAATGCCCATTACACAATCCCAAAAGTAGAATATTAAGCCTGAATAATTTAAGGATCATGCATTCATAAATTAAACAGCTTGTAATATCCTAATATTGAAAATAAAAAATTGCTTCTTATTACATGTCGAAAATTCTAATCAAGTGTAGAGAAAAACCCTTTTATATCTAATTTTATTATTCTGTCATAGAATTATTTTTTCTACACTTGATTGAAATTTGAAACTTTTTAAGGTTGTGTTTGATTGCACTACCGAAAAAACTAATTTTAACTGAAAATTAAATTTTATTTGAAAAACTAGTTTGCGAGATAAAGTAATAAAATTTGGTAAACAAAACTAATTGATATACTGTATGATAAACATAAAATTACATAAAATAATATATTTGGAAAACTATTAATTTATTATCAATAAAACTAATTTATGTATAAATTACTAATTTGGAAGATGAAATTAACATGAGTAGTACATTATGCAGTAAAACTTGTAAACCGAACTCAACGGCCACCATTGAAATTAACTTTATTGGCGGGTATAACCGTTTTCAGGTGTGAACTCGATGGTGGTTCTCGGCCCCTTCTTGTGGAATTTTGTTTTTAGCTTCAGACATACCATTCAACTTTCGGTGTGTATGTTCTTTATATTCTTTAAAATAAAATCTTACACTTTTTAACTCCAAAAATCTTGTATAAAACCCATCTCCATCTGAAACTTAAACCTCCCCTCTTCTCCCATTAACAAAATTTGAATTTCTACTCCTTTTTTTGCTTCTGGGTGTTCCAAAAATCAAATCTTTTTTAGTGGGGGAGGGTGTTCGATTGTTAAGAATCCGTTGAATATTTTGAAGAAGATGATCGTGTTGAACAACGGATGCATTCTATGGAACTTGCTTGCGATTGTTGAGATAAAATTCTGTGTCGAGAAAAGTTTTTATTTTTGGATTTTTCAGATTTTCAATAGATACAATACGGATACTTAACAAAACCGATAATTTTTCAACATTGTTGTTTTAAGTTTTAAGCTGCTTTTGATCTTGTTTTTGTTCTATATATAGTTTCTTTCTGTGAATTAATTTTAAAAAATATGGGAGGGGCGACATTGCCACCAGGGTTTCGGTTTCATCCAACAGATGAAGAATTAATCGGGTATTACCTTAAAAGAAAGATCGAAGGGATTGAAATTGAACTCGAAGTGATTCCAGTTATCGAATTGTACAAGTTTGATCCATGGGAATTGCCTGGTAAGTTCGATTTTTTTAAAACAAACTTGAAGCTTTTGAATGCACGCAACTTGTCTATTTTAATGCCAAACGAAACCTATTTCATGATCACTTTGAAAAAAGATCGGTTTTTGAGCTCTTTTGGGTAAAAAAACGAATCACCCAGATCACTAAACTTTTCAGAACATAATCTTGTTGCAGAATCTTTCTTTTTATCTTTAAAGCAACAATATTGGAGTCCTTTAATCATGATTCATGACATACTTTTTAATTGGTGTGTTAATTATTTAATTACAGATAAATCTTTTCTTCCAAAACGCGATATGGAGTGGTTCTTTTTTGTGCCACGTGATCGTAAGTACCCAAATGGATCGCGTACAAATAGAGCTACAAATGCGGGGTATTGGAAAGCCACAGGAAAAGATCGAAAAGTGTTTTCAAGAGATCGATCTTCTTTGGTGGGGTATCGTAAAACCCTAGTTTTTTATCGTGGTAGAGCACCATTAGGTGATCGTACGGATTGGGTGATGCATGAGTATCGATTATGTGATGATGTTTCGGGAGGTGCACCAAGTTTTCAGGTATAATTCTCAAGAAATTTGTACTAAAAAAACACTTGTATTTTCATTATTTTATTGATTTACATAATTCATCATCAATTTTTATCGACTATTTAAGAAAACCATTTTTCCAGTTACTAGGGTTAAAATATAGAGAAACCCTCAACGTGCTTTTTTACAACTTTATCGATATAGAAATCAAACTAATAATCTTCGTTGTATCTTTTTGTATTTTAGCCTTTACAAAATTGGTAACCAACAAAAATGTTTTTTTAAAGGTTAAAACAAATATAACCATTGTAATATTATTATAATAAGGAAAAAAAACGGTTGAGTTGCTAAATCGATAAATTGTGAAACGTACATTGTATGTTTCTGTATTTTAACAAATTGGTGACAGAAGAAATGGTTTCTTTAAAACCCAAACGAGTTTATATAATGGTCTAATCATCGCAAATAGTTGTTAAGTCGCTAAATTGAATAAATAATGAAAGTATGGAATGTTTTTTTTTTTCTTTTGGTGTTTTGCGTTATAATTAATAATTTTGTTAAAAGCTTTAGGATTGAAGAATCTAATGATGAGTTGCATTTATAGGGACCTTATGCATTGTGTCGTGTGACAAAAAAGAACGAGTCAAAAATAAGCTATGTTAATAGTGAACCGAAAACCATGGAAGTTGGAAGTAGTTCTAATGGGGTTATAAATGAGCCAATGGTTCTTCAAACAAGCACCCGTATAGGCGATGAGAGTAATTTATCAAGTCCTCCAACTTCTTATGAGAAAATTTCTATGTCCGAGAACAAACCAACTTCATCAATAGGCCTCAACAATTACGAAAGCTTTTGGGTCTCACCCGATTTGATTCTTGATTCTTCCAAGGTACAGCTAGCCATATTTAACTCTTAAACAACAACATGAAATGACATGACATGACAAAACGTAGACTCTAGAATTTTTTGACATGCAATAAAATAGGTCTAGAAGTGATGTCAATGAAAGAAAAACTACGATTTTTTTGTCTCACCAAAAAAAGTTGGAACAAGTTGGTATAGAGAGTTTCTCAATCTCTCGTCTACCCAAAAAAAATGCCCTCATCCTCATCATTGAAAACAAACCTAGAAAGTTTGTCCACTCATATCTAATGTAACAAATGCAACCTACAAGATTACAAAATGATTTTTAAGAATAATATTATTAAACATGTTTTGGGGTTTGTAGGAAAAGTCAAAAGGACAAGAAGGCCACTTCGGGAATTTCACAATGAACGAGATACCACACTCGATGAGTCCATGGCTACCTAATCACCAATTTGAGATCTCACCAAGTTCATCATACTCGAATTTTACAGATGAAGTTGAACTTGTTGATGATCTAAGTCGATTTGCATACATGTCACCATATTCAAGAAACCAAAGCTTTACGGGAATATTTGGAAGTGAAGATCAGTTTCCATTTGAGTTTTATGGATGAAGTTGAATATGTAGTTTCAGGAATGGACATAAAAATGTGTTCTTAATTTATGTTCTATATAAAGGTTGTTGATTAATTTCTAGGTGTTATTTGATGCTTTATAGTAAGAATACAAAAATATCCCTGAGCTATAATCATTTTTATCGATTGTTGCTAGGAAATGTTGTAATTGCTGCTTGTATAAGCTTCTTTTATAGAAGTCGTCTATTATAGAAGCCATCTACTGTGAAATACTATCTTATTGCTTGTTTTCTAGTTTTGCATATTGCAGGTTTTCATTACTTTCTTGAAAAAGGGAAGACAAATAGTATCCATTTTCCTATCTTGACTCTTATATCTATGAGCCCAGGATATTGTCATTTATATAATTTATTCTTGTTTACCTTTTCATTAACTTTTTTTTACGAAATTTTCAAAGATTAGTTTTAGGTAAAAAAGAAAGAAAATAATACATGCTAGTAAACATAAATTTATCCACCTAACAACACCAAATCAAAAAACAAATGATATATTGATATACAATAGACTTCAAGATTTAGTAACTAAAAAAGAAGCCATAGGGTAAATAAAAGAGATTTCACTTATTTATACAAATAAAGAAGGATTGAAATTGAAACCCATGATTTTATGGAAGGCAATTTGAATTCCCTTAATGGTAGGATTTTCTGAATTTCTTGACGAAATCACATATATTTTACTATATGGTTGTGTTTTCTATGTGCTTCACTTTTTTTTTTTTATGTGTTTAAATCTATTTCTATAGATCTGATTTCACGATTTCCAAAAATATGTTTTTGTAGCCGAATAACCTCATTAAACTTTAGGTCGTAAGGTGTCATATCATATTTATTTTACCATACTATTGCAGTGTCACGTCATTGTCATATCATTTTTCCCATCATCCTACAAAACTGATGGGTGTCATACACCTTACTACACTTTTATCTTATTTATTTATTTATTTTAATTGGTCACAAATGTCAACTATTACAAAACGGACACAAAAGAGGTGTGGTAATTAACTACCATCTTGCGGTGGCCATACCGCAACACAACAATGGGGTCGGTGTTGTGTGCCCTACACACTGTTGTGCCACCTTGCCCACCGTAGTGTGTGGTTTTAGGTGTACTGTGTAGCCCCATATAACACCTTAATTTACATGTATGAAAGTAGCAACCAAATATTAAGCGGTGCAATAACATATTTAATAGTAGTAAATAGAATAGCCTAAAACCCATATTTTACACAATGTTCGTATTTTTTGAATACCGATATTCAAAGAATATTTACTTGATTATATGTTATTTTGGTTACAAATATGGGATTGATTCACACTTTATTTTTATAGAAATATTTACCGACCAAAGAAAAAAAACTGAAACAATTATGAGATTTTATAAGAGTATCTACAATGGTGAGTTTAATGAGAGAGCTGAATGAGGTGGCAAGTCTATGTGTCATTCAATGGATTAAACTCTATCATTGTGAGATGTCACATTATCATTCAATGGATTTGGAGTTCAATGACTATGGAACTCTTCAATGGGAAAAAGGAAAATTTTTAATTCTTAAATATTTATTATAAATTACATTTGTAAGATTCTATTGAACTTTGTGGAGTTCAATGCAATTTAGGAAAAAAAATGATAGAGTTGTATGGATTGTAGAAAGATGATGTGACAATCCAATGAACTCTATAGAGTTCCATGCATTGTGGATGCCCTAAATGGCAACATGCTAAGTGGTTGCCATGTTTATAGCGTCAAATTAGTATATTCTCAAAAAAAATATTTGATTATCAGTCTCATTGAAATCTTTTGTTCTACAATTTCGTCTACATATTAGGATCAATTGGCTACATTATGTGCACTACATTGTCCTAGTATGCTTGCAAAACTGAAGTTACGCCTTATGGAAATTAGGAGAGACAAACATAAATATCATGTCTACATGAAACCTTGATTGAAAAAATCACATTTCAAGATGAAAGATGTTAACACTTAAGAAATTACGACTTCATCAATATAGTGTCATTCAATATAAAAACACAATCTTCGAATTCGCGAACAAAAGTTAATTTTACATAATGTTGTAGTAATTATAAAGTTACCCTAAACTACAAAAAAAACATAGCCAAGATTTGTTAGCATTAGGTGATTTGATTCACACTCCATGATCGAAATATTTACTATCAAAATAGTGAAAAAGCTTAAACAATTAGAAGATTTTCTATGTGGCAACATACTAGTGGGTGATTCTCCCTTTTATTATGTCAAATAAATACGCTCTAAGAATAAATATTTGGTTATCAATCTCATTGATATCTTGTATTCTACAGTTACTTATCCACATTATGATCACTTGGCTACATTCCGTGCACTACATGACCTAGTATGTTTAAGGAACTGCAAAACTGAAGTTAAACCCCCATAGCAAACAAGAGAAACATAAATATCATGTATACATGAAACCTTGATGGAAAAAAATCGCATTTCTAAATGAAAGATATTAATGCTTATCAAATTGCAAACCACATTCTATATATAACCGAAATCTTCAAATTCACAAACAAAAGAGAATTTTACATAATGATGTAGAAAATATAATGTCACCCTATGTTACATAAGATGTAGCCAACATTTGTTAGTATTTGGTGATTTGATTCACACTCTATGTTCGGAGAAAAATATTTACCATTTGCAAAGAGAAAAAGACTGAAAACATTATGAGATTCTCTATGTGGAAACTTGCTATTGTGTGATTGTCCCATTTATGAGGTCAAATAACACTATTTGAATAAATATTTGATTATCAATTTCATCGACATCTTGTGTTCGACTGTTTCTTCTGCAGATTATGAAAACTTGGCTACATTTCGTGCACTACACCGACCTATATGCTTAAGAAACTACAAAACTTAATTTATACCCCATAGCAAATAGAAAAAACAAACATAAATCTCATGTCTACACAAAAACTTGATTGAAAAATCGCATTTCAAGATGAAAGATATGAACGCTTAACAATTTGTGACTTCATCAATAATAACATGTTCTATATATAACCATATATAACAAGAATCTTCAAATCCAGAAACAAAAAGAAAATAATGTTTGTACAAAATACAAAGTTATCCTAAATTACAAAAAACATAGACAACATTTGTTACCAGTACCATACTATAATTACACAAAATTAAATGCATTTTGCAAAACCTAAAACTTGTTCAAAAAGTAATTTAACAAAGACTTTTTCTTTCTAAGTAGATTGTTACTTTTTGATAGTTGAGAAAAAATGTGGTTATTTAGTAGTGAATCACACTCCCATTTTTTTGTGAACATTCCTTTCTCAATAGCATATTAAGCAATTAGACAAAAGAAAAACTTGCACCACAACATATACTCTAATTCTTACTATTAAGTCAAAACTTGCACCACACAACATAAATCCTAATTCTTACTATTAAGTAAATAAAATACACAAATCTTCACCACTATATACCTATTGTTCAGAACACAAGAACACAAACAATCCAAAACTAGGAACTTCCACCAAAAACACGAATCCTTTGTTCAATCGCAACCCCACAAGTTGGACATTCATCCTTCTTAAGACCCTTATTGCAATCACCACAAACTACTTCATGAGCACATGGTAAAAATACCACAGAAACTTCATTTTCACCACACATTACACATTCATAGTAAGCTTCATCATCACTTTCATCACCTTCATCACTAGATCCATGAAGCATTTTCCCAATAGTATCATTTCCAAAGTGGGTCCCAAAAAGACTAGCCCGATAATGATCCGGGTCAGTCAAAGATTTGACCCGTGAGAGTTCTTGTTCGAGTCTTTGTATGTCATCTTTTTGGCATTTCAAATCCAAATCAATTCTTGCATGTAATGATTCTTGGATTCTTTTGTTGTCTGATATGGTTTGTTCTTTGAGAATCATTTCTTGTTCTACACGTGCAAGAGCATGTTTTTTGGATTCCTGTTCCTCCCTCCATTTTTCCTGTTTTAGAAAGATTAAAATGAAAAGTAGATTAAAGATTTAGAAAAAGCTACCATATATACATACAATAATGATAATATATAAAAAGAATAGAAAGAAAATCAAAATACCTCGGCTGTTTTTTTAGATGCTTCAACTTGAATCATTTCTTCTTCTATCTCCACGAGCTTCTGTTTCTCAGATGTAATATCTTCCTCCAACTTACCCTTTTGTTTCTCCCACGCTAAAATCTTCTTGAGATGCTTCTTCTCCCTTTTAGCAGACTCAACAATTGAAGTCACAGACTCAGAAGCACTCAACTTTGAAGCCATAATTTCAGCTTTAATTTCTAAATTCTCAATTTCAAGATAACTCATTAACATTAGTGCATGATCACATTCTGTATCTAATGCCCTCAAAGCCATCTCTGCATCAATGAGACTCTTCATGGTGGGGTGGTCAATATCAAGAGGTGACTTCTGCTTCTTAGTCCATTCGTTATCCTCCTTTTCCATTCTTAACTTCTTTAACTCATTGCGATCTTCACACAACCTTTTTGCTGCTTGCAATGCTTTCTCATCAGCCCACTTCTTTTTTTCATTGATGCGTGTATCAAGATCCTTGATTTCTTTCATTAAACTCATAAGTATCTCATCCTTGGGATTCAAATCATTGAATCTTTTCAAGATACTTTTGGTAGATGTTTGATTCTTCATACACAAACCTTCAAGACTTACCTTACTATGTTTTACATCTGCAACTAAAGAATCTCCATCCAAGCTTCTATACTCTGCAGCTAAAAAGTCTGCATTATCTTTTAAAAGGACAAGCATTGATGGAGTGGGCTCTGACCAATTTGGATGTGGATCATCCATTTGTGTATTAACACCATCGCCATCATCATTAGAGATTTTTGATGAACTTACACGAATTGTATGAAGGTCAGAAACGAGTAACCAACACATGGCATCCCTTCTGCTCATAAATGGATAACTTTTCCTCAACCAACATAATAAAGAAATGAGTGTAGCTTCTCTCAACAACTTCAAATTAGCAAACACTTTCTCGGTGCTAACAAATTTATCATTGCATCCACTATCGGCAGTACTCAAATATATTTGGGCATTATGCAAAATGTTAGTCAATGGGTCCATTTTCCCATGACAATGTCCATTCCTCAATATAGCTTCTAAAACAGCATGCTCATCATAGCCTGATGAAACAAGCTGGGAAATAGCCTTGATGTACAAAAGCTCTATTTTTTTCAAAATAGAGTCTTCAAGTTGCTCATATGTATAATGATCCAACGTTTCATCATCAAAATTAGGGTTTAAATTAGGGGTTTGTGCCGATTTGTTAAACCCCAATTGAAAACCCATCGGATTTAAAGAAGAATCAGGATCACTACCTGATGGTGTAACCAATGCTTTGGGACTAGGTTCCGGAGGCTGAGACATCCGATTGGGGTGAACACGTCGTGCTTTAATACCAGTGCTCATTAGCTCCTACAAAAACACATCGAAATTTATACAATCATTTCATTTTCATCAACAAAATCATATAGCTATTTGATCTAACCATACAGAAGATATCGATTATGCAAACTTACAAGTGTATTTCGATGTTTGAAAGCGGAAGTTCGATGATTCAAGAGAAGAGAGAGCATGCAGAATGGTTCGTAACGGATGCAATAAGGAAGCATGAAACGAGTGGAATTATTTTGAACATATATGAAGATTAATTCTTTTTTACAGAGTAAAAGTTTAAGTAATTAAATTACTCTTGTTATGGGAAGTAGCAACATACTCAATAAACATTGTATGTTTTCTGAATTTAGCAAATTTGACCTTGAGAAAGTAAAGCCTGATAAGGCCAATTGTATTTATTAGCCAATTAATGATCCTAATGTAATAATGGGTCATAGTATGTGATATTTATAAAATTACTATACTATGGATTTTGAAAATCATACTTTGGATTTTGAAATTAATAAAAAGTTTCTCTTTCTTACTTTTTTGATGTAATAATCGTTCATAGTATGTGATATTTATAAAATTACCATACTATGGATTCTGAAAATCATACTATCGATTTTGAAATTAATAAAAGCTTTCTTTTTCTTGCTTTTTTGTTTGTCATAAATAACTCGTCATTGATATTAATAAAAGGTTTTGATTATATTTTTTTTTTTCGAAAAAATAACTTTCTATTTCTTACATTTTTGTGTTCTCTCTCTCTCTCTCTCTCTCTCTCTCTCTATATATATATATATATATATATATATATATATATATATATATATATATATATATAGGACTAGGTTAAAGTGTTTTTTACATCTATTGTGTGCTAGAATGCACCAATAGAAATTTACTAAAATTATATTATTATGTAATTAAATAATGATAGATATTAAATGGTTTCCATAATTGTATGTATATTAAATGATATCCATAATTATAATTTTCTCTTTATGGAAATTAATTAAATTCGTCATTAATGTCAGCAATAACATTCTTTCAGAATGAATTCGTATCTAGGTTTTTATGTTAGCAATAACATTATTTCAGGACCCACTCACTTAAAATACAATAAAGTTGTATGGAATATGAAGAATGAGGGTGTATTCTAGTAGAATATACTCTCGTTCTCCTAGAATACACTCTTATTATTTTATATATGAATTCATTTTGAAAGAATATTATTATTAACATTAATGACGAATTAAATTAGTTTCCATAAAAAAGAATTATAAATATGGATATCATTTAATATCCATTTAATGTTTACTCAATTCTTATTGGTGCATTCTAGCACACAATAGATGTGAGAAACATTTAAACCTACCTCTCTCTCTCTCTCTCTCTATATATATATATATATATATATATATATATATATTCTAAAACAAAAAAAAGTGTAAACAAATTGACATATCTAAAACTGAAAAAAAATATAAATAGAAAATAAGTTTTTGAAAATTTCTTTTGTTCAAATCATTAATTTTTTTTTCAAACTTTATTATTGTTTTGCAATATTCAATTAAATTTTACTAACTCTATTATTTTCTAAATTTTCTTTTAAAGCTTCTTACAAGATAAATGGTTATGAATACCAAAATTTAGAAAAAAAACATAAAAAAGTAAATGTCTTGAAATTGTTTTTTTTAAAAAACAAATTCTAAACTAAAAAAATAAAAACAATTTTTTTTTGGAAAAGATAAACAATTCAGTAGAAAACTTCACCATAACTTTAAATAAAAAAACATAACATTATATAAAAAAACATATTAAAACATGTTTTTCATTTAATGTGTTTTAAAAAAACATGTTTGTATTTTTAGAAACCCAAAATTTTAATGTTAACAAACACATATATTAATAAAAATATTATAAAAATAAATTTACGAGACATATTTGTAAAATAAAATAATAATAACCATAAAATAATAAATTTGAATATATCATTTCAAAAAGAAAATATTAAAATTTTTATTAACAAATTTTTCATATCGATGGAATCATATAAATATTTTCTATTCCTTTACCTAGCACATAACCTAATAATAAATATATTTATATTATATAATTTAAGTCTATTTTTTTTAATGTATGCGTTTTATTATAATAAAAAAAGATATGTTATATATATATATATATATGGGTAAACTGAATATACCTAACAACCTTATATAAGCTTAGGTACCTAACCATATCATACTACGTAATTTTGTATCATATTTGCATTGTAATCACCCAAACTTCTTAAAATTGAACCTCGTAACTTGATTGCTTCCAAAATATTTAGACTTTTACCATTATCTTCCTTCAAATGACGTCTTTCTATCGGAGACCCCTTGGTGGGCTTCATATACTACCGTTACAAATCAAATGATGTAGGAGGAATATAATGGTGAATGTCTGAAAATCTTGGAAGTAAATTAAGTTAATGGTTCAAGTTTAAGAACCTTAGATGATTGCAATGAAAATATAATGCAAAACAATGTAGTATAATGTGGTTAGGTACCTAAGCTTATATAAGGTTGTTAAATATATTCACTTTACCCTATATATATATATATATATATATATATATATATATATATATATATATATATATATATATATATACACACACCAAAATACTATTGTGTGCCAGAATGCACAGATCTAGACCAACGGATGAAATTAATCAACATACATGATTTGAGGGTGTATGTTATTGCAATAGGATAATATGTACCTTATAATCACTTAAATATTAGCAAAAGAGTATTTTGGACAAATAAATACATTTATAAAAGAAAATTTTCGGATTTTTAGGGATAATTAATTATCCTAATTTTAAAAATCTATTTTTTTTAATTAATTTAATTTTAATTCTAACGTAATTTGTATACATAACCAATTTTATTCTATCAGAATATTTTTTTGTTAGAATGATGTTCTTTCAGAATTTTATTGTATTAGAATATTATTGAAGAATAACAACATTCATGAATCCGAGATTGAAAAATAACAACATTTTAATATATTATTATACATGCGAACTTAAATATAAATTCATACATATTCTTACAGATTAAAAGCCTTATACATTTTAATATAATTCTACACATTCTAAAAGAATATTAACAAAAATGAATAAAATTCTTAAAAAATAATAACATTCTAAAATTGTGAGTATGATCAAACTTTATTCATTCGTCAAGTTATTCTTATTAGGTCTTCGACGCAATTTTTCAACAATTCCTATCAGAAAATACAACAAAAACTAATAATGATTAAAAACACGTTACTTACAATTAACTATCACTTTATATATTATGGTAGAATACATAGAATATGACATAATACATAGAAAAAGAATAATAGGTAATCCAAGAGAAATATCTATTACAAAAAATAATAATAATAATAGGCAATCCAAGAGAAACATCTATTACAAAAAAATATATATTAGCAGGTAAACAAAGATTCTAAAATAATCATTAAATATAAAGTGTAGTTACCAATTAATTCTGATGTAACATCCGAATTTCCAGGGATAATATTTTTAGTATTCATTTCGAGATATGAGGAGTGACTCGACGAGTTGGTGCCTTAACTCGTCGAGTAGGGTCGCGTTTTGGTGACGTGTTTAATGAATGGACTTGACGAGTCAGGTATCTGACTCGCCGAGTCAGCGCTGCTGAGGAAAACCCTAATTGTCTGGGTTTGTGACCTATTTAAAGGCCCTTATGGCCTTCATTTGCGGCCATGCTTCCCTTGCGAGACTAATTGATCCAGAGAGCATAGAGAGAAAGAGGGAGCTAATTTTCATCATTTTGGGTGCATTCTTGCAAGGAAGAAGGAGAGTGTTCAAGCTAAATTGTTGGATGGGCTCAGATCTACTACTATTCCATTCAAAGTTGTGGTTTAAGGTATAAATCTCTATCTGTTTTCTTATGGTTAGTAGATCTCATGAATCTATGGTTTCTTTACCCTTTTTTGTTGAGATTATGGAGCATGGGGAGTCCCATTGAGGCATAAGACATTAGATATGGACCTTGAGAGGTCTAGAGAGTCCCAATCATCTAGGTTTATGCAGTCCCATTGGAGTTTTGAGTATAGGTTGTCATTTTAAGAGTTATTTCATCAAATAGAACTTGATGTGTGGTGCATGGACATAAAGATTGAACCTTTGCATGACTTTTGGGTGCTAGAAGGCTAGATTTATAAGTTAGAGAAACATATCTGACCTCAGAAGGTCAAATGAGTATTGTTATTGAGGAAACTCGTTGAGTCCATGAGAGGACTCAACGAGTCGGATCGGGTTGCCCCGCGATTCATGATCAGTGGTAACCCGTCGAGTGAAAGGTTAACTCGACGAGTCGAGTGAGGCCTTAGGAGAATTTAGAGGATACGCATGGACTCGCCAAGTCGCCCGAGTGCACTCGACGAGTCTGGTCAAAGTTAGACCGTTGACTGGAGTTGACTTCAGTTGACCTTAGGGTTTGGTCAAACTGATTCAAGAGAGGTCAGGGAAGGGTAGAATGGTCTTCTACCCATTCTTCAGAGATGAGAATATAAGGAGAGTATTGATTAGAGATATTATCATTTTGATAGGCGGAGGCTAGATCGGGGATATCGAGAACTAGAGTATACAAGACATCATGCGAGGTGAGTCTTCTCACTATACATTACCTAGAGTGGTATCTATGTGAAGACTAGAGGGTCTTATGTGTATGTGTATGTTTAAGATTTATGTGCATTGTGTTATATGTATGCTATGTGTTATATAGACCGGACCAGAGGGTCCAACGACTCATGAGGCTAGAGGGTCCTCGATCAGACCGTACCGGAGGGTCCAACGATTTTGTTGGGCTTATAGTGTTGCGTCATGGGCTCGGTCCTTAGCCCAGTTTTGGTATCCGGTTCGGGCCTGTCCAACCGTGATTATTTTACTCTAGGGTTTTAGTATTTAAGGTGCATACATGCATCCTTAGTAAAAAACAAAAACGCTTTTATTATTTTCTCTTATCAAAGTATTGTAAACCTTAGCTCGCCTCTACAGTGGAAGTTCTTCATCGAGCTCTGCTGAAAGAATTGTATTCGACTGATGAAGATCTGGAACATTCGATTCAAACCTTGCTGCTTTCTGAAATTTGGTTATTTCAAATAGAAGCCCGACGAGAAACTCATTCAGGCTTTTGATCAGTTTAATCATCTCCTCAGTAAGATGATAAAGCACGGGATCGAAAGGCAGGTTATTGAACAGAAAGTTACCTTCTGAACGGTCTTAGACCCGAATGGATGGAATTTGTGTCCATGGTGAAGGCACACGAGCAGTTCAAATCAAACTCTCTGGCAAAACTAGTGGGAATTCTAAAGTCCCATGAAAGTGTGGTGTCAAAGGAAACGAACGTAGTTTCCAGTTTAGGGTCGTTAGCTCTTGTTTCAAAAGGAAAAAGTGTTGTTGAAGAAGAAGAAGAATTGGATCTTGCTGACTATGATCTAACTGGTGAAGAGTATGCCCTGATGGTTTCCAATCCAAGAAAGTTCATCAAAAGAAAGTTCCCAGCTAACAAGAACCGAAATTGGCAGGGAAGTTATAGTTCTGAAAAGGTGAAGGAGGAACCGAAGATGGGTTCAAAGTCATAAAAATCCAAGAAGGAGATGAAGATTGGTGGTGACTTAGGCTTTGATTGCCATTATTGTGGATGCAAGAATCACTTTGCCAAAGACTGCATGCTGAAGAAAATGGCAAAAAAGTTTGATGAGGATGATGAGGAAGCGAACCTCTTGAAACGATTGGAGGAGATCAAGAAAAGAAAATCAGCAGCTAACAATAACACCATGAATGCTTTGATTGTACAGGATACAAGTAACAATGATGAGTTCGGTGGAGTGGAAGTTTGGTCCACAAATTCAGAGGACTAAGAAGTGAGAAAGCCGACTCATGGCAAGGCTATGCTGGTGAAAGAAGAGTATGTTGCAGGAAAATGTTTGATGGTGACAGAAGGTGTATCACAGATGCGAGGATACACAACAGATGGTGGGCTGGAAGATGAGAAGGAGCGAGAGGATAGGTGTTTCCCTGCAAAACCTGTCAGTGCACAGATCAACGAATGTGATGAGTTGATCAAGAAGGTACAAAATATTCTTGCTTCTCTAAAAATACCTTTTACTAACTATGAAAAGGAACTGGATAACTTAAAATCCAAATTTTCTAGTATAAGTAGTAGTCTTACCCAAACTCGTGTCACAAACTCTAATCTGACTGATCAAATTAGCAGGATATCGTCGAAGAGTGAGTATAGCAGGATGTGGATTGAGCAAAAGGAGAAAGAGTTAGTTAGGTCTAAGGATGAGTCAATCTATTTGCAACGAGACAATCTTAAGCTTTTAAAACAGCGAAACTTTTTTTGTTTGATTGCGAAAAGACTTTATTTTAATATCACTCAATTGCATCTCGATTGTGAAATAGGAAAGAAGATACATCGCATGATTTTACCCTTCCTTGAGTTAAAGGAGGATGAAGTCGATGCTGAAGCTTACAACTATGAAAATATTGTATCTTCTGACGAAGTCTCTCCTGCCTACAAAATTGGTCTTGACAAAATAGAGTCCTACATAAAGTCAAAAGACCATAAGGACATGCTCAAAAAATCTGTTGGATGAAAATGATAAATTGAAATTGAGAACCGAAACTGTACAGAAATTTGACTCGTTGAATGCCAAATTAAGTTCAGAAAATAAAATTGATGTTGAACATGCATCTGAACTTAATGAGGATGATGACATGAGTAAAATCTCTGTAGAGGATGTGGTGGACTGCTCAAAATTTGTCAAAAGCGAACCCGAAACTAACAAAAATCTGATCTCTAAAAACTCCGTTGAGTTTGCTCACTCATCGACAGACAAGACCAAAATTCTCAAGGCAAAAGCTGTGGTATATCAAAAGGTTCAAACCACTCCAAATAAAGTCTACATAGTTCAGGGAGTCACTCCTCAACAAACAGTAGAACTGACAGCTATGGTAGAAGAAGATAATGCAAATGGATGTGAAGAGTTCTTCTGGTCAGCACCAATAGATAATGCTGACAAAACAAAAGGCCTATCTCAGAAAACCTCATGGAGAGTGAAGGGTAGGTATGTGCCAGAATCACTTAATGAGCCTACAAGATATGATGTGCCAAGAACAAGTGGCACCAAAACATCTTTGGGCGAACCAGTGATAACGTCCAGTGAGACGTCTTCGTCAAAGAGCAAAAGCCATGCTCAAGTTCCAAAGAAAAATGCCAATATTCATAAAAATCCAAAATAGGTGGCATAACGCAAACACCAACAAAATCTGAGATACAAGAAGAATCTTTCAGAAAGAAAACAATTTTGGAGATCTCAGAATCCTCATTACTTAAGGTATGAAAAGACTCATAAATCACGAGGAGAACCAAGAAGCAACCGAAATGAGAGTTTCAGTCCACAGCATGTAAATAACCGAAAGGAAGGTTTCGGTCCTCGACATAAAAGTAACCGAAAGGAGGGTTTTGATCCTAAGTGCGAAAGCAACCGAAAGCAAGATTTTGGTCCTCAACATAATAGCAGCCGAAATGATGGGTTCAGTCCCAATTTCAATCAGAGGAACCGAAGGGAAGAGTGTTCCCATTCTCAACCAATGAAGATTAATAATTGAAGATCTAACATAGCTTCTAAACCCTATTCTTCTCATTCTCATTCTAATTCTTATCCTTCAAAAGATTCAAAGGGGAAAGGAAAGCTCTTTCCAGAAAAAAAAACAAATGCCCGAAAGAAATCCAAAAGCATGCAGACGTTAAAATTTTAAATCCTACGTCTAATGAAACGAAACCAAATAAAATCAAAATTTTTACAATTAAGAGAAAAGATGAAACAACTCTAATAAAAAGAACTTATATGGTTGATTTTTCTCTTACTATTCCCTGTCCTGTAAAAGGTTCAGAAGGACCCAAGAAACTTTGGGTTCCTAAATCTGCTTGATTTTTTGCAGGTTATACGTGACGAGCAGTTTGACGAAGAATGGTACATTGATAGTGGCTACTCGCGTCACAGGACAGGTCGAAAGGAAGAACTGAGGGAGTTTCGGTCTCTCAAGGATGATGGAATTGTGAAGTACGACAACAATTCGTTTGGAACTATTAAAGGCTATGGAATGATTATGAATGGTGATTTCTCAATCAGAAAGGTCGCATACGTTGAAGGATTGCAGCACAACCTCATAAGTGTATCATAACTAGTGGTTGGGACCGGATTGAAGGTCTCGTTTGATGATGAAGGCTCAAAGATAGTCGAAAAGAAGTCGAATAACATACTGCTGAAATCGAAGCGAAAGGGGGAAATGTATCCCTTGAATCTCAATCCAATTCGAGGGAAACCAGCAGTTTGCTTGCTAACGAAGGCTCACTCAAACGAAAGCTGGTTATGGCATAGAAGGCTCTCTCATCTCAACTTCAAGGTTATCAACAAGCTGGTACTTGGGGATCACGTTCGAGGTCTTCCGGCTCTTAAATTCGACAAAGAACATTTATGCGCAGCTTGTGAAATGGGAAAGCAAAGTCGACAAAGTCATCCTTCTATTATCAACATAAAGGTGATAGAACTATTGGAGCTGTTACACATTGATCTATGTGGTCCCTCCTCTATTGAAAGCATTGGTGGGAACAAGTACATCCTTGTCGTAGTTGACGGCTTCTCTCGCTTCACATGGGTATTCTTCCTGAAGCAAAAATCAGAGGCTACTCCTAAGCTCAAGCTCTTCATAAAGCAAGTAGAGGTTCAACTGATAAAAGTGGTTCGTAACGTAAGAAGTGACAATGGCTTGGAATTCAAGAACAAGGATTTTGAAGATTTTCTAGCTGAGAAGGGAACGACTCATAATTTCTCGGCTCCATATACTTCATAGCAGAATGGAATCGTCGAAAGGCGAAACCGATCTCTGTGCGAAGCAGCTCGAACTATGCTAAGCTTCGCTTCCTTGCCTTTGTATTTCCGGGCTGATGCTATTGCTACTACTTGTTACACTCAGAACAAATCATATCTAAACAAGCGATTCTCTATTACTCCTTACGAGATCTTGAACAACCGCAAGCCGAATGTGAAGTTCTTTCATGTGTTCGGTTCAAGATGCTTCGTCTTCAACTCAAAGGAGAATCGAAACAAGTTTGATGCTAAGGATGATGAAGGAATATTTTTGGGCTAGTCCTTGCACTCAAAGGCGCATAGAGTTCTGAACAAGCGCTCTAAGAAGATTGAAGAGACATACTATGTCACTTTTGACGATAGCTCTGTTAAGAAATTGAAGACAACTGAAGGTGCAATGCAGGAAATATTTCCAAAGACCAGTCAAGTTACAGTTCCTATATCAAACCTTTTCGAGCAATATATGTGTCTTTTCGATGAACTTGAAAAAGCTATCGATTCTGAATCCAAGGCGGAAGACAACAAAGTCGACAGCATAAAGCAAATCATTGACGATGCTGCACAGAAGATGGCTGCTGATCAACCAAAGGCAACCGAAAGTCCTGGCTTAAGGGAACCTTCTGGTGACCGTCCTTCTGTCCATGGGGAGGGTTCATCTCTACCAAAGGATCAAGGTTCTTAATTCCTGGGGGGAGAATTCAATGTCACAATTATCTAGCTCAACTGAAAGTCCAAATGAAGGGTAACACTCTGATCTTGATATTGAACTTGTGTCATCATTCGAAGGGGAGAATACAAATGTCAATGATGATACACTATCAGAATTAGAAGAAGAAGTCAATGCAGAACTGGATCCCTCCTGTGATCCAAATTAGCCACCTCTCATCAAGTGGACCAAAGACCATCCTCATAGTCAAATTATTGGGGAATCTTCAGAAAAAGTATTAACTCGATCACAGGTCAAAGCGAAACAAGCTGCCCTATTCTATCAAGTAGAATTTTGCATTTTCAACTCTTTTGTCTCCAAAGTTGAACCGAAGACAGTGAATTCGGCTCTTGACCATTCTGATTGGGTTCAAGCCATGCAAGACGAGTTGAACGAGTTTGAAAGAAACAAAGTATGGAATCTAATTCCAACTCCAAAGGATGCTTCGGTTGTCGGTCTCAAGTGGGTATTTAGAAATAAGATGGATAAGGAGGGGAAAGTGATTCGTAACAAGGATCTCGATTATGAAGAGACCTTCGCTCCAGTTGCAAGATTAGAGTCGGTTCGAATCTTTCTTTCTTATGCTGCACACAAAACTTTAAAGTCTTTCAGATGGACGTAAAGTGTGCCTTTCTCAACGGAGAACTTGAAGAAACTGTGTACATTGAGCAACCGCCAGGCTTTGTGAATGAAAAGCATCCAGATCACTGTTACATTCTTGACAAAGCAGTTTATGGCCTGAAGCAGGCTCCCGGAGCATGGTATGAAACTCTCACTCGATTCTTAAAATTGTCAAAATTTATACAAGGTTTGGTTGACCCAACCTTCTTTCGTATGAGAGAGGGTAACCACCTTATGATAGTCCAAATTTACGTTGATGACATCATCTTCGGCTCCACGAATCCCAGCTTAACAGCTGAATTCAGGAAGTTAATGGAAACTAAAATTGAGATGAGCTCAATGGGTCCAACTAACTTTTTCCTTGGCTTAAATATTAAACAGGGACCCGAAGGCATTTTTATCAATCAGGAGGCATATAAGAAAACATTGCTCGCTAAGTTTGGCATGATGGGAGATTCCAAAGTGAAAGTTCATATGGGTTTTGGGACTAAGCTTACACCATCTTTGGAAAAGCCAGCTGCTGACATGATGCTTTATCGTCAAATGATCGGGTCACTAGTGTATCTCACAGCCAGCAGACCTGACATCATGTTCTTAGTCTGCTACTGTGCCCGATTCCAAGATAACCCACGCGAACCCCATATGCTAGCCGTGAAAAACATCTTTCCCTATCTGAAGTGAACCTCCTCTCTCAGTCTATGGTATCCAACCAACTCAGGTTTCTTTGTCCAAGCGTTCTCAGATGCTGACTTAGGTGGTTGTGGATTGGATCGTAAAAACACCACTGGAGGATGCCAATTTCTCGATGGTAAATTGGTTAGCTGGAAATCAAAGAAACAAACCTATGTTTCTCTCTCCACGGCATAAGCTGAATACATAGTTGCCGCCTCATGCACATCTCAGGTTGTATGGATATAGAGTCAGCTTAGGGATTATAGGCTGAACATGAAGAAAATCCCACTATATTGCGACTCTGAAAGTGCAATTAGGATTTGTCGTAACTCAGTGCAACACTCGAATACAAAGCACATAGCACTGCGATATCACTTCATCAAAGATCACGTAGAAGATGGCAAGGTGGAGATTCACTTCGTGAGGACCACTGATCAACTGGCAGATATATTCACTAAGGCTTTACCTGAAGCAAGTTTCAACAAGATCGTACAAGGCCTAGGAATGATGGAAGCAAAATTAGTACCAAAATCGCCTTCGCTTCATTAAAGGTAAGAAGCAAAATAGAGCGAACCGAAATGAACCAAACGCTCGGTCTATTTCGGGTTCGGTCCTTCTGAACTCATTCGCTTCTTTTTCATACAAAGGGATTTTGATTGTATTCTTTTGTACACTCTTTTAAATACTCAATTTGTACACTCTTTTTCATTTTTTTATTTTCATAAAATCCAAAAGTATTTTTCTTTTTAGTTTTATTAAAAATTTTCACAAAATACAAAAATATATTTCCTTTACTTTATTTTTCTAATGCTTTCCTTTGTATAAATGCTACTCTCAATGGTGAAGCTCAGGCAGGTATAACCTCTTTTCTATAAATTAGTTAAGTGTCCCTAGATGCATGCTGCTGCGTGTTGACTAAAGCCTCTGCAGATTTTGAGTGAAACCTTAAACACATGATATATACAAATCATGGTTTCCCAAACTAGGCTATTACATTCACTCTAATCGTGAGCTACCTTACTCTTCTCCTATTGAGCTTAGAGTTTTCTGCTTGGTCCTTCTTTTATAGCAGAGGTACATTCGCTTCTTATACCACCTATATCATTTTTCTTCATTACACTTCATCTCACTAATGTAACCTTTGAAAATCTTTGCATTTACCACTGAGGTTTATGGTTATACAAAAATATGTGTTAATGATCTTAGTCTCGTGTCACTATGTACTAAGTGCAACCCACAATTCAACACCTTTAATGAATTGATGGTGCACCATTACTATGATAAAGTTCTTGAATGAAATCTCTTTTTATTTTGAGCGATCCTTCTGAAAATGTCTATCACCAAGATTTTTCTTCCCCAAGGATCCAATTATATATATATATATATATATATATATATATATATATATATATATATATATATATATATATATTGAGATTTCTCCGTTGTCAACAAGTCACTAAATATGCTACCTACCTACTTGTTTAACAGGCCACATTGTTCTCACAAGTACTTCATTCAGTTTTGGTCTTATATCAAGAACCGAACTCATGAATTGAAGCGAAAGCCACCCTTTATAGCTTTACTTAAAAAGATACCTTTCAATACTTCTTAACAAGTGTTTGATCGTTATTTAACGGGAAGCCACACAAGCACTTTGAAGTCTCTCTTGACTTTGAAGGAAGAGATTCGTGCCCGGAATCAGTCGCTTTATGTCTTAACAAGACATCACAAATTCCCATAATAAGTTTGCTTTATTTCTTTATCATTCACACTCTATGCACGAAAATCTTTGATTTTCCAAAAATCTGGTTCTATTAACGATGAGCTAATTGTTACAGCTTCGTTTCTAAAAGTATTCAAGTGATCGATAAAGATAAAGGTGATGACGGTTCATGTAAAATATGTGGGTGACGTTTGGGATAATGTTCTTGGATGAGTCAGTAGTTATCTAATCGTTTTGACGATTTGAAAAAGGCACTTTTTATGGAAAGGCGCGTAACAGTGAAACGTCATTTCTCTCTCCTGCGTCATCATCGGGTTTGCCAACTGTTCACTCCATCACATCAGGAACAGTTTCAAATAAAGCCAAGATTTCAGCCGGATATTTCTCTCTCCTACTTGTACGTATAAAAGGATTTGGCACGCTCCTCCTTACTCTTTTATCACTTACAAATCCTCCCAAAGAAAAGGGCGATCTCTCTCACTGTTCATCTTCTTCCTCGACTAGCTTCATCAATGGAAGACTCATCCTTAGTTCAAGAAAGTACTGCTCACTCCACACTTCTTGCAATCAAGCCTAATCAGAACCCATTGATCAATCTCTCACCTTTCCTATACGATACGTACATGTATCAAGTGGTGGAATGTTTGAAGTATTCCCCACTCGCAAAATCCCTAACCTCTGTTGAAGTTGTTCCAATGTCTTGTCTCTCTCAAATCTACTCCACTGCAATGTATGACAAAGGGGCAGGCAAAATTTTCTTCGATATTCTTAACCAAAAGGCTTCTATCTCCAAGAATCGTTTTTGCTCTCTTCTAGGGCTTGCATATGAAGACTCCATGGTTAATCCTGATTCTATTGCCACAAGTCAACTCTTCTCAATGTTCTACAACATGGGTTATACTGAAACCCTAACAACTGTGATCAGGTTCAAAAAGTCTTGCCTTCCTCCTCAATGGAATGGCCTCTTCACTCTAATCTTCAAAGGGCTTTCTGAACATAGTGTTGGATCTAACGGTGCGAGCAAGTCTTTCATGACTATACTTTATGGTGTGTATCACAGACTCAATCTGGATTATGGAATGGTTTTATGGCTCCAACTCATTCAGAGTTTATCATCTTCTTCTCGCCACACCGAAATCTCTTTATGCTCGCTTCTGGACTGTTATCACTCAGTGGATAATGGTTCGTTTTCATGTTCCTATCATGGCCGACTCCATGCTTTCTTCTATTGCTACGTTTCACACTACCAACATCATTGTGACTCATCCTTCAAAATTTGTTTTTGTTGGATCCATTCCTGAGTCGATGTCTGCCTTTGTGCCTCCTTCAAGCAAGATTATTCAGGAATACAAAAAGCTTCCCTCTTCTGGTCCAAGGGAATTCATTGCCGACATGGTTAAATCAATTGATGAAGCAGACAAACCAGCAAAGAGAGGCAAAAAGCATGAAGGGGAAAAGGGAGATAAAGGGGGTCAGGTCTCAAAAGTCCAAACACCTAGGAAGCGAAAGTCAGAAAAAGTAGCCCCAGCTCAACCTAAGCCGAAGAAAGTCAAGAAACCAGCTCGCCGACTAATTCTTCAATCTTCAAGTGATTCTGACTCAGAATATGTGCCACCTAATCAACCCACACCTCTTCCAAGTGAATCTGACAGCGAAAGCTCAGAGGATAAGGGTTCGGCGCGTGGTGATACACCGCTTCGCTCACTTACACCAGAGGTACCTGTTCGGTCTAAAGCACCTTCTCCAACACCTGTTTCTGTTCCTGTTTCTATCCCTCTTATTTTTCCCATCATTACATCTCAACCATCCACTACTATTCCCATTACTGCTCCAATCTTTACTGAAGCCACTACTACCACCACTATTGGAGTTCGAACCAACGTATCTGATACGGGGGCTCATTCTTCAACACCCACTCCCCTAGTCACTACCAAACCTCTACTCACTACCAAACCACTATCTCCTACCCAATCCACCAAAACCAACACATTTCTTTGGGATGAGGACTTGGAGTTTGATTCCACTTACTTTAGTCCCTACCGCATCCAAAGTGATGACGACGAAGATGCTCCAGTCACCAAGTGCCATCTCAAGGCTATTACTGAAAAGCTTGATCACCTGCTTTCCTCCTCCTCCACTGGTGCTTATTCTAAAGCCGCTCTTAAAGCTCTGTTCTCTTCGGTTAAAGAACATGATGCCTCTCTCTCTACTGCAGCAAAGGCTATCGAAGCCTCTACTTCTCAATTTCAGAAGGCCTCGTTTGTTGTTGAGGCTTCGACGAAGGAATGCAAAGAGGCGACTGCAAAAGTCGATAAACTAATTTCTGAGGCTCAACTATTCCTTGATTCTTTGCAAGCTGCTGCTCAAAAGAACTCTGAGACAGTGAGTGCTTCAGTTGAAAATCTTCACCTTTCTCTTCAACCTGAAAGGACTAATCTTGAAGCCGCTCGAAAGGCCATCGAAGCTGCCAATAACACTCTTCATGCTGATGTCAATGATCATCTGACTCAGCTGGAAGCAGAGTTGGCTGTTGAAAATCGGATAATGGATGAGTTAGACAAGCGTACATCTCAGCTGAAACTGCAAAACCTCAGGGTTCGCACTGCCACAACCGAGCTTGAGGATTTAAAGTCTGAAAGAGAAGTGATTAGAAGCTCTATGGGTGACGTTCATTCCATTTTGTTACATCTTCTTGATGCCCATGATTCCATTCTGACTATATCCATCAGACGTCATTTGGCTGACAAACTCAGACCTGTGTTGGATATCCTTAGTCGGATTAAGGGTGTTTCAGTGAGTTTTGTCAAGCCGAAACAAGGGGGAACGGAAAAGGTTACAACTCAACCTCCTCCCGAACCCAAATCAACAGCTACACCGAAGGATAATGAAGCTTCGGTCAGCAAACGGGATAAGAAGAAGAAGAAAATTGGAGAAGATGATACAGATGATGATGATGATTTTGAAGATACTTTGGGTGAAAATCCCTCTAAGCCTTTTCATAAACAAAACTTTCTGACAAAGAGCTTGCAGAAAAGATCAAGAAGGAAACGGATGAGCTGGGGAAGAAGCAAAAAGAAAAGGAGCTCTTGGAGAAAAAGAAGTCCATTTTTCCAGAGTGGACCACTGATTCGCTCCAAAAAGATGCTATAGATGAACCGAGCACTCATTGGCTCGAACCTGTTATGTCATTCGGCCTGAAAAACTCGAAGGATGTGCAGTTTGATATGCCAATCACTCGAAAGGCATTCATCTTTCATTGCTTCAACTTAACTGCTGTCATTCCCTCTCCGGACCCAATGGTGGATCGGGATCTGTTAGAGTTTTATCTAGAATTTGCTCAGCCACAACACTTGACCTGGAGTTCACAGAAGATTACAACTATCAAGGTACCGAAGCCTTATTCAGCCAGGAAATTTATCAACGTCAAATTTAAAGTGACCCGAGGCTCTGAAGACTCTGTTCATAATTTCTCCCTGGTTGATCTACCGAACCTCAACCCTCATGACTGGATACTCCTCAACAACATTTTGCTATCCAATCCTCAGGAGTATCAGCCGATTATTGACCATGTCAAGCAAATGCTCGTTTGTTATATCCATGAAGTAGCAAAGATGGATCAAGAAATCGCCTCTGCTATTCACAAGAGAACCACGATCAAACCAATGGGATGAGCTGGCGATTTAAACACAATGATCAAGGCCAAAATTGACACAAAATATCACACTATGATGTTTCTTAGGGGCGAAGGTCAAAAATGCCTATTCGCTCTTATTGACAAGCACATTTTCTCAACCGCATGCTTAGAGCATATTTTGGAGATCATTCAGAGGTGTAATTAGAATTCAGCAGCCGACAAGAAGTTGTTTACTGACTTGCTGAGATGGTATATTTAATTTCGGCAGACTCTTCTTGCTATCATTCCTCTACTGTTCAAAGTTGTGAAAACAGTGAAGCCTACTCAACAAAAATAATCTCTCGCCTCATTTGACGCAAAGGGGGAGATTGTTGGGCTTATAGTGTTGCGTCATGGGCTCGGTCCTTAGCCCAGTTTTGGTATCCGGTTTGGGCCTATCCTACCGTGATTATTTTACTCTAGGGTTTTAGTATTTAAGGTGCATGCATGCATCCTTAGTAAAAAACAAAAACGCTTTTATTATTTTCTCTTATCAAAGTATTGTAAACCCTAGCTCGCCTCTACAGTGGAAGTTCTTCATCGAGCTCTGCTGAGGCGCGACTATATTTGTATCATAAGCTTTACATTGATTCCATACTATGTTCATAATCGTGTTGTGTTTGAATTGTTTGTTCTTTATTAATATACCTGTGAAAGATCTAAATGATCAGAGATTAATTCTCATCAGATTTAGATTGGACCAGAGGGTCCAACGAGCTATGGGACTGGAGGGTACCGCTGAGACACATTGACTGGAGGGTCATACCGAGTTATAGTCTCGAGTGGCTTATGTGCTGTATGTGGTATTTTGGGGAACTCACTAAGCATTTATGCTTACCCTATTATGTGATATGTGTTTTAGGTATCAGCGAGGATCGCAGGAAGGCGTCAGCATGATCTATACACACTGATAGAGTATTACGTATTATGTATTTGAGATTCTGGGATATGTTTTACTGAGATAACATTTGATACATTTAAGTTTTGAGATTACTTATGAGATATGTTATGTTTTAAAATGGAAAATTGTTTTGAAAATTTACATCGTTACAAGTTGGTATTAGAACCTTGGTTTGAGGGACTCGGATGCACCTTCGGGCATATCTGAACTCAAACTGAGGAATTGGGAAAAAATTTCATAAAAGAAACAATTTTTCTAAAAGAGTAAAAGATTTTTGAGAAAAGCAGAACATAGCAGTGTGTACGATCAGCCAGCGCCCGAATGGTGATTTCCCAAAATACCCTTACTTTCTGTTATGATATATTATGCATGCTAGAGATAGGCTAGGTATTTCATATCTTAGGACTAGAGTGGCCTGATTTGTGATGCCTTAGCCTAGGAGTTGCTGTTATCTGTGTTGTGTTTTCGAGTATGTGCTGAGTAAGAGTATCCAACAGGAATCCTATGTAGAGAGGGATTTGGGTAGAGGAGTAATCTAAGAGAGATACCTAGATGAGCATTGGAGGAGACTACTGAGAGAGTAGTTAGATGCCCGCGGGGGGTAGAGTTGCTTGAGTTCTATGACACATGCTAAGAGTGAATAGAGCCAATATAGCTGTATCCTAGAGTGGTTTTACGTGCTGGTGGAGATTATTCGATGCCCGAATGCTGCTTGCCTCGTGCTTTGTAGAACTCTCGATGATGGGAGCCAGCTACTATATGAATATGACAATATTCAGGAAGTAGATGGCCGACATCATTAGGAGTTCTTCAGTAGCTGATGGCAGAGAAGTGTGAGAACCTAGGAAGAGCCTAGGGGGTAACCATGGTCAGATGAGTGCGCTGACAGAGTGGAGCATTTCGTTGGGGAGCGAACACGCATGACGGAATTGGTAATCAAAAAGGTTGAGTAGCTACCTAGAAACTTTGGGATGGTCTGTGTAGAAAGTATGGGTAGATGTGGCAAGTAGTATGGGCCCGTACTACCGAAAGCAGAGGACCCATACTCGATACAGGGGGTATTCCGGAGGATCTAAGTAGCAGATTGAGAGGTGATATCATGGTTCGAGTACCATGATTGGTAGCAGACCGAGAGGTGATATCATGGTTCGAGTACCATGATTGGTAGCAGATCGGGAGGTGATATCATTGGTAGCAGATTGGGAGGTGATGTCATGGTTCGAGTACCATGGTTGGTAGCAGATTGGGAGGTGATGTCATGGTTCGAGTACCATGATTGGTAGCAGATTGAGAGGTGATATCATGGTTCGAGTACCATGATTGGTAGTAGATTGAGAGGCGATATCATGGTTCGGGTACCATGATTGGTAGCAGATCTAGAGGTGATGTCATGGTTCGAGTACCATGGTTGGTAGCAAATTGGGAGGTGTGTCATGGTTTGAGTACCATGATTGGCAGCAGATTGAGAGGTGATGTCATTGTTCAGGTACCATGATTCGTAGCAGATAGTTCTTAGGCCTTTTTCAAGTTATCCCGTTGGGATTGTTTGACTGAGGTCGGATGTGATAGAGTCTGGGGGCCAGAGGGCCGTGTTGCACGAGTTTCGATGAAGCATACCTTGAGAGGGAAATCGGTTTAGTCCTCAGGAATTTTGGTGAGATGCCAGTAGGAGTCACAGGACTCAGGGATGAGAAAGGATGGTGTTTATGGGGGATTACGGTCTGAGTTGAGCGATCGTCCGATAGTGGAGATGTCACCTTTTGTGACTTGAGCGGTGCTATTTCTGTTCCTGTGGGAAACATGAGAGGTATTTAGATTTTCATTTTTCGAGGTTGGGGTGAGCCCTGTGGGGTAGCTTTGGTTATGATCTTTCATCGGAATATCTGGGTAGTATGTATGCCGCGAGATAAGCATGAGCAGGTCGTCAGTGGGGACTGAGATGGTCAAGGACTAGGATACACCCTATTTGAGCATAGTAGGGCATGTGTTAGGTGCAGCAACAGACATCAAGATGAGTATATCAGAGCGGTGGCTCTTACTGTCTATGAGGGGTATCGAGTGTGGAAATAAGGTCTCTGCTCTAATGATAATTCACATGATGGAACGTTGGTTGAGGAGTTGAGGATGAGGAGTATGGTAGTTCATTATTTCCAGACTAAGAGTCAGGGTTACTACTGGACAGATGAGATGCCCGGTAGTGGAATGGTATGAGATTCTGAATGATTAGAGGCAGTCATGAAGAGAAGTTTCTGAGGATTTCATCTGAGATTCGGGTATTTGGAGTTATTTGACCTCTATTGAGGAGATCATCGAGCATTGCGTAGCACCTTCCAAGAGTAGGTGCGATGTTACTGGTGTAAATAGTCTGTGAGATAGACCGTTGGTGCGTCAATTGGTAATGGTTTGAACCCTGAGTGGGGGAGACTCGGGTATTTTATTGAGGGGATCATAGATTTGTTCAAGATCAGTTAGAGAACTCGATATAGTGACCTACAGTACGGGTTCGTGAGACCATGGTAGTAAGTGGCGAGTTGTAGAGAGAGATAATGCATGTGGTACGTGTTTGAGGAAGGATGAGTGTCTCCACGGCGAGTGGCTGTTGGTCAGAGACCTGGTGGTGGTTAGGAATTTTTCGAGGTTATAATGGTGAATTCAAGGTGGTTGGATCATAAGGCTAGTTCGGCGGTTGAGAAAAATTATGGTTCAATGTATGGGTTATTATGAAGTTTGAGAAGGGCAGAAGTTGACTAGGCAATCAATTTCAGGGTCGTTATGTGTATTCTGGCATGAGTTTGAGCAATATAGGAAGAAGTTTTCGATTGTCGTCAACATATTTTGAGCCACTGACGATTCCTCCGTGTTCCAAATGGAGATTTGGAACAATTTGAAAATTTCATGTTGCGTGGCAGGGAAATCAGTGGCTGAGGCATCATATCGTGAGGTTTTGGGGTGGTATTGTGATGCTACGGGGAGTCGTAGTACTCACTAGACAGCAAGAGGGTGTTGTGATGCTACGAGGAGCCGTAGTACTCACTAGTCAGAGAGGGTGTTGTGATGCTACGGGGAGCCGTAGTACTCACTAGTCAGCAAGAAGATGTTGTGATGCTACGGGGAGCCGTAGTACTCAGTATTCAACGAGAGAGTGTTGTGATGCTACGGGGAGTCGTAGAACTCACTAGTTAGCGAGAGGGTGTTATGATGCTACGGGGAGCCATAGTACTTCCTAGTCAGTGAGAGGGTGTTATGATGCTAAGGGGAGACGTAGTACTCACTAGTCAGCAAGAAGGTGTTGTGATGCTACGGGGAGCCGTAGTACTCACCAGTTAGAGAGAGTGTTGTGATGCTATGGGTAGTTGTAGAACTCACTAGTTAGCGAGAGGGTGTTGTGATGCTACGGGGAGCCGTAGTATTCCCTAGTCCACAAGAGGGTGTTATGATGATACAGGGAGCCGTAGTACTCACTAGTCAGTGAGAGGGTGTTGTGATGCTGTGGGAAACCGTAGTACTCACTAGTCAGAGCAAGATGCAGAATAATTTTAGACTTGGGTAGCCCTAACATTGGAGTTTTTGGGAGCCTGGTGGTCGGACCAGGGGCGAGACTAGGGTCTCCTCCATGATCGGGAATCGTTCTATTCTGAGTAAAGTGTAGATATCATAACCAAAAGGAATTGGATGAGTGAGGTACACGTGAGTTGCGAGTCATGGGTCATGAGTTGAGTGATTCATTAGTTCGAGTGGTTCCAATTCTGGATCGGACCAGACTCTCGAGTTGAGTTTGGTTTTGGTGGTGCGTTGGGTAGGCGAGATGAGATTTCAAATCCTGAGATGGGTACCATGTTGAAGGGTATGGTTTGTCATCGAATGTCTTAGAACTGGGTAGGTCAGTAATTTAGTGCGGGAGGTACCGTGAGACGCATGAGACTAATGGGTAGTTGTCGATAGAGGTCGAGGGTGAGGCGATTTTAGGCGGGATTATAGTAATCGCTTGGGGTAAAGCGAGCTTTGAGTCTGATGTGTGATGATGGACCGAGATAGTTATTATGAGAAGGAAGCCAGTGAGATGCTTTGGGGAATATGATTTTAGGTGTCAGAGGACACTTCTGAGCAAACTTGATTCCTTTCTTGTGTCTGAGGATAGGGTGTTAAGGGTTCAATGTTCGAACGGATTCTGACAGCAGTCCAGTGGATGGGTCTCTGGTAGCATGTGACCCTTCCGTCTATGGAAGTGTGTTTTGGATCGTTTGGAATGTCTGGCATGGGTGATCGGTAGCCGACTGTTGGGCTTATCTTGTGAGAATCAGAGGGGAAGTGAGTTATTGGGGTCTAGTATTCGAAGGGCAAATAACATGATGATATCTTGATGGGACGGTATGACGGCGGACCAGACCACTAGAGTTCCAAATTTGGAAAGTTAGAAGGGGTATCTTAGCGGCAGAGGGGTCGGTTTTGTTCCAAATTTAGGAGTTCTTGTTTGGGTTCAGGTATCCATGGAGTAAGATACCGCTTTGGTGTGAGATCCTTTAAGTGGTGTTTTTTGGGTGTTTGGTTTCTATCTATGTGGTTGAGGAGCGATTTCGAGGGCGAAATCTAATTCAAGTGGGGGAGAATTGTAACATTCGGATTTCCAGGGATAATATTTTGAGTATTCATTTCAATATATGAGGAGCGACTCGACGAGTTGGTGCCTTAACTCGTCGAGTAGGGTCGCGTTTTGGTGACGTGTTTAATGAATGGAATCGACGAGTCGGGTATCTGACTCGCCGAGTTAGCATTGCTGAGGAAAACCATAATTGTCTGGGTTCGTGACCTATTTAAAGGCCCTTATGGCCTTCATTTGCGGCTACACTTCCCTTAAGAGACCCTAATTAATCCAGAGAGTATAGAGAGAAAGAGGGACCTAATTTTCATCATTTTTGGGTGCGTTCTTGCAAGGAAGAAGGAGAGTGTTCAAGCTAAATTGTTGGAGGGGCTCAGATCTACTACTATTCCATTCAAAGTTGTTGTTTAAGGTATAAATCTCTATCTGTTTTCTTATGGTTAGTAGATCTCATGAATCTAGGGTTTCTTTACCCCTTTTTGTTGAGATTATGGAGCATGGGGAGTCCCATTGAGGCATAAGACATTAGATATGGACCTTGAGAGGTCCAGAGAGTCCCAATCATCCAGCTTTATGTAGTCCCAATGGAGTTTTGAGTATAGGTTGTCATTTTAAGAGTTATTTCATCAAATAGAGCTTGATGTGTGGTGCATAGACATAAATATTGAACCTTTGCATGCCTTTTGGGTGCTAGAAGGCCATATCTATAAGTTAGAGAAACATATCTAACCTCAGAAGGTCAAATGAGTATTGCCATGGAGGAAACTCGTCGAGTCCATGAGAGGACTTGACGAGTCGGATCGGGTTGCCCGACGATTCGTGATCAGTGGTAACCCGTCGAGTGAAAGGTTAACTTGACGAGTCGAGTGAGGCCTTAGGAGAATTTAGAGGATACGCATGGACTCGCCGAGTCGCCCAAGTGCACTCGACGAGTGTGGTCAAAGTTAGACCGTTGACAGGAGTTGACGTTAGTTGACCTTAGGGTTTGGTCAAACTGATTCAAGAGAGGTCAGGGAAGGGTAGAATGGTCTTCTACCCATTCTCCAGAGATGAGAATATAAGGAGAGTATTGATTAGAGATATTATCATTTTGATAGGCGGAGGCTAGATCGGGGATATGGAGAACGAGAGTATACTAGACATCATGCGGAGTGAGTTTTCTCACTATACATTACCTAGAGTGGTATCTATTTGCAGACTAGAGGGTCTTATGTGTATGTGTATGTTTGGGATTTATGTGCATTGTGTGATATGTATGCTATGTGTTATATAGCCGGGAGCAGAGGGTCCAACGAATCATGAGGCCAGAGGGTCCTCGATCAGACCGGACTGAAGGGTCCAACGAGCTAGACCGGACCGGAGGGTCATACCGAGTTATAGCCTCGAGTGGCTTATGTGCTGTATGTGGTATTTTGGGGAACTCACTAAGCATTTATGTTTACCGTGTTATGTGATATGTGTTTCAGGTACCAGCGAGAATCGCGGGAAGACGTCGGCATGATCTGTACACACTGATAGAGTATTATGTATTATGTATTGAGATTCTGGGATATGTTTTACTGAGATAACATTTGACACATTTAAGTTTTGAGATTACTTATTAGATATGTTATGTTTTAAATTGGAAAATTGTTTTGAAAATTTACGTCTTTACATCTGATAGAATATATATGCAATTACCATTTATAGCATCATACAATTACCTATTACAATTGTGTAACCAAAATATATTATAACAATTTTAACAAAAATTCTTAAAAAATCATTAAACCTAATGTGTAAGTATCATTTTAAATTCTAACCGAGTGTATTCTAACATAATACAGTTTACAAAGAATAATATATTCTTACAATATCTACTATATTGTGTATTTGATTTGTCTAAAAAATCAGTATTCTGTTAAAATATATATGCAATTACCATTTATAGCATCATACAATTACCTATTACAATTGTGTAACCAAAATATATTATAACAATTTTAACAAAAATTCTTAAAAAATCATTAAACCTAATGTGTAAGTATCATTTTAAATTCTAACCGAGTGTATTCTAACATAATACAGTTTACAAAGAATAATATATTCTCACAATATCTACTATATTGTGTATTTGATTTGTCTAAAAAATCAGTATTCTGTTAGAATACATTGTATAATAGTTTCTAACACAATGCACTATACAAAACATAATGTATTCTTACGACACCAATTAGGTTTTCTTAGTGTGTTCAACAAATTAAAACCAAAATAAAAAATAATTGTGTTTAGTATAAATGATAAAATAAAAAATTACCTTTATCGTTAAACGAAATTGTTGAATTAAAAGTAAAATAAATTAATCTATATTAATGAATAATCAATCCGCCCAGCATTACTTACTAAATGGAAAAATAAATGTCACCAGTTGATTATTTAGATTCGTTAAATTCCATACAACATCATTATTTGTAATCTTGGTGTACACAAAAGATGAAATATAATAAACATAAATTTGCAATGTACTGGCCTACACAAAACAATTTATAAATTCCATGTTTCACATACCTTGAGATTTAATATAGACTATATATCCATACATTCGGCAGCCTCATCTTCTACGTATTGTTTTATTTGGTGAAGAGGTGATTGACGATGGTGGATGCTGCCGGCAATTCTAATGAACTGGTTATGGGTTTCGGCAAAAGGGATCGATGATATATAGAGTTTTAAAACTGATTTTATTAAATTAAAGGGATATTAAATGGTTTAAATATATACTATAATTAGATATATCCAAGATTACTATCATACCCTTATATTAATTAATAATGATTTAATTTTTTTTAATTTCTGATTGGTGTATTTAGACACAATATTTGAACCTATATATATATATATATATATATATATATATATATATATATATATATATATATATATATATATATATATATATATATATATATATATGTAAACAAAATAAAATAGTAAAATATGACTTCAATCTTTATTGTAGAAAATGCAAAACCATATAAGAGAAAGTCTATGATGTTTAAATATTAAATGAAAAGGAAATACAAATAAAATATAAAATAGAATGAAAAAAGACATGCGCTAATAACAAAAAGATGAGTTTAAGTCTTTTAATGTAGTAGAAGATAGCAATAAAATTCAGTCTCAAAAAGATTATTAATCTAGGTCAAAATAGAATGGAGTGTGATAGGGTGGAGTGTATAAATAAAAAATCAATTAGTAAAAATTAAAAGTTAATTATAAAAATTACTTATTATA
The DNA here is from genome assembly GCF_002870075.4 of Lactuca sativa. Lineage (NCBI taxonomy): Eukaryota > Viridiplantae > Streptophyta > Magnoliopsida > Asterales > Asteraceae > Lactuca > Lactuca sativa. The sequence continues at coordinate 156,282,074 of NC_056628.2, read as the reverse complement.
TTTTTTAGAATTTCATACCTTGGATTAATTTTTTAGTAGTTTATTTGGTAAAAAATATAATGAAGGTTTTAAAAACTACTTCTTGATCTTTGACTATTATCATTGAGTGTGTTTTAAAAGGTTGTAACAACCATTTCTTGATCTTTGACTATTATTATTGAGCATGTTACACAACATTTTTTCTCCGTACGCAACAATTTATGTTTTGTAGAGTTGTACAATTCAACATTATAAAACACATGTTGTGTATGGATAAAAATCGTTGTACACGAATCAGTTCCCTTACCAAAATCTTGTTTTCATTTATTTTATTTTATTTTGTAATGTTCCAGAAGAAATGAAAGAAATCAATCAAAAAAATTATTTGTAGGAACTATATTTAACTGAAAATAGTATATAGATGTATTTGGTACTTGACCAATGTATTTTGAACTATATTATTGGTTTTCCTTTTTAATTTGTTAAAAAGATTCTATTAAAAAAATACTATAACATACAAATTGTTTATACCAAAACTTGAAAAGATGATTAAGAAATTCTAAGATGGACAAAAAAACTGATTTTGAATGCGTAAGAGCTCCACATGATTCTCTTATATTTGTGTGATTTTCTCGAAAAGAAAGGGGATTTGAAGTATGCTTGAAGAGGAAGAAGTAGCCATTAGATCATTGGAAGGTACAATTTTATCTTTATTCTTCATTTAGATCGAGTTAGGGTTTCTGGTGATTTTCAAATTTAAAAATCTACCTTGTTAGGAGTGTTTTGATGATGTTTCAAGTTAGTTTTAGGTATTATATTGCTATTATATCTTCATTATTCTCATTCATTGCTTAAATCCAGAGTTTCAATGGTGTTTTGGAAGCTTCAAAGCCCTAACAATGGTGAAATTCAATTTTTGAATATGCTCTCATGAATATGATGTTATTTTTTACTTAGATTTAAGTCTCTAAGCTCAATTTGAAATTTGAAATCCATCAATGTTTAATAATCATACTTGTGGATCTAATTTAAAGATTTCATGTTTGACCTAGGACTTGAATGGTCATTCAAGATCTACTAATGACTTAAGTTTTGATCAACTAAAAACTCATGGAAATCTCATAAGTCTAATTCACCAACTCAAATTGAAACTTATTGGTTGTTATCTAGGTTTATAAAAGGATTTGTGATAATTTGAAGCTTATGTGATTCCATTGTAACCTGATCAAGCTTTTGGTTGTTCATATCACTATATTATCTCACTTGAGTCGTAAATCCTTGTGTAATGACGCCTTCAAATGATTGATAACATGTTTAGGATGTCATTTGGTTTTATTAATATAGTTAGAGTCAAAATAGATGAAATACATGATTAAATGATACTTAGGGCCTAAATTTGAAGTTTGATGACTTCCATCAAATTCATTCAAAGTGTTGAAATATTAAGACATTTAATCATTAATTCACTAATGAAATACGATGTTTTAGTAGTGAAACATGATACTAAGAATTATTACATCCATATAAGTCAATTGGAAGGTCTATGGAAGATTTGAGAGCAAATAAATCAAAGAATAATAACTAAATGGGACAAAAATCACGCAATGGGCAAGTTTTGGCACTCGCACGACCCGTGTCCATTTCATGAGTAAATGTATATAGATTGTGTGGATTTCATGAATATATTTACTCGTCATAAGTTTACATTTACATGGCATGAGTTTGGTATTGGATGGAATGAAGGAAAAATTCAAGTGTTATGTGGTTGACCCCTTTTACCTTAAACTACCCCCAATGCTTCTCAAAATGACTTGTCTAGCTTATATAGTGTATAATAATTAACTTAATTTAGTGATTAGTTAAGTTTTAACTTATCATATATGTTAACTTTGAAAGTGCAAACATCACCAGTGTCAGCATTAGATTGCGTCTACAAGATACGATGAGTAAATACCAAGAGTAAAGATGACTTATAAAAAACATAAAACTGGTGTCGATATTAGATTTCGTTTACGAACTAAGAATAACTTGTAGGTTATGTCTTATTATACTCATTGGAAAAAAAGGTAAAGATGATGTGAAACCCTGCCCATTAATATTTCATGGAAAATATTATTGTGGTAACGTTGATGTATTACCAAAATATAATGAGACTAAAAGTATGCAAAACTGTTGTTATAATGAATTTGAAAGTTGAATTAATATATAATGGTATTAAGATAAAAATAATTATTAATTCCAATAATAATATTGATTGATCTACTTATGAGGACGGGGTCTAGAATGATAATGTTGGTTTGGTTTTTGTATTTTCCGAAAAGCTATATGCCTAAAGGATCTTGCTTCCCGACTGTATTGTCTGACTGTACTTTAATTTATAGTTTGGAAGTATTATATTGGAGTTAATGAAGAATTCAAGGAATACACTTATACTTAGTTCTTAAGAAAGGAAAAAAAACCTTGAATATTGATTAAGACATTAGATTATTATATTTTGAAAGGAAATAATGCAACCAAAGAAGAAAGAACAAACATAGCTAGTAGAACTAATTATCAATGTAAGAACTTTATGATTTTCCCAATTTGTTTCACATGTCAAAAATGTTTTAAAGAATATATACACCTTATAAATGATATATCTTATAAAGTTATGTGGTTTAAATTGTTTATGAGATCATTTTACTTTTTTATGAATACTACATATGTCAAATGCTTGCAAATGAACGTTATTAGAGAATAATGTGCTTGGAATCGTGAATCATAGCGTGTGAAATACCACAAACTTAAATGACTAGATACATGGGCCACCCTTCAAGAGGTAGTGATTTAGTTCACACAACAAGGTTGCAACCTTAGGAACACGTTCCTAAATAGGTAGAATCCCAACACTACATTCGTAAACGGGTAGCGATGTGAGAACAAGATCCTAAACAATGCAGCTACCATAGGAGTGAAGTATTACTTAAAGGCTAACATGTTCTACCTTTTTAGTACGACAAACTCCAACCATATTTAACCGGTTAGATACAATTTTGTATTTTTGGAAGTCATGCATGGAAATTGCACTATTTGTCAATACTTTTCAAATAAAGTACTTTAGATATTAAATGTTCTGATAGTTTGCAAATATTTTAATGCTATCGGAAAATAAAATATTTTGTATCTAAACCCTTTTACTCATGAGACAATATATGTCTTACGTATTCTACTTTAATTACAAGTATTCCAGGTGCCATAGTTTAAGTTGATGTTGATATCGTTTAAGATATGTTGAAATAAGACAAGCTTATATGACTCGGGTTTTGCGTAAAGTAAACACTAGAAAAATCATTTAATATATTAATTTTTTAGTGTTTACTATGGCTTGTATCATTTTCACCCCCATATTGGAAGACTTTTATGTATTTGAATATTCTTTGTTTAGACTTGTGTCCTCTAGATATGACCTTAGTACACTTAACATCCATAATTATGGGTCATAAAATAGGGTGTTACATCTTGGGTGTGATGTTGCTACCTTATTTATGCCATTATACCATTGGGACCCTTAGTAGAAAGGGACTTGTTTTGAGTGTAGAGAACTTGGATCGAGATATCTAAAATCATGTGCATTGCATATTTTGGTTTGATTGTGAACTAGTGATTATTATTGTGTCGTATCCCCACCTTGTAAACATAAAATGGTTTTGAATTTTTTAGGAGTTTGTCTTTAGAATTGTATAATTTCCATCACCTAATCTCATTCAAAAGTCAAACTTCGAGTTTACTCACTAGGTTGTCCAAGCCTAACGTTACTAATTTGACATGTACTTAGGTTGAATGATTAATGAAGATTATTGAAGGGTTAGCTTTTTTATATTAAGAAGACCATGTAATTTTAGATTTAGTTGTACGTAAATGATTTACTTTAACTATTGCTTTTGACTCATTTGTTTCAAATTTGTATGACTGGACCGACTTTGATCGTTTGTGACCTAACTACATAACTTGATTTTCTTATAATAACATTGTTATTCTAAACAAATGGGATGCTTAATATTTATTGAAAAAGTCAACTCTCTCATACAATGGGTGTTTCATCATCAGCCTTAGCCTTCTTTCGAAGGCTATCTCCAAAGTCTCTTTTATATGGCATCAATAGTACATTAATCAATAAGTGAATTTATATAGTTAGATATAAAATGAAATAAGTAAACCTAACAAAGTATTATCTATGTGTTGTTTATATGAACAACATCCTTTTTAGTGGTTATCTATAAGAGCTCACTTACCTCCTTAGTTGTACCATGAGCATGAAAAAAGTTAATGTTATAACATTAGTAAAATAAATTGAGTAGAAATCAACTAATCAAGGTGTATTGATGACTACCTCTACATTATTTATATGATTGGAGTCTTTCTTGATGTCCTTATCTCACCAAATATGTTGTTCAAATTGTCCATTTGTATCCCAAAACTCGAGAACTCCATATCATTAAAGCCAATTTAATCAAAACTAGCATAAAGTCTTATTGATGTATGTCTTCTCCATCCCTAACATGATTGATAAAAAATAGAGAAACAAATTAATTTTTTAATATTATATAATTAATAATCTATAACTAAAATGTTTACATGTTCCTCGTATAGGATGGCACCACGAGATATACCAATACACTCCAGTCTCTTCAAACATAGACCTAAATGCTGCACGGTAATATGTCTGACTAAATCAAGTCATGAAATCTTGGTATACCAAGATGTTGGTGTTGTAGATATGGTTGATAATGGTGGTGCTAAAAGAGTTGAGGGTGGGAGTCATGAAGGCAACAATATAGAAGGTGTTGAGGATGGTAGTCGTGAAGGTAGTGATTGGGGTCATAAAGATGTACTTAAGGACGATGATGATGATGACAATGCCAAGGATAATAGTGTATTGCCTTACTTTTCTTTAGTACTAAGGGGGCACTACACCCTCACAACTAATAAACTGAGTAAAATCTAAACTAAAAGCTAATCATTCTCTCGCATCTTGAATAAGACAAAGTATGTATAAGGTTTACATACACATACGTCATCCTCAATCGATAAATCGTTAACACCATGCTCTTAAAATGGAAAAAAATGCTTCAATAAATATGAGTCATCGAGACTAACCTACAAAAACACACATGCCCGGAAATTACCTATATGTGGTTTTAACTGTCAGAATCCATCCAAATTAAAATCTCATGAAAATACAAAAATCCTTCCTTCTAAATGAGAGACAATATCAACCAATAATAATAAATGCTCATACGCGATCATGGTTGGATCCAACTTGATCTTATATTGGAACATGACATGATCAACATTGGATCCTCATAAGGATCTACACCTCCAAACAATATCCAAAACAAGTCAACCTAAAAAGATTAATATGGGCCTCAGATATACTCTATAATACGCTCTATAATATAGTATGAGCATGTTTCAGGGTTCCCATCAAAGTCAACTCCTTAATGAACCTTGTATTATTATTCTTGAAAGAATAAAATATACAAAACAATACTTGGTATAGTAATAAAAAAATAGACATAAATGAGAATTTTCCATGACTAAGAGCTATCTCATGGTGTGAAGAACAATTTCACAATACACAAACCGTAAAACAACTATTCACTCTTCGAATCAATTCTTGGTCATGAGAAATTGTTTTGGGAAAATTAGATCTAGATCTAGAAAAATCTACCTATTTATGCAAAAAAAACCTAATATCACACACTTTTATTTTGCAGTGCTAAGAATTTTTTGTAGTATGTTATTGTTTTTAACAACTCAAATGCTTCATGTTAAAAAGATAGCAAGTAACTAGGAAAAAAAAATAAAAACATAAGAAACTATAGTATGCAAATTCCAAACTGCAAAATTGTTTAATTTTAGAGAAACAATTATTTGGCATTGAGAAAATATTATTATACTATAGAATAAAAATATATAGGTAGGGCTGACAATTGATGACACGACACGACAGAAATACACGAAACGAAGCGAAACTGAGACGAAATTGAAATTCGAATTAGTGTTCGTGTCGTATTCGTGTCATGTGTAAAAAACACGACGTCGTATTGTGTCGTGTTCGTGTTCAAAATTTGACACGAAATTGACACGATTTAACATTTTTTGTCGTGTTTTTCGAGTTTGTCGTGTTTTTCGTGTTATATATGAATGAATATTAATTAAATACATTAAATTTTATTTCATGTTATCTTTGTCGTGGTTGTCGTTTTTTAATCGGTTCGTTTTCGTGTTAGTTAAAAAAAAAACACGAGATCGTGTCGTGTCATGTTCGTGTTACATAAAATATTGTCGTGTCATGTCATGTTAGACAAAAACACGACAAGATGGCCCGATTTGCCACCCCTATATATACGTAATATTTAATTTTTAAAAAATAAATTTTATTACAATCAAGGGTCTCCGCCTAAGCGCCGATTAATCCCCACCTAGATCAATTAGTCCCTTAACCCCAGTTGACCATCTGACCACCACCTAGCGACTTTTAAAACCTTGATGAAAACCAACCAGTGTATGCATAGTACCGGTTCGTAGGTCGTATGTTTGCATACATTGAAACGTCCTAAAAAATAAGATCCAAAAATTTTCATTTTTCAATTAATAAAAACATTATCCCAAAACATCATCATACATCTCAAAAGGATCAAATGTAACAAAACCTCATAAATTATCAAAGTTATCATGAAAATGAAGAACTATGTCTTGTATGCGCCGCAATCACCCCGAACTCTTCCCTTTTGCACCGGAAGTACCTGAAACATAAACTTAAAACCATAAGCACAAAGCTTACTGAGTTTCCCTTAAATACCACATACCACACAAATCAACATATAATGGGCCCCACCCGATGAGTGTAACGGGCCCCGCCCTAACTCTCATATCGGGCCCCACCCACTGAGTATAACGGGCCCACCCACTGAGTATAACGGGCCTCGCCCTAACCCTCACAACGGGCCACGCCAAACATATAAACATACAAGTATAACAAGTAATGGCATACAGATTACCCATTAGGCCTCGCCCATGAAACATACATACACATGCAAGAGTCACGCAAACATCTAACACCCTAACATAATAAACCATGGGTCGGCATTGGTGCCTTCGACCCGCTAAACAAAGTAAGGACGACTCACCTCAGACTATTAAATCTCACAGATAAATCTCTCGCTGCTGGTCCGCTAAAATCCTCACGCTATCAACATAAAATAGCATGTAATTAATAATCGGATCCCGAGTCACACTAAGAGTCCAAACTAGGGTAAAAGACCCTTTACCTAACTTGGCCCAAGGCCAAGGCCCAAACCAACTATCCAAATGGCCCAAAATCAACGGTCCAAATTCCAACAACGGATTCTCACATCGTGACCAAACCATGGTCACGTCATGAGGATCCACTCGACCCAATCCTGACTCAGCAAGTCAACTCAACCCATCAAGAAGGTTTCGGTCTATGTCACGTCACAACCTAACCCTGAGTGATGCCGTGACCTGATCCGGACAAAATAGACGGGATGACCAACATTCTCACGATGCGACGATCCTAATCCTCATGTCATGAGATCTGTTCTGACCAGCTTAAAATATTAAGCTCTTATTCCTTACAGCCATAACTTGGGACTTTCTAGGGAGTCTTCCTTTACCTAAAGGATGATAAAAATAATGGATTATTAGTCATGCATGTCCAATTCATGACTCAAACTCTTACTAGACCAAAAGTGGGGAAAATGAGATCTAGAGTCAAACTCGGAGTCCTAAACAACACCAAAACTTAGATCCAAAGACTATATTGGAGAGAATGAGTCAATGATCCATAAAGTTGCCAACTTTATGGATCCCATGCAAGAAATCCCACCCAAACATGCAAAAAGGAGCTTATAACTTAGATCTAGAATGAAAGTAGAAAGGTCCAAGCTTTAAGACTTACAATGGTCCAATAGCTCCAAGAGATTGCAAGGTAGGAGCCAACACGCCAAGAGGTTGCTCAACCAAGGTCTTCTTCCACTTCATGTTGCCAAAAACCACTAAAGAATGCTTCAAAGATCTCAAAAATGCCTAAGAGCTTCAAGAGGGTCGAGATTAGGGTTTTCCAGAGGCTTAGAGGGTGAGAGAGGCTGAGGATGGATAACCCTAGCCTCCCATTCACTTAAATACCCAAAAATTAGGGTTTGGGTCATTAAGCCCCTCTCACGTCGTGAGTTTCCAAAAATACAGTTCAACATGTCAATGGTCACTCACGACGTGATCCCCAAGATCTCACGTCGTGAGGACCCTCACAATGCAATATGAAAGAATGAATTTAGTACCTAGGGGTTCCAAATGTTACAATTTTCCTCCATTTGAATCAGACTTCGTCCCCGTAGTCCGCTGCTCCAAATAACTCTAGATAGTGCTCCTGCATCTCATCTTCCGGCTCCCACGTCAATTTAGAACCCTTGTGATGCTACCATTGAACTTTCACTAACTCAACAAACTTTTTCCTCAAGGTTTTTGTCTTCCGGTCAAGAATTGTCATTGGTCCATCAATATAGTTTAGGCGGTTATCCACTTGAGTATCCTCCAATGGAACCACTGCGGAATCATCCGCTAAACATTTCTACAGCTAAGAGACATGGAACGTGTTATGGATCTGACTGAGCTCAACTGGAAGATCCAAGGGATATGCAACCCGGCCTACCCGTGCAAAAACCCTGAAATGACCGATATACCTAGGGACTAGCTTACCCCTCTTCGTGAATCGTATGACACCTTTCCAAGGTGACACCTTTAAAAGAACCATATCCCCCACCTGGAACTCTAGATCTGATCGGCGTATGTCGACTTAACTTTTCTGCCGACTCTGAGCTGTCTGGAGCCTACTCCAAACCTACTAATCAACTTGGTGGTCTGGAGTACCACATTGATACTCCCCATAACCCACTGACCAACCTCACCCCAACACATCGGGGTCCTGCATTTCCTCCTGTAAAGCATCTCAAAAGGAGGTCGATCAATGCTGGCATGATAACTGTTGTTATACGAAAATTCCGCCAACAGAAGATATGTATCTCAACTCCCACCAAAGTGTAAAACACACATCCACAATATATCCTCTAGAGTTTGAATGGTCCGCTCGCTCTGACCATCGGTTTGTGGATGGAACGTTGTGCTGAAATGGAGACAAGTGGCCAACTCGTCATGGAACTTCTTCCAAAACTTGGAAGTAAACCTGACATCCTTGTCTAAAACCACAGAAACCGACACCCCATGCCTCACCACAACCTCCCTGATGTAAAACTCCACCAACTTCTCCACATAAACACTTACCTAAATCGGGATAAAATGCACACTCTTGGTCAATCGATCCATGATGCCCCGAATGGAATCCACCCTGCGTGCAGTCTAAGGTAACTTCATGATGAAATCCTTCGTAATATCCTCTCATTTCCATATAGGAATCTCCAATGGCTGCATCTTATCGTGAGGTTGCTAATGCTCGGCCTTGGCTTTCCTGAAAGTCAAGCACCACTCCACATACCAAGACACATCTCGCTTCATGCTGGGCTACTAATAATCAGGAAGAAGATCTCTATACATCCTCGTCACCTCGAGATGAATGGAGAACCTATAATTGTGTGTGTCCTCCATCAGAACCTGACGCACACCTTCCCAATACAGAACCCAAACCCACCGGTGAAGAGTCTGTTGGATTAATGTCTAAGTCCATAACTATAATTGGTAAGACTTGACCCGACCCGGCATGGTCCATTTGGGTTGCATGGCATCATGCACTTGGATAGACTATAATGAGAGAAATAAGACACTTATGGTTATTAATATATTATAAGTTCTAGTATATTAATAATAAGAATAATAAGATTATTTAATTAGTATTGATCAAGAATTAATCTAGGATTAATTAAGTGATCAAAAGAAGACTAATTAAATATATGGGTTGATTGTGTAAATCATCCATACTTGTATAGTGGGCTAATGCTCCATGGATAATCAAGTTGGGCTAAAACCCATAGGATGGTCCATGGATGCTCCATGGTGTATTTGAACCCATGGATCCAAGGAAATGGAAAGTCATGACAATTAGGGTTTACCCTAATTGTAACACTATATAAAGATCTTATTCTTGACAAAATCGGCGACTAGTATCATTCTAGAGAGGGCTAGCCGATTTTCATGAAGTGTAGAATTCTCTCAAGTTATTCCAAGTGTATTTGGTGTTGTGTGAACCATTTGAGGTGTCACACTTGGGGCACTAGGCACTCAAGCTTCATGAAGACTTTCTACATCAAAGAGGTATGTATTCTATCTTGTTATATTGATAGTTTTGTATGCTAGATTAGGATAATACCTTGGATGTTCATATTTACATGTATAATAGAGAAAACATAGATCCAAGGTATTTAGGGTTGCATGTACACTTAGGAGTGTTAGAATGCTCAAAACCCAATAGTGGTATCAGAGCCTAGGCTTGTTTTCAATTATACTTGATGCAAATTGCTGAAAAATGCTGAAAAACTCGATTTTTTGGCTTTCTGGGCACTGGACTCGCCGAGTCCACTGATGAACTCGCCGATTCCATGAGTAAAATCATCCTACTCGCCGAGTAGGTTCATGCACTCAACGAGTAAGAGCCCCAGACATCATATATTCGACTTTTTTGGCTAGAAATGGACTAGGAACATTACCCTAAGTTGTTTTTGAACTTATAAACTTGTTTTTGATGTGGTAATGTTCATGCTAATCCAATTTCAAAGATAATTGTCAATAGATTCATGTTTTGAATTAGTTTAGTGATTAGGCTAATTACATGAAAAAGTTTGATTTGAATTATCTTGTTCTTATGAGTTGCTTAGATTAATAGAAAGTTATGTGAAATTATTGTTTTCAATCCAAATTAATCTAAGAGTTGATTCTAAAATGTGTTTTTGTAACTTGTCCTCAAGTTATATGAAAAGTCACATTTAAGTTTCATAAAACTCATAAAAGTTGGCAATGGTTACAAAAGATGAAGAGTCTTGTCCTTAAGTTATGGAGGTTCAAGAGTCACTTCATTAATAAATAAATAAATAAAGTGTAACCTTAATTAATTCTATAAGTTATAAAATAAAGAAAAGTTAATTCTTTTATTAGTTTAAAGTCTTCCATAACTTGTCCTCAAGTTATGGAACTTGAAGAGTTTTTGGATTAAAACTACTTTAAACACATAAGTTATGGAATTAATTGATGGGTTTTGGTCATAAGACATCCTATGTGCTCATACAAACCCTAAAGCTCGGATCTAGGTTTCTCTATTGTACATACTTTGAATCCAAGACTTGAACCCTAATTCTAGCATATGGAAATCAGAATTCACATGTAAATAGGTTTAAGAACATACCTTGATTGTTATGTAGCAATAACAATCTAATTCCTCCTTGAATTGACCTTGGAAAGCTGAGAGTCACAAGTGTCACTCCTCTAATGGCTTACAAACACCATAAGCAAGTGGAGAAGGTATAAGGAGAGAGGAGGGAGGTTAGAATTCGTATTTGGGACCTCTTGGGAAGGGGATACCCGAATTCATAACCCTAGGGGTGTTTATATAGGTGTAGAGATAGGGTTTCAGTCATTATCCTTATCTAGTTGATTATCCATTAAGCAACCAATAAGATAATCCTTGAATCCTTATCATACTCGAATTCTAAGGCTTTCCAACCTTAAATTCGTTCACCACCCTTATAAGATAATCCTTACCTTATTTTGTAACTATCACATAATTACAAATCAGCCCCTCTAGTTTAATTAATTACATTTGATCACAAAACTAATTCTTAATTAATTATTGACCAATATTAATTAAACAAATATGATTTCTCCTTTAATATATTATCCTTATAACATATTAATAAATCATATTATCCTCTCTCTTTATTCATTTCTCCAATCAAGTTGCTTTGGTGAAGGCAACCCAAAAGGACCATGCACCATCGGGTCAAGTACATACCAAAATAGTTATGGACTTAGACACTAATCCAACAGTCTCCCACTTGGATAAGTCTAACAACTATTCTGCGTATGACTTCGGATCCCGATCTGCAATCGTAGCTTTCCAAAGCCGCTGTCAACTCTGATCATATCAAATACGCGTGTCCTTAGATAAGGGATCATATATTCCTCCATTCTAGATATCATATGAGATATGATTTCAAATCATTCTCTTTTGTACTACTTCTCGATTTCTGATTTATGACGACTGACTAATTGAACAAATCAAATTAGCCCTAGCCCGGCCGAGCATTTACGTTTGTCATCACTAAACCATCGAGGGGCCCAAAGATATCGCTTTTATCTTACTTTGAATAAAAGGAACGGATAAACTTTGATACAATGCTTGCTTGCACTCACCCACCGAATTACACACAACAATATGTTTTATAACACCAAGTTACTGGTGCGTTTACATATTATCAATGTGCAACCGATTTGCAAGATACAACTCACACATCTTGGTTTCAAGAATATAGGATGTTATCGTCTCACCAATCACTCGTGATACAATCCATGTAGTGATCCAAGTGAGCGTGGGTCTAATCCAATGCTCAAATCATATTCATAAGCACTCATGAACGTTGCAGCAAACATTTGCTCATGTCTAATACTCTTTTAGACAATCCACACACCAATTCACGACAGTCTTTATTCATATCTACTTCCAACATATGAACGACTGTGGCCCGTTCGAATAATTCGATTATTCTTAATAACCTCAATTATTCTGGAAGTCAAAACATGCAAATGTGAAACACAAGAATAATACTAATCCCATATGGCCTCAACCTTTGAGTATAAATAAAACACCTTTTATTTATCACCATATTGATTACTCATTATTTGTCGTTTCGGGTAATCAACTTCTTACTTGAATTCCAACACTTGTCTCATGCTCCTAGTATGTACACAATGTTTACCTATGGTTCTTACTTTGTGAAATATATCACATTGAACACATTTCCAATCATTCTCATTTCACAAATCCAAATCCTTTTCATAAGTGAAAGAATATCAAATATTTGCCACTTATAGAATATGCTAGATTCTAATCATTTTATGCAATGATCCTTTCGTAATGTCACTGCACTAAAGTCACAAAGACTATTGCCAATGATATTACAAAGTCCTCTATCAGAGATTGTTACAAGACAATTCCATAGATGTGATGTCTCTCACTCAAAGTACTTTCTTTGAACATCCTTTTGCATAGAAGTTTCTAATCTAGTCATATATTTCTCAATATTCAATTCCCAATATGGACACACTTCCATATGTTCCATATGACAACTCATTCTTAATAGAGTCTTATCTATTCGTAATGATGCCGATATGGTCCATCCAATATGGAAACATTTCCATATTTTCCAATACTATACTTCCAACTACTCACAAGCGACCAATCCTCGTCAAACTTGGATTGTCCTTTGATAGTTGTTTAATTATTTTAGTCTAAACCGATTCTAGTCCTTTTTCCCTCTAAATGTGCTCGTCATTTGGAAAATTTTAGAATGGTCAAACATTTAGCATTTGCAATCGATCCTCTACCCGAAGCGTATGGGACACGACGCATAATGTTTTATTTGCTATGTTCTCAAAATTCGAATTGTGAAAAGGGATGCCGTAATCATAATCGAAATTTTAAGAACACACTATGTACCTTTGACTAAATTTATTAACATTTCTCAACCTAATCCTTTAGATTTGAAATGAAGCATAATATTCTCTCCCTTAATTATAGCAAAACAACCTTTCAACTCTTACAACTTTGCAAAGCATGACTCTTGTTTTCTATAATTAATATTGCTAACCTTGCAATACTTTCCTTAATAATCATACAATCATAACATTTATGCTCCCACTACTATGATGATTATTATAAAACATAACACTTATGCTCCCACTAGCTTCGACATGTATTCATAAACATCTTGACTTTCAGAAAAACAATGCTTATTGAATTTCTTAAGTTCATGTTTCTAATACTTAGTGCTTTGATAATCTTTTATCAAGGATTCTTTATACACCTTTGCCTTCGATAGTTCATATGTGTGTCTAAACAATTAAGACTAATTGCCAAACCTCACAATTCAAATTATGGAAAGGGATGCCGTAACCATAATTGAATTCGAGAATGCAATTTTACAATCACTATCTTCTTAAAATCTTTCTTAGTGAAAGCATTTCCTCACAATCATTTTCATGAAGGAGGAAATCTTATGACACTTAGATTTTAAACGGTGTAAATGTTCCTATCCATGTGAATTTGTCAAAAACAACATTTATGACAAATTCAAACTCATATGGATCGAACTTTCTTAATCTTGATTTCTTGCCTCATGGTAGCACAGTTGCCCATCACGTCTTTCAAGTAGTTAAGCAGCTCACCTTTTCCTATCAATGTACCTTTCATTGGTTAAGGCGCTTTGCCTTTTATGCGTTCAAAATGAGAACTCATAGAACTCACATGCATAATTAACTCGATTGGATTGGCACAAAATCAAAATAATGTCAACACGATAGGTTGTGAACCTCAACTCGTGTGCTAGTGATGATCGATAAGGTTTATTTGATTTGTTCTTGAAACCTTTCAAGACCATTAAGACTCCCACTGACTCCTTGACATATAAGATTCTCTTGTCAAAACATTTCTTGACAAACAAATATTCAAGAGTTAGTGTAGCTTTTATCAAAACGCTTCATAAATTGGTACTGGTTGCCCTTTGTCTTATTCAAGACATCACAACTTCCCACATTTGATGAATGTTATAAACCTTTAATACTTTTCACTCATTGTCACAATCTTAACTTTAAGACTTATTATTGGAACGAAGTATGATTGACTTATTGATTTAACCATTTCTTCAATTCTTGATTCCTCTTCTTAGACATACAATTGTACTAAGACTCACTTAGAGGATCAATTGAGATATGGTTCTTAATCACTAAGACATATCATAAAGCATAAAAGCTACTCTCCCTTCTTCTTAGAATGGAGAAACTTTTATCTTTCTGCCTACTTGATTCTTCTTATTCGTTCTGCTATTGATCTAAACCCTTTAATCAATTCAGAATTACACTTAATCTTGTAAGTATAATCATATTTACTAAGCCTTTAGTAAATCATGACGAATATCTTTGTTATTCTTATGGTGAACTTGATCAACACACTATTTTGTGTACTTGATCTCCTAGTCCTTCACTTGACACTTTGTCAACGAATTGGTCCAACTTCCAAATATGAATTTCTCATTCATCATGCAACCAAGTTGCGTGATTCCAAATTTCTGTCCAATTGAAACTTTGGGCGATGAGAAACTCTCCCTATTTGGTAAATTCTCGACATTTCCATAAATAACATAACTAAGAATCATATCCATTCGTTGTAGAAATATTCGAACATCAATTTTCATAACGATTTCATTGTAAGGAAATAAACAAATAAATAAATCGAACAAAATTTATTTTATTTATAAAAGCAGCGGAAAAATTTGTCCTTACAATGCAAAATCCATTGAAAACTATGTACAAAAGAAAATTTCTAACAACTCTATCATAACTTTCTAAGCTCAAAATTTAATCTTCAAGTCTATGCGATCGAGATCCATCTCTTGTGATTAGATTCATCTTGCTCTCTTATCAAGCTTCCTTTCTTTTCACCGACCCTACAAAACACTCAAGTGTAATTTTATTACATCATGTATTAAGAATCAATGAATAGGAACTTAATGGAGTTAGATAGTGGATTTTTTACCTAAAGCGTAGTCATACCTTTGACTCTCCCATCTCTTAGATCTCTTAGGTAATTAGGGCAACTTCGTCTCCAATGCCCCTTCTCTTGGCAATAAAAGCAAATTGACTCTTTTGGAATAACACATGGAACTACTTCAGACATCGCCTTTCTCTTATGATCAAACTTTTCGATCAATGCATGTCTTTCATTGCCATTGTCTATATCCATAGAGATCTTGAAGGCAGATTCACCAATCAACTTTGCTTTTCTATTGCGCCAAACCATTGCTGATTCGGCAGCAATAAGCATATAGGTGAGATCTATAAGGGTCACGTTGTGGTTCGTCATATAGTACTCTCTTACGAACTCACTATATGAGTTGGGAAGTGACTGAAGAACCCAATCAACAACCATCTCTTCACTAACAACGGATCCCATCATTCTTAGTCTATCAATGCGCGACTTCATCCCTAGGACGTGTGCACACACCGACTTTCCTTCTTTATGTTTACTTGCCAAAAGGGCTTGAGTGATATTGAACCTTTCAATTTTACAATCTTGTGGGTTAGGGAGAATAATTGGAGGAGGAGGAGGAGGAAGTGAAGTATGATTTCTTGATCCTCGATCGAATCGTGGAATATCATCTTCATGTGGAATGCTTGTTCCACGGGATTTGGGAATACCATAGTTGTCGAACTTTGACATCTACAAAACGGGAGAAAACGAATTCAAGTTAGTTGATTGATTGAGTCCTTGGTAAATCACCCAAATGAAATTCCAAGGCTAGGACCCAACACAATATTCTACAACTCGGGAGAGGGATGCCGTAACCCAAATTGCAGAACATTTGAAGGTAAGTGAATGACGATTCACTAATTTCCACCACGAAAAACGAAAAAGAATTTAAGTTTTAAATCTATGAAAACTCCTAGATCCTTTGAGATACATTGAACTTTCAATGGCATGTTTAAATCTCGATATGCCCCTCTTGTTTGTGACTGGGATGCCGAGGATCACAAAGCGGGTGTGAATAACCATGCAAACTACATGGTGCCCTCACATGTTACAGTCACCTATTCGATGTGCCGGTAAACCACACACGCTCCACCGAACTATGACAAACATTGAGTCACCCTTTGCTACCTTTGCTTAGACCCATTTAGTGTGCCGGTTAACCACACACGCTCCACTAACGTCTTTGCAAGGGCACAAAGTGTAATTTCATGGAATTGCATCAATTCACTTTTGCCTAAGTAACTAAGATTGGGAATTTTATAAAACATTTAGTTACTTGATAATTCATTATACTTATAATGGAAGGTTTCGTCCTATCCTACCCGTTCGGCTAACGACCCCCCACTAGTCAAGAGTGCGGTGGGTAAGAGTGGATACCCATTCAATCGCCATTTTATAGGCAATTTCCTTAAACACCCCATATAGACCAGCTTCGTGAATGAGGCCTACTAACGGTAAGACTGACTTTTAGTTATACATATATATAATGTTAGACTTTTAATGTTATATATAGTATAGGGTGTATTTTACAATTTTAAAATATTAGGTGGTTCAATTTAACAATTATACTTTTACTTCACTTAAATCGTAAACCTAAACTTTTATGGATTTATTAAACCTCTTTAATTAAACACCTTAATTAGTTAATAAAACCATAAGGGTGTGATTTGAACTTTTTCAAAACTATGCTAGGGTTTTAGAATTTAACATTTCTAATTAGACTTTTAATCAACCTTTAAATTCCAAAACTTGAGGGCAAGTTTTGAAACATTTCAAACCAAAGGGTTTAGAATTTAAATATGCATCAAAATTATACTATTTAATCAAAATTTAAATTCCAAAACTTGAGGGCAAGTTCTGAAACCTTTTTCAAAACATTAGGGTTTCAACTATTTAAATTTCAAAACAACAAAACTTTTGGGGTTCAAATTTAAACTATAAAACCTAAAGGGCCAAATATGAAACTTTTCACAACAACAAGGATCAAATAACAAATAATTCAAATTAACATTTAATCACATAATTATCCATATTTGATGATTTCTTGCAAAATAATTTATCAATTTACTTAAAATAATTAATCAATTATCTTGTAAGGAAACAATTATCCTATTAATTGATAAATATCTTCAATTAGATTAAAAATATAGTCAAATATATCATATAATCGGATTAATATTAATCTAACATGATAAGGTAATTATCCCAATGCAAAAACAGCAAGAAATCCCGAGATAAGCATTATCTGACGAGTTGACTCGTCGAGTCAGGCATGGACTCGTCGAGTCTGCATGGACTCGGTGAGTTCAGCCATGGACTCGGCGAGTCCAGCCTCCAAAACATCAAAAATCGAATTTTTCAGTTATGTCAAGCATCAATACAATTGAAACCAATCAAGGCTCTGATACCACTGATGGGTTTTGGTCATAAGACATCCTATGTGCTCATACAAACCCTAAAGCTCGGATCTAGGTTTCTCTATTGTACATACTTTGAATCCAAGACTTGAACCCTAATTCTAGCATATGGAAATCAGAATTCACATGTAAATAGGTTTAAGAATATACCTTGATTGTTATGTAGCAATAACAATCTAATTCCTCCTTGAATTGACCTTGGAAAGCTGAGAGTCACAAGTGTCACTCCTCTAATGGCTTACAAACACCATAAGCAAGTGGAGAAGGTATAAGGAGAGAGGAGGGAGGTTAGAATTCGTATTTGGGACCTCTTGGGAAGGGGATACCCGAATTCATAACCCTAGGGGTGTTTATATAGGTGTAGAGATAGGGTTTCAGTCATTATCCTTATCTAGTTGATTATCCATTAAGCAACCAATAAGATAATCCTTGAATCCTTATCATACTCGAATTCTAAGGCTTTCCAACCTTAAATTCGTTCACCACCCTTATAAGATAATCCTTACCTTATTTTGTAACTATCACATAATTACAAATCAGCCCCTCTAGTTTAATTAATTACATTTGATCACAAAACTAATTCTTAATTAATTATTGACCAATATTAATTAAACAAATATGATTTCTCCTTTAATATATTATCCTTATAACATATTAATAAATCATATTATCCTCTCTCTTTATTCATTTCTCCAATCAAGTTGCTTTGGTGAAGGCAACCCAAAAGGACCATGCACCATCGGGTCAAGTACATACCAAAATAGTTATGGACTTAGACACTAATCCAACATTAATTAGTTTTGAATAGTTTCAAAACTTGCCCTCAAGTTTTGGAATTTGAAAAGTTTTCACTTATGAATACATTAATTCCAAGTTATCCCTTAGAATTTTAAAGAGTTAAAATTCAACCCTTATACTTTATAATATTATAAGTTAATAATATATATATATATATATATATATATATATATATATATATATATATATATATATATGTATGTATAAGAGTAAAGTCAGTCTTACCGCTAGTACGCCTCATTCACGAAGCCGGTCTATAAGGTGGGTATAAGGTTGTTGCCTATAAAATGACAACTTAATGGGTGTCCACTCTCACCCACCGCTTGCTTGACTGGTGGAGGGTCGTTAGCCGAACGGGTTTGACAGGACTATAATTCTCCCTTCATTAAAAGTATTAATGATAAATACTAAGTAACTAAACTCTTAATAATACCCAATCTTAGTTACTTAGGAAAATGTGAATAAGGTGCTAATCCATGAAATTAGACTTTGCACTTTGTTTAAGTAGGTTAGTGGAGCGTGTGTGGTTAACCGGCACACTAACTCGTATTTAACAAGGTAGGCAAAGGGTAACTTAATGCTTATCATAGTATCGATGGAGCGTGTGTGGTTTACTGGCACATCGATTGAGGGGTAAACACTTAAGGGTACCAAGTAATTTTGCATGGTTACTTCACACCTTGTTTTGTGATCCTCGGCATCCCAGTCACAAAACCTGAAGGGCACACTCGAGATTGAAACATGCCATTGAACAGTTCAATGAATCTCAAAAGATCTAGGAGTTTCAAATCCAATTAAAACCTAATAATATATTTCGTTTATCTTGGTGGAAATTGGTGAATCGTCATTCACCTACCTTCAAATATTTTATAGCTTGGATTACGACATCCCTCTTCTAAGTTATAAAATAGTTTCTTGGGTCCTAGCCTTAATATTTCATATTGGGTGTTATATTAAGGACTTAAGATCAACTATCTTGAATATCTCCCAAAAGATGTCTGGTTTAGACATTTATGATCTCCCCAAATCTCTTGAAACAAGCTTTCCTAATGAAGATGATGTCCCATGGATATCATACTTCTTCACATCTTCAAATTATTCTCCCTAACCCACAAGTTCTTGAAAAGTTTAAGGTCACTCAAGCCCTATTGGCAAGGCAAGGTCTAGGTGTGGTCACATCTTGGAGATGTAGTCACATATTGACAAGCCGGGAGAGTTGGGTGTCAAAGTCTTGAGAAAGTTGGTGGTTCAATCACTTTCTAAGTCACATAGTGAGTTTTTTTGGGACACCTATGAAACAGACTATGACAAGACCCTTAATGAACTTATCTATTTGTTAAGATCAACTTCCTTAAAACTTGATGGACATTGACAATAGTGACACAGGAAATCCAGAAAAGCATTCTCTTCCCAATGGAAAGGGATTGGCCATAGTCAACTTGGTTGACCAAATGGTAAAGAGAAAAGCTAAGTCTTTGATAGTCTCGTGTACCATTATCAAAGGGTCCATATGTTTATATTGCCAAAGGAAGGGGCATTGGTTGCGAAGCTGCCAAATTTACCTAAGGAGGTTAAAGTCAATAAGTTTGACTCTACTTCAGCTAAGTCCACTATCTAACTCTGTTAAGTTTCTATTATGAGATTCTTGATAAATGATGTGACTGAGTCACATGGTGATGTTTTAAGAATCAAAGAAAAAGTGAAGAAACTTAAAGAAAGAATATGCTGAATCTGATCGCATAGATGGATTTCTATCGCGTAGTTTGAAGATCGGATTCTTGAGCTACTTCTTAGGAGTTATGAGATATTGCTTAGGAATAGATAACAACAAGTTTTCATATGGATTGTAAGGATAAGTTTTCCGCAAAGTTTAAAATAAAAGGAAAAATTTTGATTTTATTTATTTTTAAAATATACTTACAATGGCATTTGAGGAAAAATTGTTGCTTATAAGATTCCATTAATAGCAAGAGTGGAAGTATGAAATTGATTCTTTCATTTGTGGTAATGTCTAAATTTACCAAATAAGGAAAGATTCTCATCACCCAAGTTTCAATTGGACCGGAACTTGGAATCATGCAAGTTGTATAGCATGATGAATGGGAATTTTCAAGTATTGGAAAATTAAGACTAATTACTCGTTCACATGGATGTGTGAGTCAAGTAAAGGACTAAGGGATCGAGTACACATTCTTGTGCACTGATTAAGTCCACCACAAAAGATTGATAAGATTATTCGTCATAGTTTACTAAAGCTCAGTAAACATGATTATACTTACAAGCTTAAGTGTAACTCTGAGACATTGGAAAAAGGTTCCAATGTATGGCAGAGCGAATAAGAAGAATCAACTTAGGCAGAAGGATAAAAGTTTCTCAAATCTGAAAAGATGGGAGAGTACTTTAGTATCAGTTTTGTGATCATCTTAATGATTAAGAAACCATATCAAAATTATTTCTCAAAGGAAATCTTAGTGCATTCTTATGACTAAGAAGAGGAACTTGAATTGTTGAAATGGTTAAATCAAGAAGATGAGTCATACTTCATTCCAATACAAGTCTTAAAGTCATACTCCAAGATTGTAACTTGAGTGACATGTCTTAAAGAAGGTTTAAAAACACTTGTCAAATGTAAGAGTAAAAGTTTTCTACTCTTGTTCATTTGAAATTGGTAAGTTGTCATGTTTTGGATAAAACAAAGACCAACTTAGGCCAATTGTGTGAAGTGGTTGTCTTGATAAGAACCCACACTATCTCTTGAATATCTGACAAGAAAGTCTTATATGTCAAGAGGACAGTGGGAGTCTTAAAGGTCTTGAAAGTCTCAAGAACTAATCAAGAATAAAACCTGAAGTTCTTCACTAGCACACGACTTGAGGTTTATAACCTATCGTGTTGACATATTCTGTGCCCATTCCAGTTAAAGTTGGCTTTACATATGAGTTCTTAGAGTTCTCAATGTGTTGCACAACAACTTGGAAGCAATGGCAGGCCTTTGAGCTGCCAGGTGGCAAGAAATTAAGATTGAGTTCAATCCATATGAGTGTGGATTTGTCATTATCCTTGTCTTGTGTCTATGGTTTTGACAATTCCCATGGATAAAAATACATACACCATTAAATCTAAGTCTCATAAGGTTTCTCTCCGATTCATGAAAATGATGGTGAGGAAACACTTTCACTAAGTAGATTTTAGCTAGATAGCAATTGTGATATTTGCATTCTCAAAGTCGTTAGTGGAGCGTGTGTGGTTTACCGACACACTAACCTGGACTTGTGAGAAGTGGCAAAAAGGTCTAACCATTATGATTACGGCATCCCTCTTCATAATTGTTTAGACACACAAGTGTGCTATCTAAGGGAAGGTGTATGATTTTGATAAAGTTTTATCAAAACAATCTAGTATCAGAACTCTGAACTTTGGTAAGAAAGTCAGCTGATTTCTGAGTACATGTCAAAGCTAGTGGGAGCATAAGTGTTATGCTAATAATCATCATGTTTGTGGGATCATGATAATTATGATAAGTATTGCAAGTTAGCAATGTTAATTATAGAAAACAAAAGGTTTCAATTGGGAAAAGTTGTCTTGCTATAATTAAGGGAGAGGAAATTATACTTCATCTCAAATCTATAAGCTTAGATCATGAGGTTTTAATCATTTAGTCAAAAATATATATATATATATATATATATATATATATATATATATATATATATATATATATATATATATGAATTTCATGTTGGAATGGCTCAACATAAGGAAATTCTGTATATGGGTCCATTATTTGCGTTCTAAAATTCGATTATGATTACGGCATCCCTTTTCATAATCTGAATTATGAGAACTTGGCAAATTGAAATGGAAATGTTATAGCAAAAGACTGGTTTAGTCTTTATGTGAGACATCATGAATCGTGTCCCATATGCTTCGGATATAGGATCGATTACATGTGCTATATTCATCCATTCTAAAATTTTCCTAATGTCTGGGGCATTAAGAAGTGAAAACGTTTAGAACTGGATGTGACTAAAAAGGATTAAACAGTTGTCGAGGACAATCTAAGGTTTACCAAAGATTGGGTGCTCAAGGACAGTTGGAAGTATAGTGATAATTCTGGAAGGACCATATTGACATAGTCTGTAAGGAGGCAACTCTTGTTCAGAAGTGATAGTCAAAATGGAATCTGGAAATGTTTCAAAGTTAGAATTTTCAATCTGTTTAAGATTAGGAAACTTAATGCAAGAAGGATGTTTGCAAGGAGCTAATCTCCTTTGGAATACTCTGTAATGATTGTTGTCAAGTCTTTCTGACTTTGTGCATAATCATTAAAAGAGGATCAATGCATATAAGTTTAGAATCTAACAGATTTCAGTAAATGACATGAATTTGGAATTCTTGCATTTGCAGTAAGGATTTGGGAGTGTGAAAAGAGAATCATTGAAGTTATGTTCAATTGATCTAGTTCACGAAGTAAAGATCATAGACAAACATAGTATGCATACTTGGTGTATGGCATGACTAGTGTTTAGAAAGCGTAGTGTACATGCTTGGAGCATGGGACAACTATTGTTTTAAATTCAAGAATAAAGTTGATAGCTGAAACAGTATACAATGAATAATGTGTAATCATATGGTGATAAATAAAAGGTGTTTTATTTATGTTCATAGGTTTTGATACCATATTGGATTCAATTATTATTGTGTTTCATTTTGCATGTTTTGACTTCCCGAATAAACTAGGTTATTCTTCCGGAATGACTAAGTTATTCAAACCGTCCACAGTCGGTCATATGTTGGAAGTAGATATGAATTAAGACTGTCATGGGTTGGCTTGTAGAGGTCTAAGGGGTTGGACAAAGGGCTACAACACTCATGAGTGCTCATAAGTTCTGAGTATTGGATTCAACCCGCGCTCATTGGAATCACTTCATGGATTTTATCACGAGTGATCATGAGACGATAATATCTTATATTCTTCAAACCTAGAGATATGAGTTCTTACTATGAGTTGGTTGTACATTGATTGCACAAAAACGCATTTGGTAACTCGGTGCTATAAAATGTGTCTTTGTGTATGATTCAACAAGTAGTAGAACAAGCCATATGAGTCGAAGTTTATCCATTCCTTTTACCTTCGGGATAAAAGCGATATCTGTGGGCCCCTCGATGATTTGATGATGACAAATGGAAGTGCTCGGCCGGGCTAGGACTGATTTGATTTGTTCAATTAGTCAGTCGTCATAAATCGGAAATCGGGAAACAACAAATGGACAGAGAGAATGATTATAATCCATGTCTCAGTCCATATGATATCTAGAATGGAGGAATATATGATCCCTTATCTAATGGACAAGTCACTGACAAAGGTCAGAGTTCATCTACAAGGTTAGAGTTCGACAGAAGCTTTTGAGAGCTACGATTGCCAGTTGGTTCCTGAAGTCATACACAAT
Organism: Lactuca sativa; assembly: GCF_002870075.4. Classification (NCBI taxonomy): domain Eukaryota; kingdom Viridiplantae; phylum Streptophyta; class Magnoliopsida; order Asterales; family Asteraceae; genus Lactuca; species Lactuca sativa. The sequence continues at coordinate 156,257,622 of NC_056628.2, read as the reverse complement.
AATAGTTTTAGACTTATCCAAGTGGGAGACTGTTGGATTAATGTCTAAGTCCATAACTATAATTGGTAAGACTTGACCCGACCCGGCATGGTTCATTTGGGTTGCATGACATCATGCACTTGGATAGACTATAATGAGAGAAATAAGACACTTATGGTTATTTATATATTATAAGTTCTAGTATATTAATAATAAGAATAATAAGATTATTTAATTAGTATTGATCAAGAATTAATCTAGGATTAATTAAGTGATCAAAAGAAGACTAATTAAATATATGGGTTGATTGTGTAAATCATCCATACTTGTATAGTGGGCTAATGCTCCATGGATAATCAAGTTGGGCTAAAACCCATAGGATGGTCCATGGATGCTCCATGGTGTATTTGAACCCATGGATCCAAGGAAATGGAAAGTCATGACAATTAGTGTTTACCCTAATTGTAACACTATATAAAGATCTTATTCTTGACAAAATCGGCGACTAGTATCATTCTAGAGAGGGCTAGCCGATTTTCATGAAGTGTAGAATTCTCTCAAGTTATTCCAAGTGTATTTGGTGTTGTGTGAACCATTTGAGGTGTCACACTTGGGGCACTAGGCGCTAAAGCTTCATGAAGACTTTCTACATCAAAGAGGTATGTATTCTATCTTGTTATATTGATAGTTTTGTATGCTAGATTAGGATAATACCTTGGATGTTCATATTTGCATGTATAATAGAGAAAACATAGATCCAAGGTATTTAGGGTTGCATGTACACTTAGGAGTGTTAGAATGCTCAAAACCCAACAGAGTCAACAACCCCCGACTATCATAATCGAAGGAAGCCACTTGACCCACAATACGCTTACTCTTCCAGTGCTCTTCCTTCATAGCGTCAACCTGAGCCTTATGAATCCACTCCAAAAGAGGAGTAATCATGGTCATCCTCAAACATATATCCCTGATCAGAGTCGTGACCGCCATGCGGCTGAGAGTATTGGCCACCATATTGGCCTTCCCCAGGTGATAAAAAAATCTCACAATCATAATCCTTTACTACATCCAACCATCAGCGTTGCCTCATATTCAGATTTAGCTGATCCATCAGGTACCTCAGACTCTTATGATCCATGTAAATGGTACAACGGACCGCACAGAGGTAGTGTCACCAAATATTAAGGGCGAAAACCACAACCCCCTTATCCAAGACATGTGTCGGATAATTCGCCTCATGAGGCTTTAGTTGCCTTGAAGCGTAAGCGATCACGGTATCCCTTTGCATCAACACTGTCCCCAGACCTGTGATCAATGCATCATAATAAACCACAAATCTTCAACAGCCTTCGATAGGGTCAAAATCCGCGCCTCACACAACCATTATCTCAATGTCTCAAAAGTTGCCTGCTGCTCAGGCCCCCAGCAAAATGTAACCGTCTTCTTTGTCAACCGAGTCAAAGGAACAACTATCTTGGAGAAATCTTAGATGACTCTCAGATAATAACCTGTTAGACTAAGGAAACTCTAAATCTCAGATGGAGACCTCGAAACCTGTCACCGCATCAAGGCCTCGACTTTAGCCGGATCGACCATAATACCACTCTGATTGAGAAGGTGCCCCAGAAACTACACATCGCATAACCAGAACTCACACTTCGAGAACTTGACGAAAAGTCTCTCCCTCCTCAAAGTCTCCCAGACTTCCCTCAAGTGCTCCTCATGCTACTCAAGGGTCTTGGAGTATACCAAGATATCATCAATGAATATAATTACAGACCGATCCAGCATCGGCCCACACACGCGGTTCATGAGATCCATGAACGCGGCTGGAGCATTGTTGTCTTGTTGAGCCCAAAAGGATCACCACAAACTCATAATGACCATAAAGAGTACGAAAACCTGTCTTCTGCACATCCTCATCTATAACCCTCATCTGATGATAACCCGATCGCAAATCAACCTTGGAGAGCCAAGATGCACCCTGAAGCTGGTCAAACAAATCATCAATCCTTGGGAGTGGATAAGTGTTCTCCACCCTTTACCTTATTCAACTCCCTATAGTCAATGCACATACGATGAGACCCATCCTTTTATTCACAAACAAGATCAACGCTCCCTATGGCGAACTGATCGGTCGAATGAATGCCTTGTGTAATATCTCCTGTAGTTATGTAGACAACTCCTGCATCTTGGGAGGAGCCAACCGCTATGTTGCTTTGGCTATTGGAGCCACACTTAGAACCAGATCAATCCTGAACTCGACCTGCCTCTCTGGAGTCACCCCAGTCAAATCCTCCGGAAACACATCCGGGTAATCCCACATAATAGGCACATTATCCACAGTCGCTTTACCCTTATCATGGGTATCCATAATGTAGGAGACAAATTCAGAACAACCCTGTTAAATATAGCGTCTGGCCCTCACTATTGAACACAACATCAACCCATTATGAGCTCTCTCTCTCTCTCTTTATCTCTCTCTCTCTCTCTCTCTCTCTCTCTCTCCCTGAACCACTAATTCTACCCCACTTTGGGTTCAAATCCAAAGTAACTGATGCTCACAAACAATCAAAGCCACATTGGGGCTCAGCCAATCCATACCCATAGTAACTTTGTTCCCACGTAAAGGAATGGGAACCAAATCAACCAAATACTGCTCTCTGAACAACCGGAGAATACAACCCCGATGAACCCTCTCCACCCAGACAGATCGATCATCCGCAATCTCGACATCTAAAGGACAATCCAGCTACCTGGAGCTCCTGCAAACCTATTGCTAAGTGCAAGTGACAGAAAGGATAGGGTAGCCCCTAAATTAAACAATATGCAGAAATACCGTTCACAGGGAACAATCCTAAAATAAAACACATAAATATAAGCAGGAAATTGAATATAAATAAAGAGATAAGTAGAAGATACATACCCGTCACCATGTTAGGAGCTGCACAAAGCTCCTCAGCTGTCAACTACAAAGCCTTGCTCTTCACTACACGTGCATCCGCCTTTCCCAGGTGGCCGTTACAAATCCATAGAGTCGCAGGATCAGGTGTTGACATCGGTCTTGCGGCAGTCAAAATCAAAAATTGGGCTTTCTTGTGGCTCCTCTAAATGAAATGAAAGTAAATCATATTATATACTGGGGTGGTGGTGTTAGTAGCATTACAATCCTTGCTGATATGACCCGTCCAGCCGCACTTAAAGTAGCTTGAACCACCCATCCCGTACTCCCCATTGTGTGTCCTACCGCATTTGCCGTAATGGCCCTGGCCCTGCAGGCCCTTCCCTCTCATATCAACAACCTTGGCGTCTTGCCCGAACCTTATGCACTCAGCACATAATCTGACTTCCTCTTCCTCTCCATCTCCAGATCAATCTCTCTCTCTCTCTCTCTCTCTCTCTCTCTCTCTCTATCGTTAGCCCTTGCTATCATATCCTCCAGCGTCCTACAGCTAGATCAACTCATAAACTCCCGAATATCACTCCTCAACATCTCATGATACCTCGCCTTCTTCATCTCCTCATCCACCACATACTATGGAACTAACAGTTCCCTCACATGAAATATCATGGTGATCTCAACCCCCGTCTCAGTAGTTTGGCGAAGATCCTGAAACTCTCACGCCAACTACTGCACCTCGATCCCCGGTGCAAACTTAGCCCTGAATCTCGTCATGAAATTATCCCATGTCATTGAATCAACATGCTCATCACCAAAAGAGAGCCCAACCTCCTACCACCAATCTCGTGCCCGGTCCTTCAGAATATAGGAAGCAAGTTTGACCTTTTCCCCTCGAGACAACTGCTGGTCCAGAACTCTAATGCCGTGTTTCAAATTATTCCCATGTTGGGGATGGTGATTAGGGATTGGGTATTAGCAGGCTTCATATCCTTGAGGAATTGAGTTTTGGATCCAGTTGGGATGGTGTTCTACCTTTTTAGTACGTTATCAAAGCATTTCCGAAGAAAAGTATTTTTATTCATTTTAAAATATTTGGGATGTCATCGTCAATACAGAAACATAAGCATAAACAGAACCTACATTCATTATCACTAGTGATTTATATGTCCTTAATCTCTCAGTGTAATGTGACTTCATAACAACACCTATGATATAAATAAACTGAGTGGGTCAGGTTGGGAAACCTGGTGAGTACATAGGGTTTTCGACCCACAATAATATAATTATTATGCTTAAACAATCAAACAATCAACCCAATTACCCATCCCCATTATCTTCTTTAGTCTTAAGGATCTACCCTAAGAATCAGCTATTCCTCGTTCATTCATTCCTAAGGATCATCCTAAGGAATCGGCACGAAGTCCGTCGTTGCCACTGTTTACACAACGGGCACTAAGTTTGTACAGTCGCCAGGGCTTAGGCACTAAGTCTACATAGTCGCCAGAGTTTAGGCATCAAGTCTGCATGATCACCAAGGTTTAGGTATCAAGTCTGCATGATCACCAAGGTTTAGGCATCAAGTCTGCATGATCACCAAGGTTTAGGCACCAAGTCTGCCTGGACGCCAGGATTTAGAGTACACCGGGTGAACACAACGTTCACAACACCTACAGGTTGCGAGCATGTTAGTGTTCCACTGGACTGTCTAGAATAGTCCGTGGCGGTCATCCATACTCTGCTGAATGACGGGGCCATCATTTGGGAAAGGCTTCTCACATCGTCCACCTCTCACCCTCACCTCATGGTCTATAACACCTCTGAACTCATCATCCAACTCATATTCCATCTATTACATCTACCCATGTTTTATCCCAACATTATCGTAGAAATAAAATATATATACAGTTTAAATCATTTAAAACATGTATAAAATCGTTCATCTAACATAGATAGCAAGTACTCAGATAATATGCACTCATAGCACGTAATTTATATAAAATACTTCATATATATGTGTAAGATGAAAGTAACTTTGCACTCACCTGAGAAGGTGGTGACTCGGTACTCGGACAGCGCTTCTTTTACTTTAAAATAATTTCCTTCGACAAAACCTAGTATTATTACCACTAGATTTTAGTCTAATATTTACCGTGACTAATTATTAGTCTTATTATTATTATTATTATATAAGCGTTTAAACAATACTTTCCAATCACTATGTAAAGACAGGGGCCATACATAAAACACCGCAGGGCAGGACCATTTTGGCATATAGGACTTCTGAAATCCAACAACCCTATGCGGCCCTTTAAACCAGATTCCCCATACCGCGAGTAGTTAAAAAGATATTATAACGACACTTATATAATAATAGCTCAAATATTTATTATAAGTTCATAATAACAATACTAATTTTAAATATAAGCTATATTAAAATAGGGTAAGCATAACTTACTTACAAGGGGGTTTTAGCTAGGATTCGGGCTATGCAGGGACAGAACTTCGTCGCTGAATCTTTCTAAGAAAGATTCATGCAGCGCTTCGGTGCTCACCTTACTATACTAAAACTACAGAAAGAGAAGTCGAATCACGAGGGACCGAAATGCTCGGGGGATAAGTAGAGAAAGACTCTAGAATCAAGAGAATGGTGCAAGAAATATGAGAGCTAGATGCCCTTATTTATACTAATTGAATTTTCAAAAACTACCCTCCATAATTACTTAATGACCTTATAGTTACATAAACAACTAAACACCCCTTTATAATACTATTTTAAATAGATTTAACGATATTTGTACTAAACTAATGTCGAAAGAACTCAACATTAGTCTTATAATGACCACATCATTGATACCTTTCTAATGATATATACACATGTATATATATATATATATGTGTACGTATATATGATTTATACTTTATTTTAATACGTAAATATGCTATTATAATTTTTAACTCGTTGATACGAACTGCGTTTTTGATGTTATTTATATCCACGAGTAGGTGGAGACGTTCTCTACAACTTTCGTTTAGACTTCTTCGGCTAATTTTGACATTATTTTTAAAGTTTTATTTTTAACATGCCGGGACAGGATTGGTCCATTAAAATCTCATAACATCTTCATCTGATGTCCATTTTCGTCTGTCTTTTTATTGTTTAGGTTGTGTCGGCTAATAATGAGATATTCGATTCTCGTTTAGGTTGTGTCGGCTAAAAACCGCTCGATCTAATACTCGAACTTCGGGATGTACATCGCTAAGCCGAAACTTTGAAAAATCATAACTTCCTCATACGAAGTCAGATTTGGGTGTTATTTTTATGGACGCTCTCAGGTTAACATATTCTATGACTTTCAGTTAGATTACTAAGGCTAAAAGTCGCTCTATCATAAATTCACTATTTACGTCTTCCCGGTGCCGTCGCCGTTCCGTCTCGAAACTTCGACGGGTCATAACTCTTCGTTATAACTCGGATTTCGGAGCTCTTTATATGTACGGAACCCTTGAGACATATTCTACAACTTGTTTAAGATTATTTATTCTAAATAATCTTTTGTCGAAAAGTCGTTTTCGACCCCTATTATCTCTAAATTGACTAGCCCGGATCTATGGGTGTTACAATTATCTCCCCCTTAGGATGATTACGTCCCGAAATCATCAACGAAACATGACTCACATGATGACTCCATACGTTATCTCTTCATCCTAAGTAATAAATGTAACTTTCATGTTTCTTCGAACGAGTATCTAACTCTAAGACTTCCTGACTGCAGGTGATGCCTGATCTTGGACCCGCTCTCTATCTCATGTTAGACTTCCGAATCATTATCTTCATGGCATGATATCGATCTTTATTGGAGACTCCTTCTTTAACAAACTTGAGATAAGTTTCTTCCTTTGATTATCATAATAGACCGATGGGTGATGTCCTAATGACCTCCCATCACAAGATGCATCGCTTGGACTCAGGTCTTTTAGAGTCTAATTCCAAAACAGACTATACCTTTCTTCATGTTCTAACCACATCTTAAAAGGTAGCATTTCTAGCTACAAGCAACCTTTCGTGATACCTCTACTGATCACTTTTTATTTCAATCTTTCGTCTTAAGTCAGACACTACATCGAACTTGATTCTCTAAACCACATAACATACTCAACGTAGTCGGACTCAATTTAATATGGCTACTAGGGTCGGAATAACAATCATCTTCTTAGTCATTACCGAAACGATGGTAATGAGACACTTGAATAAAACGAAATCAGTTACTAGCTTCTTGGTAACCTTGTGACTTTCCCTTATCCAAGCGTGAGTCCTGTGCTTCCGGTAGTATATGCATCTACTACCTTTCACACCTACTCATACTCGTCCCAAGCATTGTCTCGCAGTCCCCAAGTTCTAAAATCACAAAACAATTTAACACATACGAGTGTGTCCAAATATTCATAAAAATTTCCATAGACTCTACTAGGACTTCTTCCATGCGTATCTTCAATCATCAATTCTGCTTCAACTCGGTTGGTGATGGAAATTCCAGATGATAGGAAAACTTTAGGAACTACACCAATCGTTCTATCATCCCGCCAATCAAATGTGTACATTCAGATGTACCGTACTTCTCTAGACGTACTGCTATTTTATCAGATGTATTCTAAAGGCAAGATACCTCTCTTATGATATCTTCCGATAGGTATCATTCACTATCGTAAGCCATCTCATTTCCTCTATTTTCTCAGTCTATCATGGTTCACATCACTTCCTGAACTTCTGCCATTGTGATAGGTTCGGGTGCAGGCGCAACGACCGATGCATGACCCATCACATTCTTAGGCTCAGGTTGTCATCTTCCTCGGATATTTCCTAGTCTGTCTTCACCATGACGTTTTGTACACCCAAATAGACGTTCGGTGTACCAAGGCGAGAATTTTAAGATAGGAAATATTTTATTTACGATAGACGTATAGATCTCCTTGTCACACCGAAAAGTTATATGCCAGTTCTAAAACCGTAATCAAACGTTTAGAAATCTGAACACATAAAATTTCCAGATCCAGTCAGCAACAGACCATAGATCCGAACAAATAATAGCATATAAGGCATCTTTATAGCTATAATATACAACATTTAGCACATAAAACATTTTAGGCATCTTTCTTAAAATAAACTAGTGCTTGTGTCTAAAATATAGCAGACACTCATCTCACAATCATCGCTTAGCATTCTAAGTTTAAGTCTAGAAATTTCCTACAAATTCCTAGTTCACTTAAACTAATGCTATGATACCAACTGTGACATCCCATTTTCACGGCCAGAAAAGACCAATTTTGTTTATGCTTTATGAAAATCAGAGTACCTTTAATAAAAATGTTGCGGAATTTGTTCCCAGTAAAACATGATAAATACATTATCAAAGCATTTCCGAAGAAAAGTATTTTTATTCATTTTAAAACATTTGGGATGTCATCGTCAATACAAAAACATAAACATAAACAGAACTTACATTCATTATCACTAGTGATTTATATCTCCTTAACCTCTCAGTGTAATACGACTTCATAACAAAACCTGTGATATAAATAAACTGAGTGGGTCAGGTTGGGAAACCTGGTGAGTACATAGGGTTTTCAACTCACAATAATATAATTATTATGCTTAAACAATCAAACAATCAACCCAATTACCCATCCCCATTATCTTCTTTAGTCTTAAGGATGTACCCTAAGAATCAACTATTCCTCGTTCATTCATTCCTAAGGATCATCCTAAGGAATTGGCACGAAGTCCGTCATTGCCACGGTTTACACAACGGGCACTAAGTCTGTATAGTCGCCAGGGCTTAGGCACTAAGTCTGCATAGTCGCCAGAGTTTAGGCATCAAGTCTACATGATCACCAAGGTTTAGGCACCAAGTCTGCCTGGATGCCAGGATTTAGAGTACACCGGGTGAACACATCGTTCACAACACCTATAGGTTGCGAGCCTGCTAGTGTTCCACTGGACTGTCTAGAATAGTCCGTGGTGGTCATCCATACTCTGCTGAATGATGGGGCCATCATTTGGGAAACGCTTCTCACATCGTCCACCTCTCACCCTCACCTCATGGTCTATAACACCTCTCAACTCATCATCCAACTCATATTCCATCTATTACATCTACCCATGTTTTACCCCAACATTATCGTAGATATAAAATACATATACAGTTTAAATCATTTAAAACATGTATAAAATCGTTCATCTAACATAGATAGCAAGTACTCAGATAATATGCACTCATAGCACGTAATTTATATAAAATACTTCATATCTATGTGTAAGATGAAAGTAACTATGCACTCACCTGAGAAGGTGGTGACTCGGTACTCGGACAGCGCTTCGTTTACTTTAAAATAATTTCCTTCGACAAAACCTAGTATTATTACCACTAGATTTTAGTCTAATATTTACCGTGACTAATTATTAGTCTTATTATTATTATTATATAAGCGTTTAAACAATACTTTCCAACCACTATGTAAAGACAGGGGCCATACATAAAACACCGCAGGGTAGGACCATTTTGGCATATAGCACTTCTGAAATCCAACAACCCTATGCGGCCCTTTAAACCAGATTCCCCGTACCGCGAGTAGTTAAAAAGATATTATAACGACACTTATATAATAATAGCTCAAATATTTATTATAAGTTCATAATAACAATACTAATTTTAAATATAAGCTATATTATAATAGGGTAAGCATAACTTACTTACAAGGGGGTTTTAGCTAGGATTCAGGCTATGCAGGGGCAGAACTTCATCGTTGAATCTTTCTAAGAAAGATTCGTGCAGCGCTTCGGCGCTCACCTTACTATACTAAAACTACAGAAAGAGAAGTCGAATCACGAGGGACCGAAATGCTCGGGGGATAAGTAGAGAAAGACTCTAGAATCAAGAGAATGGTGCAAGAAATATGAGAGCTAGATGCCCTTATTTATACTAATTGAATTTTCAAAAACTACCCTCCATAATTACTTAATGACCTTATAGTTACATAAACAACTAAACACCCCTTTATAATACTATTTTAAATAGATTTAACGATATTTGTACTAAACTAATGTCAAAAGAACTCAACATTAGTCTTATAATGACCGCATCGTCGATACCTTTCTAATGATATATACACATGTATATATATGTGTACGTATATATGATTTACACTTTATTTTAATACGTAAATATGCTATTATAATTTTTAACTCGTTCATACGAACTCCGTTTTTGACGTTATTTATATCCACGAGTAGGTGGAGACGTTCTCTACAATTTTTGTTTAGACTCCTTCGGCTAATTTTGACATTATTTTTAAAGTTATATTTTTAACAGGCCGAGACAAGATTGGTCCATTAAAATCTCATAACATCTTCATCCGATGTCCATTTTTGTCTGTCTTTTTATCGTTACACTACTAATAACGAGATCTTCGATTCTGGTTTAGGTTGTGTCGGCTAAAACCGCTCGATCTACTAGTCGAACTTCGGGATGTACATCGCTAAGCCGAAACTTCAAAAAATCATAACTTCCTCATACGAAGTCAGATTTGGGTGTTCTTTTTATGGACGCTCTCAGGTTAACATATTCTACGACTTTCAGTTAGATTACTAAGGCTAAAAGTCGCTCTATCATAAATTCACTATTTACGTCTTCCCGGTGTCGTGCCCGTTCCGTTGCGAAACTTTGACGGGTCATAACTCTTCGTTATAACTCGGTTTCCGGTGCTCTTTATATGTACGGAACCCTTGAGACATATTCTACAACTTGGTTAAGATTATTTATTCTAAATAATCTTTTGTCGAAAAGTCGTTTTCGACCCCTATTATCTCTAAATTGACTAGCCCGGATCTATGGGCGTTACAGTATGTTGTATGGTATTTTTGGAAACTCACTAAGCTTTGTGCTTATAGTTGTTAGTTTATGTTTTAGGTACTATGGTTTTCAAATGGAAGGGCTCGAGATGATTGCAGAGCACACACCATATGTTTTCGCCTTCTATGAATTTCTCTGATATGTCGATGTTTTGCTAAAACTTAGTTACTCTGGTTTTATAAGAAAGATATGTATTAACGATTTATTAATTAAAAACAAAAATTTTTATTTCATGATTTTGGGTACGTTACAAATTGGTATTAGAGCCTTGGTTTGAGGTATTCGGACATACTCTCGGGTGTGTCTGAACGAAAACTGGGGATTGGTAGAGTTTTCAAAAGAAAATTATTTTCAAGAAAAGAGTTTTCTAAGATAAGAGAAGGGTGTGTTGCATTCAATCAGCCGAGCTCAATTATGTTTTCCCAGAATACCCATACATGTTATCTGTTATGATTTGACTTATGAATTTGTGAATTACATGCTAGTTTGGGCTAAGGATCTGCTAATTTCTTTCATGATAGACTGCTATGAGAGATCCCTTTGTATGTATATCGTATGATCCAGTAGACTTGCATGCTAGTGTTGATTAGTTAGTGGTAGTTTGGCCTGATATGTGATACCTTGTTCCATTGGGTGTTTTGAACACACAATCATCGGCCGTAGGACTTCAGTGTAGCGAGATACGTCAAGATCAAGAGTGAGATTCTAGCTTGGCTTTAGATACAACATTATGATGGAAGAAGATTGATCAGCAAAAGAAGTTGTTTCAGATGATCCGGTCATCGTAGCAGCAATGAAGAAGATGAACAGTAGAGAAAGAAAATGATTTTTTGCCTTGAGAGTTTGAATACTTTGTGAGTGGTAAAAGAAAATCAATCAATGAAAATCCTTTTATACGTCATGAGTGGAGAGAGAAAATATCCGGTTGACGTTCCCATATCCCGTAAAAGTAGCCTGGGATAGCGTGACAGCTAATCATATGTCAGACTTGTTGTAACTGACAAGTGTGATGTCAGGGATTTGAAATATGCGCACATTATTTGAATCCTTATCCCCAATGTTGTGAATTGTTATCGAGATTATGAATGCAATTATGAATTAAATGATTAAGAAATAAGAACACGAAGAGTAAATATTAATCAGATCTTTTATTGAGAAAGACTGATTACACGAAATAAGCAGAAGGATATTTGAGTTGCCAAAAGTTTTTTTCTACTTCTAACCTCAGTCCCTATTTATAGGGAACCTAAGTGTACAAAAAATATACTAAGTCTAAACATTAAGGTTTCGCATATAAATGACTTAGTAAAATAACTAAAATGTGAATATTACAAAGACATAACCACTTCGACTTTTACAATAAAATGACTTTACAATCTCCCCCTTTGTAAACAGTCGAAGCTATTCGGATATAAGTCTCTAAACAACTGAGTGGATAGCCTTTCGCACTTCGTAATACCAGTTAATCACCTTCTTCATCTCCTTCTTGTCTCCTTCATTGTTTCTCTTGCAATTGTTCATACGAACAATAAAGTTCGTATATTGCGCAGAGGTATATCTTTCTATCTCAGAGACCTTGAACAAAAACTTCTTAGGTTTACCCTTTGTATCCCTTCCTGAGAACACCATGCCAAAAGGTTTAAGTCAAATTTCCCCATCATCATATTTTGATAATACTGACTGGGTCAATGTGGTTTCCCAGGGAACTGTCACATTTCTCCCCAAGCTCGTGGCTAATTTTTCATCAGTCATTGCTAAGCAATCGTAATAACTATCAATGAAGCCTTTGATATGTGCGAAGCTGACTCTGAACACTTCTATTTCTGAGCCCTTGAGCTTGTGATCCTCCATATGCTTCAAAATCATTGCTACTTGAATTAGATCATAGGAATTCATCAGAGGAAAATCAGCAATGGTGAAGTCGTATTGTTTTTCATCAGCTCGCATGACAAAATATCGAAAATTTTGTAGCATATCCTCGAACATTGTGTCTTTTTTGATGGTTAGCACTTTCTTTATTTTCATTAAAGACCACACTTCCTCTGGATTCTTCGCCAATACAGCATGAAATCTGATTTTCATGTGTATATAATCATCAGCATTGTCAAACTTCTCATTGATCTTGTATTGAGCAGTTATGAAGAGCATCTCATTTATCGGAAAATCCAGTTGGCCTTTGTCCAAATTAGCAATATCATAGCTCACTTTAGGCTTCTTCTCGAATTCGTACATCTCTACCCCCACAACTTTTGATTCGATTGTTTCATATGAATAAAGCTTTTCAGGATCACCTTTGTTCATTGTGGGAGGATCGCCAGCCCTGAGCCTCATAATGCTCTGTATGCTTATACTTTCTTTTCCTCCTTAGACTTTTCGTATGCAATGCCCTTCCCTTTTCCCATGTCATCAGTTGGAGGTTTCACAATTGAACTCTCTCCTTCTTTTGACCCAATGGATAGACCTTTGGCTATTGGTTTCGTGGTCAAAATTGTCGAGGAAACAGGCATTGTGAATGTAGGAAGAGTTGTCTTGAGTTGGGTCGAAATGACTTTCCCAACTGTCTTCGCATCCTCTTTACCCTTCTCTCCCCCTTGCACCTCTGTGAAAGCAGGTGGGGCATTCTTTGGGAGTAAAGAGGTGAAATTTGCGATTGGTGCTAAAGCTTTCTGAATCGCTTGCTCTAAAGTATTAACCTTCAGAGACAAGAACTCAGGGGTAAGGATTTGTTGTGGTGAGGATTGCAAAACCACCTGTTTGAGCTCAGTTACCATCTTAAGAAGTTGATCAAACTTCTCTTTGGTCTCGTTGTGGTTAGCTTCAAGAATAGGGGCAGTAACAACCTTGTTGAGTTCAGTAGCCACCACATCAACCTGCTTTTGGACTTCAAGATGTTGAGAATGAATATCCTTAACCTCCTTCGCAATCTCATTCTTCAATTCTTGAATCTTGAAATTTACGTCCTCTCTTACCTTCTTCACATCCTGTACAAATAGAACATGTCGTTCTTTTGTGACAACTTTTAACCCCTTTACTACACCCGAAAATATACTCCCCTGAGCTTGAATGCGAAGCTCTGTATTTTTGTCCACTTGATCAACTTTTTCCAGAATATGCTTTTTAGCCTCCTTGATCAAGTATTCCACTTCTACCCCGGACATAGAAGATTTAGACCTTGAGTCTGCTTGTGATTGAATAATCGCATTCAACTTGCGATTCAAAATCTTGAACTGTTTACCAGACATGAGCATGTGATCGGGTATTTCCTCCTCTTCAAAGTCAAAGTGTAACGCCTAAAAGGTTCCTCTGAAACCTCCTCCTTCCGTTTCATCATCGGACATGTGCTGTGTAGGCTGAGGAGTTTCAGGAGATTGCGAAGGGAATAGAGTGGTGAAAGGGTGTTTCAAAACATGGTCAAATATCGAAGATGAGGTGAGTGTAGATGTTGGTAGTGAAAAAGGTGGTAATGAGGTAGAAACAGTGATAGTGGAAATGGGAAATGTAATTGGTAGGCTGATGGGCATTGTTGTATCAACACTTGTGATAGGTGCCACCGTATCAGATACGTTGACAACCGTATCAGAAATAGGTACCTCCTCAGAAATTGATTCGGTAGTGACTATTTCAAGTGGTTCTGTGAGTGGAGTGGTGGTAGATATTTGCGAAGTAGGTGGAACTGAAATGATGGGTAAGGAAACATTTACCGTGGACGTCACCGGTGGAGTTTCTGGAACTATCTCTTCATCAGACGATTCATTGCGAACCACTAGATTCCTTCTTTTTATGAGAGTACGTTGCATGTTTTTCGCAACGTCTTCAGCTCTTTGCCTTTTCTTTCCTGGAGAGACTGGAGCTGGAATACTACGAATTTTAACCCCTTTACTGCTCACCTCAGTCTTGCGAATCTTTTTCAATACCCCAGACTTGGAAGGTATTGTTTCTTTCTTTGATTGAGATGAAGTCTCTTCAATATGAACATATTCATCCTGAGCCTTTTGCGAAGATGGACCTTTCGCATTCTTCTTTGTGGACTTCTTCTTCTTTAATGGTGGAGCAACCTCTAATAACACTCCTGTCAGCACTGATTGATCAATTGTTTTCAAATATCTCACCAAGACCTTGTGAGTTTGAGAGACCTTGTGAAGCATCACATCTGGAATGCGAGCAACATGAGTAAAAATTGCCTCATCATCTTCAACTACCTTTGGAAATTGATATAAAGAGAATGCAGCAACTTCAACATCCTCAGGGACAAGAATCCCCTTTTTTCATACACTTTTTCAAGAATCAAACTCCAATACCTCGCACACGAAATTCCTTTATCCGAATTTGTGTTTTCTAGACTCCTGACAAATTCCTTCCACAATTGGGTTGCATAATCCACACTGATATCATAGTACAAGCCCATAACCATAGCATATACTTCCATTCGCCCTCTATCCAGACCAACTGTTCTTTCGGTTAGGCATCAGAGAAAAATTCCAAATAAGAAATTCCATATGCACGGTAACACAGATTTTCTAAAGTCACTTATCTTCTCAAGCTCTGGTTGATGGCCCATTTCATTAAACATATGGATGATTTGAGAATTAACGGGTTTGAAAAATGGAGGGTTGGGAATTTCCAAAAACTCAACGAACATCTTCTTCGTAAGTTTCACCAGTTTGTTGTTGATAAGGTTGAAGGTTATGACATCGGTGGTGAAGTTGTGTGAAGCAGAAGATGAAGCCAATGACAACCAAGTCATCGGAACTGAGAAAGATCTAAACATTGCAGTGGCCAGAGAGGATCGTTTTAGAGCAACGATAAGCATCTTCAGCTCTTCGGGATAAGAAGAAACATTCGGATCAACCTGATAATTTGTGCTTTGGATTTTCATCAGGGATTGAGAAAGAACTTCATCAGTGTTCACTACAAGAAAAATACCCTTTAATGATGCACGAACAATGACACTCGCTGTTTTACGATACGTATTTCTGTGTGCCCTTAAAAATAATGTCAGCCATCAAAACTTTAAGGATAGAGGACACAGATTTGTGCGTGCCCTAAAATTATTGTCCCACAAAAAAAATTATAAACACGGAGGGCACCTAAATTTAATGGGTGTCGTCTACAAATGTCGCTTTATATTTTTTCGTTTAAACGCGCGTTTTTAAAGAGGGATCCTCTAAAATTAGAAAATTCTAAAATTTTGAAGTAACCTCCCTTGTCTATCATAAAATTTGTTTTGTAGTCTTGAACATGTGGTGTTTTGCTGGTGTTTTAATTGAGGTTTGGCCTTCAGTTTCCTTGAGTTCTGACTTCTGAGAATGACATCTACTAGTAATTAATGTCCTTTGATTCTCTGTGGCTATGAATGTGTTGAAGGAACACATAAAGATTATCCGACCCTTTTTTGAAAATATGCAAGTTTCTTTCTTGATTATCTTTTGATGTCACTTCTCTCTTATGCAAGGAATATCCAGGTAGGTATAGAATATCTTTTGGTTTCTTTTTATTTTCATCTTCATAGTTCATATATAATAATAATAATAATAATAATAATGAGGTTGTTTTGTTTTTTTTTTCAGATGCTACCATGGGAAAACCTATCTGTTCTAAGAAAGCATGAGGTCTACCGCATGCCTTCTATTGCCAGTATATCTTCCACATTTTAAAGACGTTGCAAATTTCAGGAAAAGGAAAAGGATACTTGTGCAGTCTTCCCAACACAGAAGCTGCATTTTTTTTTTACTTTTTTCTTCTACTACCTACATTACATATAATCTTAAAAATTATTTATTTATTTTGAAAACAGGTTTAGTCTTATTGTGCAGCCTATAGCTGATGTAGGCATTATAAAGGAACAACGGGAACTTGTTGACTTTGACTCTTTTTTCACTCACACAATTTGCCATGAGTGTTGTCATGGGATAGGACCACATACAATAACACTTCTAGATGGTCAAAAGTCAACTGTGAGATTGGTGGGGTTTTTTTTTCATTCCAAATTTAATAATCTTTATAAAATTATAATTGCTTTATATGAATCGACAAACAGGAGCTACAAGAACTACATTTATCTTTGGAAGAAGCTAAAGTGGACATTTTTGGTCCGTGGGCCCTAAAATTTCTTATAGATAAGGTCAGTGGTATCTTGATATATAATTTTTAATTAAAATATTAATTTGTGTAAAGTAAATTTGAAGATAATGAAAAGTTGACCATATTTTTGGGTTGGTTGACCAGGATGAGCTTCCAAAGAGCCTGGTCAAGTCAATGTACGTGTCTTACCTTGCAGGTTGCTTCCGGTCTGTACGTTTCGGGTTAGAGGAAGCTCATGGGTACTCCACTCGATATATTTATATATTAATCTGATTAAAAATGTTTTTTTTTAATTATTATTTTGAAAATTTGTTACCAAAAAAGGTCAACTACAGTTCAACTGGTTATTTGAGAAAGGGGGTTTTGTTTTACATCCTGATGAAACATTTTCTGTTGACTTTGATAAGGTAGTGTGGTTGTTTTATCATTTATAACTTATAGATCAAGTTCCCATTGGGATGATAATGAAAAATTACTGACTTTTTTTTACTGGTTTGATAAATGATAGATTTAAGATGAAATCGAGGGGTTAAGTAGGGTTATACTTACAAAACAAGGAAAAGGTGACAAAGATGTTGCTCAACAACTTCTTACAAAATACTGTGTCATGACACAACCTTTAAAACTTGCTTTGAAAAAACTAGAAATGGTTCAGGCAAATTACTTAACATGTATTTACTACTATTTAGTAATATATAACTTCAATTATCCCTCATATTTACTCCTTATTTTATTTTGATTTGTATTTTGCAGGTTTCAATGGATATAATACCGGACTTCCCAATTGCTGATAAATTGCTACAAGAGAAGTCATAAATGCTTCTTTTTTTTTTTTTTTATAATTTTGTTGTTACTTGTACTTACTTGTTGAAGTCAGGAGTTTGATTCCAAGGTAAACATTACTTATAACTTTCTATATAATATTTTCTTATATAAAATTTACATTTCTAACTTTTTGGTGTTATTTGGTGTTTTCTCATTTCAGGTTCAAGTGTTGAATACAATCTCCGTGTTGATTGCCTATGTTGGTGACATCATCCTATACGCCTTTGAATTGGTTCAATTTTTTCAAAAGGTATTTAATCCAATTACTACATTTTTAGAATAAAATTGTTCAATCAATTTGTTTAACTGCAAAAGAATTCTTTTTTAATTTAGAGTCATGGGAGGAATCTTCTAGTGAAAGCCTTCTGCAGATTCAACTTCTAACTGCTCTGAAGAACTTTGTAGTTGCACTTGGGTACAAGTCCCCTATGTGAATACAATGTTCTTCTCCATGTTCTAGTTAGTGGGCTTCATGTTAATAGCTCAGATGAACTTCTTGAAGACATTTTCACTGTGATGTCAGATCTCCGCCACAGCAGAAGACCAGAAGTGCCGCCGGATGTCGATGTCGCATCATTTGGCGCCATCCGTGGGACCCGAGCAAGTAGGAAAAGCCTCAGATAGTTACAAGCTCGTTTTTCCCTTAGATCTGTTCAGATCTATTGTGCTTCAGCTCAGGTTTGCTCAGATCTGTTCATGTTTAGCATCATCTGGTTCAGATCCGCTTGATTCTTGCCGAGATCTGTCCAGATCTAATTATCCACCCTTAAGATCTCTCAATCTGATATGTTCTATCTTTCAGAACTCTTTATTTGCTTAGTGTTCTTGCTCAGATCCTTAGAGTTGTTTCCGTTTTTAAGCTCAGATCTAAATATTTGTTCAAGTTTTCAGCTCATCTGAGCATTTATGGAGCTTGGAAAGATATTTCAGAACCGTTTTTCGTTTATAATTTGATGGTTTTTTCAAAAAGTGGAGAAGAAATGAAGTTTTCATGGTTTTTACCTCATCTCTACTTGTTTTCCAAAAATCGTTTTTCGTTTTTGATTTCCTTGGCAAAACAATGTTGAAGTTGTTTATTTAATGTTTCCTTTAAAGCTTCAAGAAGGAAAACAAAGTTTTTTCAAGATCTGTTCTTGCCTACATCTTGATAGCTTGTTGAGCAAGCTTAAGAAAAAAAAAATTATGAGCAACATCCCACCTTAGACCCGTTTTTTCACTTGTAATATCGGATTTGTTCAGCAAATGGGGAGAAAAGATGTTTTTAAGAGTTTTTATTTCATCTTCAGTTCACATATTATCAAAAATTGTTTTTAGCTATGATTTCTGGTGTGTAGTTCTATCTCTGCAATAATTGGTTGTACACAACCTAGTTATGTTGCTGGTGCACATCTCAGAACTTTAAAAAAAAAAAAAAGAAGAGAGGAGAAGAGAAGCATTGATGGGTCTTAACCCACCTTCAGTTTATATATTTTTCAGAAAATCCCATTTAATTTAAGATTTTCAAAGTTTAGTAAAGTTGTTCAGGTTTAAATTCATTACAGTAATGATTTATGGGAATATTAAATTTGTTTAAGTTGACAACTGTGGTACTTGTACATTCCAAAATCTATTTTACCTAAGAAATTATGTTTACCATTCACATAGTTATAGTCCATTAGTAAAAAAAAAGGGCGATGGACAGGAGTTCTATAAGAACTTATATTGCAAAATATGTCAACAATTGTATTTGGTGTAACTTTAATGTTACAAAAAATGGGAGAGATGGTATGTTGTATACGCTCCAAATCAGAAGACAAAAGGCACACATAGGACCCACCTGGTCCACTTCTCCATACACAGAAAAGACAAAAGAAGCGGACCCACCATGTGACCTTTGCCGGTGGCAAACCCAGCAGCCACCATCGATCCCATTTCTAATCTCCCCCAGCCAACCGAAAGAATCCCTGACGCTAGCCTTCATCTCCGACCCCGACATTGTCACACCCCAAAACCAAGAACGGCGGAAACGTTCTGGGGCGGATGACGTCATGTAATGTATCACAACAAATGTAATGTTGTAAACAAGCAACAACATCATCCATTGCATTAATACTATAATTTTGATTACAAGTGTGTTCTTTCATAGTATAAGACACCATGATAACTAATCAAAATAAAAGAGGAGTCTTGATTCCTCCGTCTTCACAAAACCTAGTCGTCGTACCTGTCTATTTGTGACATGAGAATACAAGTTATTTTGAAAGTGAGTATCAGCAATAAAGCCGTTGAATTCATAAGTATTAATGTGTCTTTGATTTGTAAAAACTGTAAAGTAAAGACTTGTAAACTTTTGGAAAAAGTTGGAAAATGTTTGTAAGTAATTGTAAACGTTTGAAAACCCTAGGAAATCCTATATTTCCTACTAGTATAAAAATAGTCTTCTACCAAGACCCGACTGTTTTGTAAGTAAGCATCACTGTAGATGTGACGGTTTTTCCCTTGTTTAACTATTATTCTAAAAGTTATAGTCTACCTCATCGTTTATGTGTATGAGTCACAATATAAAGGTAATAAGGAAAATAGTTTATCTATATCGAATATGTCCTACCTCGTCGTTCATTGGAATGTGTCACAATGTAAAGGAAGGAAAATAATATAATAACTAAAAATGTATCCTTTTGCACTAGGATATTCACGGCGTGGAAACTCACCGAACAGTATGTAACGCCCGTGTTTCTGGGCTTGCCATTTTTAGCAATATAATAGGCTAGGTTAACCTTTGTAACCCCAATTTGAAATAATAAAAATGTATTATTTGTGAGTTATGTGAATTATGTGATTTATGTGTGTTTTCTTAATTAATATAATTTAATGAATTAAGAATAAAATGAGCGTCAAATTTTAAGTGTAAAATAAACTTGATATCTTTGGATAATGTCGTAGTAGTTGAAACGAGGTTGCAGAATATATATAGAATGCCCAAATCTGACTTCGTATGAAGTTATGATTTTCTGAAGTTCCGACTTAGTGGTATGCAGCCTGAATACTCGATTTGAGATCGATCGGTTTTTAGCCGAAACAATCTAAACGAGAATCGAAGATCTCGTTGTTAGTAGTGAAACGATGAAAAGATAGGCGAGAATGGACGTCGGACGAAGAAGTTATAAATTTATAACGAAGTTTTTCTGTCCCGGCCTCCTAAAAATAATTAATAAAAATAACGTCAAAATTAGCCGACGGAGTCTAAAAGAAAGTTGTAGAGCGTAGTCTCATCTACGCGTGGATATAAAGAACGTCGAAAACAGAGTTCGTATGAAGGAGATATGAATTTTCAAAGTTTATTAAATATTTAATATTTAAATTTTAATTCAAATTTTCGATATTATCCGAAGAGGAGTCAGCAGACTCGTCCGAAGTACGCCCAGCGTACCACTCGAGTGCTCCGGAGTTGTAAGCGATGACGTAGAGGGCCGATGACGCAAGGGATGACGACTTTCGAGGCAGTACGCCCCGCGTAACCCCGAAGTTACGCCCAACGTAACCCCGAGGATCAGCCTATAAAAGGGGATGCGAAGATAGCCGATTTTCTTTTACAAACCCTTCCATTTTCTCTCTAGTTTTTCCTCGTTTAGCGTGCCGTTTATACCCCGAAGCCCCGGTAATATTCCCGAGCCCCGAAGCAAGATCCGAAGCCACGAGGATCCCGAAGAGCGTTATTCCCGAGCCGAAGCTCTGCCCGCGAGGAGCCCGGATTTTGTGAAGATCTTCCAGATCTACGGAGAGACACTACTTCTGCAAGCCGTGGTGCTGCCCGATCATCTTCTGATCAAGTGAGTGTGTAGTCATTTTCATTCCAACGCAATATTATGAAGTATTTTATATAAAATATGTGCTATGTGTATATATTTTGTTGTTATATGTGTGAATGTATATTCACTCTCTTTTATCTCATAGATCTGATATATTCTCTATGAAATACATGTTATGTGTATGCCTCATCTGTTATGTGGAATATGTATTGATTAAAGCATGCAATACAAGTTTTTAAACAATGTATAAAAATATATATCTGCATCTCCTAATATGTTGGGTAGAACATGGGTAGATAATTGGTGTGAAATAAACAGATGAGAGGCCTCGGTGTTATTGGTGTTATTCTAGTCATTCAGCAGAGTATGGATGACGACCACGGACTATTCTAGACTGTCATGTGGAACACTAGCAGGCTCATTACCTTTAGGTGTTGTGAACGACGTGTTCACCGGTGTACTCTATCCCCCACGTGGTTGCCTTTAGGACACTTATTGTTGAGGAAGCCCCTCTGCAGTAATGTCCGTCCCGATGAAAATCCTGAATTAAGTTCCTAATAATAGATGTTATTTTAGGGACGTAAAGTGAGGATAACGGGAATGGGTAATCGGGTTTATTGTGGATTTTTGAAATTAAATATAATTATTGTGGGTTGAAAACCCTATATGCTCACCAGGCTCCCAAGCCTGACCCACTCAGTTTATTTGTATTACAGGAAGTGGCGCAAGAGCTTAAGATGGGCGAATCATCAAGTTGTTTTGTTTACAAGTCTGTATATGTATATATTTTGTCGAATGACTTGTAATGTTATCGTTTATGCTTTATGGTCTGTATCGGAACATGACATCCCGATTTTGATTATGAAATGAAATTATATTTCTTTATGAAATGTTTTGATAAAAGATCTATTTTATCATGTTTTGTTTTTGGGAACAAATTTCGTATCTCTTTTAAAATCAAAAGGATTTACTCTGAAAATGTTTAAAAAGCATAAATGAAAACGGTCTTTTCTGGCCGAGATCTTGGGGATGTCACACAGTAAAATAGTTTATCTGTTTCAAATATATTTTTAATAGTCCCTGTGAGTCTTTTGTTTAAGTAAAACTGGTTAAAAGGGTGTTTATCCCGAATTGTGAACATGCTAATAATATCCCATGGTATAGTTATTACCCCCTAAGCATGATTGAGTTAAATGTATATTACTACGTACAAGAGTTGTTGTTTCCACGGTTTGTAAGTTTCTCGTAACCATACTAGACGTGGTACTAATGTCGACATTTGTCACCCCAGACCTACCGGTCTAACTGGAGCTTACAGTTTAGGTGTGGGTTCGTCAAACCCGTATAGATCTATACACAAATTCGTGCTCTCCCTCCAGGAGACTCTGGTAAAAGATGGGGACTTTCGTTTTGGTACTAACAAATCCATATGTCTCACATGATTTCTAACAACAAGTTCACAAGTAATATAATGAAATACCTTTTGTATGAAAAGATTATCCTTGTTATGAAGAATGCATACTTGTAAATAAAACGTTGGTATAGACTCATGAATGAACTGACTCTTGCGTGATTCCTTGTACTTGGAATTGTAAGTAGTATCTCCTAACTATACCTATTATAGTTACTAGAAATGTACGAGTATAACCGGAAGCATAACTTTGCTACCCAAAGGTGTTGAACCGACTAATGGAACCTTTATACCTATATATGTATACATGATATATATTTAATATTTAGACGAGATTTGGACGAGCAACCGATGCCCTAAGGCCACATCCCAACGAGGAAAAGGAAATAAAGCGAGTTAACCGTCCTAAGTCCTTTAAACATTAGTTATATAACTATACATATGCAGGCATGCATTTGACAATATAAAAGCATAAAAGAAGTTTTGTAAAACCTTTGAAATGTTTAATACTAAGAAACAATTACCTGATGTCGGTTTATAAAACGATTGAAAGTATTTTGTTTGATAAGACAGTTTAAGTATAAGGAAAACCTTTGTTTGAAAATACCTTTGTAACAGAGTTTGAAAGGAACTTACAGTGTGTAAGACAGTTTGATAAAGAGTTTTAAACATGTAAAAACGTTTAAGAAACTCATTTGAAGGAATCTGTTTGGTAAAACAGTTAACGTATAGTAAATCCATTTGCATGCTAGTTATTAATCACATGTGATTGATATAATAACTAAGCACGATTAAACTTGTATTACCTCCCCCCCCCCATAAAGAATTTATAAACATTTAAAAGGTTGATCAAGGGATATGAACTCACTTGATAGATTGAAGAAGGTGAGGCGAAAGTCGGGCAGAACTTCGACTGGAAAGAAGTCGATATCTCGGAAATCTCGGGACTTCGGGACTTGCGTCGTGTGTTGGAGGTGTTACTGGGGCTTCGGGGTAGTTTAGAGGGGATTAATAGGGTGTAGAAATAGGAGAGAGGATGGGGTTGAGCAACCAAACTCGGAAGGCTTCAATTTCTATATATAGGCACCATTTTGACTCTCACCTCGTGAGTTTTTCATAACTCACGTCGTGAGTTTGGTCTCGAATCGTCATGGCATGCGTCAAACGTCAAGTGGATCTGGAAGGGTCATTCAAGGGGCTCATGTCTTGCGTTTTACAAAACTCACGTTGTGAGTTCTGACATCGAGTCAGGATTCGTGACCCGAACTTCAGAAATTCATAACTTTCGCATCCGAGCTCCGTTTTCGACGTTCTTTATATGCACGGGTAGGTGAGATTATGCTCTACAACTCTCGTTTAGACTCCGTTAGCTAATTTTGACATTACTTTTAGTATATTATTAATATATTATCTTTATATTATTTTTAGTAGGCTGGGACGCGAACACTCCGTCAGAAACCTATAAGTTCTTCATCTGGCGTCTGTTTTTGTCGGACTTTTTACTGTTGCGCTACTATTGTTGAGACCTTCAATTCTCGTTTAGTTTGTGTCGGCAAAAAGTCTCTCGATCTCTATTTCGAAAAATCATAACTTCCTCATACGAAGTCAGATTTGCACGTTCTTTTTATGTACGTTTACAGTTTAATGATATCTAAAACTTTCATTTAGATACCTAAGGATAAAATTTATTGTATTGAAAGTTCGCGTTTTACGTCTATCAGTGTTGTCGGTTTTGCCGAGAATCTTCGGTTGGTCATAATTTCTTCGTTACAACTCGGATTTTAGGGTTCTTTATATGTACGAAAACCTTGATACAATTCCTACTACTTTATTTAACCCAAATAAGATTTTAGGAAACTTAAATTTTGACCTAAATTTGACTGGTGTTACATTTTATTGACTCGAAATATCGGGTTATCAAATCATCCCCCCGTTAAGCAGAATTAATAATCATGCTACGGATAGAAGTCTTATTTGCTACTCGTGTTCTTAAGTGAACCCTGTTCCTCGCTTGGCATTCCAGCGAATCTTTCACTATCGGCATACGGCTTTGCTTCTTTCGTTTGACTTCACTGGTGTGATAACTCTTCTTGGTCGAATGTATGTTAAATGTTTTTGTGGACTGTGAAAATAGTACACTTTGTACCCTACAAGTAGTGTCTCCAGATCTTTAGAGCAATTACCACTACTCCTGACTCAAGATCATGTGTTGTATAGTTAACTTCTTGTGTCTTAAGATGTCTTGAGGTATAGGCAGTGACCTTTCCTCTTGCATAAGAACACAACCAATTCATACTGATTATGACGTCAAAACCTTGTTGTCGATTAGACGTCGTGAAGATCTAGAAGAAAGTATGATTACTCATGAATTAAGGAAAAAGGATAGGTGCTTTTGTTCCATCTGTCTTTCTTGTCCCGATCAGTGGGAAGGGCATGTTTTTGGCTTCTAAGTTTATTCGCATGGCAGCACGATCACTCGTAGTCTTAGGCTGTCTCCATCCTGAAGTTCATATTAGAACTCATATCTGGTTTATCGATCACCGTCTCGCATATACGAGTCGTATATAATTAAGATTGAAAAGGTAGTCGAATAAATGATTCTTCTTTAAGCCCACATCCCAACGAGGAAAAGAAGTTAAAGTGGAATCATTAATTCTAAACCTGTAGAACCTTGATTATATACTACCCTTGTGTATACATTCTTCAACGATAGATCAACCGTACGGGTCTTTGGATTGAACTTGATGTACTGTACGAGTGGTACTCTGGGGAGGTTTGTTGAGGTTTCTTCGGAAAGGTTACGAAACATAAGGTACTCTATGCATGAGTACTTCGGAGTTCTGGAATGAAGGCTTCGCTAGAAAGACGTTTTCGAAGAAGGAGACGTACGCACGAAACTGGTACTGTGCAGATCGAATTGACTCAAGTTGTATGATAATGTCGAACTTACTTAGAAGTAAAAGATATCAGATTTGAACATAAAGGCGTTATAGACAAAAACACAACGGTGCAACCTTTAACAGAGTTACAATACTTTCGAGTAACTACAGGAATACTGCTACGAACAAAGTATACTACAAAAGGCAAGTATACGCAGCATGAGGGTCCCTTAACTGACAGGATCTCGCAAAAGATAAGACTCGAGTTGCACTAGTTTTAAACATGTTTAAAAGCATACTCAATACTAACGATTGGAAGTGAACCCATATGATAGTAGGGTCCTTCATTGCCTTTTTCCATTCTGAGGTCATAATCCTCCTGTTCCACCGTTATTCTTCTCTGTTGGGCAGTCCCTCTTGAAGTGTCCCATTACGCCACATAAATGGCATATACGAGAAACTTCGACTTTAATGGTTGAAGTAATGTGTTGGATCCGAGTCTTGCAGTAATGGACGGTGTGTCCCTTTTTATTGCAGTTTAAGCACTGCATTTTCCGACAAGGTCCATGATGGTGATAGTTGCATGTGTTGCACTTTGGGAAATTGCCAGCATACTGTCTGGCCGGGTTAGGGATAAATGGGATACTAGAATGGATGGTAGTAGGATGTACAAAAGTTGTGGCTGCGAAGGTTGCCACAGGTTGTTGTCTTTTGATCGCCCCTTGGGGTGATTTGCCTTTAGCTTTAGCCCAGAACTTTCATTTGTTATTCTTGGGCTTGGGATTCAGGGTGTCGTGGTAGTTTGTTGCTCGTTGAGGTACTTGATTGTTACTTGGATTGGAATTATTGTTAACAATCCCGCTAACATTCGCGTAGTTAGCGTTAAGGTGGGTCAGAACAGCTGACACGGCAGCCGAGACTGCAGCTTGAAAGGTAGTTGCATCAATCTGAAGAGTTAGTGTTTGGTTGATGGGTTGATCGTTTTTCTTCGGCGACATGATTTTGTTACACGGAAAGAAAATGAATTTGTGAGCAAGTATGGCTGAACCTAGACGTAGTTCGATCGTTCATATAAAGAATAGAAGTATGTTCTCAAAGGTTTGACCTACATCCCTATGACGCAGTCGCAGTACGGAATAGGAGTATGTTCACAAAGGTGTGACCTACATCCCTATGATGCAGTCCTAGTACGGAGTAGAAGTAAATTAATAGAATGGTCTCAAAACGCTTATCGTCCAAACAAGGGTATTATTGGTTGGTGGATAACATGATCCAACCTTTGAAAGAGACATGGAAATGATTCCAGTGTTAAATTACCATAGTCCAATAACTTGACTCGATGGGGGTTCAGATAGACTCTAATGAAAGCATTTGGACAAAGATTAACACGGAAGTTAGCCGACTATCGATATCATTGATGTTTTAGATGTAATAGGTTTGAGGAAATTGACCTTGTTGTAGGTCTTACATCATATTCGGAGTAGAGAAGTCTTTGACAGCATAAAGACTTAACTAAAAGTACTTATAGTACAAGGTAGTCACATAGAAAGTACTACACAGAACATAGATAGGAACATAGTTCTTTAAAACAAAGAAGGAAGTAAGGTATCTCCTTCTGGCGACGGTCACCCCTATGGTGAACCCTTAGTTTGGCTAGTTGACATTCCATATCAAGCTGGTATCTTTCGTACACCTTCTGGCATACTTAGAGCTCTATGACTTCGGCTCAGGTTTCAGCTAGTGCTTGCAGCAGGGTCTCATGGTTTCTCTCAGATCTCTCACTTGTGTGATCAAGGCGATTGGTGCGAGTGGTATGCATTCTTGCATTGGCATTAACCTCCTCGATACGTTAGAGAGTCGTCCTGCCCTGAATTTCGTTTCGAGCAACTCTACGGATCAAGATTGGTAGAACTCTGTCTACTGAGCTCCCTTCGTTTATGTTGTAGAAGCTTCGGTCTCCATTAAACGACATAGTTTGATCTTTCTCTTCGCTCCATGTTTCCAAGCATTCTACCAAGGAGGCGTCGGGCCATGAAAAGCTGGACGAGGGTTAGGATTTTGAATGGGTGAAACCGGGGGTAGGTTCTCAACCTCAGGTTTGGAGTTATCACCATCCGAAAGGTCTTCAAACTGGTGATCATTCAAAGGGATTGGATGATCATTCTCGGGTTCTTCTCCAAACCATCCAGCATTGCCTTCATTCGGAAGATACGAGTTACCGTGGGGATGGAGTCCATCCATGTTATCTACGCGAGAATTGGGGTAAGGAAATAGTTATTAGACGAACTAACTAGATAATTATTAAATAATCTTCATTAGTTACATCACTATTTGTAAAGTGCATGCCAGTTATATGTAATCAAAATAGGATAGGCCTTCGAATAAGTGACCTTAACTCCAAATTCACAAGGAACCGGGGTAAAGCAAAATTTTCATAGATTCTAAGTCTATGACATCCTAGTTACATATAACCTTAGTATATCAACTTAGCAACTATCAACTTCGTAATGAAGATTACTTTTAGTTCTCAAGTAAGTAATTATAGTAACACAAAATACTCTTATTGTATTTTAGACTTAGGTTTTGTTATAATGTTCTCATTGTGGTAGTGTTGGTAAGTTTTTAGACTTGTTGACACATCACAACCATTCTTGGGCATGTGTTAATCACTCCTCAAACCAGCATAGTTGATCAGGCTATGCCACTCCCAAGACTGACCATACATCCTCGAGCTTATCTGTGATATTCAACAATCGTAATACTTTTGTTCTTGTCTTTGTGACACGGATTTTAGTATGAATGCAGGCACGTATACGTAGTTAAATATTTTATTATTTAAAAGTATAAACTCTTGGTCAGAGTATTTTTAATCCCATTGTATTTATAGTCAGTATATCTTTTATGGGTTGATATACTTAATTCACTATAAACAATGCTCTAATACCAATCTGTCACACCCCAAAACCGAGAACGGCGGAAACGTTCTGGGGCGGAGAACGTCATGTAATGTATCACAACAAATGTAAAGTAGTAAACAAGAAACAACATCATCCATTGCATTAATAGTATAATTTTGATTACAAGTATGTTCTTTCCTAGTATATGATTGATGGGTTTTAGCCATAAGAACTTTCCTATGTGCGCATGCAAAACCCTAATGCTCGGATATAGGCTTTCTAATTAAACATGATTTGAATCCAAGACTTCTAATAACTATTTAGGCTAAATAACAACATTGAAACAGATCTAGAACCATACCTTTGAGTTCCTTGTTGACCTTGTTGTCTTGGAGCTTCTAGAGTCACAAATGTCACTCCTCTAATGGCTTACAAACACCAATAGCAAGAAGGATGATTTGGGAGAGAGGAGAGGGGAGGAATTTCGACCAGAGGTTCCTTACTTTAGGTCAGGTGTCGAATTCCCATGCTATAGGGTCTATTTATACTTGTAGACTCCATAAGGGTTACAACCTAAACCCTAATTGGATAATCTTCTCTTAAGGCTATCCAAATCCATTCCTAGATAACTCATATGGACGATTTTAGCTATCCCTAAGCTCTTAGAATCCGTCCAAAGCATATCCCAATGGATTTACAGTCTAAAGTTTAACTATCAAACAATTGACAGTTTATACCCCTTTATTTAATCAATCTCTTTAAGTCACCAAATTAATTCCAATTAATTCTATGACTTATATTAATCAAATAACCATATATTATTCTTTATAATATTTACTCTCTCTTAATAAATCATCCCATCAAGTTGCTATGGTGAAGGCAACCCAAAAGGACCATGCACAACCGGGTCAAATACTTGCCCAATATAGTTGCAGCCTTAGACACTATTCCAACAGTCTCCCACTTGGATAAGTCTAGTAACTATACAAGTACAAATCGGTTTGCAATCGTAGCTCTCAAAGATGCTGTCAAACTCTGATCTAATCAATCTTGTCCTTTAGATAAGGGATCGTATAGTCCTCTGTTAGATATCATGCTGACAATCCTATGGAATGGTTAGTCAAGCATTTAGGTTTCTCGATCTCTGATTTATTTGACATAGAACGTAATCGAACACATCAATTCAGTTCTGACCGGGCCCGGCACATAAGTCAAATCAAATCATCGAGCGGCCGAGATATCGCTTTTACCTTCTTAGATAAAAGTTACAGATAAACTTCGACTTATATGCATTTACTTATTCATTAAGCAACTATACACAACAATGCGTTTTATAACACCGAGTTACTGATGCGTTTTCGCATTATCAATGTACAACCAATTAACAAATAACAAACCATATATCTAGGTTTTAAGACTATATGATATTATCGTCTTGCGATCACCCTTTTATATCATATTCCATAAGGTGATTCCAGCAAGCGCGGGTTTGTTCCAATGCTCAAAACTAGTTCATAAGCACTCATGAATGTTGCAACAACCCTTTGCTATGTCTAATACCATTTAGACAATCTACACGCCAATTCATGACAATCTTCATTCATATCTACTTCCAACATATGAACGATTGTGGACAATTTGAACAATTCTATTATTCCTAACAATTTCAATTATTCTGGAAGTCAAAACATGCAAAGTGAAACAATAGTTAAACAATTAACATAAGATAGTAACATTACTCATAAATAAAACTCCTTTATTTAATCATCAAATGTTAATTACATTTATCTATTACACGTTTCTAATACTATCTAATCTATGCTAATATCATCCTTCAGCCCAATACTCCTAGCATGCTGCAAGTGCTTAACCCTACTCAGTCCCTTCGTAAGCGGATCTGTTGGGTTATCTTCTGATGATATCCTCTTCACTATGAGTTGTCCCTCTTCGACACGATGTCTAATGAAGTGATATTTTCTGTCGATATGTCTTGATCTACCATGATCCCTTGGTTCCTTGGTCAAGGCAACCGCTCCTTCGTTATCACAGAAAATCTCCATGGGCTCCTTTATGGCAGGTACTACTCCAAGATCACCGATGAAGTTCTTTAGCCATATAGCCTCCTTCGACGCTTCGCTCGCTGCAATGTACTCTGATTCGCACGTTGAATCAGCTACGGTCTCCTGCTTGGAACTCTTCCGTGTCACTGCTCCTCCATTTAGGGTAAAGACCCAGCCCGACTGCGAACGGTAGTTGTCCCTGTCGGTCTGAAAACTGGCGTCACTATACCCTCGCACCTTCAAGTCATCACTCCCTCCGAGGACTAAGAACCATTCCTTCATCCTCCGAAGGTACTTAAGGATATTCTTCACCGCAATCCAATGTGCTCTGCCAGGATTCCCTTGATATCTGCTAACCATGCTCAAAGCGAAGGCTACATCAGGGCGAGTACAAGTCATAGCGTACATGATTGAGCCAACTGCGGAAGCGTATGATACTTGGCTCATTTCTGCTATCTCAGCTTCGGTACTCGGACTTTGAGTCTTACTCAACTTGGTATTACTTTGTATCGGTAATTCTCCCTTCTTTGAGTTTTCCATACTAAAACGTTTTAGTACCTTCTCTAAGTAAGTGTTCTGACTAAGTCCAATTAGTCTCTTACTTCTTTCTCTTACTATCCTTATTCCCAAAATGTAAGAAGCCTCTCCGAGGTCCTTCATAGCGAAGCACTTCCCGAGCCAGGACTTAACCTCCTGCAGAGTTGGGATGTCGTTTCCCATGAGTAGTATGTCATCGACATATAGAACGAGAAAGCTTACTATACTCCCACTGGCTTTGACATATACACAAGACTCTTCTTCGCTTCGTACAAATCCAAACTCTTTGACTTTCTCATCGAAGCAAAGATTCCATCTGCGAGACGCTTGCTTAAGTCCATAAATGGACTTCTCAAGCTTACACACTCTATTCGGATGCTTCGGATCCACAAACCCCTCGGGCTGAGCCATGTAAACATCCTCAGCCAACTTCCCATTAAGGAAAGCGGTCTTGACATCCATTTGCCAAATCTCATAATCATGAAATGCGGCAATAGCTAGCATCACTCTAATAGATTTAATCTTCGCAACTGGTGAGAAGGTCTCATCATAGTCAACTCCGGGAGTTTGAGTAAAGCCCTTCGCAACCAATCGCGCTTTATATGTGTGCACGTTTCCATCCACGTCGGTCTTCTTCTTGAAGATCCACTTGCACCCAACGGTCTTACGTCCGGGCACATAATCAACCAAATTCCAAACTTGTTTATCATACATGGATTGGATCTCGCTATCCATTGCCTCTTTCAGTTTCGCAGACTCCGGGCCTGCCATGGCTTCCTTATAGCTATTAGGTTCATCAAGATTTGTTAGTGTACCATCACTAATATACGTGTCCCCTTCGGTAGTAATATGAAAACCATAAAACTGGGGTAGAACTCTAACTCTATCGGAACGTCTAAGAGGTAAGGACTCGTCAATCGGTTCAACCGGAGTTTCCTCCTCGGGTTGAGTGCCAGCGGTAGAGGTTCCTTCATCTATCGATTCTTGAATCTCTTCAAGCTCTATTTGCCTCCCACTGTCTCCTTGGCTTATGAGTTCTCGCTCTCGGAAAACTCCTCTCCTCGCAACGAAGACCACATTGTCCTTCGGTCTATAGAAGAGATATCCAAAGGATGTCTGTGGGTAGCCGATGAAAATACATCACTCACTTTGAGGTTCAAGCTTGTTGTGAGTATCTCGTCTTACGAAAGCCTCGCAACCCCAAACCTTGATATGTGCCAACGAGGGAGCTTTCCTTGTCCACATCTCGTGAGGTGTTTTGGCAACCTTCTTAGTAGGGACTCGGTTAAGGATATGGGCGGCAGTCTCTAAGGCATACCCCCAGAAAGAGATAGGTAGTGAGGCACGACTCATCATAGAGCGAACCATATCCAATAAGGTTCGATTACGCCTTTCTGCCACACCATTCAACTGCGGTGTCCTAGGAGGCGTCAATTGCGAAACTATTCCACACTCCTTGAGATAATCGTGGAATTCAAGACTTAGGTACTCTCCTCCTCGATCGGATCGAAGCATCTTGATTTTCCTGCCCAATTGATTCTCCACTTCATTCTTGAACTCTTTGAACTTTTCAAAGGTTTCTGACTTTTGCTTGATTAAATAGATGTACCCATATCTATTATAATCATCGGTGAAAGTCACGTAGAAGCGGTTCCCATCCTTCGTGGTTGATCTAAACGGTCCACATACATCGGTATGTATAAGGTCCAATAGACCTTCACCCCTTTCACATGTACTTGTGAAGGGTGATTTAGTCATCTTTCCAAGTAAACAAGACTCGCATGTGTCATCTTCCCTAAGGTCGAATGACTCCAAAACTCCATCCTTTTGGAGTTGGGCTATGCGTTTCTTGTTGACATGTCCAAGACGACAATGCCACAAGGATGCTTTATCCATACTAGTGGAAGAATCAATATTCAAAACATCATTTCCTAAGTTATCAACAATCATAACAGTTTCATATATTCCATTACATGGTATAGCTTCAAAGTAAAAGACACCATTTAGATAAGCCAAAATAGAACCATTCTCATTATTAAAAGAAAATCTAAATCCTTGTCTATATAAACCATGAAATGAAATGATGTTTCTAGCCATTTCTGGCGAATAGCAACAATTGTTTAAATCTAAAACTAAACTATTCCTAAGCACTAAAGAATACACTCCAATCTTGGTCACAGGCGACGATCTTCTGTTCCCCATGATTAGATTGATTCTTCCTTGCTCCACATCCCTACTTCTTCTTAGTCCCTGCACAGTAGAACAAATGTGGTAACCACAACCGGTATCAAGAACCCAAGAAGTAGCATGATAAGAATCGTTAGATTTAATTGTGTATATACCTGCGAAAGATGGCTTGATCTTTCCTTCTTTGATTGCTTGCAGGTACTCAGGGCAGCTTCTCTTCCAATGTCCTATCTTGTGGCAGTGGTGGCACTCTGCCTCCTTCGGGTTAGGACATGGCTTAGCGGGATCAATTTTGGTCCCACTAGAAGAGGCACCATCTCGGGATTTCACCTTGAGATGGTTCTTCGATGAAGCTTTCCTCTTCTTTCCCTTTCCTTGACCAATAGCCAAGACAGGAGCAGCGGGCGGATTGGGAGTTGGTGCAGCAGACTTCTCTTTGAAGTTGCTCTCAGCAACCCTCAAGAGACCTTGGAGTTTGCTTAGGGTGACCTCTTCCTTGTTCATGTGGTAGGTCATCCTAAATTGGTTGTACATCGGAGGCAAAGAGTGAAGCACCATGTCGATCGCCAAGTCTTCCCCAAAGTCAACATTTAACTTGCGAAGGCGGTCGACATACCTTTGCATCTTTTGCAAGTGCACGGTAAGAGATTCTCCATGAGCCATCTTAGCGGAAATCATGTTAGTGAAAATCTCGTAATGCTCTTGTCTCGCGTTCTGGTGGTACCTCTCCAATAAGTCTTGGTGCATCTCGTACGGGTACATGTCCTCGTAGGACTTTTGGAATTCGGAGTTCATGGTAGCGATCATGATGCAATGTACCTTCGTTGCATCTCGCTCATGAGTCTCGAAAGCGGTGATTTTGGCCGGAGTAGCGATTTCGGGGTTGATTTTCCCGAGCTTCTCATCAAGGACATACTCCTTGTCCTCATAGCGAGCAATGGTGCGAATGTATCTTATCCATTCGCTAAAGTTCGTTCCATCGAAGGTGACCTTATGGTAAAGGCTCATCAACGTGAAAGAACTAGCAGCAGCGTTATTAGCGTTCGACATCTACAATTAGAAAAAGGAAAAAGATAGATTAGAATAAGAATCCCTAATTATCACCCAATAAGAAAATTAGGGCTAGGATCCAACAATAACATTTACATATTAGAAAAGGGATGCCGTAATCTAACATGCAAATAAATTGAAGGTAAGTGAATGACGATTCACTAATTCTCCATCACAAAAACCTAAACTATTAGTCCTAAGTGTTTTGAGAATTCCTAGGTTCGGATGAGATTTATTGAAACTATTCAATGGCATGTTTAAATCTCGATATGCCCCTCTCGTTTGTGACTGGGATGCCGAGGATCACAAAGCGGGTGTGAATTACCATGCAAATTCACATGGTGCCTTCATTGTAACAATCACCTATTCGATGTGCCGGTAAACCACACACGCTCCATCGAACTATGATAAACAATGAATCACCCTTTGCCACCTTTTCTTAGAACCAATTAGTGTGCCGGTAAACCACACACGCTCCACTAACTTCTTAGCAAGGGTGCAAAGTGTAATTTCATGGGATTGCATCAATTCACTTTTCCTAAAGTAACTAAGATTGGGAAATTTTAAAAAATGTGTAGTTACTTTGTATTACTTATTATACTTTTAATGAGAGGATGAGGTTGCCCTATCCTACCCGTTCGGCTAACGACCCTCCACCAATCAAGCAAGCGGTGGGTGTGAGTGTACACCCATTAAGCGCCATTTTATAGGCCGCAACCTTATACCCACCTTATAGATTGGCTTCGTGAATGAGGCCTACTAGCGGTAAGACTAGCATTTAGTTATATATATATATATATATATATATATATATATATATATATATATATATATATATATATATATATATATTATACTAGTAATATCATATTAGTATAGGGTTGTATTTTAAACATTTTAAAATCTAGGGTTTTGACATTTAAGTTGTCTAAATTAAAACTTTTTATCACAAATATGAATTTCAAAACTTGAGGGCAAGTTTTAAACATTTAAAACATGGAGGATCAAATAACAAATAATCCCAATTAACAATTAATATCCTAATTATCTATATTTGATTTTATTCAAGATTTCTTTGAAAGATAATTACCAAAATAATTAAATAATTAATTAATTATCATATAAGGAAATTAAATATTTAATTAGTTGATCAATACCTTTAACTAGATTAAGATAATAGTCATATATATCATAAAATCGGATTTAGGTTGATCTATTATGATTAAGGTAAGTTTCCATAAGATAATCACAAAGAAATCCCGAATCTGGTCATTCCTGACGCCTGAACTCGCCGAGTGCACAAAGGGACTCGCCGAGTGCACAAAGGGACTCGCCGAGTCCACTTTGAGACTCGCCGAGTCCATGACTCAGAAACCAAAAAATCGAATTTTGCAGGTTTGTTTCAGTTATTCAAGCAACAATTTACAGAAAACCAAGCTAGGCTCTGATACCACTGATGGGTTTTAGCCATAAGAACTTTCCTATGTGCGCATGCAAAACCCTAATGCTCGGATCTAGGCTTTCTAATTAAACACGCTTTGAATCCAAGACTTCTAATAACTATTTAGGCTAAATAACAACATTGAAACAGATCTAGAACCATACCTTTGAGTTCCTTGTTGACCTTGTTGTCTTGGAGCTTCTAGAGTCACAAATGTCACTCATCTAATGGCTTACAAACACCAATAGCAAGAAGGATGATTTAGGAGAGAGGAGAGGGGAGGAATTTCGACCAGAGGTTCCTTACTTTAGGTCAAGTTTCGAATTCCCATGCCATAGGGTCTATTTATACTTGTAGACTCCTTAAGGGTTACAACCTAAACCCTAATTGGATAATCTTCTCTTAAGGCTATCCAAATCCATTCCTAGATAACTCATATGGACGATTTTAGCTATCCCTAAGCTCTTAGAATCCGTCCAAAGCATATCCCAATGGATTTACAGTCTAAAGTTTAACTATCAAACAATTGACAGTTTATACCCCTTTATTTAATTAATCTCTTTAAGTCACCAAATTAATTCCAATTAATTCTATGACTTATATTAATCAAATAACCATATATTATTCTTTATAATATTTACTCTCTCTTAATAAATCATCCCATCAAGTTGCTATGGTGAAGGCAACCCAAAAGGACCATGCACAACCGGGTCAAGTACTTGCCCAATATAGTTGCAGCCTTAGACACTATTCCAACAATGACAACATGACAACTAATCAAAATGAAAGAGGAGTCTTGATTCCTCCGTCTTCACAAAACCTGGTCGTCGTACTTGTCTATTTGTGGCCTGAGAATACAAGTTATTTTGAAAGCGAGTATCAGCACTAAATCTGGTGAATTCATAAGTATTAATGTGTCTTTGATTTGTAAAAACTGTAAAGTAAAGACTTGTAAACTTTTGGGAAAAGTTGCAAAAGGTTTGTAAGTAATTGTAAACATTTGAAAACCCTAGGAAATCCTATATTTCCTACTAGTATAAAAGTAGTCGTCTACCAAGACCCGACTGTTTTGTAAGTAAGCATCACTGTAGATGTGACGGTTTTTCCCTTGTTTAACTATTATTATAAAAGTTATTGTCTACGTCGTCGTTTATATGTATGAGTCACAATATAAAGGTAATAAGGAAAATAGTTTATCTATATCGAATATATTTTTAATACTCCCTGTGAGTCTTTTGTTTAAGTAAAACTGGTTAAAAGGGTGTTTATCCCGAATTGTGAACATGCTAATAATATCCCATGGTATAGTTATTACCCCCTGAGCATGATTGAGTTAAATGTATATTACTACGTACAAGAGTTGTTGTTTCCGCGGTTTGTAAGTTTCTCATAACCATACTAGACGGTACAAATGTCGACATTTGTCACCCCAGACCTACCGGTCTAACTGGAGCTTATAGTTTAGGTGCGGGTTCATCAAACCCGTATAGATCTATACACAAATTCGCGCTCTCCCTCCAGGAGACTCTGGTTAAAGATGGGGACTTTCGTTTTGGTACTAACAAATCCATATGTCTCACATGATTGCTGACAACAAGTTCACAAGTAATATAATGAAATACCTTTTGTATGAAAAGATTATCCTTGTTATGAAGAATGCATACTTGTAAATAAAACGTTGGTATAGACTCATGAATGAACTGAATCTTGCGTGATTCCTTGTACTTGGAATTGTAAGTAGTATCTCCTAACTATACCTATTATAGTTACTAGAAATGTACGAGTATAACCGGAAGCATACCTTTGCTACCCAAAGGTGTTGAACTGACTAATGGAACCTTTATACCTATATATGTATACATGATATATATTTAATATTTAGACGACATTTGGACGAGCAACCGATGCCCTAAGGCCACATCCCAACGAGGAAAAGGAAATAAAGCGAGTTAACCGTCCTAAGTCCTTTAAACATTAGTTATATAACTATACATATGCAGGCATGCATTTGACAATATAAAAGCATAAAAGAAGTTTTGTAAAACCTTTGAAATGTTTAATACTAAGAAACAATTACCTGATGTCGGTTTATAAAACGATTGAAAGTATTTTGTTTGATAAGACAGTTTAAGTATAAGGAAAACCTTTGTTTGAAAATACCTTTGTAACAGAGTTTGAAAGGAACTTACAGTGTGTAAGACAGTTTGATAAAGAGTTTTAAACATGTAAAAACGTTTAAGAAACTCATTTGAAGGAATCTGTTTGGTAAAACAGTTAACGTATAGTAAATCCATTTGCATGCTAGTTATTAATCACATGTGATTGATATAATAACTAAGCACGATTAAACTTGTATTACCTCCCCCCCCCCCATAAAGAATTTATAAACATTTAAAAGGTTGATCAAGGGATATGAACTCACTTGATAGATTGAAGAAGGTGAGGCGAAAGTCGGGCAGAACTTCGACTGGAAAGAAGTCGATATCTCGGAAATCTCGGGACTTCGGGACTTGCGTCGTGTGTTGGAGGTGTTACTGGGGCTTCGGGGTAGTTTAGAGGGGATTAATAGGGTGTAGAAATAGGAGAGAGGATGGGGTTGAGCAACCAAACTCGGAAGGCTTCAATTTCTATATATAGGCACCATTTTGACTCTCACCTCGTGACTTTTGCATAACTCACGTCGTGAGTTTGGTCCCGAATCGTCATGGCATGCGTCACACGTCAAGTGGCTCTGAAAGGGTCATTCAAGGGGCTCACGTCGTGAGTTTTACAAAACTCACATCGTGAGTTCTGACACAAAGTCAGGATTCGTGCCCCGAACTTCAGAAATTCATAACTTTCGCATCCGTGCTCCATTTTTGATGTTCTTTATATGCACGCATAGGTGAGATTATGCTCTACAACTCACGTTTAGACTCCGTTGGCTAATTTTGACTATACTTTTAGTATATTATTAATATATTATCTTTATATTATTTTTAGTAGGCCGGGACGCGAAAACTCCATCAGAAACCCATAACTTCTTCATCTGGCGTCCGTTTTTGTCAGACTTTTTACCGTTGCGCTACTATTGTTGAGACCTTCGATTCTCATTTAGTTTGTGTCGGCAAAAAGTCTCTCGATCTCTATTTCGAGTTTTTAGTTGTCTACTGCTATATCCGTAACTTAGAAAAATCATAACTTCCTCATACGAAGTCAGATTTGGACGTTCTTTGTATGTACGTTTACGGTTTAATGATATCTAAAACTCTCATTTAGATACCTAAGATTAAAATTTATTGTATTGAAACTTCGCATTTTACGTCTATCAGTGTTGCCGGTTTTGCCGAGAATCTTCGGTTGGTCATAACTTCTTCGTTACAACTCGGATTTTAGGGTTCTTTATATGTACGAAAACCTTCATACGATTCCTACCACTTTATTTAACCCAAATAAGATTTTAGGAAAGTTAAATTTTGACCTAAATTTGA
Organism: Lactuca sativa; assembly: GCF_002870075.4. Taxonomy (NCBI): domain Eukaryota; kingdom Viridiplantae; phylum Streptophyta; class Magnoliopsida; order Asterales; family Asteraceae; genus Lactuca; species Lactuca sativa. The sequence continues at coordinate 156,218,208 of NC_056628.2, read as the reverse complement.
CTGGTGTTACATTTTATTGACTCGAAATATCAGGTTGTCACAGACACCCACCTGTGAACCTCCGATGCTGCCAAAGAACCCTCGAAACAACACCATTATCATGAACTGAAATTAGATCCAAATGACCAATAGTCGCTTCCGATTCCGGCGACTAGATCTAACACCAACCCAAGGCTTTCTCATAGTTCCTTGATTCGTTGCTGCTACAGCCTCCACCTACAAGTTATGAGTCCCGTTGAGGAACCAAACCCATCGGACAACCTCCAATCGCTCCGCTAATAACCATAGGCTGTCGATCCTCCTACAACCTCACCTCTGGCATAAATCGCCATTACCAGTCAGTTATGCTGGAAACCCAATCCAAGTTACCGCCAACCGCTAGAGCTTGTTGATCTTCCTGCAACATGAACACCTCCAATGACCGGTCGACACAAAACAACTGCCTCACTGCCGGTCTCCATCATCATCCATCAGAGCGCAGTAGAACGATGGTGCCCGCAAAATCGCATAACTACAGATGACGAACCCTAATGGTGTATCACCAAATCATCTCCGGTCACCAATCATCACCAGAAGCGACAAACCAGCGTCACCGGCAGAGATGGCTGCTCCAATCTCCTTTATAGATGATGAACACTGGTGAGTAACCACCGTGAACTCTCAAGCTTCCAATCGATACATGCTTTCGTTTTGGGCGTTCCCTCTTCAGTATAGACGAGGGTAACGTTAGTGAGCAGAAACAAACAAAACAAATATGGTGGGCCCCATGTTATACTTTGGACCTTGGTCCATAATCAGCCTACGCACATTTTTTTGTCTTGGGCTAGCAAATTGATAATGGACTCACAACTCCACAAGTGGATTAACTTATATGAACTGGGCTTCTCCAATCAGGATGCAGTAATTCGTAATATCCTATTGGGCTGGTTCGAAAATAACCTAATTTTTGCAAGAATAAATTAGCCTATCAGCCAATGCTCGAGTGTTATCATTTCGATCAATAAGCCTAATCCTAGAAGATGTGCTACAACTTGAATCACTCGAAATTTAAAAAAAAAACAAACAAACAAAAAAAGGGGGGAAAAGAGTTGGACCAAGTATTTTAAATGGACTCTTAGTAGTTTAATTTTGGGGCTCATGGGCTAAACAATTCTTTTTGGGCTCAACAGCTTTTGGGGTTTCGATAATATCTCGAGTTTTCATTAAATCATTTTTAATGGGCTGGTTCAACAACAAAAACGGGCTACAAGACTCAGCCACTCGGTGCCCGAGTTCTGCATGTTCTGCTCAAGATCCATCTTTAGAATGAGTATAGCGGTCAAAACTCATTCAACGTCTCAAAAAAAAGGGAATAGTAGTACGCTACTACTACTAGTGAGGCGTTTCGAAATAGACATCAGCAACTACATTGTGCGGCTATCAACAGTCGTGTTGACCAATCCTGGGAAGTCTCGCTAATCAACTCTCACATTCATGTTGACCAACCCCCGCTAGTCTTACTGCCCAGCTCTCAGCAGCCGCACAACTCGACCTTCAGCAGCGACACGACCTAGCTCAGCAGCTGCAAATCCCAGCCATCAGCAGCTACTTTGTCTGACTCCCAGTAGTTGGCACTGCTTAGCTCTCTGCAGCCGTGCTATCCGCTTTTTGTGAGCACGTGTGTCGCCTAGCTCTTCCCAGCAGCTATGTATCTCAGCTTCCAGCAGTTGTACATCTATATTTCCCTTATCCTCGCCCCCTCGAAGAAAAAAAAAGTGGGGGAGTAGGGTCGGTATGACGCCATGTATAAGTGACTCCGAAGGGGCAGAGTTAAAGTACATGAAAAGGTAATGCTATGCATGACAGTGCACTTGGGGTAACACTGATATTCTAGATCGGAAGAAAATCCTCGTGGTTCAACACTCGGCAGTCTCGTTGCCCAACTTTCAGTGGTCGTGCTGCCCACCTATCGCTAGCAGCTCGCTCCCCGGACCTTAGCGGCCCTGCAGACCAGCTCTCGATGGTGGTCTCACTACGCACCACTTGACGATAGCTACACTATCCGCTCTAATTAGCACCCCCGCATAGCCCTCAAAAAACAGTCAAGACAGCAAGGCGTCAGTTATTAGTACGACTAGCGATGCAGCAAAGCATCAGGTACCATTCCTCTTTAACCCAGACTATCACACGAGCTAGACACATAGATTGTAGGGTGCTACGCCCAGTCGTGCGAGATTCAGTACCCTCGCCTCGAGTCGCCTGGCTTCTCAGCCCGGATCCATTATAGCGGCAAGCTCCGTATGCGAGGTTCAGTACCCTCACCTCGTGTCGCCTGGCTTCTCAGCCCGACTCCATTATAGCGGCAAAGCTCCGTATGCAAGGTTCGGTACCCTCGCCTCGAGTTGCCTGTCTTCTCAGCCCAGCCCCATTATAGTGGCAAGCTCCGCATGTGAGGTTCAGCACCCTCTCCTCGAGTCAACTGGCTTCTCAGCCCGACTCCATTAAAGCGGCAAGCTCCGCATGCGAGGTTCAGTACCTTTCCCTCTAGTCGCCAGGCTTCTCAGCCCGGCTCCATTATAGCGGCAAGCTCCGCATGCAAGGTTCAGTACCATTGCCTCGAGTCGCCTGGCTTCTTAGCCCGACTCCAGTATAGCAACATGCCCCGACCATCCCACACGATGCTCTCTCACGTGATCTATCTACAATCACTGACAACCAAGCCCAATCCATTCCACGCGATGCTCTTCCGCATGAGTTATCCACGATCGTTAGTAGCCAAACCCGATCCGTTATACGCGATGTTCTCCCGCGTAACACCTCCATGATCATTGGCTGCAAAGCCCAAGCTATTCTCCTAATTTGCGCATCACAAGCTTCTTCCACACCATGATCTTGGCGCTTCCTCTCTCACAGTCATCATGGTTCTCTTGTGCTTGTACGATCGATGAAGTGTTATCCACATTACAACCTGCTACAGTGAGGATACTCTCCAGCAAGAAGGTCATCCCGATAGCGGCCCTGCTACCTATGCCCCCACAGCATCTCTGTTTCCTGGCTCTCGGAAACAGTCTTGCTCCGCAGCCCTACCTGTAGCCTCGTCGCGTACCCCACAGCATCTCTGTTTCCTGGCTCTCGGAAACGATCTTGCTGTGTAACCTTACCTGTAGCCTCGCCACGTACCACACGGCATCTTTGTTTCCTGGCTTTCGGAAATGGTCTTGCTATTCAACCCCACCCTATAGCCTCATTTCCTAACCCTCAACAATTCTGTTGTCTGGCTATCGACAATAGTCTTACTACGTGACCCTCGCTAGCAACCTAGTCGCCAAGCTCTCAGAATCTATTCCTCGCCTCCCCTAAGAAAGGGGGGGATAGGGTTGGTACGCCGCAATGTAGACTATGTAGATGGTTACTGGTGGCATCCCATCTCACATGGCTACCACAACAATCACGTCGGATAACAGTCTCAGGGACTGAATGGAAAGCTTACGCTTCTTAGCTACCCCGGTCCAACATTCCACCGACATCAGTGTCGCGTAACACTCTTTAGCAGCCTCAATCTGCATGATCGCAACAATAGTTACGTTGCATCTCACCGAACGGCTCGCACACCTCTCAATGAAGGAGTATCAAGTCAGCTCAAGCAGTGTTTGGCTCGTCGCACAACCCCACGGCTCTCGTGGGTGAGGTTCGGTCATTTCTCTTTGTTATTTAAATGCTTTGGTGCTTTATCTAGTCCGATCCGATTGTCAGCAACCCAATCGCATTAGACTAGGGGGACTTGACGATGCATAATTTATATGAATCAGTCCAGTCCGATGTCATTGGTCGCATAACAATAACATCAGACTAGGGGGACTTGATGATATATGGTCCATTAGCATGGCCCAGACTGCTCTAGCGCACCAGCCTTGCCTGGCGCGCTCCTGCTAACCTTGCCGGGGACTCCCTTGCCGGCCCCGCTAGGGACTCTCCTGTTGGTTTATCCGACTAAGTCCAATCCGATGTCATTGGCCGCGTACCAATAAAACCAGACTGGGGGACTTGATGAGATATGGTCCACTGGCATGGCCTAGACTGCTCCAGCGCACCAACCTGGCCTGGCACGCTCCTGCCAGCCTTGCCTGGCGCTCCCTTGCCAGCCTTGCTGGAGACTCCCTTGCCATCCCTGATGGGGACTCTCCTGCCGGCTCGGCCAGGCGCTCTCTCTCCTGGAACTCCCTTTCCATCCTCTCCTGGTGCGCGCCAGCCAGCCCTGCCCAAGGCGCGCCCGCCAACCCTGCCCGGCACCTCCGGGCGGCCTTGCCTAACTCCTTGCTAGTTGGGCTTGAATTGGGCTGGCCTAAGGCCTGACCTAATTGTCCCCTATATAATGAATAGTATCTCCTCCATGGAGAGGGACCTTTCCCTAGGATCTTCCCCCATGGCTCAGCCGCCACTATACTCCGGCAGGGTGGCTCAGCCGTCACTCGCCGCCGTCAGCCAACACCAGCACCAAGATGGTTCCCTCCAGCTATGGAGAACCATCTCAGATCTTCTAGCTGATCTAACGGGTTTGTACTGTGATGTCAAATCTCCGTCGCAGTAGAAGACCAGAAGAGCCACCGGAGGTCGATGTCGCATCACTCGCCGAGTTCCTTGAAGTACAATCCAACTCGCCGAGTCATCAGTGTGATTCGTTGAGTTCCTTCGATTCTCATTCAAACTTTAAGGCCACCCGTCGAGTTCCTTCCTTGCAACTTGATGGATGCACACACATACATATTCTAGAGAAAACTCATCCGACTCGCCGAGTTGTTCTTTAACTCGTCGAGTCATATGGTAATCTTCATCGGACTCGCCGAGTTGTTCATCCAACTCATTGAGTTCACGACCATCTTCATGTGACTCGCCGAGTCAACCTTGCGATTCGTCGAGTCCATTCAGTCCTTTTTCCATACAGACTTGCTTTGAGCCATGCAGCGGCTCCAAATCACATATCCAAGCTTCTAGGTCATGCTTATTACGTAAAGCTGCAAACTTTACGTGCATGCATGGCTTTAAAGGCTCTAAATGCCAAATCTAAGCTCTTAATGGGCCTTCATGCCCAAGAGGGACCTCAATCACGACCAAAACTGTAACTTTATGCTTCTAGAATCCAAGGAGGGTCCAGATCTAAAGTTACAACTTCAGATCTAGCCCATAGCTCATCATACCAACTTGAAAATCCATAAAAAGCCCTAGAAACTCAACAAAAGGGAAAAAGGGAAGAAAGGATGGCATTTTGATACCTCCAAAGGATGTTATCTAAGGTAAATCCTGCTTCCCATGCCTTCTTTGCTTTAATTCCTTTGCACTCCTAGCTTTCTTCCTCCAAGATTCTCTTTCTAACCTTCAAACACCACACAAAGGCACCCACACACGTATAAGGACTCTTAGGACTCTCTAGAACTGTAAAAAGGCCCAAGGGAGGCTGAGGTCCCTTTAAATAGGGGTGCAAACCCCAAGATTTAGGGTTTCCTTTGTCAGCTCCTACTCGTCGAGTCTCAATATGTACTTGTCGAGTAGGTCACTTAACACGCGATCCCATTCTGCTACTACTCGACGAGTAGGTCAACCAACTCGTCGAGTAGAACTTAACCCAATAAATCTTATTTAAGCAATACATGAGAATCGGGGGGTTACAAATGTGATCGTAATTTTCACACTTGTTGCTGTAATCTTCTTGAAGCTTTCGAAAATCCTTGATTTTGGCTTCTAATTGTGCTTTTAATGGTTTCTGACCTTTCCTTAGAGTACAGCCTTCGTATTTTAGGTCCTTATTTTCCCTTTTAAGCAAATCAATTTGTTCGCGAAGAAATTTAATCGTAGCTTCATAAGATGCATTACATGAAACTTCATTTACCGGAATGGATGAGGAACTCATTATTTTAAAAAAATATTCCCTTTGAGTAAAAACTCAAAACTCAACCTCAAAAGTCAAATTTAAAAAGTCAAATTTAAAAAGTCAAATTTAAAAAGTCAAACTTAAAAGTCAAACTTAAAAGTTAAACCGAAAAGCTAAATTTGAAAATTTAAAAGTTAAATGAGAAAGTCAAAGTTTAAAGTCAAAGGTCAAATTTTAAAAGTCAAAGACAAAATTTTAATTAAAAAATCAAAAATTAAAATTAAAATTTAAAAGGTAAATTTTTTTGGTTGAAAATGTAATTTAAAAATGAAAGAAATTGAATTTTGGGATTAAAAGTGTAAAAAATGCGAAATAAGGTGCGAATGGGAGTGTATTTGAATTAAAATCGGAAGAGATAAACCAAGATGCAGCCTAGAAAACTTGCTCCTGCGAAGTTCGGACGAAGACCGAGACCGAAGTGAAGACCGAGAACGAGCGTGAACCGAACACGTGCATCGCAAACCCACCAGACCGAGCACGTGCGAACCTCGGACCGAACACGTGACTGCGGACTGAAAACTCCGGCCGAGAACTCCGACCGAAAACGTGACTGAGAACCTCGGAAATCGCTGTTTAAGACGAAAAACAATGTTTTTTTTGCTCCTTTTTGATCCAAAACTCGATCAAAAACTTGTTTTTATGAAAAACACGAAGAACGAACCCCCCTTATTTTCCCAAGATCTATCCAAAAGCGCAAAAATCTCTTCAAAATAAGATCAAATAAGCTCCAGATATGAAAAAATTGATTGATACAACCATGCTCTGATACCACTTGTAAGGTCCTTGATGTAAGGATCTTCACCAATGATCAATCAAGCATAAGAAAACAAAGAAGAAATGGAGTAGAAGATGAATGAAACTGAGCTTGATCATGTCAGCAGGGATTATCCTCAGGGGGCAACCCATTATGTTTTCTCTGCAACCAAGTGGGCCACAAGAGGGTCGTCTTTCCGATGAGGAGGGGATAAGCAGTAAGTGCACCTGCACCAGCTACCTTGTGGATCTCTGAGAGTCGTGAAGGTTAGGGAAGGAGTCGGTAATTGCAGTGTTAGTCAAAAGAGGCCATGCTCCGACAGGTGCTTTTGCGGGCATGTAATATTTTGTGTTCTTTTCAGTTGGTATCATTTTTCATGTGGCTTGGAATTTTATATTGATTTGGGTAAGCGTTTTCTTCGGTTTATTGCTTTGTTATTGTTGGGTTATATCTTCGAGAATTGTTTTATGTGTTTTGCATGCCATGAATCATTAGTGGGTTCTTGAGGGGTTGTATCTCATGTAGCGGGTTCAAATGTGTTCGGTTATTATTCTGGTTTTGATCGAGATCAGTTTAGGGGTATTGTGTGGAAGGTCTATGGTCGGGATTCACGGAGTTGGTTATCCATTAATCGTCAGGGTTTAGCGGTTTAATATTTGTTCCGGTAAGAGCGGCGGTTGTCTATGGAAGAACTGTTGGGGTTCAAGTACTGTTGTTTTTAGGAGGAGAGTAGTAGCAAGAAGATGGTTATGTTAGTTGCATGAGTTGTTTTGGTCATCAGAAATGTCAGTGGAGTTTTATATTTTCATGGGTGGTAGTCAGTTAGAATTCAATAATCCTTTGAGAATGGAAGTTAGGATAAAGATTTGTCAGTTCAGGGCAAGGGTTATAGTTTTAGTTGCCAGCATAAGAACTCGAGAATGGTATCATGGTAGGTGATCTAAATTATCAGGTTGGTTAAGATTTCAAGACTATCCTTCAGGGTTCTAGGAATTGGATTCCCATGGAGTTGGCTAGCAATGGAACGCTAGTATTGCTTAACGAAGGGTATGGATGGTTCATACTGTTTGACGGAGATGGGTTAGAGATCTATAAGGATTAAGAGGTGAGTGACCTTCGTCGAGTCCAAGTGGGGGAGAATTAAGTGGATGTTCTGTAACATCCTGAGAATTTGGTAGGTATTCCAAAACCCTCTTCTATCATTACCTTGCCATTTATGGTCCTTGGGGTTTGGAAGTCAAGAGCCAAGATAAGTTTAAGGACCAAGTTTGCAAACTTGGGTCAATAGGGAGTACGTCATGCGTACATAAGAGTACGCTAAGCGTATTAAGGTCTGCCTTAGTATGTTGGGCGTACACTTGAGTATGTCGAGCATACTAATGTCTAGGTGAAACCCTAATATTTAGGGTTTGGGGCCTATATAAGCAACATATGTGCACCAACACCTATTTTATCTCAGCCTCCACAGATCAAACTCGCCTCTCTCAAACCCTAGTCTCCCTTGGTGTGTTAAGCTCATTTTGGTGTGTTCTTGAGTGCCTTAGGAGGAAACCATTGCATCAAAGAGTTGAAGGAAGAGACCAAGCTTATAGATCTGAAGTTAGCTCGTGCACAAGAAGCTCCAGAAGGTATAAAGTTCCAAAAATTATGCTTATATGATTAGATCTCTCCATTTTGCTTTAAAAGACCCACTCTTGTCCCAAAAACCACAAGGTGTTACATGTGGTGTTTTGAATGAAAAGGATTGTCCTTCTGGACTCTTGAAGGGACCTTGAGTGATAAAAATGAGGTCCTATTCGTTGAAGGTGTCCCATGCATGGAAGGATAAGGTCTTAATGGGTTAAGACCAAGCATTAGGACTTTATGGACGTCCAAAGTGATAAAGTTCACGACTTTATGGATCCTAGGAATGTTAGATCTCTAGATCTGAAGTTTAGGCTTAAGTGCTTAAGCCATTAAGCACTTACCAATGTTTTGGCAAGACTGTCTAGTACGCCCAGCATAAATCCAGTACGCCTAGCGTACTGGGTCAACCACCCCGATGGTGGTCAACGTCTGGATGAGTACGCCTTGCGTACTTCCTCTATTGGGCCATTGACAAATGGATTTCGGGTTTTGGGTTGTTTATGTACTAAATGGATTTGGGCCTTTGCTGGACTTTGTAAATAAGATGTTTTGGGCCAATTAATGGTAGTAGATCATGTGATTAGGCCCAATAAGGAGGTTGGGGCCAATTTAGTAAATTGGGCCAATAGTGGAATGGACTTAATGAGTTATGAGGACACTTAATCAAGGGAGTAATATTGGGTATTAACCTAGTATTTATTATTATGTGGCAGTTTGGGATCCCCAGTGAGACAACAGTCAGAGATTTGTAGTATTTCAGCACAACTTACGAGGTGAGTTACCTCACTATACTAAGGGGTCTAAGGCACCAAGGCTGACCCATTGGATATGTGTCACACCCCGACCGTCGGCGAAAACACCGGGTGGTGTAACGTCATTCTTCGCATCACACTTATATAACATACATTTAACTGTACTAAAGAAAATACATACCTTTATTGATGATTGAAAGTTACATTATTGTTTTCCTAGTACTTATTACATAATATCCGACTATGGCATAATTCTTAATGGACAGAAAGGTAATAGTAAAACTTCTCCTGTTCGAATACATACCAGCTTTTCAAGTTCCTGAAAACACATGCATTTTAAAATACATCAACATAAAGTTGGTGAGTTCATAGGTTTTGACTCCATATAAAAATAATACTTTTTCTGAGTTCAAAAGTTTATTTTTTGAAAGTATCATTTTGACTCTCCAACGTTTAGTATATATATTAGGTATAATATTCTACTTATCAAATAAGTGTTATACCTAAATGTTCCTTGAACCTAGGGTATAAGTAGGGGGAAACTTATACTTAACATTAATACTTGTATACGACAAAATATAATGTTTCTAACAAATTGCCACCATGAGCCCGTAACCGCTGCTATGACATAATACCTCTGATAAAACACACTCATGATTTCCATGAGAAACAACACACTCATGATTTCCATGAGAAACAACACCGTACGCTTCATCGACGCTGGAACAAAAGGATATTTCATCACTCGTTTATGGTTGACTGTAGCTAACAATCACAAGTGGGGTTGGCAACCCGTATACTAATTATACACGACTTCCTCGCTCACACGGGATTAACGGTTACAGTTTAGAGGATTTCCGCTATGATCCCCAAACTTAGTTGATGAATACAATTACTCATGTAGACTTCGCCGACTTCCTATAGCTCTAACAACAAAAGCATTTTCGTGTCTAAAACCCTAAGTTACTAGACTATGCTTTAAAACATTACTCCTAACTTCATAACATTTAGCCAGTATAACAACTATAACTTGAAGTAAAACCAGATTTTATTTTGAAATAAAACCAATAACAACAACATATAACATACCAAGTTTTATCTTGTCATAAAACTAACAATAACAACATATAGCATACAAATTTTATATTGACATAAAACCAATAATAACAACATACTTTATAAATTAACATATAGAACTTCCGAATATAACATCGGAATTATATCGCACACAACATATATATAGAATCATAAGTATAACTCAAGATCTACATTAGTATAATAACATGCTAACAAGTTGATAATAGTTGTATATATTCAAAATATTATATTTTGAATAACTATATCCCTGTTAATATAACTATCTACGTTGATACTAATATACCATCATATAGACATAATAGTAACGTATATAAAATATTTAGCATGCTTTTTCCCCTGAAAATATTAGAAAGTGGGGCCGTGAAACTCACTCTAGTAGCGTGATTTTATGTAATCTAAGCAAAAACGGTCAGTGGTACGATGTCGGCAGGGCTCGGGATGTAAGAGGGCTTCAGTAAATGAGAGAAAGGGAAGAAATTCAGGTGTAGGAATAGCTGAAGTTGGACCTACTATTTATAGGAAGATTTTTGTCCTCTCAGGTCGTGAGCCATATAGTCTCACGTCGTGAGCCATGGCTGGTCACCCCGTAGACTTGCCATTTGCGTCCCTAGCTTCGAAAGGTGGCCATGTGACTCCTCATGTCGTGAGATATCCTTGCTCACGTTGTGAGCTTAGAGATTATCCCTTCGTAGACTCGTCACACACCTTATAGGTCTGCAATGTGGCAATTTGACTCATCACGTCGTGAGTTTCTATGCTCACGTCGTGAGCTCAGTCGAATTAGGGTTTCTGACAGTTGTATCTTTGGAAGGTCGTAACTTTCGCATACGAACTCTGTTTTTGACGTTCTTTATATCCACACGTAGGTATTTATGATTACTACGACTCTCTTTTGGAATCTAATATCTAATTCTAATTCTATTTTAAATTCCTCTTATTATAGAGATTTATAGTGCTCGGTTTATCATAACTTCTTCACATGAAGTCAGATTTAGACGTTTTCTATATCTTTGGAATCGTATGGACATATACTTTGAGTTGTATTATAAAGAAAGTTCATATTTGTATTAGAATTTATCATGAACTACATAGTAATTTCATCACATTACTAATCACATTACATGATTGGCATAATCACATGTGATTGTTATTGACCTATTTTGACTAGTGTTACATTCTGCCCCCGTCAGAACAATTTCATCCTGATATTTATCTTGTGGATGGGTTTTTGTCAAATAGTTGGGGGTATTTTTCTTTCATCTGATCTTCATGTTCCCAAGTAAATTCAGGTCCTCGTAAAGATTTCCATCAAACTTTCACTATGGGAATACGACTTTGCTTTAATCGTCTGACTTCTCGATTCATAATCTTGACAGGTTCTTCTTCAAAGTTGAGTTTTGTATTGACTTTTATCTCTTCGAGAGGTAGAACAAGAGTGTCATCAGATAGACATATTTTAAGATTTGATACGTGAAAAACGTCGTGCACACTACTTAACTCTTGAGGCAACTTGAGTTGGTATGCGACAGAACCAATTCTTGTTAGAATTTCAAAAGGTCGTATATACCGTGGATTTAATTTGCCTCGTTTCCTGAATCAAATTACGCCTTTCCAAGTGGATACCTTCATCATTACTTTATCTCCAACTTGGAATTCTAAAGGCTTACGTATTACGTCGGCATAGCTCTTTTGACGATCATGTGCAGCCTTTAATCGATCCTAAATTTGCACGATCTTTTCAGTTTTCCCGTGGATTATTTCTGGACCAGTACGTAGCGTATCGCCTGTACGTTCTCTGGCCATCTGCGTATCTCCAACTTCTGCCCTACATATTAGGGAAGGACACTTTCGTCCATAAAGAGCCTCAAACCGTGCAGCCTTGATGCTGGTGTGATGACTTTTGTTGTAGGAAAACTTAATTAATGGTAAATTAGTATCTCATGCATTTCCAAAGTCAATAACATAGGCTTGGAGCATATCTTCTAATGTCTGAATGGTGCTCTCGCTCTGACCATCAGTATGTGGATGGTAAGTTGTACTCATATCTAGTAGTGTTCCTAAGGATTTTTGTAGAGATTGCCAAAATCGTGAAGTGAATCTACTATCTCGGTCGGAAATAATAGAATTTGGAACTCCATGCAATTTGACAATTTCCTTAAGATAAACTCTGTTTAGCTTCTCCATCTTGTCGTTCTCCTTAATCGGTAAGAAATGGGCGTACTTAGTCAATCTATCGACTATTACCCAAATAGTATCGAACCCACTAGGAGTTTTAGGTAACTTAGTGATGAATTCCATTGATATCTGCTCCCATTTCCATTCAGTTATTTCCGGTTGTTGAAGTAAACCTGAAGGCTTTTGATGTTCTGCCTTTACTCTAGAACAAGTCAAGCATTTGCTTACATAAGTAGCAATTTCAGCCTTCATGTTTGGCAACCAATAATGTACTTTTAAGTCTAAGTACACTTTTTCAGAGCCTGGATGCGCGGAATATCTGGACTCGTGGGCCTTTTATAAGACTAAGTCCTTGAATCCACCGAACGTAGGCATCAAAATTCGGTTCATAAAGTGTCGCGTTCTGTCATCTTTTTGTATAAGTTGCTTTACCATTCCTTAGAAAGCTTCATTCTTGACATTTTCTTCTTTCATAGCTTCAGGTTGAGCTTCTCTAATTTGTGCGGCAAAGTTAGAATGGATAGTTATGTTTAATGCTCATACCCGACAGGGTTTAATATATTCTTTCCGGCTCAAGGCATCTGCTACCATGTTTGCCTTTCCAGTATGATAACGAATATCACATGTTGTGTGTGTGGCTCCATCAGGGATCTTCCACGTGTCCTCCTTACACTGTACAACGTCACCCGTATCTTGATGGGTCTAGATGTCAGAAACATACGTCGTGCATAGCACGCAGTGGTGCGTGCATGACGAGAATTTAGTTTATCCAATTTCGTAACTCCCGTATATGAGTTCCATTTTTGACGATTCTTATATCCATGTGTAGGTATGGGCGCCTACTAAAACATTCCTTTTGTCCGTTTTGGATAATTTTGTAGTTCCATTTTATCCTAGATTTCATAACCGTTATGATTTTACAAAAATCATAACTTCCTTGTATGGTTTCCATTTCAGTTGTTCTTTGTCTCAAAATTCAACTTTTGGGAAGCACTACGATTCTCCTTTTGGTGATATTTGCTAAAAGTGAACTGTTTTCTTCATAATTTTTGACGTTGTAACTTTTTATGTGCAGTAGACTTTTATTTACTATAAAAATCACATCTCTTCCATATTGTAACATCCTGATTTCCAGATATGAGACTTATTCTTTAAAAGGCAAGTTTCCCTTGGAACTCGGCGAGTTGATAGCCTCAAGACGTGTTGAAAGGCTTTTGGGCCGTGCATCTTTTTGGACCAACTCGACAAGTTCGCGGTTGGGTGAGAAACCCTAAATTTTTAGGGTTTTGCACCCTATTTAATCTCCTTAAGTCCCTAGGGTTGATCCTTTATCAGCCTTCAAACCCTTTTTGCGGCCCTACTGAACCGTAATCACCCTTCCCTCTCAATTTTGTTTTAGTGTGGTTCCTTTGCGGCAAAAGGAGAAGAAGTTGGAAGAAGGAAGCAAGGACCTAGCAAGCTAAGCTCTCATCTTCAGTTTGATACTCTTTTAGACCATTGTAAGTGTTCAAGATCCGATTTTTATCTATCTATGTAGCTACATCTTGAGTTTTGTCCCTTTTTCTCCTTATTCATGGCTATTGCAATGGATGGACTTCATAAATTTTGCAACTTTATGAATCTCCAGGTCAAGATGGCCTTATAGTGGTTTAGATTTGGTCTTTAGCCAAGCTTTGATGCCATGCATGGATTTAAGGTCATATTTTACCTTTTATACATATTTTGGGTTCAAGACATGCATTGGACATGCATGTCTATAAAGCACCAACATTTGGGATGTTTTTGAGGCTAGAATCTCTTCTGGAAAAGATGGGTTCCAGATCTCAAGGATTTTGTGCTTAATGGTTAAGCCTTTGAGTTTTCAAGCCTTGTGGAGGGGTTTTTGAGCATTTGGAGTAGCCCTAAAGGATAAAGTTGGAGACTTCATCCTTTTAGGCACATTTGGAGTTTATATCTAAACCTTAGAGTCCATGGAATCAAAGAATCATCTTAATGTGTTAAGTTGGGGAAAATTCAGCGAGTTTTCCAGCCAACTCGGCAAGTTGGCTAGGGTTTTCCCGACTTTGTGAGTACTGTGGAAACTCGACGAGTTCACAGGTTCACTTGACGAGTTGGGTCAACATGGACTATTGACCTTGACCGTTGTATTTGAATTTGACCATCGTTGACCAAGTTGGACTTTTGAGGGCATTTTGGGTACTTCGGGATTTTGATGTGTTTGGTCTTGATGGTTGTACGCATTGAGTCAGGAGTTGGGATTCAGAGTCAGACTTATCTGTTTTGCACTACTTATGAGGTGAGTCTCCTTACTGTACTTACGGTTCAAAGGCACCAAGGCCGGCTATTTGGATTTGATATCCTGTTGTGCATGCTATAGTGTTGTAGTAATATTGTAAGTCGGTATCCTGGTATTTAAGATGTTGCTATGCTTACTGATCTATGAGATCTGTCTGTATGTTTGTTGACTGGTTAGTAGTATGTTATATGTATTATGTGCACATGATTTGTTGGTGGCTAAGGCTTCACTGCTTTGTGGGTAAGGCAACAGCCCGAGGCATTCCAACCGGATGGTTGAGGGCTTAGGGTATTCCATCCCGAGGATGATTGGACCCATAGTATGTTGGCATTCCAACCCGATGGTTGAGGGCCTGGGGTATTCGATCCTGAGGATGATTAGACCCATAGTATGTTGGCATTCCAACCCGATGGTTGAGGGGCCTGGGGTATTCCAACCCGATGGTTGATTGGGCCCAAAGTGTGTTGTTATTATAATTGTTCTATTTGTTATGTATAGGTATTTTTGGGTAACTCGCTATGCTTTGGGCTTACAGTTTGGATTATGTTTCAGGTACCTCAGAGGATCGCGGGAAGGCGAATGTGTGATCGTGCACCTCCTTGTGTTTTGATTTTATGATTTTGGGATTTCTCAGATGTGAAACTTATTTTGAAAAATAAATTGTAATAAATGATCGTTTTGTGGTTGTTTAAAAAGTTTAAAATTTTCAAGAATTTTACGAATGTTACAAGTTGGTATCAGAGCCTTGGTTTAAGTGAATTGGAGGAGCACTCGTGTGAATCCAGTTTCAAACTAAGGAAAATATTTTCAAAAAATGATTTTCAAATTTTTTTTAAAATCCTCAAGTAGGGTGCGATGTGTACGATCAGCCGGAGCCAATAAGTAGACCCTAAATTACCATACTGTTATTTGATATTGTGATATGTTAGAGTGCTGTGAGATGTTTATCCTTTCCTCTAGGGAGTGAGGATTGAGTATTCGAATATGCTTATGAGTATTGTTAGGGCGTTGTGATGATCCTTAAGACAAATATGGGTAAGTGTGGAAGGTTGTATGGGCCCATACTATTAAAAGCACACAGGACCCATATGCATAGCAAAGAAGTCACCACCCCCTAGGGCTTCGTTGGGAGTTAGTTCCCCATTATGATATGTGAATTATCTAATATCTTCCTGATGTATTTTCAATATGGTGACTACGAGACGAGTTGAGATCGGATCCGGGTCGGGATCAGGAGCTGGCAGAGAGGGTGATCCAGTATTGTCAGAGGACCACGTTATGGAGATTATTCGTGAGGAGGTGGTTGCTATTATCTGGGGTCAGATTTTGGAGATGTCCGGGTCTATCAAGACCGTGATGACGGAGTTCTTTGATGATCGCTATGCAACCATTGTTGAGACGGTTGTTGCTGCAACTTTTGCAGCCATGGTGGCTGCAGGTGTTGGGACAGAGCAGGTCTTTCAGTATCGGGACTTCAATAATACAAAGCCCCCGAATTTCGACGGAGTTCAGGACCCTATCATAGCCATGAGGTGGCTATCTTATGTGGAGGGATGTTTCTTCACTTGTTCATGCCCTACTGACCAGAAGGTCAGGTGCGCTCTGAACCTTCTGAGGTCCGAAACGAAGGATTGGTGGAGGCTCGCTACTAGTTATTATTCTGTTGAGCAGAGAGCTATTGTGACATGGGAGCAGTTTTCTGAGATGTTTCACTCCCTATATGTCCCGCTGGTGTATTGTGAGAGGTTAGAGCAAGAGTATCTAGATTTGAGATAGGGTTCTGAGACGATGACGGAGATCACCAAGATGTTCGTAGAGAAAGCTATGTTCTGCCTTGAGTTTGCTGCATCTGAGCAAGCTCTAATGATCCATTACTTGAGCATGCTCAAGACAAAGATCAAGCAGTTTGTTTCTACATAACGTTATGGTTCATTGTTGGAGATGCATGAGACCGCCAGGCGGCGTGAGATTGACATTCAGTTGAACACTTGGGAGTTGAGACCGGCCCCGACGTTGTCGCATCCTGCAACGAAGCAGTTCAGGGCCGTTGACTCCAAGTCGGGGAGTCATAGGGGTCGCATTTAATGGTAGGTACGGCAAGTTTCATGATGGAGTTTGTCGGTCTTCTTCGGGTTGCCACAAATGTGGAAAGCAGGGCCACATTACGAGGGATTATTGGCAGCAGACTCCAGCTTCTGGCATCAGACTTTGTTACTATTGTGATCAAGCGGGAAAGATGAAGCCCCCGTGTCCCTTGTTAGCTGCTAAGCCAGCGCAAGCCCCAGAACCAGCTACCTTGAGGATCACTAACGGCAATCAGGGCAGAGCGGAGCCCCCTAAGGGCTCGAGGTCGCGCTTTCTAACTTACTGCCGAGGAGGCCAGGGCAGCACCAGATGTTGTGATTGGTATGTTTCTATCCCTTATCTTATTGATTATGTTTGTTTTATGCTCATATGTTTGTACCTCTGTTAGGTACGTTCTTAGTGAACTCCTTGCCTGCTCTTGTATTGTTTGACTTGGGTGCGAGTCGGTCCTTTGTTTCTCGATCTTTTAGTAGGGAGTTTGCTTTGCCCATTGTGGAGTTAGAGTGTCTGTTGCCAGTTTCTATCGCCAATGAACACATGATTTTGCTTCTTCGGATTATAAGGGTTGCGTTTTGGAGATCTCCGGGGTATCCTTTCCGATCGATTTGATTCATATTCCCATGGGGGATGTCTGCGTGATTATAGGTATGGATTCGTTGAACCGTTTCGGTTCCATGATTAACTACGAGGGTCTGTATGTGGTAGTTTGAACCCCAAGTAGGGGAGAATTGGTTGTTTATGGAGAGGATACCAGGATGGGTTCAGGGTTTTGTTTGGCAACCAGGGCTCCACAATATATTCAGCACATGTGTGCAGGTTATTTGGCTTATGTAGTGGATATGCGGGTTAGAGATCAAGTGTTGGTTGTTGATGTTCTAGTTGTCAGAGAGTTTGTTGATGTGTTTCCAGAGGAGTTACCCGGTGTGCCTCCTGTAAGGCAGGTCAAGTTTAGGATTTACCTAGTGCTAGGTGCGGCCCCGATTACCAGGGCGCCACCACCTGAGATGGAAGAGCTATCATCTCAGTTGCAGGAGCTGTGAGGCAAACAGTTCATCCATCCGAGCAGTTCTTTGTGGGAAGCACTGATTTTATTCGTCAAGAAGCAGGATGGTTCACACTGGATGTGCATTGATTAGCGGGAGTTAAAGAAGTTAACGGTGAAGAACCGTTATCCTCTTCCGCAGATTGATGATCTTTATGATCAGTTACAACGAGAATCTTGGTTCTCCAAGATTGATTTGAGGTCTGGTTACCATCAGGTCAGGGTGGGGGAGGAGGACGTGGAGACGACCGCGTTTCGAACTCGTTATGGGCATTACGAGTTCGTGGTGATGCCATTTGGGCTCACCAATGCTCCTGCAGTATTTATGGATTTGATGAATCGGGTATGCAGGCCGATGCTCGATCGTTTAATTAATGTGTCTTGAGATGATATCTTAATGTATTCCAAGACCAGATAGCAGCATTGGGAGCACCTTCGCGAGCTTCTGGAGGTGTTGAGGCGAGAATGAATTTATGCTAAGTTCTTTAAATGCGAGTTTTGGTTGCGAGAGGTTCAGTTCCTTGGACATCTCGTTAATCAGGATGAGATTTTGGTTGATCCGACCGAAATCGATGCAGTGATGTAGTGGGAGGTTCTGAAATCTCCCTTGGATATCAGGAGTTTTCTAGGTTTGGCAGGGTACTACCGGAGATTTATTCAGGATTTCTCCAAGATTGCAGTACCCCTCACTCGTTTGACGAGGAAGGGGGTAGATTTCCGGTGGGGCTAAGCAGTAGTCAGCATTTGAGACCTTTCAGCAGAGACTTTGTGAAGCCCATGTTTTGACCCTCCTTGAGGAAATCAACGATTTTGTGGTTTTCTGTGATGCGTCCATCATCGGGTTGGGGGCAGCCCTCATGCAGAGAAGACGAGTGATAGATTATGCTTTGCGACAGCTGAAATCGCATGAGACGAGATATCCCATGCATGATCTTGAGTTGGGGGCGGTGGTTTTCGCCCTCAAGATTTGGAGGCATTACCTTTATGGGGTCCGTTATACCATCTACATGGATCATAAGAGCTTGAGGCATATTATGGATCAACCGAACCTAAACATGAGGCAACGCAGGTGGCTGGACATAGTCAAGGATTATGACTGTGAGATCCTTTACCATACGGGTAAAGCGAATGTGGTGGCAGATGCCCTGAGCCGCAAGCCAGTTGGATGTTCTATTCCGGTGTCATGTATGAGGATATTTGTGGATTCTCCACTTGTGAGTTTAATAAGGAGGCTCAGACTAAGGGTGTTCGAGAGGAGAATTGGAAGATTGAGAGGATCAGGGGTAAGATTACCATATTTTTTCTGGATAGTCGTGGTTTGTTAACCCATTATGGCCGGGTTTAGGTTCCTATGCCTGGTGGGGTCCGACAGATTGTGCTGGAGGAGGCTCATAAGTCTCGCTTTTTCAAACCATTCCAGGGCCACCAAGATGTATTAGGTTCTAAGGTTTAGTTATTGGTGGTTGTGCATGAAGAGGGAGATCGCCTGGTACGTCGAGAAGTGCTTGACCTATAGGGTGGTCATGGCCGAGCATCAGAGGCCGCATGGAAAACTTCGGCCTCTGGAGGTTCCCATGTGGAAATGGGATCAAATTTTGATGGATTTCATCACCAAGTTTCCGAATACGACAAAGGGTTTTCATATTATTTGGGTCATCGTGGACTGATTGACTAAGAGTGCCCACTTTCTGGAAATTCGGGAGAGCTCGTCGGCCGAGAAGTTAGCCAATGTGTATATTCACAAAATCATTGCTCGCCATGGGGTTCTGGTCTCTATTGTTTCATACCTTGATGTTCGGTTCACCTCCCAATTTTGGCAGAAGTTCCATGAGGAACCGAGCACGAGGCTACACTTCAGCACAACTTATAATATGCAGACCGACAGCCAAAGTGAGCGGACCACTCAGACTCTCGAGGATATGTTGCAAGCTTGCGTTATTGATTTTGTTGGGAGTTGGGACTCCTACCTACCTCTTGCATAGTTCTCCTAAAATAACAATTTTCACTCCAACATTGGTGCCCCGCCTTTTAAGCTTTTGTATGGGCGGAGATGTCGTACCCAGTCTGTTGGGGCGAGGTTGGTCCCAGGGTCATGGGTCGGACCGAGGTGGTTCTGTAGACTACATAGATGATTCAGCAGATCAGGCAAAGATTGCAGACTGCTCAGAGTCGACAGAAGAGCTATGTCGACGACACCAATCTGAGATGGAGTTTCAGGTCGGTGATCCTTTATCAACCTCCGAACCCTAATCACCCTTCTTTCTCATTTTGTGTTTAGTGTGGTTCTTTTGGGGTAAAAGGAGAAGAAGTTGGAAGGAGGAAGCGAGGACCTTGTAAGCTAAGCTCTCATCTTCAGTTTGGCTCTCTTTTGGACCATTTTAAGTGTTCAAGATCCGATTTTTATCTATCTATGTAGCTAGATCTTGAGTTTTGTCCCTTTTTCTCCTTATTCTTGAACGTTGCAATGGATGGACTTCATAAAGTTTGCAACTTTATGAATCTTCAGGTCAAGATGGCCTAATAATGCGTTAGATCTGGTCTTTAGCCAAGCTTTGTGTCGTGCATGGAGTTTAGGTCATATTTCCCTTTTAGACCCATTTTGGGTTCAAGACATGCATTGGACATGCATGTCTATAAAGCACAAACATTTGAGATGTTTTTGAGGCTAGAATATCTTCTGGAAAAGTTGGGTTCCGGATCTAAAGGATTTTATGCTTAATGGTTAAGCCTTTGAGTTTTCAAGCCTTGTGGATGGGTTTTTGAGCATTTGGAGTAGACCCAAAGGATAAAGTTGGAAACTTTATTATTTTAGACACATTTGGAGTTTAGATCTAAGGCTTAAAGTCCCTAGAATCGAAGAATAATTTGAATGTGTAAAGCTGGGGAAAACTCGGCAAGTTTTCTAGCCAACTCAGCGAGTTGGCTAGGGTTTTCCCGACTTTATAAATACTATCGAAACTCGACGAGTTCATAGCTGCACTCGACGAGTTGTGTCAACATGGACTGTTGACCTTGACCGTTGACTTTGACTTTAACCATGGTTGACCAAGTTGGACTTTTGAGGGCATTTTGGACTTTAACCTCCTCATGTTTTAATTTTACGATTTTGGGATTTCTCTGATGTGAAACATATTTTGAAAACAAATTGTAATAAATGATGGTTTTGTGGTTGTTTAAAAAGTTTAAAATTTTCAATAATTTTACGAATGTTACACATACTTAGTCAGGTTTTTACGAAGTTTATATTTTTGGAATCCCACTAATGTGTACATTCTAAAAATATTAACCTGCTCATATGATGACACAGTTTTTCACGCACTTGTTTTAGAGCCTAATCTTTAACGTAATCGTACCAGCTAAGGACAAAAATCGAATATATTTCTTCATATATCGAAATATTACATTTTGGTCCTAATACACATGTCCGAAATGATAAATTCTAACAGTGTTTGATGATGTATTTTATGGATTGTCACATATGTGAACCTTGTCAACTTGGAAAATTTGTTTGTTTATCGTTGTGTCGTTCAAACTCTATCGTTGAAAATGCTTTTGATATTATCTATTATGATATTTGGACATATCCAATTACTACCACAAGTGGTATTCACTATTATGTTATATTTTTTTAAAAATATTCTCATTTCCTTTTGGTTTACCCTTTAAAACGCAAGAGCGACGTTTTTAGCAAATTCCTACAATTTATAAACATTGTAAAAAACCATAGCAAATTCCTTAACTTTATAAACATTGTAAAAAACCAATTCAGGTCAATCATAAAAACCTTTCAATGTGAAAATGTTTTTTTTCTCAAAAAATGGCATTTCTTTCCACTTCTTGTGCCTTCATACCTCCCAACAAAACGGTGAATCCGAACGCATGATAAGAACCATAAATAATGTTATCCAAAAACTTTTATTCCAATCTAACATTCCTCCACACTTTTGGGTTGAAGCTTTACATATTATTGGTTATTTACTAAACATCATACCATCCACCACCATTAAAAACGACACCCTTCTCTTTCGCCTCTAGAAACGTCACCCTACCAACTCCAACCTTTGCGTGTTTGATTGTCTTTACTACTCTCATCTCACCACATCTCACAAATTGCTGCCTCGCACCACCCCATGCATTTTTCTTGGCTATCCTACCCTTCATAACAGTTCTCATTATTACAATCTCTTGTCTCGGAAAATAACCATCTCCTGTCATGTTGTTTTTGATGAAACCATTTTTCCTTATGGCTCCATGACCCCTAAAGAAACCTGATCCTTTCAGTTCCTTGATGATAACATTGACTCCCCTTCCAACACTTATACTCTCCTATACACACCTCTACCGAAACCACCGATCCTGGATCTCCCTCAACTCATAATTCTCCCACTCGCCCTCTCACTAATACCACCAACCTATATCCCTCTCTCATTCAAAACAATCCAACTCCCACCTTACACCCTATGACAACTCGCTCCCAAAATGGCATCTATAAACCAATCCACCACCTAAATCTTAATACCTTATAAATGTCACCTATCCCTCGGTCATCCTTACAAGCATTGCAGGACCTTAATTGGCCTAAATCTATGCAGGAGGAATATTATGCGCTTAAGTCGAATGACACTCGGACATTAGTTCCAAGACTGACATGGATGAACATTATGCGATCCATGTGGTTATTCAAATAAAAATTTAAGTTTGATGGGGCTCTCTCTCGTTATAGGGCTAGACTCGTCGCCAATGGTTGCAGTCAACTACAAGGTATCGAATGTGATGAGACTTTTAGTCTGGTTGTGAAACCGACCACCATTCATACTAACTCATTCTCGATATCTCTCGCCACTGGCCTATATATCAACTTGATGTAAAGAATTCCTTTCTTCGCAACAATCTCCAGGAGACAGTTTACATGCCCCAACCACCAGGGTTTTGTGACCCCCACTACCCGGATCACGTTTGACTCCTTCAGCGCTCTTTATATGGGCTCAAACAGGTCCCTAGAGCATGGTACCATAGGTTTGCAGCACATGCTTCCAGACTGGGTTTCATTCATAGTCGCACATATCCATCTCTCTTTGTGTACCGCTATGCTGAGCATACCACATATCTTCTTCTATATGTTGATAATATCATCCTAATATGTTCATCCATGGCTCTTCTACAGCAAATTATGTCTCTTCTAAACAAAGATTTTGTTGCGACTGATGTCGGGCCTCTAAACTACTTTCTTAGAATTTCTATCACTCGTGATTTTAGTAGTGTATTTCTTTTTCAAGAAAAGTATGCCATTGAAATCCTTAAAAGAGCTAATATGATGAACTAAAATCCTTTTCGTACACCCATTGAAGCTGTTTATAAGTTTAGCATATAAGGCAAACTGCTATCAAACCCTTCTCTATATTATAGTCTTGCTGGTGCACTGCAATATCTTACATTTGCCAGAACAGACTTATCTTTCGTTGTTCAACATATCTTACTTTATATGAATGACCCCCGACAGTCTCATCTTCATGCTCCCAAACATATCATTCGCCACATTCGTGGTTCCATAGATCATGGTCTTTGTATTCATGTCTCTCCCCAGTCCACTCTCACAACTTACTCTGATGCTGAATGGGGGGAATGTCCTACCACTCACAGATCAACACCAAGCTATTGCATCTTGTTATTGATGGTTTTTAACCATAAGAACATCCTATGTACTCATGCAACCCTAATGCTTGGATCTAGGTTTCTCTATTGTGCATGCAATTCATCCAAGACTTTAAACCCTAGATCTAGCATACAATTAATCATATTAACATGTGAAAGGGTTTTTAGATCTTACATTGATTGTTATGTAGCAATAACAATCTCAAATCCTCCTTGTAATGACTTTAGAAAGCTTAGAGTCACAAGTGTCACTCCTCTAATGGTTCACAAACACCAAGAGCAAGAGGATGAAGAATAAGGAGAGAGGAGGCTACCCAAAACGTATAGAAACCCTAGTGGAACTCTTAGCCACGTTTTTGGGGCTTAAGGGTACTATATATACATGTAGGCTATTAGGGTTTTCAACTAGGAAACCCTAATTTGACTGCTTAAGCCCTAAGCAGCCCATGGACCCTTTTAGAATCACCCTTGGACGATTTCTAATGGGTTTCCCCATAGAATTTGTCCAACCTATTATTCCAAGGTAATCCATAGCCCAAATGCAATTATCTTATAATTACAGTTCCAGCCCCTTAAGTTTAATTAATCTCTTTTAGCCACAAAATTAACTATCAATTAATTCTTGACTAATATTAATTAAACAATATGATTTATCCTTTAATATATTATTCTCATAATATATTAATAAATCATAATTAATCTTCTCTCTCCATAATTCATCCTATCAAGTTGCTTTGGTGAAGGCAACCCAAAAGTACCATGCACCATCAGGTCAAGTACATACCAAAATAGTTATGGACTTAGACACTAATCCAACAGTCTCCCACTTGGATAAGTCTAATAACTATTTTGCGTATGACTTCAGATCCTGATCTGCAATCGTAGCTTTCAAAAGCCGTTGTCAACTCTGATCTTATCAGATATACGTCCTTTAGATAAGGTATCATATATTCCTCCATTCTAGATATCGTATAGACTGATACATGGATTTAAATCATTCTCTCTGTCTATGTGTTGTTTCTCGATTTCCGATTTATGACGACTGACAACAGACTACATTTGAACACATCAAATTAGTCTCGGCTTGGCCAAGAGCTTTGGTGCCATCACTAAATCATCGAGCGGCCCAAAGATATCGCTTTCATCCTACTTTGGATAAAAGGAACGGATAAACTTTGATTCAATGCTTGCTTGCACTCACTCTTTGAATCACACACAACAATATGTTTTATAACACCAAGTTACTGGTGCGTTTACATATTATCAATGTGTAACCGACTCACAAGATACAACTCACACATCTCGGTTTCAAGAATATAAGATATTATTGTCTCACCAATCACTCGTGATAAAATCCATGAAGTGATCCAAGTGAGTGTGGGTTTAATCCAATGCTCAAACTCATATTCATAAGCACTCATGAACGTTGCAGCAAACATTTGCTTATGTCTAATACACTTTAGACAATCCACACACCAATTCACGACAGTCTTCATTCATACCTACTTCCAACATATGAACGACTGTGGTCCGTTCGAATAATTTGAATGCTCTGAACCAATTTAATTGTTCAGGAAGTCAAAACATGCAAAGTGAAACACAAGAACAATACTAATCCCATATGACCCCAAACTTTGGGTATAAATAAAACATTTTATTTAATCACCATATTGATTACTCATTATTTGTTGTTTCGGGTAATCAACTTCTTACTTGAATTATAACAACAATTGTCCCATGCTCTTAGCATGCACACAATGTTTATCTACAGTCCTTACTTTGTGAAATAGATCAAATGAACACATTCCCAATCATACTCATTTCACAACTCCCAATCCTTATTATAAGTATAAGAATATCAAATTCTAGCCACTTATACAATATGCTAGATTCTAACATTTTATGCAATGTTCCTTTCGTAAATTCATAGATCAAAATCATCAATACTTGGCTAATCTCTATCAGAAACAATTCTATAGATATGATGTCTCTCACTCAAAGTACATTCCTTTGAACATCCTTCTTGCATAATAGTTTCTAATCTAGATATAGATTCTCAATATCCAACTCCCAATATGGAAACATTTCCATATTTGCCATATGACAACTCATTCTTAATAGAATCCTATCTATTCATAATAATGTTGATATGGTCCATCCAATACAATACTTTCAACTACTCACAAGCGACCAATCCTCAGCGAACTTTGGATCGTCCTTTGATAGTTGTTTAATTATTTTAGTCAAAACCGATTCTTGTCCTTTTTCCCTCAAAATGCGCTAGACATTTGGAAAATTTTTAGAATGGTCAAATATTATAGCATTTGCAACCGATCCTATACCCGAAGCATATGGGACACGGTGAATAATGTCTTACATAAAGACATGATACTTTATTAATCTTCTGTCATAATATTTTATGTGTCACGTTCTCACAATTCGAACTATGCCATAATCATAATCCAAATTTGAGAACACACTATATATCCTTGACTAAATTTATTAACATTCCACAACCTAAGCCTTTAGATTTGAAATGAAGCATAATATTATCTCCCTTAATTATAGCAAAACAACTATTCAACCCTTACGACTTTGCAAAGTATAACTCTTGTTTTCTATAATTAATATTTCTAACTTGCAAAACTTGCCTTAATAATCATACAAGCACAACATTTATGCTCCCACTATCATGATGATTATTATCATATAAGCATAACACTTATGCTCCCACTAGCTTTGACATGTAATCCTTTATCTAAGCTTCTTAAACTTATACACCTTTGCCTTAGATAGTTCATATGTGTGTCTAAACAATTCAGACTAATTGCCAAATCTCACAATTCGAATTATGGAAAGGGATACCGTAACCATAATCGAATTCGAGAATACAATTTTCACAATTACTGCCTTCTTAAAATCTATCTTAGCGAAAGCATTTCCTCACAGTCATTCTTATGAAGGAGGGAATCTTATGACACTTAAATTTTAATGGTATATGTGTTCCTATCCATGCAAATTTGTCCAAAACTAAAGTTTGCGACAAATCCAAACTCTTATGGACCGAAGTTTCGTAATCTTGATTTCTTGCCTTATGGTAACACGAGTGCCCACCATGTCTTCCAAGTAGTTAAGCAACTCATCCTTTCTTATCAATGTACTTTTCATTGATCAAGGTCCTTGCCTTTTATGTTTTCAAAATGAGAACTCATAGAACTCACATGCATAATTAACTCGATTGGAACGGCATAGAAACAAGATAGTGTCAACACGATAGGTTGTAAACCTAAAGTCGTGTGCTAGTGATGATCGATAAGGTTTATTCTTGATTTGTTCTTGAAACCTTTCAAGACCTTTGAGACTCCCACTGATTCCATGACATATAAGATTATCTTGTCAATAAACATTTCTTGACAAACAAATATTCAAGAGTTAGTGTAGCTTTTATCAAGACAAAACACTTCACAAAATTGGTCCTAGTTAGTCTTTGTCTTATCCAAGACATCATAACTTTCCAATTTCAAATGTGCAAGAATAAGAAAACCTTTTCCAAATTCCACATTTGATGAATGTTATAAACCTTCTTAAGACTTGTCACTCAATTCACAATCTTAACTCTAAGACTTGATATTGGAAAGAAGTATGATTGACTTCTTGATTTAACCATTTCTTCAATCCTTGATTCCTCTTCTTAGACATACAATTGTACTAAGACTCACTTAGAGGATCAATTGAGATATGGTTATTAATCATTAAGACCTATCATAAAACATAATAAAAGGTACTCTCCCTTCTTCTTAGAATAGAGAAACTTTTATCTTTCTGCCTACTTGATTCTTCTTTATTCGTTCTGCTGTTTATTGAAACTCTTTTAATCAACTGAGAATTACACTTAATCTTCATAAGTATAATCATATTTACTTAACCTTAGTAAATCATGACGAATATCTTTGTTACTCTTGTGGTGGACTTGATCAACACACAACCTTGTGTACTCGATCTCCTAGTCCTTCACTTGACACTTTGTCAACGAATTAGTCTAATTTCCACATATGAAATTTCTCATTCATCATGCAACCAAGTTGTATGATTCCAAGTTTCTGTCCAAATGAAACTTGGGTGATGAGAAACTTTCCCTATTTGGTAAATTCTTGACCTTTCCACAAATAACATAATTAAGAATCAAATCCATTATTACTAATAATAGAAACATTCAAACATCAACTTTTCATACACGCCATTGCAAGGATAAATAAATAATATAAATCAAAATTTATTTTATTACGGAAAAATTTGTCCTTATAATGCAATTCAATTGAAAAACTATGTTAATACATATTTCTTAGAAATCTTATTCTAACTCCAAGTAGTAGCCTAAGAATCTAATCTTCAAGTAATGCGATCGAAATCCATTTCTTCACGATTAGATTCTGCTAACTTCTTTCCTTAAGTTTCCTTTCCTTTCTTCGATTCTTCAAAACATCAAAATGCAATCTTATCACATCATGTATTAAGAATCTAGAATAGGAACTTAAAAGAGTTAGTTAATGGATTTTACCTAAAGTAGAGCCATACGTTTTGACTCTCCCATCTCTTAGATCTCTTAGGTAAATAGGGCAACTTCGTCTCTAATGCCCTTTCTCTTGGCAATAGAAGCAAATGGACTCTCTTGGAATGGTACAAGGAACTATCTCAGAATCTACCTTTTCTGGATCTCCAATGTCACCATTTTCAATATCCATTGAAGTTTGGGAGTTTGATTTACAAGACAAATTTGCTCAACCAGCTCGCCAAATCATTGCTGATTCAGCAGCTATAAGCAAACAGGTCAAATCAATGAGGGTCACGTCATGATCCATCATATAGTACTTTCTAACGAACTCACTATATGATTCAGGAAGCGACTGAAGAACCCAGTCAACAGCCAACTTACCTGAAATCTCGACACCCAGCATCCTTAACCTATCAGTGTGTGACTTCATCTCTAAGACGTGTACACATATTGACTTTCCTTCTTAATGTTTACTTGCCAAAAGGGCTTGAGCGAGTTTGAACGTTTCAATTTTTGAACTTGTGGGTTAGGGAGAACAATAGGAGGAGGTGGAGGAAGTGAAGCATGATCTCGTGTTCCTCGATCGAATCATGGTATATCATCTTCATGTGAAAAGCTTGTTCCAGGGGGTTTGGGAAGACCATAGTTGTCATACTTTGACATCTATAAAACGGGAGAAAAATTAAATTCAAGTTAGTTGATTGATTGAGTCCTTAATAAATCACCCAAGTAAGATATTAAGGCTATGACCCAACACAATACTCTAGAACCTAAAAAAGGGATGCCGTAATCTAGTTGCAGAATATTTGAAGGTAAGTGAATGACGATTCACTAATTTCAACCATGAAAAACGAAAAAGAAATTTAAGTTTTAAATCTATTGAAAATTCCTAGATCTTTTGAGATTTATTGAACTTTTCAATGGCATGTTTAAATCTCGATATGCCCCTCTAGTTTGTGACTGGGATACCGAGGATCACAAAGCGGGTGTGAATAACCATGCAAACTTACATGGTGCCCCCACATGTTACAGTCATCTATTCGATGTGTTGGTTAACCACACATGCTCCACCGAACTATGACAAACATTGAGTCACCCTTTGCTACCTATGCTTAGAACCATTTAGTGTGCCGGTTAACCACACACGCTCCATTAATGTCTTCGCAAGGGCACAAAGTGTAATTTCATGGAATTGCATCAATTCACTTTTGCCTAAAGTAACTAAGATTGGGAATTTGTAAAAGCATTTAGTTACTTTTGTACTTCATTATACTTATAATGGAAGGCTTCTGTCCTGTCCTACCCATTCGGCTAACGACCCTCCACTAGTCAAGAGTGCGGTGGGTAAGAGTGGATACCCATTCAATCGCCATTTTATAGGTAATTTCCTTAAACACCCCTTATAGACTAGCTTCGTGAATGAGGCCTACTAACGGTAAGACTGTGTAACATCCGGATTTCCAGGTATATTATTTTTATTTAATTATTTTGGAGTTTGCAGAGGAACTCGGCGAGTTGGAGCCAAGACTCGCCGAGTAGGGTCGCGGATGTTCATCCGGGTTCACGTCCGGACTCGGTGAGTCCATTTATGGACTCGGCGAGTCCATGCTGTTTTATGAAACCCTAATCCCCCGGGTTTGGAGCCTATTTAAGGGCACTTATAACCTCCCATTGCGTCTACCAGTCCCTTTAGAGAACCCTAAGTGAGCCAAATCGCTGTGAGGAAGAAGAAGTCACTTTTGATCTTTGTACCTTTGGTTTAGCAAGAAGAAGGTGACCAAGAGCAAGAGAAGGTGCGATTCTAGCAGTTCTAGAGTTTAGAGACTTCATTTTGAGGTATTAGTTCAATCCTCCTTCATTTTTGGTGTTGATCATTAGAGTTAGAGTTTTGTAACCCCTTTGGAGAGTGATTATGTGGAGCAAATGGTCCCTTTTCGAGTTTGTGCCTTGGATCTGGACTCAAAGAGGTCCAGAGACCTTAACCCTTGGAGCTTTATGGATCAGTTTGGGGTCATTGGACTTAGGTTGCCATTTTTGGGACTAAATCTCCTTTTGATGCCTTGTTGTTGTTATACAAGCATCAAGTTTTGGACTTTACGTGACATTCATGCTTGGGAAGGCCAGATCTAGGGTTTAGGGAAATAGATCTGACCTCAGGAGGCCAGTAGAGTTTGTGTATGGCATGAACTCGCCGAGTTGTTCTTGGGACTCGGCGATTAGGGCTAGGGTTTCACGTAAATTGCTTAGTGAGTAGACTTGCCGAGTTGGGGTATGACTCAGTGAGTCAGAAGGGGGTTAGAGGACTGGAGTTCAAGGCAGTACTCGCCGAGTTGTTCTTGAGACTCGGCGAGTTAAGTCGGAGTGGCCGCGCGATTCATGCCTGGTATGACTCCTCGATCATAGGGAGGGACTCGGTGTGCCAAGCGGGACATGTGTTAGAGAAAATGTGTGAACTCGCCGATTCACCAGGGTGCACTCGGCGAGTAGGGTCAAAGTGTGACCGTTGACTTTTATTGACTTTAGGGGTTTGATCAACAATGGAGTACTTGTGTCAAGAGGGGGTAAAATAGTCTTTTACCCTTCTAAGAGTGCCAATGGCAGGTTGATTCTAGTTTCGTGAGTTATATTGATAAGAGTATTTACTTTATGTGAATAGGCGGAGACTAGGCAATATTTCTTCCGAGACAGAGATTTACCGAGACGCCTGAGGTGAGTCTTCTCACTATACTTTACCTAGTGTGGTAACAGAGTTATGTAACAGTGTATTTTAGAGTTATGTGCTAGTATAATTGCATGTTATTTATGTGTTGTGACTTATTGTATGTGATATGCATGATTCAGAGTTTACAGAGTAGGACTAGTGGGTCCATAGAGTTAGGACCTTCGGGTCCATAGAGTTAGGGCCAGAGGGCCCACAGAGAATTGGGGTTGGAGGGTCCCACTGAGACACATTGACCAGAGGGTCAACAGAGTTATAGCCTCGAGTAGCTAATATATGTTAGAGTGGTATTTTGGGGAACTCACTAAGCTTATGCTTACAGTGTTACGTGTTATGTGTTTCAGGTACCAGTGATGACCGCGGAAAGGCGCCGGCCTGATTCGTACACACTATGGGATTTTATGTATTTCGATCTTGGGAGATGTTTTGTGAAACAAAGACATGATTCTATGACATTTTATGAATGAATGAGTTGTAAAAATGTGTTTGGAAAATGCGAAAAATTGCTTTAAATTTTACGGCGTTACAAGTTGGTATCAGAGCCTTGGTTTGAGGGATTCGGGTGCACCTTCGGGCGTATCTGAACTCAAACTAAGGATTTGAGGAAATTTCGATAATTAAATAAGTTTTCAAAAGAAGAACCTTCGAGACAAACAAAGCAGAGTCGTGTGTACGAACAGTCAGCGCCCGAATGGTGATTTCCCAAAATACCATTACAATAAGTGTTATGTGATATGATATGATATGTTATATGATGAGCTATGCTATGCATGCTAGAGTAGACTGGGTATTCTTATTAGGACTAGGGTGGCCTGATATGTGATGCCTGAGTCCAGGAGTCTTGCTGCTAGGGATACTTCAGAGTATTTAGGTAGCAGTGAGGAGATTATGCGAGATCTGCTAGCGAGTATCATATGATTAGAGAGAGTAGAGTACTTGGGATTTGGGACTCTGGGAGGAGGACTTGGGGTGGATACTGATGCGGTGTGAACGGTAGTACTGGGCCCGTACTACTGAAGACACCGGGTCAGTGCACAACTCGAGTAAGAATCCCTAGAGTACCAAGGGACAAGTAGGGTGGAGTATTCGAGTGTGTGTATACTCGAGCGAGTCGCTGATATTTATTCTTGTGCTGTATTTCAGAGAGAGAGATCATAGTTGGGACACGCCACACACCAGGGGGCAGCGGTACGAGTGATGAGGAGATTCGTAGGATCATCCAGGAGGAGGTGGCTGCGGCCATCACGGCAAAGATACCAGAGATGTTCGGGTCTATCAAGACCATGCTGATAGAGACATTTGATGAGAAGTACGCTGCTCTTTCTGAGGCTGTTGTTGCTGCAGCCACTGCAACTATAGCTGCGACTAGGCCGCAGGGTGGTGATGCATTGCTGTTGCGAGAGTTCAGCAACACAAAACCACCGGAGTTTGACGGGACCCAAGATCCGATTGTGGCGATGAAGTTGATTTCATACATAGAGGGGTATTTATTTACTTGCTCATCTCCAGAGCATTTGAGAGTTCGGTTCACGCTGAACCAGCTTCGCTTGGGAGCGAAGGATTGGTGGAAGTTTGTGACGGCACACTATTCGCTTGCTGAGCTTGCTGCAGTGACCTGGGAGAGGTTCACTGCTATGTTCCAAGATGAGTACGTTCCCCAAGTGGAGAGGGAGCATTTGGCCCAAGAGTTTCTGAACCTCAAGCAGGGTACTGAGTCTGTTACAGTGATTACGAGGATGTTTCATGAGCGGGCGATGTTCTGCCCGGAGCACGTGTCCTCCGAGCAGGCACGTATGAGCCGATATTTGAGCATTTTGAGGAGGGATATATGGGAGTTCGTGGCGAACTCGATGTACCAGACCTTTGCCGAGATTCAGGCAAATGCCCAGAAGAGGGAGATAGAGCTGGAGACCCAGACTAGGGAAGAGGCTGAGTCTCACGGGAGGGATCGGCGACCGGTACAGTCTCAGCCGGTAGCCAAGCGGGCCAAGCCTGCTGATTCGAGATCAGGGAACCAGAGGGGCCGCACTTGTGGCAAGTGCGGCAAGGGCCACGATGGGGTGTGCAGAGCAGGGTCTTGCTACAAATGTGGCAAGGAGGGGCATATGGCCAAGGATTGCCGCAAGGGGTTTGCAGTATGTTTTCACTGCAACCAGACCGGATACCGAAAGGCAGAGTGTCCACAGCTGCGGGGATCAGCATAGGGAGCATCGTAGGGATCTGCCCCTGCTGCTATCAGAGCTACTGAGAGCCGGCCAGTGAAGGCCGAGGCACCGAAGGCACAAGGGAAAGCCTTTAAGTTGACCGCGGAGGAGGTCCGCGCAGCGCCCGATATCATGGTTGGTATGTATTCTTTCGTGTATTTATTTTGATGTTGATACATTGTGCTTATATTATGTTATGCGTAGGTACTTTTCTTGTGAGTTTTGTACATGCCTTGGTGTTATTTGACTCGGGTGTGAGTCGGTCTTTTGTATCTTTGGCTTTTAGTCAGCACATCAG
The DNA here is from genome assembly GCF_002870075.4 of Lactuca sativa. Taxonomy (NCBI): domain Eukaryota; kingdom Viridiplantae; phylum Streptophyta; class Magnoliopsida; order Asterales; family Asteraceae; genus Lactuca; species Lactuca sativa. Next base: position 156,185,050 of record NC_056628.2, on the reverse strand, counting down.
TATTAGTCGTGAGGCGTTGAGTCGACCTCTGAGAGTTTCCATAGCTGACGAGAGGGCGGTGTATGCCACGGAGGTGATCCGAGGGTGTGTACTCGAGATTTTCGATGTTGAATTCCCGATCGATTTAGTTCCTATTGTGATGGGCGATGTCTGTGTCATTATGGGCATGGACTGGTTGAGCAGATTCGGAGCAGTTATCGACTGCGAGTGACAGCTGGTGACCATACGAGACCCTATTGGGGGAGTTCTTTCGGTGTACGGCGAGGGTACACGTTCTGGCTCAGCATTTTGTTCGGCCGCTAGAGCGAGACAGTGCATACAGCAGGGATGTAGGGGCTTTGTAGCGTATGTGATGGATACAAGGGTTGACTCTGAGAAACCGAGGTCAGTTGATGAGGTTCCGATAATGTGTGAGTTCCCGGACGTATTCCCGGAGCAGTTGTTGGGTGTGCCTCCCGTGAGGCAGGTGGAGTTCAGTATCGATTTGGTTCCGGGGGCCGCGCCTATCGCCAAGGTGTCGTATTGCCTTGCGCCTCCAGAGATGCAGGAGTTATCCTCGCAACTTCAGGAGTTGCTGGGGAAGGGGTTTATTCGGCCGAGCAGCTTGTCGTGGGGAGCGCCTATCCTTTTTGTCAAGAAAAAGGATGGTTCACACCGAATGTGCATTGATTACCGGGAGTTGAACAAGCTGAAGGTCAAGAACCGTTATCCGTTGCCGAGGATCGGCGATTTGTTCGATCAGTTGCAGGGAGCATCTTGGTTCTCCAAGATCGATTTGAGGTCTGGGTATCATCAGGTGAGGGTGCGAGATGCGGACATCCAGAAGACAGTGTTCAAGACTCGTTATGGGCATTACGAGTTTGTGGTGATGCCTTTCGGGCTCACCAATGCACCGTCGGTGTTCATGGATCTCATGAACAGAGTGTGCAGGACGATGTTGGATCGCTCGGTGATTGTGTTTATGGATGATATATTGGTGTATTCGAGATCCAGAGAGAAGCATGAGAAGCATTTGAGGGAGATCCTCGGATTTCTGAGATCGGAGAGGCTTTATGCCAAATTCTCCAAGTGTGATTTCTGGTTGCGAGAGGTCTAGTTCCTAGGGCACCTCATTAACCAGAAAGGGATATTGGTCGATCCGGCCAAGATTGAGGCAGTGATGAGTTGGGAGGTGCCGAGGTCACCCACCGAGATCAGGAGTTTCTTAGGGCTGGCAGGCTATTATCGAAGATTTATCAGGGATTTTTCCAAGATCGCCGTGCCACTCACCAGGTTGACCCGGAAGGGTGTTGCTTTTTCATAGTGCCCAGAGCAGCAGGCCTCCTTTGAGACACTTCGCCAGAGACTGTGTGAAGCCCCAGTTTTAGCCCTTCCGGAGGAGGTGGAGGAATTTGTGGTGTATTGTGATGCGTCGATCTCGGGGTTGGGAGCGGTGCTGATGCAGAGAGGGCATGTAATATCATACACATCGAGGCAGTTGAAGCCTCATGAGACGAGATATCCCACCCACGATCTAGAGTTGGGGGCAGTGGTGCTCGCCCTCAAGATCTAGCGTCATTATCTGTATGGGGTTCGGTGTACCGTATACACAGACCACAAGAGCTTGAAGTACTTGATGGATCAGCTCAACCTGAATATGCGACAGAGGAGGTGGTTGGGTGTGGTAAAGGATTATGACTGCGAGATCCTATATCACCCGGGCAAGGCTAATGTTGTAGCCGATGCACTGAGTCGAAGGGCGGAGAGGGCCCCGATGCGAGATGTTTGTTTGAGATTGACCGTTATGGCTCCGGTGTTGGATACCAGCCGTGGGGACCAGGCTGAGGCTGTGAGACCAGAAAACCAGAAGAGAGAACGAGTTGGTAGGTTGGTATCGGAGTTCGTTGCCGATAGCCGGGGGATTATGACATTCCATGGTCGTATCTGGGTACCGTTTGTGGGTGGGACGCGTACCATTTTGATGGAAGAGGCTCATCGATCGAAGTTCTCGATCTATCCTGGGGCCACTAAGATGTATTTGGACCTAAAGAGAGAGTATTGGTGGCCCTGTATGAAGAGGGATGTCGCGTGGTTTGTTGAGAGGTGCTTAACATGTCGTAAGGTTAAGGCCGAGCACCAGAGACCGCATGGTAAGTTGCAGCCGTTGGAGGTTCTCGAGTGGAAGTGGGAATAGATTACCATCGATTTTATCACCAAATTGCCAAGGACTACTAGGGGCATCGATGCAATTTGGGTGATTGTGGACAGATTGACGAAGAGCACCCACTTCCTTGCTATTAGTGAGAGCTCATCCGCTGAGAAGTTGGCAGAGTTGTACATGAGGGAGGTGGTATCGCGGCATGGAGTGCCGATCTCGATCGTCTCAGATCGAGATGTGCGTTTCACTTCCAGACTCTGGAAAAAATTTCATGAGGAATTGGGTACGAGGCTGCATTTTAGTACCGCATACCACCCACAGACTGACGGGCAGATCGAGCAGATGATTCAGACGCTCGAGGACATGCTTTGGGCATGTGTATTGGACTTCGGAGGGATTTGGGACACGTACCTACCTCTGGCAGAATTTTCCTATAACAACAACCATCATTCGAGCATCGGTATGCCGCCTTTTGAGCTGTTGTATGGGAGGAGGTGTTGGACTCCCATCTGCTGGGGAGAGGTAGCGCAACGTGTGATGGGAAGTACGGAGATAATACTTCAGACGTCAGAGCAGATTCAGCAGGTCAGATAGAGGTTGTTGACCGCTCAAAGTCGCCAGAAGAGTTATGCGGATAGGCGTCGGTCCGAGCTTGAGTTCCAAGTCGGAGATTTTGTGCTCCTGATGGTATCTCCTTGGAAAGGAGTGATCCGGTTTAGGAAGAGGGGCAAGCTAGGGCCCCAGTATATTGTTCCGTTTAGAGTGATCGCGAGGGTGGGCAGGGTAGCATATCGTCTGGAGCTACCTGAGGAGTTGGGGCAGATTCATGACACTTTCCACATGTCGCAGTTGCAGAAATGTATAGCCGATGAGTCGACAGTGGTGCCATTAGAGGATATTCAGGTGGATGCGTGCCTGAATTATGCTGAGAACCCGGTGGTGATCAGTGATCGGAAGATCAAGGTTTTGAGGAACAAGGAAGTACCTCTGGTTTTGGTTCAGTGGCAACATCGGAAGGGGTCCGAGATGAATTGGGAGTCAGAATCGGAGATGCATGAGCAGCATCCGGAGTTGTTTCCAGAATGAGACTTCGAGGGCGAAGTCTGATTCAAGTGGGGGAGAATTGTAACATCCAGATTTCCAGGTATATTATTTTTATTTAATTATTTTGGAGTTTGCGGAGGAACTCGACGACTTGGAACCAAGACTCGCCGAGTAGGATCGCGGATGTTCATCCGGGTTCACGTTCGGACTCGGCGAGTCCACGCTGATTAATGAAACCTTAATCCCCCGGGTTTAGAGCCTATTTAAGGGCACTTATAGCCTCCCATTGCGGCTACCAGTCCCTTGAGAGAACCCTAAGTGAGCCAAATCGATGTGAGGAAGAAGAAGTCACTTTTGATCTTTGTACCTTTGGTTTAACAAGCAGAAGGTGACCAAGAGCAAGAGGAGGTGCAATTCTAGCAGTTCCAGAGTTCAGAGACTTCATTTTGAGGTATTAGTTCGAACCTCCTTTAGTTTTGGTGTTGATCATTAGAGTTAGAGTTTTCTAACCCCTTTGGAGAGTGATTATGTGGAGCAAATGGTCCCTCTTTGAGTTTGTGCCTTGGATCTGGACTCAAAGAGGTCCATAGACCTTAACCCTTGGAGCTTTATGGATCAGTTTGGGGTCATTGGACTTAGGTTGCCATTTTGGGACTAAATCTCCTTTTGAAGCCTTGTTGTTATACAAGCATCAAGTTTTGGACTTTACGTGACATTCATGCTTGGGAAGGCCAGATCTAGGGTTTAGGTAAACAGATCTGACCACAAGAGGCCAGTAGAGTTTGTGCATGGCATGAACTCGCCGAGTTGTTCTTGGGACTCGGCGAGTAGGGCTAGGGTTTCACGTAAATTGCTCAGTGAGTAGACTTGCCGAGTTGGGGTATGACTCAGTGAGTCAGAAGGGGGTTAGAGGACTGGAGTTCAAGGCGGTACTCGCCGAGTTGTTCTTGAGACTCGGCGAGTTGAGTCGGGGTGGCCGCACGATTCATGCCTGGTATGACTCGTCGATCAGAGGGAGGGACTCGGCGTGCCAAGCGGGACAAGTGTTAGAGAACATGTGTGAACTCGTCGAGTCACCACGGTGCACTCGGCGAGTAGGGTCAAAGTGTGACCGTTGACTTTTATTGACTTTAGGGGTTTGGTCAACAATGGAGTACTTGTGTCAAGATGGGGGTAAAATAGTTTTTTACCCTTCTAAGAGTGCCAATGGCGGGTTGATTCTAGTTTCGAGAGTTATATTGATAAGAGTATTTACTTTATGTGAATAGGCGGAGACTAGGCAATATTTCTTCCGAGACAGAGATTGACCGAGACTCCTGAGGTGAGTCTTCTCACTATACTTTACCTAGTGTGGTAATAGAGTTATGTAACAGTGTATTTTAGAGTTATGTGCTAGTGTAATTGCATGTTATTTATGTGTTGTGACTTATTGTATGTGATATGCATGATTCAGAGTTTACAAAGCATGACTTGTGGGTCCATAGAGTTAGGACCTTCGGGTCCATAGAGTTAGGGCCAGAGGGCCCACAGAGAGTTGGGGCTGGAGGGTCCCACTGAGACACATTGACTAGAGGGTCAACAGAGTTATAGCCTCGAGTGGCTAATATATGTTAGAGTGGTATTTTGGGGAACTTACTAAGCTTATGTTTACAGTGTTACGTGTTATGTGTTTCAGATACCAATGATGACCGCGGAAAGGCGTCGGCTTGATTCGTACACACACATGGGATTTTATGTATTTCGATCTTAGGAGATGTTTTGTGAAACAAAGACATGATTCTATGACATTTTATGAATGAATGAGTTGTAAAAATGTGTTTGGAAAATGCGAAAAATTGTTTTAAATTTTACGGCGTTACAGACTGACTTTTACTCATACATATATATTAGACTTTTAATGTTATATATAGTATAGGGTGTATTTTATACTTTTAAAATACTAGGTGGTCAAATTTAATAATTATACTTTTAATTTAATTAAATTGTAAACCAAAACTTTTATGGATTTAATAAATCTCTCTTAATTATACACTTTAATTAATTAATAAAGCCATAAGGGTGTGATTTGAACTTTTCAAAACAATACGAGGGTTTTAGAATTTAACATTTCTAAATTAAACTATTAATCAACTTTTAAATTCCAAAACTTGAGGGCAAGTTTTGAAACATTTCAAAACATTAGGGTTTAACTTATTTAAATTTCAAAACAAAAACTTTTATGTTCAAATTTAAACTATAAAACCTAAAGGGATTAATTTGAAACTTTTCCAAACTTTATCAATAATATTCTAGATCACATAATTCAAATAAGACAATTAACAATTAATTGGTGGTTATCTAATTAGATCTAGTTCAAATTCTTGCAAGATAATGATCAAATAATTCATATAATTTAACATTTATCAAACAATTATGTAATTAGATGACCAAAATCTTTTATTTTGACAAAGATAATCATAAGGAATCAATAAAATTCGAATTTTATTAATTTTAAACAATTATGGCAATTATCCTAATACAAAATAGGTAAAAATCCCGAAAATCCGCCTGTCTGATAGCTAAACTCGCCGATTCCCCTTATGGACTCGTCGAGTTCACCTTACTCAACGAGTCCACATTGGAACTCGACGAGTTTGTCAGGCAGATGGCCAAAAACTCGATCTTGCAACATGAATTAATGTACTAGGCATCAATACAATAGAAACCAATCAAGGATCTGATACCATTGATGGGTTTTAGCCATAAGAACATCCTATTTGCTGATGCAACCCTAATGCTTGGATCTAGGTTTCTCTATTGTACATGCAATTCATCCAAGACTTTAAACCCTAGATCTAGCATACAATTAATCATATTAACATGTGAAAGGGTTTTTAGATCTTACCTTGATTGTTATGTAGCAATAACAATCTCAAATCCTCCTTGTAATGACTTTAGAAAGCTTAGAGTCACAATTGTCACTCCTTTAATGGTTCACAAACACCAAGAGCAAGAGGATGAAGAATAAGGAGAGAGGAGGCTGCCCAAAACGTGTAGAAACCCTAGTGGAACTCTTAGCCACGTTTTTGGGGCTTAAGGGTACTATATATACATGTAGGCTATTAGGGTTTTCAACTAGGAAACCCTAATTTGACTGCTTAAGCCCTAAGCAGCCCATGGACCCTTTTAGAATCACCCTTGGACGATTTCTAATGGGTTTCCCCATAGAAGTCGTCCAACCTATTATTCCAAGTTAATCCATAGCCCAAATGCAATTATCTTATAATTACAGTTCCAGTCCCTTAAGTTTAATTAATCTCTTTTAGCCACAAAATTAATTATCAATTAATTCTTGACTAATATTAATTAAACAATATGATTTATCCTTTAATATATTATTCTTAAAATATATTAATAAATCATAATTAATCTTCTCTCTCCATAATTCATCCTATCAAGTTGCTTTGGTGAAGGCAACCCAAAAGGACCATGCACCATCGGGTCAAGTACATACCAAAATAGTAATGGACTTAGACACTAATCCAACAGTTATAACTGTTGTCGTACACGATTTTAAAAAAATAAAAATAATAAATAAACTGCATTATTGCATTAACAAGTAGTACAGGTAAGCAGGGTTGGATCCTCAGGGACACATCCTAATGTTTACACCTCTTTATGTAAGGTATGGTCTAATTCTTGATGAATGCAATAAACATAAAGGGGGGTATTTCTGAAAATTAAACTAATAGAAATCAAAAATGACTAAAATTAAAGTGATGTAAATTCAAATAAAGAAAAGAATTCCAGTTTCGCGTTGACACCCCTAATCATATAATTAACCCTCAACACAATATTTGACTATGCACTTGTTCAAACTAGTACTTAGTTTCATTAACAAGCTCTAATGACCAATATTACAAAAATCATTTAATCAAAACAAGATCTTTGAGTTAAACCTAACATTTTACTAAATTAACCAAACAGGATCTTAATTAACTAATTAAAGTTGCATTAGACATAGTGTAATTCCCAGTAAAGTTCAATACCTCTCATAAGCTCGGAGGCGTTAAAACTTATTTGATCAATTCATATTAGAATTAACCCTAAACTCAGAATTAATCTAATACTTGTCACTTTTTACTAATTAATCTAGACAATTACGGATCTAAACAATTAGATGACTAGAATGATTCACAAACAATTTAAGTGGCCAATAGAAATTGAAATCAACATCACACATTCAATTTAACACAGAACTGATCAAACTAAACAGTAATCAAAGTCAAACATAGTGCCTAATGAATAATCATATGAAAAGGTTACGTCTTGCAAAACTGAAATCTGAGTTTTTAGCCTGACATGGCTAAAAACGGATTACAAACAGTTGAAATAGAATCTAAATGATAAATCTTACTAAAATACGGATTTGAATCGAATCGTCTCCTTTAGATCTGCGTTCTTCACTTGAAAACCTCTGAATCGCCAAGAATCGCCAATTAGGGTTACTGGAAGAGTATATACGTCTAGCTGTCAAAACAACGTACCTGCAATCGCAAATGGGTATACCTGCGATCGCATGTATCACCAAAAATGTGTCACGGAACTCTTTAATGAAGTACGTTGCTATTTTGAGGCAATTTGACCAACCTGCGATCGCAAAGGCACAACTTGCGATCGTAGGTTCTCTTTTTTTTCTCATCTGATGCATTTTTTGACTCGTTGGACCCTCGATGGCAACCTGCGACCCAACCTGCGATCACAAAGACAAAACTTGAGATCACAAATGAGGCTTTGTGGCTCTTTTTGTTTGTCGTTCCTCCTTCCAAGTAGTTCTCGATCATTTCCCGGCATCCTTCCTTGGTCTAGACTCCAATTAAGCTCCTAAGCATCCACAAACGCTTCTCGAACTTGCACAATCATCCATGTGCTCCAAATAGCCCTGAAAAGTCATAACAAACGTAAGCAGTACGGGCATTCTACAAAATAATCATGAAAAACGAAATACATAAGAATAATCGGGAATTAGTTACCTTTTTATAACGGAATACATAGGAAATTATGCTAAAAGATGCATATAAAATGCATCTAACACATCTTCCTAGGTGATAATCTTGTTTCATGGTCATCCAAACGATAAGGCATCATATCCTGATCCAACGGTGAGGCATAATACAAAGGAGTCACGAATGATGTTGCATAGACTTCATAGATATGTAACCTCCTTAGATAGCTTCATTGTCCCCCTCCAAGGCCACTATTGTGTACTATGATAACATCAACGTCGTATATATGTCTTCAAACCCGTTCCACCATCAACACACAAAACGCATCGAGATTGATATTCATTTTGTTAGAGATAAAGTTGCAACCGGTGATATTAAGGTTCTTCACGTCCCTTCTTCATCACAGTACCCATATATCTTCACTAAGGGTCTTTCGTCCACGCTTTTTTACAATTTTCAATTCAGTTTAAATGTTTGTCCTACTCCCGTTCAAACTGCGGTGGGATGTTAACGGATATCTTAGCCACTGTATTTGTATTTTAGTGTTGTATGTTTGCTAGTCTCAGCCCACTTGGCCTTCGGTGTATTTTTATATGTACTTGTATATTTTCATATTGGGAATAAAGGAGAATAATACTCAATTTCAATGACTATTGTAAAATATTGTCTAATTGTTGTAATTTCATTTACTATTTTTTAGTTTTTTTCTTAAATCATCACACCTTCAAAGTAAATGCTATAATCGGGTATATTTTGAGAACATCAACCTAAATACAGCATTATACTTTCAAAGTATAATATTTTAACTAGGAAAAAAGTAAGTATATTCCTTTTTAATTTTTTCTTATTTAAGTATCACTTTTAAACTACAATGCTATATATGTGTGAAAGTACAATGCCATAATAAATTGTGTATGTTACTGTCTTGGTGTGTGTGACTATAAAATTAAAATTAGTGTTTTAAGGTAATATGGGTTTAATTTTGGTATCCAACATCGATGTGTATATTCAACTCTTACATATAGAATGATATTCCTTTAAGTCAAATTAAATATTATAACATTGCCTATAAATTCTTACCCCTTCCTCTTAGGCCCTTTGCAATAAAGAATTCTATATATATATATATATATATATATATATATATATATATATATATATATATATAATTCTTTATTGCAAAGGGCCTAAGAGGAAGGGGTTTTATATATATATATATATATATATATATATATATATCATTCAACATCCACCATGTAAAGGACATTATTTTTTAAACATTTTAATGCTTTCTTTCTAACATACATGCTCTGTTGAATTTATGATTTTTATTCTAATTTCCAACGAACGAAAAATACATTTCGATGGATCTATGAGGCCCATTGGTTGACCTTCGGCCAACTAGTGGAAAATGAGATCAACCGATAGACCAACTCTTCGTAACCATCTGATAACTATGCTAGAGTTACGTCAAATATTCACTACATTGAATTAATAGAAGGATTTGTCCTACTATTTTAGTTTTTTCTCATTAAAGCATTGTGCTTTGAAAGTACAACGCCATCATTGGGTTTATTTTGAAAACATCTGTGACATCCCCAAATTTCACGGCCAGAAAAGACCAATTTGCTTATGCTTTGTTTTAAAATCAGAGTAATCTTTTAAAGAAAACTGTTGCGGAATTTGTTCCCAGAAAACATGATAAATACTTTATTCGAGCATCTCTGAAGAGATATATTTTATTTGTTTTAAAACATTTGGGATGCCCTGGTCAATACAGACACATAAGCATAAAACGAACTTACATTCATCTACACTAATGATATACATCTATTTAATATCTCAGTGTAATGTATCTTTGTATCAATACCTGTGATACAAAAATATTGAGTGGGTCAGGTTTGGAAAACCTGGTGAGTAGATAACAATTTCAATCCCACAATGTTATAACATATATATAATTTAGAATTCACACACTATAAAATTTTCTCTCTATATATAACCACTCTTACCCCACCTCGTCAATCCTCTCAACGAGACTAAAAACTAACCTCTCGACCTGATCCATACACCCGGATCTAAAACTAACCTCTCGACCTGATCCATACTCCCGGATCTAAAACTAACCTCTCGACCTGATCCATACTCCCGGATCTAATAACAAATTATATGTCATGTCCATACTCCCAGACTAAAGACAACTTACTATGTCTTAATCCATACTCCCAGATTAATGACAACTGACTAAGTCTTAATCCATTCTCCCGGATTAATGACAACTGACTAAGTATTAATCCATACTCCCGGATTAATGACAATTAACTAAGTCCAATCCATACTCTCGGACTAGGGACGAATAATTATGTCTAATCCATGCTTCCGGATCAATGACATATTTTAAAGTTCTATTCTCCGTATATATCTCACTCGTACTCATAAAGTGATACTACCCCATAACCATTATAACAAACCTTAGGTTTACTCTTTAACCTAAGTTATCAGAAACAATCATGTATGTTCTTTAATACTTAATTCAGACATCATCAAATAACTCACTCAAAACATATATTTAATACATGCAAACAATACTTGTATTAAAATCATGTTCGTGAAAGGGACTATGCACTCACTTGATAAGACGATTATCGGACAGTGCTTCGTCTCTTAAAATAATAATCTTCGATGAAACCGGGATATCTTCCAAAAACCGGGCTTCTCGCGGGCAGAGTTTTGGCTCCACAACTCTATTTCTCAGGATCTTGGGGCTTCGGGACTTGCTTCGGGTGTCGGGATTGATACCGGGACTTCGGGGGTACAACTTCCTAAGAAAAAGGAAGAATAAGGCAGTGAAAGGAAAGAAATGAGCAACCAATTCGGCTGGACTCGCATCCTATTTATAGGAGGGGCATAGCCTCCGAACGCAGCGCGTTCCCTCAAGGAATGCAGCCTGTTCCGTCGTGCGTCATGGCTTACGAACTTCAGACTTGACAGGCAACAGGACTCGCTTTGGGATCCGAACGTGGGGCGTTCCCCAAATGAACGCGGGACGTTCCCCTCTCAGCATGTGTGCCTCAAACTTTAGAAATTCATATCTTTCGCATACGAGCTCCGTTTTCGACGTTCTTTATATCCACACGAAGGTGAGATTATGCTCTATAACTCTCATTTAGACTTCTTCAGCTAATTTTGACTTTATTTTTATTATATCATTTTTACTATGTCGGGACAGGAAAACTCCGTAAAAATTCATAACTTCTTCATCGGACGTCCGTTTCTGTCTGTCTTTTCACCGTTGGACTACTATCGACGAGATCTTCGATTCTCTTTTAGATTGTTTCGGCTAGAATTCGCTTGATCTCATAATTGAACTTCGGGTTGCATACTGCTAAGCTGGAACTTAGAAAAATTATAACTTCCTCATACAAAGTCGGATTTGGACGTTCTTTTTGTGCACGCTCTCGGTTTAACGTATTATACGACTTTCGTTTAGATCACTAAGGCCAAAAATTGCTCCATCGTAAATTCACTATTTACGTCGCGCCGTGTCGTGTCGGTTCAGTCGCGAAACTTCGACAGGTCATAACTTCTTTGTTATAACTCGGATTTCAACATTCTTTATATGTACAGAATCCTGGTAATATATACTAAAACTTTGTTTAAGATTACTCCTTCTAAATAATCTTCCAACAAAAGTCATTTTTAACACTCATAGTCCTTAAATTGACTAGCCCTGATCTTACAATTATCTCCCTCTCAAGATGATTACGTCCTGGAATCATCAACGAAAATAGGACTGGTATAATGATTCCATACGTCATCTTTTCATCCTAGGTAATAATCGTAACTTCTATGTTTCTTCGAATGAGTATCTAACTCTTGGACTTCTTGACCGCAGACGATGCTCGATCTTGCATCTGCTATTCGTACTATGTTAGACTTTCAATCGCAACCTACGAATTACAAAATAAATCCTTATTGAGGACTCCTTCTTCTTCTTAGGATAAGTACTTTCCTTCATTTATTGTAACAGACCAATAGGTCGTGTTCTAATGACCTCTTATCGTATTCCATAATGGAATATACCTTCCTCACTGAGAGTCATATTCCAGAATGGAATATACCTTCCTTCATATTCTAATGTGATATAATCACATTTTAGCATGTAGCATTTCTAGCTACAAGCTTCTATAACAACGAGCGCGATGCTATCAAGTCGCATTGATTTCAATCTTCTGACTTAGGTTAGATGTTACATCGAACTTGGTTATATGAACCACGTAACAAACTCATCGTAGTCGGACTTAATTTGATATGACCACTAGGTTCGGAATAACTATCATCTCATTAGTCATTACCGAAACAATGGTAACGACATACGTAAATAAAACGAGAGCAATCACTAGCTTCTTGGTAACCTTGTGACTTTCTCTGGTGCGACATCCCCAATTTTCACGGCCAGAAAAGACCGATTTTGTTTATGCTTTATAAAAATCAGAGTACTTTATTTCATAAATATGTTGCGGAATTTGTTCCCAGAAAAACACGATAAATACGTTATCAAAATATTTTCAAAGAAACGTATTTTATTCATTTTAAAATGTTTGGGATGTCATCGTCAATACAGAAACATAAGCATAAACAAAACTTATATTTATTTACACTAGTGATCTACATCTCTTTAATCTCTCAGTGTAATGTGACTTCGTATCAACACCTGTGATATAAATAAACTGAGTGGGTCAGGTTGGGAAACCTGGTGAGTACATAGGGTTTTCAACCCACAATATTATAATTATTATGTTTAAACAATCAAACAATACACCTAATTACCCATCCTCATTATCTTCTTTACTCTTAAGGATTTAACCTAAGAGTCATCTATCCTGCATTCGTTTATTCTGAAGTCCCTTACTTCCAGGGTTATAGGACTGACACTAAGTCCATAGCTGCCAATGCTCATTCGTAAAGCACTAATTTCATAGCTGCTATAGTCTATTCATCAGGTACTAAATCCATAGCTACCAGTGTTTATCTAATAGGTACTAAGTCCATAGCTACCAATTCCCAACAGGTACTAAATCCATAGCTACCGGTGTTTGTCCAATAGGCATTAAGTCTATAGTTTCCGATGTTTATTAGGCACTAAGTCCATAGCTGCCAATGTTTACTCACATCATCTTTTATCTCTCATCGTTCATCTACCCATGTCATACCCAACATATTCGTATATATAAAATACGTATACAGTTTAAATCCTTTAAAACATGCAAAAAACGTTCATCCAGCATAGACAGCAAGTACTTCAAATAATATGCACACTTAGCATGTAATTTATATAAAATACTTCATATATATGTGTAAGATGAAAGTAACAATGCACTCACCTGAAAGGTGGTGAGTCGGCACTCAGACAACACTTCGTTACTCTTAAAACAATTATCCCTTGACGACACCTAGTATCATTACCACTAGAGTTTAGTCTAACGCTTGACGAGACTAATTTAATAGAATAGCTATTATTACTATTATATAAGCGTTAAATAACACTCAATATAACTCATAATAATAGCCCAAATAATTATTTTAAGGTCTTAATAATGTTACTATAATTAAATAAAATCTATATTAAATATAGTATACGCGTAGCTCACTTACAGCGGGTTTTTATTAAAAACCGGGCTTCGTTGGAATAGAGTTTCCGAACCGAAAGATTTTCTTCTCAGAGCCGTCGGGCGCTCTGGGGCTTTCTTCTCGTGATAGGGAGGTTCCCTAGACTTGGGAGGGGTTTAGGGAGGTTAGAGAGAAGTTAGAGAGAGAAAGAAAGGTTTGAAGGTATGAGGAAATTATGAAGAGTTCATCTCTTATTTATAGGAGTTGTATAGTAAAGTAGTCTCCAAGCTTCGTCCGTAACTTTTGCATACGAGCTCCGTTTTTGTCTGTCTTTTTACCGTTGATTTCCTAGTAATGAGATCTTCAACTTTCATTTAGACCTCGTTGGCTAATTCTCATTCTATCTCGGATTTACAAAACTGTATCGAATTCGCCGCGCTCGAAAAGTAGAGACTAAGCTTCGTCCATAACTTTCTCATACGAAGTCAGATTTGGATATTCTTTTTATGAACACTATCGGTTTAACATATACTACGACTTTTGTTTAGATTGCTAAGGCTAAATCTCGTTCTATCGTAAATTCACTATTTACGCCTCCCGGTATCGTGTCGGTTCATCCGCGAAACTTCGACGGGTCATAACTTCTTTGTTATAACTCGGATTTCGACGCTCTTTATATGTACGGAAACCTTGTAACATATACAAAAACTTAGTTGAGATTATTTATTCTTAATAATCTTTTGTCGAAAAGTCGTTTTCGACCCCTATTGCCTCTAAATTGACTAGTCCAGATCTACTGGCGTTACAATTATCTCCCCCTTAGGATGATTACGTCCCAGAATCATCAATGAAACAGGATTGTATAATGACTCCATACGTTATCTCTTCATCCTAGGTAATAACTGTAACTTCTATGTTGCTTCAAACGAGTATCTAACTCTTGGACTCCTTGACTACAGGCGGTGCTCGATCTTGCACCTGCTCGTTAGACTTTCAATCATGACCTTCGTGTCACAATCTCAATCCTCACTGGATACGAACTTATGATAAGTACTTTTATTACAATAATGGACTGATGTGTCATATTCTAATGACCTATCATCGTATGTTGCAACGCTTAGACTCAGGTCTCTTAGAGTCAAATCCCAGAACAGACAACCTTCCTTCATGTTTAAATGGGATGTAGTCACATCTTAAAAGGTAGCATTTCTAGCTACAAGCAACTATCGCGATACCTCTACTGATCGCTTTGATTATCTTTTATTTCAATCTTTCGGCTTAAGTCAGATGCTACATCGAACTTGGTTCTCTGAACCACGTAACATACTTATCGTAGTCAGACTCAATTTGATATGACCACTAGGGTCGGAATAACAATCATCTTCTTAGTCATTACCGAAACGATGGTAACGACATACTTGAATAAAACGAAATCGATTACTAGTTTCTTGGTAACCTTGTGACTTTCCCTGATCCAAGCGTGAGTCCTGTGCTTCCGGTAGTATAGGCCTCTACTACCATTCACACCTACTCATACTCGTCTCAGGTATTGTCTCAAAGTTCTCCATGTTATTATCACAAAAACAATTTTAACACAATTGTGTCCAAACAATCATATAATTTTCCCTAGACTCTACTAGGACTTCTTCCACGTGTATCTTCAATTCTGCTTCAACTCGGTTGGTGATGGAAATGTCAGACGATGGGATAACTTCATGGATTATACCAAAAATCTTTCTTTCTACTAATCGAACACGTACTTCTCCCGTACTAGACATATTATTTATTAGACGCATTCTAAAGGTAAGATATCACTCTTACGATATTTTCCGATAGGTATCATACACTATCGTAAGCCTTCTCATTTCCTCTTCTACTCAATTCACTACCAGTCTTCACCATGATGTTCTGCACACCAGAGCAGTCGTTTGGTGTATCGAGACGAGAATAAAGATAAAGGAAGATTTAGACGCGTATCCCTCCTTATTACCTCGAAAAATTATATGCCAGTTCTAATATCGTAATTAAACGTTTAGAAATCTGAACACATAAAATTTCCAGATCCGGTCGGCAACAGACCATAGATCCGATCAAACGAGAGCATAAAGCTTCCCAAATCATTTAGCACATAAAAGCATTTTAGGCATCTTTCCTAATTAAGCTAGTGCTTGTGTCTATTCAGGTGTACTTCCTAAAATATATTAGACACACTCCTCACGATCATCGCTTAGCATTCTAAGTTTAAGTCTAGAAATAAATCATTATTCCTAGTTCACTTAAACTAATGCTCTGATGCCAACTGTGACATCCCCAATTTTCACGGCCAGAAAAGACTGTTTTTGTTTATGCTTTATAAAAATCAGAGTACTTCATTTCATAAAAATGTTGTGGAATTTGTTCCCAGAAAAACACGATAAATACGTTATCAAAACATTTTCAAGGAAACGTATTTTATTCATTTTAAAATGTTTGGGATGTCATCGTCAATACAGAAACATAAGCATAAACGAAACTTATATTTATTTACACTAGTGATCTACATGTCTTTAATCTCTCAGTGTAATGTGACTTCGTATCATCACCTGTGATATAAATAAACTGAGTGGGTCAGGTTGGGAAACCTTGTGAGTACATAGGGTTTTCAACCCACAATATTATAATTATTATGTTTAAACAATCAAAAAATCAACCTAATTACCCATCCTCATTATCTTCTTTACTCTTAACTATTTAAACTAAGAGTCATCTATCCTGCATTCGTTTATTCTGAAGTCCCTTACTTCCAGGGTTATAGGACTGACACTAAGTCCATAGCTGCCAATGCTCATTCGTAAAGCACTAATTTCATAGCTGCTATAGTCTATTCATTAGGTACTAAATCCATAGCTACCAGTGTTTATCTAATAGGTACTAAGTCCATAGCTACCAATTCCCAACAGGTACTAAATCCATAGCTACCGGTGTTTGTCCAATAGGCACTAAGTCTATAGTTGCCGATGTTTATTAGGCACTAAGTCCATAGCTACCAATGTTTACTCACATCATCTTTTATCTCTCATCGTTCATCTACCCATGTCATACCCAACATATTCGTATATATAAAATACGTATACAGTTTAAATCCTTTAAAACATGCATAAAACGTTCATCCAGCATAGACAACAAGTACTTCAAATAATATGCACACTTAGCATGTAATTTATATAAAATACTTCATATATATGTGTAAGATGAAAGTAACAATGCACTCACCTGAAAGGTGGTGAGTCGGCACTCAGACAGCACTTCGTTACTCTTAAAACAATTATCCATTGACGAAACCTAGTATCATTACCACTAGAGTTTAGTCTGACGCTTGACGAGACTAATTTAATAGTATAGCTATTATTACTATTATATAAGCGTTAAATAACACTCAATATAACTCATAATAATAGCTCAAATAATTATTTTAAGGTCCTAATAATGTTACTATAATTAAATAAAATCTATATTAAATATAGTATAGGCGTAGCTCACTTACAGCGGGTTTTTATTAAAAACTGGGCTTCGCTGGAATAGAGTTTCCGAGCCGAAAGATTTTCTTCTCAGAGCCGTCGGGCGCTCTGGGGCTTTCTTCTAGTGATAGGGAGGTTCCTTAGACTTGGGAGGGGTTTAGGGAGGTTAGAGAGAAGTTAGAGAGAGAAAGAAAGGTTTGAAGGTGTGAGGAAATTATGAAGAGTTCATCTCTTATTTATAGGAGTTTATAGTAAAGTAGTCTCCAAGCTTCGTCCGTAACTTTTGCATACGAGCTCCGTTTTTGTCTATCTTTTTACCGTTGATTTCCTAGTAATGAGATCTTCAACTTTCATTTAGACCTCGTTGTCTAATTCTCATTCTATCTCGGATTTACAAAACTGTATCGAATTCGCCGCGTTGAAAAAGTAGAGACCAAGCTTCGTCCATAACTTTCTCATACGAAGTCAGATTTGGATATTCTTTTTATGCACACTATCGGTTTAACATATACTACGACTTTCGTTTAGATTGCTAAGGCTAAATCTCTCTCTATCGTAAATTCATTATTTACGCCTCCCGGTATCGTGTCGGTTCCGTCGCGAAACTTCGACGAGTCATAACTTCTTTGTTATAACTCGGATTTCGACGCTCTTTGTATGTACGGAAACTTTGTAACATCTGGTCCAGATCTACGGGCGTTACATCTGGTCCAAGTGTGAGTTATTTGCTTCCAGTAGTATTGATCTCTACTACTATTCACACATACTCATACTCGTCCCAAGTATTTTCTCGCAGTCCCCAAGTCCTAAAATCACAAAACAATTTAACACATATGAATGTGTCCAATTAATCATAAAAATTTTCCTAGACTCTACATGGACTTCTTCCATGCGTATCTTCAGTCATCAATTCTAATTCAACTCGGTTGGTGATGGAAGTTCCAGACAATGGGACAACTTCAAGAATTACACCAATCGTTCCATCATCCTGCCAATCGAAGGTGTACCTCAAACGTACCGTACTCATCTAAACGTTCCGTTATTTTATCAGACATATTCTAAAGGCAAGATACCACTCTTACGATATCTTCTGATAGGTGTCATTCACTATCATAAGCCTTTCATTTCCTCCATTTACTCAATTCTCTGCGAGTCTTCACCATAATGTTTTGTACACCCAAGCAGACTTTTGGTGTACCCGACGAGAATTTAAGATAAGAAAGCTTTATTTGCGATAGACGTATAAATCTCCGTATCACTCTGAAACGTTTACATGCTAGTTCTAATACCGTATTCGTACGCTTAGAATCCTAAACACATAAGGTTTCCAGATCCGGTTGGTAACAAACCGTAGATCCAAAAAAATAATAGCATATATGGCAACCATATAGCATTTAACACATAAAAGCATCTTAGGCATCTTTCCTAAAATATACTAGTGCTTGTGTCTAAAGTATGGTGGACACTCATCTCACAATCATCGCTTAGCATTCTAAGTTTAAGTCTACAAATCCTACAAATTCCTAGTCCGCTTAAACTAATGCTCTGATACCAACTGTGACATCCCCAAATATCACGGCCAGAAAAGACCGATTTGTTGATGCTTTGTTTTAAAATCAGAGTAATCTTTTAAAGAAAACTGTTGCGGAATTTGTTCCCAGAAAACATGATAAATACTTTATCCGAGCATCTCCGAAGAGATGTATTTTATTCGTTTAAAAACATTTGGGATGTCCTGGTCTATACAGACACATAAGCATAAACCGAACTTACATTCATCTACACTAATGATATACATCTCTTTAATCTCTTAGTGTAATGTGTCTTTGTATCGATACATGTGATACAAAAATATTAGGTTGGTCAGGTTTGGAAAACCTGGTGAGTACATAGGGATTTCAATCTCACAATGTTATAACATATATATAATTTAGAATTCACACAATATAAAATTTTCTCTATATATAACCAACTCATACCCCACCCCGTCAATCCTCTCAACGAGACTAAAAACTAACCTCTCGACCTGATCCATATACCCGGATCTAAAACTAACCTCTCGACCTGATCCATACTCCCGGATCTAAAACTAACCTCTCAACCTGATCCATACTCCCGGATCTAATAACAAATTATATGTCATGTCCACACTCCCGGACTAAAGACAACTTACTATGTCTTAATCCATACTCCCGGATTAATGACAACTGACTAAGTCTTAATCCATACTCCCGGATTAATGACAATTAACTAAGTCCAATCCATACTCTCAGACTAGGGACAAATAATTATGTATAATCCATGCTTCCGGATCAATGACATATTTTAAAGTTCTATTCTTCGTATATATCTCACTCGTACTCATAAAGAGATACTAGCCCATAACCATTATAACAAACCTTAGGTTTACTCTTTAACCTAAGTTATCATAAACAATCATGTATGTTCTTTAACACTTAATTCAGACATCATCAAATAACTCACTCGAAACATATATTTAATACATGCAAACAATACTTGTATTAAAATCATGTTCATGAAAGGGACTATGCACTCACTTGATAAGACGATTATCGGACAATGCTTCATCTCTTAAAATAATAATCTTCGATGAAACTAGATATCTTCCAAAAACCGGGCTTCTCGCGAGCAGAGTTTTGGCTCGACAAATCTATTTCTCATGATCTTTGGGGCTTCGGGACTTGCTTCGGGTGTCGGGATTGATACTGGGGCCTCGGGGGTACAACTTGCCAAGAAAAAGGAAGAATAAGGGAGTAAAAGGAAAGAAATGAGCAACCAATTCGACTGGACTCGCATACTATTTATAGGAGCGGTCTGGCCTCCGAACGCAGCGTGTTCCGCCGTGCGTCATGGCTTACGAACTTCGGATTTGACAGGCGACATGACTGGCTTTGGGCTCGGAACGCGGGGTGTTCCCCAATTGAACGTGGGGCGTTCCCCCTCTGTGTGCGTGCGTTGAACTTCATAAATTCATATCTTTTGTATACGAGCTCCATTTTTTATGTTCTTTTTATCCACGCGAATGTGAGATTATGCTCTATGACTCTCGTTTAGACTCCGTTGGCTAATATTGACTTTATTTTTATTGTATTATTTTTAGTATGTCGGGACAGGAAAACTCCGTTAGAAATTCATAACTTCTTCATCGGACGTCCGTTTCCGTCTATCTTTTCACCGTTGGACTACTATCAGCGAGATATTTGATTCCCGTTTAGATTGTTTTGGCTAGAAATCGCTCGATCTCATAATCGAACTTCGGGCTACATACTGCTAAGCTGAATCTTTGAAAAATCATAACTTCCTCATACGAAATCAGATTTGGACGTTCTTTTCATGCACGCTCTCGGTTTAACGTATTCTACGACTTTTGTTTAAATCATTAAGGCCAAAAAAACGCTCCATCGTAAATTAACTATTTACGTTGCGCATGTCGTGCCGGTTCAGTCGCGAAACTTCGACAGGTCATAACTTATTCGTTATAACTCGGATTTCAGTGTTCTTTATATGTACAGAATCTTGGTAACATATACTACAACTTCGTTTAAGATTACTCCTTCTAAATAATCTTCCAACAAAAGTCATTTTTGACGCTCATAGTCCTTAAATTGACTGGCCCTGATCTACGGGTGTTACAACATCCACCCAATTATAACATTGTACTTTCAAAGTGCAACACTTTAATTAGAAAAAAAATATTTCTTTTTAATTATTATATTTTCTCATTCAAGTATTGTTCATTGAAAGCGTAATGCTATAATACAATAAAAACAATTTATTTGAAAATTGGTTATAAAAAAAATTGATTTATGTTATAACTGGTTCAGTTTTTTAGGTGAAGTGAAATTTTGTTAAACAACTGGTTTTCTTCGGCTTAAAAAGCTAGAAAAAAACCGGTTTTCAATTTTTTTTAAAACCCATATCAAACCCGCGGTTCGGTTTTAGTTTGACCGATTATAAAAAACGCGATACAATTTTATTGAACCTATTACCAAAAGGTTAGCTTTGTGTCTCTAGGTTGCACATGCAATACCCAGAGGGCTAAATGGGCTTTATTTCAAGAAAAAAAAAATACATACAAGTTATATTACTTACTATTATACTAAATTAGGTGTGACACCTCTATATTACATGACTTAAATAAAAAAATTAAATATCAAAATGTAAACGTTAAATATTTTTTAAAATTAAATTTTAAAATAAAGACGAAAAAATACATTTATTGCAATTTATGATCATATTTATTACATTTAATACTTTACTTATATATATATATATATATATATATATATATATATATATATATATATATATATATATATATATATATATATAATGCGGCTTTTTTATTTTAAAAATTAAAAAAACCTAGAAATTGACATGTGAATATTATTTATTTCAAAAATACCACAAAATGACAAGTGTCAAAACTTATGAGAGATTGATGAAACGTTGCAAAATTGATCTTTATTTATTAGGGTAAATTTAACATAAACAAACGTATCATATTTATTTATTTTTTATTCATTTTAACGATAAATCTAATATAAACTATACATTAAATCCATTTATCTCCACGACGAGACTTGAACCTCAACTTCAAAGAAGAATGACAACATCGGATACTGTTGGGCTAAAGCCCTTTGGTACATATCGTATTTATTTAGTTCTATAAATTTTCTATTCGTATTTATTGAAGCTTATCATAGATATTTGCACAAAGAAGGGAGACTTGCAGGCGCCTGTGGGAAAACAAGGTAGACGAGTAATTGCATGGATTTCTCATATGTATATGCAGTTGATTTTTTTTTTAATTTTAATTATTATTTATTGGTTTTTCTGCAAGTGGTTTGTTATGTGAATTTCTATACAGAGTAGTCTAATTCCTCAATCTTCATTATCTACTAATCTACTATTTAATGTCTTTTATTCAATTTTTTATTGGATCATTATAAAAGTAATTATGTGTCAATTTATGATTAATGATAGGGATATTCATAGTCTAGATGTTATTTTTCAGATTATAAATATCATAATCATTAATGATAAATTTGTAAACAATTGTTTTTATATAGGTTGAATAAAAGACATGTTAAATAGTTGATATGTAAATATAACATATTTTAATTTATAATTTATTGTGTTGTGTTTATATATGTTTATTATATTATCGCTATATTCAATTTTTCTTATAACAATATCACTTTCATGATTTATCGTGTTTTTTACATTCTATTCAAATTTATATTGCATTGTTTAAAATCACAATTTTATTAAATGTCTACATATATAAAACGTATATCGGATATTCAAAATTATGTATATATTAATGTTAACTAATCATTATCGTTATAAACTTGTAGACAAAATTTATATCTTTAAAATTTAATAGAATTTTTAAATTGTTGATTTTTCATTACCAGCTCTCTAATAAGCACACACCTGAAGTTTCCTTCTCGTTGCTTTGGACCTTTAATTCAAGTTTTTATTGTTCAAAACAAACCAACTCATGCCGACAAAGACTTTAGAACTCCTAACCAGTGGGTTCAAAAAGACATGAATGATTCTAAATCATCAAAACATTTTTGTGAAGGTTTCAAGCAAGCCTCCTACAAGTTGAAATCAAATGCCAACTTCACTGCCCACCATGTGTTCGATAAAATGTTAAAGTGAAATTTTCAAATATTACAACCATATTTTTAACTCTATTCATGCTGTTTTATTTTACGTCTCACGCAAAACCATGGCTTTAATGTACAAAGTTCCTTAAGGCTATTTATCCCCTGGATTTGGAATCAAGATTGACTGTGAGCCCATTGCCTTTGCTTTCAAGGGTAGGTAGCGTTTCTTCCAGGTGATTTCTTCATTTGGTGCATGCCAACTTTTGTTTGTGGTGTTTCCATCATAGGATTTCGGCGTTTTATTTAGGGCTTCAGCTCGAGGCTTAATTTGTTCATCTTTTCTTTTCATGGCTGCTTCTTCTACTTCTTCGATCGGTACTTGGCCATGTCCTTTTTAGGAGATTCATTGTTGCCTGGATGGCCAGGTGGAGTCTAAGAGGATTTCTTGTTTGATATCTCATATTAAGAGGTTACACCTTGCTTTCGATGAACGTAAAAATGTGTTGCGGAAGGCTATTTTTGGGGACCATGGATTGTATACAGATGTAGAAAAAACTTTAAAGGCGTTTGGTCAATGGATATGTGCTAATTGTATGAATATTCATGCATTGAGTCGCTGTTGCCACTGAAGATTGGTATTTTTCCCGAATGCCCAATAACATTCAGTAAACGTATAAGTACAATACAAGGAGGGCCACATGGGCCAAGATACACCAGGCTAACTAAATGGATACAATAAGAACATACATACAAGTATATATATCTGCTAACATCCCCCCGCAGTTTTATCGGGAGGAGAAATTTGAACGTTCAAACTGGACTTAAAGTCATTAAATAGTTGTGTCGGAAGACCTTTGGTGAAGATGTCGGCATACTGAGCGGGAGATGGCACATGAAAAAACCCGAATGTCGCCCCGGGCCACGAGATCACGAACAAAATGAATACCAATCTCTATGTGCTTTGTACGTTGGTGTTGAACTGGGTTCAATGACATGTACACAGAACTGATGTTGTCACAGTAGACAATAGTGGCTTTCGTAGGCAGGTGTTGAAGCTCACGAAGAAGATTACGAACCCAACATGTCTATGCAACGGCGTTTGCCACGCCCCGATACTCAGCCTCTGCACTGGATTGAGAGATAACCCCTTGCCATTTTGAAGACCAAGATATGAGATTGTTGCCGAGAAACACACAGTATCCTGAAGTCGAACGGCGAGAGACTGGACACCCGCCCCAGTCGGCATCAGAGTAGGCACAAATATCCGACATAGGGTATACATGGAGTTGCAAACCGTGGTCCAGAGTCCCTCGAATGTAGCATAAAATGCGCTTAAGGTCATGAAGGTGAGGTTCTCGGGGATCATGCATAAACAAACATATCTGCTGAACTGCAAAGGCGATGTCCGGACGGGTAAAGGTAAGATACTGCAGAGCACCAGCAAAGGCTACGATATAACGACAGATCAGCAATGGGAGGACCAGTGGCATCCAGCTTGTGATTTGTCTCAGCAGGTGTATGGGCTGGATTTCACTGAAGCATGTGAGCACGGTCAAGAATCTCCGAAGCATACTTTCTTTGTGAGAGAAAGAGACCATGATGAGAACGAGTGGCTAAAATCCCAATAAAGTAGTTGAGATCCCCAACGTCGGTCATGGTGAACTCTCGATTGAGCTGAGTAATAATGGACCGAACTAGAGTCGTAGAGGAGGCAATCAGCACAATGTCATTAACATATAATAACAAGTACGCAATGTCAGCTCCATGATGATATATAAACAAGGATGAATCAGTAATGCTCTGATGAAACCCCATGTGTTTAGCATGTAGGGCAAACTGCTGATACCAGGCCATCGGGGCTTGTTTAAGGCCATATAATGAACGCTGAAGGTGACAAACATAATCCGGGTGCTAAGAGTCATTGAATCCTGGTGGTTGGTACATGTAGACAGTCTCCTGGAGATGACCATGAAGAAATGCATTCTTCACGTCAAGCTGGTGAATAGGCCAGTGTCTGGAGATAGCCAAGCTGAGGACAATGCGTATAGTTGTTGGTTTGACCACCAGACTGAAAGTCTCATCACAATCGATCCCTTGTTGTTGACTGGGCCCATTAGCCAATAACCTGGCTTTATAGCGAGAGAGAGAGAGAGATCCATCAACATTAAATTTCTGTTTGAACAGCCACATGGAGCGAACAACATTTGCCCCAGAAGGGCGTGGAACAAGAACCCAAGTGTCATTTGCAATAAGAGCATTATATTCTTCGTTCATGGCTTTATGCCAATTTGGATCTTTCAAAGCCTGTATGTGTGACCTCGAGACAGGGGAAGCAGAAGTAGAGTGGAGATTGAGACGCTCCATAGGTTTTATAATGCCACTTTTAGAGCGAGTGTGCATATGATGAAAGGGTGGTGGAGGAGGAGGTGTTGTAGGAGGAGGAGAGAGAGAGAGAGGATGGTGCAGGGTCCACGTGAGGAGGATCCTGGCGAGCAGGAGTTGAGAGATCAGGTTCGAAAACCAGGGGAGGAGTGTGGTCGAGATCATGAGGGGTGGGAGAAAGGATATGTCTCAAAGTGGGAGAGACGTCATAATCATATGAGGGAGGTTCGGTAGGAGTGACATAACCATAAGGAAAGACCGACTCGCCAAACATGACATGGCGGGAGATGATTATCTTTCTGGTGGATAGATCAAAACAGCGAAAACCACGATGATAGGTAAGGTAGCCAAGGAAAACACGTGGTGTGGATCGAGGCTGAAGTTTATGAGTGGTGTGTAGTCTAGGGAAGCATAAGCATCCAAACACACGAAGATGATCATATGTGGGGTGGCGGCGATAGAGACGGTAGTGGGGGGTGTCATGGTTAGTAGAGGCTGAAGGTAGTAGGTTGAGAAGGTGGGAAGCCATATTGAGGGCTTCGGGCCAAAAAGTGGGAGGTAGATGAGAATGAAAGAGAAGGGTGCGCATCATGTTATTAATAGTGCGTATCATGTGTTCAGAACGCCTGTTTTGTTGAGAGGTGTGAGGACATGAGAAACGAAAGGTGATCCCGTGAGAGGCAAAATGATTATGAAAGTGATGGTTGTTGTACTCTCCCCCGTTATCACATTGGAAATGTTTGATGTGACCCCCAAATTGATATGTTATGGTATTTGAAAAATGAAGAAATTTAGCAAACGCATAAGATTTTTGTTTTAGAGGGTACACCCATAAGTAGTGAGAAAAGTGATCTAAAAACAAGATATAATAACGCAATCCACCATTACTAGATATAGGAGAAGTCCATAAATCTGAATGAATAATTTCAAAAGGTGCAGAAACATGAGAATTAGACAAAGAAAACGGTAATCTAGTGTGTTTGCCAAGATGACATGCATGGCAAGATACATTATTTTTAGGTAAATGACAAGAAATAGAACTAGTAGAAGATAAATGATTCAAGACTTGATCGTCGGGGTGACCAAGTCGTTGATGCCAAGTGGTTGGAGACGTGGAGATAAAAGCATAACTAGTGGAACTTGTGACTGGATACAGGGGCCCGGAACTATCACAGCGGATGAGAGATCACCGTGTCTGATAATCAAGAATGGTAAAACCGTAAGGATCAAAATCTATAGAACAATTGTTACTAGTAGTAAATTTGCGAACGGAGATAAGGTTTTTAATAATGTTTGGTGTAATAAGGACGTTTTGTAAATGAAGAGGATGATAAATATTTGATATAGGAAAGTTGGAATGTCCTGATGTCACAACAGGTATTGCAGATCCGTTACCGACATAAATAGAACGAGGGTAATGATTATTACTAATGGAGTTGAGTATACTTGCATTGGTGTGAACGTGATCTGTTACTCCTGTGTCCATAACCCATCCACTGTTTCCAGGATCATTTAAAGACATTGTGTTGAACAAGTTGGGAAGAGATGCGGGCTGATCAGATCCGAGATGTAACACCCAAGATTTTGAAAGCCAAGAAAGTAAAGGAAACCCTAAATTTAAGAGGGACTCGACGAGTCAAAGGAAGGACTCGGCGAGTCGGAGCGGGATCCGGGTCGATAAGAAAGAGACCAACTCGACGAGTCGGCCAAGTGGACTCGGCGAGTCTGGTCTGTGCGAGGAAAACCCCAAATCTGGGGCTTGGAGCCTATTTAAGCATCTTAATCTTCTTCCTAGGGCTCCTTTATAGCCTCTTGCACCCAGAACGCCGCACTTTAAGCCCCATTGTGTTCATTCAAGCTTTTAGCCATTTTGAGTGGTTTTAAGGAAGAAGAAGGAGTGGGAATCTTGGAGGCATCAAGGAGTGGCCTTGGATCTGAAGTTTGGGGAACATTTCAGAGCATTGGAAGGTATCAATTCGTTTCCTTCCTTTAGATCTTCTTTGGTTATGAGTTTTGGGGCTTTTAAGCCATGTTTAAGACCAATCTTGAGCTTGAGGTCCAGATCTGAGGTTGCTACCTCAGATCCATGTTTATTTTGGTATGTAATCCCATAAAGTATCAGCCATTGAGTGGAAATTGGAGTCTCTTGGTCCAAAACCCTAGCTATGGGTGTATTTTGCCTAGATCTCATTCTCTACACGTAAAGTTTGCAACTTTACGTGGGAAATAGGCTTGGGGAGGGTAGATCTATAGTTTGGAGCTCATGCATGACTCGGAAGTCCTCTGCATGTAAGTGGATCTTAGTGGACTCGACGAGTCCTTCGAGTGGACTCGGCGAGTAGCTTGAAGATGAGGAGGAACTCGACGAGTGGGATGAACAGCTCGTCGAGTCGGATGAAGATGGGCATGAACTCGGCGAGTTGGATGAACAACTCGTCGAGTTGGATGAAGTTTGTCGTGTGCTCGGCGAGTCTGTTCTTAGACTCGGCGAGTCAGGTCGAGTGGTCCCAAACCCTTCGAGTTAAGACTCGAGTCAGCGAGTCGAGCCAGGACTCAGTGAGTTGGTCAGGACAGGAATCGGGAATCGGTAAACTCGGCGAGTCAGGGGCTGACTCGGCGAGTAGAGTCGCGAGTGGAAGGACTTTGGATTTATGAACTCGGCGAGTCAGTGGGGTGACTCGGCGAGTAGGGTTGACCTGGAAGGTTGACTTTGACCAGAGTTGACTTAGTTGACTGTCAGACTAAGTGTTATATGGATATTGATAGCTCGGAGAGCTAGAGGAGCAGCGGTTCAGGGGATTGTCGAGTAGCAGCCAGAGGTTTATCAGCAGGGCTCAGCAGTTCAGGTGAGTTTCCTTCCAGTAGGAACGGGTCTAAGGCCACAATGCCGGCCCGTTTAGCTAGCAGTAGTTTCGGATGTTGATCTGATGCAGCAGTTAGTATGTTTGATGCCTTCATGGCTCAAACAGGAATTATGTGTTATGTGTTCCGGGCTACGGCCCGATGTAGTATGCAGTATATGTGAGTTTATGCCAGTTGATATGCTATGATATGCTGTAGTCAGTTAGCTTCGGACTTCGGTCCGATGTCAGCTTCGGACTTCGGTCCGATGGAGGGGACAAGGTCCCAGATAGTCAGCTTCGGACTTCGGTCCGATGGAGGGGACAAGGTCCCAGATAGTCAGCTTCGGACTTCGGTCCGATGGGGGGGGCAAGGCCCCAGTCAGTTAGCTTCGGACTTCGGTCCGATGCCAGCTTCGGACTTCGGTCCGATGTAGGGGGCAAGGCCCCGTTAGTCCGGACTTCGGTCCGATGCAGTGGGCAAGGCCCAATATGTGTTTATATGTTTTGTGTGTTATGTGGTAGATTGGGGGAGCTCACTAAGCTTCGTGCTTACGGTTTTCAGTTTTGGTTTCAGGTACTCGGTTTTCAAAAGAGGAGCTCGGGAAGATTGCAGAGCACACACCATAGTCAGTTAGCCTGGGAATGTTTGACTCTGATAATAATATTATGTTTTGAATTTAATACTCGAAAGTTATGTTTGACTTATGATACGTTTTATAAATCCAGTTTTAGTAATGTTTTAAAAGAAATTTTTAGTCGTGATTTTTGGGTCGTTATAAGTTGGTATCAGAGCCTTGGTTTGAGGGATTCGGGCGCACTCCTGAGTGTGTCTGAACTCAAACTAAGGAAGTGGTATATAGTTTCAAAAGAAAAATCGTAATTACAAAAGAATTTTGAGAAAAGAAAACAATTTTAGAAAAAGCAAAAAGAGTTTTGAAAAGAGAAAAGGGTGTAGTGCATGCAATCAGCCGAGCTCAAGTAAGTACTCCCAATTTACCCATACAAGTTATATTATGATTATCAGTATCGGTTTCAGTTTCAGTTTCAGTTCCAGTTTCAGTAGAACAGCATGCTAGAATAGGACTAAGGATCTAGGATGATGCCTTATGTGCCTGCTTTATGTGTTCAGCTTTATGAGAATTGCATGCTAGTATTGAGTAGACAGCAGTAGGATAGCCTGTGTAGGTTATGCCTGATAGCATGAGCTTAGCATTGTATGCTAGTGCAGTTTCTTGTTATGAGAATTGTTTTGCCTGAGTATGTTTCCTTTATCCGAATGCTGCTTGCTTTGTGCTTTGTGGGACTCTGAGTGATGAGAGTTAGCCATTAGGTGAATACGTTTCATCACATGTGATCAGGGTTGAATAATCTCAGAGTGTTGGATTTGGCCCTATTGCGCAGCTCTCGTTTGAGTCCAACCGTTCTAGGGATGAGTCTTTTACTTGAAGGATTATCTGAGCCTCGTCACATGTGATGGTATTCAGGTAGTGACTAATTGGCATTACTAGGAGGCCTTCAGCAGCTGAGGACTGTGTGGGTAAAGTCAGAGGTTCCCTAGGGCAAGCCTAGGATGAGAGTAGCAGAGATCAGTAGAAGAGTAAAGGGGACTGTGTGGAGTTGAGGTAACTCTTGAGGAAAGTATGGATAGATGTGGAAGGTAGTAGGGGCCCATACTACTGAAAGCAGAGGATCCATACTCGATTCAAGAGGGGCCAAGACGAAACCAGGAATGGGGTAGTGAGTGAGAAATCCCTCAGCAGTATTATGTAAATTGATCAGGATTTTGTTATATTTTCAGCATGGTGACATTGCGCGAGCTACCAGTTAGCAGTTCAGGTGTCGAGGAGGGGTCTGGCTCGGGCTTCGGAGCCGGGCAGCTTGATGATCAAATGAGGGATTTCATTTCCGCAGAGATTACGCGCAACATCATTGATCAGACTCCAGTGATTTTCGGTTCGGTTAGAGAGGCCATCGTGGAGCTCATGGACAGTCATCTTGAGGCCTTTAAGGCCGGGTTAGTTTCAGGACAGATTGGGGCTCGTCTAGGTCCCGAATCTTTTGGAGTTCAGGGATCCATCAGGGAGGGAGATCCCATTTCGAGTTCCTGCCATCGGGGGGCAGGGGTGAGTGGGGAATTCTGTCTCCAAGAGAGACCATTGCATGATTGGATAGTTGAGGAAGTTTCGCGAACCATTTGCGAGGAGCTGCCCGACATGGTTGCGAGGATCACTGATAGATTAATAGCGAGGCTTCAGGATCAGACATCTGTTGTTCAGTTAGCAGGCGTTGCCGTTGGGGTAACGCAGGAGCGAGAGTCGGGCAGGGAGTCAGAAGGGAAAAGGAAAATCGATGAGACTCAGGTAGCTACAGGTTCGGGTAAGAGGCCCAAGGGTCCAGATTTGAGGACGAGGAACTATCAGAGCCGCAGTCGATGCGGGAAGTGCGGAAGGACGCACATGGGTATGTGTAGGCGTAGGAGTGGTGGCGATGCTGGGTGTTTCAAGTGCGGCCAGATCGGTCATTTTAGCAGAGACTGTGTTGTTACCATCGTCCAGGGGCTTGATCCGTTATGTTTCCATTGCAGTCAGAGGGGCCACAAGAAGGCCCACTGTCCGAGTTTGTATCCAGCAGGGCAGGTGCCAGCTCCTGCCCTTGGGACTTCGAGTACCGCCAGCAGTTGTCGAGGCCCGGCAAGGGTGCCCACGGCTCAGAGCCGAGTTTTCCGGTAGATTTCAGCAGGAATTCGAGCAGCACTGAGTAATGAAGGTGCGTAACTTTTGTTTTTCTGTCAGCTTATGTCATGATTATATTGTTATGGTTCTGCATCAAATTGTGGTATAAGTATTGTGTTATTGTGTGGCTTGCTTGTGATTATGTTATATGCCATTTGCATACCTCGGATAATTGGTTGGTAGTTAGGGGATGTGCTCTTGTGGAGAAGGTTTCGGAGGATGCAATAACTATAGCATGGTTGGGAGATATTTGGTTCGTTTCGCTAGTTCGGAGTGGTTAGTGTTGGGATGGATTGGTTAGATCCCTAGCTATGGCAGGCTTGGGCTCCTTAGCAGAATGATTATAGAATGGCAGCAAAGATCGGGATCTCTTTTGAGTGTGAAGCAGCAAGGGGTAAGCAGGATCGAAGTGGGGGAGAACCCTCCCGGGATACATGGATAAGAGTCTCGTAGACTCAGGATGAGTGTGCGGCCTCTGAGAAGAAATGGTAGTAGCACAGTTTTGGATGGATTGAGAAGTTCAGAATTTGGGGAGTTCGAGAACTTTTCCCAGCAGTTAGTTCATGTAATCGAGATGGTTAGAAGTTGGTTGGGAATCCAGGATTGGAGGACCACCTGTCGGACGCATGAGAGTCGGAATGAAGATCCTGAGAACGGGTAACAAGAGATGTTTTCGTATTAGTAGCCAGTGTCTGAGGCAGCATGCAGGTTGCGTAGATTCAGGACTTGGGAGGTTGGAAACTCCCCAACAATAGCTTCTTGTATCCGGATTAGTAGACGGTTGGTTTGGGAACCAAGCCGAAGGATTCCTCGACGAAGCGCTAAGTATATCAAGGATATAAGATGTCGAGGATGATGCAGAATTCAAAGTCTAAGGACTATTTTTTTTTGAAATCGGGATGAGGAATCACTAGCGGGACTAGGGATAGTCAGGATGTTCTCGAGATAGTGGTAGTGTTGTAAGTCTGCGGGGGTAGCCGTAGCATTCACAAGCAGTCAGATAGCAGTAGTAGTGTTGTAAGTCTGCGGGGGGTAGCCGTAGCATTCACTAGCAGTCAGATGGTAGTAGCAGTGGTGTTGTAAGTCTGCGGGGGTAGCCGTAGCATCCACTAGCAGCCAGATAGTATTAGAGAGTTGTAAGTCCGCGAGCGTAGTCGCAGCCTTTTAGCAGATTGGTAGGTAGCATGAGCGCGTGTTAGACGCGGGAAAGCAGTTGTACCCACCAGTTCGGGTGCAGCAGTGAGGATATGGGAATCCACGGGTTAGCTTTCGGATTTCCCAAAGGGATCAGTTATGGCTAAGTCAGCAATTTGGGCTATAGATCGTCACATCAGTTATGAGATCAGAGTCGCAGTGGACCGCTGGGGTTCGGGTATGTTGTGGGCTACCGTCAGTCTGGGAGCCATCATGTTGTTAGTCGTGGAATTGATGATGTCAGGAGGTGACGTATGAACCCGATCGGTTGGATCGGAAGGTTGCTAGAGCCACAGTGACAGGATAACTAGTGGAAACTAGTCCTAGAGGAAGATTTCGTTCAGGAGTCGTGGAAGCGACTAAGTGAGGAGTCCCTTGACTCCACAGTTGGGTTGGAGTTCAGTGTTTCAGGCCGTTCAGCGTTTC
Source organism: Lactuca sativa (assembly GCF_002870075.4). Classification (NCBI taxonomy): domain Eukaryota; kingdom Viridiplantae; phylum Streptophyta; class Magnoliopsida; order Asterales; family Asteraceae; genus Lactuca; species Lactuca sativa. The sequence continues at coordinate 156,152,561 of NC_056628.2, read as the reverse complement.
AGTCGGTTCAGCGTTTCAGGCAGTTTAGTGCTTCAGGCATGTTCATTATTGCAGGTAGTTCAGTGTTTGGAAGGTTTCAGGGTTTTGGGTCAGTATTAGTTTGGTGTTGGAATGCAAGTGCTGACGGTATAGTTGGTTGATTTGGAAATGGCAAGTCTCTCTCAGCAGGATCAGTTGAACCTTCTGCCAAGTGTAAGTGGTCTGTAAGGATAGCTAGGCAGGTAGCTTTTCATTCAGGAGGAAAGGCTCGAGTAAGTAGGAGATGAGTAATCAGGTGGGATAAAAGCAAGCTGGTTCCAGCAGCATCGTTTCAGTATGAGCGGCAGGATGGATAGAACAATTATAGATAATCGAAGTATCTTTAGAAGTCGCGGGAAGAGACTAGGAGTTTGCGATGGAGTGTAGTGACCGGTGGGAGTCCGGTAACTCAGATATAGGGAGATTGGTTAGACCAGAGTAGTCTCAGTACATCCGGTAGGCGGATGGGAGGCATCAGAATTGTCAGTCGGAGGAAGTAACGTTGAGGAGATTATGGGAAAGAGAAGGATCCAATATGTTCCATCGGTAATGATCGGCATGGTGAGTGGCTGGAGTGTCGGACGAAGGGGTGTTAGATTTTCCAGACAGAGAGTTGGAGGCAGTTCGCAGGCAGTTGATCATAGCAAACTTCGAGGACGAAGTTCAGTTTAAGTGGGGGAGAGTTGTAACACCCAAGATTTTGAAAGCCAAGAAAGTAAAGAAAACCCTAAATTTAAGAGGGACTCGACGAGTCAAAGGAAGGACTCGGCGAGTCGGAGCGGGATCCGGGTCGATAAGAAAGAGACCAACTCGACGAGTCGGCCAAGTGGACTCGGCGAGTCTGGTCTGTGCGAGGAAAACCCCAAATCTGGGGCTTGGAGCCTATTTAAGCATCTTAATCTTCTTCCTAGGGCTCCTTTATAGCCTCTTGCACCCAGAACGCCGCACTTTAAGCCCCATTGTGTTCATTCAAGCTTTTAGCCATTTTGAGTGGTTTTAAGGAAGAAGAAGGAGTGGGAATCTTGGAGGCATCAAGGAGTGGCCTTGGATCTGAAGTTTGGGGAACATTTCAGAGCATTGGAAGGTATCAATTCGTTTCCTTCCTTTAGATCTTCTTTGGTTATGAGTTTTGGGGCTTTTAAGCCATGTTTAAGACCAATCTTGAGCTTGAGGTCCAGATCTGAGGTTGCTACCTCAGATCCATGTTTATTTTGGTATGTAATCCCATAAAGTATCAGCCATTGAGTGGAAATTGGAGTCTCTTGGTCCAAAACCCTAGCTATGGGTGTATTTTGCCTAGATCTCATTCTCTACACGTAAAGTTTGCAACTTTACGTGGGAAATAGGCTTGGGGAGGGTAGATCTATAGTTTGGAGCTCATGCATGACTCGGAAGTCCTCTGCATGTAAGTGGATCTTAGTGGACTCGACGAGTCCTTCGAGTGGACTCGGCGAGTAGCTTGAAGATGAGGAGGAACTCGACGAGTGGGATGAACAGCTCGTCGAGTCGGATGAAGATGGGCATGAACTCGGCGAGTTGGATGAACAACTCGTCGAGTTGGATGAAGTTTGTCGTGTGCTCGGCGAGTCTGTTCTTAGACTCGGCGAGTCAGGTCGAGTGGTCCCAAACCCTTCGAGTTAAGACTCGAGTCAGCGAGTCGAGCCAGGACTCAGTGAGTTGGTCAGGACAGGAATCGGGAATCGGTAAACTCGGCGAGTCAGGGGCTGACTCGGCGAGTAGAGTCGCGAGTGGAAGGACTTTGGATTTATGAACTCGGCGAGTCAGTGGGGTGACTCGGCGAGTAGGGTTGACCTGGAAGGTTGACTTTGACCAGAGTTGACTTAGTTGACTGTCAGACTAAGTGTTATATGGATATTGATAGCTCGGAGAGCTAGAGGAGCAGCGGTTCAGGGGATTGTCGAGTAGCAGCCAGAGGTTTATCAGCAGGGCTCAGCAGTTCAGGTGAGTTTCCTTCCAGTAGGAACGGGTCTAAGGCCACAATGCCGGCCCGTTTAGCTAGCAGTAGTTTCGGATGTTGATCTGATGCAGCAGTTAGTATGTTTGATGCCTTCGTGGCTCAAACAGGAATTATGTGTTATGTGTTCCGGGCTACGGCCCGATGTAGTATGCAGTATATGTGAGTTTATGCCAGTTGATATGCTATGATATGCTGTAGTCAGTTAGCTTCGGACTTCGGTCCGATGTCAGCTTCGGACTTCGGTCCGATGGAGGGGACAAGGTCCCAGATAGTCAGCTTCGGACTTCGGTCCGATGGAGGGGACAAGGTCCCAGATAGTCAGCTTCGGACTTCGGTCCGATGGGGGGGGGGCAAGGCCCCAGTCAGTTAGCTTCGGACTTCGGTCCGATGCCAGCTTCGGACTTCGGTCCGATGTAGGGGGCAAGGCCCCGTTAGTCCGGACTTCGGTCCGATGCAGTGGGCAAGGCCCAATATGTGTTTATATGTTTTGTGTGTTATGTGGTAGATTGGGGGAGCTCACTAAGCTTCGTGCTTACGGTTTTCAGTTTTGGTTTCAGGTACTCGGTTTTCAAAAGAGGAGCTCGGGAAGATTGCAGAGCACACGCCATAGTCAGTTAGCCTGGGAATGTTTGACTCTGATAATAATATTATGTTTTGAATTTAATACTCGAAAGTTATGTTTGACTTATGATACGTTTTATAAATCCAGTTTTAGTAATGTTTTAAAAGAAATTTTTAGTCGTGATTTTTGGGTCGTTATACGAGAAATGTCCATGGAGGCTGATCCATAGTGGTAGTCTGAAGGTGAGCTTACGGGCTGGAGGAGGGTTACTGATGGACCGGTCCAGGTCTGCTGCCGAGGATACCGAACGAGTTAGGAGCTGATCTGGTCCAGGATGGCTGTTGGTTTTAGGTGGGAGATGGGGCAACCCACTGCTGGTGTGTCGATGATGCATGTGTCCAATGTTACTGAATGGAGTTCGGTGGAGGGTAGAAGACCCACCCAACAGGTTGTTGGCGTGGGTTGTGGTACTGCTAGCGGCGACACTGCTGGTTGTGGCCACCACCACTCCGTCTATTGTTGAAGTTTTCATGAGTGGATCCCCAGCCATCCCCACAGTTCGAGGTTGAAGACCCAACATGAAGCAAGGATGGAGCTGAAGCATTATTTTCATGAGAAGGGCTGATTACACGAGTGTTGGAGAGGCGTGTTTCCTCCACAGCTAACATAGCCCGAATTTCAAAGAATGTGGGAAAAGGCTTGGTGAACCGTATGATACCGGCGACATTATCATATTTGCTTGGAAGCCCGTTGAGAGCATGAAGAACCACGTTTCTATCTTTAACCTTTTCACCAAGTCCCTCTAGGAGGTCTGCAATTCTCTTGACATTCTCACAGTAGTCATGGATAGATAGATCTCCCAAGGTTATGTTCCTTAATTCAGCTTCAAGTTGTATAGTAGTTGATTCAACATTCTCATAGAAGAGGGAGTGAAGATTCTGCCAGACCTTGCGTGCAGAGGCATTAGTGGAGTATGCAGATGAGATAAGCTTTTGAGAAGTCAATCCAAAGATCCATAGTTTGACCACATAATCAAGTTGTTGCCATTCCAGGTCAGTAGGAGGTTTGTTTAGTGGGTCTAATGTGTCATCAATGTGGTTAACGACGCCATAGGCGATGCAGTGAGTCTGAAACAAGTCGCTCCAGGTTTCATAACTGCGGGTTGACAAGTCTAAGATCAGTGGAACGTAAGACTTGATGTTGGTGATACCAAAAGCACGGTGGGTAGGTTTAGAGTGGCTGCTTTCTTCGCTGGTCATGATTAGATAGGAACAGAAGTCGACAGAAGGTAGAAGAGAAGAGGAGAAGGAGGGATTGAATATGCCGACAGGGTATGCTAACAGAATGAAAGGATCGGCTAGGGTTTAATTCCCAATACGCTCTGATGCCATGAAGATTGGTATTTTTCCCCAATGCCCAATAACATTCAGTAAACGTATAAGTATAATACAAGGAGGGCCACATGGGCCAAGATACACGGGGCTAACTAAATGGATACAATAATAACATACATACAAGTGTATATATATATATATATATATATATATATATATATATATATATATATATATCTGCTAACAGCCACCACCCTAATGGCCTTGTATAATTTACTGGTGGGTCGATGACATGAGTGGACACATTACTAGCATTTTAAAGCCAGCTTCCATAGGGCATGAAACCGTGGTACTTAAAGGGATGGCTTTGGATGTTGTGCTGCTTGATCGTGTTTTCAAGGCACCTATCACGACCGTCAAAAGTATCCCTCATAGTTGTCGTATAGCTTTCTCTCAAGCGTTGCAAACAACTCTTAACAAGGTGGCCACTCATCCCGAGTCTGGCAGAATTTGTAGCGTCTGCACCTCTTACTTTGCTCCTAAAACCTGACAATGAAACTCGTCCTATTGTTGTAGGCACTATATGTGGGCGTTTGGTCTTAAAGGTTGCTATGAAAGGAGTTGGTAATGAAATGACACAATACCTTAGTGACTTTTAATTTGGAGTAGGTGTGTTGGGTGGTGTTGAAGCTGTATTATGAAATTTTCCATAACTTATTCTATAAAAAAATTTAATTATCCATAACATTTTTCTTTTTTAATCGTGAAAACTATGAGTTCTAGCCTAATTTAATAATATATAAATTCATTTTTTTATTTTATCTATTCATAATCTAAATAATTAAACTTTTTCAAGAAAGATCAAACAATTGATTATGACAAAATTGCAAATTTGGTCCCTGTGGTATGTCAAAACTAGCATGTTTGGTCCAAAATGGGTTTGGCTTGCAAAGATGGTCCAATAGTTTCTATTTGTTGTGAGTTTAGTCCAATGGCTTAACAGCCGTTACCAAGCTCCTGTTAATTTACCCATGCCCCTCTCACTTAAGGGTATTTTAATCCATTCATCTAGCTCCTTTATTATTTTATTATTATTTAGTCCATAAAGAGACTAAAACGTCTCTATTCTCGTCTCCAGCAACAAGCCCTAACTATCACTCCCTCTCTGATTTCATCTTCTCCATCGATCACCCCCTGTGATTTCATCTTCTCCATCGACAATGGTGATATGCTTCTGCAGAAAGTGGGTGATAGTTCGGACATCGTGGACATATAACAACCCAGGGCGCCGATTTTAGGGATGTCCTGACCCGGTAAGTGTGTTAAACTTTATTTTGAAGACTGCTCCCTGATGATCTAATGTTTCTTTCTTCTTTTTTTTTCAAGAATTCATCATGTGGGTTTATTGGGTGGTATGATGAACCCATGTGTGCTCGTTCCAAAGTTATAATACCAGGGTTGCTTAGGACAATCAATAAGCTACGAAAAGCAATGGATGAAATAAAAGAACAAGCAAGCAAGCATGAAAAAGCAATGGAGAAGATCAAAGAACAAGCAACTATGTAAAAGTATTACCTAGTCTATAGTTGGATTTTTTTTGTTGCTGTGTTGGTGTTCTTGTTGTAAGTCCACAGGTTGATTGTGGTTATCTTTTGTAATAGGATAGGGGTATATGTGTCTGGTTTAAGTATTTTTTTGCTAATGTGGAACATTTTTGTAATGCAAAGTAATGGTTAATGAAAATTTGGTATCTATTGACCAATTATGGATTTGTTCTATTGTTCATACATAACCTTCTAAAGATAACATATAATGCATCCATATGTAGTTAACACAAAAGCATACTAAAGACATAATACCTATTACCATCTTCAAAATACATGTCATATGTTAATTAAAAACAAAGTTATTGCAACAAAAGACATCCTGCATCTAGGAATCAAACCAAAGTTGTTCAATACAGTCAAACCAAAAGATAAAACCAACATAGACCATCAAGTCCCTCCCTGACCTTTGCATATCCTGGAGTTGTGCCCTTTGTTTCCACACTTACTACAAGTCACACTAACAAACTTTCTTGTTAGTTTCCCACTACCATGTGGACCATGACCATGAATCTCATTGGGACCAACATCTGACCTTTGACTTTGACTTTGACTCTTGCTTTGACTTGTAACGCCCGCAAATCCGGGCTAGTCAATTTAGAGGCAATAGGGGTCGAAAACGACTTTTCGACAAAAGATTATTTAGAATAAATAATCTTAATCAAGTTGTAGAGTATGTTACAAGGTTTTCGTACATATAAAGAACGCCAAAAACCGAGTTATAACGAAGAAGTTATGACCCGTTGAAGTTTTGCGACGGAACCGGCACGATACCGAGAAGCGTAAATAGTGAATTTACGATAGAGCGAGATTTAGCCTTAGCAATCTAAACGAAAGTCGTAGAATATGTTAAACTAAGAACATCGATAAAAAGAACGCCCAAATCTGACTTCGTATGAGGAAGTTATGATTTTTTTCTAAGATTTAGCATAGCAGTGCACAGCCCGAAATCTGAATTTTAGATCGGTCGATTTTTAGCCGACGGGATCTAAATGAAAGTTATAGTACTCGTAAATACCAACGCGTGGATATAAAGAACGTCGATAATAGAGCTCGTATGCAAAAGTTATGGACGAAGCTTAGTCCCTACTTTTCGAGCGCGGCGAATTCGATACAGTTTTGTAAATACGAGATAGAATGTGAATTAGCCAACGAGGTCTAAATGAGAGTTGAAGATCTCATTAATAGGAACTCAACGGTAAAAAGACAGACAAAAATGGAGCTCGTATGCAAAAGTTATGGACGAAGCTTAGTCCCTACTTTTCGAGCGCGGCGAATTTGATACAGTTTTGTAAATCCGAGATAGAATGAGAATTAGCCAACGAGGTCTAAATGAAAGTTGAAGATCTCATTAATAGGAACTCAACAGTAAAAAGACAGACAAAAACGGAGCTCGTATGCAAAAGTTACGGACGAAGCTTGGAGACTACTTTACTATACACTTCCTATAAATACAAGGGTGAACTCCTCATATTTTCTTCACACCATAAGCCTTTCTTTCTCTCTCTAACTTCTCTCTAGCCTCCCTAAACCCCTCCCAAGTCTAGGGAACCTCCCTATCACGAGAAGAAAGCCCCGGAGCGCCCGACGGCTCCGAGAAGAAAAGCTTTCGGCTGGGAAACGCTGCTCCAGCGAAGCCCGATTTTTAATAAAAACCCGCTGTAAGTGAGCTACGCCTATAGTATATTTAATATAGATTTTATTTAATTATAGTAACATTGTTAGGACCTTAAAATAATTATTTAGGCTATTATTATGAGTTATATTGAGTGTTATTTAACGCTTATATAATAGTAATAATAGCTAGACTATTAAATTAGTCTCGTCAAGCGTTAGACTAAACTCTAGTGGTAATGATACTAGGTTTCGTCAAGGGATAATTGTTTTAAGAGTAACGAAGTGCTGTTCGAGTGCCGACTCACCACCTTTCAAGTGAGTGCATAGTCCCTTTCATCTTACACATAGATATGAAGTATTTTATATAAACTACGTGCTATGTGTGCACATTATCTGAATACTTGCTGTCTATGCTGGTTGAACGTTTTATACATGTTTTAAAGGACTTAAACTGTATACGTATTTTATATATACGAAAATGTTGGGTATGAGATGGGTAGATGAATGATGAGAGATAGAAGATGACGTGAGTATACATTGGCAGCTATAGACTTAGTGCCTATGGCACAAACACCGGTAGCTATGGACTTAGTACCTTTTAGACGCTGGTAGCTATGGATTTAGTGCCTGTTGGGAATTGGTAGCTATGGACTTAGTACCTATTAGTTAGACGCTGGTAGCTAAGGATTTAGTACCTGTTGAACATTGGTAGCTATGGACTTAGTACCTATTAGATAAAGACTGGTAGCTATGGATTTAGTACCCGATGAATAGACTATAGCAGCTATGGAATTAGTGCTTTATGAACGAACATTGGCAGCTATGGATTTAGTGCCAGTCCTATAACCCTGGAAGTAAGGGACTTCGGAATAAACGAATGCAGGATAGACGACTCTTAGGTTAAATCCTTAAGAGTAAAGAAGATAACGGGGATGGGTAATGGGGTTAATTGTTTGATGATTAAACATAACAATTATATTATTGTGGGTTGAAAACCCTATGTACTCACCAGGTTTCCCAACCTGACCCACTCAGTTTATTTACATCACAGGTGACGATATGAAGTGACATTACACTGAGAGATTTAAAGAGATGTAGATCACTAGTGTAAATAATTGTAAGTTCTGTTTATGCTTATGTTTCTGTATTAACAATGACATCCCAAACGTTTTAAAATGAAATAAATACGTTTCTTCGAAAATGTTTTAATAACGTATTTATCGTGTTTTTCTGGGAACAAATTCCGCAACATTTTTATAAAATGAAGTACTCTGATTTTTATAAAGCATAAACAAAAATCGGTCTTTTCTGGCCGTGATTTTGGGGATGTCACATGACTTTTCTCCTCCCTGGATTGCCTTCTCTTCCTCTTGGGTCTCCCAGGTTGATTAGAGTGTGGGGGAGGTGTGATCTGCATTGGACACTCACTTCTAGGCCACAGTGTGCGACCTTTAATTTGTTCCACCTTGTACCCATATGCAGTTTTCCATGTTTGTAGCCAGTGCACCTTGTGGAATAAATATGGAGCTCGTTTACACACTCACCATGATCTACTTTGTTATACAACACAGAAATCACATGTCTGCAAGGGATACCTGTTAATTCCCATTTCCTGCAGCTGCATACCCTTTCATGCATATCAACAACATGTTGATCATTCCATGGGCCTTTGACTTGGTATTTTTCATCACCACACCATTCTACAATGTACTGAGTAGCATCTGCTTCATTCTTCTCCATGATCTTTGTTACTGTTGGGGTGAGTGGGCCTACACACTTTTGTTGCACCTTGAGGACATTACATATCCTCTTCATCATATATTCCCTAATAAACTCCAAGCAGCTAATAATTGGTTTGTCTCTCCCTTCAACTAGCTAGCCATTAAACACCTCACAAAGGCTGTTTAACAGCATTTCTGTGGTTGCTCTCACTTACATTTCCTTTTCCACTACTATCCATGTTAGACTGAGGTTGGTTTTCACTTCCATCTTGGACAAAAGCATTAGTTTGATAGTCAAAATCCCAAAAGTCATTCATCCGAGGTTGGTTTTCTTCATCCATCTGAGCTTGGTTTTCTTCATCCATTTGAGGTTGGCTTTCTTCATCCATCTGAGGTTCATTGACATCATGCATGTTAGTTGTCACACCCCAAAACCATGAATGGCAGAAACATTCTGGGGCGGAGGACGTCATGTACAATATCACAAACAATGAATAGTAGTAAACAAGCAACAACATCATCCATTGCATTAATAATATATTTTCAAACATGTGTGTTCTGTCAAGTTATATAGACACCAAAATATACATATCAAAATAAAAGATGAGTCTTGAACGAACTCCATCTTCTCAAAAGCCTGGCACTTGTACCTGTCTAGTGGTGACCTGAGAATACAAGTTATTTTGAAAGCAAGTATCAGCTTAATGCTGGTGAGATCATAAGTATATTAATTTCTGTCTTCGTATGAAAGCATTTGTAAGATGTTTTGTACAATGTTTTGTAAAATGTTTGAACTCTCCTAGAAAACCCTATGTTTCCTACTAACTGTAGCCTTTTACCAAGGCATCTAGTGTCTGTGCGTATGTCTCTTGTTAGAGTGTGTGTTTTCCCAGTTAAGACTATCATTAACCAAAAATATAGTTACTACATTACCGTGCATCGTGTGAATATTCACGAAGTGAATGTAATGGGAAAATATCAAAGTACCGTAGTATTTGTAATAAGTGACTACCGCTGTACTAACTACCTTAAAAACAAAAGGTGTTCAATGTAACATGTGATCGACCTGTATCCTGCTACCGACTCTAGTAAAACGACGATGTAAGACACCGTAAGAAATGACATTTGGCACCCGTAGACTTGCAAGTCCCACTGTAGCGAGCAACAAGGTGTAGGATAGTCAATCCAGTATAGATCTATACGCAAAATCATATGCTCCCCAATTAAGGAGATTCGGGATACAAAAACGGTCATGGCAGGAAGTGCCATGCCCCGCTTAATGGTTCACATAACTGCATAAATGTACATGTAATGAATGTGCTAACTGAAAGGTGTACTTTTTCTCTGTCTAGCCTGTATGTACTAAAATGTTCTGCGTGCGCTAGCTGTAATGTATGTTCTCTCTATCTAGCATGTATAGAAATGTACTGTATGTATTACTCGTACTGACTCATGAATGAACTGACTCATTGTATGTTTCATTGTTCTAGTAATAGTAATAGTATCCTCCTGTGCTACCCCTATGGTAACTTACTAGTGATGTAATTGGTACGTATGAACATGGAAGTATACCCTTGCTACCCAAGAGTATCGAATGAACTGGAAGGACCTTTATGACTATATATGTACACATGATATATAACTAATATTTAAACGACCTTCAGACGGGTACCTGATATCCCACCAGACCACATCTCAACGGCTAAAAGGAAATAGGGCGGGCAGGCCTTCCTAAGCTTTTTAAACATTGCTTATATAACTATACATACCTAGACATGCAATTGATAATAAGTAAAACAGAGCTTAAGTAAATGTATTTGATAAGTATAAGAATTTGTAAAACAGTTTGAAGCAAAACAATTTGATAAACAGTTTGAACAGTAAGAAATTCTCTGGTTTTGTAGTTATTAATCACATGTGATTGATGTAATAACTATAAGTATTTGACTTGTATTCCCCCCCCCCCCCCATAAAAGCATTTAAAAACATTTAAACCATTGATTAAGGGGTATGAACTCACCTGTAGTGAGTGGTACTGATGTACTGAAGACGTAGGATTGCTAGGTGTCATGTGAAGTCTTGAACACACTCTATGATCCTAGTTAACATATAATCACACATATATGTACCCAATTAGCTTTGAACTACTAATTGAAAATTTTTAGACCTCTTAGAACATGTTAAACACCTATAATAAGTGTTATTAGCCCTAAGGATTGCATCTAAGTTGTTGTAGGACATGGCTAGTGAGTTTAGGGTTCCAAAGGACCCCATACATGAGTTTACTCTCCAATAACCCTCACACAAGGAGTTTACGGTCGTAAACCCTTGAGTTTACGGCTGTAAGCTCCTAAGCTTTATGTCGTTTGGTGTTTTGAAGTTCTAAATGATCCCTAGAAGCATTCCTACTTGGTGGATTAATCCTTGGAAGGGTTTAGGGCTTAAATACACTCCTTTAAGGAGTTCACGGCCCCAATGACCAAAACCATTAGAGATTACGGCCATAATCTCTCTTTGGTATGGGTTTTTGATGATTTAAAGTCCCTAAATTAACTAGGAGTAAATCAAGGCTATTGTCCAAGGCTTTAGGAGTGATTAAGGCACCTTTTGGCCCTTGAGTTTGGAGTTCACGGTCCAAGAACTTCTTGGGCCGTGAACACCTTACTCTTGGTGTTTTTGTGTGTTTTCTAGTCCTATATACAATAAGATACAATTCTAAGATAGTTACATATAAAGAGGAAAGGACTAGGCACTCATTTGTCCCTTATAAGAGGGTTTACGGTCCAAGATGTTCTTGGGCGGTAAACTCTTAAATCTTGTTGTTTTGACATGAAATCTAGGTTATTAAGCACTTAATAAGCTATATAATACAACTAGATAGATGTACTCACGTTTTGGGACGAAAGTCCGAAGATCCGTGAGAGAGAATCTGCTTTTCTCTAGTTGGAAATGGAACTAATGAAATAATATGGCTAAGAATCATATATATAGTCCTGGGATTTTTGGCAGAAAATATTTTTATTCAAGAAATGAACTCTAATATCATAGAGTTTTGAAATAACAGAGTTGCACGAAACGCTAGTGCATCCTCTCTCCTGATATCTCTTTAAGTATAAATCCTGAAATACTCAAACTTATACAAAAAGTCTGAAAATTTACTACAACTGTTCTGACTTCTATTGAAGTGATATTGTTTGTACAGAATAGAATTTCGGGTTGTCACATCAATGCCATTGACTCCATTAACATTACTTTGTAGTATTTGTTGGTAGAGTCCAATATCAAAATCAGTAGCTGCCTCAACAAAGTCTTTGGCTATCTGCTCAGTCTCACCAATATCATCAAAGTATATTTTCTTACTGCAAGATGCCATCACTCCATCCTTTATCATACCCCTTCTCCTATTATATCCAGGTGATAAGGATACGACTTGAACTATTTCATTGACTTGGATTTCAGGTTGGTTTGCTTAAGTGGGCACCACATCAACTAAATTATCAGTAGGTGTAGTCATCACAGGTGTTTCCTTTGATTGGTCATCAGGAGCTTCATCAATGTGTTGCACATCCTCATGTGGTTCATCTAACTGTACAAGGGTAACCTTGATAACATGCTTAGGATTCAAGAAATAGGTGAGTAGTCTTGTTTCACCATGTTCTGTGTATACCTTCATCACTTTGTGCTCACTGACATATTGAGAAAAGTTTGCAACATCTTGATCATTTCCTAAAGGGCGAAGACCAAAGTGGAAGTCTCCACCAGGCACAAGAAAATGGTAGTGTATAACAGGAGGAACCCCATATCTAAAACCCTTCATGATTGCATCGAGCTCATGAACTGAAAACTCATCTATGTCTACCATGTCAACATAGTTTACAGTTCCATCAATGTAACGGACATCAGGGTACTTGGTGAACTCACCTCCATGGTACAACTTAATGGTAAACAATGTTGGGTGTCCATCTTCAAAACAAGAAAAAAAACACCTCAGTTGGACTTACTTCAAAAAAAAATCAAGAAATCACAAGATGAAAAAGGGCAAATTACGTACCATAAACAACCTTGGGGTTGAAGGGTGTGTTTAACAACCTTACGTGCCATATTGGTATGTTCATCCACCGATAATCTCTACAAATCGCAGCTTAACTAACATAACTGATTTTGTGTCTAGGGCTTTTATTGATCTTGGTAAAGAACGACGGTCTACTTTATTGAGGAGGAGACGAACTGCTTTTATTGAGCTTTAGCGGGAACGGTTACAGGGATGAATGGACTAAAATACCCTTAAGTGAGAGGGGCATGGGTAAATTAACGGGAGCTTGGTAACGGCTGTTAAGCCATTGGACTAAACTCACAACAAATAGAAACTATTGGACCATCTTTGCAAGCCAAACCCATTTTGGACCAAACATGCTAGTTTTGACATACCATAGGGACCAAATTTGCAATTTTGTCATTGATTATTGATGATAACCATTTCAGATACTACAATATTTATAAATGGTGGTTTTCAATTTTTTTATTACAACTAATTATTTGACCACTTAATAATTTTCAAACATCTAGTTCATATCGTGTCTTATAAAAATAACAGCTAAAAATATTATAAAAATCGATTATTCTATTATTAATTTTATATATATATATATATATATATATATATATATATATATATATATATATACTAATTTTGAAGTGACAGGTGAACAGGACTTGCTTCTCATTGGTGGGGATTTTTTTTTTGTTTTTTGCTTTCCTTTGGATCATTGTTAACCGCTTTTTAATTTTTTTTGTTGATATATGGAAGTGTTTACAAATACACGTGTTACAGAAGCCAGTGGAAAAGAGATTAGTGTCCACCTACACTCAATGTCCACCGACTCAATAAGCATCCATCCATATACCTCTCTCTTCTTCTCTGCCTCTACTACTCACCTTCCCACCTTGGTTTGATCCTCCACCGGATTCCGTCTGAAGCAACTCTAGACCACCCTCTCCACCCTTCTAATTTGTCGTCTGAAGGACACAAACGAGAGAACGAAGCAATTTGATCTGTTTCGATTTCCCGATCGGTTTACCTAATCTTGGGTATATTCTTCACATATGTCGACTTGATTTCTTTTTTCTAAATTTCTAGGGTTTGTCTGTTGCTTACCTGTTCAACATCATCACCGATTTCGTATTATAATTAAGATGCGGTTGGTTTCTTCGCTATTTGATAAGCCCAAATAAAATCTAAATTGTCTGCTGCTTTCTCAGGTTGGATATACAGAGGTTTCTCATTGAGATTGAAGTAAATCCTAGCAATCTTAGATGAGCAAGAAGGAATGATGGGGTCAAAGACAACCACAACGTTGAGGTATGTGATTTACTTTGAATCGGTGCCTGTACTTCTCTTTCTCTTTCATGCTTCTATCAGCATCGACTTGCAAAGATTGATTATTAGAAATTCTGAAAAACGATGATCGATTATCAGAAATTCTGAAAAACGATGATCGATTGAAGGTCTTCCGGTGAAGCAATCTTGGCCATGGGAAAGAAGAAGATGCACATGAATTTTTAAGGTAAAGTGACTTATACTTTTGCATTTATAATTTATGCCATTTAAATTGTTGTAATAGTCTCTTAGTGAGTTGACTCAGTTATCAAGTGATGTTATTACAGGTATGCTATTGATACTTTGCAATCCGCCAGTCTTAAGGAAGCTGGAACAAAATCTTCCAACTCCTTAGAAGAAGAAACAACTCTAATCGGACTTACATTTGGTGGTTATCTAAGATCTAAGGTAACAATGTCTTTTATTAACTACTTCAAATCATCTTTATCTAAAACACAAGAAGCTTCTAATTTCTAAAGCTACTGTGGCTTTTGAATTGTAGATAAAGTGAATGAAATGTGGTGGAAAATCATAGCGACATGAGCCGATGATGGATCTCACTGTTGAAACTGAAGGTGATATAGCAACTCTTAAAGAAGCTTACATGCACTGAAGTACTAGATGGTGAAAAAAAGTACAAATGCAGCAGGTTTGTTCAAAATCTCTCATCTAATCTTACCTTCAAACTTTTTATTTATTTATTTATTAACTTTTTAACTTACGGGTGTAAATCCTATGAGAAAGCCAAAATGAAATTGACATTGTTGGAAGCGCCAAATGTGCTTACCATTGCATTAAAGCGATTTCAGGTATTTTTTTAATTTTTTTTTTTAATTTTTAATCAAAGATGCTACAATACATGAATAAATGAAAGTAAAAGGACATTGCTATTTGTTGCAGTCTGGTAAATTTTTTTTTCCGCTGTGGTGTGAAGTTCATGTAACATGACCATTTTGCCCCTAAAATCATCTTTGGTAACACTTTTTGTCCCCTTTGTTAACTTTAATGACCGTTTTACCCTTATATTCCAACAAACAGTTTTAACAATATTTCCACTGATATGATTTATTGTTTTTTTTATTTGAAAGATGTTGGTTGGGTGCTCTGTTGAGGGTATGGTAGACATGGATCTTGACAACATCAGAGTGTTCCCTCATTTATTGAGTCTCTAGCTGCTGAGAAAGCTGTCCATATTGCTTCTGGAGGTTCTTCATCAGCTGTTGTAACTGGTAATATATGTCTCCTTTGAAACAAGTTTAGTTGTTGTTCTTTTTTATTTTTATCAACTCCTACAAGGATAAAATCGTCGTCCTTATTTAACTAATATTAACACCTTACAATATTTTTAAGTAGTAAAATTAGCTATTTACCTTTTTTTTAATAATCACCTATGATGATTTTAGTTTATTGAACTTTTGGAGTTTGAACTAATACCAAGAGGCTAAATAACAACAGTCTAAGAGGACCAATTCCACAAGTGATGGCTAACTTGACCAAACTCACATTTGCGTAATCTCTTTAATAAAAAACTTTAAACCTTAATCTTTCGAGTCAAATGCCTTTTCATTTGGTTGAATTTACTAAAATAACCTTCCATTTACAGGTACATATCCTTTAGCATTTGGAACAAGCCAGTGGTGTTTTTGTTTGCTACTTTTCAGGTATGGATTTGTTTTTTGGTGGAGGATACGACACAACCAACAAGTATTCTTTGATATAAACAGTTAACATTAAAATATCCAATTACCTGTTATAATGGTATACTTATATAATAGAGTTTACATTATATGATGTGCTCACATAACTGTTCATTTAGGACTGTCACGCAGAAAGCCTCTCATGCATATAGATCTCTGACCGGATAAAGTGTTTTTTTTACATAGATATTTTTCTGTTTCTTTTTCTAGACTGAACTAACCATTTCAAATGAGACTAAATGAGGGAACCGAAGGACAATCACTTTTTCAAAGAGTAGATAAAGGTTTGGCTTAATTTCGTAGATGAGGTTAATGGATTTGATTTTCGCAAATGGTGGCAGTGCTTGCTGATAAAAAGTAATGTAACTACATTACTTTATCTTTAATTTATTCATAATGCTTTAATATTTATCCAATCTCTTTGACATTCGACTTAACATAAAATTATAATGACATTGGTATTAAACAAAATGACCAAGTGTGATGCGTTCTAAACTTTTTCATATGAACATTCATTTTTTTTTGTAGGTGGCAACTAAAATGAATTATTTGACCTTGTGATAGCACTCTCATTGTAATTGCCCTTGAAGGAAAAATGATCAGATTTGGATTGTTGGTTGTAGCATTTACAACTTATTTCCAAGTGGCCCCTTCAAATGATAGTATTTTTTGTGTTTTGTACTCTTTATAGGTTGAACAATATACTATGATTGATTCATCATTAGGACCACCGACTGAGGTGAGGAAAACTGTCTTGGTTGTGATTAAAATTGTGATAATAGATTTTATTCTTAAAGAGTATGAAAGAATTGTAATTTATCACATTTTTCTTTCAAAAGAAATAAAATGAAATCCAATTCAATCTTGCAAAAGGGTTCTTCCCTAATTATTAAATTAATTGCATAATGTTACATTTTGAACGTGTTTGTTTTTTTTTTTTATAAATATAAATGATCTTATCGATTTCAACTTTGCTAACTTCACTCCAAACCGACACTGTGTCAAGATCTCATCTCAAGTAAACAACACAAATAAAAACAGCTGGCGAATATCTCTCTTCCTATAAACAATCACACACCCGCCGGAGTCAGATTCACCCCATCGGTAAATCTCTCTCTCTCTCTCACTCTCACTCTCACCACCTCAAAATGGTTTCCCAATCCAACGGCACGCCGGCGACGCCATTTAAGTTCTTGATCTACGGCCGTACCGGTTGGATTGGTGGTCTATTGGGCAAACTCTGCGACGCTCAAGGCATCGAGTACACCTACGGCTCCGGCCGTCTTGAGTCTCGCGACACCCTTATCGCTGACATCACCGCCGTCAATCCTACCCATGTATTCAACGCTGCCGGAGTTACCGGCCGCCCAAACGTTGACTGGTGTGAGTCACACAAGGTGGAGACCATACGTACTAACGTCGTCGGAACCCTAACTCTCGCCGACGTTTGCCGTGAAAAGGGGTTGATTTTGATCAACTATGCTACTGGATGTATATTTGAGTATGATTCGGAGCATCAACTCGGGTCGGGTGTCGGGTTTAAGGAAGAGGATACTCCAAATTTCGTCGGATCTTACTACTCCAAGACTAAAGCAATGGTAATATTCTAAGAAAAATTGGTATTAATATTTCAAGATTTCATTTTTTTTCAAATGTTGGTAGAATCTTGATGATTTCGATTGCCCATTTGATGATTTTGTGATATTTTTATGTGAATTTCTTGAAAAATGAGGTGGATCCAAAGATCTTGATGTGAATTTTTAAAACAAATCTAAAAGCTTTCATTTGCATATAGAAAATTGTGCCTCCTTTCATGGGTCGTATTTATCTTTAGGACTCAAAATAATAAAACTTAGTTTTTTTATGTATAAAATTTAGTATAATGTTAAAGAGTTGGGTGAGATCTTGATAAAAATGTGGTGGATCTAAGATATTGATGTGCATTTTAAATAAATATTTAGTTTTCATTCTATTTGACATTTTCGTTTCATAGATCTATACTATCTTCTTGCCTAAAAGAAAGCTTTAATTTGGGACCCACCTATGAGTAAATCTATTGTGTAGGAAATTTGATATTGACTTTAAGATTCCATTTTTAGGACAATATTAAAGTTTTGCAATGTACTGTAATAACTTTGTGCTTTTATGATATATTTTGTGTGAAATTGTTGATGAAAATGTGGTGGATCTAAGGTCTTGATGTGCATTTTAAAGAAAGATCCAAGCTTTCATTATGGTTTATGTGTCATTTCATGGGTCCATACTAACTTTTTACCATAACGAAAGCTATGATTTGGGGCCCACCAATGGGTAAAGCTATGATTGTGTAAGAAAACTTCATATTTACTTCAAGATTCCAATTTATTCAACATTAGTATAATGTTGAAGATTTTGAGCAATGACCCATGTGAGGATTTTGTGTTATTTAGATATTTTTGTTTAAAATTTGTTGATAAAAGAATGGTGGATATAAGATCTATATAGGCATTATAAAGAAAAATCTAAGCTTTTGTTAGTTTACTTTTACACTTATGCCTCATTTCATGTGTCCATACTAGTTTTTACTTAAATGAGACCTATAATATAATATGGGACCCATGAAACAAAAACCATAGGACAAAGATAAATTGTAAGAAGATTTGATATTTATTTCAATATTCCATTTTTTTTTCATACTTTAGTGTACACCTTTGAAGATTTTGTGTTCGTATGATATTTTTGTGTGAATAACTGAATATGTTGATAGAAATGTGGTGGATCTAAAATCTTGATGTACGTTTTCAAGAAAAATAAAATAAAATCTTTCATTAGCTTAAGCTTGTTTTGTGTCTTGTTTCATGGTCAATTTGACCTCTTACTTTATAGAGAAGTATAATTTGGGACCCACAAAATGAAAGTATTAACCTAAGTTGACTTACTGCATTATTACTTCAATTTTGAAGATGCATTATTACTTCAATTTTGAAGATTTATTCTTTTTTCATACTTTAATACACCTTTTGACAATTTGTGTTTTTATAACGTTTTTGTGTGAATTTGTTCATAAAACGTGGTAGATCGAAGATCTTGGTTTGCATTTTGTCAAAAAGTGAAAACTTTTTTAGTTTAATCTACTTCCATCTGCCATATTTATTTCAATTTTATTGATATTAGACAAAATAAAAATATGTTTGGATACCTAAGATCATGAACAAGTACACACTTTCATTTTGTTGTGTATTTTAACATCCTACTTTCATTTCTTTTTGTTACAACATTGCACTTCAAAAATCTTATGAAAAACACTTCATGCATGTTGCCACTTATCCAAATTCTTATATTAAGTCACTTGTACTTTTTAAAAATCTACCCAATTATAATTTATACCAATGAAAACTAATTTGTTTGATCCACAGGTAGAGGAATTGCTCAAAAACTATGAAAATGTATGCACATTGCGTGTAAGAATGCCAATTTCATCCGATCTTACAAACCCCCGAAACTTCATCACAAAAATTAGTCGATATGAAAAAGTTGTAGACATTCCAAACTCCATGACCATTCTTGATGAACTCCTCCCAATCTCCATTGAAATGGCAAAAAGAAACCTAACTGGTATCTACAACTTCACTAACCCTGGTTGTGTTAGCCACAATGAGGTCTTGGAGTTGTATAAAGAGTACATTGATTCAAGCTACACATGGAAGAACTTTACTCTTGAAGAGCAAGCAAAGGTTATAATTGCACAAAGAAGCAACAATGAACTTGACACCACTAAGTTGAAAAAAGAATTCCCCGAGCTTTTATCGATCAAAGAATCGCTTGTGAAGTTTGTGTTTGAGCCTAACCGAAAGACACCCGTTGTGGCATAACCGTAAGGTTTGAAGTTATTTTGGTTTGTTTGTTTCCTTTTCTTGATTATGTTATTGATTAATATGTTGAGATTGTGAGATTAATATGAGGATTTCTTACAATATAGTGTATTTTTCTTGTTGTATTATCGGGATTATCTTGATTATGAATAAGTATGTGGGAAATGATATAGTTCTTGATTCATTTGATCAATATGAAATAACATAAGGTCTTGTACAATATGGACTTTGTGGGTTGTACAAAGACCTCAATTGTTGGATTAACCAAGTTGAAGACTTGTATTGCCTAGATATGGTGATGTAAAATGGAGTCTAAGTTAGGGGGTCTTTAGGGATTTTACTTATTTAAAGGGAGTATTAGCTTAGATATAAGCATTTTTAAGTGATTGGTTTGCCAAAAAAAAAATCTGCTTATTACATTATGGTACCAATAATAAATATATTTTGATAAGTTGTTAACTTATTTAAAAACAATATATTAGTTTATTATTTTTTGATACTTATAAGTTAATCCAAATATTTTTGTCTTAAACCTCTATTTTTACACCGGATAAATTAATACACTTAAAAAAACATTGTTTTAAATAAATAATCTCAAACACCCTTTTGATGTACTTAGGTATACATTGTACGGATATGGTTATGGTAATAAAAAAGATTTTACTATTTTATTTAGGATTAATGATATTGTAACACAATAAACTATAGCTTCAGTCTTATTTGGTCAACAAACTAATTTTTTGATATTATGGATCCCCTAAAATATTATTTGACCTATTAGATAAGACAATGAGTATACACCGTCCAAGCTTAAAGGTTGCATTTTTGAGGCGGAAGTAATGATGTGGCTTACTATAATCCATGTAAGCCTCAGTATATCTATCTCTAGTCCACATAAACCCCAATGTGTCTGAACTTATTAGGTAAGATTCCACGACAAATCCTTAGTAAATTCACATAGAAATTTTATTCGCTTCAGCCTCACAATCAAACAGTGAAGAACCCTAAAACAAATCATGACAATGTTGTCGTGATCTATGTACCAAATCATCACTTTTCATTTTGATGTTTGTTAAACTTTGTGATTGATGTAAACAAAATCTGATTATGGCATATGGTTTTGATCACTTATTAAACTTGGTTTTATTTTTTTGTAAGTTGAGTTTATTATGCTGAAAGATTAGGGATGGGTCAGGGATGAGCTGGGGAAAAGTCCAAAATACAAAGGGGAGGGGATTTGATTCCCCGCATCCGGAGGGGATGAGTATAGGGATGAGGTTAGACACTCAAGGATGGGGACTGAGATGGTCAACCCCGTTCCAAACCCGCCCCATTTCCATCCTTACTTTGATCTACTAGATATACATTGTACGAACATGGTTATGGTAATAAAAAAAAAAAAGAAGATTTCACTAGGTTATTTAGGGTTAACAATATTGTAGCACCATTAACCTATCAATTTCGGTCTTTTTTGGTCAAGGAATTAACTTTTTGTGTTATGGATCCCCTGAAATAGTATTTAGCCTATTAAATAAGGCAACAAGTATATTTCATTCTAATTTAAAAGGTTGCAGAGGTGGAAGTAATTATATATATATATATATATATATATATATATATATATATATATATATATATATATATATATATATATATATATATATATATATATATATATATATATATATATATATATATATATATAGAGTCCACATAAGCCCCAACGTATCTTAACTTATTAAATAAGCTTCCATGAAAAAACCTTGTTAAATCCATATACATAGTCCACGTAAGCCCCAATGTATCTTAACTTATTAAATAAACTTCCATGAAAAATCCTTGTTAAATCCATATACATTATCCTAACAACCAAATATTGAGGAACCGTAAAAGAAATCATGAGAATGTCTTCGTCTTTTACCTGAAATTCATGGAATAAGAACAAACTTTCATCGTTTGTGAATCGACTTGATGAAATCCATAGTTGTTTATGCCCTTATAGAGCTAAGGAAAGAATATATTGGAGCTTCAACAATCCATGTCAAATGTTTTTTATCTATCAATTTTCACTAGTAACTAGTCAATTTATACATGTATTTGCACTAATTTATGGTGCTTTTTTTTTGTCAATGTAACACTTATAAAACTCAAATTTCATGTCTTTGCTTCTAGTGTAACATAAAGAACTGTGACTACTTTAAATGGATTGATGAACTATTAGAGGATGAACAATACACAAGAAAATTTCTTAAACTAAATTTTGAGTTGAACAAAAAGGAAGAATTGAGATATGTTGACAAGGTTCAAAAGTAATTGAAGGATGTTGAAAGATTGAGGATTAAGGAGCATGTTAAGCATGACTCATAGGTTTTGTAGTTGGCTTCAGAAGTGAAAAAGTTAAGGACCAAATTAAAATGGGTTGAATTGGTTTTGTTTGTCCTTGTCTCTATTTTGTAAGTCATTGTCTTCATGGTTTAGATACTAGGGGAGCGTAAATGGATTTGAATTGTATAATTTTAAGTTTATGTTGAGCTAATGCTTTGACATTGTCAGGGTAGAAGTAGTTAGTAGCATATATTGACTAATAAAACCCAATTTTCATGTCTTTGTTTCTAGTGTAACATAAAGAATTGTGACTACTTTAAATAGATTGATGAACTGTTAGAGGATGAACAACACACAAGCAAAATTCATAAACTAAAGTTTGAATTGAACAAAAAGGAAGAACTGAGATATGTTTCCAAGGTTCAAAAAAAATTGAAGGATGTTGAAAGATTAAGGATTAAGGAGAAGGTGAAGCATGAATCATAGGTTTTGCAGTTGGCTTTAGAAGTGAAAAAGTTAAGGACCAAACTAAAATGGATTGAAATGGTTTTGTTTGTCCTTGTCTCTATTTTGTAAGTCATTGTCTTCATGGTTTAGATATCGGGGGGAGGGGTAAATGGATTTGACTTGTACAATTTTAAGGTTATGTTGATCTAATGCTTTGGCATTATCGGGGTAGAAGTAGTTAGTTGCATATATTGAAAGATCTAGTATGCTCAAGAGTCATATTAAAGTGATATTGCTAATTAACATATGATACTAATGAGTCACACTAACAACAACTTGATAAAATTGATTATTTATTAGAAACTGATTTTAATAAATATTCAATAAACTCTTATAATTAATTGGAAATTAATTATTTCATGGAAATATTAATTTCATTAGTAAGTAACATAATATATTATATGTTATGATTTATTATGTCATGTACATTATTTTGGACTAGAAATACTCTTTTGTCTTTTAGCTCAAAGTTAAAGTATATATCTTATAAAGAGTTAAAATAATTTTTTAAATTTCTCTCTCTCTTTTTATATATAAATGTGAGATAGTTTCTAGGAAACAACACATTGTCTTTGGAATATAATAAGGGAAAGCAAGCATGACTTCAGAGGCATGGGAGACATGTAGGTTTTAGGAAATGGAGTGCTTAATGTATTAATAACTCTTAGGATAATGATTTAGCTTTATAAAAGATTTCATTCATTCAATTTTTACTTGCCAAAACCATAGCTCCATTATACTCTCTCATATTCTCTCTTGCAAAGAAGTGTTAGAAGATTACTTGTTTGCATTTTTCTCTCTTTCAGTCATATTTGGATATGTACATAAAGCTTAAGAGTTTTAACTAGCATCTACATCAAGTTAGCTTCATGTTGGTGTCTCAAAGGTTCCACATTTTGCATCAACTTCCATGCCTCTCAAGATGACCCAAAGAACTATAAAGGTTGTTACTTCTTCATCTTCTTCTTTGGAGCTTGTTTTCTTTCCAAAATTTACAAGAAGATCCATGGTTAGTTATAAACTTGTTTTATGTTATTCAAAATCAAAGTCTTCCGTTGCTAAATCTAATGTTTTTAAACTAATTTATGAATAAAAACTCAACAAGTATCAGAGCCACCTTGCAAGTTTGGTTAGATTTTATAATTTTGGAAATCTTAGTTTTTGAAAAATATGATATCTTGATTTTGTAAAAATATGAGTTCATACGTATTTTCTATGACAACTTTATAATTATTATTTTTGTGACAAAAGTTTCATGCATCTTTTTTTCATTTAAAGTTATCTTAGAAAAACAAATGTTGTTTTATGTGTATGTTGATATGTATGATGTGCATAAACTAGTCAATGACCTTTGTGTTGTTATGTTTGTTATTTTTTATTATAAAAATGGTTGTAATAATTTATTTATTTATATGGTATGTAATAAATTAAATAGATTAGTTTACTTGGTTTATTTTTGTAAGTAATATATTAGTTTTTAGAAATAATTTATTAATACAAAAATGTAACAACAAATGAAGTTGAAGCCATTTTTAAAGAGAAGAAGGCAATTTTCGCAACTTTAAAGTGTGCAGGGGAAAAATCAACATTTGTGTAAACTGTTGCAAAAGGTGTTGCTGTTGGCAGCTTCTTTGGGAGCTGTTGGATCTAATTCAATCTTTTGCAAACAATTGGTGTTTCCTTAAGTGAGAGCTTCTACAACAACATTACAAGAAGATTTTGTGGTCCCTTTAAATGTTCATTTAGGAATGGACTCTTTTTTGTTGGCTCACAAAAATGTCATTAGTTGGTTATGTTTATGCACATATATTTTATACATGTTTGTGCTGTTTATTTTATGCAATTATTGTGTGTGGTTGATAAATTAGTTTTTCACATGCTAAAATAATTTTGGACAAAATAAACATCACATGGAGTTTGGTTTTTCAAATTTTATAAAGTGAACATAAGATGTAAAAAGTTATTGTTTTAAAATAAAATTGGATTTTATAAAAACGTTAACAACGACAAATTTTGAAAAACTCAATTATAAGTTTAAAATTGTGATTTTTGTAACTTATACAATCTCCAAATATATAAGTAATAAAATGAAGTTTTATTATAGATATAAATGTTCAAATGCAGTCAAACTTAATACCAATTATTAAAATTGAATCGCATCAAATTATATAAAAACTAGCTTTTTATATAGAACCTTCAAAAGTGATTTTCTTTTTAAAAATTGGTATCATGGCTTATTATATACATGTAATAACCATGATATCATATGTTTTTAATACTATAATTATAAAACACATAAAAGACCCCTTACAAACCTCAAGTCTATACAATCTATTTTAAAGAACACTCACACATCTCTTGTATGCACTAATGGGATAAAGGATACCTAACCATATAGTGGTATCTTTTGATGGTTCGGGTGTATTTTCGATTTCTATAGCCAAGTTATAGGCCGATTACACAAGTTTTTCAAATTAGAAGATTTGATCGGAAATCTTTTGTGATAAAGGATACTTAAATAAGAGAAATTTGAGGCATAGATGAGATCAAACATGTCTAATTAAATTTGTTAGTAGCAATCCTATAAATCTATGAATTATATCTAAGATACAATTGATAATCAATATCTTCCGGGTTAGATTCAAATAGATGGGATAAATGATACCTAACCACTTATTTGTTTTGCAACTTGGATCCTAGACTTTGGTAATTAATGATTTTAGAAACTAAAAGGGTATTAATTATTAAAGAGTTTAAATATTGAAAATACTAAATAAACTTTTTTAAAATTTTGTAGACAAATAATCCATTCTCATAACCATGAATTGTCATTTTCTTTAATGACTTAATGAAACAACAACATTCAATAGATACAACTTTAAAGAATATGGTCATGTATCGAGAGACAATCTTTTGAGATATATGAAATTCTATACACATAAAGGTCTTAGTCCCAAACAACTTGTTTTGAGTAATAGTTCTGAACATGATACCTAGTAAAGGCATCAATGTGATGCTTAAGATGTTTCTAAGATCAAACTAGGACTAGTTATTTTTGACTTCCAGAAAGTCTTGGATAATTTATATATATATATATATATATATATATATATATATATATATATATATATATATATATATATCTAATAAACAAAACCATATATCCACGTGTCCATTCAAAACATCAGTATTCTGCAAACGTACAATACCGATTTTACCCCTTCTTTGCTTCACGTCGGATTCGATATGGAAATATGTAATATGGAATATGGATATTGAATTGAATATGGAATCCATATAACGCCCTCTTTTATTTCAATTTTTTATCGTTGATAACAGCTTTATTCAATAACTCGATTTCATTAGATACCCGATTAAGAGCTGCTTATTATGGAATCCATATCAATCAAATCGATTACATTTAATTTTCATTATATTATGTCGATTTCATCGTATTATGCTCAATATATACTTGAAACATGTGATATCAATCTTTCTTTACAGCATCGTGTTTCAATCAACGAATTCAATCCTTTCGGTAGGTTTTGCATCATCGACGCTTCAAATATCGGATATTCAATCAGCGACTACAATCCTTTCGGTATGTTTTTGCTTCTCAATGTGTATATGTAAGCCCCTATTTCCCACAGAAGGACATAACATGGCAAGGTTAACCCCTTCGATACACACTTCAGTTATCGGATATTCAATCACCGTATATACCCCTACCCCTGCCTTGATTTTTACGAATTTATGGTTTATTTGGCGTATTGGACTTTTACTGAACTTATGATATCTCCTTCTTTCCCTGCATGCAATGGAGTAAAACTCTGATTGATTGATTTCGCTGTGTCTTTCAAAAGCAACAAACACAATAAAGCACATAATTCAGAATAAAATTGAGCTTCGAATTTAATAGTGAAATTGGGAGAATCAAATTGTATTAGGGTTTTTGGGGTAAGAATAGAGAGCTTATCCCAAATACCAAATCACCAAATCAAGATTTCTTTACAGCTGAAACACACATCAAAAATCGATTCTTTAATGATGGGTGTCGCCGGCGAAGAGAAGAGAGCCGCTCGTACCTGTGGAGTAGTCGCCGGCGGAGACGTGAGGTGTCGCCGACGGAAATGGAGGAAAGGCCGGTGAGGGTGTGTTCTCGTGAAGTCGGGAGGGCGTGGGGTTAAAAAGAGTGAGACGTGAAAATAAGTTGACGCTGCAAGTGCAAGTAATGGAAAATGTTCTTACGCCTTTTTTGATTCTTCAAAAACAGACATCGTCTTTGAAACACATTAAAGATATTATACAAAAGAAAACAAACAAAGAAACACCACCTATATGTTCGTATATTACAACCCTAAACTTATTTCATTTGTTTACTTCAAGTAATGTTTGTTATTTCTTTTATATGAAAAGGAAATTTTCAAAAAATTCTTAATATTTTCAGTCTTTTATTGAAGGAGTATTGATTTTTTTTTACCATTAAAGTCTTAAAATTGTCATTTGACTACTAAAATTCTAATCATGTTAATTGAATCTTTAAACTTTCAGTTTATCATCATTTACTCATTGGGAAATGATATATTAGGCTTCAAACTGTTACCTACCTGCCAGGTAGGCAATTTTTGACCACCTTCATCCACATTTAGTTGGTAGGCATCTACATAGAATTTAAAAACAAAAATCTATAAAAAAATAAAAAATAAAAAATAAAAAAATAAAAAAAATTGTTTAATCTTTAGGGGACCAAATTCAAAAAAAAGACATATATCTCTAAGGGACTATCTCTTCAATGACGGGTTTGGAGGTCGTGTGATGTCTTATCTAACCATCTTGATTGTCTTTAGTTCTTTACAAAACCTACCATTAGCTTATGAGTAAAACTTTGGAAATGTTAGTTATGTCACCGGATATGTCAAATTTAAAAATCAAATAAACAATGTATAAACATTGCAATTATTTGTTTATAAGTTTAATATACATTTATATATGATTATGATAGGTTTTCTTGCAATGTTTCTGTTTTCTTTGCAATAAAAAATCAACAGTTTCAGGTAAAGAAGAAACTGATTTTTTTTTTGTGTAATTTCATGACCATTGTGCTATTTGTTGTTGGTACTTCAATATCTTTCAGAGTTCACCATCATCTCAAATGGTAGAAACTCAATATCTTCACTCTAATACAATATCTATTTCATTTTTTTAATCATATGATAAAATTTTGTGTAACTTCTGTTACAGAGACTATAAACATTTTCAAAAGAATGAATGTTGGCTCTGTTGACCTAGGAGATTTTCTTGGTATTATTTACTCCTTATTTTTTTTCAATTATTTCCAACTTTATTCTTTCAGGCCAGAGGCACAATCTTTTCTGCAACAGATTGTGTTTGCACTTTATGTGTATTAGACCTCTTTATGACTTGATATTTCTTATTTAAAATTCCAATGCATTAATTTTATGGAGAATTTGGAAATTTCTTCTATTTATGTGTCAACAAGAGATGCAACTAATTAATAAGTTTCATGTTTTTTAAGATATGGTATTGGCATTGACCATGTACAAAAACCTCATTTTAAAACCCATTAAATGATATTTATCTGAATTTTTGTAGGAGTTTAGGTTGAACCCAAAAGCCTTTAGCTAGCTTTGTTCCATTGCAGGAACCTTTGAGACATGCATCTCCAGTAGCTGAAGTTTTCTTCTACAAACCGTGGGTATTATTGTCTTTACCACAACAATCCTATTGTATACCTTTTTTTATATATTTCTTAGGGTAGTTTTTACAGGAAAAAATGTTTTTGAACATGCTTTTCCTCATAAAATGTA
Organism: Lactuca sativa; assembly: GCF_002870075.4. NCBI lineage: Eukaryota > Viridiplantae > Streptophyta > Magnoliopsida > Asterales > Asteraceae > Lactuca > Lactuca sativa. The sequence continues at coordinate 156,124,142 of NC_056628.2, read as the reverse complement.
CACTTATTTCAAGTTGACGTGGTGCTAATGTTACAACCATATGTAAAAATATCATTTCATTTATATATAATAAATAAATCAGTTTATGGATTTTTATCATCTTTTGGTCATCCCAATTATCTAATTGGCCTACTCATCCCCCAATAAATTATTACTTAAAGAAACCAATAATTCCTCATTTTAGTTATATCTTTTTTTAAAATACTATTTTAGAAATCTTTATTTTTAGTTTTTCCTATAATTTGTTTTTCATTTTATGTTCATGTTTGTTTCTTATATCACCTTGCTTTTTGATTTTAAATAAAAAAATGATATTATCATATATAATTGTCTTTCTTTTTCATTTTATTTACAAAATGATGATTTTATTATTGATCTTGACTTAAAAGAATATTGTTGAAGTTTTGAATCCAATTTACATTTTAGTTAAAAATAACGATGATTGACGTATGAACAAAACATCCAATGTTGTTTAATGTTGTATACAAATATTTGTATGCAAATTTATGATTAATGATTATTATTTTTATAGTTTTTATGTTACATTCCTTATTCATTAGGACTTGGAATATTCAATAGTATTTTTCTTTCTCAATTGTGATTTCCACCAAGCTTTGATCATGAGAATCTTTATAGATCTTTAGATTTTAAAAGAAATAACTTCTTAAAGAACATTCACGTTGCAATTCAATTCTATGTTAACTCCTTTCTTTTTCTTTTTTTGGTATACCTACTTGAGCCGGATGAAAGGAAACTTTCACGTCCGATTTTGAGGGGGGGAGATCCTATCCCAATTTTTATTTTGCTAGGCCCATAGATAAAAAACCTACTTTTTTACGATTACGGGGTTTATTAGAATATGAAATTCAACCCTGGAAATACAGGATCCCCATTTTTTTTACTACCCGGAGCTTCGATACATTTCGAAATCGAGAGATGTCTACCGGGGGAGGTTCTATCAGACAACAATTAGCCAATCTAGATTTACGAATTATTATAGACTATTCATTGGTAGAATGGAAAGAATTGGAGGAAGAGGAACCCACAGGGAACGAATGGGAAGATCGAAAAGTTGGAAGAAGAAAAGATTTTTTGCTTAGACGCATGGAATTGGCTAAGCATTTTATTCGAACAAATATAGAACCAAAATGGATGGTTTTGCGTCTATTACCAGTTCTTCCTCCTGAGTTGAGACCAATCTATCATATAGATGAGGATAAACTAGTGACCTCGGATATTAATGAAATCTATAGAAGAATTATCTATCGGAATAATACTCTTACAGATCTATTAACAACAAGTATAGCTACGCCAGAAGAATTAATAATATCTCAGGAAAAATTGCTACAAGAAGCCGTGGATGCACTTCTTGATAATGGAATCTGCGGACAACCAATGAGGGATGATCATAATAGAGTTTACAAGTCGCTTTCAGATGTAATTGAAGGCAAAGAAGGAAGAGTTCGCGAGACTCTGCTTGGTAAACGGGTCGATTATTCAGGGCGGTCCGTGATTGTCGTGGGCCCTTCACTTTCATTACATCGATGTGGATTGCCTCGCGAAATAGCAATAGAACTTTTCCAGGCATTTGTAATTCGTGACCTAATTAGAAAACATCTTGCTTCGAACATAGGAGTTGCTAAGAGTCAAATTCGGAAAAAAAAACCGATTGTATGGGAAATACTTCAGGAAATTCTGGATGACCATCCTGTATTGCTGAATAGAGCGCCTACTCTGCATAGATTAGGCATACAGGCATTCCTCCCCGTTTTAGTGGAAGGGCGCGCTATTTGTTTACATCCATTAGTTTGTAAGGGCTTCAATGCAGACTTTGACGGGGATCAAATGGCTGTTCATGTGCCTTTATCTTTGGAGGCTCAAGCAGAGGCGCGTTTACTTATGTTTTCTCATATGAATCTTTTGTCTCCAACTATTGGGGATCCGATTTCGGCACCAACTCAAGATATGCTTAGTGGACTCTATGTCTTAACGAGTGGAAATCGTCGGGGTATTTGTGTAAATAGGTATAATCCATGTAATCGTAGAAACTATCAAAATGAAGATAATAACTATAAGTATACAAAAAAAAAAGAACCCTTTTTTTGTAATCCCTATGATGCAATTGGAGCTTATCGGCAAAAACGAATCAATTTAGGTAGTCCTTTGTGGCTGCGGTGGCGACTAGATCAACGCGTTATTGCTGCAAGAGAAGTTCCCATCGAAATTCACTATGAATCTGTGGGGACCTATTATGAGATTTATGGACACTATCTAATAGTACGAAGTATAAAAAAAGAAATTCTTTATATATATATTCGAACCACTCTTGGTCATATTTCCCTTTATCGAGAAATAGAAGAAGCCATACAGGGGTTTTGGCAGGGCTGTTGTAATTCTATGCTACCAACGGGAATTCGAGTCTCTCCGGGTTAACTAGGACCATAAGTGCAGAATTTCTACGTGAATCAAGATCTAGAAAAGGAAGTTTTCCAATCACTGACTCAAGCCCATTGTAAAATTCTACTCAGCGCAATATGGAGGTACTGATGGCAGAACGGCCCACTCAGGTCTTTCACAATAAAGTGATAGACGGAACTGCCATGAAACGGCTTATTAGTCGATTTATTGATCACTATGGAATAGGATATACATCACATATCCTGGATCAAGTAAAGACTCTGGGTTTCCGACAAGCTACCGCCGCATCCATTTCATTAGGAATTGATGATCTTTTAACAATACCTTCTAAAAGATGGCTAGTTCAAGACGCTGAACAACAAAGTTTTATTTTGGAAAAACACCATCATTATGGGAATGTACACGCGGTAGAAAAATTACGTCAATCGATCGAAATATGGTATGCCACAAGTGAATATTTGCGACAAGAAATGAATCCTAATTTTCGGATGACCGATCCTTTTAATCCAGTCCATATAATGTCTTTTTCGGGAGCCAGAGGAAATGCATCTCAGGTACATCAATTAGTAGGTATGAGAGGATTAATGTCGGATCCTCAAGGGCAAATGATTGATTTACCCATTCAAAGCAATTTACGCGAAGGACTGTCTTTAACAGAATACATTATTTCTTGTTACGGAGCCCGTAAAGGGGTTGTGGATACCGCTATCCGAACATCAGATGCAGGATATCTCACGCGCAGACTTGTTGAAGTAGTTCAACACATTGTTGTACGTCGAACAGATTGTGGCACCGTTCGAGGTATTTCTGTAAGTCCTCGAAATGGAATGATGACGGACAGGATTTTTATCCAAACATTAATTGGCCGTGTATTAGCAGATGATATATATATAGGTTCGCGATGTATTGCTACTAGAAATCAAGATATTGGGGTTGGACTTGTCAGTAGATTCATAACTTTTAGAGCACAACCAATCTCTATTCGAACCCCCTTTACTTGTAGGAGTACATCTTGGATTTGTCAATTATGTTATGGCCGGAGTCCAGCTCATGACGACCTGGTCGAATTGGGAGAAGCCGTAGGTATTATTGCAGGTCAATCTATTGGAGAACCGGGCACTCAATTAACATTAAGAACTTTTCATACCGGCGGAGTATTTACAGGGGGTACTGCAGAACATGTGCGAGCCCCTTCTAATGGAAAAATAAAATTCAACGAGGATTTGGTTCATCCGACACGTACACGTCATGGACATCCTGCTCATTTATTTCAATAGGCGGAAAAACTGATCCATCCATCAATAGAGAAAATATTCCATATATTTTTAGATTGTAATCAAAATATACATGTTTGCATGATTGATTGTATTTTATTTGAATCAACGATTATAATTTGACATAAATAAAAAATATATATTAATTAATAATGTATTGAAAACAATTAAGTAATAATTATAATTTGTTACCGTGGTTCCCACGGGTTGTAACCTAGTATATATATATATATATATATATATATATATATATATATATATATATATATATATATATAGCAGGTTAAGCAATATTCTAATAAATACATTGTTATTTTGTTACCGTGGTTCCCACGGGTTGTAACCTAGTGTATATATATATATATATATATATATATATATATATATATATATATATATATATAGCAGGTTAAGCAATATTCTAATAAATACATTGTTATTTTGTTTTAAAATAGTTCAAATACTGGAATAGTGCAAGGCTAAAAGAGTCACCTCGTGTGATCTAAGATGCCTATGTTTTATCGACTGAACACTTTTAAGCCCAAGAAATCCAATAAGGCCCCCATAGATGGATCTTGTTTCTTTTATGGAGAAACTAGACACTGGAAGATGAGCTGCTCCTCTCATCTGGAAAGAAAGTCTGGAAGAGACTAGTATTTTAGGTATCTACTAGATAGAAATCTTATTTGTCATATAACACCCAAGTACTTGGTACTTAAATGTTAAACTAATATTTTTAAATGGCTTGCAGATATTTATAGAAGAGTAACCAGCTGAGCACAATCAATTTTGAACTACATTCTCGAAGTCTAGTTTATTAATTATGTTTTAATTTATCTTGTCTAAATATATGTTTCCATTAATTTATGAATGCTTGATTATCTACTTAAATCATTTTCATAATGATTTCCTTTATATTCAGAAATAATTAAAATTCTGATTAAGAAACTTGATCTCTTAATAATAATTATAAAGTAAATACCAATGTTTTATAATAACAAGTTCTATATGCAAGAACTTTTGACTTGTTTTAAATCAAACCCATCTTTGACATTGTTATCATTATTATGTAAATAGAATTCACATATTCCAACTTCAAGAAATGGATATTTGAAGGCAAATAATATAGTTTATTTGAATATGTGAAATCTATTTATATATAAAAGATTCCTAATGATATTTGTACTAAGTAGTAGAGAAAATAAATTAAGGAACTCTACACTGTGATATATGACTTCCTTTTTAAAGAATGTCTAAGATTAAACATAAGATATCAAATCAACTTTATTAACATGGGGGATGTTTGCATGATTGTGGGCATGGATTGGCTGAGTTGGTTTGGTGTTATGATTGATTGTGAGGGCCAGCAAATGGTAGTTCGAACCCCAAGTGGGGAGAACTGATTATCTATAGAGAGGGCACTAAGATAGGTTCAGGGTTTTGTTTAGCTGCCAGGGTTTGTTAGTATATTCAGCATGGGTGTGCGGGCTACTTGGCTTATGTGTGGATACACGTGTTGGGAATTAGATTTCAATTTTAGAGGTCTCGGTTGTCAGGGAGTTTGTAGATGTATTCCCATAGGAGTTTCCTGGTGTGCCTCCCAAGAGGCAGGTCGAGTTCAGGATTGACCTTGTGCCAGGTGCAGCCCCGATTGCCAAGGCGTCGTACCATTTGGCACCGCTTGAGATGCAGGAGTTTTCATCTCAGCTGTAGGAGCTGCTAGGCAAGCAGTGATGGGTTTTGAGCATTCTAACACTCCTAAGTGTACATGCAACCCCAGAAAACCTTGGATCTATGTTTGTCTAAAATACATGCAAAATATGATTTCCAAGATAATCCTATCTACCACACATAGGGAACTTTTAATCTAAAAGATGACTAGAATTACATACCTTATAGTTGATTTGATTCCTTGAAAACCTTGAGAGCCTAGCACCCCAAGTGTGATGCCTCAAATGCTTCACACAACACCAAATGCTTTAGAACAACTTTAGAGTATGTATAACACTTGTATAAATCGGCTTGTCCTCTCTTGTTCTTAGTGTAGCTGATTTTGGTGAGTATTATGTTCCTTATATAGTGTGTCACATCTAGGGTTACACCATGTAAACCCTAATGTGACATGACTCTTCATTTCCATGACCCATGGGTTTGTAACTCCCATGGAGCATCCTATGGGTTTAACCCAACTTGATAATTCATGGATCCTTTAGCCCATTATACAAGTTATGGATGATTTACATAATCAACCCATATATCTAATTAGGTATCTTTTGATCACTTAATTAATTCCAAATTAATTCTTGATCAATACTAATTAAATAATACTATTAATATATTAGAACTTATCATATATTAATAAACCACAAGTGTTATTTCTCTCATTTAGTCTATCCAAATGCATGATGCCATGCAACCCAAATGGACCATGCTGGGTCGGGTCAAGTACATACCAAATATAGTTATGGACTTAGACACCTTATCTAACAAGCAGTTCATCAAACCGAGCAGTTTTTTGTGGGGAAAACCGATAATGTTTGTCAAGAAGAAGGATGGTTTACACCGAATGTGCATTGATTATCGTGAGTTGAACAAGTTAACAGTGAAGAACCCTTATCCCCTCCCGCGATTGATGATCTCTTCAATCAGTTGCAGGGGGCATCTTGGTTCTCCAAGATAGATATGAGGTCTCGGTATCATCATGTAACGCCCGTAGATCCGGGCTAGTCAATTTAGAGGCAATAGAGGTCGAAAACAACTTTTCGACAAAAAGATTATTTAGAGTAAATAATCTTAACCAAGTTGTAGAATATGTCACAAGGTTTCCGTACATATAAAGAACGCCGAAATCCGAGTTATAACGAAGAAGTTATGACCCGTCGAAGTTTCGCGTCGGAACCGGCACGGCACCGGGAAGCATAAATAGTAAATTTATGATAGAGCGAGATTTAGCCTTAGTGCTCTAAACGAAAGTCGTAGAATATGTTAAACTAAGAACATCGATAAAAAGAACGCCCAAATCTGACTTCGTATGAAGAAGTTATGATTTTTCGAAGTTTCGGATTAGCGGTGTACAACCCGAAATTCGAATTTTAGATCGATTGATTTTTAGCCGACACAACCTAAACGAGAATCGAAGATCTCGTTATTAGTAGCGTAACGATAAAAAGACAGACGAAAATGGACATCGGATAAAGAAGTTATGAGATTTTAATGGACCAATCCTGTCCCGGCCTGTTAAAAATATAACTTTAAAAAATAAAGTCAAAATTAGCCGACAGAGTCTAAACGAAAGTTGTAGAGTACATCTCCACCTACGCGTGGATATAAAGAACGTCAAAAACGGAGTTCGTATGAACGAGTTACAAATTATAATAGCATATTTACGTATTAAAATAAAGTATAAATCATGTATACGTACACATATATATACATATGTATATATCATTAGAAAGGTATCGACGATGCGGTCATTATAAGACTAATGTTGAGTTCTTTCGACGTTAGTTTAGTATAAATATCATTAAATCCATTTAAAATAGTATTATAGAGGGGTATTTAGTTGTTTATATAACTAAAAGGTCATTAAGTAATTATGGAGGGTAGTTTTTGAAAATTCAATTAGTATAAATAAGAGCCTTGGGCTCTCATATTTCTTGCACCATTCTCTTGATTCAAGAGTCTTTCTCTCCTTATCCCCCGAGCATTTCGGTCCCTCGTGATTCGACTTCTCTTTCTGTAGTTTAGTATAGTAAGGTGAGCGCTTCAGCGCTGCACGAATCTTTCTTAGAAAGATTCAACGACGAAGTTCTGCCGCTGCAGAGCCCGACTCCTAGCTAAAACCTCCTTGTAAGTAAGTTATGCTTACCTTATTTTAATATAGCTTATATTTAAAATTAGTATTGTTATTATGAACTTATAATAAATATTTGAGCTATTATTATAACTTATATAAGTGTCGTTATAATATTTTTTTTAACTACTCGCGGTACGGGGAATCTGGTTTAAAGGGCCGCATAGGGTTGTTGGATTTCAGAAGTGCTATATGCCAAAATGGTCCTGCCCTCCGGTGTTTTATGTCTGGCCCTTGTCTGTACATAGTGGTTGGAAAATATTGTTTAACGCTTATATAATAATAATAATAATAATAATAATAATAATAATAATAATAATACTAAGACTAATAGTTGGTCACGGTAAATATTAGACTAAAATTTAGCGATAATAATGCTAGGTTTCGTCGACGGAAAATAGAATCGTTAGAAGCAAGCGCTGCCCGATTTTGGAATCATCACTTTAACAAGTGAGTGCATAGTTACTTTCAGCTTACACATAGATATGAAATATTTTATATAAATTACGTGCTATGTGTGCATATTATCTGAATACTTGCTATCTATGCTGGATGAACGTTTTATACATGTTTTCAATGATTTAAACTGTATATGTATTTTATATCTACAAAATGTGTTGGGTAAAACATGGGTAGATGTAATAGTTGCTGTGTGACAAGATAAAACGATGAGAGGCCTCGTTATAGATGTTATTGATGATCCATTCATCTAGCAGAGTATAGATAACGACCACAGACTATTCTAGACAGTCCAGTGGAATACTAGCAGGCTCGCAACTTGTAGGTGTTTATTCGAACTGTGTGTTTATTTGAACTGTGTGCTCACCAGATGTACTCCATCCCCCACATGGTTGCCTTAAGGACATTTATTGCTGAGGAATCCCCTTAGCAGTAGTGTCCGTCCCGATGATAATCCTTAGGATAGGTCCCTTATGATAGATGCTTAGGGACGTAATGTGAGGATAATGGGAACGGGTAATCGGGTTTGTTTAATTTAATGAAGTTAATAAACTTATTTATTGTGGGTTGAAAACCCTATGTGCTCACCAGGCTCCCAAGCCTGGCCCACTCAGTTTTATGTATTACAGGTAGTGGCGCTTGAGCATAGTTATGATGTTTGGACGAGGGATTACGGATATAGGCCTGTAGATATGAAATAATGTAGTAAGGCTTATATTGTACTGTTTATGCTTTTGATCTGTACGAACATGACATCCCAAGTCTTTTAATGAAATACATTTCTATGGAAATGCTTTTGATAAATCTTTATCATATTTTGTTTTGGGACAAATTCCGCAACACTTTTATTTAAAATGTTACTCTGATTTTTAAACAAAGCATAAACAAACCGGTCTTTTCTGGCCGTGATTTTGGGGATGTCACACATCATGTTAGAGTGAGGGAGGAGAACATGGAAAATACCACGTTCCGTACTTGTTATGGGCATTACGAGTTCGTGGTGATGCCATTTGGGCTCACCAATGCCCCTGCGGTGTTTATAGATTTGATGAATCGGGTATACAGGCCGATGCTCGATCGTTTCGTTATTGTGTTTATCGATGATATCTTGGTGTATTCCAAGACCAGAGAGCAGCATGAGGAGCATCTTCGTGAGCTTATGGGGGTTTTGAGACGAGAACGGCTCTATGCCAAGTTCTCGAAGTGCGAGTTCTGGTTACGAGAGGTCTAATTCCTTGGGCACCTCATTAACCAGGATGGGATTTTGGTCGATCCGTCCAAGATCGAGGCCGTAATGTAGTGGGAGGTTCCGAGGTCTCCCTCAGATATCAGGAGCTTCTTGGGATTGGAAGGGTACTGTCGGAGATTCATTCAGGATTTCTCCAAGATTGCAGTACCCCTCACTCGTCTGACGAGGAAGGGGGTGGATATCCGATGGGGCCCTGAGTAGCAGTCGATATTTGAGAACCTTCTGTAGAGGCTATTCGAGGCCCCTATTTTGACCCTTCCAGAGGGAATTGAGGATTTCGTGGTTTTCTGTGATGCTTCCATCACTAGTTTGGAGGTGGTCCTCATGCAGAGAGGACAGGTGATAGCATATGCTTCATAGCAGCTGAATCTGCACGAGATGAGGTATCCCACGCATGATCTGGAGTTAGGGGCGGTGGTTTTTGTCCTCAAGATTTGGAGGCATTATCTTTATGGGGTCCGCTGTACTATCTACACAGATCACAAGAGCTTGAGGCACATTATGGTTCAACCGAACCTAAACTTGAGGCGGCTCAGGTGGCTAGACATAGTCAAGGATTATGACTGCGAGATCCGTTGCCATCTGAGTAAAGCAAATGTGGTGGCGGATGCCTTGAGCTGCAAGTCAGTTGGATCTTCAGATGGGGCATCGTGTATGAGGATATCAGTGGATTACCGGTTGTTAGGATTGATTAGGAGGCTCATGTCGAGGGTGTTCAGGAAGAGAACTAGAAGATTGAGAGGATCAGGGGTGAGATCACCAGATTTATTCCGGATAGCCGGGGATTGTTGACCCGTTGTGGTCGTGTATGGGTTCCTATGTCTGGTGGGGTTAGACAGATTGTGTTGGAGGAGGCTCATAAGTCTCACTTTTCTATCTATCCGGGGTCCACCAAGATGTATCGGGATCTGAGATTGAGTTATTGGTGGTCGTGTATGAAGAAGGAGATTGCCTAGTACGTGGAGAGGTGCTTGACCTGCAGGATGGTCAAAGCTGAGCATCAGAGGCCGCATGGCAAGCTATAGCCTCTAGAGATTCCTATGTGGAAATGGGAGCAGATTTCGATGGAATTAATCACCAAGCTGCCAAGGACGACAAAGGGTTTCGATGATATTTGGGTCATTGTGGATCGATTGACCAAGAGTGTCCGTTTCCTGGCGATTCGAGAGATTTCTTCGACCGGGAAGTTGGCCAATGTTTATATTCGCGAGATCGTTGCTCGCCATGGGGTTCTGGTCTCTATTGTTTCAGACCATGATGTTTTGTTCACATTCCGTTTTTGGCAGAAGTTCCATAAGGAACTGGGCACGAGGTTGCACTTCAGCACAACTTATCATCCGCAGAACGACGACCAGAGTGAGCGGACAATAAGATCCTTGAGGATATTTTGTGGGCATGTGTCATTGATTTTGATGGGATGTGGGACTCATACCTACCTCTTGCGGAGTTCTCTTTCAACAACAGTTTTCACTCTAGCATTAGTTCTCCGCCTTTTGAGCTCTTATATGGGTAGAGATGTTGTCCCCCGGTCTGCTGGGGCGAGGTTGGTCACACGGTTATGGGGCAGACCGAGGTGGTCCTTCAGATTACGGAGATGATTCAACATATCAGGAAGAGATTGCACACTGCTCAGAGTCAACAGAAGAGCTATGCCGACTGGCACCAATTCGAGTTGGAGTTTTAGGTCGGCGACATGGTGTTTTTGAAAGTCTCGCCTTGGAAAGCTGTGATTCGCTTCAGGAATAGGGGGAAATTAGGTCCCCGGTATATTGGACTATTCCAAATTGTTGCCAGGGTTGGCAAGGTCGCCTAAAGATTGGATCTTCCTGAGGAGATCAGTTAAATCCATAACACTTTCCATGTTTCGCAGCTGCAAAAGTGTGTATTGGATGAGGATGTCATGGTGTCATTATATGATATTCAGGTCAATGAGCGTCTGAACTATGTTGAGAAACCAATAGCTATTCTGGAGAGGAAAGTAAAGGTTTTGTGTAGTAAGGAAGTACCTTTATTAAAGGTACGATGGCAGCATCGGAGGGCCTCCGAGTGGACCTAGGAGCCGGAAGCCGAGATGCGGGAGCATTATCCAGATTTCCTCACTTCAGCAGACTTCGAGGGTGAAGTCTAGTTCAAGTGGGGGAGAGTTGTAACATACCAGGTTTCAAGTAATTTTAAATCCTTCCTTTGGTTTTAAAGTTTTATCATTTTGGTCCTTGGGTTGTAAAAGATGTAGGCCTAACTAGCCCTAGTGGCAAAGTGATAATTTTTAGGAGCTGGGGTTGTACGTTGAGCGTACATTTGAGTATACTAAGCATAGTAAGGCACGCCGTAGTACACTGGGTGTACACATATGTACATTGGGCATACTTAAGTCCGAGTGAAACCCTAATTTTTAGGGTTTGTGGAGTATTTAAACACATTTATGGACCTTTTGGCCTCATCCTTTCAGCCTCCAAGCCCTTAAGTCGTTTTGGCAAAACCTAACCCCATAAGAGATTGTTTTGAGCTAAAAGTGTGTTATTTATGTTCTTAAGGAAGAAGGAGTTGCATCAAGGATATTAGAACTTGAAGCAAGCTTGTGAATCTGGGATCATCACCTTCTTGGGAAGCTCCAGAAGGTAAAAAGTTGCTACCTTTATGCTTTGTTTGCTTGGATATCATCGTGGTAGCTTTATGATGTTCTTCTTGTCCCAAAATTCCCATTGATATGCACGTTTGGTTTTGGACATTTTTAGGCTATCCTTTCAGACCCTAGGAAAGGTTCTAAGTCATAAAAGTGAGATCCCTTTAGCTAGTTTGGCTTCATGCTTCTTGTAGAAGGTTTTAATGGATTAATACCATGTATTAAGGACTTTTTGGACATCTAAAGTCATAAATTTGGATACTTTATGACTCTGGGGTGCATTTGGACAATGGATCTGAAATTTGGGCTTAAATGCTCAAGCCATTAAGCACTAAATGAGGTTTTGGGCTCTGCGAGGGTACACCCCGCGTAGAAGGGAGTACGCTAAGCGTAAGCGGTCAACGTTCTCATTTGTTAGTAAATGCGAAGCTTATGTATGATGTGCGTATGTACAGAGTACCCCCCTGCGTACTCGCATGGTTCAACCACTTTTGAGTTAACTCGACTGGGTTGACTCGGTTGGGTTGACTCAGTTGGGTTGACTCAGCTGGGTTGACTTAGTGGGTTAAATAATTTTAACAAGTTGACTTTCAGTTAACCAAGTTTAACCATTTTGACCAAGTTTGACTTTTAAGGGTATTTTGGGTAATATTGGGTTTGGATGGAATTGGTCACTTGGTGGTTATAGGCATTTAAGTAGAGAGATGAGATTTGGAGTCGGTCCGTATCAGTTCCGTGTTGCTTGTGAGGTGAGTTTCCTCATTGTACTTTCGGTTTGAAGGCACCAAGGCTAACCCATTGGTTTAATGACCTGATATTGTTGATATGAGGAGTATGAGATAGATATGCATGCTAGATTTGATATGCTAGTCTGGTAGATTTGTAGGACTACCTGTGATACTGTCTGTTATCTGTATATGATATTATATTTTATATGTCGATATATTATGTGGGTTGGGTTGAGGTTTTACTGCTCCGTGTTGTAGCCAACAAACCCTGGAGTATACCAATTATGAGTCGAGGGCCAGGGACGACATGCCAGACTCATACTGAGGGCTCATGAGCATTCCAAATACGAGCTGAGGGTCGGGAAGGGCATGCCAAACTCGTATTGAGGGCTTAGTGGTAGTTAGCCCGAGGACTGATCAGGTCGGGGAGCAAGCCAAACATAAGTTGTGGGCCTAGGGGCAAGCCAGACTTATGTTGTGGGCTTAGGGGTAATTCAGTCTATTAGTTGTGGAGCCATTACATGTTGTTATTATGTTATGTGCTATTTGCTTATGTATTGGTAATTTGGGGGGAATTCACTAAGTTTTGGGCTTACAGTTTTGGATTATGTTTCAGGTACCTCAGAGGATCTCGGGAAGGCGAAGGCGTGATCGTGCACCTCCTCATGTTTTTTTCATGATTTTGGGATTACTCTGATATTGACATGTTTTGGAAAACTATTTTTGAACAATGATGATTTTCGGGTTGTTATAAAAGTTTAAAATTTTCATGAATTTTGTGAATGTTACATTCCTTGAGGAATTACGCACGAGGTTGCACTTCAGCACTGCTTATCATCCGCAGGCTGACGGCTAGAGTGAGCGGATGATACAGACCATTGAGGATATGTTGCGGGCATGTATTATCGATTTCGGTGGGAGCTGGGACTCCTACCTTCCTCTTGCAGAGTTTTCCTACAACAACAGTTATCACTCCAGCATTGGTGCTCCGCCTTTCGAGCTCTTGTATGGGTGGAGGTGTCGTACCCCTGTTTGTTGGGGCGAGGTTGGCCACAGGGTTATGTGACAGACCGAAGTGGTCCTTCAGACCACATAGCTGATTCAAAAGATCTGGCATAGGCTGTGGACCGCTCAGAGTCGACAGAAGAGCTATGCCGACCGGCGTCGATCCGAGTTGGAGTTTCAAGTCGGCGACATGGTATCACTGAAGGTCTCACCTTGGAAATGTGTGGTACGCTTCAGGAAGAGGGGGAAGTTGGACCCTCGTTATATTGGGCCTTTTCGGGTGATTGCTAGCGTTAACAAGGTTGCTTACAGATTGGATCTTTCTAGGGAGCTCAGTCAGATTCACAGCACTTTCCATGTTTTGCAGCTGCGAAAGTGCGTATTGGACGAGGATGCATTGGTTTCCATGGATGATATTCAGGTTGATGAGCGCCTGAACTATGTTGAGAAGCTGGTGGCTATTCTAGAAAGATGGATGAAGGTCTTGCGTAACAAGGAGGTACCTTTGGTAAAGGTACAATGGCAACATCAGAGAGGCTCCGAGTGGACTTGGAGCCAGAGGATGAGATGTGGGAGCATTATACAGAGTTATTCACTACAACAGACTTTGAGGACGAAGTCTAGTTCAAGTGGGGGAGAATTGTAACATCTCGATGTTCGAGTACTTCTAAATTCATCCCTATAATTCTATTTCATGTCATTTTGGTCCTTAAGTTCAAGAAGTTATGCTTTGATCCCTAGTGGAAATTTCATAATTATGGCAGGAGGAGTACATCATGCGTACATGTGTGTATGTTGGGCGTACACCTATATACGCGAGGCATACTAGCTTCAGGAGGTAACCTAAATTTTTAGGGTTTCACTGGTATTAAGCAACATTATGTCTTATTTCTCCTCACCTTTTCAGCCTCCACATCCTTTGAGAGGTTTTTGCAAACTATAGCCCTCCTAGTGTGTGTGTGTTTTGAGCTCAAGAGAGTGTTTTTTGTGTGTTGAAGGAGGAAGAAGTTGCATCAAGGAGCCTTGAAGTGGAAGCAAGCTTCTGGATCTATGATCTTTGCCTTCTTGAGAAGCTCCAGAAGGTATAAAGTCAATACATTGACATCTTGGTTGTTAGATCCTACTTTTGGGTGTTTTATGTTGCTTTTCTTGTCCCAATGGCTCCATTTTGTGCATGGTTTGTTCTTGTCATTTTGAGTTGTCCTTTCATACCCTTTGAAGGGTTCTTAGCCATAAAAATGAAGTCCCTTTGGTTGGATTTGCTCCATGCATCTTATATGAGGTCTTAATGGATTAAGACCTTGTGTTAAGCTCTTATTAGGCGTGTAAAGTCATAAATTTGGAAACTTTATGACTCTAGGGTGTGTTTTGGTCATGGATCTGAAATATGGGCTTAAGTGCTTAAGACATTAAGCACTAAATGAAGTTTGGAGGCTGCGAGGGTACGCCTGCGTGTACATGGGAGTACGCCCCACATGCTCGGTCAATCACCCCGATGGTGGTCTTTTGTAAGGCTTCTCCATACGCTAAGCGTACCTCTGTAGTACGCCTTGCGTACTCGCAAGGGTCAGCCTCGTTGAGTTGACTCGGCTGGGTTGACTCAGTTGACTTAGTGGGTTGACCAGTTGACTTTGACTTTGACCAAGTTTGCCTTGAGGGTATTTTGGGTATTTAGGATTTTAATGGAATTGGTCACTTGGTGGAAATAGGTATCGGTTAGAGATCTGAGATTTGGAGTCGGACCTCATCAGTTCTGTTCAGTTTGCGAGGTGAGTTTTCCTCACTGTACTTTTGGGTCGAAGGCACCAAGGTCGGCCCCTTTGGATTGTTATTCTGGTGTATCACATGCTTGTATGTTGTGGTGATCTGTATCATGGTATATATGATGATGTTATGCTTAGTGATCTGTTAGATCTGTATGACTGTCTGTATATGCTAGTTAGGGTTTGATATGGTATATGTTTATATGTGATGGTAAGTTGGGTTGAGTCGATCCTGCTATGTGCTCAAGGCCAAGAGACCCAAGGCGTCCTAGATAGACTGTTGGACAGTGGGGCGTACCAGTCAGGCCGAAGGCCTGGAGAACGTTCCAGATAGGCTGAAGGCCCGGTGAGGCGTACCAGTCATGCTGAAGGTTCTGTGTGCATACCAGATAGATTGTAGGCCAGTGGGGGCGTTCCAGTCAAATGGAAGGCTCTATATGCATGTTGTTTGCTATTATTATTATGATTATGTGTTGTGTTGGTACTTTGGGGGAACTCACTAAGCTTTGGGCTTACCGTTTTGGGTCATGTTTCAGGTACCTTAGATGATCGCGGGAAGGCACGGGCGTGATCATGCACCTTCTCGTGTTTTGATTTATGATTTTGGGAAAAACTCTGGTATTAAACATGTTTTGAAAACTAAATTGTAAACAATGATGATTTGTGGGTTGGTTTTAAAAGTTCAAAATTTTCATGAAATTTATGGATGTTACATTAACATTTTGGTTTGTATTGATTGTTATAACCTTGAAACTAACTAGCTTTATTAAAAACATGGTTTGAGCCGCAAAATAAACTCCCTTAAATTTGAAATTCGTATTTCTAAAATATTATTTAAAATAGCCTATGTGAGGGTTCTTACAACTTATCTTGATCACTATGTAGTTGTCGTTTAGATTCTTTGACACCTTAAATGTACTATATGCTTCATGGGAGTCATTTTTAACCCGACTCCTCTATATTACTAAAGGCATTCTCCAAAGTAAAATAAAATGGTGACCTAACCGATGATCGACTACTTTCTAATGTTACTTTATCTTAGGATACTCAATATCTTGGAGGAGTAAGAAACAATATCTTATAGCTCACTCAAATACAAAAGTTGAATATTGAGTTCTTACTGATACGAATGAACAAGAATTAGTTGGATCCATTAGCTTTTGGCTAACATGGTGGTGCTCCTTAAACTCGTCCTACATCACTATGGTGTGACTACACAGTGTATCAACAGCAAAATTTAGGTCAAAATTTAAACTTTTTTTAAACCGTAATTAAGTATACTAAGTGGAAGATATCGTAACAAGGTTTTCATACATATAAAGAACACACAAATCCGAGTTATAACGAAGAAGTTATGACCATTCTAAGTTACGAATATAGCAGTAGGCAGCTAAAAACTCGAATTGGAGATCGAGCGACTTTTTGCCGGAATGACCTAAACGAGAATCGAAGGTCTCGACAATGGTAATTCAACGGTAAAAAGTCTGGCAAAAACCGACGTCAGATAAAGAAGTTATGAATTTCTAAAGAAATTCCTTAATCACGATATTTTAAAAATAAATAATAAAAATAATTTCAAAATTTGCCGACGGAGTTTAAACAAAAGTTGTAGATCGTAGTCTCACCTTCGTGTGGATATAAAGAACATCGAAAACGGAGTTCGTATGACGAAGATATGAATTTTAGAAGTTTGCTAAATAATAAAAATATAAATTTAACTAAACCCTGGTATTATCCGAAGAACGAGTCAGCGGTCCGATCCCTCGTACGCCCAGCGTACCGTCGTACGCCCCGTGTACTCGGATGCTAGGCTCCGGATTGTCCACGTCGCTTCGATGCTTCTTCCGAGGATGCGGTAAGCCATGACATCTCGTACGCCCCACGTACACGAGGCTTCCAGACCCTATAAAAGGGATGCGAAGGTGCCGCCCATATTTGCTAATTTCCTTCCTTTCTCGCACCGAAACTCTGCGTTTCAACCCTCGGAGTCATCCCAAGGGCCCGGTTTTCATATCCAAGTTTGAAATGAAGTTTTACGCTCCCGAGAATCCCGAGAAATCCGCTTTCTCGAGTAGAAGTTCTGCTCGGTTTTCGTCTCGCTTTCTTCAAGCTATCAGGTGAGTTCATACCCCTACAACCACACTTTAAATGCTTTTTAAACACTTTTAAGGTGGGAGGGGGGGGGATTACAAGTAAACACACGACTAAAATCGTGTGAAACATCGATCTTTTGCTATACTTTTCATACTGTTGTTTTAACTATCTTATGAAATCATCATCATGCAAAACACCTCACAACACAGCTTTACCCTCTTGGGATACAATATGTTTTGATAAATAGAAATAATGTTTTATTTATACGTTTACATACAAATACATCTTATCAAGGGTAACATCCTTTAATAAATCATTTTATGCATTCAAAGAACTTATGATTTATGCTTGTCAAACATTGTGAAAGAGGATAAACTTTGCATACAAAACTACTACTTTAATACAGACTTAGTTGAGAATCCGTGAGACGTGTACATCTTCAAATCATACCTTTTTGCTAAAAGGTACCGCTTTAAGTCCTGTCTATAACCAGAGTCTCCCGATCGGAGAACGTGTCAAATGTGTATAGATCTATACGGGAAGTCATGATCCCGCGCCCTGACTGTTAGCTACAGTCCGTCCTTTGGGGTGACAGTTTGTCATAACGCTACGATGCCTGAAGAACGTCGCTACAGGCATATTATGTTCAGTATGGTTATAAAACTCATTGGATATACAATTATTATGGTATTATGCTTTTATGAACAAGTAGTTACTAAAACTATTCTTCACCTAATAAGTGCGATCTTCGTATAGCTTTATTATATAAAACTATGCCACACCTTTTAAGCACGTCGGTTGCTTGCGATTTTTGGTCTTAGAGACTGCCAGTTACTTTAGGAAAATAAGGGTTTTTCCCACATCTAGAACAAACAACTAATAGGAAAATAAGGGATTTTCCTGGTGCAATTGTTTACAACTTATAACACGAACATTCATATGCGTTTCATACTTTTATAAGAAAATAAAGGTTTTTCTTGGAAAACACAACAAATCATATCTCAACTATTAGGGAAAATATGGGATTTTCTGGATCTAATACATTCATTTTCAACACAACAAATCATAACTCTTTTCATTTGAAAATGCCGCGTTTTCTGGAAAACGTACATGAACTTTCGAATGGCGTACATTTCTCAAAACACTACTTATGAACTCACCAACTTAATTGTTGACACTTTCTCTTTGAAATAACTTGTATTCTCAGGGAACCGCTAAGCAGGTTTGGAATTCAACTTTTGGGGATTAAACGTGCTGACGTTAATTACTTCTTTTGATAGATGTTTATGTATTTATCTTTTGAACATGTAACGAATACAATTATGTAAACATTTTGGAAACCTTAATATATATGGTGGTGTGTACTTTCCTTTCTATGAACTGTTATGATACTGAATATGATGTCCTCCGCCCCCGAACGTTTCCGCCGTTCTGGTTTGGGGGTGTGACAGATTGGTATCAGAGCCAGGTTTATAGTGAATTAAGTATATCAAAACCATTTTTGGTATACAACTATAAACACAATCGGGCAAAAACACTCTGAGTAAGAGTCATACTTTTAAAAATTAAATTTATTTAGTTTTTGTAAAGTAGGCATGCATTCATTTCATATTTACAACAGGGTCAGTATCATAATTAAAGCAATATAGAAGTATTATAAATAAGTTGTGCAGTGCAGGTATGCCTTGGGACATGTAATCAGAACTGGGAAGAATATAGCATGATCAACTATATTTGTCCGAGAGCCGTCTAACGTATGCCAAGGAGTGTCTGCAATGGACAAAAAATTTAAAACTTACCAAACACATATCGTTAAAGAATACTAAGGGAGTATTCGAATACCTACAACCATTAAACTTAAGGGTAAATTCCATGTGCTTTAGCTTACAGTCAATTCTTAACCCTATTCTCGTATAGACTCAAATGGCCGGATTCCATCACCCCGGTGACCCCTACTACCCCAACCAAGATAATGGAGAAAGGATAGAGAATGATCCTGAAGAAGGAATGCAAGAAGAATCAGACTCAGATCCCGAGGACGATAACCTACCCTTAGCGGCTCCAATTCAAAATCCTAATCCTCGACCGGAATTTCATGGCTCGACGCCCCTTTGGGCAACTAACCTGAATAGGTGGAGCTGCGAACAAGATCAACCCCTTTCCATTCAACGAAGACCGAAGCTTCTACAATCTAAGCGAGGGAGGCTCAGTAGACAGAGCCCTCCCTATATTGGTTCGTCGGATTTCTCGCATTGGTGAACAAGGACGGACGACCATCCATCGAACTGAGGAGAATGATGCGAACACTGGAGTCAACACAGTTCGCATCCGACAGATTGAAATACCACGCATACAACAAGACAAATTCAAGCTCAGAAATTAGGAATGAATTCAACCATTAGCTGGAAAACGTAGCTGCCCTAATGCATCGAGTGAATAAGCTAACATTTAGAAGAACATAAGTAAATAAACCCAAAACCACACAATCCTGATCAATCGAGGTGATAGGCGGAGTAATGAAGGACCACTGAAACACGCACATTAGGATCTAGATTCATAAAGGAACAAGAGGAACAAATGGACCAGAAGCACTCACGCCTGCCCGCAAGAGTTGGAGTCCCAGTCAAAATGCGAATTTCGGGACGAAATTCTCTCTAACGGGGGGATAATGTAACAACAGCAAAATTCAGGTCAAAATTTAAACTTTTTTTAAACCGTAATTAAGTATACTAAGTGGAAGATATCGTAACAAGGTTTTCATACATATAAAGAACACACAAATCCGAGTTATAACGAAGAAGTTATGACCATTCTAAGTTACGAATATAGCAGTAGGCAGCTAAAAACTCGAATCGGAGATCGAGCGACTTTTTGCCGGAATGACCTAAACGAGAATCGAAGGTCTCGACAATGGTAATTCAACGGTAAAAAGTCTGGCAAAAACCGACGTCAGATA
The DNA here is from genome assembly GCF_002870075.4 of Lactuca sativa. Lineage (NCBI taxonomy): Eukaryota > Viridiplantae > Streptophyta > Magnoliopsida > Asterales > Asteraceae > Lactuca > Lactuca sativa. The sequence continues at coordinate 156,103,720 of NC_056628.2, read as the reverse complement.
AAGAAGTTATGAATTTATAAATAAATTACTTAATCACGACATTTTAAAAATAAATAATAAAAATAATTTCGAAATTTGCCGACGGAGTCTAAACAAAAGTTGTAGATCGTAGTCTCACATTCACGTGGATATAAAGAACATCGAAAACGGAGTTCTTATGACGAAGATATGAATTTTAGAAGTTTGCTATATAATAAAAATATAAATTTAATTAAACCCCGGTATTATCCGAAGAACGAGTCAGCGGTCCGATCCCTCGTACGCCCAGCGTACCGTCGTACGCCCCGCGTACTCGGATGCTAGGCTCCGGATTGTCCACGTCGCTTCGATGCTTCTTCCGAGGATGCGGTAAGCCATGACGTCTCGTACGCCCCGCGTACGCGAGGCTTCCAGACCCTATAAAAGGGATGCGAAGGTGCCAACCATATTTGCTAATTTCCTTCCTTTCTCGCACCGAAGCTCTGCGTTTCAACCCTCGGAGTCATCCCAAGGGCCCGGTTTTCATATCCAAGTTTGAAATGAAGTTTTACGCTCCCGAGAATCCCGAGAAATCCGCTTTCTCGAGTAGAAGTTCTGCTCGGTTTTCGTCTCGCTTTCTTCAAGCTATCAGGTGAGTTCATACCCCTACAACCACACTTTAAATGCTTTTTAAACACTTTTAAGGTGGGGGGGGGGGATTACAAGTAAACACACGACTAAAATCGTGTGAAACATCGATCTTTTGCTATACTTTTCATACTGTTGTTTTAACTATCTTATGAAATCATCATCATGCAAAACACCTCACAACACAGCTTTACCCTCTTGGGATACAATATGTTTTGATAAATAGAAATAATGTTTTATTTATACATTTACATACAAATACATCTTATCAAGGGTAACATCCTTTAATAAATCATTTTATGCATTCAAAGAACTTATGATTTATGCTTGTCAAACATTGTGAAAAAGTATAAACTTTGCATACAAAACTACTACTTTAATACAGACTTAGTTGAGAATCCGTGAGACGTGTACATCTTCAAATCATACCTTTTTGCTAAAAGGTACCGCTTCAAGTCCTGTCTATAACCAGAGTCTCCCGTTCGGAGAACGTGTCAAATGTGTATAGATCTATACGGGAAGTTATGATCCCGCGCCCTGACTGTTAGCTACAGTACGTCCTTTGGGGTGACAGTTTGTCATAACGCTACGACGCCTGAAGAACGTCGCTACAGGCATATTATGTTCAGTATGGTTATAAAACTCATTGGATATACAATTATTATGGTATTATGCTTTTATGAACAAGTAGTTACTAAAACTATTCTTCACCTAATAAGTGCGATCTTCGTATAGCTTTATTATATAAAACTATGCCACACCTTTTAAGCACGTCGGTTGCTTGCGATTTTCGGTCTTAGAGACTGCCAGTTACTTTAGGAAAATAAGGGGTTTTCCCGCATCTAGAACAAACAACTAATAGGAAAATAAGAGATTTTCCTGGTGCAATTGTTTACAACTTATAACACGAACATTCATATGATACTTTTATAAGAAAATAAGGGTTTTTCTTGGAAAACACAACAAATCACATCTCAACTATTAGGGAAAATATGGGATTTTCTGGATCTAATATATTCATTTTCAACACAACAAATCATAACTCTTTTCATTTGAAAATGCCGCGTTTTCTGGAAAACGTACACGAACTTTCGAATGGCGTACATTTCTCAAAACACTACTTATGAACTCACCAACTTAATTGTGACACTTTCTCTTTGAAATAACTTGTATTCTCAGGGAACCGCTAAGCAGGTTTGGAATTCAACTTTTGGGGATTAAACGTGCTGACGTTAATTACTTCTTTTGATAAATGTTTATGTATTTATCTTTTGAACATGTAACGAATACAATTATGTAAACATTTTGGAAACCTTAATATATATGGTGGTGTGTACTTTCCTTTCTATGAACTGTTATGATACTAAATATGACGTCCTCTGCCCCCGAACGTTTCCGCCGTTCTGGTTTGGGGATGTGACACACAGTGTTATTAAGATCTCCCACAATGATATATTTTACCAAACTTATTGTGATCGACTAACACTTTGTACGTCAACATGTTGTTGCCAAAACTATTCACCCTCTTTCGATCTCTACGACCGGAGTACTCAATTAGATTGACATTCCTCATATATTTGCATCAATAAGATTTTGGAAATTAAAGGAATAAACAAGTTGGTAATTTTTCGTTATCCCATATTGGAGGGGGAAGAAACCTTGTGTGAGTTTATAAGTTTTTTCTATGTTTATAGGAATTCAAAGATTTAGTCGAGACAAGAGATGGGTTAAGCCCACACACATGAACATGGCATAGCCATAGATGTGAGTGCATGAAGTGACACAATTGAAGTGCACTTGGATCCTCATACGACACATCGATCATTAGGAGCTAAGGAACTTTTATTTTTGGCAAGTTTGAGTGGAGTCGGTTGGACAGACCCATTCAACACGTTGACCTGTATTGACTTCATGGATAAGCAGAAAGAACATTGTGGAAGCCTCCAGGAAGATTGGAGAAACTCTAGGTTAAATCAAATGAGATCTTTATTTTTGGCGAGTCCTAGTCGAGTCAGTTGAACCAACTCGATTAACACATTGGCACGCCGTTGACTTTAAGGATAAGCAGAAGGAACATCGTAGGAGCCTCAAGAAAGACGAGATAAACTCCAGGTTGAATCAAATGAGATACTAGATAACGTCATCATTTCCATTTTTTGGGGGTTCAATTTATTTCATATTAATATAAATAGGCCCTCTGATGTTTCATTTATTGCACACCTGAAAAACACAGCCTTCTACTCTCGTCTCTCTCGTCTCTCTCTCTCTCTCTCTCATTTTTTGTGTTCTTGTTTAATTGAGTAATCGATTTGCGTCTATCTATTCCTTCATAGTTGGTGGAACGAAGGATATTCTTTATTAAATCCTAGGTTTTATGTTGAAGCTTACAACCTTAAAATGATGAAAAAACTTTTAAGGATAAGAGCTTCTTACATGCAGTCTTACACTAGTCAAGATCAACAACTACAATGATGGTTTTAATTACGGTTCAGGCTTTTAATTTCGTTTGACAACAGCACAATCTTCCTTCTACATTTCTTATAATCATAAGTACATGATCGATCTAGTTTCTGGAAAATCTTGATAATTAATATACAAAATTGGATTTATTATCACAACTGGTCGACACATAATTTTCAAAATTATTTTTTGGTTTAACCGTTTCTCGGTTTTTTCTGAACATAAGAATGAATATAAAAATTTCTCAGACCGGAATAAATTTAACCATTATATAATAATAGTTGTGTTATTTTCAAACTCCGGGCATACACATATATCTAATAGTAATCTAAGGCAGAATCTAATCAAACATCTTTGATTATAGATAGTATTATTTGGCTAGATGCCAATTTTTCTAATTACATATCTTTTATATGTAATAAAAGATCGAGACCTACAACCATTTCTCTCGTCTTAGACAAATTGATATAATCAAAAAGTTCAAAACAATGATAATGTGTGCATCATATAGACAAAATCACACACGTAGTTTTGTACAAACTAAAAATTATATATGTCAAACTCAAATTAAAATCCAACCCTAAAGTTCGAAGTTACAATTTATGATTCTCTTAAGAAAGATTCCACTATTTGAATAAGTAAGACGTGCTAACGCATTCAACAATTAGGTTGTGGCTCCAAAAAAACAATGTGGCAATTGTTTTGCCACATTGTTATGATTCTGGTTTTAGAGACAATATTTATCTGTTGATCGTGCATGAGTTGCCACACCACAATGCGTACCATGTTCTATATAGTATGCTTGGTTTTCCCTGAAACAAAAGACCTGATCATGTATACCCTGAAAATTACTTATAAAGTGTCTTGTGATGTATATATATAAGAAAATAAATCTATATATGCTGCATCCTTGCAGAAATTTTATTACATACCCTGATTGAATATCCAATAACATATCTCAACCAAGTGAAGGGGGTGATATATACAACTTGATAATTAAAAAACCCGACTATTTTCAGCTAACGCCGCTTATGATCCAAGCAACTAAATCAGTCTAGATTATGTTGGAGCTACAAGCTAGTAGTCTATATCTATTATTAATTATCATGTGATTTGACATGGGTTTCTGGTGCATGTTGGTTGTAGCTATAATCCTTAGATACGGTGGATAAACAGAAGTCGTGTTGTATGTTAAGATGAGAGTTAATTAACTGAAAAAGGAGTTAATCCACACCATTTTAGTCTACGATTATAGATCATACCTTTATGAACTTATCCACACCTTCATTCATTTTCTTGACTCGATTAAGCAAACCAGATACAGGGCAACTCTCCTTTGGCAAATAGCGTTCTAAATCTTCCATATATCCAAAATCATTCGACAATGGGAAAATTAATTAGGGTTTTCTGCCAGAGGAGAGACGCCCTGCAATTAGTTCGCTTATGACTCACTAGACTGCAGTTCAGTGGCTCCTCAAGTTATAGAAATAAAGAGAAATAATTTGATGGGTTTATGCCTTGGATATTCCTGTAAGTTTGATTCTTGGGAAGCAATTCGATGTGTTCTGTAGAATGGATAGAAGAAGATGCTTTTATTTATAAGATGGAGATGGTGTTTGGACTTTCGGACAAAGGTATATGCCATGTTATATTCTTTTCACAGGAATCCCGCTTTATCAAATCTCTTGCATGCTTTTGGTCATCACCACATAAGATGAGAGATGGCAATGTGGTGGAGGTATACGTGCAAAAATTAAATTAAATCCTCAATTAAATCTTCATATGTTTTATGTAAAACTATAGGTATGGGGATTGATTAAAACAAGATGTTAAATATAAAAAAAGTAAGGAGAAGTTTATTTATATTTGAAATTTGAAATATTTGAAAATTATGATAAAAAAGTTTAAAAAAATAAACATGTGAAAAATAAATAAATTAAAATTAATTGTTTACTTGACAAACCCAAGTAATAAACAACTTAATTATAATAAAATGTTAAATATAATGGTTTAAACAGTAATTTATTAGAAATTGAAATTGAAAATTGAAATTTGAACTTAATATAGTCATGATAATATATTTGATTTATGAAAACTTAATTTATAATATATTAGAAAATAAAAAATAAAGTAAATGACAAGTGACAAGTGGAAAATATATATCTCAAAATTAGTACAAATTGACATTTGGCAAATTAAAGGAAAAAATGACATGTAACAAAATTATTTTCATTTATTAGAAAAAATATTATTAAGAAAAAATTTTATCGTTAAAAACAAAAAAAGTCCACTACTTTAACGATCATACTTTTTAATGTTAATAATATAAATGAGATTTGTAAAATGCAATTATACTTTAATTAGCATATTATTATTATTTTCTTATAATTTTTTAGTAATGTAATATTAAAGAAAATTCTCAATTTGAAGTCTCTTACGATTGGAGGATCATATGACCGTACGGCCACAAGGCCGTCAACAGTGACGGAGCCTGAACATATAACTAGGGAGGCTGGAAGTTAAAAAATCTAAAATAAATGTTATTACACAAAAAATCAAAAAAAAATTCAGCATTTAAACACCAAAATACCTAGAGTTACCGTTTTCATCTTGTCCATGATTGTATCTATAAAAAAAATCAAAATGTATGATCAATTCATTCAAAATCTACCGATTAACTTTAATTTCTGCAAAAAAAACATATAACATTGTTTGAGATTCTAATTTCTTGATTCCTAAATTCCAACAACAATAAAATGGAGGAACAATTCAAATTAATTAACAATCTCAGCTCATTTAAGACAAACAACAAACAATTAAAGGAACAAATCAACAATCCTAGCTTATTTGGAGTTTTGGACAAACAAGAAGTAAGGAACAACAGTGTGTGAAATCATTTAACTGTGTGAACTGTGAAATTCCCACAAGGCCACAACAATCAATTAACCAAATTTGCAAATGGAGACTAAACAGTAAACAACAGAACAAGATTACACGAAGGAACATATAACATTGTTTCATTTGTTTGAGATTCTAAGTTCTTGACTAGTTAACTATCTGATTTTTCTTCCAGATTGCACGAAGGAAGAATAGAACTTACAGAGTTACAGAAGAGATTAAGAGAAGACTGAAGATTGGAATTTGAAAGTCTGCTAGTTGTTGTCGCCTACTGTGTTGGCGTGCTGCGTCTGCGGACTGCGGTGGTCTGTGGAGGCCGGAGGCGGAGCGGACTGAGGCGTAAGGCACTGAGGCGTCCGACGACTAGAACAACGACCAATGAAGAACGGATTCAACAGATTGACAGAAGATGAGGATTGGGATTTGCCGATTTGGGGTTTGATACTTCAATTCACGTCATTTAGATTGGGCAGGAGGGGCCAAAGCCCAATTTACATACACCTGCGCTTATATCTCAAAAAATTATTCTTAGTTGGACTACTTCTAACCCAAAATTCAGGGGGGGGGGGGGGGGGGGAAGACCCCTCCTGACCCTAACAAAGATGCGTCCCTGGCCGTCAATGGGTGTACAGACCACCCTGGTCTTGATGTACCACCACACCATGCAGTGGAATATGGTATGCACCACATGAGGTCTAGCATCTTTTGTCCAATCATGTTTTCTTCACACTTGTAACATTTAGTTAATTAAATTTTTTTATTAGATAATTAAAAAAATAAAAGAAATATAGTGATGTGGATGGATGGGTATTCTATAGTGATATTGTAAGTGTAGTGTTAATATGACATTGAGGTGGTAACATTTTTTGTGTGATGTGTTGTCAGTAATATACCTAATGTTGATGCAGCGGCGGAACTCAACAGATGCCAAAGGGGGCCATAGACTCCCCATTTTTTTGCTTTCTAATTATTAACTTTAAGGGTTAATGGCCTAAGATGGTAACGAACTTTGGTTTTTGTCCATATTTATGTAACAATGTTTTTTATACACGTTTAATCAGTAAACTTGTTTGAACTGTTTAAAATATGGTAATATTACTAGTAATTATCAGTGATATTACCTTATTATGAACATGTTAAAAAAATTTACTGTCAACCATATACAAGAAAAACATGGTTATCTAAATGTGGACAAAAACAAAAGTTCGTTATCCATTTTCATAATATTTGGTTATTTATGCTAAGTGCAAGTAGGCATATGACCCACTAATGTGGCATAGAATCGGACGATCAGGTCTTGGTGTCAGATCTGGATCATAGGTCGGGAGTACGTGTCGTTAATGATTTCCCGATTTGATTCTTAACTGCCATCATAGCACAAAACAGTTAGAACCATCACAGGGACTCTCCCTGTGCCCTAGGAGCATATCTAATGATCAAATTATATAGATCAATTTATATGAGGAGATGGTTTCTCCTAGATGGAGAGAACCATCTTGGTCGGAAGAGTGTATGTACATAATGAAGGCTCATATATGAGAATAAGAGATCCTCCTCATGGAGGAGGAGAAGTTCTATTTATAGATCAAGGTCAATGGACAATTAGGTCAGACTTTAGGCTAGCCCAGTTGAAGCCTAGCTAGTCAAGGGCTAAGATGTGCTGTCAGACAATGTTGTCAGGCGGTGTTGTCACACCACGATGTGTAGTCGTGTGGTATTGTCAAGTAGTGTTGTCATTCAGTTTATGTTATGTCAAAGGACCTAACATAATCACCCACAAAAACACACTAATAATATAAATATAATAATAAAGTACACAAACCTCTAAAACGCACACATTCATTAATATTTCTTTGCATTCCGAAGATATGATTTTTTCTACTTGCACATCACATAAAGAACTAAATGTTACCAAAATGGGTAACAAACTTTGATTTTTGTCTACATTTAGGTAATTTTTTTTTCGTACATGTTTGACCAGGAAATTTGTTTGATATGTTCATAATAAGATAATATCACATGTAACCAGTGATATTAACATATATTAAACAGGTGAAACAAATTTATTAATCAAATGTATATGAAAAAAAAAAACATGATTATCTAAATATGAAAAAAAAACTAAATTTCTTTACTCTCTTAAATTTTTAACTCTAACTTAATATGCAAACCAAAGAAGATATTTTTGAAGCTAAGATAGTATATTCTTATTAGTTAAACAAAATGGATGTATCACTTTCAACCTCTTTTGTTAGACTACTTTTTCATTTTAACTTTATTTTTTTTATCTTATTTCCTACTTTGTATTTATTTTCCATGCAATATAAATATTCTTAGACCAAAAGTATAAATGATCATCCTAAACTCAAAACTCTAAACCATTTACTTTAAATAAGTGTTACACAACTTTAAATATTCTTACATTGCTTAGCAAAGTGGAACTTGTCGACCTGTTGTGTTTTTTTAAGTCTTGGACAATTTCATCTAAACTAATCTTTTTGGCAAATCTCTATCGACGTATAAAATTACCGAGTCATTCCAAAACTCAGTAATAAGAACACTAGACGTAGAGATATAAGCGAGTCAAACTACTAGGATCGATTGTTTAATATGGCAACTTGAGATCAAGTTTAATAAGCTCAAGCCGAACTCGAGCCTAAGCTTCAATAATGATATAGATTTGGTTTAGGTTGATCGATTGTATAAATAAAATAAAATATTATATGTTATTATTGAATTTTGACGTAACAAACTTTTTATTGAATATTATGGACATCTTAATCATGCTTAACTTTAAAATCACTTGTAATTTATCAATAATTATCTTGGGCAATTAACCTTAAATCGTTAAGAATCATAAAATTATAGAAAATTTCAATGTTTCATTATTATTATATATACTAATGAAAAAATTTAAGATGAAAAATAAATATTTTGTTAGTATTAGTTTTTTTCCGTGGCATACAAAAGGTCAATAACAATTTTTACATCAAATGGATTTTCCGTGAGCCACGATGTGATGAGTAAGTGGTCACGACGTAACGATCACCTAGGGTTAACCCTAATTTCATGTTTTACACCATATTAAAGGGAAGTGAGGGGTTAGGGTTTGCACACCCACAGCCTCCACCTCCTCCATTCACCCTCAACGAAACCTTAATCCTCCATTGTTGATTGTGAGCTTCTTTCGGTGATTTCAAGCTTAGAAGAAGAAGAAGAAGAAGAAGAAGAAGAAATAAAGAAGCTTTGGTGCATCATCTCAGCTAGAAAGCCTCTCCATCATCATCTTGATTTGCTTTACGACCTTTGTAAGTCCTCAAGTTCATGCAAATCTAAAAAGATATGATTTTTATGGTCTTTTGGGTTGGAGAATGCCTTCTATAAATTTTGAAGGTTTGGCTGGAAGGACTAACAACTTAATGTTGTAAGTTGTCCAGATCGGTTCTCACAATGTGACGGGTTATGTATCACAACGTGACGACTGGCATTTCCGCGATTGTTTTTTCCTAACTCTGTCATGACGTGACCAATGGGTGGCCACAATGTGACAATCAGTTGGGGCTGACTTTGACCGTTGACTTTTGATCATGGTTGACTTCGGGTTAAATTAGGGTTTTAGGGTGTAGACTGAGAGGGTACTTCTCTATTGTTGTTAGGTGGCTCGTTGTACCTGTCTACCCTGTATGTGAGTTGTGTTTTAGCTGTTATCCGCAAGGTAGGTCTTCTCAATATATTTATTTGTGGTAGTGTATGCGTATTGATCAGTTGGGTCTTAATTGTTTATTGTTGTTATAAGTGAAATTGAGTTGCTTATAACTCTTGGACAGTTGTGAGTCCAAGGGACTACTGATAGTCCCCAGGGTTGCTGATAACCCCTGAAACATGTTGTTAATCCACAGGGTGTGCTATTAGCCCATTGGGATTGTTGATAGTCCCTTGGGTTGCTTATAACCCATAGTTATTTATTATGTTGTGCATTATGTAGTATTTTGGTAAACTCACTAAGCTTTGTGCTTACAGTTGTGGATTAAATGCGTTTCAGGTACTTCTGATGATCGCAGGAAGGTGAATGATTGATTGTACACTCCATCTTGCAAATTTTTAAGGTTTTTGCATTTTGATACTCTTATTTAGGATGACTGTATTTGATACACCTAAGATTTTATTGACTTGGTTTTGTATAATACTCGAGGTTTTTCTATATTAAAAATAAAAAAAAAATATGGTAAAAATTAGGATGTTACAAGTTGTTTTTAAACACTTTTATTTTTATGTTTTGGTCCCTCCTAAGTATATTGCTCGTGTTCCGCCCCTAACTTGATAACCTAATATCACAAAGTTTTTGGAAATTTTCAACAGAATTTCGACAAAAATCGCAATAAAAAATGAAGCCCTAAGAGCGCACGAGTCTAGGCAGCTGGAGCATAGGTTGGGGTTTACTATCAGAGCCACCAATCCATCACCAAGTGGTACCAAAATATCGTGGCACGAACAGGTTGATGATTCCAACAAGTCTACACATTCGCTCTCTCTCTCTCTCTCTCTCTCTCTCTCTCTCTCTCTCACGGCCGTTCACCAATGGTCAAACTATATATATATATATATATATATATATATATATATATATATATATATATATATATATATATATATAGGGAAAAGTGAATATACCCTTAAGGGTATATATGCTTAGGTACCCGAACTCACTATACTACATCATTTTGTATTATATATTTAAATTGTAATTGTCTAATTGTTCTTATAATTCAACTTATAACTTGATTACTTCTAAGATTTTTATAAATTTCACATTTATCTTCCTCTTACATACTTTTCATTTTCAACCATAATATATATAGCCTAGTTGGTGTTTGGCAAAAAGATATGATATAAGAGGAAGATAATATTGAAATTTCGAAAATCTTCAAAGTAAATTAAGTTAGGAGTTGAAGTTTAAGAACATTATAATGAATATATCTAACAAAACTACTAATTATGGTGGGTTTGGGTACCTAAGCTTATATACCCTTAAGGGTATATTCACTTTTCCCATATATATATATAAAAGTTCAAATAAAAACAGTAAATAGTGTGAGAACGTAAAAACAATATCTTTATGTTGTTATTTCGTAATGAATGTTGTATATGTGTATTGTTGAAGTAATTCTAATATGAATACTAACGTTTGATTATTCATATATTCATTAGAATGTTATTATTCTATTATAAATTTATATATGTGCATTTTTGTAGTAAATTCTAATTTTAATTTTAACATGTGACTATTTATTTATTCATTGCTGAATAATGACGTAAAGTTGTGCATAAAAAATTCATTGTAGAATAATAACATAAAAATAGTGTTTTTACGTTTTCACATTATTTACTATTTTTATTTGATATATATATATATATATATATATATATATATATATATATATATATATATATATATATATATATATATATATATTGGCCTCTAATCGATTTAGTCTCTATATATATTTTTTATTCAATTAAGTCCCAAATACCGGTAATCGTATTCAATTTAATCATTTTGAACCGGTGAACAGGTCATCCAACTTTCAAAAATTACATTTTTGGCCCAGATTTCATAATTTATTACAAATTTGGTCAAATTTACACTTTTGGCCAAGATTTTAAATTTTGTTACAAATTTGGTCAAAACTTTACCCTTTTTGTCCAAGTTTTAGAATTTTATTATGAATTCATCCGAAATTTAGTTTTTTTACAACTTTTTTTCTCAAATAATTGTTTCTAAAATGCTTTTTCTTTATAAAATCATATTTATACAAAAAAAAAAAAAAAAAAACGTATTTTCACTTAAAAGTCTTATATTTTCTATATAAAAACCTTTTTTAAAAAGTTTTTATATGAAATATCTAGTTATAAAAATAAATATTTATTAAGTATATAAATATATACAAATATGTTTTTATAAAAAAAACGTATACAAAAATGTATTTTACAAAAACAAACGTATACAAACACCTATTTTATCTATATTTTTTTTTATAAAATTTTGTTTGTTTACATTTATTTTATAAAAACTTGTTTGAATAATTTTTTATATAATACGTGTTTGTATACATTTTATAAAATGTATACAAACACGATTTTATAAAATATATACAAGCACGTATTATATAAAACATTATTTAAACACATTTTTATAAAATTTATACAAACACAATTTTATAAAATGTATACAAACACGTATTATATAAAAAATTAGCCAAACACGTTTTTATAAAAATATATATAAACAAACGCGATTTTATAAAAAAAAAATAGATACACACCTATTTGTGTGCATATATATATATACACACACACACACACACACACACATATATATATATATATATATATATATATATATATATATATATATATAAACACACACAAAGGTGTTAGGTGTTTGTATACATTTTTTTTTTGTAAAATACATTTTTCTATACATTTTTTTATAAAAAAGGTTTTGTATATATTTATATACTTAAGAAATATATATTTTTATAACTAGATACTTCATATACAAATAAGTTTTTATATAGGAAATATAAGATTTTTATGTGAAAATACATTTTTTTTGTATAAATATGATTTTATAAAGAAAAAACATATTAGAAACAATTTTTTGAGAAAAAAAAAAAGTTGTAAAAAAAGCTAAAGTTAGGATGAATTCATAATAAAACTCTAAAATTTGGACAAAAAGGGTAAAGTTTGGACCAAATTTGTAACAAAATTTAAAATTTGAGCCAAAAGTGTAAAATTTGGACCAAATTTGTAATAAATTTTGAAATTTGAGCCAAAAATGTAATTTTTGAAAGTTGGATGACCTGTTGACCGGTCAAAGGGTTAAATTGAATACAATTACCGGTATTTGGGACTTAGTTGAATAAAAAATAAATATAGGGATTAAATCGATTATGAGGCCAATATTTAGGGACTTTATTGCAGTTTTCTCTCTCTCTCTCTCTCTCTCTCTCTATATATATATATATATATATATATATATATATATATATATATATATATATATATATATATATATATATATATGTATATATATATATATATATATATATATATATATATATATATATATATATATAAGTGAATATACCCTTGAGGATATATAAGCTTTATCCACACTCACTATACTACATCGTTTTGTATCATATAATATATTCTAATTATCCAATGTTCTTATAATTTAACATCTAACTTAATTTACTTCCCTGATTTTTATAAATTACACATTTATCTTCCTTTTACATAATTTTCATTTTCATCTACAATATATATAGCCTAGTAGATGTTCGACAACAAGATGTGATATAAGAGAAAGATAATAGTGAAATTTCGAAAAACTTGAAAGTAAATCAAGTTAGGGGTTGAAGTTTAAGAACATTATAATAAATATATCAAACAAAACTTCGTATTATGGTGTGTTTGGGTACCTAAGCTTATATACCCTTAAGGGTATATTCACTTTTCCATATATATATATATATATATATATATATATATATATATATATATATATATATATATATATATATATATATATATATATATATAGGGTTAGGTTATTTTGTTTCTAGTAACTATTGTGTGTCAGAATGCATAGATCTGGACCATCAGATGGAATATAATCAAAGGTCATGATCTGAGGGTTTATGATAGTTGAATAGGATAACATATACCATATAATCACACAAATTTTAGCATAAGGACATTTTAGTCAATTAACCTATACTAAAAAAGGAAATTCTCGGATTTTTAAGGATAATTAATTCCTTTATTTTTAAAAATCTGAATATTTTAAATTAATTCAAAATTAAAAATCCGATTTTATTCTGTCGAAATGATAGAATGTTAACCATAAACTAGTAAATATATTTTTCGATTTTATTCTGTCAGAATGACAGAATGCCAACCATAAACTAGTAAATACATTTTGAAAAGAATACACAAAATTAATTATTGAACTAATAATATACCAAATAATTACATTGTATGATTGTGATTCATTAAATAATAACAACATTCTAAAAGAAAAGAAACATCAAAATCTAACATAAACACTAATCTATTCTGAGAGAATATTATTTTTTAGCAACACTTTATACATTGTAGCATAACACATTCTGGTATAATACACTCTTGTTCTCTATGTTTTCTTCCTTCTTCACATCAATGTTAGCCTCTTTAAAACCTAAATTCATAAAGAAAACATAATCAAGTTTCAAAAATTAAAAAATTCAATGCATTCTAAGAGAATAAAAACAATAAATTCTGATAGAATGTATTAAAGACTATAAATTTTGACAGAATATAGTATAAAATAAAAACTATAAATTCTGACAGAATGTAGTTGAGACTATAAAGTCAACCATAAAGTATCACAAATTCATTACCATTTACACAAATATACTTGTTGTTGATAATTATCCTTAAACATTCTAACATAATACATTTATATAAATAAATTCTAATAGAATACATTACATAATTCAAGAGCTATGATTGAATACAGAATTCAAGAGTTGTGATTGAATACATAATTCAAGAGTTGTGATTGAATCATCAACACACATCTGCATTCATTCTCAATCATGAATTCAAGAAACAAACACACATTTACAATATTGATTTAGAAATATGAACACCAATTTTGACTTTTTCGAAACAAAATCCAACTTATGATTGTGAAGTGCAAGTTGTATCGGAATATTTCTTTAATCGAACAAATATATAACATTGAAGAAATCGAATTTAATAAGATGATGAACACAATCTCGATCTTGAATCAAAATCGAGATAAAGTCAATCTCGATTGACGTAAATAATTTCCAGTTATATCCCCTAGTTGTTGGATTACCGGACCAGAGAAAGAAGAACAGGAGGCTGTCGAAGCATACCTCCGTCCACGTACCTGCAATCGTTGGGATTTCCTCACTGTTCGCTCCTCGCTTCTTATTCGCGTTCACGGACCCCACAGCAGCGCCACTGCTCCTCCGCATCCTCTTCTTCAGCCTCATCGACCCTAGAGTCCATCATCGATTGCGAGACGAGAGTATGTGCTCCTTTTTGGATCCGTCGATTGTAGAAGAAGAAGCAGAATCAGCGATGGTGATGGTGTTGATGCCGATGATGAACGTGTTCGGCCACAAACATAACTAGGTCAAATATATTTACTTTATTTCCTTAATTGAATGATTTCAATTAAATGATTTCCTTAATTAAAAGTAAAAAATTGTCCAAAATACCCTTTAATGATTTATTTAATTATTTATTATTTCTTGAATTCTCATTGGTGCATTTAGGCACACAATAGTTGCTAGAAACATTTGAACCTATCTCTCTCTCTCTCTCTCTCTCTCTCTCTCTATATATATATATATATATATATATATATATATATATATATATATATTAGTTTTTTTTAATTTTCCCAACTATATAAACCACTTTAAAAACCAAACCTTATCTTCAATTTCATTTCAATTTTCTCCAATTTCATTCTAACTCTCTCCATTTTCATTCTAATATTTCTGTTACATAATCTTATATACTTCATTTTATTAGGATTCTAGTTATGGAAAGTAGGAAAAAAAAAGTTAAGCCAAAGACTAAACCGTCAAAACAAAAGCAGAACGGATCACAAGATTTCTTATTTTACGTTCTGAAACCTACATCCCAAATCGTCCTCAATACCCACAATATCAACACCAATATAGTTAGCTTCCTATGCAATATTCTTATAACCAATTTCGGCTTTCTCAATATCAGTATGGTTTTAATCCACACCCACAATATCCACATTTCATTCCCCAAAACTAACTCCCATATTCCACTCTCGAATCATCGTAATTTTGTGATGCTCAAAACGTCATATCTTAAGAATTATGCAATATCACGAGTCCAAATAAATTACCCTTAATTAATAATTAAGGCCCATAACCATATCACGAGTCCAAGTCCACAGCTAAGCCCACTATGGGCAAAAAGGACCATATTGCCCCTCCCTAGGTCCATACCCTAAATTTTGACCTAAAAGTCAAAATCATTAAAGGTCAACAAAAGTCAACCGAAGTCAACACCCAGCGAGTACACTGGGCGTACAACTCCCTACGTTGGGGGTACTGCTGGCCATGCATGCAACGAGGGTCTTCAGCTCTACATAGTGCATAAATGGGAGTACGCACGACGTACTCCTTGGACTCCCATTCTTCACTTCTTTTGGTCTTAATCCATTAAGACAAGTACTCCAACTATACATCTGAGCTAAACAATGTCTCTTGTTCCATAAATTCATGGGATTTAATCCTTTTGGTCTTAGTACCACAACTCTTGGAATAACTTGAGAGAAGAGCACTTGATCACAAAATCGGCTAGCCCTCACCCTTTTTGTCTTAGTACCGATTTTTCTTGCCATATAGTGTTCCACATGTAGGGTTACACCATGTAAACCCTAATGTGCATGACTTTTCATTTCCCCCATGATCATGGGTTTTAACCTCCATGGAGCATCCATGGAGCAGCCAATGGGTCCTAGCCCAATCTAGTGAATCATGAACCATAAGCCTACTAAGTAATGATGAATGATTTAAAAATCAATCCCCATATATTTAATCAGTCTCTTTTTGATCACAAAATTAAATCCAAAATAATTCTTGATCAAAACTAATTAAATAATATATTAGAACTTATAATATATTAACAAACCATAAGTGTCATTTTTTCTCATTTTGTCTATCCAATTATTATGATGTCATGCAACCCAAATGGACCATGCCAAACCGGGTCAAGTACATACTAAATATGGTTGTGGACTTAGACACCTTATCCAACAACTTCTTTCCATAAGATCTATTTTTTTTAGATTTAAGGATTTAATCTTGTTACAAAAATAATTCCAAACCGACTCGTTCAACGGACTACACTGGTCACACTACCTTGTTCCTCAAGGTTGAAACATCCTGATTCCCACGTATGAGATTTATTTCCTTAAGCATGTTTTTGCATTTGAACTCGGCGTGTTGGTAGCCTCAACACGGCGTGTTGAAGGACTTTTGGGATGCATATTTTTATGGACCAACACGACGAGTTGGTGAGGGGAAACTCGACGTGTTGGTGGCTGGATGAGAAATCCTAAATTTTAGGGTTTTGAACCCTATATAATCCCCTTAAGTCCGTAGGGATGATCTTTTATCAGCCTCCAAACCGTCATATCGGCCCTTGTGAACCCTAATCATCATTCCCTCTCATTTTGTGAACTAGTGTGGTTTTTGGAGCAAAAGAAGAAGAGAGTTGGAAGAAGGAAACAAGGATCTAGCAAGAAAAGCTCTCATTTTTAGTTTGGCACTCTTCTGGACCTTTGTAAGTGTCCAAGATCTGATTTTTATTCCTCTATGTAGCTAGATCTTGAGTTTTGTCCCCTTTTCTCCTTATTATTGGATATTGCAATGGATGGACCTCATAAAGCTTGCAACTTTATGAATCTCCAGGTCAAGGTAACCTTGTAGTAGCTTGGATGTGGCCTTTTGTCAAGTTTTGATGCCATGCATGGAGTTTAAGTCATATTTCCCCTTTTTTACCCATTTTGGGTACAAGAAATGCATGGGACATTCATGTCTATAAAACACCAACCTTTAGGTCGATTTTGAGGCTAGAATCTCTTCTGGAAAGGTTGGGTTCCAGATCTCAAGGATTTTGTGCTTATTGGTTAAGCCCTTAAATCTTCAAGCCTTGTGGATGGATTTTTGAGCACTTGGAGTAAACCTAAAGGATAAAGTTGGAAATTTTATCCTTTTTAATAGCATTTGAGGTTCGATCTGAGTCTTGGAGTCCCTGAAATCATAGGATCAACTGAATGTAGTAAGCTCGGGCAAACTCGATGAGTTTGCAAGCCAACTCGGCGTGTTGGATGGGATTTTCCCGAACTTCTGATTACTGTAGGAAATCGACGATTTTATTGGTGCACTCGGCGATTTGGGTCAACATGGACTATTTACCTTGACTGTTGACTTTGACTTTGACTATGGTTGACCAAGTTTGACTTTTTAGGGCATTATGGGTATTTTAGGATTTTGATGGAATTGGTCGCATGGTGGTTGTAGACATTTGAGTCGGGAGCTGAGATTCGAAGTCAGATCTTATCATTTATGTATTACTTGAGAGGTAAGTATTCATCACTGTACTTGTTGGGTCGAAGGCACCAAGGCCGACCCTTTTAGATTGTTATCCTCATTATTGCATGATTGATTATTGTTGTGATCGGTTAGATCGGTATCCTGGTATTTAGGATGTTGCTATTCTTAGTGACCTGTAAGACCTGTCTGTATGTTTGCTGACTGGTTCATAGTATGATTATCTGTATTATGTCCACGTGATTGGTTAGTGCCTGAGGCTTCACTGCTTTGTGCGTAAGACAACAGGCAGGGGCATTCCAACCCGATGGTTGAGGGCATAGGGTATTCCATCCCGAGGATGATTGGACCGATAGCATGCTGTCATTCCAACCCGATAGTTGAGGGGCCTAGGGTATTTTAACTCGATGGTTGATTGGGCCTATAGTATGTTGTTATTATATTTGTGTTGTTTGTTATGTATTGGTATTTTGGGGTGAACTCACTGAGCTTTGGGCTTACAATTTTGGATTGTGTTTCAGGTACTTCAGAGGATCGCGGGAAGGAGAAGGCGTGATTGTGCACCTCCTCATGTTTTGTTTCACAATTTTGGGATTTATCTGATGTTGAATCTATCTTGAGAACAATTTGTAAACAATGATGGTTTTTGAGTGAACTTTAAAATTTTAAAATTTTGAGAATTTTATAAATGTTACAAAGGTCTTCACTTTATGATCCAAGATGGCTACAGGCTTCTCCACATAATCCAGGCGATCATCGACCTAAATGTCCTGTAAGGGAACCACAGTTGCCTCATTGGCTACACACTTCCTCGGCTGGGATACATGGAAAGTATCATGGATTTGACTCAACTACTCCAGTAGCTCCAACTTGTAAGCCACCTTGCCCACACAGGACAATACTCGAAAATGGCCAATGAATATGGGGCCCAACTAGCCCCGCTTCCTGAAGCGGATAACACCCTTCCGGGGCGACACCTTCAGAAGCACAAAATTACCCACATGGAACTCTAGCTCTGAGTGCCTCCGATCCGCATAACTCTTTTGACGGCTCTACGTAGTCAAAAGCTATTGTCGAACTTATTGTATAAGCCCTGTCGTCTTGAGCACGACTTTAGTGCTCCCCATGACCCTCTGTCCCACTTTACCCCCAACAAATAGGAGTTCATGTTGGATTAGTATCTAAGTCCATAACTATTTTGGTATGTACTTGACCCGATGGTGCATGGTCCTTTTGGGATGTCTTCACCAAAGCAACTTGATAGGATGAATTATAGAGAGAAATGATTAAATATGATTTATTAATATATTATGAGAGTAATATATTAAAGGAGAAATCATATTGTTTAATTAATATTAGTCAAGAATTAATTAGTAATTAGTTTTGACTAAAAGAGATTAATTAAACTTAAGGGATTGGAATTGTAATTATAAGATAATTGCAATTTGGGCCATAAATTGCCTTGTATTAAGGGATGGACGAATTCTATGGGGAAACCCATAAGGAAATCGTCCAAGGCCTTAAGGAAAGGGGTCCATGGGTTGCTTAGGGCTTAAGCATCCAAATTAGGGTTTCCTTGTTAGATAACCCTAATAGCCTCACTATATATAGATCCCTTAAGGACCAAAACGTGGAAAAGACTCCTCTAGGGTTTGTAGACATTTTTGGGTAGCCTCCATCCTCTCTCCTCTTCATCCTCTTGCTTATGGTGTTTGTGAACCATTAGAGGAGTGACAGTTGTGACTCTAAGCTTTCTAAAGTCAATACAAAGGAGATTTGGGATTGTTATTGCTACATAACAATCAAGGTAACATCTTAAACCTATTTTCATGTTAATATGATTACTTGAATGCTAGAATTAGGGTTTATAGTCTTGGATAACTTGCATGTACAATAGAGAAACCTAGATCCAAGCATTAGGGTTTGTATGATCACATAGGATGTTCTTAGGACCAAAACACATCAGTGGTATCAGAGCCTAGACTGGTTTCTATTGTATTGATGCATTATGTGATTGAAAAATTCGATTTTTGTGGTTCTGGAGGCTGGACTCGCCGAGTCCATAGATGAACTCGCCGAGTCCATAGATGAACTCGCCGAGTCCAAGGTGACTCGATGAGTCCATGCCTGACTCGGCGAGTCGGCTGGTCAGACGGAGGGAAAACCGGGATTTCTTGTTGTTTTTTCTTAAAGATAGTTGCCTTATCATATTAGATCAATATTAATCCGATTTTATGATATATTTGACTATATTCTGGATCTAATTGAAGATATATACTTATCAATTAATAAGATAATTGTTTCCTTATATGATAATTGATTAATTATTTTGATTAAATTGGTAAATTGTTTTGCAAGAAATCATTTAAATTAATCAAATATGGATAATTATGTGATTAAATGTTAATTTAGATTATTTGTTATTTGATCCTTGTTGTTATGAAAAGTCTCATATTTTCCCCTTTAGGTTTTATAGTTTAAATATGAACCCAAAAGTTTTGTTGTTTTGAAATTTAAATAGTTGAAACCCTAATGTTTTGAAAAAGGTTTCAAAACTTGCCCTCAAGTTTTGGAATTAAAATTTTGAATTAATAGATTAATTTTGATGTATATTTAAATTCTAAACCCTAATGTTTTGAAATGTTTCAAAACTTGCCCTCAAGTTTTGGAATTTAAAAGTTGATTAAAAGTTTAATTAGGAATGTTAAATTCTAAAACCCTAGTAATGTTTTAAAAAAATTCAAATCACTCCCTTATGGTTTTATTAATTAATTAAGGTGTATAATTAAAAGAAGTTTAATAAATCCATAAAAGTTTAGGTTAACAATTTAATTGAATTAAAAGTATAATTGTTAAATTAAACCACCTAGTATTTTAAAAGTGTAAAATACACCCTATACTATATATATAACATTAAAAGTCTAACATTATATATATGTATGAGTAAAAGTCAGTCTTACCGTTAGTAGGCCTCATTCACGAAGCTGGTCTATAAGGGGTGTTTAAGGAAATTGCCTATAAAATGGCGATTGAATGGGTATCCACTCTTACCCACCGCACTCTTGACTAGTGGAGGGTCGTTAGCCGAACGGGTAGGATAGGACGAAACCTTCCATTATAAGTATAATGAATTATTAAAGTAACTAAATGTTTTCATAAAATTCCCAATCTTAGTTACTTAGGCAAAAGTGAATTGATGCAATTCCATGAAATTACACTTTGTGCCCTTGCGAAGACGTTAGTGGAGCGTGTGTGGTTTACCGGCACACTAAATGGTTCTAAGCAAAGGTAGAAAAGGGTGACTCAATGTTTGTCATAGTTCGGTGGAGCGTGTGTGGATTACCGGCACATCGAATAGGTGACTGTAACATGTGAGGGCACCATGTAAGTTTGCATGGTTATTCACACCCGCTTTGTGATCCTCGGCATCCCAATCACAAACAAGAGGGGCATATCGATATTTAAACATGCCATTGAAAGTTCAATGAATCTCAAAGGATCTAGGAGTTTTCATAGATTTAAAACTTAAAATTACTTTTTCGTTTTTCTTGGTGGAAATTAGTGAATCGTCATTCACTTACCTTCAAATGTTCTGCAATTTGGGTTACGACATCCCTCTCCCGAGTTGTAGAATATTGTGTTGGGTCCTAGCCTTAGTATCTCATTTGGGTGATTTACTAAGGACTCAATCAATCAACTAACTTGAATTCGTTTTCTCCCGTTTTGTAGATGTCAAAGTTCGACAACTATGGTCTTCCCAAATCCCGTGGAACAAGCTTTCCACATAAAGATGATATTCCACGATTCGATCGAGGAACAAGAAATCATGCTTCATTTCCTCCACCTCCTCCAATTATTCTCCCTAACCCACAAGCTCGAAGGCTTGAAAAGTTCAAGATCACTCAAGCCCTTTTGGCAAGTAAACATAAAGAAGGAAAGTCGGTGTGTGCACACGTCCTAGGGATGAAGTCACACATTGATAGGTTAAGAATGTTGGGATCCATTGTATGTGAGGAAATGGCTGTTGATTGGATTCTTCAGTCACTTCCTAACTCATATAGTGAGTTCATAAGAGAGTACTATATGATGAACCGCGACGTGACCCTTATAGATCTCACCTATATGCTTATTGTTGCTGAATCAGCAATGGTTTCGCGCAATGGAAAAGCAAAGTTGATTGGTGAATCTGCTTTTAAGACCTCTATGGATATAGACAATGGCAACGAAAGACATGCTATGATCGAAAAGTTTGATCATAATAGAAAGGCAATGTCTGAAGTAGTTCCATGTCATGTTCCAAAAGAGTCAATTTGATTTTATTGCCAAGAGAAGGGGCATTGGAGACGAAGTTGCCCCATTTACCTAAGAGATCTAAGAGATGGGAGAGTCGAAACGTATGGCTCCAATATAGGTAAAATCCATTAACTAACTCTTTTTAAGCTTCTATTCTAGATTTTTAATACATAATGTGATAAGATTACAATTGATGTTTTGTAGGATCGAAGAAAAGAAAGGAAGCTTAAGGGAAGAAGTAAGCAGAATCTAACCGTGAAGGAATGGATTTCGATCACATTTCTTGAAGATTAGATTCTTGAGCTACTACTTAGAGTTAGAATTAGATTGCTAAGAAAGATGTATTAGCATAGTTTTTCAATGAATTGCATTGTAAGGACAAATTTTTCTGCAATAAAATAAATCTTGATTTTATATTTATCCTTGCAGTGGCGTATATGAAAAATTGATGTTTGAATGTTTCTATTATTAGCAATAATGGTTTTGGTTCTTATTATGTTATTTATGGAAAGTCAAGAATTTACCAAATAGGGAGAGTTTCTCATCGCCCAAGTTTCAATTGGACAAAAACTTGGAATATGCAACTTGGTTGCACGATGAATGAGAAATTTCATATTTGGAAATTAGACTAATTCATTGACAAAGTGTTAAGTGAAGGACTAGGAGATCGAATACACAAAGTTGCGTGTTGATCAAGTCCACTAAAAGAGTAACAAAGATATTCGTCATGATTTACTAAAGGTTTTATACTTACAAGATTAAGTGTAATTATGAATTGATTGAAAAAGTTTAAATCAATAGCAAAACGAATAAGAAGAATCAAGTAGGCAGGAAGATAAAAGTTTCTCCATTCTAAGAAGAAAGAATAGCTTATATGCTTTATGATAGGTCTTAATGATTAAGAACCATATCTCAATTGATCCTCTAAGTGAGTCTTAGTACAATTGTATGTTTAAGAAGAGGAATCAAGGATTGAAGAAATGGTTAAATCAAGAAGTCAATCATACTTCGTCCCAATAACAAGTCTTAAGTTAAGATTGTGACATTGAGTGAAAAGTATTAAGAAGGTTTATAACATTCATCAAATGTGGAAAGTTGTGATGTCTTGGATAAGACAAATACCAACTAGGACCAATTTATGAAGAGTTTTGATAAAAGCTACACTAACTCTTGAATATTTGTTTGTCAAGAAATGTTTTGACAAGAGAATCTTATATGTCAAGGAGTCAGTGGGAGTCTTAATGGTCTTGAAAGGTTTCAAGAACAAATCAAATAAACCTTATCGATCATCACTAGCACACGAGTTGAGGTTTACAACCTATCGTGTTGACATTATTTTGTTTCTGTGCCAATCCAATCGAGTTAATTATGCATGTGAGTCCTATGAGTTCTCATTTGAATGCATAAAAGGCAAGGACCTTGATCAATGGAAAGTACATTGATAAGAAAAGGTGAGCTGCTTAACTACTTGGAAGACATGGTGGGCAGCTGTGCTACCATAAGACAAGAAATCGAGATTAAGAAAGTTCGATCCATATGAGTTTGAAATTGTCGTAAACTTTGGTTTTGACAAATTCACATGGATAGGAACAAATACACCGTTTAAATCTAAGTGTCATAAGATTTCTTCCTTCATGAAAATGATTGTGAGGAAATGCTTTCACTAAGAAAGATTTTAAGAAGATAGTGATTGTAAAATTGCATTCTCGAATTCAATTATGATTACGGTATCCCTTTCCATAATTTGCATTGTGAGGTTGACAATTAGTCTTAATTGTTTAGACACACATAAGAGCTATCTAAGAGAAAAGTGTATAAACTTGATAAAAGATTATGAAAGCACTAAGTATTAGAAACATGAACTTAAGAAATTCAATAAGTATTGATTTTCTAGAAGTTAAGCTAGTTTCTGAACACATGTCAAAGCTAGTGGGAGCATAAGTGTTATGTTTATAATAATCATCATGATAGTGGGAGCATAAATGTTATGATTGTATGATTATTAAGGAAAGTATTGCAAGTTGGCAATATTAATTATAGAAAACAAGAGTCATTCTTTGCAAAGTTGTAAGGATGGAATAGTTGTTTTACTATAATTAAGGGAGAGAATATTATGCTTCATTTCAAATCTAAAGGCTTAGGTTGTGGAATGTTAATAAATTTAGTCAAGGGTACATAGTGTGTTCCTAAAATTTCGATTATGATTACGACATTCCTCTTCACAATTCGAATTTTGAGAACATAGCAAATAAAACATTATGCGTCGTGCCCCATACGCTTCGGGTATAGGATCGATTGCAAATGCTTTAATGTTTAGCCATTCTAAAATTTTCCAAATGTCAAGCGTATTTAGAGGGAAAAGGGACTAGAATTGGTTTTGACTAAAATAATTAAACAACTATCAAAGGAAAATCCAAAGTTTGACAAGGATTGGTCGCTTGTGAGTAGTTGGAAGCATGGTATTGGATGGACCATATCGACATTATTATGAATAGAAAAGATTCTATTAAGAATGAGTTGTCATATGGAAAATATGGAAGCGTGTCCATATTGGAAATTGAATATTGAAAATCTATGTCTAGATTAGAAACTTTTATGCAAAAGGATGTTCAAAGAATGTACTTTGAGTGAAAGACATCACGTCTATGGAATTGTCTTGTAAAAATCTCCGATAAAGGACTTTGTAATATCATTGGCAATAGTCTTTGTGACTTTGGTGCAGTAACATTATGAAAGGATCATTGCATAGAATGTTAGAATCTAGCATATTCTATAAGTAGCAAGAATTTGATATTCTTTCACTTATGAAAAAGGATTTGGAGTTGTGAAATGAGAATGATTGGAAATATGCTCAATTTGGTCTATTTCACAAGGTAAGAACCATAGGTAAACATTGTGTGCATGCTAAGAGCATGGGACAAGTGTAATAATTCAAGTAAGAAGTTGATTACCCAAAACGACAAATAATGAGTAATCGATATGGTGATAAATAAAAGGTGTTTTATTTATACTCAAAGGTTTGAGGCCATATGGGATTAGTATTATTCTTGTGTTTCACATTTGCATGTTTTGACTTCCAGAATAATTGAATTTATTAAGAATAATCGAATTATTCGAACGGGCCACAGTCGTTCATATGTTGGAAGTAGATATGAATGAAGACTGTCGTGAATTGGTGTGTGGAATGTCTAAAAGAGTATTAGACATAAGCAAATGTTTGCTGCAACGTTCATGAGTGCTTATGAATATGAATTTGAGCATTGGATTAAACCCACGCTCACTTGGATCACTCCATGAATTGTATCACGAGTGATTGGTGAGACGATAACATCTTATATTCTTGAAACCGAGATGTGTGAGTTGTATCTTGCAAATCGGTTGCACATTGATAATATGTAAACGCACTAGTAACTTGGTGTTATAAAACATATTGTTGTGTGTGATTCGGTGAGTAAGTGCAAGCAAGCATTGTATCAAATTTTATCCGTTCCTTTTATCCAAGGTAGGATAAAAGCGATATCTTTGGGCCCCTCGATGATTTAGTGATGACAAACGTAAATGCTCGGCCGGGCTAGGGCTAATTTGATTTGTTCAATTAGTCAGTCGTCATAAATCGGGAATCGAGATATAGTACAAAGAGAATGATTTGAAATCATATCTCATATGATATCTAGAATGGAGGAATATATGATCCCTTATCTAAGGACATGCGTATCTGATAGGATCAGAGTTGACAGCGGCTTTGGAAAGCTACGATTGCAGATCGGGATCTGAAGTCATACGCATAATAGTTATTAGACTTATCCAAGTGGGAGACTGTTGGATTAGTGTCTAAGTCCATAACTATTTTGGTATGTACTTGACCCGATGGTGAATGGTCCTTTTGGGTTGCCTTCACCAAAGCAACTTGATAGGATGAATTATAGAGAGAAAGGATTAAATATGATTTATTAATATATTATGAGAGTAATATATTAAAGGAGAAATCATATTGTTTAATTAATATTAGTCAAGAATTAATTAGTAATTAGTTTTGACTAAAAGAGATTAATTAAACTTAAGGGACTGGAATTGTAATTATAAGATAATTGCAATTTGGGCCATAAATTGCCTTGTATTAAAGGATGGACGAATTCCATGGGGAAACCCATAAGGAAATCGTCCAAGGCCTTAAGGAAAGGGGTCCATGGGTTGCTTAGGGCTTAAGCATCCAAATTAGGGTTTCCTTGTTAGATAATCCTAATAACCTCACTATATATAGATCCCTTAAGGACCAAAAACGTGGAAAATACTCCTCTAGGGTTTGTAGACGTTTTTGGGTAGCCTCCATCCTCTCTCCTCTTCATCCTCTTGCTTATGGTGTTTGTGAACCATTAGAGGAGTGACATTTGTGACTCTAAGTTTTCTAAAGTCAATACAAAGGAGATTTGGGATTGTTATTGCTACATAACAATCAAGGTAACATCTTAAACCTATTCTCATGTTAATAAGATTACTTGAATGCTCGAATTAGGGTTTATAGTCTTGGATAACTTGCATGTATAATAGAGAAACCTAGATCCAAGCATTAGGGTTTGTATGAGCACATAGGATGTTCTTAGGACCAAAACCCATCAGTTCAGCACCTCCGACCATAAAGGAGCTCGAACGGGGGCATACCGATACTGGCATGATGGCTGTTATTATACGAGAACTCAACCAAAGGAAGGTAGGAGTCCCAACTCCCACCAAAATCAATAACGTACATGCACAACATATCCTTGAGCATCTAAATCGTCTACTCACTCTGCACCTTCGTCTGCAGATCGTACGCGGTGCAACTTGCCATGAGGGAGCTGGTGCTCCACCTTGACCTTTCGGCAAGTCAAACATCTCTTTAAAAACCATGCCACATCTCTCTTCATCTAGGGCCATCAATAATTATGCTTCAGGTCAAGATACATCTTTGTGGCCCCCGGGTGGATATAAAAACTCGACTTATGGGCCTCCTCCATCAAAATCTGACAGGCTCCACCCGCATATGGAACCCATACTCACCCATAAAGAGTCAAAATCCCTCTACTGTCTATATCAAATGTTGAAACATGCCTGATCACCCGCTCACTCTTACAATTTTCTTCTTTTATGGCCTCCGCTTGGGCCTCCTTGATGATATCTAAGACTGGAGTCATCATTGCCATCCTCATACAAACATCTCGTATCGGGGAACTCGATGCTCTACCACTCGGGGCATCAACCACCACATTAACCTTGTGTGGATGATACAACATCTCACAATCGTAGTTCTTCACTTCGTCTAACCACCTCATTTGTCTCATATTCAGGTTGGGCTGATCCATAAGGTACCTCAGGCTCTTATGATCCGTGTAAATGGTACACCGGACACCATAGAGATAATGACGTAAAATCTTGAGGGCGAATATTACCGCCCCCAGCTCCAAATCATGGGTGGGATATCTCGTCTCGTGAGGCTTCAGTTGTCTCGACGCATATGCTAGCACATGCCTTCTCTATATCAATACAACACCCAACCCTGCAATGGATGCATCATAATAGACCACAAAATCCTCCACTCCCTCCAGGAAGGCAAGCACTGGAGCCTCACACAATCTTTGGCGAAGAGTCTCAAATGATGCCTGCTGCTCAGGCCCCCAAATAAAAGCAACATCCTTCCTGGTCAACTTGGTGAGAGGAACAACAATCTTAGAGAAATCTCTGATAAATCCCCGATAATAACCTGTCAGACCAAGGAAACTCCTAATCTCGGATGGAGATATCGACACCTCCCACTACATTACCGCCTCAATTTTGGCTGGGTCAACCAAAATATCATTCTGATTGACGAGGTGTCCCAAGAACTGGACCTCTCGTAACCAAAAATCACACTTGGAGAATTTAAGATAAAGCCTTTCCACCCTTAACACCCCAAGAATCTCCCGAAGATGCTCCTCATGTTGTTCCTTATTCTTCGAATATACCAGAATATCATCAATAAAAATGATCATTGATCGATCCAACATGGGTATACACACTCGGTTCATGAGGTCCATGAATGTTGTCGGTGCGTTGGTGAGCCCGAAAGGCATCACTACAAACTCGTAATTCCTATAACGAGTTCGAAAGGTCGTCTTCTAAATATCCTCCTCCTGAACCCTCATCTGATGACAGTCGGACCTCAAATCAATTTTGGAAAACCAAGATGCCCCTGTAGCTGGTCAAATAGATCATTAATCCTCGGCAAAAGGTAACGTTTTTTCACCGTCAGCTTGTTCAACTCTCGATAACCAATGCACATACGGTGCGAACCGTCCTTCTTCCCGACGAAAGGATCGGAGATTCCCACGAAGAACTGCTTGATATAACGAATCCTTTCCCCAACAGCTCCAGCAGCTAAGAGGATAACTCATGCATCTTAGTAGGTGCAAGACGGTAGAGTGCCTTGACGCCGCACCCGGAATCAAATCAATCCAGATTGGATGATTTTATAGAGTTTGAATGATTTTGGTTTTTTTTTAAACGTTTTGTAGGAAGACATTAAAAAACGAAACAACAAGATTGGATGATATGGTTTGATTTTGAGCTTGTTTTAATTTTAAAATATTGTGATGGATTTAGTTTTTCATATTTTAAACTTGTCGGTACCTTTTGCTATAGTATTAGACTATTACTAATTTCTATTTGGTTATATGATGTTATGAACTTATTTGGTGTTGTAAGCCTATGTAAAGTTTTAATTTCTCATCAGTAATTATAATTTTTTCCAAACAATTTTTTAATTTTTTGGCCTAGATTTCGGGTCTATATCATGTCTCGGCTTTCAGGTCAGGAAAAAATTCCCAATAAGACACCGCCCCATTGTCATTCCTATTTATAACTAACATCAATGAACCACCATCAAGGTGACCTAGTGGTCATCATTAAGATTTAAACACTTCAAAAACATGAATCTTGAGGTTCAAATCTTGCAAGTTTTAACCTCAAAAATGTCATGCCCATTTGCTTTAGTCAAAATTACATATTTCATCCCTAAAACAACTTCTCAGTCTTGGTTTTGTTTTGATTTTGATCCCTAAGTAATGTAATACAACTGTTCTCAATTATACTGTATTCATACAATATAATTATAAATTATTCTACAACACTCCAAAACCACAAAGCTTAATCCAAAAAAAATACAAAAATAAAAATAAAAATAAACAACTACAACTGATTCTACATGTGTCACAACCGAACAAATCACTGTTCTTTTCGTGCTTTGGATTTGGCTGACTTTGGTTTGATTATGTTACCAAGAACGATCAAAACAACAGGAATAACAGTTCCAATGTAGTATACACTCCCGTATGCAGTCAGTGTCTCATGTAAGCTTAACACCTGTTACAAAAACAAAAACAAAATTTTATTTTTTTTCTCATTAAAGCTTTCTACTTTAAAAATAAAGTAGGTTGTTATTTAATGCACTGACCATGAAACCAACGCAAGAGTAGTTGAGCACTAGAAGTGTATAAAGGAAGTTAAGAAGCATAAAAATATTCTTAAGCGTTGGGTTGACCGATTGTTGCCACCTGTAAATGGCTGCACATGACAAATATAGACAGTCAGATATCCAGATATCCACATCAGCTTTCCACTAACTTTATTTAAATGAAAGTATGAAAGCCGAATATATTTTTATTATTATTTATTTATTTATTTATTTATTACCTCTTGAGCCAGCAATCATCAAAGCCGATTGAACAAAAAATATCATGTATCCCGGATATAATCCCTGTTATGATATTGCCACGTCAGCATAATTTCATAATCTTTTACTATATACTAAATGGAAATAAAAATCATAGACTTACATGCCATACAGCACTAACGGTTTGTGTTGCAAGTAACTGAAAGAATCCAGCTTTCTTCCCCTTCTGAACAAGTCTGTCATAAACATCTGTAAAAAAAAAAATACAGTTATTAGATATGACATGACATGACATGACATGACAGAATAGACTGTACAGTATTTGTCATTCATAGAACAAGACAACAACTAATATCCACGAGACAAAAACTACAACCTTTTGTCCTACCCGAAAAAGATGTTTGTGAAAAAGGCGAAAATGCCCTTAGAAAGAAGACTCACAATGACGAAGCCATGTGCTGACTTGAATATTCCACACAAGGGGTAATTCGACGGAACTCTTAGCGAACTCGACTCCCAAGACATCAACATTTTTGGCACGTTCCCATCGGGCCACGGGTGAGGGCAAATTGGTCCATCCACTAAAACCCAAGCCCGAAATGATAATAGAAGCTTCTGAAATCGACCATATGAAATAGTATTTCCAACGGGCTGTAAATCCAGCCATGTATTGGTAGCTTAGTTTTTTCAAGAATCCCCATTCT
Organism: Lactuca sativa; assembly: GCF_002870075.4. NCBI lineage: Eukaryota > Viridiplantae > Streptophyta > Magnoliopsida > Asterales > Asteraceae > Lactuca > Lactuca sativa. The sequence goes on along the minus strand of NC_056628.2, from coordinate 156,072,893 downwards.
TTGTATGTTGGATCAGTGAATTTTGAGAGTGGATATTGAGGTGATAAGTATAAATATAAACCCATGCAAAATCCAGCTTGCAAAAGGGCTTTTAGGGTTGCTCCAAATGGTGATGGTGTACCCTTTTCAGATTTTGCCCAAATCTGAAAAATAAATTAGTAAGAAATGAATTACAAGAATACGATAATTGTAACAAAATGGGAAGAAAAGGTAGTGTTTTGATGAAATGAAAGCAGGGGCAATATAGTAATTTTGTTTTTTCCTTTGATGTACTTACCCCTGTCCCTTCTGTCCAATCCAAGTAATCTTTAATTTCATAAACTGGACCTGCAAAGTGACTTCCACAACAGAGGCAAAATCCCACATACTCAATCAAAGAGGGAAGTTTAATTAACCGATTTTTCTTTTGAGATTCACGAAGATCTTCATCTTTTAACAATCCATCATTGTAATTTATAGCACATGAAATCACTTTCAATGTTATCACCATAAGAGCTCCTATATGATACAAATCATACAATAAGAAATCAATTAAGTGCCTTTGAATACAACACAGTTTAACTAAATAATAAAACAGAGAGGGCTTACCTGTAGCATCAATGCCTCCTTCCTTCCATGCATCCCCACTCATGTAGTATACATGGCTACATGTTATCAAAATAATTAACAATCATTAATAACCTAGCTATTGCTTAAAGTCGACCTAATTTAGATGGAAAGAGTGTAATTGTATCATAGTTAAGTCGTAGGCTTTCTTTCCCTTTCTGGTCAACTAGAAAACCTAAAAATTAAATTAAGTTAAACAACTTCTTTTGCTTATGTTGTACATTTATGCTAACAATATTCATTCTCTTGTTCAAATTTAAGCAACAATATTCCACTTTTGTACCATATATGCAACTGTGACGAATCATGCAACTATCTACCACTCAAATTAAAGTAAAATAACTCATGGAATAGCAGAAATCGCACGCAATGCTAAAAGAATTTACGAGTCTAAAGAGATTCAAATAGCATAAGAGGCGGATTCCCGGATACTATCAAAACATTAACCCTAATTTGTCAAATTTATGATCGAAACTTTGAATCAAACGATGAAAAAATAAGTTCGTACCACCCAATGAGGTATCCCATAGCCAGCACAAACGTAATCAAGCCGCAACGTTTTCGATAGAGCACCATTGACCCGTAACTAACCAACATAGGCACAAAGAAGTGTAGATTCGAGGAGAAACCAAAGGATAAGTAAGAGAGCAAAGCGCCAGTCAAGGCGGCGTACAAGTGTTTCCCGGTAGGGCCGCCGGGGATGAAGCGGTGGAAGAAGCCGACTGGAATAGTGCCAACGAAGCATAGAAGGAACCGGAGTACCGGCACCGATACTCCGATCGCCGTCGCCGTTGACTCCATATCCATGGTCTCTCTCAGCTTTGTCTTCGCTCACAGTGAGTCAGTCGGAGTCTTTTTCCTGGATTTCAATTTGGGCAGGCAACGCTTTAAATGGGATCAAATGGAAGTTGTGGTGGGGTCAGGTGAGGTTGGATGACACGTGTAGGTTTCTGATTGGAATATACTGTAGCAGATAAGAGTAGCTGAGTAGGCCAGTAGGGTATCGTAAATTGATAGCTAAATCCGGGATTGGATTCCCCCGAGTTTTCGATACGATTTAGGAGCTCAATGATAAAATATTTTTATTAAATTTGAAAAAATATTTTGTCTCGATACAAATTGATAATTTGACAAAATCATTAACACTAATAGTAGCTACATGAGAAAAGATAATTTGGCATAGGGAACAACTATACAATAGGATGACTTAGGAGGGTAATTATTTTTTATCTATATTTATATATTGGTAATTTTTTTTTGTATATAACAAAACAACTAATTTGTTTTAACTGTTTAAATTATATAAATATTACCGGCTAACCTCCATTTTAATCGGTAACTCAAATTAACTCATTTAAAAGAAGGGGAAAAGAAATTATGTGGCATATTACGTGTCTATTACACCCTTTGTCCGGATTCGACTTCATTTAATCAGGTGAATCGACCTCATTTAATTAGGGTTCTTAACACAAGAACTCCCAAATCTTTCCCCAAATCGTTCCCGGTTACTTAATTTTTCTCAGAATTCACTCGATCGAAGTCGTAGGAACTGAAGTTGGGACTTGAAATCGTCGACCGTAGACACTACAATAGAATCACCTAACGGTACATATCTCACTGTAGATTTTCACTACAACGACATGTTTGCACCAAACCCGTTAGTGTACTTAGACCCTATGAGAATGTCAGTTCGTGATGTGGATTTTGGTGGCATGTACTATAAAGAATTTGTGTTGTGGGTTTCAAAGTTGACAAGACGAAGTTGTGATAACTTGTACTATTGTAGTACTCATGAAAGATTGGCAGAGGGTGTTAGAAGAATCGACAATGATGCCGATTATTTTGAGTTTATTGAAGATGGTTACATGGATAAGAACGGGCTAAGGATGAATATGTACATTGACCACCAAAATGAACCTATTATTGACTGGGCCGATAAGGAGATGTTAACAGGTGATGAGGTGTTTGGGGTGATAGAAGATGATGATACAGAGTTACAGTTTTCAGATATAATGGAATATGAGCATGAACCTGATGAAGAGGTGCACACGTTTGACAAAACAGTTGATGATTAATTTTTGAACAAGTTGTGTGGTAAACCCATTCGTAATAGTAATCAAGAAGAAGTAAATGATTATGATGTTGATGATGATGATGATGATGATGATGATGATGATGATGATGATGATGAGATTGTGTGCCCTATATTTGATGAGAAGCAAGAATGGGATAAAATGGTCCCAGTTTTAGGTATGAAGTTTTCTAACTCTCTTGAATTGAAGCTATGTCTAATCAACTATGCCGTCAAGAATGGGTATGAATTATGGTTTGAAAAAAATGATCATCAAAAGTTGTTGGTAAAATGTTGTAAACATAAGAAGAATAAGAAGAATAAGAGTTGTCCCTTAAGGCATAATTGTGCAAGAGTATTCAAATTTGGGTCCATTGTAAGCTACAAATGGATTGGAACTCATTTCATGAATGAGATATTACAAAAACCAAAGATGAGCATTAGGAAATTGAAAGCTAAGGTCAATAAAAGGTTTAACCTGATAGCAAGTGTTGGATACTAGGAAATATGCATTTCAACAGATAGAAGGTACTTTAATAGAGCATTATGCCAAAACATGGAGCTATGGAGAAGAGCTAAAAAGGACAAATCTTGGATCAACAGTTAAGATGGAGGTGGATGTGATGCCTAATAGAGAAACATATGTCTCAAAGTTTTATGTGTGTTTAAAGGGTTTGAAGGATGGATGGATAGAGGGTTGTAGGAGGAGGGTAATTGGAGTAAATGGTTGTTTCTTAAAGGGCATATGAAGAGGTCAGTTGCTTGTAGCCATTGGGAAAGATGCAAACAACCACATATGTGACAACCTGAAATTTCCATTCGGTCAAACCCTAAAAGTCAACCACTTCGTATCATAACTTAATGTCATTATTTCTTATTTTTAGAAAATATAAAGTTCGTTTGATTATTTTAATATTATTTTTAAACGAACAGATGAATGAAAGTGTCGTCTCGGGTATTGAATTTCAAAAACCGCAAACACCTCGCGTCTTAGAAGTTCCCGACCAAACTATTTGGTTTGGGTCGAAAAATCACCCAAAAATCCGTAAACTCATGCATATGCATGAGTTTACTCCCTAAGACTAAGTCATTTGTGTTTACTCCCCAATTTCACAAAAGAGTAAACTCCAAAAAGGCTTTCAAGTATCATCCTAAATTTCATTCCAAATCTCCAAACTTGTAAGTGTTCTAACCATTTCAAGTTAGTAAAACACTTAATCTAGTGTTTGTACATCTAATCATCCACTCATATGTGTATTTTGTCTAGATTTCCAAAACACCAAGAACACACACTAAGTGTTCTTGGCCTATTAGTTCAAATCAAGCCTCCTAATAGTAAGTACTTCCATCCTTGAGTGTTATTAAGCTAGTATTACATTTAAACATCAAGAAATTATGTCAAGAACACAAGGTTAGAGGTGTTCACGGTCCAAGAATGTTCTTGGGCCGTAAACACCATAAATGGCACCAAAGTGTGCCTAAGTCCCTAATCTAAGTCCTAGTTTGATGTATAAGCCATCCTTGACATGTTTAAACATTCCTTTATTGTGTTTAAGCCTTGAAAAACATCAAATACCAACATTTATAGGTGTTTACGGTTTGGGGATCTCCCAAACCCATAAACACCCTAAAGTGTGTTTAAGTTGGTCATTTTCCTTCCTTAGGCCTAAAAACTAGCTTATACACTTACCTAATTGTGTTAAGGACTTGAAAACATGGAATACCCTTTTCCATGAGGGTTTACGGTAGTAAACCCAAAAGGAAATGTCCATGAGGCCGTAAACTCCTCCAAGGAGTGTTTTTGATGCCCTAGTCCCTTCCAAAGGCCAAATCACTTAGTATAAATGCTTCAATAGGCTTGTTAAACCACAAAACAACACTTGGTCAATAGGAGTAGACTTTATGACCATCAAAACCATAAATTCCAAGGGAGTTTACCCTTGAACTCCAAACACACTAGCTTTGCCCTACCAACACTCGGATGCAATCCTTGTGATCTTTAACACTTGAAACAAAGTGTTTTCATGTTCTAGAGTGTCCCAACTTAATTTATTAGTTATAAATTGGCTAATGAGTTATATATATGTTCATTATATGATAACTAGGCTCGTGCGTGTGTACAAGTCTTCATTTGTCACCTAGCACCGTACCCGACACTTCAATCCAATCCACTCACCACAAGTGAGTTCATACCCCTTTAACTAACCTTTGAAATACTTTTAAATGTTTTAAATGCTTTAATGGGGGGAATACAAGTTGAATACTTATAGTTATTACATCAATCACATGTGATTAATAACTATAAAACCAATGATTTTATTACTGTTTCAAACTGTTTATCAACCCGCTTTACTTCAAACTGCTTTACAAACTCTTTTACTTATCAATTACTCTTACTTAAACTCTTTTATACTTATTATAAATTGCATTCCTGTATATGTATAGTTATATAAGCAATGTTTAAAAGGCTTAGGAAGGTCGCACGCCCTATTTCCTTTTCACGCTTGAGATGTGGTCTGGTGGGATATCGGGTAGCCGTCCGAAGGTCGTTTCAATATTAATTATATATCATGTGTACATATATAGTCATAAGTTCTTCCATATTCATGCGTACTAGTTACATCATTAGTAAGTTACCATCGGGGTAGCACAGGTTAATACTTATACTATTGCTAGATCAATGAGTCGGTTCATTCATGAGTCACTACTTATTACTACGAGAACATATACATTACATTACTATGAGAACATATACAACTATACTAGAAGAAGAACATATACGATTATACTAGGAAGAGAACATATACAAACAATACTAGAACAAGTAACAATACATTACATATACATGAATACGTTAACATTTGTGATCCACTGTATCGGAGCATGCCTTCAATGTCATGGCCCGAGTTGTAGACAGAGTTTCTTGGAGGGAGAGCGTGAGGTTGCGTATAGATCTATACTGGATTGACTATCCTACACCTTGTTGCTAGCTACAGTCGGACCTGCAGGTCTGTGGGTGCCAAACGTCATATCTTTTTACGGCCTACATTTTGCGTTGTTACCTAGTCGATAGTATGGTACAATTAATCACATGATACCTTAATATAAATCCGGTTTAAGGTAGTTAGTACAGCAGTAGTTCCTATAATACAACACTACAGTACTACAATAATTTACCCTTTACATACATTTAGTGATCATTTCACTTAAACATTAATGTACAAACTATATTTTGTTAATGATAGTTACACTTGGGAAAATTACACACTTTTACGATAAACGAACATACAAAAAAGTTACGCCTTGGTAGAAGGCTACTTTTAATAGAAAATATAGGTTTTTCTGAGAGATTCAAACGTTTTGATACAAACACCGACACTAAAATACTTATGAACTCACCAGCTTAATGATGATAAACTCTTTCAAAATAACTTGTATTCTCAGGTCGTCAGTAGACAGGTACCGAGGCCAGCTTTTAAGAAGATGGAGCGCATCCAAGACTCATCTTATTATTTTGATTTACTTTTTGGTGTCTATAACTGTACGGAACACACTTGTATTAAAATTATATACTTAATGCAATGGATGATGTTGTTTGCCTATTTGCTGTTATACTGTGTTGTGATACTTTACATGACGTCCTCCGCCCCAGAACGTTTCCGCCGTTCTTGGTTTTGGGGTGTGACAGATTGGTATCAGAGCATTGTTTATAGTGAATTGAGTATATCAACCCATAAAAGATATACTAACTATAAACCCATTTGGGATTAAAACACTCTGACCAAGAGTCTATACTTTAAATATTAAAATATTTAATTAAGTATACTAGTCTGCATTCATACTAAAATCAGTGTCACAATGACAAGAACAAAAGTATTACGATTGTTAAATATCACAAGTGAGCTCGAGGATGTATGGTCAGTCCTGGGAATGGCATAGCCTGATCAACTATGCTGGTTCGAGGAGTGATTAACATATGCCCTAGAATGGTTGTGATATGTTAACAAGTCTAAAAACTTACCAACAATACCATAAGGAGAACAGTAGAACCTAAATATAAAATACTATAGGGGTATTTTGTGCTACTATGAGCTATTTATACACTAGATTCTTATACCTCTCTTCTCGCGTAGATTTAAATGGCTGGATTTCATCATGGCGACCCGTACTTCCCAAATGAAGGCAATGCTGGGTGGATCGAAGAAGAGCCTGAAGATGAGCATCCAATCCCTTTGGATGATCACCTCGCAGAAGGCTTTTCTGATGGATCTGACTCTGAGCCTGAAGTCAACAACCTACCGCCAGTAGGTCAAGCCCCAAACAACAACCCCCGACCAGCTTTTCCAAGTCCTACACCTTTGTGGGCAACCAACTTGAATCGCTGGAGCGATGAACAGGGTCAACCCTTACCTTACTTTGGGGACCGAAGCTTTTACAACCTCAGCGATGGTGGCTCTGCGGATCAAGCTCTGCCTGTCATTATCCGCAGGATAGCTCGTAATGGTGAACAAGGTCGAGCAGCCATTGACCGAGTCATGGAGATTGATGCCAACTCTGTTGTCAACACAGTCCGCATCCGTCGTCTGGAAGAAGAAATGGAACCGACCAAGAGAACCAATGAAACACTGCAGCAACAGCTGGCTGCCTCCCGATCCGAAATCATGGAACTTCGAGCCCGTCAGAGGGCTCATGAGCGACACCTTCAAGAGGTGGTTCGTCAAGTGGCAGACCTTAGGGTTCGCCCGAGGAATTCCCATCGCCGTTAGAAGATGTCTAGTACATCTTTGTCTTTTGGTTAAGGAATAGCTTTTAGTATCTGTGCTCTAAGTAGCACTTGTCTGTAAAATATTCCTAACTTTCAGTACTCTAACTAGGAATCTAGGAACTGTTAAACTTTCCGTATGGTATGATGTAAGACCTACTGTTAGGTCGATTTTCCCTGAACATATTATATCAGTAATACCAGTATTATTGACAACTACCTAATATGTGGGAAAAATCTGTACACTTGTGTTTTCCTACTATTCTTCTATGCTGTGATCTCAAAACACTCATTCAACTGTTGGGCTATGGTTAGTTAGTTCATGTGTCACTCTCACCCCACTTACAATTGATTCTTACCATTGTGTTTATCTTTATAAACTTATAGCTGAAAGATGCCTCCTCGCAAATCTCCCAGGAATAACCCTGCACCTCCTCCTCCTCCTCTTCCTTCGGTCATCGATACTGCAGCCCTGAATGTTGTCGTAGCTGCAGCAGTGGCAACTGCCATGGCTCAGTATCACTCTACTAATGCCAGCAGAGATTGAACCCCTGTTGACTCTATTCGTGCTGAAATCCCTGTGCGCTCGAGAGAGTGCTCCTACAAGGATTCCACCAACTACAAGCCGAAGTCCTTTCAGGGAACCGACAGTGTCATTGCCCTCTCGCAATGGTTCGAGAAGACTGAACCAATCTTCGAAATTTGTTCATGCCCTGCTGCGGCCACATGCACCTTTGAAGGAAAAGCCCTGACGTGGTGGAACGGCCACGTTAAAGCGCTAACTCTGGTAGTGACAAATGACATGGGTTAGGAAACCATGAAGGACCACATGATTGAGGAATACTGCCCGAGGGGCGAAATCCAGAAATTGGAGCAGGAGCTGTGGAGCCTAACCATGAAGAGCTCCGACGTAGTCTCGTATACCGCCAGATTCAGCGAACTGGTGGCCCTCTGCCCCAATATGGTTCCCACTGAAGGGAAAAAGATCGAGAGGTACATATGGGGGATAGTGCCTCCGTATCATGGGAATGTCCTATCATCAAACCCTGCTACCTTCGACAGTGCCAAGCGACTGGCACAGCGACTCATAGACCATGGAGTCAAAACCCCTGCAGCAACAACAACCTTAACCACCTCGGAACCCTCCAAACCCGCTGACACTAAGCGGAAGTTCTGGGAGGAGAAGAAGAAACAACGAATTGTCAAAAAGTAGCAAGTTGTGGCAGTGCATGCCGCAATAACCCCTGTTGCTGCTACTGCTCCGGTGGGGCAGTATGCTGGAAATTTGCCTAAGTGCAGCAAATGAAACTACCACCACAACGGCTCCTTCTGTGAAATGCAGTGCTCTACCTGCAACAGGAAAGGACACACAATCCATTTCTGTAAATCTCCAGCGAGGCCGATCACCCAAGTCCCCGACTCTAGCGTGAGCCAGACCTGCTATGGATGTGGCGAGGCGAGCCACTATAAGAGGGACTGTCCCAAAGCAAAGAATGCTGGCGGAGCAGGGAGAGTACTAGCAATAGGCCATGGGGAAGCAGTTGCTGACCCGACGGTGGTGACTGGTACGTTCCTCCTCGATAACTCCTATGCATGCATTCTGTTTGATAGTTGAGCGGAGCGAAGCTTCGTGAACCATAAATTTGCTCGCATGCTTAAACAACAACCACACACACTTAAAGAACAATTCACAGTAGAAATGGCTAATGGAAAAACTGAAAGCACGAATAACATATACTTAGGTTGTACCCTAACTCTAGATAACCATTCATTCTCAATCGACCTTATGCCGGTCTCGATTAAAAGCTTCGACGTTATCATCGACATGGATTGGTTAAGCCTTCATCGCGCCGACATCATGTGCTATGAGAAAGCAGTCCGTCTAAACCTCCCGTCTAACGAAACTCTTATCGTCTACGGCGACAAACCCGGTGCGAGTCTTCGTATAATATCAAGTATTCAGGCACAAAAGTATCTACGTAAAGAATACCATGCATTCCTTGCTCACGTTGTGGATACGAGCCTCGAAACGAAAGAACTAAAGAGCATTCCAGTAGTGAGCGACTTTCCCGACATCTTCCCAGAAGAGCTACCAGGATTACCTCCGCAACGACAGGTCGAGTTCAGAATCGACTTAGTCCCAGGAGCTACCCCAGTAGCCAAGTCGCCCTACTGAATAGCACCAGCGGAGATGCAGGAACTATCTGGTCAACTTAACGAACTGCTCAGCAAGGGCTTTATAAGACCAAGTTTCTCGCCTTGGGGAGCACCGGTCTTATTCGTTAAGAAGAAAGACGGATAATTCTGTATGTGTATCGACTATAGAGAACTCAACAAACTAACAGTCAAGAATCGTTACCCTCTGCCTCGCATAGACGATCTATTTGACCAACTGCAAGGGGAGAACTACTTTTCCAAAATTGATCTAAGATCCGGATATCACCAATTACGAGTGCTAGAGGAGGATGTTCCGAAGACAGCCTTCCGAACTCGTTATGGACACTACGAGTTCGTGGTGATGCCATTCGGATTGACCAATGCGCCCGCAGTCTTCATGGATCTGATGAATAGAGTATGCCGACCTTACTTGGATCAGTTCGTCATTGTCTTCATTGATAACATCCTGATCTACTCCCGAAGTAAGGAAGAGCATGGCGATCACCTGCAACAAGTTCTAGGAACTTTACAAACGGAGAAGCTTTATGCGAAGTTCTCTAAATGTGAATTTTGGATCCGAAGAGTCGAATTCTTAGGACACGTGGTAAGCGAAGAAGGAATTCACATGGACCTATCCAAAATTAAGGCCATTGAGAATTGGCCAGCACCGAAGACGCCTACAGAAATTTGTCAATTTCTAGGCCTCGCTGGCTACTACCATAGGTTCATACAGAACTTCTCCCGAATTGCGAAACCTCTTACAACACTGACCTAGAAAGGCGTGGCCTTTGACTAGGAAGAGAAACAGGAAAGAGCGTTCCAAACGCTCAAGCGAGCTTTGTGCACCGCACCAATACTATCCCTCCCCGAAGGAATAGAAGACTTCATAGTCTATTGCGATGCATCGAATCAAGGGCTCGGGTGTGTTCTGATGCAGCGAGGTAAGGTCATCGCCTACGCCTCGAGATAGTTGAAGACACACGAAGTTAACTACACAACCCACGATCTTGAGCTAGGAGCAGTTGTGTTTGCTCTGAAGATCTGGAGACATTACTTGTACGAAACACACTTGTATTAAAATTATATACTTAATGCAATGGATGATGTTGTTTGCCTATTTACTGTTATACTGTGTTGTGATACTTTACATTACGTCCTCCGCCCCAGAACGTTTCCGCCGTTCTTGGTTTTGGGGTGTGACAACATATATCCTGTTGCATGGGTTGTGGTTGCAGTAGAATATAAAGAAACATGGAAGTGGTTTCTTGATCTTCTAATTGATGACATTGGAATGGGAGTTGGGCATGAACTAACCAGAATATCAGATCAACACAAAGTAATGTTCAAACTTCAATTATTGTTATTTTCCAACTTAATATGTTTTAGCTTATGCTTTGTATGTATTGATTACAGGGATTAGTTGAAGCTGTGAAGGAAAGGGTTCCAGCTGCAGAGCATAGGCAATGTGCTAGGCACATATATGCTAATTTCCAAAAAAGATTTAAGGGGCAAATATTTAGGAAGCTGTTTTGGAGAGCATCTGGATCTATAATTCCACAAAAATTTGAGTATCATATGAATGAAATCAAGAAGCTAGAACCACTAGCTTATGAACATTTGATGGAAAGGAACCCTAAAACATGGTGTAAAGCATTTTCCAGGTTGATAGGAGTTGTGATGCATATGAAAATGGTGTTTCTGAAAGTTTTAACTCAGTGATTGAAGCTACTAGGAAGAAACCACTTATTACCATGTTAGAAGAAATCCGAATTTATGTAATGGAAAGGTTGTGTATATACAAGGCCAAGGGTCAATCTTGGGATTTAAACATCTGCCCTCCCATAAGGTTGAAGTTGAACAAGCTTAAGGAACAATAAAGGTAAATTCTTATTGCTTATATGTTTGACATTTTTACTATTTTCTAATTTCTATATGATTATGGATAGGTTTTGGCAAGTGGTACCTTCTGGGTATATGCAATTTGAGGTGAGGGTGGGGACTGATGGGTATGATGTAGACCTTCATACCAGGCAATGTGGATGCAGGGCATGGCAGTTAGCAGGGTATCCTTGTGTGCATGGATATGCTGCCATTTCAAGCCTCAATAGGAACCCTGAGAACTATGTGTCAGAATGCTTTACTACATCAATGTATGCAAGTTGTTATAGGTATAACATAGGCCACTGAACTGTAGTGTTATGTGGCCTGAAGTGGATTACACCAAACCATTTCCCCCTAAAAAAGAAGGCTACCTAGAAGACCATCAATGAAAAGGAAAAAGGGATCAGGTTGAGAGAGAAGCTAAGGGAACAAGGCATACAGTCTCAAAAAAGGGAATGATCATGAGACGTACCATTTGTATGGAAACAGGACATAACAGATCAACATGTCCTCAAAGACCAAATGATGTACCATCTACTTCAGGTTCTAGAAAAAAAAACCTAAGAAACAAGGTGTGATGCTAACTTATCTAATATATTACACTTGTGTACCATTTCTTAATGTTTTTCCCTCTTACAGGTAATGTTGATGTTCAAGTAGACATTGAAGCAAAATTGGAAGTGGAACATGCATTTATGTTTGAAAGTGAAAGTGATAGTGACTTTGAAAGTGAAAATGATGTGGAAGCTAACATTGAAGTTCCTGAAGTTGATGTGGTACCTTAAATGGAGGTTAACATTGCAGTTCCTGATGTTGATGTGGTACCTGAAATGGAGGCTAACATTGAAGTTCCTTTAGTTCAAGATCACATTGAAGAAGAGATTCAAGATGAAGTGGAACATGAAATTGAAGTTAACATTCAAGAAGAAGTTCAAGATAATGTGGAACAGGAAATTCAAGACAATGCAGAAATTCAAGTTAGGAAGAGGACAAGAAAAAGTTCAGAAAGGATTACAAAGATTATGCTAGGGAAGAACATAGGGAGGAAAGAGGGAAGCAATAATGAACACCCACTGGAGATTTGAACTTAATGTCTTGTTTGTATTTTTGCACAACTTTTGGTATGCATGTTTTGGAATCCTGGGTCTTGTAATAGCTTTTGGCACAGTAGGACAAACTTGACACATATTTTGGAATATTTTGGTACTTTAACATCTTGGGTCTTGTATGTTTGGGAATCTTTTGTATTGTAAGGTACTTTAACATCTAATTTAAGTACATGTTTATTTAGATGTTTGTATACATTACATGTTTACTGTCTTTAATGGTAATCTCATTTGTGATGTTTATAATGCCATTTGTGTTCCCTGTCTTTAATATCTTTTCCCCAAGTTCATTTACATGTTTATATACAATTTGATCATAATACATCAAGTATTAAACATCAAAGTTTAGTTATGATACATCAAACTTATGCGACATTAACTCAAACACATGCTTTAGTCATAACTTTCATTGCATACAAAACTTCATGAAGTACATGATTTAGTCAGAATACATCAAACATGATACAAAGAACCCATCAAACTTTACAAACTAAATCTTTAACATACAAGAAAAATAGCACAAACAATGCAACTTTATAAGTAAACAACTTCCACTTGACTTTGTCCAGTTCTTGTCTGAAAACCAAATCACATTTCTTCTCTTCTTCCAACTTTTTCCTGCATCTACTAATTTTGTTTTCCAAATTTCCAAGCTTCAATGTTAGGTTGTAGATTTGTCCAAAATCACTCTTCTTCTCTACTTCGTACTCATCCTCTTCCAGCCATTCCCATAAATTACATTTTGGAGTTCTTGTACTCTTAAGGAAAGGATAAAAAAAGTTAAACTGAAGAGAAGATGAAGAAGAAGATTCGGTTAGGGATGATTAAAAAAAACATATTTACCAGAGAGTTTTGACAAACTCGAATTTTTTCCTGGATTGTCAGGTGTTCTTGAAATCTTCACACGCGATGGCATGTCGCGCTTACATGGATGGTTAGCTTGTAATTCGACATTGCGTTTGAAAGAGGCAGATGAAGCAGAAGAAGAAGCCATTGTCGATCTAGGGCTTTAACCATATAGCACCCTTTATATAATGAGGTGATGTGTAATATGCCACATAGATGCCACATATAATCTTCTGTATGCCACACAATTTCTTTTCCCCTTCTTTTAAATGAGTTAATTTGAGTTACCGGTTAAAATGCCGGTAATATTGGTATAATTTAAACAGTTAAAACAAGTTAGTTGTTTTGTTATGTACAAAAAAAATTGTCAATATGTGAACACGGATAAGAGGTAGTTACCCTCCTAAGTCATTTTCCCATTCCTAAATTATCTTTAATTTATTTTCAAAATTAAGAATATCTTTTTGTTAAATAATCATGTGCTAAACTAAAAAGTGTTTATCAAGATGATTCATGCATTTTCAGCTTAATTCAGTTATTTCATTTGTGTGATTCGGAATGTTTTTGGCATAAACATTTTATAAAATTTTATAAAATGATATATGTAAAAGATAACAATAAAAAATTGATTGTTTTATGGATGTTTTTAAGATTTCCTTTATTTATTTGGTGGGGAAAAAAGCAAATAGCAAGGAATTCATTTTATTGCTTACTTATTTTGTGTTATAAAAAAGGTTTAGACAAAACTTCAAAAATGGTCCTTATGGTTTTCAAAAATATCAAGTTTAGTCTCTACGTTCAAAAAACCTCACAGATGGTCCTTGTGGTTTCAAAACTTTTAACAAATGGTCCTTCCGCCTAACTCCGTCAGCTTTCTACCGTTAAATGAGGGGCATTTTTGTCATTTTAATACACAGGGACCATTTATGAGGTTTTCTCTATATAAAAAAAAAGAAAAAAATTATTTAATTAAAAGGCCCTACCCTCTCTCTCTCTCTCTCTCTCTCTCTCTCTCTCTCTCTCTCCTTCCTTGGCCCTCTTTCATTTGCCATCACTTACTCTGATCATCGATCAAATGGATTTGAAGTAAAAAAAAACTGCCGATTACTCACCCGAATTTGTTTCTTCAAGGACCTATCATTCATGGTGTTGCAGGTTTCTGAGCTCATCCAGATTCATGTCGCTTTCCATTGGATTAAGCTCAATGATTCAGGGGATTCTCAAAGATTTTCAAGATTTGGGTTTAGTGTTAATTAAACACAGTGATGCAGAACCACATAGACGAGGTCAAGGGTTCGATGGTCATGAGATGGGATCAAACCACAAATCAAATTACACGGAAGATGAGGTGGTCCAGTGAATCAAAACCATAAGGATCCATTCTTTCTTGGGGGCGGCGACGGCTCACATAGACCGCCGTGAGGATCGACAACGTCGATCTCTATTTCTATCCCTAATATATGCTTGTTTTAATCAGACACTTGGTCCAGAGATTACAACAACCTTTATCCAAATAGATTTCCTTTATCTCCAGTTTTAGATATGGGTTGTTTTTACAGGTTTGAAAACCCATCAGAGATTCCGACGAGGCATTCTTGGGTTTTAAATCTGGTGGCTGATTCCGACAAGTCATCCCTGGGTTTCTTCGGCTTTGATGATGTGTGCGTATAAGTTGTGTGTGTGTGTTTATTACTTGCTTTTCTTTCCAGTCACCTCCGGATTTCTCAATTGATTCTACGGAGAGGATTTGATGAAAACAAGTCGACAGTTTGTGTATTTGTATGAGATAGAGAGAGCTTCATCGGGAGGTTATCATCGGAATTGGATTGATATTGGTGAGGAAAGTGATTGCAGTGGAGGTAGAAGGAACATGTCCAAATTTTGGTGGAGAATTCGACAATGGAAAAAGGGTTGAGTATGAATCGGAAATAATAGTTGTGGAGAAGGAGTAAAGGAGGAGAGGGTGATATTGGGTAAGGGTTTGATCGGAGTGTAGATGGTCAGAAAGGATGACGATCTTGGGTTTCCAAATCCAAGAATTGTTTCATATTGGGTTAAATTGAGAGAGAGAGAGAGAGAGAGAGAGAGAGAGAGAGAGAGGCCCTTTAATTAAATAATTATATATTTTTTATATAGAGAAAACCTCATAAATGGTCCCTGTGTATTGAAATGACGAAAATGCCCCTCACTTAACGGTAGAAAGCTGACGGAGTTAGGTGGAAGGACCATTTGTTAAAAGTTTTGAAACCACAGGAAGCATCTGTGAGGTTTTTTAAACTTAGGGACTAAACTTGATATTTTTGAAAACCATATGGACCATTTTTGAAGTTTTGTCAAAGGTTTATATTTAGTGGTATCATATATATATATATATATATATATATATATATATATATATATATATATATATATATATATATATATATATATATATATATATATATATATATATATATATATATATATTGGTGGAGAGCTCTTCTGAAACATATGATAATTTAAGAGTGGATTAGTCTATGTAAATACAAAATTTTCATAGGAAATCCGTTTTCATATGGCACTAACCCGTTGGAATGAGGTGTGCCCTGGCTAATTTCTTTTAAAATCATAATTATTATCACTCTACAATCATAATTATTTAATGATGCTCTAACAATTACAAACAATCGAAAAAAAAGAACGGAATTATGTCTAAAATCAATTTAAAATTATTTATTTATTTGTTTAAATAAATTATTTGTTTATTAACATTTAAGATTTCCTACTGATATTTGTTTTGTTTTTTTAGAAAATCAATAATTTGTTTATTATTACCAAAAAAAATAATAATAATGAGATACGAATACACTCTTGGTTATTGTAAAGTAAAAGATGCACGTTGAATTATCCGTTTTTAGTATCCCAACTACTTCATATTTGTTGGTAAGTTAGGCTTACGTTTGGCCATCAATGCCAACTAAATTTATTTTGGAATTTGGTAGAGAACAAAACTTAAATTGATTTATCGGATTCCATTTATTTGGTTGAACTTTCGCTTGGTAATCAGCTGATTCAACACCTAAATTTAATCGTATTTTAGATTCGCAACAAAAATCCAGATGCAAGTGGGCACTGGAAGGCGACGAGAACACGTTTTTGTTTAACGGTCCCATCAACAAAAATACAAGAACTTTCAAGGGGTAACACAAAAATTAACAAAATTAACAGCTGAACCAGGAACTTTCAAGGGGTAACACAAGAATAAAAGTTCCGATAAAAGATAATAGGATTTTTTTTTTTTTTTTAAATTACGATTAGCTAGATATAACAAACTAGCACAAGTCACTCTTCAAAAGTTTCATTATGGAAAAACATCGCTTCATCAAAATACATTATAAATTCTTGAATTTTCATATCCAAAACTAATACTAACATCCGGTTTTTTTCGGTGGTGAGTTTAAAATCGAAAACCATATGGTTCACTGACTGAGTTCAATCAGATTTGTTAAAAAACTGGATTAAACCAGGTTAGTACACCAAGAAAAATAACCGTTTTAGCATGTCTAAAAATTGGTGTTGAAAGTACATTAACTTATGTTTATTAACTTGTCTAAACTAGACATCAACGAGTTTATGTTGTACAAATATGAAAGAAGAAACGTCTATTTATAAAAGAAAACTCATTAATCATTTTTTATTAGAGTCAATGTGAGACTCTTTAATCTATGGATGTCAACAGGACCAAATATGAGGGGAAATAGTTGCCCCCACCCCCGAAATCAGTTATTGCCCCCGTCTCCGAATCCCCCGTTTACATAGCCCCCGATCTACCGTTTTATAGGTTTAAAACTGACTTTTTTTTGCTAAATAATTGTTATATTTTGGGCTAAAAACTATTTTTTATAACTTTCAAAGCATAAAATCTAGTTCTTTAACAACTAAAAAAATTAAAAATCCAACATTACAAAACGACAAATCCAACAAACTTACAAATATAAAATACGACAAATCCAACATTACAAAAAAAAATACGACATGTCTAAAAATATATGACCAATTCACTATCGTATTATCGTATATTGTAAAGTGGAAGAAAGTCAAGAAACCCTAAAATTATATAATATATTGTTATTGTCTTAATATATATATATATATATATATATATATATATATATATATATATATATAAATATATATATATATATATATATATATATAATGCTAGGTTATTTTGTTTCTTACATCTATTGTGTGCCTGTAAGCACAATTCTGGACCAATGGATGGATAAAATCAATGGTCATGATCTAAGGGTCTATGATATTACAATATGGTAACATGTATCATATAATCACATAAATTTCAGCAGAATTGTGTTTTGGTCAATTAACCTATATTAAAAAAAGTAAATTTTCGGATTTTAAGGGATACTTAATTTCCTTTTTTTAAATCTGGATTTTTTAAGTTAATTCAAATTTAATTCTATTATAATTTCTAATATTAACCGATTTTATACTGTCAGAATGACAGAGTCAAACATAATCTAGTAAATATACTTTCGATTTTATTCTTGCATAATATGGTTCATTCAAGATAGTTTTTTATAATTAACATGCTTAAAGAATTATACAACATATTATCAAGAATAACATTTTCTAAAGAATACGAATTTTATTTTTTAAGAATCACTAATTACATTAATTCGTAAAGAATAAGAATTACATTTATTCTTAAATATTAAAACTAAGAATGGTTACAAAAATAAAAATAAAAGCATCAAAATCTAACAAAAACATTAATCCATTCTGAAAAAATATTATTGTTAAGAAACACTTTATACATTCTGGCAAAATACATTCTGCTAGAATACTCTTGTTCTCCATGTTTCCTTCTTTTTCCATATCAGTGACAACCTCTTCAAAATCTATATCCACAAAGAAACCATAATCAACTTTAAAATATTAAACTTTCAGTATATTCTAAAAGAATAAAACTATAACTTCTAATAGAATGTGTTAGACATTAAAGACTTTTAATTTATTCTAACATAATGTAATACTCGAGTCACTTGATCAAGTATTCCCTGAGTCACTTGATCCAAATAATAGACTTAATCTAATTACAATGATTCTAGAGCCTACATTATAGCTAACACATACGACAATATATTAGAAAATGTCATATTATTACAAGCAAGAATGTGGGAAATATGACAGTTCAAAGATCACAAAAATTTTCTGAACAAAGTAGAAGTGCTAAAAATATAGCTGTAACATCCAATGTTCGAAGGACTATAACTTAGCCAATATTAATCCAATTAAAATGACTTCAAAACCTAACTTATAGCTAACATAAAGGAGAACATGCATAAAAAAATTCAAATCATTCCAAGCTAGTATGAGAGAGATATGATAGTTCAAAGATTACAAAAAAAATTGGCTGAAATATTTGATTCAAGCATCTTAGCAAACAATTGGCAGGCAAAATCGGATGCTCATATCTTTATACTCCATTTGATGAAACACACAACATATGTAATTAATAAATACATGAATGTGACTAAATTTACAATAAAAGAGTGTATACCTTCAAATACTAACGAAAAATTTGAGATTCCATGCCATAAAATTGAGATTCCATTATGACAAAATTAGAACTTGATTTTCCATTCCGGCAGAATTGCTGTCAGATACACCCATAATAAAAATTTTATGGTAATTATACAATCATAAGAATCAAAATTGCAAAAGGAGAGAGATGTATAAAGGACTTACATAAATGGATTCTTTCCTGAAATTTGCTAATTTCACCATCACCACCTGACATGGATTTCCAACTCCACTATTTTAATCAAGCCAAGAGAGAGGCAGAGGGAGAAAGAAGCCAAATGGTTCCCTTCGCTTGGTTATGATTTTCAATTCAAAATCGGGAGCAGTTAAAGATGATGGCGATGTTAATGATTATCTTTTATCAAACACATATACACACACTGACGGAGGCTTGAAGTGAAAAATTGGGGTTCAGGAAGAAAGGTGAGGGCTTTCATCATCGTTTTCATCAAATACCAACTCCATTCTTCATAATACCTTCTTTTATCACCTCTTCGCTGGTGGTTGTGATGTGGTGTTTGGCGGCTGCTGTGGGGAAAGAACACGTCGGCAACAGTGACAATGAGGAATGAGGTGGATGTCAATTATGTTATGGTGGTTTTTGTAGGGTTTAAAAACTGATTGCAATTTTATAGGGATTTGATTTGATTTTAATTTTGGAATTTATTTAATATACATGCAATACTACTAATTTACCCTTATTGATTTATTTAAAAATTTAATTTGTGCTAAATTCTGATTGGTCAATATGTGCACACAATACTTGTTGAAAACATTTGAACCTAACTCCCTCTCTCTCTCGCTATATATATATATATATATATATATATATATATATATATATATATATATATCCTATCCTATCCTAATAAATGAGTGCCAATGTTCCACATGGCAATTGCTCTGACTCTCTTAAGTTTTTTTCCCGCTCAAAGTTTCTAACCGATCTTCTGAAATTGCCCCTACTATGATGATGATAATATGCCCTTATTCATTCAATTCTATTAACATCCTCTAATCTCGTCAGTTTCTTTCGATCGATTCAATAGCTTGATAAGGATGATTTTATTGACTTTAGGACTGGATGTTTGGGGAATCACTGATGAGGCGATAAACCTAGCTTCAATGGATTGTTCCGACGAGCTCAAGCATCATAGATACAAAAGTTATGGAGTGACTTTATGCACAGCAATAGAGTCACAGTTGATACCTGAATCTAAATCCTCAACAAGATTTGAATGGTGTCGTTCTAACCATAATTACGAAAGAGGTAAACGACGATAAAGATGGAGGAGGTGATACTCTTTTAACTCCATAGTCGATTCCTTAAGATGACGAAGAAGAAGAAGAGCCAGATTCGTACGCACGGTTTTTGATGATGAGCTTACCAAAATTCTCAGGATCAAAGAAAAGCTCGAACATCCACACCAGGTTTAACTCCTAATTCATTTACCCACATGCATTTTCCTAATAGTTGGATTTAATCTCGTGCAATTTGGAGCATAAAACCAATAACAATAGTAAGTATGAGTATTTGTAGATAATTGTGTGTTCTAGATGTATTTGAATAATCCTGTGCTTTTACAAATAACATGGTGCTTTTTATGTGCAGGTGCGAAGGCATCTGCTTTTGTTGAGAATGCTCTTGTTGGCCATAAATCTAAAAGATTTACCACAAGAGAAGAAGAGAAGTTCAAATTTATTGGGAAGTAAGTATCTGTACTTGTGCGCCTTTAATCTCTATTTCTTCCTTTCTCTTTATAGTTTCTACAAAAATGCAGTTTAATTACTTTTTATGCTGCTCTTTTGGTATTATGTTGTGATGAAAGTTTTTTGTTGAGTAGATCCCGGAAGGATGCCAAGAAGAGATTACATGGTAATGAAGATTATTATCCATGAACTCCGAAAACCATTATCGGTTTCAAAAATTAAGGTTCATCTCAACCTTCCTTGATTCGAGTATGGATCCTCTGCTTTCAGTAGTACAGGCTCATACTACCTTCCACATTTATCCGTACTTTCCTCAGGAACTGCCTTGACTTCACCTAGTCCCTTCTACTACTACTGCTTTTTGCTCTATTCTCATCCTAGGCTTGCCCTAGAGTAATCTCCGTCTCACTCTCCGCCATTAGCCGCATAAGAAGTCCCTGCTACCTTTCCCTATCTAGCTCGCTGATACCATTACATATTACTAAGACCAGATAATTCTTCGAATGAGAGGTCTCTCCCTATAACGGTTAGACTCAAACGAGAGCTACGAAATAAGGTTAAACCTAACCTTCTGAAATTATTTAGTCCTCATAATATGTAACTTAGCGTATTCGTTTACTATTTAGTTAAAGATAGCTAGAACTCCTAAAAGCCCAGAGCAAGCAGCATTAGAGCATTGAGTAAACAAAATCAAACATATCCTAATCAGGCTATCATATCATTGACTAATCGGTACTGGCATCCAATTCAATAACCTCATACAGTAGGAATACAAGGCATCCTTCCTAGATCCTTAAACCTAAATGTGACAACCCGAAATTTCTATCTTGTACAACCATTCAATTCAATAAAATTCAGACTTGTTTCTGCTATCTTTTAGCACTGTTTAGAGTCTGTTTGAGTGTTTTAAGCATAGTACATTCAAGAATCGGGTGTTAGGAAGTATCTGTTTGAGCCACTAGTGTACTAATCAAGTTTTAACTCCATCATTTGGAGTTTACGGCCACCCCAACATGAGTTTACGGCCGTAAACTCATGAGGACCATAAACTCATGGCTATATATTAGAGTCTTGGTCATTTTTCAACTCTTTTATCACTTTCAACTCTAGAACTCAACTTCTCTCTCAAACTATCATCCGATTTCCATCTAGATCTTCAAGATTGTAAGTATCCCTTCCATTTGATTTGTTGATACAATACTTTATCTAGTATAGATCATTGATTTCATCCATGAAATCACTTCATTTTGATAGATCTTCAAGTATTCTTCATTTCACCAAGAACACACACTAGTGTTCTTGGACCTTAATCACCTTTTCAAGCTTCTATATCGTAAGTGCTCCTTCCCTAACTTGTTGTATGCTAGAAGCACATTAATAACACTTAGAAAACATCCATTAGGCATGAACAAAAGGAGTTTACAGCCAAGAGTATCTCCCTTGGCCGTAAACCCCTAAAAATGGTGCCATCTATACCCTAAACTCTTCTAGGAGCTAAGTTAATGAACTAGAACGCTTTTTGGAGGACTATTAGACCTTAACACACACTTTGGTACAAATTACCATGAGTTTACGGCTATAAAATCATTGGGCTGTAAACCCATGGCCCATAAACTCATGTGGGTAATGCCATTTGGGCCGTAAACTCCTATGTGAGGCCTACATCCCTTATATGAAACCCTATGTGGTTTAACACTTCATTACAAGTGTTTCCTAGTCCCTAAGGTTGTTCCAATTCAAGATTAGATGCTATAAACACTAATTAGATGCATATATGTATCATTATATGATAAATAGGATCTGTGTGTGTGCTTAAGTCTTCACTTGGCACTTAGCATCCTATACCCATCTTTCATTCGCATCACTCACTACAGGTAAGTTCATACCCCTTAACTTATCTTTTAAATGATTTTAAATGCTTTTATGGGGGGGGGGGGGGGGATACAAGTAGAAAACATATTAGTTATAAAATCAATCACATATGATTTATAACTATGTTTCAAACAAAGGTTTTCATATACTTCAAACTGTATTATCAAACAAACTGTTTTTAAATCGTTTTATAAACTGACATCAAGTCATTAATATTTATTGTTAAACTCTTCAAATGTTTTACAAAACTTCTTTTTAAACTTATATATTGTCAAAAGGATGTCTATATATGTATAGTTATATAAGTAATGTTTAAAGGACTTAGGACTGATAACTTGCTTTATTTCCTTTTCCTTGTTTAGATGTGACCTGAGAGTATCGGTTATTTGTCTAAATGTCGTTTAAATATCAGTTATATATTATGTATACATATGTAGATATAAAAGTACTATCAATCAGTTCAATACCTTTGGGTAGCAAATGCATACCTTCATTCATTCAAACTACAGAAATTACTAGTAAACTATAATAGGTATAATTTAAGAGAATACTATCATATACAAATACTAGACAGAGAATACTTTAACAGAGAATACTATAACAAAGAATATTATAACAGAGAATACTATACATGAAATACTATACATAGAATACCATTACTATAACAAGATTCAGAGATAACATAATGTGAGATACTACTTCATGATACAGCGACCATTTCGTTGTGTCACGTTTTGTAACCAGAATCTCCTGGAGGGAGAGCGTGAGTTTGCATATAGATCTATACTTGATTGACTATCCTACACCTTGTTGTTCGCTATAGTGGGACTTGCAAGTCTACGGGTGCCAAATGTCATTTCTTCCGACGTCTTTCATCGTCGTGTTTCAGTCAGTTAGTATGGTAACAACCTCATCACATTTTTGTATTTTACCTAAATTAAACCATTGGTTTTAAGGTAGTTATTACTTCAGTAGTTAATACAAATAATACTGCAGTACACACACGTTTTCCCATTATATTCAAATTGTGATCTTCTCACATAAAGGGTAATATAAAACTATATTTTGGTAATAATAGTCATATTTGGGAAAAGCATCCGCTTTTACATAGAAACAAACATACAAAATAGTCGGGTCTTGGTAGAAGTCTACTTTTTATACTAGTAGAAAATATAGGATTTTCTAGGAGTTTTCAAACATATACAAACATTTACATTGAACATTTATAAACATTTTCAGTAAACTTATACAAACATTGACACTAAATACTTATGAACTCACTAGCTTAAATGATGATCTACGCTTTCAAAAAAACTTGTATTCTCAAGTCATCAGTAGACAGGTACATTCGACCAGGGTTTGAGAAGACGGAGTATGTTCAAGACTCGTCTTTTATTTTGATCACTTGTTTTGGTGTCTTATTATTATGAATGCAATGGATGATGTTTGCCTTTGGTGTATCAAATTATACTATTAATGCAATGGATGATGTTGTTGCTTGTTTACTACTTTGCATTTTTATGATACTGTACATGACGTCCTCCGCCCCCGAACGTTTCCGCCGTTCCGGTTTTGGGGTGTGACACTAATCTAGCATGCAGTTCACATATTCACAATTCATATCATAACATAACGTGTATGGTTAATTGGGGAGAACTTACTTGAGCTCAGCTGATTGCATGCACCATACCCTTTTCTCTTTTCAAAATACTTTTCTATAAAAAATGGTTTTCTTTTGAAAATTTGTATACCAAGTCCTCAGTTTAAGTTCAGATACACCCAAGAGTGTGTCCGAATCCCTCAAACCAAGGCTCTGATACCAACTTGAAACATTCCAAAAATCACGACCGAAAATTTCATCATTAAATAACCATAGTTATTAAAATCATCTTATCAAAACATAAACCATAGTAGCTCAAAATATCATCATCAGTATATCCATATCAAAACACATGTCAAATATATCAGAGTAACATCCCAGGCTAAACATCATGGTGTGTGCAATGCAGTCATCCCGAATTCTTCCCTTTGCTACTGGAAGTACCTGAAACCAAAACTAAAAACTATAAGCACGAAGCTTAGTGAGTCTCCCCAAACTACCACATACCATACACATAACATGCAACTAGGAGATATGGGCCTCGCCCACACTCGGATAACGGGCCCCGCTCACACTTAGTGAGCTACGGGCCTCGCCTACACTCAATTATCTTGGAGATACGGGCCCCGCCATCGCCATGGATTCCTGAGGCATCTTTTTTTCATGCATGATTCGTGCATTTCATTATCTTTTTTTTAAATGTAAATTTGTATAAATTAATGAAGATGAATACCCCACACGTCACTCAATTCTACTGTGTTTTCTTTGAGAAATTTTATATTTCGTTCAATTCATTCGGTTACCTTCAATGGATTCCTGAGGCAAAGCTAAATAAGTTGGTTGTAGCCAAAGACGCAAATCCATGCAAGGTGATTCAAGTTAAAATATTCAATTTTCTTCTCCAGTATTTCAAACTCAAACTATCAGCAATACCAAAACTACCAACAAAATCAAAACTATCCACAACAATATTACCTGGTGCAACAATCTTACAACACATTTAGACTTTTAGAGGAAAATCCGGATTATAATCAATGTAATCAGTTTTCTCAAAGGGTTCCATAAACCCAATTCCAATCTTCTCATACCAAAAATTTTCAGTTTTGTGATGCTCAGAACATAGAATCTGACAGTTCTAGTGACGAATCGACTCCCGAAAGAAATGAATAAGAAGACAAGTTGCAACCCGTTGCTAAGAAAAAACGCAACTATACAAAACACAAACACCAGAAGTCAAAGAAATGGGTGGAACACGAAGAGTTGACTTTGGTTAAGGCATATGTCGATGTTTTTAAAGCTAAAAAACATGGAAATCAAAAAAGGTTGGATGCATTTTAGGAACGGGTTTGAGAGTGCTATAATGTTCAACTAGGAGGTTCGTATCGGTCATGACACTAAGTAAACTATCAACAAAAGAATGATATTTAAATGTTCTATGTTTTTGGCCGTTGTGAATATGATAATTGTTTTATTAAATAATAAATTGGAATTAAAGAATTTTAAAAGTATTTTTTAATTTTTATATGATTAAAGAATTTGATGTCATTAGATCGTTATATGAAAATCGAACTTAGGGCATCTCCAACCACCCTTAAACTCCATTTCTTCCTCCATTCTTCTCCAACCCTACCCCATTTTCACCTCCATTTTTGGAGATATAAATAGTATTCCCCCATATATGGGGGAATACTATTCATATCTCAAAAAATGGAGGTGAAGTTTGGTTGTCAATTTTAGTCCCTCTCATTTTTATTTTATATATTTATAGTTTATTTTATCTACTAATTATAATTAAAATGCAATATTTAATATTTATAATATCATGTTATATACTAATTTATATTAATTAATCATAAATATAGAGTTTAATAAGTAGAGGGGTGTATTTGACAATATATAAGTTATAAAGATGAAATATTTTAGGAATATACTTTTTGGGGTAAAAAATGGGATAGAAAATAGAGTGGGGTTGGAAATGAAACACTATTTACTCCATTTATTGGGGGAAAATGAAGATGGGTTGACGATGGTCTTAAAGAATGTTGTATAATAGCGAAACTACTTTTTCAAATAACAATGTGTTTTATGTGGATTTAAATGATTTTTTTTTGGAATTAAAAATATTGAAAATAACTTTGCCTAAAAGTATTGTGTATGTGTTTAAATATTTGGAATTTTTTTTTGCTAGTTACGAGCTACTAAAAATTTACCTAAGGTCGTCGATGTCACAAGAGTTGTTGAATGGTTTGACTATCTTATGCATAGATAAATATATGTCACATTAAATTGATCTTGACAATATTATTAAGAGAAATTTACTAATATAGCCAAATTACTAATTACTTTGTAAAAAAAGTCAAGAAAATTAAATTACACAAAATAGCCATCAATTTCATAGATGGATTAGGACCATCTATGAAATCATTGTTCCATTTGCGAAGGTACAAATAGTTTATGCATGTATAATTCAGAGACTTGTACGTTCGCAGATGAAAAATACATATAAACAGTTTATGCATGTTTATGATTCAGAGACTTATACATTCGCATATGGAAAATGCATATGAGAATTTAGCAATAACAATCTATGAAATCATTGTTTGAACTATAAATACCTTTTTTTTAAATCATTAATTTCTTTTTTGTTTTTTGGTTGGGAAAATTATTGGATTAAACAAAACCTCCAAAGGGTAGCCAAAGTGGGCATTACAAATTTACAATTTACACACAATGGTCTTGTTCATCTTTTCCACGTGTTAAAATAAAACTTTATTATTATTCATGTTAGATGTAACCAACAAAACTTGGATTAAATAGTTATATACTTAAACAAGTGTAATCTCCAATTTGAATCGAACAAAATCTAAAAGCCAAGGCATTACATGACATGAAATTAGGTTAGGCACCGAAGAATTCAAGTCATAAAGACATGAGATGTTTTTGTTTTTTAATGGGTTTTTGAAACTGTAACACAACAAAGTTTGACGAAATTATACATTTATTCACTCAAGTATTTTGTGTGCTCAACAAACCATTAAATTTAAATTTTACTTATCAGTTACAGCATTATTACACTTGATATGGGTAGAGCCCATTACTTGTATGATGTGGCATTTTAAATTAGATTTTTTTATATCTTTTAAGGACCACTGTATCAATCAACAAGAAACGTTTGACTAACATTGACTTAAGACCTTCAACATCTTTCTGATAATTGCAATAATTCTCATATTCACCAATAAATATCAAACAAATCTCCCTATATTTATTTTAAATCATTGGTTCGAGAACTCCAAAACATTAATGGAGTCTGTGGTATTTGGTCTAGAAGGAATCCTCTTGAAAAACAATGATCCTTTCTCCTATTTCATGCTAGTAGCTTTCAAATCATCCAGTCTAATCTGTTTCACATTTTTAAGTTATTGGGTCGAGAACTCCAAAACATAACTGGTGTAAAGTTTGCCATTTTGGTTGCCACCGTTGGAATTCCCATATCGGAGATTGAGTTTGTGGCGAGGGCAGTTTCATTTGTATTAGTCTAATCAACACTTCAAAATACACAATTTCGCATGTGTACAAACCCTTTGACAAATTTGATTTGATTGTGCCTAAATTCATGCCCTAGATGATGCATTTAGTGTACTTCATCTATAATGGAGATGAATATAGCAGCTCTGACGGCTCTGGAGTTTTCCGACGACAGAGAAGGAGTAAAGAAAGGTAGAGAAGTTATGAGAGCCCCAGACACCGGCGTTTCAACTTTCACCATCGAAACCGAAGCTAACAATAGAGAACATGTTGCCATTTCCGAAGGGGGGGGGGGGAAGTGACACTAACAAAGACAACATGAAGTGATGACGTTTGAGAAGTTAGATGGAAGATCTGACGCCGGTGATCCTAAGAGATTAGATAACTTGATTATGGAATATATATATATATATATATATATATATATATATATATATATATATATATATATATGAAGGAAGATAGGAGGATGATTTTTTTTAGCAAATGGTTTTAATTGGTGTTTTATGGTTTTATAGAAAGTGGAAACAAGTGGTTTGATTTTATTAATAAAATATGAAATGTTATTTTTATGGAATATAAAAAAAATTGAATGCCAAAATGGTTGATTGTCTCCACATCACTGTAACGTGACCCATTGTCTCCCTGTCATTGGTACAAGCGAGGTAACCTATAAACCGATAATATGAGGGCCGATCCTTGATTTAATAGGTAAAATCTAATTTTAAGGATCAATTGAGCATAAAAAATACTTGAGTGACTAAATGTATAAATTTGACAAACTTTGTTGTGCTACAGTGCCAAAAATCATTTTTTAATGACAAAATTGCAAGTTTGGTCCCTGTGGTATGTCAAAAATTGGATGTTTGGTCCAAAAAGTTATGGGGTTGTACTGGTGGTCCAAAAGCTTTGATTTGTTGTGGAATTGGTCCAAAGGCTTAACAACCGTCTACCCCCTCCGTCTGTGTGAGGGTATTTTTGTCAATTCACGCTCATTCCTTTGATATCTTATTAAATTAAACCTCATCATCCTAATTAATTGATACCTGCCGCCAAATCCTCTGTGCATTTCGTCGATCGACTCTCCTGTCACTTTCATCTTCATTCGTTACCCAGAAGCCCTAACCTCCAAGTTGAGTTTTTTTATTGTGATCGGTGTTATTTCAGTGTATGAACATACCAATGTGGAATATAAGGCTCTTAGACAAACCGTTCAACGCAAAGGTGGCTTATGGTAAGGATTTTGTAATTTCTCTGTACATTACATGTTTTGTATGTGAAATCATGCTTCTGAGCTTATTTTTGTTGTTGGTTTGAAGATGGCCACCCAACTTTATTTACCATCAAGCTATACCATGGAGGTGAGTTCACCAAGTTTCCTGATGTTCAATACATTGACAGAAGTGTGAACTATGTTGACATGGTGGATATAGACATGTTTTCAGTTCATGAGTTGGATGCTATCATGAAAGGGTTCAGGTACGGTGTTCCTCCTGTGATTTACTATCACTTCCTTGTGCCTGGTGGAGACTTCCACTTTGGTCTTAAACCCTTAGGCAATGATGATGATTTACGAACTTTTGCCCAATATGTGTGTGATCACAAAATCATGAGGGTATATACTGAACATGGTGAGACAAAGTTACTTACCTACTTTATGAATCCTAAACCTGTTAAGAAGGTAACTATTGTACAAATGGATGAAATAGATGAAAATGATGACAATGAAAACCACACAGCTGAGGTACAAGAATTTCCAAGCCCACCTAGATCATCCCCTGTTGAGGTTGAGGTACAACCATTACATGTCGAGGTTCATGATAGACAAAAAGAGCTTATTGCCAATGACTTTATGGAGGCAGCTACAGAATTTGATATTGGTTTGTATCAAAAGATGTTACAATCAAATGCAGATGTTCATGAACATGTACAAGTAGAAGTGGAAGAACATGTTCAAGATGAAGTAGAAGAACATGCACAAGTAGAAGTAGAAAAAAATGTACAAGATGAAGTGGAACTGGATCATGGACATGAGGCTGCCATGGAAGACAACTTGGATAATTACATGGATAATTACATAGACAACAACATGGATGATTACATGGAGACTGAAATGGAGCATGACAATGGGAGCAAATCTGATGGAGAAGATGGGAGCATATCTGATAGGGGAGAGGGTAGTCACTGTGATGAGGAAAATGACAGTGAGGATAGTGATTGGGTGGATGAGGAGAATATCATTCCTGAAGTTGAAGTGGATATGAGGGATTTCCACATGAGCATTGACACTGAAGCAGAGTTTTTTGAGAAAAGACTAAGGAATAGCATGGAGAAAGATAGAAATCAGGAGCATGAAGATATGGAGTTGGATGTTATTGACAATGATGAATGGGATTCAACAGATGATGATTATGAGATGGGCAAGAAGAGAAGACAAGTTATTAAAGAATTAGGTAAGGAAAAAAGGTGTTCTTTAGGAGAAGTTCATAAACCAACATTTCGTATAGGACAAAAATATAAAAGTAAAAAAGAGTTGAAAGACAAAATTGCCCATCATGCCTTGGAAACCAGGAAGAATCTTTTTATTAAGAAAAATGATAAACTTAGGTTGCGGGCCACATGCAAAGGAAAAGTAGTATTCAATGAGGGGCAAGTGGATGGACCTACCACTGGGAAGAAAAGTAAAGGCAAAAGTAAAAAGACAAAGACAAGTACTGAACTGTCTTGTCAGTGGGTTTTACAAGCATCTAGGAAAAGTGAGGAAGAAAGTTGGTGTGTGAAAACCTACCAACCTGAGCATTCATGTCTCAATACAAGAAAGGTAAGAACGGCCACAACAAACTTCATCTCTAAACAGATTATGGATCTAGTGGAATCTAACCCAACTGTGCCAATCAAAGCTGTACAAGAACTACTTCAGAAAAGATATCAGGTGAGCTTCTCCAAAGACAAGGTATTTAGGGCTATAGCAGATGCCAAAAAACATGTGATGGGAGACTACACAAAACAATATGATGTGCTGAGAGATTACATATTAGAGTTGCAGTCCACAAATCCTGACACAACTGTGAAACTGGAACTGGTTCCAGAACCAAATCTTGTAAATGCAACTTCAAGATGTTTTCAGAGAATTTATATTTGCTTGGGTGGAATGAAAAAGGGGTTCAAAGCATGCTTAAGGGATTTTATTGGTTTAGATGGGGCCTTCATGAAAGGAGCTTACCCAGGGCAGATCTTGACTGCAGTTGGCTTAGATTCTAACAATGGTATATACCCATTGGCATACGCCATTGTTGAGTCTGAGAGCACACAAAGTTGGAAATGGTTTCTAGAGTACCTGGGAGATGATTTGGACCTGTCACAACTTTCAAACTTCACTTTCATAAGTGATAGACAAAAGGTAATAGATTTCCTTGATGTATTTTAGTTTTCTTATTACACTTGTATTATACTAACCACAGTTTAATGACTTTGTAGGGCTTAATTCCAGCCATTGCACAGTTGTTCCCGGTTGCTGAACACAGATTCTGTCTTAGACATATCTATGAAAACATGAGGAAGAGATGGAGAACTACTGAGTACAAAGAAAAGTTATGGAACTATGCCAAAGCCACAACAGTGCAAGAATTCAATCGTTTGATGAAAGAGTTTAGTGAATATGACATAGAAGCTTATGAATGGTTGAAGAAGATCCCACCACAACATTGGGCTAGAAGCCATTTCACAGGTAGACAACTCTCAATTCAGTGCTAAGTTACACAAATTTGTTGTATGCTGTTCTAAATTACAATTATCTTGCAGGTGGACCAATCACAAACATGCTTTTAAATAACCTATGTGAAGTGTTTAACAGTAAACTGATAGAAGGTAGGGATAAACCAATAATCACATGCTTAGAGTACATTCGGGAGTACATGATGAAGAGGATTTGCAATGTGATAAAGGTTCAACAGAAGTGTGCAGGTCCATTGACTCCAACAGCAACAAAGATCATGGAAACAAACACAACAAATGCTTCTAACTACATAGCCAGGTGGAATTCCTCAGACAAGTATGAAGTACAAGGACCATGGCAAGATCAACATGTTGTTGACATGGGCCAAAGGGTATGCAGCTGTAGGAAATGGGAATTAACAGGAATTCCTTGTAGGCATGTGATTGCAGTCTTATTTGATAAAGCTTACAATGGTGAGGATGTGGGTGAACTTTACACTTATATACACAAGGTGCATTGGCTTGAAACCTGGAAAGAGGCTTATTCCTACAAGGTAGAACCAATCAAAGGTCGTATCATGTGGCCTGTTAGTGATTGTCCAATAAAGATCAGCCCTCCTCCACATCGTAATCAGCCTGGTAGGCCCAAGAAGAAGAGGCAAAGATCCATGGAGGAAAAATCTCAAAGTCAGAGCCAAACTCAAAGTCAAAGTCAAACAATTGGTGCTAGTGGTATAGATGGTCATGGTCCAGGGGGCAGTGGAAAACTCACAAGGAAGTTCATTACTGTCACTTGTAGCAAGTGTAAAAACAAGGGACATAATGCAAGAACATGTAAGGGGCAATGAGGAAATTGATGTGTTGTCTTGTTGGATTAAGATGATGTAATGTGTTACTTTTGGGAACCATTGTGTTGTTCTTTTGGGTGTCTGTTTAATGGTTTTGATGTTTTTTGGACAACTTTACCCTCCGTTTAGAATGATGTTTTTTTTGGTCATGTAACAAGAATTTGGTATGTGCAAACAATGGTTATTAACTTTGGATGTTCTTTTGTTTATGCATCATTGTCCTTTACTTTTTAGCATCTTTATGTTACTATTAGGTTATGTTAAGCATTAACAGTTTGTCCCATCACTGCTATGTCTAGTAGAACCAAAATATTTGGATGTTTGAAACAAATAACTTCATTACCCACTAACCATAACAATGCATTCACTTGAATGTCCAAAAGAGTACATTCACAAACATAGCAATTTTCCCAAATCTACCACAAAATAAACCACTAAAACATGGAAGAACTACTTCATCAGAAAAAAAACAAACCCAAAAAAAACCCAGCTACATATCAGGTACAACTTTAGTTTTGATTTTTCTTCCTTTATTTTTCCAATATCATACTTGAACATTTGATTTTCTTCCTTCAATTTTCCAACTTCAGTCTTTAGCTTGTTGATTGATCTCAGCAACCCAGGTATTATTGATTTTGATCATTCACACATTTGAGGGTCGATCCATCCCGCAAACCCACATGTCGAATCCTAGCAAAATATAAGAAGGAATTGAGTGATCAGTGAAAAATCTTCATAACCAACCACATGAATACTAACCTCTTTAGGGCATCCCCAAAAACGTCGACCAGGGTTCTTATCAATCCAAGCCGTTCGCACTATCGCCATTTGACCACAAAAACACCTCACCATTGTTGATTTTGAGTTTGGAAGACACGATTTTGATTTTAGCAGGAGGAGATATCGATTTAGGGAAAAGATGAAACACATGTTCGATCTATTAATAAGGAGAGTAGATGTTAGGGGGGTTTAATTTAATAAGATATCAAAGGAATGAGCGTGAATTGACAAAAATACCCTCACACAGATGGAGGGTGTAGACGGCTGTTAAGCCTTTGGACTAATTCCACAACAAATCAAAGCTTTTGGACCACTAGTACAACCCCAAAACTTTTTGGACCAAACATCTAATTTTTGACATACCACAGGGACCAAACTTGCAATTTTGTCTTTTTTAATCATAAAAAACAATTTTTTAAATTTATTAACATATCAACAAGTTGAATTTGAAATCGTACACATTGTATTTAATTTTAAATGTCAAACACCTTTGGAGGTTTTGTTTCCTCTGAGAATTTTCCCAACCAAAAAACTACAAATATAAGTGATTTAAAAGAAATATTTATACTTTAGATAATGATTTCATAGATGGTTATTGCTAAATTCACAGATGGATTTTCCATTTGCAAACGTACAAGTCTCCAACGGATAAACGTGTATAAATTGTTTGTACCTTCACAGATGGAATAATGATTTCATAGATGTTTCTAATCCATCTATGAAATTGATGTCTATTTTGTGTAATTTTGTTTTTTTTTTTTTGGATATTTTTTATAAAGCAATTAGCAA
Organism: Lactuca sativa; assembly: GCF_002870075.4. NCBI lineage: Eukaryota > Viridiplantae > Streptophyta > Magnoliopsida > Asterales > Asteraceae > Lactuca > Lactuca sativa. The sequence goes on along the minus strand of NC_056628.2, from coordinate 156,039,037 downwards.
ATTTGGCTATATTAGTAAATTTCTCTATTACTAACGATTTTGCATCTAAAAAAAAGCTATATATGTATTTTTCTTTGAATTAGGTGATTTTTGTAAATATTTTGGCAATATGTATCTTTGAAACTATTATTAATGGAAAAAAGCTATAATTTTTTATAAACTATTTGTAAATGTTTTGGTTATGTTGTATCTTTGAAAGACCTTTTTTTTCTTCTAGCAATGGTCCCCAAAATGATTGGACCGACCCTATTTATCACCTACAAATTCAAAATGAAATCTTTGAATCAAACAAACCTCCTTGGAAGAACCATTCGATGTTCACCCTTGACGAAATGAAATGTGCAGTTTCGGCGTTGCGGCTTAGACAAATGCTTGTGGTCTGACGAATTTTCTTTCATGTTTATGAAACAACGCTGAGATGTGATTTTTAATGACTTATTCTTTGTAATAATTATTTTGAGCTATTATGTTTATTGATAGGGGTGTAACTCTTCATTTATAACTTTGATTCCAGAAACATCAGACCCAAACACGCTTAAAAACTTTCTTCACATAAGCCTTAACAACGAGGGACCTTTACAAAGTCGCTTAGAAGATGTTAGTTGAATGATTGAAGAAGGTGATAAATTCAATCATTCGTCATTCGCAAAACAAATTCATCTAGAATTATAACATTTAAGACTGACCACTCATGTTAAAATAAAAATGATCTTTTGGATAAAGGACCAAACATAAGGCTTACATCCTCAATGTGGATTTACAAAAGGCTTTTGATTGCTTTGGCAGGAAAGAACATTTGTTATATAGAAAGTAAGTCTAACACCTGCTGTCATTTCTATATCATGCAAAATTAAATTTATAACATTATCTCTTAGTTAAATTCAAAAGTCATACTTCAATCCCATTAATTCACACATGAAATTAACATCTTATATAAATATAAAAAACAATACATCTATTAGTGATTATACCGTAATTCGTTTTTAATATTACTGCTTCTCTAATATCGATTACTCCCTTTAGCATTTAACCTCTCCTCATCACAGTACATATCTGTTTTTCCCCATGCTTCTTATAAATGTCTCTTCCTGCAATGGTTTTACGGAACATGGTTTGTTTAAATGAAATAAAGATCTCAATGCTTGGCGTTTTTTTCAAAGAACATTCATGGTTGCTCCAAGCTGTGAATATGGGCAATCATTGATGAACTATTGTCGATTTAATGAGATATAGAACAATCTGATGATTTAGGGTAGACCATGTCAACGATTAGCCAATGAAAAAATTAGTTGTTTCTTTTATCTTGGATTCGATCTGAAACAATCTTAAGTTATTTATATTTGTTCACATATTTAAATATCTCATTAACCCACTATAAACCCATTGATTAAGCAAAAACTCTAGAAATTTCTATCTTCTCTTTGCCTTCTCATTCTCCTATTTTCCTACTTTGTGAACTTTAAGACGGTGATGTGTGGTTTTATATACTAAAATTTAATCAGACGATTGAATTTATAAAATTGGTTTATTCTCAACTGGACTTAAACACATGGACTTAATTAGACAGTGTACTTAATCGTATAGCAGTATAGTTGTGATAAGACCAAATATTAAACTCTAGGGAAACATATTTGATTTAATTCAAATAATAAAACAATTAATTAAACTAGAAACAAAAAAGTAAAAAACAAAATTGGTGGATTGTTTAAAATAAATTAAACTTGATTTATCAACTAAACAAGAGTTTTCAAAAGCAAAGAATGTGATCAACTAGGAATTTATATGCATTAATCCAATTCAATGCATAATCATTTATCTTTAAATAAAACATTTAAGATTAATATATTAAGATAATTGCCCAAAATATATAACTAACTATGGCAACATCAAATGACGATCGACAAATAATATTTTTATGATAGTTTACATAGAATTTGGACAAAAGTTGTGCTTAAGTTTATTTCTTAAATGTGTAACATACATAATTTGGTAAGTTTCCTTTTAGCCCTTAATGCAAAATCCTTATCATTTTGGTCCCTAGCTAGTATGCGGGGCATACTCTATGAGTATGCTTAGCGTACTAGCTCTTTCCTGGACGCATGAGTCACCCACGTACGCGGGGCCCGATGTCAGGCGTGGCCAGATGCCGGATAGGGCCTGATGACGGGCGGGACCCATTATATGTTTTATATGTATGGTATATTGTATTTTGGGAAAATCACTAAGCTTTGTGTTTATGGTTTTCAGTTTATGTTTCAGGTACTTCTGGTTCGAAGAGGAAGAGCTCGGGATGATTGCAACGCACACACCACATCGTTCTGCCTTTTATATTTCTTTGATGTATTTGGATATTATTGATACACCTTGATTCACCATGGTCTCTAAGATATTGGTTTTATTAATTTAAAAATCAAAATTTTTAGTCTTATTTTTTCGGACGTTACAAGTTGGTATCAGAGCCTTAGTTTGAGGGATTCAAACATACTATCGGGCGTGTCTGAACTCAAACTGAGGGTTTGGTAGAATTTTTCAAAAGAAATGTTCTATAAAAATGGTTTTCTAATAAAAGAAAAAGGTGTGGTGCATGCAATCGACCAAGCTCAAGTATGTTCTTCCAAAATACCCATACATGTGTTATGAAATGCTTTGATTTGTGAATCTGTGAATCGCATAATAGTTAGGGCTAAGGATCTACTCAGGATTTGCATGATAGAATGATAGGATAGATTCCTTTATATGGCTACCGTATGAGCTTGTAGACCTACATGCTAGTACTGATCAGTCGGAAATAGGATGGCCTGTTTAGGTTATGCTTGTTCTGATTACTCAATGCTCGAATACTGCTTGCTTTGTTCTTTTTAGGAGATCCCATTCGCTTCAGCTAACTAGTAAGCGAATATACTAAATTACATATTGTTGAGACTAAATAATTTTAGACTGTTAGGTTTTAACTGTATTGCAACTCTTGTTTGGGTCCAACCGTTTTAGTGTGAGACATTCCATTCGAAGATTTATCCGGTCTTGGTAATATGTAATTGTATATGTGAGCTAGTTAAATGAGGTTAATGGGATTTTCTTCTGCAATTGATAGCGGTGAGTAGTGTGGTGTGTAACGCCCACAGATCCAGGCTAGTCAATTTAGAGACAATGAGCGTCAAAAATGACTTTTTGATAGAAGATTATTCAGAATGAATAATCTTAACCAAGTTATAGTATATGTCACAAGGGTTTCATACATATAAAGAACGCTGAAATCTGAGCTATAACGAAGAAGTTATGACCTGTCGAAGTTTTACGGCTAAACCGGACCGGCACCGCATAACGTAAAATAAGTGAATTTTTGATAAATTACTTTTAGCCTTAGCAATCTAAATGAAAGTCATAGTATACGTTAAACCGAGAAGTACATAAAAAGAACGTCCAAATCTGACTTCGTATGAGGAAGTTATGATTTTTCTAAAATTTAGCATAGTAGTGCACAACCCGAAATTCGAATTTTAGATCGACCGATTTCTTGCCCACGCAATCTAAATGAGAATCGAAGTCCAAATTAACCTACGGAGTCTAAACAAAAGTTGTAGGTTACGTCGCCACCTACGCGTGGATATAAAGCGCGTTAAAATGGAGCTCGTATACAAAAGTTACAAAATTTAGAAGTTGAGTATATGTTGATGCGAAGAGGGTGACGTGGCCGAATCCTGACCCTCACTTGCTCCCCATGTTCTTTACTTCGGATGATGACAGCTACCCCCTTATATGCGCAACGTACTCCAAGGAGTACGCCCAACGTAGTCCGAAGTTGTAGGCTAAAAATAGATGCGAGGTTTCTCCTAGTTCTTCACACCACAACCTTTATTTCTCTCTCAAACATCTCTCTAAACCCCTCCCAATCCCTAGTACTTACCAAGTGCTAAGAGGCAAATCTCGAAGCGCCAGAAGGCTCCGAGAAGAAGAGCTTTCGGCTCGGAAGTTCTGCCCTCGCAGAACCCGGTTCCTAGCCAAACCTCCTAGTAAGTGAGTTATGCTTACCCTAATTTAAGTATAGCTTATGTTTAAGTTCAATATCATTATTCTTAACTTATAAACAATATAAGTAAGTATTATAAAATATACAAAGTGTTATTATAATACCTTTTGACTACTCTCAGTACGGGGAATATGTTTGAAGGGCCGCATAGGATTGTTGGATTTCAGAATAGCTATAATGCCAAAATGGTTCTGCCCTCCGGTGTTTCATGTCTGGCCCCTGTCTATAAATAGTAGTTGAAAAGTATTGTTTAACACTTATAAAACAATATCGCTCATGAATAATCACAATAAATATTAGACTAAAATCTAGCGGTAATGATACTAGGTTTCGCCGAAGGAAAATAGAATTGTTAGAAGCGAAGCGCTGCCCGAGTTTGGCATCATCACTTTAACAAGTGAGTGCATAGTTACTTTCATCTTACACATAGATATGAAGTATTTAATATAAATTATGTGCTATTTGTTCATATTATCTATGTTCTTGATATCTATGTTAGATGTACAAAATATACATGCTTTATTCAATTTAAACTGTATATAAATTTTATACCTATATTTATGATGGATAAAAATGGGTAAATGAAAGATGAGATGAGAGATGAAATATGAGATGAATGATCAGAGACGAAATATGATATAGATGATGAGAGGTAAAAGATGATGAGAAGCCTTGGCCCAAGCGATGGCCCAGTCATCTAGCAGAGTATAGATGACAACCACGGACTATTCTAGACAGTCTAGTGGAACAATAGCAGGCTCACAACTTATAGGTGTTGTGAATGATATGTTCATCAGATGTACTCTAACAACCCATTGACATGTATTGTGGGTGAACTCCCTAAAATAATACTGTTAATAAAAAAGATAAACCATGGCAGCTATGGACTTAGTGCATAACAAATGACATCGACATCTATGGACTTAGTTCCTGTTATATAAACCCTGTCAACAATGGACTTCGTGCCTATTCCTTAGGAATAAATATTGAGGAATAGATGATTCTTAAGGTAGACCCTTAAGAAATAAAGAAGATAATGAGGATGCATAATTGGGTTAATTGTTTGATGATGAAACATAATGACCACATTATTGTGTGTTGAAAACCATATGTACTCAGTAGTTTTCCCAACCTGACCCACTCAGTTTATTTGTATCACATGTGTTGATATGGAGCCACATTACACTGAGAGATTAAAGGAGATGTAAATCACTAGTGTAAATGAATGTAAGATTTGTTTATGCTTATGTTTTTAGTAATGACGATGACATCCCAAAGTTTTTAAATAAACAAAATGATGGGTTTTGGTCATAAGAACATCCTATGTGCTCATACAAACCCTAATGCTTGGATCTAGGTTTCTCTATTGTACATGCAAGTTATCCAAGACTATAAACCCTAATTCTAGCATAAAAGTAATCATATTAACATAAGAATGGGTTTAAGACATTACCTTGATTGTTATGTAGCAATAACAATCCAATTCCTCCTTGTATTGACTTTAGAAATCTTAGAGTCACAAATGTCACTCCTCTAATGGTTCACAAACACCAAGAGCAAGAGGATGAAGAGGAGAGAGGATGGAGGCTACCCTAAAATGTGTGAAACCCTAGAAGGATGCTTAGCCACGTTTTTGGGTCATAAGGGATGTATATATAGGAGGCTATTAGGGTTATCTAACAAGGAAACCCTAAACTGGATGCTTAAGCCCTAAGCAACCCATAGATTCCTTTCCTTAAGGCCTTGGACGATTTCCTCATGGGCTTCCCCATAGAATTCGTCCACTCCTTAATATAAGACAATCCATAGCCCAAATTGCAATTATCTTATAATTACAATTCTAGACCCTTAAGTTTAATTAATCTCTTTTAGTCACAAACTTAATTCTTATTAATTCTTGACTAATATTAATTAAAAAATATGATTTCTCCTTTAATATATTATTCTCATAATATATTAATAAATCATATTTAATCCTTTCTCTCCATAATTCATCCTATCAAGTTGCTTTGGTGAAGGCAACCCAAAAGGACCATGCACCATCGGGTCAAGTACATACCAAAATAGTTATGGACTTAGACACTAATCCAACAGTCTCCCACTTGGATAAGTCTAATAACTATTATGCGCATGACTTCAAATCCTGATCTGCAATCGTAGCTTTCCAAAGCCGCTGTCAACTCTAATCCTATTAGATACGCGTGTCCTTTAGATAAGGGATCATATATTCCTCCATTCTAGATATCGTATGAGATATGATTTTAAATCATTCTCTTTGTACTATTTCTCGACTTCCGATTTATGACGACTGACTAATTGAACAAATCAAATTAGCCCTAGCCCGGCCGAGTATTTACGTTTGTCATCACTAAACCATCGAGGGACCCAAAGATATTGCTTTTATCCTACTTTGAATAAAAGGAACGGATAAAATTTGATTCAATGCTTGCTTGCACTCACTCACCTAATTACACACAACAATATGTTTTATAACACCAAGTTACTAGTGCGTTTACATATTATTAATGTGCAACCGATTTTCAAGATACACCTCACACATCTCGGTTTCAAGAATATAAGATCTTATCGTCTCGCCAATCACTCATGATACAATCCATGGAGTGATCCAAGTGAGTGTGGGTTTGATCCAATGCTCAAATTCATATTCATAAGCACTCATGAACGTTGCAGCAAACATTTGCTTATGTCTAATACTCTTTTAGACATTCCACACACCAATTCACGACGGTCTTCATTCATACCTACTTCCAAAATATGAACGACTGTGGCCCGTTCGAATAATTTGACTGTTCTTAATCAATTAAATTATTCAGGAAGTCAAAACATGCAAAATGAAACACAAGAATAATACTAATCCCATATGGCCTCAAACCTTTGAGCATAAATAAAACACCTTTTATTTATCACCATATCGATTACTCATTATTTGTTGTTTCGAGTAATCAACTTCTTACTTGAATTATTACACTTGTCCCATGCTATTAGCATGCACACAATGTTTACCTATGGTTCTTACTTTGTGAAATAGATCAAATTGAACACATTTCCAATCATTCTCATTTCACAACTCCTAATCCATTTTTTAAATGTAAGAATATCAATTCTTGCCACTTATAGAATATGCTAGATTCTAACATTTTATGCAATGATCTATTTGTAATATCACTGCACCAAAGTCACAAAGACTATTGCCAATGAAATTACAAAGTCCTCTATCGGAGATTGCTACAAGACAATTCCATAGATGTGATGTCTCTCACTCAAAGTACATTCCTTTGAACATCCTTTTGCATAAAAGTTTCTAATCTAGACATAGATTTTCAATATTCAATTCCCAATATGGACACGTTTCCATATTTTCCATATGACAACTCATTCTTAATAGAATCTTATCTATTCATAATAATGTCGATATGGTCCATCCAATATGGAAACATTTACATATTTTCCAATACTATACTTCCAACTAGTCACAAGCGATCAATCCTCGGCGAACTTTAGATTGTCCTTTGATAGTTGTTTAATTATTTTGGTCAAAAACCGATTCTAGTCCTTTTTCCCTCTAAATGCGCTAAACATTTGGAAATTTTTATAATGGTCAAATATTATAGCATTTGCAATCGATCTTGTACCCAAAGCGTATGGGACACGATGCAAAATGTCTTACATAAAGATTTGATACTTTATCAATTTTTTGCTATAATGTTTTATTTGCTATGTTCTCAAAATTCGAATTGTGAAGAGGAATGCCGTAATCATAATCGAAATTTTAAGAACACACTATGTACTTTTGACTAAATTTATTAACATTCCACAACCTAAGCCTTTAGATTTGAAATGAAGCATAATATTCTCTCCCTCAATTATAGCAAAACAACTATTCCATCCTTACAACTTTGCAAAGAATGACTCTTGTTTTCTATAATTAATATTGCCAACTTGCAATACTTTCCTTAATAATCATACAATCATAACATTTATGCTCCCACTATCTTGATGATTATTATAAAACATAACACTTATGCTCCCACTAGCTTCGACATGTATTCATAAACATCTTAACTTTCAGAAAAACAATACCTATTGAATTTCTTAAGTCCATGTTTCTAATACTTAGTGCTTTGATAATCTTTTATCAAAGCTTCTTGAACTTATACACCTTTGCCTTAGATAGTTCATATGTGTGTCTAAACAATTAAGACTAATTGCCAAACCTCACAACTCAAATCATGGAAAGGGATACCGTAATCATAATCGAATTTGAGAATGCAATTTTACAATCATTATCTTTTTAAAATCTTTCTTAGTGAAATCATTTCCTCACAATCATTTTCATGAAGGAGTATATCTTATGACACTTAGATTTAAACGGTGTATGTGTTCCTATCCATGTGAATTTGTTAAAACCAAAGTTTACGACAAATTCAAACTCATATGGACCGAACTTTCTTAATCTTGATTTCTTGCCTTATGGTAGCACAGCTGCCCACCATGTCTTCCAAGAAGTTAAGCAGTTCACCTTTGCCTATCAAAGTACTTTCCATTGATCAAGGTCCTGGCCTTTTATGCATTCAAACGAGAACTCATAGGACTCATATGCACAATTAACTCAATTGGAATGGCATAGAAAACAAAATAGTGTCAACACGATAGGTTGTAAACCTCAACTCGTGTGCTAGTGATGATCGATAATGTTTATTTGATTTGTTCTTGAAACCTTTCAAGATCATTAAGACTCCCACTGACTCCTTGACATATAAGATTCTCTTGTCAATAAACATTTCTTGACAACCAAATATTCAAGAGTTAGTGTAGTTTTTATCAAAACATAACACTTCATAAAATGGTCCTAGTTGGTCTTTGTCTTATCCAAGACATCACAACTTTCCACATTTGATGAATGTCAAAAACCATATTAATACTTGGCACTTATTGCCACAATCTTAACTTTAAGACTTGTTATTGGAACGAAGTATGATTGACTTTTTGAATTAACCATTTCTTCAATTCTTGATTCCTCTTTTTAGACATACAATTGTACTAAGACTCACTTAGAGGATCAATTGAGATATGGTTCTTAATCATTAAGACCTATCATAAAGCATAAAAGGTACTCTCCCTTCTTCTTAGAATGGAGAAACTTTTATCTTTCTGGTCTGGTGGGCACACACGGATTTACCATCTTCATGTTTCATTTCCAATAGGGCTTTAGTGATATTGAACCTTTCAATTCTTCGATCTTGTGGGTTAGGGAGAACAATTGGAGGAGGTGGAGGAAGTGAAGCATGATTTCTTGTTCCTCGATCGAATCGTGGAATACCATCTTCATGTGGAATGCTTGTTCCACGGGATTTGGGAAGACCATAGTTGTCGAACTTAGACATCTACAAAGCGGGAGAAACAAATTCAAGTTAGTTGATTGATTGAGTCCTTAGTAAATCACCCAAATGAGATACTAAGGCTAGGACCCAACACAATATTCTACAACTCGGGAGAAGGATGCCGTAACCCAAATTGCAGAACATTTGAAGGTAAGTGAATGACGATTCACTAATTTCCACCACGAAAAACGAAAAATAAATTTAAGTTTTAAATTTATGAAAACTCCTAGATCCTTTGAGATTCATTGAACATTTCAATTGAAAGGTTCAATATCACTAAAGCCCTATTTCCTATTCTTCGTTGAGATGTGGTCTGGTGGGTTCGGATATCCGTCCGAAGGTCATTTGATCATTAGATGTATATTATGTATACAAGCATAGACATATAGGTTTACTCTAGTCAGTCCAGTTACGAGTCTCTACCTCTAGTTCAGCACTTACATATAAAACCCACTACCCACTAGTTGGGATGCAACTTCGGGACACGGCCTTCTCTGTCGTCTAGTAGGTAACTAGAGTCTCCTGCAGGGAGAGCAGACATTGTGTGTATAGATCTATATGGGATTGACACCCCCGCACCCTGACTGCTAGCTACAGTCCACGGCCCACCAAGCCAAGGGGTGACGAATGTCATATTTTATAGACGCTTGTAGGGCGTCAGGTACTCTAGTGTCGGTTAGTATGGTTACGAGTATCCCAGGTTACCTTATAACTCTTGGCCTTAAGGTAACGGTATTTCACCAGCAATTTACACTGTGTGCTGGAAACCCATTCTCAAAGTCACACTGTTTTTAGACCTTGCTAGCTGTATCTTTCATTTGATACTGTCTGCGGTCTGTATTCTCTGTTCTAGACCTTACTAGCTGTATCTTTCCTTTGATACTGCCAGCGGTCTGTATTCTCCGTTTTTAGACCTTACCAGCTGTACTTTTCATTTGGTACCGTCTGGGGTCTGTGTCTCCCTTTGTTAGACTAAGCCAGGTGTGTCGTTCGTTCGATACTCTCCTGGAGTCTATGACTCCTTTGCCTTAGTCAACAGTCCTCACTGCTGAGGCATATGTTATTTCCCTGATTTCTCTTGCTTTCTTTAATAATCAAATTCTCTATTTTGATAATGATAGCGATTAAGGGAAAACTACTTTTTACCACACAACTCAGACCAGTCTTGGTAGAAGACTGATTTTTAATTAGAAAATATAGGATTTTCTGGAAAGGACTCTATTTCACTGTATACTTGAAAACTACTACTTATATAAAGTTATTTGTATAAAATGTCACTAAATGCTTATGAACTCACCAGCATTTTTAAAAATGCTGATACTCGTTTTTCAAATAACTTGTATTCTCAGGTTAGCATTAGACAGGTATAATCCAGGAGTTTCCGTTGAAGACTATTTTGTGCCAAGCTGCAACTATGTATTTACTTGTATTACTTTGATGTATTGAACTGTAACCATGTAAAACTATTACTATTAATGCAATGTTTTTTTGTACTTTGATTACTATAATGCATGTGTTGTGATACTTGACATGACATCATCCACCCAGAACGTTTCCGCCGTTCCGGTTTTGGGGTGTGATAGATTGGTATCAGAGCATTGTTTATAGTGAGCTAAGTATATCAATTCATAAAAGATATACAACCTATAAACGCATAGGGATAAAACACTCTGATCAAGAATTATACTTTAAAATATAACCATATTTTACCAAAGTATAAGAACATCCAAAACCTAAACACTCGAACAAAAGTATCACAAGAAGAACAATAATAAAAGTCTTCGGATGTTGAGCACTACAGTCAAACCTGGGCAGTTATATAATCGTACGCTGGAATAAATGTAACCTGATCAACTACATTTATTCGAGATGCGATGAACGTGTGCTTGGGAGTGATAGTGGTGTTGCAACAGGTCTGAAACTTACCAACTAGGAATGCTAGAGCCAAACACAAAGTCAAAATACTATAGGAGTATTTTGGAACACTAAAAGATTCACATTAATCCCAGAATCATAATCAGAAGATAAGAAGCAAACAAGAATTAAAATACCATAGGGGTATTTTAGGATCCATAGCTAACCTTGTGTGAAGAACTAAAAAGATCCTTATTGATATACCTACAATTACAGAGAGTATACTCCCGAGGTTATATAATAAGGATCCCATAAGCTAAGAATGTGTGGTTTCTCCCTATTTCCTTATCCTCGTTGGGATGTGGATCTAGAGTAGTATCACATATTCGAAGGCTTGTTGGATCTAAGCTATATATGATTTGTATACCCTGTGTAATCATAGCAGGACTCGATATGGATCACTCAGTGAAATGTTAATAGTCTCTTAGGATTCTTTAGACATTTCCATTCTCGCACGAACCCTATAGAAAACCCTATCCACTTCAATGCTTGACAGAAGAGTTGATTCAGACCTAGAAGAGGTTCATTGAGAAGATTTCCAGTTCGGAAGTAAATGAACTAGGTCGAGACTATTGAATTCGCCAAGTGCATATATCTTTTAGGACATCGGTGAGAAATTCGCCTAAACTTCCGAGATTCCAGTCATCTATCATGAAGTGATGACACCCAGAGTCGGAATCAGAAGGAAGGCGGAGTAGGAATTCAATATGTCTATACGAGAAGAGAACCCTAGGTAACTACCCTCAGGAAGCCAACACCGGTCCCAGTCAGGGATACGAGAAAGACAGAGGGAGCCAGTATATGGAACCTGAGAAGTGTCTTTTCCTCGTGTTCGTCACGCTAATACACCCATAAAATAATACAATTTAGTGAGTTAGTGGTTACACTGCTCACGCTATGTGTTAGGACAATCATCATTTCCCGTTGCCAGTAACGCGATTAGAGTGGATCCCCGCACCTCCATTGAGAGAGTTTAGCCATACGCCTATGTGAGCCTCTTTTTCCACAGTTTCGTTCCGAACTGTTCTCAAATCTCTTCAGGCCGGAGAGAGTGAAACCTTTCCCAGTATAAAGGTAACGCAGTAGGAACGACTTGCATCTTATGGCCTTTTTCCGATACCCATACTTCTACCTTGATTACCATGACTACATCATAGGGATGTAGGTTGACACTCAGACAACCAGTACCCGAGGGACGGGAAAAATTTATGCCTAAAGCTGTGAGGACAGATATGTCCAGGGCTAGCCATCGTCTCTCATTATCTTGTATTCCTTTCCGCGTAGGAAAAATTATGCCACCAAAGAAGCGTAACCAGTCCACAATCAAGAAACCTACTCTCTTATTCGATGAAGCTACGTTCCAAGCTGCAGTCTCAGCAGTCGTAGCAGCTGTCATGGATCAACTGAATACTAACAACGCCAATGTTAGTAAGAGACCTATCGGAAATTCCGATCCTTGTAGTAGACAGCAACAACCAACCTCTGCATACCCAGCCGCCAAGAACCTCACTCAAATCCACTGAAGAGAAAGATCAAGATCGAGGAGGGAAGTACCTCGGCTCAAGGACCTCCCGAAGGGCAACGAGCCGAGATGGTCAAATTCCCTGCCAACCCTTCCATCTCTATGTCTAGGAGACCATACCTAGGAAACCTCCCCCACTGCAGCAAATGAAGCTACCATCATCATGGTGTCTGCCGGGAACTCATATGTGCTAGATGCAACATGAAGGGGCATACTGCTCGTGTATGCAGAACTCCGGTGGAGCGTACTGCATCAATCACCAATGTGACGGCCAGTCTAGTTTGCCGACTATGTGGTGAAATTGGACACTTCAAAAGAGATTGCCCAACTGAAGGAAACAGCAAGGACACAGGAGGAGCGTAACTCTACTGCTTAGGGCGAAGCATCAAGGAACCCGGAAGATTTTGGTACGTCTCTCGATCTCGGATAACTAAACTGAAAACATTAAAAGGCTAATTCAAATGTAAGTACTTCCCCATTAAGGCGAAAGTCGCAGCACTATTATAAAATTTAAAATTCATCAGGTAAAACTATAATGGCAAAACATATACATTACGGCCATGTATAGTTAAGATGGATAGACATAGAGTGAGTGAATGCCGCCTCATTTCCTGTTCCTCGTTTGGTTATGGATTTAGGGCGGAGTCGCTCAGTCAACAGTCCTCCCCACGTTAATTATACATGACTAGTATATGTTAGGCGATTATAGAAATGCCTCGTGAGAATCCATTCATGAAAAGGTACTCCACTCAGAAACACTTAGAACACTCTATAGTTCCGCGTCGACTCTATCGGTCCAAGTATCCGTGGCAGTGATACACAGGACGAAACTCGAGACACCTAGAACCTGTGTGCCTGTTCGGCACATGACTCTATTGATCTCCATTTTATATCATGTCGAAGTATGCTAACTTTGACGGCTCTATCGATCATGGTTAGACCATGTGCAACCATGTATAAATCCTTAGTGCTATGTAAAAAGAACTTTCTCCATAAGCCATGTCAGCAAATAAAGGTTCTTCCGAACCTAAAACAGAATACAAATAATCAAACCTAATGCGATCCGTCAGTCATCCCTCTTATCTCAAACCTTCCGAAGTACCCATGAGAGGGGCATCGCACGTTGTTGACCAACCCTCCTTAGATAGATAAGAACCGAAGCGAAAGACACTGCATGCATTTCGGAAGACGATAACCACCCGAAGCATACCTAGTAGATCCCCTAGAAAGACCCTTCATCCTATCCCATGGAACGGGAGCTAGAGGCAAGAGAACCTCTACAGATTGAGCTACTATAATGACCACAAATCCGAAGTTGTTGTCATTCCGCTTGAACCAACATAGTAGCTAACATCCTCGGTTGGTAAAGAAATCTGAGTCATAAGATTCAAGACCATTGACTATGACCATCCATTCATGCTTAACTCCTCGAAGTAAGCAACACAACGAATAGCCCAGAAATCCGAAAGCTGCGATGATTAAACTCTGAGAAGAATGGACGAGAGGATTTAAGTTCTGAGTGATGGGAACCTATACTCACTAGATTTGACCTAGACCGGGAAAACTCATAACCTTCGGAAGAGTAGTTGCTGATGATGTTTGCACTACTCAGGCACTTCTTCCACTTTGTTTCAGACAAGTAGTGCCTATAATCCTCCACCCTCTCGCATGGAGGAAATCGTCATCGCCCAATAGACGATAGACTTCATTCTTCGAAGTGAACACTAGAATACCAAGAACCACAGGATAACCTCCGCAGCCAAGAACACTTGGTCAAGTGCGAAAGTAGTTGCGTTAAGCCTCATGACCCGGATCCCGAAGAGATTTTAGACCTGACACCAGCCTTGGTGTTAGTCGAGAGGTTATGCAGGAACATGCGCTTTCCGTACTAGAATAAACCAAAGACTTAGAGATTCATTGGACTATTAGATGCCCCACGAATACTATCTCGCTCAGAAATAGTAGAACCACCTCCTCGAAATAGTCCAACACTCGTCTGGTGAAACCCTATCTCCTCGACCCTGAGAGTTTCCGCATCTCAAGATTTGTTAGTGCAGGTTCATTGTGCACGAGCTTGAGATAGACACTCTACAGCAAACAGATAGCCATAGCCACCCAACCCATGCGATGATCTAGAAAGCCTCTAACAACCAGTTGATAGGAAACGCGAAACCAAAGGCAACCCGAGCTTCCTAAGAACCAACCTGAAGGACTACACATCCAATACGAGTGAGAACGTTAGGAACTTCGGAATGGTGCTCACGTCAGTGATGATCTTGCCATAGAAGTACACTATGTTATAAGTACTGAAAAGCTCTACCCTTCCGAGAGCTTAGGACCATCTGAGAATCCTCATGGAGATTTAGTCCAACCTTCGTCAGACCACTACTACTTTCGGATATTCCACAAGTTTCACACCCGATCGATCCACTTCTTAGACTTGATATGCGATTACCCGACGTCACTATTTGTACCCCACTCATCTTGATAGAAACCATTGAAAACCCTAATCTCAAAGATACACCAGTCAGAACCCACTAACTACACGAGACGGAATCCATATCCCGTACGTGAGGTCTGTTGGAATGACAATCACAGACCAAAGTTCACTTGGGAATGCAAAGGCAAACAGAATAGGAAATACCCTCCTGCCTCTATCATTCATACCTAGTACCTTGCCTAGACTTGAATTTCGGGACGAAATTCCCTCTAACGGGGGGATGATGTGACAACCCAAAGTCTATTCCGGTACATTACCCCGTTACCATTAACGGAATATTCCATTTTATAAAAGTTCCGTTAATTCGAGGTCGTAATGTAAATAAATGTTTTATTTATTTATATTTTTATGTCGTTATAGTCGTAATAAAGTAAATAAAGACACTTAATTTACATTTCCATTTAATTGGGAAAAAGTTAGTTTTATTATTACGACCACTAAATCGGGTGCGACCAAAAGCCCCGTATAACGGCAGTATCAGGTAAAGTTCCATTGAGCCCCAACTCAAGCCCCTATATAAAGGGGAGTGGACTTCATTCCAATCTTTTCCCACTCCCATATCACCCTCTCTCTATACTCTATCGCATTAATCACGTTTTCGACTCAAATTCGCAACCAAACGCTTCTAAAACGTAAGTCTCTTTACCCTAACCTATTCTAAACATTATGACTCATGATTGTAGCTCAAAGTTTGACCATTTAAGTGGTTGAAAAGGAGTTTATGGCCCAAGATCCTCCTTAGGCCGTAAACCCCTTAAATGAGGCCAAAATGACCCAAACTTGTCCCATTGAGCCTAGGAACCAACTAAGGAATTTGTCTAGGAGTGTTTAATCATCAAAACACAAGATTTTAGGGCATAAAAGAGAGTTTACGGCCTAAGCACATGCTTAGGCCGTAAACACCTCTTAAACTTGTCAAAATGCCCCAAAAACACTCCCAAACCACCCGTAGGCTTAAGACATAAATTAGGGACTTGCTATTTCGGGTTTAGGACATTCAAACACAAGGAAATAGGGGGTAGAAAGGATTTTACGGCGCAAACAAGTGCCTAGGCCGTAAACACCTCCAAACCATGTCTAATGATGGTTTTAATTCCCCCAAATGGCCTCATACCTCATTATAAAATACTAGAAGTGTAATAGGAACTTTAAACTTCAATAAAAGCAAAAGATAGGAGTTCACGGCCGTGAACTCCCATAGGGGGTGGTTCATGGGCCATAAACTCCCATGTAGTCCCTTTAAACCCCTTAAATCCACACATACAATTTAGATTTGGACCTAGTATAATTCCACGATCAATATGAAGCCTTAAAACACCCTAGAAACCCCTCACCATGAGTTTACGGCCGTAAACTCATGAGGAGTTGTCCTAGGGCCGTAAAATAAGTGTAAAGAGTTTACTCTTGAAGAGTAAACTCCATTCCTAAGTCATTCACACCCTTAAATGTTACCCGGGACACCCCAAACACTTAACCAAAGTGTTTTCCGCTCCTTAGAGTGCGTATACTTGTTTAATTAGTATTAAATATACTAATTGTATGTGAACATATGTTATCATATGTTAAATACGTTACTAAGTGTGTCCAAGTCTTTATTTGACACCGAGCACCCAACCGGCGCCTTCGTCGGATCCACTTACACTAGGTGAGTTCATACCCCTAAAGGAACCGTTGAAATGTTTTTACATATTTTATAGGGGGGGAGGAATACAAGTTAAACATGCCAGTTATCATATCAATCACATGTGATTGATAACCCGCATGCACAAGGATTTACCACACTGTAAACTGTTTTACCGAGTAGGATACTATAAATGGTTTTCTAAAATGTTTTCACTTGTTCATAACTCATACTTATATTGTTTTATCAAAGTTCATTTCAAGCTGGTTTATGAAAAGTTTCCAAAGGATTTCTAAAGGTTTTCAAACTTATTTTACCCAAGAATACCAAGTTGTGATTTTCTCAGGTACAAGGGTTTTTCCAAGCTTTTCATCAAAGTTCTCGTTCATGTTATACTCTCACTTGTTAGATACCGCTGCTTTGCTTTTACTTAATTTAAACTCCTTTTCGATAATGTTTCCACTTTGTGATACAATTATATCTGGTAACGCTTATACTTTACGATTCGATTATCCCACACTGTTTGTTTACACTTACGATTTGGTTATTCCATACTATTCGTTCACACTTTCTGATTTGAATTTTCCACACTGTACGTTTATACATACGATTCAGTTATTCCACACTGTACGTTTATACATACGATTCAGTTATTCCACACTGTACGTTTATACATACGATTCGGTTGTTCCACACTGTACGTTTACACATACGATTAAGTTATTCCACACTGTACGTTTATATATACGATTCAGTTATTCCTCACTGTACGTTTATACACACGATTCAGTTGTTCCACACTGTACGTTTATACATACGATTCAGTTATTCCACACTGTACGTTTATATATACGATTCGGTTATTCCAAACTGTACGCTTACACACCACGATTCGGTTATACATCGCAATACGCTTCCACTTGTTACACACTTAGTAGTAGTTAGATGTATGTTTGTGCTTGTATAGCTGCATATAAATAATGATTGAAGGACTTAGGAAGGCTTGTCCGCCCTATTTCCTTTTCTTCGTTGAGATGTGGTCTGGTGGGTTCAGATGTCCGTCCGAAGGTCATTTGATCATTAGATGTATATTATGTATACAAGCATAGACATATAGGTTTACTCTAGTCAGTTCAGTTACGAGTCTCTACCTCTAGTTCAGCACTTACATATAAAACCCACTACCCACTAGTTGGGATGCATCTTCGGGACACGGCCTTCTCCGTCGTCTAGTTGGTAACCAGAGTCTCCTGCAGGGAGAGCGGACATTGTGTGTATAGATCTGTACGGGATTGACACCCCCGCACCTTGACTGCTAGCTACAGTCTACGGCCTACCAAGCCAAGGAGTGACAAATGTCATATTTTATAGACGCTTGTAGGGCGTCAGGTACTCTAGTGTCGGTTAGTATGGTTACGAGTATCCCAGGTTACCTTATAATTCTTGGCCTTAAGGTAACGGTATTTCACCAGCAATTTACACTGTATGCTGGAAACCCATTCTCAGAGTCACACTATTTTTAGACCTTGCTAGCTGTATCTTTCATTTGATACTGTCTGCGGTCTGTATTCTCTGTTTTAGACCTTACTAGCTGTATCTTTCCTTTGATACTGTCAGCGGTCTGTATTCTTCGGTTTTAGACCTTGCCAGCTGTACTTTTCATTTGGTACTGTCTGGGGTCTGTGTCTCCCTTTGTTAGACTAAGCCAGGCATGTCGTTCGTTCGATACTCTCCTGGAGTCTATGACTCATTTGCCTTAGTCAGCAGTCCTCACTGCTGAGGCATATGTTATTTCCCTGATTTCTCTTGCTTTCTTTAATAATCAAATTCTGTATTTTGATAATGATAGCGATTAAGGTAAAACTACTTTTTACCACACAACACAGACCAGTCTTGGTAGAAGACTGCTTTTTAATTAGAAAATATAGGATTTTCTGGAAAGGACTCCATTTCACTGTATACTTGAAAACTACTACTCATATAAAGTCATTTGTATAAAATGTCACTAAATGCTCATGAACTCACTAGCATTTGTAAAAATGCTGATACTCGCTTTTCAAATAACTTGTATTCTCAGGTTAGCATTAGACAGGTACAATCCAGGAGTTTCCGTTGAAGACTATTTTGTGCCAAGCTGCAACTATGTATTTACTTGTATTACTTTGATGTATTGAACTGTAACCATGTAAAACTATTACTATTAATGCAATGTTTTGTTGTACTTTGATTACTATAATGCATGTGTTGTGATACTTGACATGACGTCATCCACCCCCGAACGTTTCCGCCGTTCCAGTTTTGGGGTGTGTCAGCTATGAAGGAAGTGCACCGGAAGAGTGAGTGCATAGTGAGTCGGGTGGCTTCCTTTGATTATGATAGCCAAGGATTATTGACTCTTCATTGGATAGTGTGGGTTCTGTATTGGGGTGGTGTGCATCAGGTTATGATGGAGGAGGCGCACAAATCGAGATTCTCCAGTCATCCCGGGGTGACAAAGATGTATAGAGATTTTCTTCTTGATTATCTGTAGCCCTACATGAAACGAGAAGTAGCTTGGCATATGGAGAGGTTCTTGACTTGCAGGAAAGTCATGGTTGAGCATCAGTAGTCTCACGACAAGATGCAACCATTAGATATCCCTGTTTGGAAATAGGAGGAGATTACCATGGATTTCATTACGAAGTCTCCTCGGATTACGTGCAAAGTAGATTCCATTTGGTTCATCGTGGATCGATTAATCAAGAGCGCACATTCTATTCCAATTCAGTAGAGTATCTTTGCGGAGAAGTTGGTTGAGGTATACATCAAGGAGGTCGTGGCACGACATGAGGTGCCGGTTTACGTGTTTTCAGAAAGGGACGTCCAGTTTACTTCCAGATTTTGGAAGAGGTTCCACAACGAGTTAGGTACTTTTCTGCATTTCATCATGACTTTCCACCTGATCACTAACGGTCATAGCGATCAGACTATTCAAGTCTTGGAGGATATGATTCGGGCGTGTGTTTTGGATTTCGGTGGGAGTTGGGATACATATCTCCCTTTGGTGAAGTTGTCTTATAACAACTGTTATCACACCAGCATTGATCGACCTCCTTTTGAGATGCTTTAAGCAAGGAAATGCAGGACCCTGATATGTTGGGGTGAGGTCGTTCAGCGAATCATGGGGAGTTTCGATTAGATCTAGAGTTCCAGGTTGGGGATATGGTTCTCCATAAGGTGTCACCTTAGAAAGGTGTCATCCGATTTAGGAAGAAGGGCAGATTGGGCCCTAGGTACATCGTTCCTTTCAGGTTTTTGGTCTGGGTTGGCCGGGTTGCTTATTGCTTGGATCTTCCCAAGTAGCTTAGTCATATCCATAACACGTTTCATGTCTCTTAGCTATGGAAATGTTTAGTGGTTGATTCCGCGGTGGTTCCATTGGAGGATATTCAGGTGGATGATCATTTGAATTATATCGAGAGACCGATGGCGATTCTTAACAGGAAGATGAAAACCTTGAGGAACCAGATTGTTGAGTTGGTGAAAGTTCAGTCGCAGCATCGCAAGGGATCCGAATGGACGTGGGAGCTGGAGGATGAGATGAGGGAGCACTACCCGGAGTTGTTTGGGGTAGCAGACTTTGAGGATGAAGTCTGATTCAAGTGGGGGAGAATTGTAACTTTCGTAATTTGGTAAGTTTCCTTTTAGCCCTTTAATGCAAAATCCTTTTCATTTTGGTCCCTAGCTAGTACGCGGGGGCATACTCTATGACTAGTCTTAGTGTACTAGCTCCTTTCTAGACGCAAGATTCACCCACATATGTGGGGCATACGTGGAGTACACATGACTACCTGGTGCAGGGGCAAACTCTAATTTTTAGGGTTTACACCCTATTTAAACATCTTAAAACACCTTTAGACATTCTATTGATCAACCTCTATAACCCTATGCCCTAATATCAAAACCCTAAGTGTATTTGGTGATATTTGAGCTTGAAAGTGAGTTTGTCGGTGTTTTATGGTGAAGAAGAAGAAGAAGAGGAACGCTTGGAGGTTGCTTAGGAGTAGCTTGATGTAATTCCCGTAGATTTGGGCTAGTCAATTTAGAAATAATAAGCGTAAAAAATGACTTTTTGGTAGATGATTATATAGGATAGATAATTTGAACCAAATTTATAGCATATGTCACAAGGATTTCGTACATATAAAGAACACTGAAATCCTACTTATAACGAAGAAGTTATGATCCGTCTAAGTTTCACGACTAAACCGGCACGGCGTCACATATCGTAAAAGAAATGATTTTTCAATAAACTACTTTTTAGCCTTAGCATTCTAAATGAAACTCGTAGTATATAATAAACCGAGAGCATGCATATAGAGAACGTCCAAATCTGACTTTGTTTGAGGAAGTTATGATTTTTCTAAGATTTAGCATAACAGTACACAACCCAAAAATTGAATTTTAGATTGGACGATTTTTAGTCGACACGACCTAAACGAGAATTGAAGATCTCGTTAATAGGATCTCAACGATATAAAGACAGTCGAAAATGGACGTCAAATAACAAAGTTATGAATTTTTAATGGACTTTAACGGTCTAAGCCTGTTAAAATATAACTTTAAAAATAAAGTCAAAATTAGCCGACATAATTTAAATGAAAGTTGTAGATCTTTTCAATACCTATGCGTGGATATAAAGAACATCAAAAATGGAGCTCTGATGCGAAAGTTATGAATTTTTTAAAATTGACTGTTTTACCTGCATCTTGCGCCACGTGGCAACTGTGACAACCCTATATTTTCCAAAAGCATTGTAAACACTCGAAAGCTAAAAACAACGAAATTAACCTCGAAAATAAAGTGTTCAAGTATCTAAGTTGGGATGCATCAAATATTAGATATCATGCCAAGGTTTCCAAAAACATAAAGAACGCTCAAAACCGGGTTATATTGAAGAAATTATAACCACTCGTATATTTACGACACGACGTTAAAACATTATTTGACGTAAAAAGTAAAATCTCAATAAAATGCATTTTAGCCTTAAGTATCTAAACAAAAGTCGTAGATCTCGTTGAAAGGTGAGCGTGCATAAAAAGATCGCCCAAATTGGACCTCGTATGAAGAAGTTACGAATTTTCAAAGTTTCGTAACAGTAGTAGAGGGCTAAAAACTCGGATTGAAGATCGAGTGTTATTTAGCTATCGCCACCTAAACGGAAGTTGAAGATCTCCTCAGTGGTAATAAAACGATAAAAAGACAAACGAAAACCGACGTCGAATAAAGAACCTATGAATTTTTAACGAACTTTAGAAGGCCCGGCCTATTAAAAATATATCATTAAAAATAAAGTCAAAACTAGCCGACGGAGTCTAAATGAAAGTTGTAGAGCATAATCTCACCTACGCGTGGATATAAAGAACACGAAAAACGGAGCTCGTACGCGAAAGTTACGGAATTTAGAAGAGGACAGGCCGGATTACGCCCCACGTTCTCTGGGAGTACGCCCCGCGTACTAGACCCAGAGTCGAGTCCCATCGGCCCGCCCAAGCTACGCTTAGCTAGCCAGGAGTCGTAAGCCATGACGCATTTTTACGCCCAGCGTAACGACGTACGCGCTGCGTACGTGAGTACGCCCCGCGTAATCCAAAATTACGCCCCGCGTACTCACTCTCCCAGCACTATAAATAGATGGCATCAGCTGCGAGTTTAGGCACACATTCTCAAATCTCCAGATACTCTCACACCCTTCCAAGCACCAGAGACCATTCCCTCACCTCGGTTTCTGCACTCGAGCCCCCGACGAAAGATTTACGCTGCAGAGATCCCCGAAGAGCCCGACGACACAACCATCCGCGGTCGAAGTTCTGCTCAACCCTAGCCTCTCTCTTCAAACTTAACGGGTGAGTTCATACCCCTACTTTTCAAATCTTTTCACGTTTTAGGGGGGGAATACAAGTACATTACAAATCAAAGTATCATTTTTATAATATCGTTCTTATAGGGTTTTGATACAAAAATAACTTTATGTTTAAAGGGCTATTATATCACCAAGTTGTTATTACCAAATGGGAACATACTTTTGAGAAACTATAATGAGTGTAGTATTCAAGTGATTCATACATTTTACATATACATCTCGACAAATGAAATGCTTTCAAAAGAAGTAAAGTCTTTATTATCGTAAATCTGTTTATACCAAGTAATGTGAGACATTTAAACTTTAACGTACTCGTATGTATGCATTTCAAGTCCTGTATTATATACCATAATCTCTTGGAGAGAGAGCGTGATACTTGTGTATAGATCTATACGGGATTGACAATCCCGCACCTAAACTATTAGCTATAGTTAGACCGGCAGGTCTGGGGTGACAAATGTCATAACACTACAACACCTGAAGAATGTTATTACAGGCCGTCAGTGTCAATAGTATGGTTATAAAACTCACATAAAAGTATAAAAACAAGTTTGATTTACGAGATTCATATATGCATTTCAGTTTTCCATTTTATTGTTAACACAAATTTTATCACTATTATTCAAGCATGGAAAACACTAATGCACTCCAACACGGGAAACTTTTCAAATCATCTATAGAAAATATTGGATTTTCTGAAGACCTCGTTCATCGAGTTACTATCAAAAAGGACATACTTTTCAATGAAAAACACTTATGAACTCACCAACTTAATTGTTGACACTTTTTCGAAACCACTTGTATTTCTCAGGGAATCAGTAATACAGGTAACCACCAGCTTTTGGAGAAGGGAACGCTAAGGATGTTTTATTATGGAACATTTATCATCTCATTGTAATATTCTTTTGCTAATATGTATAACGCAACAACATACGTTTTCATTATATATGTGATGGTTGTGTTACTTTCTTTACAATATTCAATGGTTGTGATACTACGTGAAGTCATCCACCCCCGAATGTTTCCGCCATTCTGGTTTGGGGGTGTGACAGCAACACCAGGCGACGTGGTAAAATTGAGTGATTTACGACACGAACGTAAATGTCACGACGCGAAGAGCTCCTGGATAGCCTATAAATAGAAGGTGCAAATCACTCAATTCCTCACACCTTTCTAATCCATTCTCTCGCAAACACCCCCAAACCCTCTATTCTTTCCCCTAGCACCTCCTAGGTGTTAGAACCGAATCCTAGAGCGCCAGAAGGCTCCGATAAGAAGATCTTTAGGCTCATAAGTTCTACCTGTGCAGAGCCCGATTCCTCACTAAACCCCCCATATAAGTAAGTTATGCTTACCATACTTTAAATATAACTTATGTTTAAGTTCGTTATCGTTATTATGAACCTATAAACAAGATTTATCAGTCATTCCAAGTCGTTATAATGATTGATCTACTTATGAGGATGATGTCTAGGGTGTGATTTAGTGAGGTGCTTAAAGTGGGATTTCCAAAAAGGTATACTTCATATACCAAATGGACCCTACCTCAGGTATGATCCTACTTGGTTGTTCCTTACTTGATAGATCACGAAAGTAGACTTTGAGTTAATGATGAATCTAGACAAATAATTAGTTGCATTAAATATTAGACTAAGACTTAGTGATAATGATACTAGGTTACGTCAAAGGAAAAGACAGTTGCTAGAAGCGAAGCGCTGTCTGAATTTTGAATCGTCACTTTAACAAGTGAGTGCATAATTACTTTCATCTTACACATAGATATGAAGTATCTTGATAATTACATGCTTATGTGCCTATTATCTATGCCGAGAATATTGTGTGCTAGATAAGATATTATGAGATGATGTTTAACTAATTTAATCATATAAGTATTATATACTTTCAAATATGTACTGGGTAGCTATGGGTGATGAGAGATAGGTGATGATAGAAAGGTGATGATAGATGTGCGATGATGAATAGGTGATGAGAGATAAGAGATGATTATGAGATGCCATAACCTTGACCTGTGATGTTGCCATGTAGTCATCTACCAGACTATAGATGGTGACCACTGACTAATCTAAACAAGTCGTGTGGAAACACCGACAAGATCATAACCTGTAGGTGATGAATTACGAGTTCAGGCGATGTAGTAACTACATATTCATGTGATGATACTCTAACCCTTACTGGACATGTATTGGGGGAGTAATCCCCGAATTAGTACTCTCTATGCGATGATCCTTAGGAAAAGTCCTTTGGAACAAACATATAAGGAAATGTGGTGTAAGGTGATGAAAGGTAAATACGATGTAGGAGATGACCCTTAGGGTAAATCTTTAGGGAATCATAAATAAAGAAAATGGGGATGGGTAATCAGGTTAATTGTTTGACATGAAATATGTGAAGAAACGAATTAACTATATTATTATGGGATGAAAACCCTATGTACTTACCAGGTTTCCCAACCTGACCCACTCAGTTTATTGTATCACAGGTAGTGATATTAAAGATACATTCTGCTGAGGGATTCAAGGAGATGTAGATCATTAGTGTAAATTAATGTAAGGTCTGTTTATGCTTATGTTCCTGCATTGACGATGACATCCCAATGTTTTAATATAAATAAAATACATCTTCGAAAATGCTTTGATAATATCATTATCATGTTTTTTGGGAACAAATTCCGCAATAGTATTCTTAAAAAAAAGATACTCTGATTTTAAAATAAAGCATAAACAAATCGGTCTTTTCTGGCCGTGAAATTGGGGATGTCACACTTGAGCTTGTAGATCCAGATTTATCTTCTCCTTAGCAAGCCTTTTGAGGTAAAAAGCTCTCATCTTGATTGTCCTTCGTGCTAGATCCATTTTATGGTGCTATTTAGGCCTTTTTGGGTCTTTTAAGTCATATATGAAGTTATGGTCTACTCCAGAAGCTATGTATGTTAGATCTTTGCTCCTTTGAAGTCCCTTTGTCCATAAAAATGCAAACTTTATGTAAGATATTGTTAGAATAAAAATAGTAGATCGATAGAATCTAAATAGGTATATGAATCAAAGCCAAGAACACAATGATCGAAAATATGCTGAATGATTAAAAACCACTGTCGTAGAAGAGCTCCATAAAGAACTTCTACTGTAAAGGAAGTTTAGGGTAAGTACAATTGATACTAATCATGGTGCATGCATGCACTATAAATAGTCGAACCCTAGCACATTAATAACCGGGTGGACAGGCCCAACCCGTTACAAAAGATGGACTATAAACATTACAAAACATTATTGACACAACACAAAATAACCCAACAATCTCCCCTTTTGTGTCAATAAGGAAGGTAGATCTTCATTGTTGTTGGCGCTTCTGAACTATAAATAGTTTCGGCATTATGCCCTGCAAGGCCTTGCGAACCTGGATGTACCAGTTAATCATATCAGAGAAACATTGCTTGTCCCCTGCACTGTTCGCTTTGCATTGACGCATGAACTCCAAAATGTATTGGAGGCAAGAGGTGGAGTATAGATGCTTGTCGGATAGGTAGAAGCAAAACTTTATGAAAATTAGCATCAGACCTTTCTTTTATTTGAAAATCCATATATCAGCCATCTTTTCATACATCCATCTTTCTTACTTCCTAGATTAACAAGACCAACATCAAAGAATAGTGTGAGCCTCCATTATTGAAGAGATTTGAGCTTTGGAGGAGGAATATAGAGAAAGAAGCTTGTAGATCAAGAGGCTAGCATCAAAGAATCCTTGTAGATCTGGAATCTACTTCATTTGGGGTACGTTTCTGAGGTAACAAGATGTTACCTTGAGTTTATCCCTTTTAGATCTATTCATGGTTAAGGTTTTGGGGCTTTTTAGCTTGATTGGGGTCCATTTCGGGTGTAGGGACTAGATCTGATGTCACACCCTCGAACCAGACGGCGGAAACGTCCGAGGGCTATTGTGACTTAATTGAATACCATCCTAATGATTATACATGAATCCTAACATCATTCATCACCATGCATTGAAATATTACAACCGATATTGTTTCCATTCAGTACATTGTTTTAAAACATTACATTTCCAAAACATAAAACGTTCGATATTAATTAAACAAAACATCATGATATCACTGGATACATTTTCTTCGATTTACCTGTTACCTGAGAATACAAGTATTTTGGAAAAACGTCAACATATAAAATGTTGGTGAGTTCATAAGTAATGTTTGAAAAGTAATGATTTGTATTATTTTGAAAACCACCAGAAAATCCGATATTTTCTGAAAAGAGTATTGTATATAAGAAAAAGTGTGAACATCCGTAAGTATGCTTGTTGATTTCTGTAAATGTGAATAATTGTTAGACTTTGTATGCATCAGATAGGTGAAAGCGTTGAATTCCCTAGGAAAACCCGATGTATTCCTAATACATCAAATTACGTGTCTTATTTATTGTTATACCGATACGACGTTTGTTTTCGATAATTCCAGGTGACATTGGATTAATTATGGGTTGTGAGTCGTTATAATCACGCATTAATGAAAATGACTAGTTTATAACTACCAATTACAAACGATCCTTTTGGCGTCGTCCGTAAGACTCACTTAATCCAACCACCCTGACTTCTCATAGCCCCACAACTGAGGAGAAAAGAGGGTATGAAGCCCTCGTTATTTCCATAAGTCGTTCAAGGCTATCGTGAATGCGAAAGGCACTAGGCCCGACTCGCATTTGATTTCTCGACTTTGCTAGCAGTACTGATGGGCCCTTTGGGCCCAACAGCACAATAAAGCTATTGAAAGTCCTTTTACACGGAATTAGGTCATAGAAGACCCAATAACATGTAAGCGCGTTCCCTTCGGGCCTAAAGATCATGTCATTGGGCTAGCTAGGCCCAACAAGCATGATTTGAAACTTGCAAGCCCAAAGATGGAATATTGACTTCTCGTAGATTTCTGTGTGTGTATTGAATTACTATTGTTTATTGATCTTTGATTCGTTATTGATTCGAGACCGAATCAATTCGTTTGGCAACGATATTGGTGTTGAAAGTGTATTTGCTATTACGTTTTGCCGGTAGCCATGGTACTCGTATTTTATCTTAAGGGATTTATTGTTTTAAACATTAGAGTTTTTCTTTTTATGCCCCTTCTTGGATAAAATTTATACTTTTAACCCTTTATATAAAAGAATTTACATTTTAGTCCTTAAACCATTTTTCTTGACACTTCAGTATCAGAACTTGTTGAAAAGACATTTTCAGCCCAAATTTACTTGATAAACAGCTTAAGTCCCTCAAAAATGAACTTTTCTCGGTTGAAACCCCCATTTTCGCAACTTTTACAATTTTGGCCCAAAATGGAAAATTTTTGCATTTTTGGTCCCTTTTTAATTTGAAAACATTTTTGACCCTTGAATTAGTTTTATTACACTAGTAACCCCTGTTTTTCAGAAATGTGCAGTTTCAGCCCCTATATTCCGAAAATTTCACAATTTGGGCTTATTGGGCCGAAAAGCCCATTTTTAGCCCGTTATGTTTAAAATTCACATTTTAAGCCCCTCCAAAGTGTTTTTATTCAGAAAAATTTTCTTAAAAACTGTTTGGACTTGTTTCAACCTCCAAAAATTATCTTTTGTCGTTTTGGGTCCCTTAGTTTTGTATTTTTGAAATTTTGAGCCCAAAAATGGGTTTTGTGTCCAAAAATGTTCATCCTAACCAAATAAATTATTTTTATTGACTTGATTAGTGTAAAATGGTAAAAGCTATGTTTATTTCATTCTTCATGTTGTGTATCTCGGTTTTTAGGTATTTTTAGCTAACAACTTCATCACATAACACATAAAAATCATACATACATGCATAAAATCACACAAGACATACATGAACTCATAGATCTACACCTTTGCTTGTATTCTCCCCCACAAAAACTTATAAAAACAGAAAAATAGTGGGTATGAAGCTCACCTTGGGTGTGGTTTCGGTTTTGGAAGGAAAAATGAGAAGAAATTTGGCCTTAGCAACCTTCCTTGGAAGATTTCGAACTTGGATGCTTCTAAGGTGCTAAATCATAAGTTTGAATGGATTAATAGGTGATTCTTGAATGGAATGAAATAACTAGCTAATGGATCTAACATCAACTTACCTTAGATGATGTTTTTGTGGGAAAAACCTCCTTGAAAAGCTCTTGATTCTCGAAAATTTGATGAAGAAAGGTGAGGATGTTCTTTAAGAGAGTTGGTTTAAGAAAATTAGATGAAGTGTGTGTGTTTGGGATGCTCTCGGCCGAGAATCAAGAAGAAGAAGAGAGAGAGAGTTGAGATGACTAACTTAGATGCATGTTGGTCCTTGCATGGAGGTATGTGATGTATAAATGAGGTGGCAATTCACAAGTCAACTCTTCATTCCTTGGGTTTGGGCTGGGGCCGAGATTTGGAGAGGAAAAAGGAAATTTTTGGGCTTTTTGCCCTTAAGCCCATATTATAGTTAAGCTAGATGATGCTTGACTGAAATAAATCAAAGTGTAGTTTTTATGACCTATTAGGGCTAAATTAGGTTAATTAGGGCCCAAAATGGTTCATATAATTAATTTATTTCATTTTAGGCCCAATATGGCCCAAAATATTGAAATAAATGAAATTGGGTCCAATTAGAGCCCATTTAAGAGTTCTAAGCCCAAGATAGTCAAATTGGAAGCTTATTGGTCCATTGGGCCCAATAAGGAAGTCCTAGTCCAAAATGGACCTAAACAAGAACTTCTAGGGTTTCCAATTGCTTGTTGACTATTTGTAGTGCTTGTATGGTGTGTTTGATTGAAATTTTGTTGTCAAAGAGTAAGTATCATGCATGCTTTCATGTCTTTGATTCATAATTTGACTTAAGTGTTATAGTTACAAGGCACAAAAATTTCTAGTTGTGACATCTGAGGTTGCAACTTCAGATCTAGGCTGGTTTTGGTCCAAGGAAGCATAAAGCATCAGCCTTTGTGCATGTATAAGAGCATTCTTGTCTTGAACCTTCTTTCTAGCTTGTGTTGAGCCTATATTGCCTTGCATACACATAAAGTTGGAAACTTTACGTGTGAAACTAGCCCTAGGAGTCCGGATCTATGGGTTGGAAGCAGTGAGATGGTCTTAAATCATCTGAATAGGGATGACTTAAGTAGACTCGACGAGTCTGTTCTTGGACTCGACGAGTCGGGTTGCAAACCCTAACCCAACTGGTTATGATGCAAATCAGTGAGTTGAGTGGTGACTCAGTGAGTTGGACAGGCTATGACTCGGATTAAAGGACTCGACGAGTCATGGGGTGATTCGACGAGTCCAGTCGCGAATTGTGGGGTTTTGAGTTCATGAACTCGCCAAGTCACTAGGATGACTCGGCGAGTAGGGTCAAACAGGAAGGGTGACTTTGACCAGGACTGTGACTTTGACCAAGGGTTGACCGTTTTGACTTTTGAGGATAATTGGTAAGCGGGTATTTATAAAATGAATCATTGATGGTTAGGTGTTGGAGCTTGGGGCAGTGTTTCTGGAGCGTGATTTCATGGTTCAGTCCGGCATTGTAGGTGAGTTATCCTCACTATATCAATAGGGTCTAAGGCACCAAGGTCGACCCTTTCTTGGATTGTATACTTGTATTTGTTAGATATGCTTATTGATCTGTTAGATCGGCCTCCTGGTGATCAGGACGATATTATGTTAGTGACCTGGTTCAAGTCGGTATTCTGGTATATAGGATGATGCTATGTTAGTGACCTAGTTTAGGTCGGTATCCTGGTATATAGGATGATGTTACGTTAGTGGCCCGATTAGGTCGGTATCCTGGTTAAGATGTTGCTATGCTATATGATCTGTTAGATCGTTTTATTTATATATGGTCTGTTATGTGATTATATGTTATGTGCACATGATTGTTTGGCATGGGGGTTGGGTTGAGGCAAGTCCTGCTTTGTGATGTAGGCCAACATACCCAGGTCGGACCAGATAGACTGTGGACCCAGATGGGCACATAGTCAGGCCGAAGGCCCAGCGAGCGGTCCGGATAGGCTGAAGGCCCGAGAGGGCGGTCCAGACGTGCCAAGGCTCGAAGAGTGGACTAGACAGACTGAAGGCTTGGTGCGGGTGGTCCAATCATACTGTAGACTCATGGAGTGGACCAGGTGGACTGAAGTCCCGGTGCGGGCGGACCAGCCACACTACAGACTCGAGATGCCCGACTGTTCTATACATGTTGATACGATATGCTTATGGTTATATGAGGTTGGTATTTCAGGGGTAACTCACTAAGCCTTCGAGCTTACATTTGTCGATTATTGTTTCAGGCTTGGCGGATGACCGCGGGAAGGCGAAGGCAAAGGCGTGACCGTACACTTTCCTCAGTTTATGATTATGATTTCTGGGAACTCTGATATGAAACTGTTTTGGAAACATTTTTGTAATAACTATTGGTATTTTAAATGTTTTTAAAAGTTTAAATTTGGCATGAATTTTATGGGTGTTACAAGATGAAGCAAAGATATCCAATCATACGGGTTAAGGAACAACAAATCATCAAATGTGAATTCATACACTGAACTGGCAGCTCCTCTTGCAACCTTGAAACGAGCGTTAAAAAGGCTTTCGGTTTCAATAGGGCCCAAAACCATCACGACTGTTATCTTCTTCGAGCTCCACATTTCGTACTATGGCTTCATATGCTTCAGATAAAACGAGAAGAGCATCTGATCAGTGCCATTTTCAGAAAGAGGAACATTCGCAACTTTGTCAAAACACCAAAATTGAAAGGCCTTCAGAGTAATCGGTAGATCAAGCTGGGAGTCCGGACTGTTCTCCAATTCGAAAGACACAATCGGATCTAACCAATACACGCTCGGATTATTAGTTGCTTCATTCAATATACGCTCCAAAGTCCACAAAGGAAATAAAATCTTTTGATTTTCCAAAGTGACTTGAGCTTCTCGAGCAGCCTTCTCTCTTTCTTCAGCTTCCCTAACAATGCGATGATTTTCGTCAATTTCTGCACAACGAATCTTCCTTCTTAATTTCTCATTTTCATCTTCTTCTTCCTCATCACAGTCATCAATCGATTTTTCTTTTCCTCACGAACTCAAAGCTACATTATCCTTTGGTTCGTTTAACTTTGGCTTTTGCTCTTGATCATTTCCACCGCCAGTTTCTCTTACAATATTGGAAGTTCTCGCAGGTTCTCCCTTTTGTTTTGGAATAGAAGATTCTGAAACACCTTCAATTCTATCAAGCATGGAGAAGATTGGCTTCATTTTCTCAGCTAGATGCTGACGAACAGACACAGTGTGAAGGAATCACAAGTCTCGATAAGATTGTGCAAATGAGCGTTCAGATCAGCCACACAACTCTTAATCACTGCTTTCTCAGACTTTAGCTCATTGATCTATTGATTCGCTTGAGACAACTTCATAGACATAACCTTTATCTTTTCTGTTGCCAGATCTGCTTGAAGTTTTTCAATTTTGGAGGAGATGGAGGTATGAAACTCGTTATTATCAGCTTGGATATATGTATGAACTTTTCGAAATGGATGCTTTCCCTGTTTGGAGAGCATTCCCAAGGCAAGTGATCACTTGATTGGCGTTGGTAGTGTTGGATTCAAAGGAGGCTTTAAAATAACCCATGAAGGTTTGAACATCAGAAATTAGTTTTTTGAGTTTTTTGGTCGTTTCCTTGCAAGTGGTCGCTGAATCCGCAACAACTTTGTTAGATTTTTCAAGGTTCGCATCATGCTATTTTGTCAATGCATCCAAGAAAGCCTTCTGAGTTGCAAGATAATACTCAGAGTTGGAAGAGGACTTGGATGACTAAATCAAAGTGTCCTGCTTTTCTTGAAGAAACTTGAACTGAAGATGAGTCATAGGAGCATCATCATCAATAAATTGATATATATGGAAGGGACTGTAGTGAAAGTTTTCAAAATCATCCTGATCGTCACCAAAAAACTATATCCGGATCATCTTGACGTAGTGGTGAGATAGG
This sequence comes from Lactuca sativa, assembly GCF_002870075.4. Taxonomy (NCBI): domain Eukaryota; kingdom Viridiplantae; phylum Streptophyta; class Magnoliopsida; order Asterales; family Asteraceae; genus Lactuca; species Lactuca sativa. The sequence goes on along the minus strand of NC_056628.2, from coordinate 156,006,145 downwards.
AAAAGAATCAACACCAGAAGTGAAACGAGAAGCCCATGCCCCCATATCAGATACGTTGACAGTGACCGGTGGAGTACTAGTGGTCGGGGTTGTTGTTGTAGTTGAGTCTATGAACAGTGGAGTAGTATGAGCAGTGGAGATCTGTGGTTGTTTAACTCCAACAGATACAGGTGGACATGGAGCGATTTTCATAGGAGTTGTAGTAGTAGGATGAGAAGGTTGAGTAAAATCCTTGAAAAAAACATCTATTATGGGAACAGAAGTGGGCACTGAAAATATTACCACAGGATTGTTCGTTGACGGCTCCGAAACTATAGGATGCAAAGTCTCAGCTGTGGCAATGGTTTCGTGTTGTACTTGATCTTGTTTGCGAATATCAGAGATGGTGTTTGACTGCGAATCCTCCTCATCGCTTGGTGTAGGCGTCCTAGACTTGCGAGTGATTCGCTTGACCTTCTTCTTTGGAACTTGCATAGGCTCGGAGGGTCCAACCTTCGTTTTTCGCTTACCCCCTTTCTTAGGCTTGTCAGTTTCTTCTAAAACCTGTCGCATCGTAGTTGTTAAAGGGAGAGCACCTGAAGCTGGTTGTTGGCGATATGCGTTGATAACTTCACTGTTGGCTGGAACGTTTCGGAGCATTGGTTCGGGAATAGATCCGATGAAGGTAAACTGCAAACTATTTGATAGAGTAATGTTTGAAGTGTGGAAATAGGAATGGAAGCAATAATCGAACCCTCTATCACCAGAATATGGAGGCGATTAATTGCCCTCTGCACAATGATTGCCTTAAATGTGCACATGAAATCTCGTTGTGCCTTGTAGCAGAAAGAGTGCTCTTAACAAGTTGAGTCCAAAGTACTGACCCATAATCTAAATTTACCCCAGATTAGACACCATACATAATCGTAAGAAAGAGCTTACTTGCAAAATCTGATACAGTTACCCTTTCAGATAAGCTCTTAAAAATTAGGTTAAATAGCCCATTCCACACAGGAGGAAGATTGGGCTTCTTGAACTTGGAGACGATAGCAAGTTACTCCTTATAACCTATCTGGTAGAACATCTCCAGAATAGCAGAATTAGAGATGGTTTCTGGATCAATCAAATCCCTATCAGAAGAAAACCCCATTAAGAGAGTAAAACTAGACTTGGTGATGGATGTTTGTTGATTACCCAACTCAAACGTAATAGTAGCACTGCTTGCTTCATAATGAGCAGTAGAGAAAGATTTGGATAGAAGGGACAACGGAACATTCTCGGTCTTCGATAGAGCAGTGGCCAACAGAGAGTATCTTAGGCATTCAATCAGTGGTTGGAGAAAGGCGTCATACTTGGATGGATCAAGGTCCAAGATAAGAATCTGGTTAGCCTTGATGCCTAGCAGTGTTGATTGATCCATTTGTTCAGCGACAGAAGGAGTTTCA